>NC_141694.1:569207235-570582202 GCF_964263255.1 Lissotriton vulgaris | reverse complement strand
TAATGCGAGACCTATTGCATTTCCAATGCTTGTTGTTGGTGTAATGATACTTGCTGTATTATATATCTGGATGCAATGACAGAAACAACATAATACCAGTCGGGCGGAACACTACGCTAGCGCTGATTTTTAGCCTAGGTGTTTTAATCTACGCCCTTAATTACATTGAACACCCCCTTTGAAGAGACACCCCAGTTTTTTACACCACTTCAAGCCCTGGAAACAACACCATGTCACAGTCACCTCACATCCTGGCACTGTGCATCATGTGTGACTCATGATTTCTATGTTTTCAGACTGCCTATGTGCAGGGGGCATAGTGAACTTCCCCCCACCCCACCCCTTGCTTTAGGAACTACAGCGAGGGTGAAGTTCTTCATGGGCCTCTTCTGTCTGCAACTCTATAGACAAAGGCTCAGCTCATAATGTGAAAAGGTGGGTGAGTAAATAAGTGAAGGAATGTGTGAATGCTGGATGGATGACTGAAAAGATGAATGGATGAATGAAAGGGTGAATGGATAGATGAGTGAAAGGATGGATGGATTGAATTGATAAGTGAAATGGTGAATGTATGGATGGATGAGTGAAAGGGGTAGATGGACAAAAGGATGAATAGATGAGTGAAGAAGTGAAAGTGTGGATGAGTGAGAGAACAGATGGATGGATGAGTGAAAGGATGGATGAGTAATAGGATCAATGGATGGAATAAATGAATGGATGAGTAGATGGATGGGTGGATGATGGATGGATGGATGGATGAATGGATGGATGGATGGATGGATGGATGGATGGATGGATGGATGGATGGATGGATGGATGGATGGATAAGTGAAAGGGGGATGGAGAGAGAAAGGGAGGATGGATGACTGAAAGGGTGAATGGGTAGAAGGATAAGTGACTGGGTGGATGGATGAGTAAGTGAATGAATGAATGGCTAGATGGGTTAAAGGGTAAATGGCTGGATGTGGATGGATGACTGTATGGATGGATGGGGTGAAAGGGTGGATGGTGGATGGATGGGGTGAAAGGGTGGATGGTGGATAGATGACTGAAAGGGTGCATGGAGGGATGGATGAGTGTAATGATGGATGGAAGGATATATGGTGGATAGGTTTGCAAATGGTTGAATATGTTTGGATATAAATGGGCACATAGATGAAAGGACAGAATGAATGGTGAAAGACACAATAATAGATAAAAGAATGATTACACCTTGTAGCACCCTTTATCTTAAGTAGCATTTCCTATACATTGACTTTCACGTTAAAATGAGTCATTGTCTCTATATAATGTGTGTGATGTAACGCACTCCGACACCCTGTCCTACATAATTGGGATGAGTAACACTATAAGAGAAATTAAATACACATGAGAGACGGTCTAAGTGAAGATGAGGGGCACCATTGAAGGGTGACAGCAAGGCAGGACTGGCCGGACCGGGCATCGGGTGTTTCCCTGGGAGGCTGGAAAGGGGGGGAGCGGTTTTGTTACTGGGGGCTGGCACTGCAAAGTTCCTTTTATATCCAATAGTTTTCAATCAACAATAAAAGTGGCTTCACTTATATTCAGGTGTGGTTCACCATTGTCTGGTGATTAATGTACCTGCTGGAGCGAGATGCGAATTTTGAATTGTCTAAGGCAGCAAGCTGCAGCCATACTGAACAAGCATTTACAATGCAATGGTTTTGCCTTTGTTAAAGTTAGAGCTATTGGCATTGCTCTTGACATTATTTTTATTTATGTTTTTTTTGTAACATAAATAAATGGCATTGTCATTTACAATAGCAGGGCACAGGGAAGGGGGGCGAGGAAAGACGAAGGAGAGCTGAGGGCTCAGGGAAGGGGGGGGGCGAGGAGAAACGGAGAGCTGCGGGCTCTTGTTGTAATGCTTGCATGGATGAGTTGGTGGATGCATGGATGAGTGCATGCATGGATGGGTGTTGGGATGGGTGTATGGATAGATGCATGGATGGGTGGATGGATAGATGCATATATACAGCCAATCCCTCAACAATGTATGCAATCCACCAACCCATCCAACCAACAACCCATCCATGCATCCACCCATACATCATGCATACATCCATCCATCATGCATCTATCCACCCACTGTGTCCCACTCCGACCCCTCTAAATATAACTCATTTTTTCTGTATATAGAGAGGACTGTATTCACTAGTATATGCAGTAGACCTGTCTATTCTAACATTCCTATGTGACTCTTGCAGTACATCTATTCATATCCCCTCCCCCTCGAAAGTGAAAGCAGACTGACTGGAGTAAACTTCTAGGCGTCAGCTCCGAGGAAAGCTCGGGGAGGAAGGGACGGGCGTGCTCTTCCCAGCCTCTGGACCGTTTCCTTCAAGCTTTGCCAACAAGCCGCCCACGCACGTCGTACATGGCATTCATACCGGTGTGTACAGGAATCCTGCGTATTATGCTTCCTTATTACAGATCTGTAAAAAAGATGCTTACAGTCACAGGCCAGGGAGTTCATGCGCCTAGATGCCGGGATTCACAGAGCTATAGGTTGGACGCCAGGTAACACGATGCATTCGTAATCGGAGTGTGAACCAGAATTCTTCAGATGTCTCTTGTCTGGAGGTGGGCGGGAACGGGGCCGGAGACACGGAGAGCGGGAGGGGGGCGGGAACGGGGCCGGAGACACGGAGAGCGGGAGGGGGGCGGGAACGGGTCCGGAGACATGGAGAGCAGGAGAGGCAGCGGGAGGGGGGCGGGAACGGGGCCGGAGACACGGAGAGCGGGAGAGCGGGTGGGAACGGCCAAAAAATAAAAGCAAGCACTCACCTGGACTTCTTCCGGGTGCCGTCAATGCCGGAACAGATTCGGGGGCGTTCCTGAGGGCTTTTGGCTGACGTAGCGTGACGTCGCCAAAAGCCAAAAATTCTCGGGAACGCCCCCGAATCTGGTCCGGCATTGACGGACAGGCCCGTCTTCCAATGGCTAGCCTCCATTTATGGAGCTAGCCAATGAAAGACGGGGGCGTATTCCAAGCCACATATACTATACTCATTAGGTTTTTCCTAGCAGATGCGTACTTCGTACGCATTGGCTAGGCAAAACCTAAAAACCGCACCAAGCAAACATCATCAAACAGCTGCCACACTAAGCACGAGCCTGGAACCAGACAGCAGCAGGTGCATGCGCCGCTGGGCTGCAGCCAGAGAGACGTCACATGCAAGGCTGCCTGTGTGAACCCCCTGCAAAGGCAACACACCGCCCCGGGCAGGGATCACGCGAAACCTCAGCCTTTCTATCAGCTCAATGGCAAGGCGTGGGAGCTGTGTGCACCCGGGTGGGGGCTGTGTGCACAAGGGGGGGGGGGCTGTGTGTACAAGGGTGGGGCAGTGTGCACCAGGGTGGGGCAGTGTGCACCAGGGTGGGGGCTGTGTGCACCCGGGTGGGGGCTGTGTGCACCCGGGTGGGGGCTGTGTGCACCAGGGTGGGGGCTGTGTGCGCCTGGGTGGGGGCTGTGTGCACCTGGGTGGGGGCTGTGTGCACCAGGGTGGGGGCTGTGTGCACCCGGGTGGGGGCTGTGTGCACCTGGGTGGGGGCTGTGTGCACCTGTGTGGGGGCTGTGTGCACCTGGGTGGGGGCTGTGTGCACCTGGGTGGGGGCTGTGTGCACAAGGGTGGGGCAGGCAGGGCGCGGGCTCTGCAGGTGCACGTGACAGGAGACCTGGATTCACAGAAGAGTTCACAGAAACAGATGTGGGCGGGGTAGGGAAGGTTGGGGTCCTAGTCCACGTCACTGACCAGGACACCAAGGGCCTTATTTAAAGTGAAAGGGAGCATCGTGGATTGCAGGTGATGGCAGAAGCACACAGGTGAGAGAGAACAGCGCAAGTGCTGCTGGGAGAGGACCACATGGGCAGAGAAAGCGAGGGGGTAAGAAACGCACACAAGACTCACAAAAAACATTCAATTAGAAGCAGCCAAATGAGACTGACAGCAAAGGCAACCAATGGGGAGCACTGGGCGGGCTTCAAGACACCTTGCTCTGCCTAAAAGACACGCCCTAAAAGTGGGTCAAGTCATTTCACTCTGTGCAAAAGACCTTGTCATGGCCATGATGAAAAGCAAGTTAATGAGTTAATGAAATCGGTCTCCTAAGGTATAGGGTAAGCAAGCATTGGGAAATCCACTAGTTCTGACTATTTATTAATGATTGGGCTTCTTAATAGATCATGTCTGGCTATTAATAGATGGCCAATTAAACTGTTTTGTTGTATGTGTCGCTCATATCAGGAGACAACTAAGATGATGCTTCCAAGTAAAAATGGACACTGCCACTAAAAGACACAAACTGTGCATGTTCTCAAACTCTGCTGATAACCAAATAAGCCAGCAATAGCCGTGGAACATAACAGGCGACTATCTTGGCTGATCTTGAAGACAGTAAATGATCGCACACGTTTCTACAGTGTGCAAGAAAGCCATAAACTCATCCATGTACTTCTGTGACGCTATAAAGTACAATAAATGCATGTGCAAAGGTAAATAGTGAACTTCACTGTGTTTTTATAACAGTCTAAAAAGGCAGACCAACAACACACACTTCCTAAAGAAAAAAATAGAAATATATGGGAAAACATTACAAGCTGCACGTCATGTCGTAAGGACTACTAAAGGGAACATAACTGGGAAGAAGTCGCGATTACCAAAATACGAGTCCTTTTCCCCCTATAAATGCTGGATTCTATAAGATGAAAACTGCAGGGCGTGCTCCTTATCTCACAACTCGTAATGCCGATCTCGGTGCAGACAGGAGTTCGCACCGGGATCGGACATTAACGGGGCCACTCGTAAGTGCCTGTTACGTGTGTGATATTGACACTTGTTTGATGTTGCTATCTATGCAGGTGTTGTGAAGATGCATGTGTTTATTGCACTGTACCCATGAGTCCTGGAAGTAGGGGTGCAAGGGTGCTGCCACACCCCAAAATAACCTCGCAGGACTCGAATGAGCAATAAAAGTTGATTGTATCGTGCTGCATGTACTTTTGTAAGTAGAACCAAGTGATCATCTTGGTGGGGTACAGGGAGTGAGAAGGGAAAGGCGGTGGGTGGTAAATGTTTTCTATCATGCAACAATATATGTAAATTTAAAATGAAATCTATACATATCTCAAAACATAGCAGCAGCAACGAAAGCACAAATGAGGCATTTTTGTAAATCTGAGTTTGATGGAAACAAAGCATGTCATAAGATCACAACAAACTAAGGCGCTTTAGTTGTGTGGGGAGCAAATGTTAAAGATATGCTGTGCCCCGATGTCCACGCGTTCTCGTTTGCTCGCCTTGTACATGGCCGTGAATCTCCCGCGCTTGTATATTCAGGACAGACTGATCTAAAATGCACCACGTGACACTGATTAGCTTCACTTGCTCTTTATGTAACACAGATTGTTCACACTCGCTGACACTAACGGCAGCACCCCCTTCTCCCTCGCCCCTCCCCCACTCTGGAGGCTGTTGCAGCACAATTGACTGTGGATGACCCTATGTGCGATCTGGGTGTCTGCGGCGCTGACACTCTGTGTGATCTTCGTCTGACAGCGTATGATCTTGGATGAACCGGGACCTCTCCAAAGCACAGCGCTAAGAGAACCTGCAGGTCTGTCTTGCTGGGGCCTCCTCCGGCAATGCCCCAGGGTGAGCCTAGTTGTGCTCAGTGGTGCAGCAGATACTATATGAGACTCTGACACCATGTGGGACCTTGGTCTGGTGTCTGTGAATCCGCCACCGTGTCTAATCTTTACCAGGGTGCTCTGCCGCTGTGTGATCTTGGCGTCTGTTCGTGGTTTCTATGCGCGTGACACCGTGCCTAAGCTTCAGTTCTGTGCAGCTGACTCTGTGATCCTATCCTGTGGACAGTATGTGTGATCTTGGTATCTGTGCGTGGTCTTCGTCTGGCAGTGGGTGATCTAGGGCTAGGCGTTTGTAAGTCACAGTGTCCTTGTGCTTTCTATGTAGCTGACGGTATTCGTCAGTTTTGCTCTAACACTGTGTGATCTTGGTGTTTGTACCTCTGTTTCTTGGAATCTGTACATCCGGGTCTCTGGTATGAGCTCTCTGCAGCTTACAGTATTCATCAGTGAAGATGACCCACAGTGTGACCTCGGGCCTAGTGTATGAGCAGCTCACACGCTACGTTTGATCTTGGTCTGGCAGGGTGGGATCTTAAGTGTCTGTAACTCCCGCGGTATATACTCATTTCTGTGCAGCTGTCACCACCTCTCCCAGCCTGGTACCACGGCGCTAAGACAGCCCACGGATCTGACCTGCTTACAGTATCGAGGCGCTATGACAGCCCACAGATCTGACCTGCTTACAGAATCGAGGTGCTATGGCAGCACACAGATCTGACCTGCTTGCGGTACCGAGGAGCTACGACAGCCCACAGATCTGACCTGCTTGTGGTACCAAGGCGCTATGATGTGTTTGCGGTACCGAGGCGCTATGACTGCAGAGACCTCACCTGCTTGCGCAGCTCCCACAGCGGGCTCTCGTAGGGCTCCCAGTCCCGCTGGGAGGGGGTGCTCCGGTTGGCCGAGATGTCCTGGATCTCCTCCTCCAGGCGGCGCCGCCTCCAGGCCCCTCACCCTCTCCACGTAGCCGGCTAGCCGCTCGTTCAGCCCCTGCATGGCCTCCTGGTGGTTGTTGGCAGACAGCAGCGAGTCCATGCCCACCCGGAGCCCGGGCAGGGAGGCGTCCATGTTGGCCCGGAGGGAACTCAGGCGGGAGGTGGAGATGCGTAGCTCCCCGGGAGCACCATACAGACTCGAGGCGCTGGAGCGCGGCTTCTGCCGCATGGACACCTGGTAAGACATCTCCGGGTGTCTGCGGCACTCTGAGCGGGTCTGTCTCCTCTGGCACCTCCAGCGCTATATGAGGGGAGGCGGCACCCAGGTGAGCAACCATCGC
The DNA here is from genome assembly GCF_964263255.1 of Lissotriton vulgaris. Lineage (NCBI taxonomy): Eukaryota > Metazoa > Chordata > Amphibia > Caudata > Salamandridae > Lissotriton > Lissotriton vulgaris. The sequence continues at coordinate 570,575,255 of NC_141694.1, read as the reverse complement.
CGTGAGTAAGAGCCGCCACCCAATGAGGAGCCGGGTCTGTCTGTCTCCACCCTCATGCACCTGTACGGCGTCCCCCATGCCACTGATTAATGCACATCTGGCAGGCCTTGGCCGCCTCATCCACGTGGAACACCCAAGCATCTGTCCATACTGCCCACAGACTTCGAGGCGCTACCCTGAGCTACAAACGCTCCTGTGCATCTGTACTGCATCTCACGAGCCTTGGACCCCGCTTCTTTGCATCTGCACAACCTCCGCTCGCGTTCAAGCCGCTAACCTGAGCCCGACCACTCCCCTGCACCTGTCCAGCTTCTCCCGAGAGCCTTCGAGGCGCTTGACTGAGTCAGGACGCCTCCCGTGCACCCGTCCAGCCTAGCACAAGCCCCCCTGTGGTTAGAATACGTGAAGTGCATGTTACACACAGATCACCGCAGCAGGTGCATTAGCCAGCAGCATGTTCACCTACAAAGAGCCTCTTGTTGGGGAAGCGGCTAAGTGTGAGGTGTTGGCGCTAGCCTGGGGCGCTAGCCTAGTAAGAGGCACCTTCCGGGACTCTGGTTTCCAGGAGGGGACGGCCAGGTATTGTCCGTGGAACACAATACCTTTGTTTTCCTGGAGAGGGAACCTCCTGTAGGGCGGGTTCTTTCCATGCACTGGAGCTGAGGGGGGTGTGTTTGTTGGTGTGGGGTAGGGGGGTCGTTGGAGGGGGTCTGAGGCAACGGTAACCACTGTCATGTCACCCAGGGAGGGGCTGACCCTCATCCTCGCCTCCTTTCTGATTTTTTTATTGATCGCTTTTCACTTTCTTTATTGTGTCTCTATCTCTCTGGCGTCTTGACTCGCTTTCGCTAATACTGCTCTCTTCTCTGCCCAGCAGTCCTTCTCTCGGCCCCCACTTATCGTTTTCCTCAATCTCTCCTTAGGCTAGCTACCTCCTTGCTTCATTCCACTCATGTTTCATCTTCTGCCCGCTTCTCATTCTTCCTCCCCCACCTCCAGTCCCTCTTTCCTCCCTCATTCCCTCTTCCGCCATCCCTTCCCTTCCCGCCGCCCCTCGTTCCTGTCTTCTGCCCCTCACAAATCCCCCAGTCCTTGTTTATGCTTGAGGTGAGGACCCCTTTAGAGGTGGTGAGCACGGCCGGACTGACTCACTGAGGGAAGGGGGGAGGGGGCAGTGCCACAAGATGACTTTTTCATACACCCCTCCAGGGGCGCGGCCTATGCAGATTTGCCCAGGTGAGGCTGGTCAGGTACTACCTGATTGGGCATGTGCTGGTTGCAGGTGTACCCTGGCACGCCCCGAGGATCCAGGGAGGGCCCCCCTCTCTTATAACGCCCCCCTCTCTTATAACGCCAGGCCAGCATCAGGAAACAAGCGGGAGGGGGCGGGAAAGGGGGAGGAGAGATGCAGAAGACGGCCGGAGCAGGAAGGCGGGTGCCGGCAATGCCTGCGCGAAAAAGATGCGCAGAGTTCCTGGAATTGCAACAGGTCTACTTAAGAAAAGGGAATAGAGCACACAAAAGCCCCTAATCAAGCTACTGGATCGGAGAACAGTTTAGAAGAACACTCCACAAAGACTCTATTAATGAGCGGGAGGGCGGGAGGAGGCGGGAGGGGGCGGGAAAGGGGGAGGAGAGACGCAGAAGAGGGCCGGAGCAGGAAGGCGGGTGCCGGCAATGCCGGAACAGATTCGGGGGCGTTCCCGGCTTTTGGCTGACGTCGCGTGACGTAGCCAAAAGCCAAAAATTCTCGGGAACGCCCCCGAATCTGGTCCGGCATTGACGGACAGGCCCGTCTTCCAATGGCTAGCCTCCATTTATGGAGCTAGCCAATGAAAGACGGAGGCCGTTCCTGTCTCCCGTATACTTCTCAAGAGGTTTTCGCCTGCGCGAAAAAGATGCGCAGAGCGCATCTTTTCCCCAGGCAAAACCTAAAAACTGTGAAGTGCACGATTGTCTCACCTAATATAAACCTATTTTGACTTGTACTTAGATGGTTGTCTATTTACTTACATATATACTATTGAGCGACCACCTCTGACGTATCTGTAAAACTTACCTTTTGTCCCGAAGTTGTGTCCTGAATTTTGACCTTTTGTCCTGAATTTTTGTCCTGAATTTTGACCCTTTGTCCTGAATTTTTACACTCACCGTCCTGAATTTGCACCTATGCCAGTTGGTCACCCTACTGGTAAGGAGCATAGGGGAGAAATGGGGAGATGGAGCATGAAAGTTAAGTGTGCAAGTGCTCTTTGAAAACCAAAACATGCACTTTTATGGAGTGCTACACAAGAAATTACATTTAAAAAACGCAAATTGTAGTTATTTGAAATCGGCAGCTGGAGGCTACATCATAACCATTCAAAAGAAAGGGTAAAAGCGAAGGAAGCTGTCTAATCATGAGCCAGAGTTGACTGCTTGGTATTATATGCAGAGCTGTTTATGACAAACAGCAGGAGCTGTCTGTAGTAAGACTGCAAACGTGTGCTGACACAAGCTACTCATCCCTGAAGGGGGGATACTCCCTTCTTAGTGTATCATCTGAAACAGGGGGACAAAAATCCCAACTAAAGCCTTACATTTTTCTTTAAAACAGTGATTCATACTTAAGTTAGAGCATGGGCTCCTGAAGACCAGCCTAGGGCATTCAAAAGTATGCTGATGTGAGGAAACTGTAAGAAACCCATGGAGGCCACCACATAACCCGTGGGGTAAACCAATTTAGTGCTGGATAGTATGCATCTACATAACGAATGCAGTCAAAATGATTTGAAGTATGGGAAAAATCTTGCCCCATCAGATGCACCAAAAATCTATGTTATCCTTTCATTTAATATTCTCAAATAATGTTGCCTTTTGTTCTGACTCATAGGTCAGATGTTTGTTACTGATCACTCTCCTATGTGCGGCCTTTAAGGACCTCAATTCAACACTATTTTTCGTGTTACCGCCCGGAGCCAGGATCCCTTACTGCAGTCCTTAAGATTTTCTTACTGGCCCTAGCTGACTTGTCAAAACTAGTATGTCGCCCATTCTAGGACCACCTTTTATTGAAGCAATGGAACCACCTCTGCTCACCTGGCACAAAGATTCACTGACCAGCAAATGTACACTTAGGAAAGATCTAGCTGACAGCAGCCACTGAGGGACCATAAATGATGGCTCAGAAAGAAATAGATCAGGGGGGCCCTACTAGTGCACCTTCCAGTTCCATGAGCCACAAAGAATGAGGACTTGCCATAGAACACATGATCCACTTCCACAGGAAAGTCTTGTTGGAACTGGTCAGAGACTTTCTATTAAAACAAAAGAAAATGTACTGATAAGATGGTGAAAATAGGCTTATCGGAACTATATTGGGAAATTGCTTGTCCCTGGCCGTTCTGATAATACAACAGTAATAATTACATCACTGTGTAAACCTGGCAAAGTTCAGTAGAGTGGGGCACTAATTTCAATTAAAGGCTGAAGACCCTGTTATACCATCAGCGTACCCGGCCTTTCAGTGTCATACATCATGTGCTGAAACCTGCAATGTTCCAGGGATGACATTAAAACAGCAAAGTTCAGGCTATACAAATATCACTGTATACATTTGTGTACTTCGTACAAAGATTTTGAGCAAACATAACTTTTAAAATGAATTCAGAATCTCGACTAATTCTCTAAATAAAAAAACACGTTTTTGAAAAATTGATTCGATCCATGAATTGTCAAAGGCGACAATATTATTGGCAACTCTTTAGTTTCACACCTTTGCAGCTGTTGCACGTGAAGACGCCTCCCGTGCATGTTTTTCTTTGGATTAAACAAATTAGGTTATGACTAAGTATGATGACAGTTGTAGAAAACCCGCTGTTTTCATGAGATATAATGTCTAGGTAACCAATGAACAAGTCAACCTTTATCAAAACCAACCCCGCAGCAGGGTGTCCTGTCCCCTGCGCTCATTTGTGATCCTGCTCAGTAACTTAGCCATTTAATAAACTAACAGGGGTGGGGGCTCCTGTGTGTCTGCTTGGGTGTGATTGACACCTTCTGGCGCATGTGTCCGCGCGCCATTTGGAACAGCACGCGCTCAGGGATAGTGTTTACACTGACGCCTCTCGGCCTGTGTGTGTGTCTGGGGGCAGCAGGGTCGGAGGCAGGGATATAAAGAGGCCAGCGCAGGCCTGAAGGGTCAGAGCATCTCCGGACACATTCAGAGCAGGAGCTACAGTAGCAGAAGAAGAAACAGATATAACAGAAGGAACCACAACAGCAAGGCCTGAAGCGAAGCCCAAAAGCACCAGGGACAAGGGACAGCGGCATCTGGATTGACAACAGCACCAGAACCGCAGCCCGAACCACGACAGGAGCATGAAGAAGCCGAGGCTCTCCTCCCGCCCGGTGCCGGCCCGGAGGGGCCTCTACTGCCAGCAGCCGGTGGGACCCGCAGCAGCAGCAGACAGGCCGCGGTGAGTCAAAGGGTGAAAGGAGGAGCAGAGACGCTGAGGTAGAGAACAGACTACAATGTGTGTGCCCCATACCCGTTAGACTGGCTGTCCTGTTCGTGCCGCACACAAACCCCACTGACTGGCTCTCACACCGAATCCACAAACACACCCGTTTGGGGTTCCCTGGAGTTTGCTGTTGCTCCCGGCATTATTTGCATACTTTCAGTGAGTTCGCTTCTGTTTTAATGTGTTCTCAACCACATTGTTAATAATGACTCGGAGTCACCTCTTTATCCAACCGACCCCAGACGTGTAGAAAGGCTCACACTGTTAAATGTTTTCAAATACTATCTCTTTGAATGCTGACAGCGACAAAGCTATGATATTATAGTTCCCAGAACTGCTGTGAAAGCTAATTGTGACTATTAGAACAAACAGTTGAGAAACTGAAACGCTGTCGGAACTGTTCAGTCTACATAGCGCCAACAGACAATGTTTGGCTTGAACACTTTCCGTTTCCCAGCTAGTAACTTTGGTTAACTTTGGGCCCAATAAGCCCAGGCTGTTATAAACATATCCCGTCGCTTCGAGGCCTGCCCGTCCCCGGCGCGTGGCATTTGCAGCACACGTGCACTCTGGGCATGGTGTACAGTACAATCTGTGAGCCCTGCCTGGGGCAGCTCCAGGTGAAGTAGGGAAATGTTGCTGGTTTGTCTGAATAGTTCTGAATCCTTGTGAGGTGGTCTGGGGTTTTGCTGGATGTGCATAGAAAGCATACTGTTCAACTCTTCCTTCCTGGCATAGGCAGGGAGGAAGCCTTACAAATTTAGCACCGCTTGTGGAATATGTATCCCCTCCGTGCGTTTTTAGTCGGTACAAAGTGCAGTGAGTGTTTCACCCCTATCAGGTGTATACAATAAATACCATATCGCTTTGGTGAATAGTGGTGTTTGAAAAGTGATATAAAGTGACTACACCCATCCCTCACGCTGGTTAATGGTCGGTTTAATACACGTTCTGTGAATAATTATCGCCTGAAAAAACAGAGAGGGGACTGTGTCCATATATACGCACACCCTCAACAGTTAGTCTGATTTGGACTTTGGGAAAGATAAGTGTCATTCGAAAATGTTTGAGTGAAACAAAGCGATGCACGCGCCATTGATGGCTTCGAACCTTTCGTTAATGGCACCAAGTGGAAGCAGCCTGCACTTGTGTGTGAGGGGGGGGGGGGGTGGTATTTTCACACGGAGAACGTTTGTTACATCTCCAGCTTGCTTCACGTCACCTGCAGAGGCGAACGCACCGGATTCCTATTAATTATTCCTGTTGTTTCAGATCGCAATGCTTCTGGAGGCCGTGGCTGTCCAGCAGGAGGGACTCAGAGCGAGTACAGTCCGGAAAAAGACAGCTGGTGAGTGACCGAAAATACCAACTACAGTGATTCTGGGCAAATCACTTAATCGCCCCATGCCTAAAATGAATGTGTGTCCTCATGTAATGTAACTGGTGCTATGTAAAGCGCTCTGATACCCGAATCGGTACGGGTCGTTCGCGCTATATAAAACTCTGCAAAAAAAAAAAGATGGTTTTTGACAAAAAAAACAAATCTTTTAAATAAAGATACATTTTAGATAAAAGTATCGATGCATGTCTTCAAACGAGAGAGACGTACCATTGCCTCAGTCCGATACAATTATTCAGAAGGGCATTTATTAGCTGTAGAGCGGCCTCCAGTCCACAGGTCGGCAGAGGCACCGGCCATAATTAAGGGATCCCCGACTAACGGACGGGTATCTCTATACCTCAGAGCATCCACAAGTGTAGTAAACACTGAAGGCACGGCAGTTTGGTTGGGGTGAGCGGGCAAGTAGGCACCTCTGCGGGGTTTGTTTCAGTGGGAGGGGGGGGGGGGGGGGGTCAATTGTTCTTGAGCAAAATGGAAACCGCCTGTTTTCCTTGCCCCGAACCTCCATACTTTGTAGGAGAGACAGGAAATCCAGCGGGGTTCACCTTCACCCCTTCCCGCTAGACTTTAGTGGTGACCTGGCAGTCCATTCGTGGACAAGCCACCATGTCAGGGATTTTCAGGGGCAGAGCCAGCTCACGCTTTGCTGGTGGAAATCTCGCCCCACCTCTAAATGAGAGGTGAGTACTACGAAGTTTCCTCACGGAGAATCTGGAGCTATCTAGGGCCGGCCCTAAATCGGATCGACGGGGACAGCCCCCGGGGCGGGAAAAATCTTTTGTTTGTTGTGGGGCCGGGGTCGTTGCGTGTGGCGGCCTGAGGTGTGAGGAAGTTGGCGGGTGCTAACAAGTAAGTTGATGTACATTAAGGGCTGATGGCAAAGTCTTTAATGGGACCCGATTGAGTCCAAGTCGGATGGACGGGCTACAGTTTGCATGACATTAAGTCAGGCAGCTCCCCGCTGCTGTGCCCTTCGGAATATTGGTGTCCAGGGCCGGGGCCCAGTCCGCCAATGCCCAAGGCCAGTCCTGGTGCCATCCATCCCCAACCTCTGAATGAGATCGTCAGTAACTAAACACACTGAAGAAAGGGGGAAGTGATGTTTGCTATAAGAAGGTGCGCACTGCCATGTATGAGGGGAAGTTAGCCTACAAAGACAGTATATATATATATATATATATATATATATATATATATATATATATACTAAAAAAACTTTTATTTAGTTTTAATGAATATTACAATACTGTTTCCGAACATTAACAATGAAAAAAAGTTATTCCTAAAGTTTTTAATTAATGGTTTTGCGCGTATAATACATTTCTAAAGTACATATTAAAAAATAATTAAAAAATATCCAAGAGCTCTATTTTTTTAATAACACAGTAACACTTTGTCGGTTATATTGTATGTTTAAATCACTGCCTAGTGATTGGCTCAGCTCCTTTACTTGTGTAATTTAACCATCAAAACGATAGCCAATCCATTAAATAGTCCGTCCTCTGCTGATACAATCAAAAGCATCCTATACCTGAATGCTCCCAATTTCTTTGAAATCAGAGCATCAAACTGTTTCTGCAACTACAATTTCTTCAAATCTTACTATAATTTATGGGGTTTAAAACCAAGGCATGCAGTTTCTATAATGTAATGAACATTGGGTGGACGTCGTTCTAGTTTTGTGTGGCAATAACCCCAATTGTTGTCAGAACTTCTTTAATAAAGATGAGGGGTGGGGGATATGGGAGGGGTGGGGGCGGGGGTGAGTTAATCCCCAGTACCGGTGAAAACACAGTCACACTGTTCTCTGTTTTCATTGATCTTAGCCACCTGTTTACCATATGCTGTATCTTTGTCCTGCAGATTGATAGTACAGTCATCGGAAAACATGGCCGCTACACTCACCCAGTCAAGTAAGTTGTGAAATGTCTTTTAGCATACTACTGTAATATTTACTGGTTTGAACTCACACACGAATATTTGGTATTCGGCATTACTTTCTGGGCCATTTGATATGACTAGAGTAATCTCTTTAATAACAGTAAAGTTTTCTGGAATCGGCTGCACTGTCAATTCATTTCACCAATTTGAAGACATATGCAGCTGGTAAATGAGTACCAAGTATACAGTGAACTCTGTTTCTAAAACTAGGGATGGATAACACACACTACACCTTTGACCGAGCAACTTGGCATCAGGGACTGCAGCATTTTTCACCAGTAATTTCATCAATTAAACAGTGTGAAATATTATTGTCTATTGGTGCAAAAACCCTCTTGCACTTGTCGCTCAGTGCAAATACTCTTTTTCAAAAGTTGGTTAGTGAAAATGCTGTTATAAAATTAAATAAACAACATGTCATCATTGCTAGGCCTTTGATGAAATACATGTACTGGGGCCTTAGCTGATTAAATAGCAATTCGAATTACCTGATAATCTACAACCATTAACTTTAGAATTTTCTGGTAACGACTTCAATTTCGCTAACAAAAGAACTTTAATTATTAGATATAGCAGGATTTATGCCAGCAGGACATTCAGAAGAGGTGACCTTGCAGGCATAGAGCTGTTTGCCCAGTATGATTACCCCATCTTCCCGTAACATTATTCGAGAGTTAATCCCATACAAGGGGTGGGGAGTGGAATGATCGAGGCCTGGTTTGTCTGGTAAGTTTTGATCACCACAAGCTTCAGTTAGTGAGCATTCACAAACTTGCATCTGACTCTTCCCACTCTGTGAATGTTTGCACATTTATACCAGGAAAGAGCTGGGAAGTGGAACAGAAAATCCCCTGACCTGATGGGGCATAAGGGAAGGGGTGTAGGGGGGGAAAAGAAAAAATGTGCTATTGCATAGTGGCGCTACTGTTCCCCAGTGTGGAATTGTATTCTGCAAATAATTCCACATCAACAAACTATCAACTGTAACTAGTGTTGTGTCCAGAGGTACTGCTGGGAAGTTTTGTCAATTGTATTGAATTATATTTTAAAATCAATGTTCTAAATTACATGAAACAAGAAACTAAACAAAGTTATACTGCTCCTTTTTTTCAGATTATTTTGGCCAAAGTCTAAGTGCTTTGACCACTTGAGTGAAGCAGGAGAAGCTCTTTTGACAAGCTTCCCTGTTCAGGCCACCATCTCCTTCTATGAAGAGTCTGATTCAGAGAGTGAAGATGACAGAGATGACGAGAGCCACGATTCTGGCATTGACTCTGAATGAAACCACTCAACTATGAGTTTGTTTAGTGCTTTACATTGTGTAGAAGGTGTGGAAGGACTCTGCGTACTGATTGATACAAAGCAATCAGGGAATTCATATTCTCAAAAAGTGACTATTCTTGTAATAACTGCTACTTTGTGGCCTATGCCTTGTGTGTGGGATCTAGTTATCCTCAAGGAGCGTGGACTCCTTACTCTACTGTCGAACGGATGCGCCTGGATATGAAATGTGGACTCTCCGCAGATTTAATAGATACATCTGAATGCTCCATGGTCTCTAAATCTGATCACAAATGATCTTATCCACATTTGGACCCCTGCATGATATTGGTAAGGCGTGCTTCCGAGCTGCAGCCGGTCTTCTTCACAACTTCTGAATCATTGAAATATGTTATTGAAGAGAAAGGGAGCCCCCTTCCTTGCACTCATTTCCAACTTTGGAAGTACTAGGAAACAATAAATCACACTAAATGATCATAATTTAAAAGGTTGTTGTGGAAGCTCAGGCTCCTGTGAGGATTTTTATTCACCTTCAGCATTTTTATATGTAAGTTTGTGCACAAATGCAGCATCTTCCTGTTATATGACTCTCCTAATGTTCAAATGTATCATATTGTATAATAAGAGTTTATTTTAAATTATTTCAGAGATCAATAAATGTATTATTTTAATATGCTTAAAGGATATTTTATTTGCAGCCCTTATCTTTCTTATATTATAGCTTTGTAAATAGCAATATTTTTTCTAAATAAATTAATCTCAGTGAACTGATTATTGAGTGTCTCTTGTATCTATGGTTAAACATGGTTGTTTGTTAATAAGCAATGGACTTTCAAATTGCACGGGGGACGGACAGTACCTCGCATGCGCTGGCAGGTTGGTGGAATGAACACTGCAAACAATTAATTTTCATATGGTTTTTCAAAGTGATTGCAAATGGTGTGATGTCAAGACTCAAGTCATTTTAGTTTCCTGCCTTAAAGTGTGAGTTTTTTTTGAGATTCGGATGCCTTGCCAAGTTACTAGAAGGCCTGTGTTAAAACGAGCTTACCATCATCTCTCTGAATGTCTTGGCCTGTGTCTCCCAATCAGTGCTTAATTTGAAAAATAATGAGTGCCAGTGCCCTAATCTCTGCTCAAAAGCCCATGGTGGCACTATTGCATATTAGGGTACAGATCCCAAGGCTGTGTAGTTCTGAATCCACCTTGGGCCTCTTTAATTCAATGCCAGGCATTCCCTGACCTTTTATCTCTCTCTGTGGATTTCCGTGGTCTCCTTAAGTAAAGTTTTTCCATCTTTCTCTTCCTCCTTCTTTCCCATTTGTGTATTTCCCCACTCTTGCTCTCTGGGTAAGATGAGGAAAAATAAGTGCTGGTCCCCAAAAATCTGTGCCGATGGCGCACATCGGCAACTGCTGACTCAAATTAAGCACTGCCCAAACTCCAAATTCTCCCCTCCCTCCAATTTCTTGCTCAATCACGTACTCTTTCCTCAGAACCTTGTCTACACCCCTCTGTCTCTTATTTACCTCTAGAGTTTGCTCTGCTCTTTTCTCCTTCCTCATGTCAAGAGGAGTTTGATGCCTTGCAGTAATTCTTAAATTACTGCAAGGCATCTATATCTCCAAAAACTAATGCCTGCTCATACCAGTTCTTAGCCGTTATATCCAATGGGAGGTGGATATAATGGCTAAGACCCTGTTAGCGATAATGCATGAATATCGCTGTATTCTCAGCAATATTCACGGGTTTTGCCGCTGAGGTTCTGTGAAATCTGAACCTGTGTTTAAAATATCATTATTCTGCTATGATTTTGATATCAGAGAAACGAAAATGGCAAGTTTAATATGTGTGTGTATTTTCATCACAATACAATGATGCATGCAGGAGTTATTGGCAAATTCATTCTGAGCCCACAGGCCCCAGGTTGTGAACAAGCGTCCATTTTAGTTGTTGCCCTTTACATAGGCATATACATGAGCCAATGATTCTTAAAGGACACGTATTCCTTAGCTTGAGTTCTTCCTGACTCCCATTTGACCTGAACAGGCTGAATCTGCCTACGTGATGTTGGCCTCACCAAACCAGTCCATGCCCTCTAGTCAATCTATATTAAAGATCTGAGCAACTTGTTGTGTACATTGGCCTGAGCAAGATTAGAAGGCCGAATACAGTAGCCATGCCTGTTTATGACCCACAAGCATCCCTTATCCTACATTTCTATCTTCCACACCTGGCTCTGTTTCTCTGCTTCTGGGCTTTTACAATGGGGAGGTGACTGTTTATATGATGGGGAGGAAACCAGTTCTATTGTGAGCTTCTTCGGCCTGCACAGGAAAATATGTGAAGCTTGACATATGTTCATGATGGAAGATGGGTTGGTCAGTTTGGGCAAGTAGAATGGAATTCATAATTATAGCCTGCTTTGTTATGGTACCATGGGAGCGACCTACAATGATGTGTGTCACAGCAAGAATGTGAGCCTAGGGGCAAACTTTTTGTATAAAAAGCCTGCCTGAGAAAGCTCAGGCAGGCTCCCTCTTTCAATTGTAAAACTACGGTTGGACGACGAAGCCTCATAATTAATTATAATAAAGATGTCTTTTAATTTTACAGACTGGCTGTCAATTCCTTTGCTGCTTTATTATGCAAACTTCTGGATAGATCCCTGGTGGGGAGAGTGAGTCATTTTCTACTTTTCTTCAGTTGGCTGCCCAACTCGGGGCCTTATCATGGAGTGGTTATCTGCAGGAGTGTTTTGTCAAAGGATGGAAAAGCTGCTGGGGAAGACAAGACAGAATTCTACCAAAAAGAGGTACTCTGGGCACAGGGTTTTCTGGGGGATTATCTGTCTCTGTGGCCCAGTATGTTTTTTTTGATTTTTCTGACTTAAAACTCTCCTAAAGATGTCACTCCTGACTAAGGAACCCATTCTTTTTTTGCTGTAAGTAATTTTTAACAGACTGTTAGTGCAGTGGGGAATTGACAGTTATAATCTGGACAAATATTTGTGTATATGCAAATTGCAATTTGTATAGGCAGTTAATGAAGAGATATTTTCTCCATCTGCTTTAGTTGAAGAATAAAAGTGGGTCGCTCCCAGTTCATTGTGGTTCTGAGTCCTTAGTTATTTATTGGTCGCAGAAATGTGACGCGGTCCTTAGTATTTATTGATACTCTTGGTTGCTTTTGTAGATTATCACTGGTTGCTTTTGTTAAGATAATCTTTGGTTTGGGTACCGGTACATTTGGTTCAGTTGGTAGGCCTTTGGTTGCTGTGGTTCAGATTATCGTTGGATAATCTTCCTCAGTATTGGTTCCTTAGTTTTATTTGAACACTGCAGTATTCAAAAACCGTGGGTCACGTACATTTGCGTGTATATCGTTGGAGATAGCCCCATGAAGTTTGAAACCCGACTAGTGAGCGCAGATGCCTGGTCGCGGTATTTTGTTTTGTATTAGTATTGACTAGGTTGCAACAAAGGATTCCCGGTTGGAGGATTCGCGTCTGATACCTTCGGTTGGAACTCCAATTTATGAGCTCTCTGTTGAAGAATTTAAAAAAAAAAAAAAAGAAAATAGGAACTAAAACGTTTTTGTTGTAAATATGGTTTACAACTCGTTTTGGCAGGTTATTTTTGAACACAGTCTGTAGGCTGTTCCTTGTTCCTGTCCTAAGCGTTGACCTATGGGTTAAAATGTGTGTTTAAATGTCTATTTTGTTTTTGGGTTTTGTTGTAAATTGCGACGGCCCTATGTACAAGAAATGGTTAGAGCGCGCTGTTTTGTGTGTCCTGAGTGTTTGTTCCCCCTTTCTGTTTATGTCTGAAATGAGCTCAATGTGGGTGGTTCACATTTAATGGATATAAATGAAGCCCTAGACAAAAACGAAATTACATGTTTCTGCAAAAATAAATTAATGTACAGCATTTTCACTTAAATGCACTGTGTTAGATGTTCACAGGCAAACGTTTTTAGCTACAGTATATTTGATAGGAATGTTTCTTCAGCCAGCACTTTTTTTTTTTACAGTTAAACACAGGTCGAATTTTGCATGAAGGCCCTTTTACATAAAAGAGGCCCAAAAAAAAATGACGCAGAATGTGACGCTTTTTAAGTTAGGTATATGCGCTCAGGTTTGTGAGTTAATGCATCTAAATAAGAGGCAAGGGATGTAGTGAGCATTTTTATATGTAGAACAGTCACAAATAGCAATAATTAGGCTTCATTAGGAGAAAATAATTATTAATTATGAAAAATAATTATTAAAAAACAAGTGCTACAAAAATCGTTTTTTAATATTTGTGAAGCTTAACACTCATACTATGACCCCCTAGCATTAAAATGTTTGATTTAAGTTATGATGTACCACGAAAATGACCAAACACTTCTGTGCGCAATTTCCCTTACCCTAGGCGCAAACAAGCTCATTTCTATAAGGTATAACTTAGTATTTTCAAAAGTATGACTCATAAATTAGGTATTAGATATTCTAGTGATACCCAGTATGCACTAAAATTATAGAATATTTTTTCTTAGTATCCAGAATACAAAAGTCGATTTTCACATAAATAGACTGTTTTAAATGGTTTCAGGGCCCCTGTTTAAAGTGTTTCTTTAGTAAATACATACATTTAGATCTTAATATATATGTTTGCAGGTTGTGCCTTCTTATGATTCAGCGAGTCAATGTGTCATAGAAATTGTTTTAAATATAGTGAAATATTGCAGGTTATGTGGAAGTGGTTAAACCTACTGGCCTTGTCAGCTTCAGTTACCACGAGCAGGGGACTGGCAGAACTTGTTCCAGCAGTAGCGGCCGAGATGTTATCTTGCAAGGCTGTCTTGTTGACATTTGTGACCTTTTAATTAGGGCCTCGCCTGTGGAATGCAGCATGACATGGTTAAACATGCATCTGATGCTAACTTCAGCTGCCTCTTTGTATTTAAATCCCTGCCCCTGCCACGGTCCTGACCTGAGGTCATTTGAATAGCCTGACTTGCTCCGATAAATTTAATTCCTGCTCATGTTTATAATTTAAAAGTATCTTCTTAGAGTGTTACAAATATGACATTAGCTGGGATGGGATTTTTGTTTTTGGGAACTAAAATGAGCAAAGAATGCAGGGCCATGTACAGCAATGATGATTGCATTTTAGCCAAAGAATAAATAATAGCTCCAGCATGTTCCCACAAAAGGCTTGTTGTTCGGTAAATTATGTCATCAACACATTTATCTCAAATTAGAAATACGGCAGGGCTGACACAGCATTGCATCCCGCTAATAATAATAAAAGGAACACTATTTAATTTGTAAAACTGCAGCCTCATTTGTCAGTACCCTGAAGGATTGTAGGGCCCACACCTGATTTGCATAGCTCCCAGTTGCTTTCAAAATGCTGCACACAAGCGCTTTATATGAGATGTAGTTGATTGTATATGATTTAAATCTGTAACCTTCATTCATTGCAGGCTGGCTTGTTCTCATTTGCCGCATTCACATTACATCTGCGTTAAAAGCGCACATCTGAGATAATAAACAAATAGGAAAGGTATTCCTCATGCAAAATTGTAGCACCTGCACTTCATGTCTTACAAATTAAGCACTGTGTAAAATGAGGGAACATGATTTAAAAAGGGCAAATGCAAAAGTGATTTCTTTGGAAAAAATATCAAACATTCTGCTAAATGATCTGTAGAACTGGTATATGAGTGTCTCCATGCTAGGAACGAATTTTTTTTAAGTTAAGTTTATTTGACAAAATGAAAAACGAAGTGTTACATTGAGTTTTAGATAGGCAATAAGTAGAAGCCCTCCCCCAAAATTCTGCAACTTAAAGGCCTTAGGCCTGAGTGAGAACGGGCGTTTTTGCAAAGTACATAAAAAAAGTTACAGGTAAGTAATGAAAAGTTTTTATATGTCACGTTGTGTCATGTTTTGTAGTCTGATAAAAAGGGTTATAATTGATGTTGTATTATGAGAAATGTGTGTGTTGTGTATCTTTTCTGCTTCTTCCTAAAGATAATTCATGGATTAATTCACAAGACACGTGAGTTGGCTGGTTGAAGAGAAATGTTTTTTTTGCGTAATTTCTTTAAGAAAAAAATGTGTGTGTTTATGTTTCATTTATACATTTGGTCCACTGAAACGCGTTATTTGACACAGCGACACTATATTTTACAGCAGAGTATCAATTACCTGATGCCCTGCTGTCAAAAGAAGGGCATGTGCTATGGTATTATGCATGACTGTTTATTCATATATGCTGTTTGTTTGTCTGGGCTGTTTTTTTTTTCCTTGTGCTTGATATACAGCAAGTATATCTTATGGCTTGAGATGGCTTGATATGTGTATTTATTTTTTAATGTTTTGTGTGTATGTTTTGTTCTATGGTGCTACTTTGAATTACAAGTTCCCCTGTGTTGTGAAGGAACACATATGACGATATGTGTTGTTTCACAATAAATTGGATGAATATTGTATTGAGATAAATTTCACAGATATGGACCTCATACTGTGAGCGAGTAAGGCAGCAGTTTTTCCAGTGCATGCCTTAATTTGGCTGTAATGATTTTTTTAAGAAAACTAAAATGATATACTGCATCAAAGTGTGCCATCCGTTGTTAGTCACTTAACTGCCTTTTTCCTTAAGGACAGGCAGCTCTGCATTTATGTATCCTTGATTGGGCCTAAGGATGGAATTATAGATCCGTGACTAAAGGTGGCCTAATTTCGATATCGCATTTTTTTTTATCGCACTTTTTGATTCCTGAATAAGCCTATGGATTCATTTTTTCCCTGAAGAGACAACTGAACATTAGTTAGAATTACCGTGTAGGGTATAGATTGTCAGCGGTAGAGTTAAATTGGTGTAACATTGGTCTTTCATGTATCCCTGTGCTCTTGGTGCTGTGTCACATGCCTTAGGCCACCCAAGCAAACTCTTGTACTTCCTATAGATTTTTCTTTTTGCTTTTTACCTGACCAATGTTGCATCATGTTTAGTTATTGAAGATTTTTGTTGTGTTCTACTTCCATTTTCCCTTCTCCATCTTCCTTTCACCAGTCAGCCCATTTATTATTATGGGTGTATTGTTCATGTTCACACTTTTAGACTGCAGTGATGTATTAGGAACCCCCCTTATGCTACATACCATTCCCTTTTGTGTGACCAGACTAGTTTTCGAGAATTTTCTTTAGGCCTACTTCAAATGTCTTTTCAGACTGACTGTCAGGATAGTGATAGCCTGGTTAATTGACCCAATACAAGTTTTCCATCTCAATAGGAGATTTTCCATCTCAATAGGAGATATCTCAAGTTTACATTCTTTTTAGCACGACATATTTTTAATGTCTATTTTTAATTTTTCAGTTCTCTTCTGTTTCTGCTGTTTCAATTTTTTAATAAGATGTGTTCTAATCATGCAGATACCAGGACTCTCTAGTTCTTGTCCTCTTGTCTGCACAGTTGATCATTAGCCTTTGTATTACATAGCGCATTTGATGCACATTGTTTAAAGAAGGGACTTCTTCATGTCCTTGATAATGTGTATTATGTCATTGCTCTATTTGAGATGTTCTAGATAAGGAGTTTAGGAACACCTAGGCTTCATCATTAAGGAGAATATGTATTTACCCCATTAAATAATGTACCCCATTAGACAATGCCACTGTGTGAGGGCATCCATTTAGGTTCCCATGACGTATTGCCACTCCTTTGCAGATTGCAGGCCACTTGCTTGCAGCCCTCTTGTCAAAAAGCCAACCCATGAACTGTTTTTGTATCTGACTTGAAGGAAACTAACAATTGTGTTACACTTCCTATATCACTAGGTTCTGCGGGAATCTTCCAGAGTCAAAAAGGAAGAATGTTACCCTGCAGACCGGTGATCAAAAAAGCCTGGTCCCCATCAGTAAACATGGCAGACGACTACAGACTTCTTGGCCTTGCAATTCCTGACAGCAATCAGCAGCGTGAACAGCAATCAGCAGCGTGAACAGCAATCAGCAGCGTGGGCAGCGGTCATCAGCATGGACAGCGATCATCAGCGTGCCTCCAGTGGTACCTCCTAAGCAAGCCATTTGTTTCATCAGAAGGCGTTGTGAAAAGAAAAGAAAAAAGGAGCTGATTTTCTGTTTTGCCTCAGAAGTTCAGTGCAAAGATGCGAAGGATCCCTGCTTTTGATGGCAGGACTGTCATCCACTTTGTGCAATTTGTTCAAACTGTCATGTGCTTGAACCTCTGGCAGCGCGCGGTCCCCTGACCCCCTTGGCCTGAGTTTTTGGCCTTTCCCCACACACACCTCTTTTCCCTTTGCACCAGCGGAATGGCAGTGCACCCAAGGATCCACGTTTGGAAAAAGGCACTACCTTCTGGTGCCCATGAGAGAGCAGCTTGAGCGTCTTCTGACACTAAATGACGAGTGTTGGAGTCTGGAAAGTGCTGCTGATCTTGAAGAGGTTGTTTCTCAGTGGTGCTTGTTTCTGCACGAGATGTTTTGTGCCCTTGATCTATGAAGAGCACATTTCCTGAGGTGTCACAGAGAAGAGACACTGGTGCATTTGTTTTGAGACATTGAGACTTTGAATGAACTGTGGGTGTTCCAGGAGGGCACTCCTACTGAGCATGAAAAGGCCTGGATCGAGAGGCCCAACGCGGAAGAAGATGATGGAAGCGGATTTGATGGACAATAGAAGCCTTCCAAGAGGCTTATAATGGATTTTGGACACAGCTGCTAACATAGACTGAGTAATTGCCTATGTAAGGGCAAAAGGGGCGTCTGAGGTTCTGTGAAATCTGAACCTGTGTTTAAAATATCATTATTCTGCTATGATTTTGATATCAGAGAAACGAAAATGGCAAGTTTAATATGTGTGTGTATTTTCATCACAATACAATGATGCATGCAGGAGTTATTGGCAAATTCATTCTGAGCCCACAGGCCCCAGGTTGTGAACAAGCGTCCATTTTAGTTGTTGCCCTTTACATAGGCATATACATGAGCCAATGATTCTTAAAGGACACGTATTCCTTAGCTTGAGTTCTTCCTGACTCCCATTTGACCTGAACAGGCTGAATCTGCCTACGTGATGTTGGCCTCACCAAACCAGTCCATGCCCTCTAGTCAATCTATATTAAAGATCTGAGCAACTTGTTGTGTACATTGGCCTGAGCAAGATTAGAAGGCCGAATACAGTAGCCATGCCTGTTTATGACCCACAAGCATCCCTTATCCTACATTTCTATCTTCCACACCTGGCTCTGTTTCTCTGCTTCTGGGCTTTTACAATGGGGAGGTGACTGTTTATATGATGGGGAGGAAACCAGTTCTATTGTGAGCTTCTTCGGCCTGCACAGGAAAATATGTGAAGCTTGACATATGTTCATGATGGAAGATGGGTTGGTCAGTTTGGGCAAGTAGAATGGAATTCATAATTATAGCCTGCTTTGTTATGGTACCATGGGAGCGACCTACAATGATGTGTGTCACAGCAAGAATGTGAGCCTAGGGGCAAACTTTTTGTATAAAAAGCCTGCCTGAGAAAGCTCAGGCAGGCTCCCTCTTTCAATTGTAAAACTACGGTTGGACGACGAAGCCTCATAATTAATTATAATAAAGATGTCTTTTAATTTTACAGACTGGCTGTCAATTCCTTTGCTGCTTTATTATGCAAACTTCTGGATAGATCCCTGGTGGGGAGAGTGAGTCATTTTCTACTTTTCTTCACCGCTATCGCCTGGAATTTTATCGCTTTTGAGATAAATGTTGCTAATAGCACGTTATCTCAGCGATAAAATCCAGTGATGCGCGGCGATAAAAAAATTGCCGCTAAGCCTACATAGCGATAAATATCGCTATTTGTTGATAATATGCCCCTCTATACCTTACTAATGGGCAGTACTTCCACGGCAACGTATGTACAGTGTAAGTAGAGTGCTTTCCTGTAACATTTATTACAACAATCAATAATGGTATAATATCTTGAATGTCATTGGGAATACTTCTAAGAAGGACATGATTACAACTAAATGGGTAAAGGAAGAATGCCACTAGAATAGAAGACCTGGTTAGATCACTAGTTCTGGATGTAATGAGACTTGGTACTGCCAAATAAGAACTGCATCATATGATACCCATTCATTTAGGGGATTTTTTTAAGCTCAGTTTCCTCTTATTGTGATGGGTTTACTCCATACCTGTGTTTTTGTCCTGCCCAGGAGCATGTCAGTCTCACTGTATTCTGATCAGTTGACTTGTTTCCATACACTGCTGATGTTTCTTGCATGCAGGGACTGCTTTTTTCTTTCCCTCTAAGAACACCATGTAAGTGCATGTGTTTTCTTGCTTTCTATCCCATGTGCTTCATCTGTTTTTTGCTTTCTCCTTATATGCTGCTTCCCCAAACTTGGCCCTCACACATTATCTGTGTGCTTCCTCTCTCTATCTCCCTCTTCCCAGCTCGTCCATTGCTTCCATATTTCTTCCAACTTGGATATTAAAATATATTTCCCCGCTACTACCCTGACCGTCCCTCTTGCTACACCCACTCATGCTCTCCCACAGGTTTTCTATTTTGTAAATTATTTTGTGACCTCCTTGCTATCTACAAGTGTTATGTTACGTTATTTAAGATTATATTGTATTGTATTGTATTGTAATTGCATTTATATAGTGCTTACTACCCCATACGAGGCGTCGAAGCGCTTTTTCGGCGGGTAGCACGCTACTCCGGGACCTAAAGAGGATTAGTGTTGAATTAGTATAGGGAAACATACAAGTACTTTTTAAGTGGTGGATAGGTTAGTCAGTTATTTGATTTGGAATGATAGCAGAAGGATAGAGGAGGACAAAGGTTTGTATTTATTTATCACTTGTTGACTTATTCAGGAAGCCTATAAAGGATTAGTGGTGAATTAATATGGTGAGATATGAGGTAATTTCAGTGGTGGATATTAGTCTATTACTTGGAGTGAGAAGGATAGCGGAGGAATAAAAGGGGAAGAAAGATTTGCATTCATATAGCATATGTTACCCCTGATAGGTGTTGAAGCGCTTTTCTGGTGAGTAGCACGCCACTCCGGAACCCATAAAGGATTAGTTTTGAAAATTATTATAGTATAAATATGAAGTACTTTGAGTAGTAGATATGTTATTCAGTTATTTGGGCAGTATATTAGTATAGTTGAAAATGGAATTTGAGAAGTGAACATGTTAGTCTGTTAATTTTGATTGAGAACGATAGTGGAGGGATAAAAGAGTGAAGGAGGTTTTTTTTAGGTCTTAGCAGTAGGAAGAGGCTTTTGCATGAGTAAAAAGGAGTTTTGGAGGGGAGGAGTCAGAGGGGAGAGGTTAGAAAGGTTTGTTTTAGGGGATTGGTGTAGTAAAAGGGTGTCAGATGATGCAAGGAGGGGTAGAGCAGGAGAGAGTCTAGAAAGGGTTATTTTGGCGATCATAGTAGTGGTATGGGGTTTGGGATAAATGAGAGAGTGGATGTAGAGGATATATTGATAGATGTATCGGATGAGAGATATGGTAGTGCATTGGAAGGAGTAGTAGAAAGAAGTTTGAGATGAGTCAGAAGGTTGGGCTAGAAGATATATTGAGCCAAGTATAGGCTGAGAAATAGGCTAGTACATTGGAAATGCTAAATTAGAAGAAAGTGATAAATATATAGACCCATAAGTACATTTAAAGTATATAGATACATAAAGTAAGTAAGTATGTTTAGATTAAATATATTGATAGAGGCACAGGATAAGAAATAGGGTTTGTGAACACAAAAACTGTGGTTGGGGTGCACTGTTTTAACACACAGGTCTTAACACAGAGCAAAGGAGAAATTTGGAGGGAAAACAGATTTGTCACCAAGGAATGAGAGGGACAAACTACAGAGGTTGGACTGCAAATCCCACAATTCAACTTGTTAAATGCAACAATCATGGGCAGGGAAAACCACAAGTTTAAAACACAAAACAGGTGATAACATGCAATCACAGGCAGGTAAAAACTGCAATTTTAAACTGTAACAACCACATTCAAAGACAGTAGTCACAGAAAGGGAAAATCGTTTTTAAACAACTTTTGTTTTGGGAAGAGACAACACTGCTAGTTATTCTTGATGTGGGCTTTTACTGTGAGGAAAGCCAAGTTTTCAGCCCCTTTCTGAAGGAGAGGAGATCTGCTGAGTTCCTCAAGTGGAACGGGAGCTCATTCCATGACTTAGAGGCACAAGTGATGAAACTTCTGCTCCCCCCAGCTGGCCTTTGTAATCTGGGAACTAGGACTAGTTTCGGTCCTGTGGACAAAAGAATCCTTGCGGGGACATACCATTTACATTTTTGCCTCAGATAGTTGGGGCTGATTCCATTGAGGGCTTTAAAAGCCATGCAGAGGGCCTTAAAACATATTCTTACTTCACAGGGAGCCAGTGTAGTTGTTGTAACTCCTTCTTTACAGAAACAATTTTGGGAGTTCCTGTTAGCAATCTGGCTGCTGCATTCTGTGCAATTTGAAGTCTGTTAATGTGCTGTTTTTTGGGCATTTAAAAATAGACTTTTACAGTGTCAATCCGCGCCATAATAAGGGTCGTGAAGCCTATCCTGAGACTGCTCTCAGGAAGAAAGAGCTTTATTTTCCTTATGATTCTAAGGATTAGGAAACATGCTGAAACCACTGAACTTATGTGATCGCCAAAAGAGAACTTATTGTCCATGATCACCCCAAGGTTTTTTGCTTTCCTGGTGGGTGAGGGGCAGATGCCCAGCTCTTCTGCTCACCAATCTGGTTAGGGTTGTTTCCAAACATAATGATCTCTGTTTTGCCTGAGTTTAATTTTAGGCAGTTGGACGATATCCATTCTGAGATGGCCTTCATGCAATCATGAAAGTGAACCCTCGTTTCTTTCTCTTCCCCGTCTGATTGACAACACTATTTGTGTGTCGTCTGCATAGGAGGTAATTTAAAAGCCATAGGATTTGATCAGGCCTGCCAAAGACTTCACATACACGAAGAGTGTCGGGCTTAATGATGAGCCATGTGGCACCCCACACGGGAGAGATAAAGGCTTTGACCTGTGGTTGTCCAGTTTCACTGTTTGCGTTCTTCCAGAGAGGAAAGACTGCAGAAGTTTCCATGTGGCCCCTTGTACCCCTACTTCAGACAGCCAGTCCATCAGAACTTCATGATGGACCATATCAAAGACTGCTGACAGATCTAACATAATCAGAATTGCATTTCCTCCTCTGTCCAACGCCTCCCTCACCTCCATTGTAGATTTAATTAGAGCCAGCTCCGTGCTGTGTTCTGCTCTACACCCATATTGCGATGGGTCGAGAAAATTGTTGGTTAGAAGAAATTTGCTGAGCTAGGCATTTATGGCCATTTCAATAATCTTGGCAGGAAGCGGGAGTCTTGAAATTGGCCTATAATTGTTTGGATCACTGGGGTACAGGGTTGGTTTTTTATTAGGGGAAGGATAGAGGCCTTCTTCCAGTTGCTAGGGAATTTGCCAGTTGTAATTATGGTGTTAAACAATGGTGTGAGGGTCAACCCTATTACTTCTGGGATTTTCTTCAATACCGCTGCCGGACATGGATCCATCGGGAAACTGGATCGAATGGAACTCAGAAGTTTGATATATCTGGTGTATCTAACAAAGAGAATTTGACTAATGCCGGTATGTTTGGTTCCATACTTAGTGGCATCATCCTTATCCCCCTTTGAGCTAGGCTAAATGAGGAAAAGATGGATTCCACTTTTTGTTTGAAGAAATTGGCCAATGTCTCTCTTAAATATTTTTTTTACCCATTTCAAGGGGGGCACCCACGATTTCACATGTGCAATCATGCACAGCGTAAAGAAATGGGTTTGTATTAATTGGACAAACCCATTTAGAGACTGCCACCATGGATGCAGCTGTATAGACTGTGTACATCTTGAATGGGTTTGAAAAAACATTACAAATACATACAAAGATGGCTGAATTGGATGCACAAGTATCCATGGTGGCCATTTTTTATGCTTTTACAAACTCTTTTAAAGATGACCACCATGGCTGCTTGCTTTTATACCACAGCTCTCTTACACAAAAAAGTATGAGCATAGCCAAGAGGTTTCAATGTTGAGACCTGCTGCGTTTGCTTCTTCTGAGAAGAAGGGAAATAATTCTGAAGAATGGTGGATGCTGATAGGGGAGGTCTGTTTTCTTGCTGCTATTTTTGCAGTGGAGGCAAATGCTGTTGTTTTATGGGTTTCAATTTGAAAATGATTGCTAGCACACACAGCAAGCGTTGGCAAAGTCAATAAGTCTCGCATTTCAGACCTATTGGATTTGCCAGTGGTTCCTAATGATGCTGTACAGTGTCCTTGATGCAGTGCAGCATAGCTAAAGAAGAATAAAAAACAAGCATTGGAAATGCAATAGGTCTCGCACCATTAGAGTTAGTGCTTTTAGAATTGTTTATGGTTTTTTTTGTAAATGTTTAGCATTTTTGTTTCCTGTAGCCAATGCTAAAGAATTACAAATAAAAAAAGCCATAAACATTTCTTAAAGCTCTAACTGAAATGGTCTGAGACCTATTGCACTGTGTGAGGGTGAGGGGTTGAGGGTGAGTGAGGGTGAGGGTGGGTGAGGGTGAGGGGTTGAGGGTGAGTGAGGGTGAGGGGTTGAGGGTGAGTGAGAGTGAGGGTGAGTGAGGGTGAGGGTGAGTGAGGGTGAGGGTGAGTGAGGGTGAGGGTGAGTGAGGGTGAGGGGTTGAGGTTGAGGGTGAGGTGTTGAGGGTGAGTGAGGGTGAGGGTGAGTGAGGTGTTGAGGGTGAGTGAGGGTGAGTGAGGTGTTGAGGGTGAGTGAGGTGTTGAGGGTGAGTGAGGGTGAGTGAGGGTGAGTGAGGGTGAGTGAGGGTGAGGGGTTGAGGGTGAGTGAGGGTGAGGGTGGGTGAGGGTGGGTGAGCGGTTGAGGGTGAGTGAGGGTGAGGGGTTGAGGGTGAGTGAGGGATTGAGGGTGAGGGGTTGAGGGTGAGGGTGAGGGTGAGTGAGGGTGAGTGAGGGTGAGGGGTTGAGGGTGAGTGAGGGTGAGTGAGGATGAGGTGTTGAGGGTGGGTGAGTGAGGGTGAGTGTGAGTGAGGGTGAGGGGTTGAGGGTGAGTGAGGGTGAGTGAGGGTGAGGGGTTGAGGGTGAGTGAGGGTGAGGGGTTGAGGGTGAGTGAGGGTGAGTGAGGGTGAGTGAGGGTGAAATTTGTAACTGACATTGGTTTTCCCAAAGGAAACATTCTCTGCACTCATCCCTGAAACCATTGAACAGAAATACGCCAAATTCTAATGGCACAGCAGTCTTTTCGTCATCCAATGCCTCTTTTTGATGCAATTAATTCTTTTTCATCTGTTTTGGAGATGGAAGCGAAAATGTGACTATTAGGAGTACATGTGCCAATTAGATGTGTGTAAAATATATATATATACTGCCACGACTTCCTTCGTTTTTTGCAAAAGAGTCAAGCACTCCAAGGGGGTAGCGTAGTGCATCTTTATTTAGCAAACAACTCCACCAAACAGACGCGTTTCGGAAAATCCTTCGTCAGTGTCAACTATGATCACTGCGAGGAAGCTATTTAAACTAATTGACGTCACCCGAGTAACAAACTCGATGACGGTAGGGAACACTCTCACAATGCATCGATAATGGCGGCCATCTTAGCATGGTACTTTTCATTGCATCACAATGCTTACTCTTTAAATAACATAATCCTTCTGTTAGAAAACAGTCCTTAAATGTGCAGTTATGGCAGTATCATGCCCCTACATACAATTTCATGTGCCGGTTACATTTGTGTAAAACATTCTCATAATTATTTATAATTCACAACAATCAATGCCGTGTATCAGCTTTCCTGGGGTTAGCGCGGGACGATCTCCCGGGTCCCAAAACAAGCTGAATGCTGGTATTATGGGGCCAGCCGTCTTATCGGGTGGTACTGGATGTTGTTTGGGAGCTGCAGTAGGCGGTGTGAGGATACTGGATGGAAGAGAGGGGAGGGAAGAGAGGGGAGGGGGAAGGAGAAATGCGACACGGCGGCGGGAAGGGGAGGGGGCGGAGCGGGTGGTGCTGGATGTTGTTTGGGAGCTGTAGTAGGCGGTGTGAGGATACTGGATGGAAGAGAGGGGAGGGAAGAGAGGGGAGGGGGGAGGGAAGAGAGGGGAGGGGGGGGAGAAATGCGACACGGCGGGAAGGGGAGGGGGCGGAGCGGGTAAAACAAGACGGACGTGCACGTGCTTTTAAGCTCAATGCGCATGCGCATTGAGCTTAAAAGTCACGGGCACTGCAAGGAATCGCCACGATTCCTTGCAGTGGATAAAGAGTGGATAAGCCCCCATAGTCTCGCTTGCTCGATGCGCATGCGCATCGACAGGCGAGACCTAAAAAGTCTATGACGTGGATGCCCATGTTGTTTTGTAGGCATGTGCCTACCAAAAGATGTGGGCACCTTTTTTCATTTTGTTTACCAATCTAAGTTGAATCATTAAATAAAAAGAAAAAAATGCACCAAATAATTTTCTTTTAAAAGCGGGTGAGGTAAGCAACACAGGGGGCAGAAGAAGCAACACAGGGGCATGGGTGGGGAAAGCAGCATGGACATGAGTGGGGGGAAGTGACACAGAGGGCGTAGGGGAGCAGAGAAAAGCAAATGAGTGTCAGGAAGAGCAATGTGAAGCGCATCGGGAGAGGCACATTGGGTTAGAAAGCAATGTGGGGGAAAACACAGCCAAAGTCGAGCACATCATGGGGGTGCGGAAAGAATCACAGGGACAAGAGTAACACAGAGCGAGAGGGGCAGAGAAGCACTCTAAGGAGACAGCTGGAAAACACTCTTGTGGAGTGATTACAACAAGACAAAAAGTAGTTCCCTAAAACTGACCAATGAGAGGACACAAGGAAATTGGAAATGCCCCAGTCGATGGACAGATAGAAGATGGACAAGAAAAGCCCTTGTATAAGAAGTAGACGAATGAAAGTGACAGTCACGTCTTCTAGTGATGAGCAGTAGGTGCGCTGCAAGCCCGTCTATGTTCTTGGTAAACCCACAGCATGTCTTTTGAAACCAGATAGCCGTGTTATCTGGAAAACTCCTGCTAAAAACAAAAGTGCATTCTGTATACATGGATGAAGGTATTAGTATTTAAGCTGATCTGTCACTCCTAATGGGACATTGTGGCAAGTAGGAGATGTGACCTAACTGCAAGAGCTGCTATGTTTGGACTAGGGCAGCCAGGTTGAAGTCTAATCAAATTCTAATTGCTGTGATAAACATTGCATGTTAATAGTAAAGTTAATATTCAAGAGCTATGCCCTATTTTACTACTACACAGGCAGCCACAAGTGCAGTTGTCTTCAGGGCCGAACTGGCCATAGCGGGCACTGGGCAATCCCCCGGTGTGCCGCACGGGCGGGGCCGGTTTTGGGCCCCTGGGGGCCGTTTTTGTTACAGTGCCGTTTTTGCAGCAACGCTGCGAAATCGGCACTGTACCAAAATCGGCCGAATACCGGCCCCGGCAAAGAGCTTGGCGACACCTCCAACCCCGCCCCTGCACTTTGCCAGTGCCGGTTGTGGTTCCCAGTCAGGCCCTGGTTGTCTTGCAGAAAACTGGATCATGATTTGAACTGTGCAGCATGTGCAATGGCCCCTGGGTCAAAAGTTGTCATAACTCCTCTAAACACCCAGGGCCTCATTTATGAGAAATGACGCATCGCTGCGCGAAAGCAGTGATGCGTCACTTCTCAGTGCGCACTCCTTGCGACATTCCTGATGCGTCATATTTAATGTATGATGCATCATGTCGCAAGGAGTTACAGATACGTCAGTATTTCTGACGTATCTGTAAGCGCAAAAGTGACGCATTGCTGAGGTGTGTCACAAAACTCCAGCAACTCCAGCAATGCGTCCTTTCACATGGGGCAAGCCCCATGTGAAAGGGCCTGCGTCAATCTTACGTCTGCTGTGAGGCAGGTGCAAGATTTTGACGCAACGGCATCCTAAAAGTGATGCAGTGAAATCTCATAGATTTCACTGCGTCACTTCTACGGCCCTTCCTTGCGTCAATACGCCCCCCTTGCATACATTATACCTGGCGCAGGTATAATGTGGCGCAGGGGTTTACAAAGTGACTTATCTACCTAGATGCGTCACTTTGTAAATATGGCGCAAAAAGGCGCATTTTTTACGCCACTGGCGCGTTACAAAAAGTGATGCACCGGCGGCCTAAAAGTGACGCACAGCCTCATAAATGAGGCCCCAACTATTGCTATATTTTACTACTAAACAGGCAGTTACAAATGCAGCTGTCTTGTAGGCACTATGGGCATCGTTTGAATGGTGCAGCAGGTGCAGTGGCACCAGGGCGAAAAGCTCCAGGGATCCCACTTTACCCAGATTATTGCTCAAATTTAAAACTAAACAGGCAGGCACAAGTGCAGTTACCTTGCAGAGAACAAGGCCATGATTTTAATGGTGCAGCAGGTGCAGTGACACCAGGACCAAAACCTCTAGGCGCCTAGCTAAACACCTAAAAGTGCTATAGTTTACTACTAAACAGGCCGTCACAAGTGCAGTTGCCTTACAGACAACAGGATCATGATTTGAATGGTGCAGTAGGTGCAGTGGCACTGGGTCTAAAAGTTGTCAGAACCCTTCTAAACACCAAATTTTGCTATACTTTAATCCTATACAGGCAGTCACAGTTGATGCTACCTTGCAGTTAAAAGGGGCTTGATTTAAATGGTGCTGCAGGTGCAGTGTCATCGGGACCAAAAGTTGTCATATCGTCACTGAACATCAAATATTGCTACCTTTTACTACTAAAAAGGCAGTTACAAGTGCAGTTTTCTTGCAGGCAACAGGGTCATTATTTGAATGGCACAGCAGGTGTGGTGGCATCTGGCCCAAAAGTTATTAGAACTCCTCTGAACACCAAATACTGCAAGATTTTACAACTAAACAGGCAGTAATAAGCGCAGTTATCTAGCAAGCACAAGGGTCAGGATTTCTTTAGTGCAGCAGGGGAAGCGGCATCGGGACCAAAAGCTCCAGGCACCCCACTAAACTCCAATTATTGTTATATTTTACTACTAAACAGGAAGTCATAAATGTAGTTACCTTACAGGCAACAGGGTCATGATTTGAACGGTGCCACAGGTGCATTGGCACCGGGACCAAAAGTTGTCAAAACTCCTCTAAAGACCAAATATTGCTGTATTTTACTACTAAACAGGCAGCTATCTTGCAAGCACTAGGCGCATAGTTTGAATAGTGCAGCAGGTGCAGTGGCACTGGACCAAAAGGTTGTCAGAACTCCTCTAAACATATAATTTTGCTATTAAAACATTTTCATTCTATTATTTCCCTCTTTCATTTCATTTTTCAAATTTCTGCTACAACTTACCCACACTATACCACTAGTAACACCACAATATATTGCCTTTTTGTACATCAAGTTGTAGTGATTGGATAGGGGGCAACACTAGCTGAGGCCTGGCCAGCGCAGGTAAAGGTGGTGGGTTGGGGGTGGAGGTGGGGGCAAGTCGACAGAGGACGACAAGGGAAACTTAAATTAAAATAAAAAGAAAATCACTTTACTTGCGTTCTCCGCGTCGCCGCCCCCGCTTTTACCGGCACGGGCAGTGCCTGCACAAGCTGGAAGGGGCAAGCAACTACACAGACAGTGGAAGAGTGCAAGACAGGGCAGGAGGGGGCAAGTAACAACACTGAGGCATGCGAGTGTGGGAGGGGGCAGCAGGGCACAAACTACAACTCAGATTGTGGGAGAGCGAAGGAGGGGACAGGCAACAACACAGAGGGCGGGAGGTGGCAAGCAACAACACAGATATGGTAATTTGGCAATGCTCCAGGTGAGAGTCAGAGAAAGAGGACTTGAAACCCCCATGCATTAACAAAACATAATCATGGAAATAAGTGTTATGATAAAGCCAACCAATGGGTAGCAATGAGTGGGCTCTATGCCCACTGTAAGCAACAAAATGTCTTGATTAAGACAGCGCTCAAATGAGACCTTAAAAGGAGAAATATTCATACTAGAAATGTGATAAATTACATCTTAACGGTGATTTTTACTTTAAATACGTGCCATTGATTTATCAAGTCATATTTATATACAACTATTATTTTGATGTGCATTTTCTATGAGCATCTATTATTGGCTGTGGTAAACTATTTATTTATTTATTTATTTTTTAAATTTCTAAAGCGCGCAAATACCTTTCGGTGTCTCGGCGCTGGAGTTTGCAGATTGCAGGGGTTCCACTGACGTCTTACTGGTTAAAGAGCCAGGTCTTGAGGTGTTTGCGAAATGAGAGTAGTGATGATTGATTTTTGACAGAGGAGGGGATCTGATTCCATAATTTTGATGCTGCCACTACAAAACGTCTATCTCCCCAAGATACTTTTTTTGTGCATGGGATTTGGAGCTGTTGGGCCGAAGAAGAGCGTAGTGTTCGACTGGGTTTGTACAGTTTGAATGCTCTTTTGAAGAAATCAGGTCCATTATTGTTTAAGGCCTTGTGAATGATACACATGGCCTTAAACTTTATCCGGCTTCTTATTGGTAACCAGTGGAGCTCCCGAATTGTGGGAGAGATGGAAGCGTGCTTAGGTATACCCATGAGAATTCTTGCAGCAGCGTTCTGGACAAGCTGTAATTTGCTCAGAACTTGCTCTTGTGCGTTAAGCAATAGACCATTGCAATAATCCACCCTAGATAGCACCAGGGAGGACATTAAGGTTTTGCCTGCGGTTGGGGGAAGAAAAGGGAGCAGTTTCTTCACCATTCTCAGGGTAAAGAAGGAGGCTGACACCACCGCGTTGGCATGGCTTAAAAACATAAGCTTATTATCAAAAAGCACGCCCAAGTTTTTCACCTTGGTTACAGGTGATGGGGGAGCTCCCAATTCCGAGGGCCACCAGACCGGAGACCAAGACGGAGTCAGTTCGCCAAAAACCATCACCTCCGTCTTGTCGGAATTTAGCTTTAAGCAATTCCGGTTCATCCATGAGCTGATGGCCTTCATGCCCTCCTGAAAGTTCGCTTCCACTGCTTCACCGTTTTTGTGTATCTCCAGGACCAGCTGTGTGTCGTCGGCATAAGATGTTAAGCCAATGCCGAACGACTTGATTACCCTCGCCAAGTCCGACACATAGATGTTAAAAAGTGTCGGACTTAGCGAGGAGCCCTGGGGAACGCCACACGGGAGAGTGAAATCAGGAGAGCAGAAGCATCCGTGATAGAGCTCATATCAGAGTCGGTGAATATCACCCTGCGAGAACATTTCTGGCATCTAAAAAAAAGGCAGATTTACATGCCCCATACGACAATTTTGCGCTACCGTTGCATCACTTTTTGTGTCGCATCGGCAATGTAAACAATGCACCAGGTTGTGGACAATTTACAACATGATGCATCAAGGGAGAGGCGACACCTTGTAAAGCCCTGTGCCACATTATACCTGAATCAGATATAATGTATGCATGGTGGGCACGTGCGAAAGCCTCATAGAAGTGACGTAGTGAAATCTACAAGATTTCACTGTGCCACCTTTAGGACACCACCACATTAAAACCTTGGAGCAGGCGTAAGGAGTGATGTAGTGCATTAAGTATAGGCCTTCCCCAAGCATTGCTGGCTGGAGTTGCATCATGCTTGCGACACATCACAAGAAATGCGTGACTTTTGCGACGATAAATGTATCAGAAATGCTGACGCATCTGTCAATCCTTGCACCATGGTTCGTCGTATTGTAAATACAACACATCCATGGTGAGGCAGGGGTTTCTTTGAACAGCACAAGGAAACTGATGCATCTTTCCTCAAACACAGAGATGCATCAGTTTATTGTAAATAAGCCCCAAAGGGCCTGATTTAAGAAGCCCTGCATAAGTTATGCCACCATTGCATCACTTTTTGTGATACTGCAGCAGTGTAATCAATGCGCCACATTGCTCAATACGTCGAAGTGATGCATCTAGGCAGGTGCGTCACTTCGTAAACCCCTGCGCTATATTATACCTGCGTCAGGTATAATGTATGCAGGGTGGGCGTTCCCCCACATCAAAGCCTTGGAGAAGTGGCCCATTGAAATCTATAAGATTTCAGATTGCCACTTCTAGGACACCATTGCATCAAAACCTTACGCCTCCCTCAGGTAATGCAGGCTCTTTCACATGGGCTTGCCCCATGTGAAAGGACATATTGCTGGAGTTGCGCCCGTTTTCAGACACTCCCAAGCAATGCATCACTTTTGCACCTACAGATATGTCAGTAATACTGCGACGTACTGTAATACGGTGCATCCATGGTGTCGCAAGGAGGGTGCACTAAGAAGTGTTGCATCAGTGCTTTGTCGCAGAGATGCAACACCTCTCAGAAATAAGGCACAAAGTATGACGCCCAACATTAAACATCTTGTGGCTTTACATTTACTTAGTTGAATTTTATTGGAGTAAATAATGTGTAGATTTTCTCATCTCTCGTTCTCATGCACTGCATTGAATTGCTTTGGAGGACTTTCTACATGGAGTTGTAAAAATATGATAAAGTAATTAAAATGTGCACGTAATTAGCCATAGCCTGTAGGAAAGTGGGTTTCTGTTGCAGTACCCCCCCCCCCCACACTTGTTGCCAGATTTCTGATGCACTTTTCCTTGGTGTGCCCTGGGTCCCTGCCAATCAGGTTCCCAGGGCCTGTGTTCTTTCCCCAAAAACTAGCCCAATTGGCATCTCTGGCCACATGTCAGCCCCTGGTAAATGATGCCCTATGTACCCAGGGCACTGTGACCAGAGAAGGCCCCTAAGAGTTGCAGCACTGATTGTGCCACCGTTAGAGTCCCTGCACTCTGACACACACACACTGCCCTTGCAGGTTGAGTGTCTGGGTGCAGAACAAAACAAAGAGTCGACATGGTGCACATCCCTGTGTGGCGTGCCCACAAAACACTGCCCTGGCATACCTCTGTCACCCCTCTAGCTGGGTGCCCTATGCCAGTGGTGTGGTTGCAGGTGCATGAGCCCTGTACCCCTACAGTACCTAGGTCCATTCCTGGGCACTGTAAGTGCAGTGCTACCATTAAGAGTATATAGTGCTGGGAGGTTGTCATCACAAACTCCACAGCACCATGATGGCTACACTGAAGTCTGAGAAATTTGGTATCCAACTTCTCAGCACATTAAATCCACATTGATGCCAGTGTGGGATTTAATGTAAAATGCACGACCGAGGGCAACTTAGAGTTGCCCCCTAAAACTTACTTACAACCTGCGTCTCGACTGGGAGGCTGGATAGGCTGCCACCCAGAAGACATGTTGCTGGACCCCTGGGTAGGGAGCCATCCTCTTTCGTGGGCTGCAACAATACACATCCTGGGGCAAGGTGCTAGGCCTCCTCCCCCAGGATGGGCAGGGGAAGCTTCAAAGGCATGGCGCCTTTGTGAGCTTCTCCAGGCCACTTGCTGTATCAACAACTGGCCCCCACCGGTTCTGACCCCCACGCTGGTGGAAAGACAGGCGGGAAAACCAAAGTGAGGAAAGGAGGTGTGCCAGCCTCTGCCAACCCCACCCCTCAGGTGGAGGAGGCATGGTGAAGCACAACTCCGGGCTCTCGCCATCTTGAAGATGGGGAGCCCTACCCAATCAGAGACAGGCCCCTGCCCCCCTCCCATTGGAGAATGGCAGGATAGGGGGTGTACTCACCCCACGGAAGGGACCCATTGGTCCCTGACCTTCCCCAACCTGTAACACCCCTAAATTTAGTTTTTAGGGGCACCCTGAAACTTACTTCCTCAGATCCCGAAATTACAAAGAAGAACAAGAAGAAAGAAGACCTGCTGTGCAGCTGCTAACAAGAGGACGACACCAACTGACTTGGGCCCAGCACAACAGGCCTGTTGACCCTTGAACCTGCTCCTGCTAAATCCTGGTGTCTCTTGTGGACAGCAACCTCAAAAACCCCAGAGGACCTTACTGCCTTGCTCACCCAAAGACTGGGACTCCCATGAGCAGTGGTTCTGCTCAAACAGCAACAACCCCTGGTGCCAGCCATGAAGCACAAATCCAGCACACTCTGCACCCGCAGAGCCCGGCCTGTGCCTGAGTGCACAAAGACCACAAGAACGTCACCCCGGCGACTATGACCACAAATACAGCACCCAAGGACCCTCCTCGACGCTCCTGACGACGCCTGCAGCCTCACAACCAGGGACCCTCCAACCGCGACCATCAGAGGGTAAGATTTCCCGACACCAAAAGACACCCCTGCAGCCTGCGCCCCATGGCCCCCTGTGCCCAACTCCTGGGTGTCTAGGCCAACCTACAGCTTCCCAACTTGATAGATTGTAATTTTCCTTTAAATGATGTTGTACATATGTTAGCCTAATGTGTCATAAATTAATATGCAGTTACAACCTATTATTCATGTGCTGCAACCCACTGAGCTATTTTTCTTTATATGCAAGCTTCATTTGGATAGAACTGTTTCTGTAATGGTTAAGCTTTTGTCTTATTTTTGCCTTCTAAGTTAGAAGACTTGCTGTAGTACATTGCCTTCTATCTGTTAGGGTCCCATTGTTGATAATTTTGTATACTTTCTTATAATAATAAGAAGCTTGCCTATGACAGGCAGATTTCTAATGCTGACATTTGCTCTGCAGCTCAATGTCTCATGGTACAGTTTTCCCCCCTCCCTTATGAACAGAAAGTCCCTGTTTCAGCATTTCTTTCCTCAGAGCTTCGGCTCTGTGGCCTTGAGGGGAAGATAACAGTGTTGCCTTCGCAGGTGCAGATGCCCAATGTATGAGCTAATTGTTCTCCCTCTGCTGAGCCCAGTACTTTTCCAGTCTGGGCGTGTTTTCACACTGCCATGCTATGATATATTGTATTGCTGTGAGGAGAGTCCTCAGTCCTCTCAATGCACTCTCTGGGGTGTAGAACTGACAGGGCCCATCTGCAGATGAATATTAGATAAATAAATATGTGTCTAATTCTTCTCCACTGCCTGGCTGGATTATTTAATTGTTGCTCAGGTGGATTTGAGCCACACTTATCAGATGACGCCCAAACAGGGACTCCGCGATAAGGATCTTTCTCACCCGTAGGTGGGTAGCAGAAGGCCGGGGACCCTCTGGTCGGCACGGTGGGTCTGGGTACCCACTTTGATGCCGAGCTTGGTTCTCGCAGCGCTGCCCCACCCTGCTGATCAGGAGAGGTCCCGGTTCATGATCCTGCGCCGGGGTCCAGAAGGCGGAACTTTGGAGCTGACCGTGTTGGTCCCAGCAGCCGGCAGTGGAGAACAGTGGATGTCGGGTTCCGCGAACAGGAGGTGAGTGGTCCGACTTGTTATTGAAGGAGCTAGGGTGCTCCAGGGACTAGTGTGTCCCCAGTGGTTAAGAGACCGGTGTGTCTTTAGTGGTAAAGGAGCCGGTGCGCTCCTGGGGCTAGTGTGCTCCGGGGAACTCAGAGTGCGAGTGGTGCTCTGACAGACTTAATGGAGGTTGGGAGGACATTTGTTTTTGGTCATCCGACCGGGTGGTACTGTGGTGGAGGCGTGGCTCATTGCGGGTGGGCTCCGGAACTCACCCCGAACCCCTAGGGTGGCGGTTCGGTGGGAGTGGGTCCTGGGTCCCCTGTGGTAAAGTGCGCAGCGATCCTTAGTGCCACCCGGGTGGCGGATGTGTTCTCCATCCTCAGAACAGTTAGTGTACTGTTCGGTCTGCGGTAGGGTCCAGGTTCCCCAGGACTTGGTCGACGGGCCTTGTCCCATTATGGTAACACGTGTTTGGCAGGGACTTAATGCATAGGATGTATGTGCGTGGGCGAATGTAAGTGGTTGTGTGTGGAGATAGTTGCTTGGTCTTTTGTGTCCGGGTATGTGTGGGTTCCTTGGCGGTATCTGATTGAGTGAGTTTGGTGGTGTTTGATTGAGGGTGCAAGATGCCGCGTTTCAGTAAGTTGCAATGTTTTAGGTGTTGCTGCAGTTCAACTGATGTCAGATTGGCCGAGAGCCAACCCGCTCCTGTAAAAGACTCTTTTAATTCTAAGATGTATGTGAATATAGATTTATCCTGATTTTGTTTAATATTTTGATGCAGTTAAGATAGATTACTTACAGGAGAGACTGTTCGCTATGTACAGCTGTCAGAGCATGTTTAATTCCTAAGGTTGTGGCAGAGAGAGGTTCAGCAAAGACAGATATGAGGACTTATGATAGCCTAGAATATGGACAGATCAACAGTTTAGTTTTAAAAGAAGACAAAATGTGTATATTTGAAAGGTGCAAGGCGTTCCTATTTAAATGTGCTTGTATGGGCTCAGGGGCAATATGAGCAGTGATTAAGAGGATTGAGTATGTATTTCATGTAATATGATTTGGTTATAATTGATCCGGTTTGAGAGCAGTCTGTGGGTTGCCTTTTGTTTGTGTAAATGTTTGTTTGAATGAAGTGAGTGCATCTTTTTGCATGAGTTAATTGTCTGTTCCTTGTGAGCTACCTGAGACGGTTGCGCCTGGCTATCAGTGTGTTTTTTTTTTTTTAATGTAGTGTAAAAGTGCATGCAGGGCTGTGCTCTATGAAAAAAATGTTGGTTTCTTTCATCCCCTTAATTTGTGAACAGTAGAAGATGAAGAAAAGAATGAGGATTTGATTACCAGTAATTAGAATGTATATTAATAGAAATGTAGAAAGTGTGTAAAGTTAGGAGGAAGAGAAATGTATTTTTTAAAATATGGCATGTCGGAAAAGTTAGGAAAGGCTTCTTGGCTTTGTCAGCGCCTGAGCGTCGAGCACAGACTGCGAAGCAGATTTGGCCTTGGTGCTGAATGCCAGGGGGGGGCTAGGAAGGCTGGCGAGCAGCCCAGAATTCTTAGCTCTTGGAAGATGGTAAGTGTGAGATGCATTTTCTGAACGACAAAGGAAGACTTTGAAAATGAATTTGGGACTCTGGGCTGGGAAGGTTTACTATGACAGTGTGTGAATTCTATTCCGTTCTGGAAGGGTTAAATAGAAAAATTTAACATGTGAGCTGGGCTATTGTGAAGATTTAGACGAGCAGAGCAGCGGTGACCTTGTGTGATAACAGCATTCCAATGGGTTCGCAGAGCACAGACAGAAGATTATGGGGGGGGGCTAGGAGGCCCAGCTATTGGCACGGACAGGCAGAGATACACAGTTGGAGCCATGTGAATTGTGAATTTAGAGCGTGTCTGCATAATTATTAGTGCAAAATGCTGGTTTAGACTAAAGTATGAAGGAGTTGTTCAGAACACATGTGATTAAGTATAAGGAACAAACTTATGAATAATTTTCAACAGGTTATTTCATTTGGACAAGTCTGAAAAAAGAAGGATTGTCTTGAGAAAAATTAATTTACCAGATATTTTGTTTCAGTGTTGGTCCATGTCATGGTATACAGGTTTTCTATTTGAATAAATACTGAGTAGGGGGGGGGGGTCTCTGATGGGCATACTGATTAGTGTTTTTGCTAGTGGATCCCTAGTGGAGAGAACTGATCATGTGAGGGTAGGTATCTATTATTGATTGTGTTGCTCATAAAAATGGTCTGGTGGAGAATTTATATAGGGTATTTTTACTAAGTGATTGCCTTTCCGTCCAATATTTTGTGTGTTGTTTTTTTTTCTTTTGTGGTTTGATTTGTTTCGTTTCAGTGCAATGGGAAATGTTATCTATGTGTTATGGTGAGTATTGATGCAACTTTGTGATAGACGGATTACATGTGCACTGACATGGCATGATGCATGACATGCATGAGAAAGATATAGTCCTTTGAGTAACTACTATTGTGTTTCCCTTTTTGTGGCTTTTGTGTTTGGTATATGTATTATTGCGTATTATTTTATGTTATACGCATGTAAATATTGTGTGTTTTATGTTTTCTTTGGCTTATTGTGCATTGTTTGTTCTGTTCTGCGTTGTAGGTATGCTGATCGATCTTAAGGCTGACAAATTAAGGAGGCCAGCATACTGGGTTTTGGGCTGCAGTTTCACTGTGCATGAAATGCATGGCATTGTGTTCTGTGTCACAGCTCCTTTGCATGTGTTGCTGGGATTTGTCTATGCTTTCTGTGCTTGGCACAGCCACTATACCTGCAGCCTTGGTATGCTTGTTTCTGTTTTGTATTGTTTTGACAATTCTATTTTTGATACTAGTACAAGCTCCTCTGTGGGAAATTTGTTCTGGCCCTTAAATTTCACAGGCAGCACTTTTAGCAGTGTACGTCTATTTTGTTACATGGTTGTTCTTTTATAGATTTCCCTTTTGCCGCCATCCCTAATGAATGGCGCATAGTGCCTGGTTATGGGGTATTTTTTTTACACTTTCCTTGTCCTTACTCCTTAATGGGAATATAAGGCCTCAAAAGAGGTTGTGTGTTTTGCAATGGATAAATAATAAGAATGAATTCTCGATATTGATAGGCACACACATCATTTTATGGCAATGACATTTGTACATGTGCTAAAAGATGTTCTAGCCCTCTCAAAAGTGCTGTGTATCTCCTACAATTTTGTTTCTGCCCAGTGCTGCACCCGGGGGTTGATGGTTTTGACTGAAGAGAAATATGTTTCAGATTTCCTTCTGTCAAAAATGGGGGAGGTAGTTAGCTCTCCGCTAGCTCTCCTATAAATTAGGAATAGGTAACATGTACATTGCTCCCTCCTCTTCTCCAGTTTTCATTAGCCTGTTCTGTTTTTGCTCTAAAAGGGGAATTTGATGTGGGTAGCTTTGTTTTACAAGTGTTGTGTTTTAAAAGTCGTGCGGACACACTGCTAGATCTTCATTAGCTAGTCTGTGAAAATAAACTGACAGTCTTTGTTAGAGAAGACGCCCCAGACTGACGTTTCCTTATTTGACATTTGAAGGGAACAATAGTTCTGTACTTTTTCTTTTTCAGAAAGACACACATTCACTGGATGATGTCATCAGTGATGTCATTTGGGATGTCATCAGTGATGTCATGAGTGATGTCACTGACCACGTCATGAGTGATATAATATGTGATGTCATCAGCAGTGCATTGCAGGCGCGCGTGTTATAGTTAGCTGAACTAACTATAACGGGGGAATTTCAATGGCTTTGTATGAGTGAAATATTTTTTTAGCTAGGATAGCTACTCCTCTTGTCCTACTATCCTGATTTGTATGAGCAAGAACATCATACCCCATCTGTTCCAGCATGAATTTATCCTTCCCCATAAAATGAGTCTTTTGGAGACATACCACGTCCAGCCTTAACATCCTTAGCATAGCTGCAGCCGTCTGCCTTTTCCCTCCGTTATTCAGTCCACATATGTTAAAAGAGGCCACCCTTAACGTCATGTATATTTACAAGGATTTTCCATACTACCTGCCAGCTTGAAACTCTCTTCTCTCATTATGTATACCCAAGCTTCCTCTTCTTGATGTGTTTTGTCATTTTGTGTTGTTTTCTCCACCCGACCATCACAAGACATGGTCTACATAGTGAAAAAGGTGAAAGATACTTGTTTGATCCTCAGCAAAATATCCTCAGCAAAATATTTTTTCTGTTGCAATTCTAGCTTTGTAGAAGTTAGTTTCCTGCTGCTTCCCATAGTACATGAGCATGGTCACGAGTAAAAAAAAAAAAGTGAATATTAGAAGTGTTTGATGTTTTGCACAACAGTGAGGGTTCACAAAGTAGACGCTGTGTGCATGCTATAGGAATAGCGTTTTGAAATTCCCTTTTTTGAGGATTCTCAAGGAAATGTTTTGCGGGAATACAACATGTCTGTGTTGTTTTATTTTTTCTCTTCTCTTAGAATAAATGCGTGCGTACGTCCGACCACAGGTAATACAGTGGAACAGTCAAACATGTACTATATTACATATTGTTAGCACAAATTTATTGATTGGCCTGAGATGTTTTCTTCATTCAAATCCACACCGCCCAGCAAA
This sequence comes from Lissotriton vulgaris, assembly GCF_964263255.1. Taxonomy (NCBI): domain Eukaryota; kingdom Metazoa; phylum Chordata; class Amphibia; order Caudata; family Salamandridae; genus Lissotriton; species Lissotriton vulgaris. The sequence goes on along the minus strand of NC_141694.1, from coordinate 570,536,146 downwards.
TGTTTGTGGTGTCTTGAGACCAAATTGTTTTGACCCTTTGTATGCTTTGACTAAAGATTTTTGTTCTATTCATCAATAGGTAGCAGACACCCTGAAGCCGTTGCCGGAGGGGCCTGGACACAGCAACATGAGGACCGCGTCGACATCCGAAGATGCCAGCGGAAGTTTTATTTTGAGCCGAGAGGAAGGTGCTGTTACCATCCAAACAGCACTCAGGATCATGGCTCATGAGTGGGCACCCATGCCAGCCGTGTAAAAAGGGTCTAGCTTCTGTTACCCTATGAGTGGGAGTGGGCGTGAAAGGGCGTCGCTGATGACACATACGCTTCTCAGATGCTTTATTGAGAGGTGAGGAGCCTGATCAAAAGGATAAGAGGCCATCTCTGATTGATAGTGGTGAGGTCTCTCTTGATAACAGTGAGCAAAGATCAGCAGATAAGTCCCCTGCAAAATGAGCCCCCCATTCTGTTCACAGATCCAGAGGTGCGAGGGAGCACTCGATACAATCTGTGGCCCAAGAAAGGAGAGCAGGGCACCGGAAGAAGGGCTGAGTAAGGGAAGTAGGGAAGGACTAAAGAGAGTGTTAGGGATGGACTGCTGGAAGAGCCCTGGTGCACTGTTGAGACATTATCAGGTGAGACACTAGGACTGCGCCTGGGCCCAGATTAAGTGCTCCTCTGTTACAACTGCTGTGTGACAAGCGACGTGGGATTAGGGTATGAACGGTAAAAGCCTGCCTGTGAGGCTTTAACGGACACAGGGAGAAGATCCCTTTCGAGGGTTGAAGAACCCCTCTGGCCGGTTTTAGGACTGTCTGGGACAATTTTTTCTAGTTTAGTTTCTTTTTCCCTTTTTTCCTTTTTTGCTTTTTGGATTTTTGGTTACGTTCCCTTTGGTCGTCCTATCCACGATGAGGAGCAGCCCTTTGCGGCTCATCGTAGACCTGAGACGCTTCCCCCTGGTTGGCCTCAGTGTGAACTGTTTTTCCCTTAGTTTACTTTGGTCTTTTAGCTAGGAAAATGAGTCCCTTTGAATGTTCCTTTTCCCCAGGAGGAGCTGCCTCTGCGGCTCCTTGTCCAGATGCCCCTGCCCATATTTGGTTCACATGGTCTACAAATGTAATAATGTGTTTGTTTTTGGGAAGTTCATTAGGATGATGTAGTATTCTATTGTTGCACAAGACACCTGTTACTTATAGTATTGCAGATTATTGGGTGTGGGTCGTTGCCTTCAAACACACAAGGGTGAAAAAAAAAAGAAATGTTGCTTTTATTCTTGCCCTATGGAAGTAGCTGTCAGGGTTAGTATACTTTGAGTAGTCTAGATGCAAGTGAACACTGAGTATATGGTTCAATAGGGCGTTTTCTCTGATAAATATTATCGCATTACTTCCTGCTCATGACTTGAACTGTGATGTCTTTTTAAGTTGTCCAGTAAGGACATAATGTTATAGAGCAATGGTACACCGGGAGAATATGCTTAGATTAGTCAAAAAGGAGGGTGCCTCACACCCAGAGAATAATAATTGTTTTAGTAGGTATTGCAGGGGTTGTTCTTTTACTAGTTGCCTCTGCACTTCCTGTCCTATAGTATGCTGCGCTACTTCTATGATCATGCTCATCCTAGTATTTCCTTTCCCAACATTTGATTGATGAGTGATGCCGTTCTCGTTCTCTCCTTTAGAATTGCACAGTCCCTACTTTGAGCAATAAAGGATGCACTTATGTTAGCCACATTAGGCTAAAAGGAGGGTCTGATAGATTGTAATTTTCCTTTAAATGATGTTGTACATATGTTAGCCTAATGTGTCATAAATTAATATGCAGTTACAACCTATTATTCATGTGCTGCAACCCACTGAGCTATTTTTCTTTATATGCAAGCTTCATTTGGATAGAACTGTTTCTGTAATGGTTAAGCTTTTGTCTTATTTTTGCCTTCTAAGTTAGAAGACTTGCTGTAGTACATTGCCTTCTATCTGTTAGGGTCCCATTGTTGATAATTTTGTATACTTTCTTATAATAATAAGAAGCTTGCCTATGACAGGCAGATTTCTAATGCTGACATTTGCTCTGCAGCTCAATGTCTCATGGTACAGTTTTCCCCCCTCCCTTATGAGCAGAAAGTCCCTGTTTCAGCATTTCTTTCCTCAGAGCTTCGGCTCTGTGGCCTTGAGGGGAAGATAACAGTGTTGCCTTCGCAGGTGCAGATGCCCAATGTATGAGCTAATTGTTCTCCCTCTGCTGAGCCCAGTACTTTTCCAGTCTGGGCGTGTTTTCACACTGCCATGCTATGATATATTGTATTGCTGTGAGGAGAGTCCTCAGTCCTCTCAATGCACTCTCTGGGGTGTAGAACTGACAGGGCCCATCTGCAGATGAATATTAGATAAATAAATATGTGTCTAATTCTTCTCCACTGCCTGGCTGGATTATTTAATTGTTAGTGATAGATGAGTGAGGTAAGTCGCTCAGGTGGATTTGAGCCACACTTATCAAACTTACCTCTCAAAGTGGTGGTCTCACCTGAAGAATCTCCGTCCCTGAGCCTGCGGCCTTTGTTCATCTTGCAGCTTTCTTCTTGAAATACATTGGGCCCCCGACAGCCCAAAAGCACCCTGCACCCAGCCGCCCAAGTGCCACTGGAAGTGCAGCATCTGTTCTATTCTACTTCCCCACTTGCCCATAGCAAGTGACCAGGAGCCCTGCTCCTACAACGCTTGGTCTGCCTGCTAGCAGCCACCAACCAGCCTGCCCGCCACTGGCTAACATTGGGCCTACTCTCTCTGCACCCGGCTGCCCCAGTGCCGCTGAGGGTGTAACAACTGTACCTACCTGACCCTAGGAGACCCCTGAATCTTACCCCAGAACCTTAACTCTGCCAGTCAAGTACTTACCTGAAAGCCGATAACTCACATTTTCTCCATAGGGTAACATTGACTGGTTTCACTTGGAAATTGTCGAGTTTTGAAAATTTGAAATATTCCTTAACAATCATCCGACCAACGAAAATGAAATTACTCATCTGTTACCAGGAGAGATTCCAGTGCTGGATCTTTGTGCTCAGCACTGACCCTAAAAATGAATTACAACTGTGATTTTCCGATAACCCGATTTTCCTCCATAGGATAGCATTGCCTGGTTTTTGCCAGAAACTCTCCTGTGTCAATTTTTGAAACATACAAATATTCCTTAAATATCGCCTGTTTAACAAAAACGATTTCTTTCAACTGTTTACAGAAGACGACCAGGGCTGAATCTAGGATTCAGCCCTGAGTAAGAAAAACATACGCAAAGTAATTGAAATTGCATTTACTTAAAATTCCCATTGAGCTCAATTTTATTATTGTGTTAGGATTGTGTTGCATAGTGCAACAACTGTATCTATTGCATTGAAAAGTAAAGTCTATTGCTAATAGGTATCGCACCGCTGCTTAGCGCTTCGCGCTTTTATTGTAGAACTGCCGTCTTAAAAAAACCTATTTTGTATTTGCTTTCCTTTTGGGTTCTTATTCCCTGATTTTAACTGCCCTCTCACCTGCACTGTAATTGGAGCGCACCGCTACTTGAGCGGGTCCGGTTCCCGGGGTGGGATTACTTTTCAGCCGCCATCTTGGAGTGGAGTGGCTGTGTGAACAGGCGCCATCAGCTGCGAGCGCTCTAGTGCGCAGGAGCTAGGGAGGGACTCCTACTTAAGGCGAGCTGCTTCAGGGTTCGCCCTGACAAGGTATCGCAACGCTGCTTAGCGCTTCGCGCTTTTATTGTAGAACTGCCGTTTAAAAAAAAACTATTTTGTATTTGCTTTCCTTTTGGGTTCTTATTCCCTGATTTTAACTGCCTTCTCACCTGCACTGTAATCGGAGCGCACCGCTGCTTGAGCGGGTCCGGTTCCCGGGGTGGGGTTACTTTTCAACCGCCATCTTGGAGTGGAGTGGCTGTGTGATCAGGCGCCATCAGCTGCGAGCGCTCTAGTGCGCAGGAGCTAGGGAGGGACTCCTACTTAAGGCGAGCTGCTTCAGGGTTCGCCCTGACAAGTTATCGCACCGCTGCTTAGCGCTTCGCGCTTTTATTGTAGAACTGCCGTTTTTAAAAAACCTATTTTGTATTTGCTTTCCTTTTGGGTTCTTATTCCCTGATTTTAACTGCCCTCTCACCTGCACTGTAATCGGAGCGCACCGCTGCTTGAGCGGGTCTGGTTCCCGGGGTGGGGTTACTTTTCAGCCGCCATCTTGGAGTGGAGTGGCTGTGTGATCAGGCGCCATCAGCTGCGAGCGCTCTAGTGCGCAGGAGCTTGGGAGGGACTCCTACTTAAGGCGTGCTGCTTCAGGGTTCGCCCTGACAAGGTATCGCACCGCTGCTTAGCGCTTCGCGCTTTTATTGTAGAACTGCCGTTTTTAAAAAACCTATTTTGTATTTGCTTTCCTTTTGGGTTCTTATTCCCTGATTTTAACTGCCCTCTCACCTGCACTGTAATCGGAGTGAACCGCTGCTTGAGCGGGTCCGGTTCCCGGGGTGGGATTACTTTTCAGCCGCCATCTTGGAGTGGAGTGGCTGTGTGATCAGGCCCCATCAGCTGCGAGCGCTCTAGTACGCAGGAGCTAGGGAGGGACTCCTACTTAAGGCGAGCTGCTTCAGGGTTCGCCCTGACAAAGTATCGCACCGCTGCTTAGCGCTTCGCGCTTTTATTGTAGAACTGCCGTTTAAAAAAAAACTATTTTGTATTTGCTTTCCTTTTGGGTTCTTATTCCCTGATTTTAACTGCCCTCTCACCTGCACTGTAATCGGAGCGCACCGCTGCTTGAGCGGGTCCGGTTCCCGGGGTGGGGTTACTTTTCAGCCGCCATCTTGGAGTGGAGTGGCTGTGTGATCAGGCGCCATCAGCTGCGAGCGCTCTAGTGCGCAGGAGCTAGGGAGGGACTCCTACTTAATTCTCACCGCCCAGTGCAGCGGTATCGCGCAGCGGTCGCGCCTTCGCTCAGCCTGAGTCGTGCCAGAGTCCTGCCCGTCTGCGCTCGTCCGCGTTCGGACGCGTTGGACGGGTTAGGACTCTGTTTTGTGGATCGGTGCTGGATGCGATGCTTGGCTACTCAAGGGACGCTCTTGTGTCCATCAGACGGCGTCTCCCGACATGTGACGTGTCTCGGGTGAGTCCGATGTGTGGCCCCCACCAGTGTGCCTGTGGCAGGTGGTCGCTTGCTGCCCCTGCCCTTCCTCGTGGTATTGGTGAGGTTTCTGTCCCTGGAAGTAAACGCTCCCCGCATGACCTCAGTATTTGGAACCTGAATGTGAGGTCGCTGGTGAAACATTATCACGATATTGCTGACCTCATTGAAAAGGAGTCTCCTGATATTTTTTGTTTGACTGAGACCTGGCTACAGGAGTCTGACACGGCTATTCTTAATCTGGCCTTCCCCTCTGAGTATTCGGTCTACTCGCTTAATCGCTCCACTAGAGGAGGGGGTATAGCGCTTGCTGTCAGATCCTGTTACCCTTGTGATTGGAGAGGTCAAAAAATCGCAGGCTGCGAAAGTGCCTTGTTTAAGATCTCCATCACTCCTTACTTTTTTTTGTCCGGTATTCTGATCTATCGCCCCCCAGGCAGCGACGTGGCTTTTAGGGAGGCCCTTTAGTATGCTGGCCGTAGGGTGTGCTAATTTCTCTATTCTAGGGGATTTGAATCTCCATTTCGACAATCTGACTGCGCCTGCTGTGAGTAGCACGTTGGCCGATCTTGAGGCTTTTCAACTGTCCCAATTGGTCACGCATCCCACCCATGTAGGTGGACACACCCTGGACCCCTTCTTTACGAATCTAGCAGAGGCAAGGGTTTCCATCCCTTCCCCTCTGGCCTGGACGGATCATTTCTTGGTGACATCCAGTGTCCATTGTTTGAGCCCCCTCTCAAACCCACGATTCGAGTTGTCCCCAGACGACATTGGAATAAACTAAAACTTGAGGATTTCCATTGTCTTTTGTCTGAGGACCCGCTGGGCCCATTGGACAATGTGGTGGCTGGCTATGACCGTTTCTGCGAATGGGTTACCAGGGCCCTGGATTCCCTTATTCCGATGGCCTTGACCAAATGCGGACTACGGGAACCTAGTCCATGGTATGATGGATCTCTGCGCGCGCTTAAAAGCACGTGTAGATGCGCTGAGAGAGAATGGCGGAAAACCTATGACATCAGTAAAAAAGCCATGTATCTGGCTACCGTCAAATCTTACCATCGCGCCGTCTGCAGAGCTCGGGCGGCATTCTATGCTCTTGAATTCCGCAACAGCACCAATCCATCAAAAACCATTTTTAAGGCCCACAAGGACCTTGTGGCTAAAAAGGCCTCGGCGAACGAAACGGGCTCCATTTCACATTGTGAAACCTTGGCGGCTTTTTTTCTGGAAAAAGTCCAAGCCATTTACCAAGCTTTTCCAACGTCTGTGCCTTCTGGTGAGGGGTCTCTTAGCCCTCCAGTGCAGGTTGTCCTAGACTCTTTTCCCTGCCTAACACCGGAAAGCTTTAAGAAACTGGCTCAGCAAGTCAAGTCTGGGTCTCCGGCAGACCCCTTAAGGCCGGCTCTGTTTAGAGGCTCGGCTTCTCTTAACCTTTTACCGGTCCGCTCCTTGATTAACACCTCCCTTGCATCTGGGCTGGTTCCCGCTAAGTGGAAACAGGCAGTGGTTATGCCCATTTTGAAGAAGCCATCTTTGGACACCAGCAAACCTGAGAACTATCACCCGATATCGCTCCTTCCTTGGCCGGCCAAAGTTGCGGAAACGCATGTTAACATCGCCCTTTCAGACCATCTCACGCGGGCCAACATCTTGGACGCCACGCAGAACGGTTTTCAAGCTGGACACAGCACGGAGACAGCCCTCCTCTTCATGGTGGAACATCTGCGCACTGTGCTTGATGCGGGTCAAACGGCGACGCTTGTTTTATTAGATCTTAGCGCCGCCTTTGACACCGTCTCGCACAGGATTCTTCTGCAGCGCCTGGAGGAAGCGGGCGTCGTCGGCCCTGCTCTCCAGTGGTTCCTCTCCTTTCTTGCTGACCGCTCTTTTTGCGTGGCTGTTCCGCCCCATCAGTCTAAATCTTACCCTCTGGATCTTGGGGTCCCTCAAGGATCCTCGCTGAGCCCCACGTTGTTCAATCTTTATGTGAGGCCGCTGGCTGAGGTCGTCAAGCAGTGGGGTATGACCATGGTGTCATACGCTGACGACACTCAGCTCGCGGTCACGCTCAGCGGGAATTCAGGTTTGGATGCCCCAAGATTCCAGAATGGACTTCGGGCGGTTGCCAGCTGGATGACCTCCAACTGTCTCCAGCTGAATGCAAAAAAAAAACGGAAATCATGATCTTCGGCAAGCAAGCGGAACTCTGGGGCGATATGTGGTGGCTCTCAGAGCTCGGTCCCACTCCTACTCCGGTCTCGGAGATAAAAAATCTTGGGGTGTGGCTAGATCCTACCCTTAGCTACGTCTGCCACACTAAGCGAACTGCTGCTTGCTGCTTTGGCATTCTACGCAGCTTTAGACCTGTGCTAGAATTCTTTGATGCCTCTACCAGGCAGCTTGTGGTGCAGGCGACGGTGATTTCTCGGCTCGACTATGCTAGCTCCCTCTTGGTAGGGATAAATCAGGCCGAAATCACTCGTCTTCAACGCGTGCAAAATGCGGCCGCCAGAGCAGTCGTAGGTCTACCCAGGTTTTGTTCTGTTTCCAATACCTTGCGCTCTCTTAATTGGCTGCCGATTAAGCAGAGGATCCAATTTAAAGTGCTTTGTTTATCCCATAAGATCCTTAAGGGCTCCCCTGCCCAGATTCTTCTGAATATTTTGTCTCGTTATGTCCCAGGCCGCTCACTACGCTCATCGGACCTTGAACTTGCTGTAGTTCCACGGTTCAAGCGTAGTCGTGCTGGCGGTCGCTCTTTCCGTGTACGTGCTGCAGCCTTGTGGAACTCCCTTCCTTTGGAGATACGTACCCTTGCTGATCTGCTTTCATTTCGTAGGGCTGCTAAAACCTTCCTATTTCCTTAAATTTGTTTTCCCTTTAGTCCGCCCTTTTTAAGCTTGTGTTATGTTGTTACCTTGTCGGGCGCCAGGACGCTCCTTTGCTGGAGCAGCTGTGCGCGTAATAAATGTTCATAACATAACATAACATAACATAATTGAAAGTATTCAACTGTAGCACCTCATTCTAAGAAAGTATTTTTATACCTGCTTGTGGTTCTAAAATAAAACAATATATATTTGATATACAAAACAATTGGCCTAGACTTCAGTTCTTGAGTGTGTGAGACCATTTGCTGACTGAGTGTGTACAAAAAATGCTTTACACTGTCCTCTGATACTGCCTTACTGCTCGACCATGCTACCACTTTAGAGAGTAAGGTTATATCTAACTTTAACCTCTGCCAAACCTCTGGGGACTGTGGACTCTGTACACACTGTACCTTACTTTGGAACAGTATATACAGAGCCACTTTCTTACATAGCCCCACCGAGATTAGAGCCTCAGGGGCACATTTACAAGCCTCCATCGCCACCGAGCTTCACATTTTTTGACCTTCGGGTGGCGGAGAGCCATTATCTATATTTACAAGGTGACACTAAGTCACTTTGCATGGCTTCACGATACCTTGTAAAATGCCCCTTTGTGCTGCAGTCCTGTGCGGCAAAGGGACCTGCAATGGGTGTTGAGGGCATTCCAACGCGGTAAACAGACATAATATCGATTCCAAAATATCGATTGGACAAAATATCGAGTAAAAAATATAGACTGGACAAAATATAGACTAGACAAAATATAGACAACAAAAATATCGACTAGAATAGCCAAAATATTGAATCAAAAATATTGACTAGACATAATATAGACTAGATAAAATATAGACAACAAAAATATCGAAAATAAGGTAAGTTATTAATATTTAATAATATTTGTGTAATATAAATCTGTAGCGGGTTGTGGGTTTATAGGGGAATAGGGTGGGAAGTAATTTAATTATAAATAATTAATTATGTAAATTTAATCTAATTGTTAATTAAATAATAATTGGTAATTAATTAAAACATAATTGTTAATTAATTTAAAACGAATAATTGATAAATAATTAATTTTTAGTAAATGATTTTCTGTAGCGGGTTGTGTGTTTACAGGGGAATAGGGTGGGAAGTAATTTAATTATAATTAATTAATTATGTAAATGTAATCTAATTGTTAATGAAATAATAATTGGTAATTAATGAAAATATAATTGGTAATTAATTAAAAATAAATAATTGATAAATAATTAAATTTTTGTAATTTATTTTCTGTAGTGGGTTGTGTGTTTATAGGGGAATAGGGTGGGAAGTAATATAATTTTAAATAAATAATTATGTATATTATTTATAGTTTTAAATTAATTATTAATTGGTAAATAATTAAAATATAATTGGTAATTAATTTAAAATAATTAATTGGGAATAGTAATTTTCACCCCTACGCTATCCAACGCTTTCCCTACTGTTGCACCCACTGGAGTTGGAATAGTAATTTTTACCCCTACGCTATCCAACGCTTTCCCTACTGTTGTACCCCCTGGAGTGGGAATAGTAATTTTTACCCCTACGCTATCCAACGCTTTCCCTACTGTAGCACCCACTAGAGTGGGAATAGTAATTTTTACCCCTACGCTATCCAACGCTTTCCCTACTGTTGCACCCACTGGAGTGAGAATAGTAATTTTTACCCCTACGCTATCCAACGCTTTCCCTACTGTAGCACCCACTGGAGTGGGAATAGTAATTTTTACCCCTACGCTATCCAACGCTTTCCCTACTGTTGCACCCACTGGAGTGGGAATAGTAATTTTTACCTCTACGCTATCCAACGCTTTCCCTACTGTAGCACCCACTGGAGTGGGAATAGTCATTTTTACCCCTACGCTATCCAACGCTTTCCCTACTGTTGCACCCACTGGAGTGGGAATAGTAATTTTTACCCCTACGCTATCCAACGCTTTCCATACTGTAGCACCCACTGGATTGGAAATAGTAATTTTTACCCCTACACTATCCAACGCTTTCCCTACTGTAGCACCCACTGGAGTGGGAATAGTAATTTTTACCCCTACGCTATCCAGCGCTTTCCCTACTGTTGCACTCTTTGGAGTGGGAATAGTAATTTTTACCCCTACGCTATCCAACGCTTTCCCTACTGTTGCACCCACTGGAGTGGGAATAGTAATTTTTACCCCTACGCTATCCAACGATCTCTTTAATGTAGCACCCACTGGAGTGGTTACATTAAATTTAAACCTTTTGCTATGCTATGGTAAATATATTCTATATGTTTTATTAATAACATGTATTTAAATATATATATGTATTATTAATATTATTAATTTTTAAAGTTACATTAATTATGTAATAATGTTACATTTATTTAATAATTTTAACTATGTTTATATTAAATATATTTAATATTATAATAGTTTTAACTTATTTTAAAGACATTAAAAAAACGATATTTTGACAGTCTATATTTTTAACACTCGATATTTTTTTTTTTTTTTTTTTATAGATGCTGCCTCAGATTTACAAGAGGGTGTAAATCTGTTGCAGCCCCAAAAACGAATGCCATGCAAGAGCAGGCATTAGAATGGCGCGTAAGGAGAAATGCTTTCAATTCTAATCTTTTTTTCATTCTGCAGCACACATAGAAAAGGCAAAATGTCATAAACTATTATTTATGTGTAGGAAGGTGTCCCTTCCTGCACATAAACAATCATTGAATAATGAGGATTTGCTACTTCTATGTGTGCTGCAGAATGCGGCACACATAGAAGTAACAAATATCCATTATGGATTGTTTATGTGCAGGAAGGGACATCTTCCTGCACATAAACAACCATTCTCTGGAACTCAGGTACCCTTGCACTATGTTGTAAGGAAGTCTGCATTGGTGCTTGGCAGATAATTTTAGCACCAGCCCTAGGGAAAACACAGGGGTGCGCAGTATTGTAATACATTTGGCACATCATTGCATTTTGAAAATGTCAGAGCGCGATGCTGCCAGATTTGGCTCAGCTCCCTGCTCCTACATTTTGGAGCAAATATGCCCCTTTGGGTATGCTATTTGATGTGCTGCAGGAGTTTCATAACCGGTACCCAGTACCCTTTGTGCTGGTCTCTCCTGCTTGCATTGTTTACAAAGATATGGGCTGTGATTTCTTTTTTATAATGGTTGAAGATAATATTTTCCCAGATACATTCAGGGAGTATTACAATGAAGAGGTTTCAGTTCATGGCAGCAATAAGGTAAGGGAAGACTGCTTACAAAATTCTAGTAGATCCCAGTCAGGGCATAATGAATAATATGAGCAGACTTGTTGTCTCTGTAACCTATTATGGAAGCAATGCTTATTTTGTACAGGTGGTAGTAGGTGGCGGACACTAGGATTAATTTTTGAGACCTGAGACTTCATTTTCATTAGAGCAAGAGAGAGAAAAACTCAAACAAAGAAGAAAAGTCAGGAAAGCATTGACCAGAGTTGAAGCAGTGAAAGAACAGTAAGGTGCAAGCAAAATTAGTCAGTCTCGGTACTCAGCAACACTGAGCAACTCTCACAGTCAGCAATGCTGGCGGCAGACGCCAACAGACAACGTTGGACCTCTGGATTTATCTATTTATTATTACAAATCAAACATAGCTTGAAGAACTTGCACAATTAGGTAGGCAAGTTCAGGAACTCACATCTCTCCTCAATTGCTGTCACCTCCCCAAAAACAAATATAGGAGCAGATATCCTAAATTCTGACCAATCAGAAGACTGTTTCCCTCCAGTCTAAATCTTTATTTGCTAAATTAAAATGCAGAGTGGTTAGAGAGACAAGAAGATAGGGTCGGTGGGCATTTGAGGGTGATGTTTAGGTCTTGCCTGTGTATGCCTATGTGCTCTAGTGTATGTGCTAACCGTTGCAAGAGATATAGTCTTGAATAACTGGCTTGGAGCCCACCCACTAGTTCCCATTTGAGGGCTTTATTGTCACTCTCATATGCTGCCTTCTAATTGGGCAAATGCAAAAACAACAGTTGATGGACAGAATGCAGAACAATGTCATACATTCACCCCAGTACAGAGATCTGGGCCTAAATCCATTGTTTGTTTGCTCACCACTCCACCCCAGTTCAGACATGGCCATATGGAAATCAGCCTTGACCCTGTGCATCATGGGAACAGTCCAGCCCAAACTGCCAAGCCATGTCTTCCCTGGACCGGAATCAAGCATCCTAGGACCTGTTTCTGGCTATCAGCCGTCATCAGCCATGATAGCTTGACTCCAGTGGCGTGGAGAGCACAGGGCTCACATCTGAGCGTACCCGTCCCACTCGGGGTGACAAATGCAAAAACAACAGTTGATGGACAGAATGCAGAACAATGTCATACATTCACCCCAGTACAGAGATCTGGGCCTAAATCCATTGTTTTTTTGCTCACCATCCTGGCTGATGAAGGCTGGGGGTGATGTATTTTGATAAAAAAAAGTGTGTTCATTTTCAAGAAATTAGAGTGGATGATAACATGATTGAGTTTAAATTTGACTCATGTTCACAAATCACCATGATTGATGAAAAATTATTACACAAGACTTTTGGAAAGAATGTCAAACTTTTCAAAAGCGACATCATACCTTTGGGTTATGGAGAAAAACCAATTAAAATATTAGGATACTTCATGGCCACTCTTGAATTGGGAAGTCGTATTATTCCTGGTAAGATCTATGTGACTAATTTTGGTGAGAAGTAAAACAAGAAGTTTTTCCCTATGGGAGATATTATTTCCTGCTCCTAAATCAGGACTCAAACTAACAAACCCAATTCACAGCATTCATTTTGGCTTACAACTTGTTGAATTGGAGAACACTACCAGAAAGGAACACAAACAATCTATTAAAAAAGTATACAATTTATTGTGAATAAAAATACATAGATATCAATGAATAATCAATTTAAAAACATGAAATACACAGATAAAAAACACAAATAAAACCACCTAATGTGGAAGTGGAGAAAATTATCAAAAAAGACACTAGTATCTGTCTTCGTTATATCATTTCGGGCTCTCGTTTGGCAACAATGGAGGAATAATATTCCTTTACACCAAGTACTTTTGTTGGCAACGCCGAATATGACTTGACAAATTGCGTCGACGCGTTTCGGAAGCTTAAATTGATAATGGCTTCCTTCCTCAGGACAGTCTCTATATGTATTCTCCACAGAATAGTATCAAACCATAGTAATTATATCCAAAAGAAATCTACCGCTTGTGTAGTATTTCTGTGGTAATTGCCTCTAATGGTCACAGGTTTCCACACTCCTCAATATATAAGGAGACGCTTTTATCTCAACTCAAATTTATGTAACAGCTTTGTTCAGTGTAGACCTTGTCGTCACGTTCCTTGCGTAATTCACGAAAGAGCGTAATTAATTTGGTGCCTCCACGTCAATCAAGATGTTGTATTCATACACTGATTGTGGGTCAAATTTGAAAAACGGGGTCCTTTTGCGCAGCCGAGTAGTATCTTGCACGTGGCTATTGTATGCACACGGCTGGTTTTCCCGGAGCTGCTGAACGTAGCGTCTGTGCGGTCACCGATCGCGTAATGTTTTGTCATCTGGGAAGGACATGGCTTTTGTAGTTCGGACTGGACTGTTCCCATGGGGCAACAGGGTCAGAGCTGATTTGCATATCGCCATTGTCTAACCCAGGGTGGTGTGGAGTGCAAAAAAACGATGGATTTGGGCCCAGATCTTTTGACTGGGGGAGTGTGTGACATTGATCCACATTCAGTCCATCACTTGATGTTTTTGCAATTGCCGCCCTAAGTGCGCTGGGGATGCCCAGACGTGGGTCCCAGGCACTCCACACCACTGGAGTCAAGCTAGCCGGGCTGATGAGAGGTGTTACCTCGAAACCGGTCCGGTCCTCGGATGCTTGATTCCGTTCTGGGAAGGACATGGCTTTTGTAGTTCGGACTGGACTGTTCCCATGGGGCAACAGGGTCAGAGCTGATTTGCATATCGCCATTGTCTAACCCAGGGTGGTGTGGAGTGCAAAAAAACGATGGATTTGGGCCCAGATCTTTTGACTGGGGGAGTGTGTGACATTGATCCACATTCAGTCCATCACTTGTTGTTTTTGCAACTATCTTGGTCACTGCATTAAGAGTGAAGGAGTTTATCCAAAATCAGATCTAGTAACGTCCATAGATAACATGGCAGAACCCGTAAGCAGAGACGAGCTTCTGTCATTTCTTGGGATGGTAGAGTTCTATGGTAAGTTTATTTTACACTTTGCTGATAAAACAAAGAATATGAGAAGGCTCACTGCAAAAAATATAATATTTGAATGGTCTGATGACTGTAAAAAAGAATTTGTTCAGATAAAAGAGGAGTTAAAAAAAGCTCCCTGTCTCCAAGCATTTGTTCCTGGTTTACCAATGTTTGTGTACACGAATGCAAGTGACAAAGGTCTTGGGGCAGTGTTAGTACAAAAAAAGAATGGCTGTGAATCTCTGATTGCTTGTGCCTCAAGGTGTCTTCGTGGACCAGAACTTAATTACTCGGTAATTGAGAAAGAATCGTTAGCTATCTTCTGGGCTCTAAAAAAATTTAAGACTCTGATTTGGGGTACGAAGTTTGTTGTAAAGTCAGATCACAAACCTTTGAAAGAGGTTTTTTGTAAGAAAGGTTTGGACTCTATTTCCTCAAGGATTAGAAGATGGATAATATCGTTGCAGGAGTTTGATTTTGAGGTGCAATATTTACCTGGCGTTTCGAATAAGGCTGCTGATTGTTTTTCTAGGCTTGTAAAAGGAGATGAATTTTGCATTGGAGATGTATTTGAGGATGAAGATGACTTTCTCAATGTTTGTGAGGTCACTGAAGGCGTGGTTGGGAAGGAAGAGTGGAAAGATGAATTGTTAAAGGATGAGGAGTTAGTCAAAGTTATATCCTTACTAAAGGACAATAAGTGTTTAGAGAAGCCTTGGTCATTAGTTGCTCAAGAGTTGTCCATTACTGATGATCTTTTAACACGTGGTTTGAGACTGGTGCCACCCTCTTCTTTAAGGAGGAAATTATTGTTGCATGCTCACTCTGGCCATCTAGGAATAGTGAAAACAAAAGAAATGCTACGCACACAGTTTTGGTGGCCTGGGATGGATTTAGAGATAGAACGCATGGTAAGAGACTGTGTTGAATGTTGCGCAAGTGACAAGATACTGAAAACCAAGCAGATGCCCATGGTTTGTAGAGTTTTGCCCAATCATCCCTGGGATGAGATAGCAATTGATATCTTGGGACCTCTTACTGGTGTTTCAGACACTCCATACTTGATAGTGTTAGTTGACTTATATTCACGTTGGATTGAGGTGAGTGCTGTGAATGAGATAACTTCAGATTCTGTTATAAAAGTTTTATCTGAGGTTTTCACGAGAGAGAGTTTTCCCAACAGTATTTTATCAGATAATGGTCCTCAATTTTGTTCTGCTATGTTTGAGACTTTTCTTTCCAAATGTGGCATTGTGCACAAACGATCTTCTTTATATCACCCAGAAACTAATGGAGCAGTCGAGAGGGTCAACAAAACGTTAAAAGAATGTATTCAGCTAGCTAGGGCTAATGGTCTAAATTGGAAATTAGCACTTAAGGAAAGAATTGAGGCTTATCGTTGTTCCCCTCACTCTACCACTGGTACATCCCCCTTTGAATTATTCAAAGGAAGAGTACCCAACACTATGTGGTGTCCTGGTTGGATGAACTTGAACAAAGGCTTGGTTGACAATCATATTGGTGTTTGGAGGGAGAAGGAATTAGATAAGCAAACTCGGAGAAAAATGTATTTTGATAAAAAAAAGTGTGTTCATTTTCAAGAAATTAGAGTGGGTGATCTTGTCAAAATTAAAGCACCTGTTGGGAGAAGAGCATGGTCTAAATACACTAATGTTAGGCCTGTTTCTAAGGTATTTGATAATGCCATTAAAACACAAGATGGAAGAATTCGGAACAAAAGTCGGGTGGTTGTAATTAGATCTAAGAATATCCCTAAGGGTGACCTTGATTCTGATGGTGGGTCTTCCTCCTCTATTAAACCTCCTGTTTCCAGTTCCAGTTCTAACTGTTTCTCTGATTGTCGCATGAGAAGTCAGAGACAACGCAGACCACCGTTTTATATGAAGGATTATGTTTAGTTCATCTTTATTTCCATTTTTAGTAATGTTAAGATGTTTGTGCTTTTTGGTATTTCTTCTTTTC
This sequence comes from Lissotriton vulgaris, assembly GCF_964263255.1. Lineage (NCBI taxonomy): Eukaryota > Metazoa > Chordata > Amphibia > Caudata > Salamandridae > Lissotriton > Lissotriton vulgaris. Next base: position 570,519,846 of record NC_141694.1, on the reverse strand, counting down.
ATTTTCTTCATCAGTTTTATCATTATTTGTGAAGGTGGGAGATGTGTGATGTCTTACTTTACCCATAAGTTCTTGGTTCATCTTAATGTTTAGATTTCTCTCTACTGATGATTCTTAGAATGATGAACCTGTTCTAAATATTGCCAGTTGTATCCTGGCTGTTCGTGGGTGAGGCGAATAAAGAATACCTCTGAACCTATCTACATCTCTCTTCATTATTAATTGGATTAACCAGCTTCATTACAATTCCGTCCATCAATTATTGTTTTTGCCTTCTAATTGGGCAGCAAATCCTCTTCTTTCTGCAGGAACGCGTACCAAGTACTGCTTGTTTCCAAGTTATTAAGGTCCTTCCACTGCTGGCGCTATGATTGAGATACTATTTTCTTTTCTATCTTCTCCCCCACCCTACCCCTGTAGCTTCTTCCCCCCATTCATTTTGTTTCTTTTCTCTCCCGCCTGTGGTGCTTTTTATCCCACCCCATGCTTCATCCTGGTTTCTTCCACTTATCCTAGCCGTCCCCATCCCTGTTTCTTCTTTCCCTCCTACCCAACCAGCACCTTTTTATTCTCCATGTTTCCACCATTTCTGTTTCATCTCCCCCTCACTTGCCCTATTGTTGTTTTTTTCTCCCTCAACTTAACTTTGTCCCTGTTTTTTCTCCGCCCTCCCAAGAAACAGGAGGAAAAAAAAGCCCTATGACAGATTGATGTTTTTGGTGTTGCTGCTGACATAGGTATCCTCTTGGAGGCAGAGTAGGTTTGCATAGGGGTATGCGCAATGCAAATAGATTTCGCCCTAACTAATGTTAGAGGTACGTTCTCCACCAGATTACACATTCAGTAGACTTTGTACCTTGTCTTCCAAAATATGTCTAGCCTTTTGCTGATCTTCCTGTTCTTGGCGCTTAAGAGAAACACCACCTCTGTGCATGCGAGTCAGGGGATACCTGTCAACATCAGAGAGGAAGAGGTTCTAAGGCGTTCACACTCTGATGGGGACCAACTATTGTGAATTCTGGGAATGCCAGTTGTGGAGTTCTACTATTCACCTCTGTGGATAGGGAATGTTTTATGTGATACTCTCTACAGGAATGTTGTAGCTGTAGGGAAAAGCACTCCCACTATATACCTGCCTATATTTTCCTTATAAGACCACACTTTCCGATTCACACAGTTTTCGCCAGACTACACAGAAAAAATCCCTGACTTACAGGCATTTCACATTTTGTAGTGGTTAGTGACACATCAGTATTTTATTGCAGTTCTCACAATAAACATGTTGAAATTGAACATGCATTTTTGACATATTCTTTGTCCAACCACCCAATAAGGTGCTGGTCACTGTGATTGTCTGTATGGTGCGTGAAGAGGGTAAAATCTTGAGGGAAGAAGCCCATCCCAGAGATTTCATACAAAGATTGATTATCTATTTTCCCTGACCCTTAGAGATACCTATTTCCAGCATTACATATGTGGTTTATAAAAGGTTATCCACAGTTGCACCCCATTTCAGTTTCAGAATTATCCCAGGGTAATGTTTGTGTTAGGCTGTGCCAAAGAAAAACAGAAAAACAGCTCAATAATGTGTTGTGTAGGTGGCCAGTGGCTACCAAACACTTTGCAAAATACTGATGTTCTGCAATTCTGGCAGGCTACTCTGGAAATATTGGGATTTTGTACATCTGTGGATGAGCATCCACCAACCACCACAACAATTCATATTACATACCGAGCTAGGCCACTCCAGTGATATTGTTAGTATCTGATACTGCCCAAATATTTTGTGTTCTTCTGATGTGGTGGTAACTTGGAGAATCTGTATACCTGCTCATGTTGTCTCCAGACTGTAGAGAGCAGTGCTTTGCACCCCCTGCTCCTTTATGTCCTATAGAGCGAATGAATGAACCTTATGATAGTGAGAGAGAAGGTAAGTCTTAAGATACCCCATGTTAAACCGGGACACTTGTAGCACAGATTTGATCCAAGTCCATTTATTCCTAGTAATAGACAGGCCACCATCAATGTAAATGTAAATGTAAATGTATAGGCATTTATATAGCGCACTACTTACCCGTAGGGTCCCAAGGCGCTTCGACCGCTGCGAAACCCTTCCTGGCTTCCCTGAGAGATGGTCCCTTAATGGGTATCTCCAGGGTGAGACAAGGCATCCCCGGCGGTCTGGTGGGGCCGTTAGTGAAGATGAGGCAAGCTAATGCCCAGAGTTGCCGAGTGTGATCACTGATCAGAGTGGGCACCGAGGCGAGAGAATTATCGAGTCCGCTGACCCTGGTCCAGAAACCTGCCGCGCCGGGAATCGAAACCTGGTCCCGGGCCGTCCTCTGCTCTCGGGTCTGCCGCCTCTAACCAGTGAGCCACACTACTTCACTTTCAGCAGGAAGTATCCAATGGTCATTATGGTCCAAAGAACCCAGGGGCATATTATCAACAACTAGCGATATTTATCGCGAAATAAGATTAGCAAAAATGTTTTTATCGCCGCGCATCGCCGAATTTTATTGCAGAGATAACGTGCTATTAGCAAGGTTTATCTCCAAAGCGATAAAATATCCGACAATAGCGGCGAAATGCGTGAATATCGCTGGAAATCCAGCAATATTCAGGCATTATCGCTAATAGGGACTTAGCCTGATTATCCACCTCCCATTGGATACACAGGCTAAGAACTGGTCTGAGCAGGCGTTAATTTTCAGTGATATTCGCACTTAGCGTGAATTTTCTTGTCGCTACGCCAGCGTTGATAATAAGGGATAGCGATGTTAGCGACTGCTTTCAGTTGCTAACAGGTTGGGTACGCCCACTTTGCATGTCATTAGCGATAAATATCGCTGACATGCAAAGCGGGCCCCAAACCGCTCGCTATCGCCTACAAGCTGCCGCTAACTGCTGTTAGCGACAGCTTGCTAATAGGGTGAGAAAATTATCGCCTCTTTGCGGTCGAAAACCGCCGCAAGAGCGGTGATAATCTTATATCGCCTGCTTTGATAATATGCCCCCCAGTGACCACACATGGAACACTTCCCTTGAAACTTCTGGTGGAACCTGTCTGTTCAAGTACAATGGGCAGGGCAGTTAGAACAAATATTAAAATTAGCATTGTAACATATATTAGTGTGTGGTAGAAATGTGAATAAGGGAACGCCTGGTGTGCAAGGAAACACAGTGTCACATGGGGACACTATCTTGATTCTTTGTTAATTAACCCTGTCCCCTATGCTGTAAGGGTATCTCTAACATTATTGTGGAACGCACTATATTGGAAACGTAATTTTAAAATGTACAGCATTCGTCAAGAAGCACACTCATCACAAATCACGCCTGTGCATGCGTCATGAAGTGAGCATGTGTCGCTATACATGCATCTGTATTGGCAGGTATCTTGGACTGTGTCTTCTTTAATAGATAACCTATTGCCTAATTGCCAGATGTGCATGCACATGCAGCTTCTGGCATGCGTTAGCATTCAACACCCAAAAGCATTGGCGAAGCCAATACTACGGCCTATTAAATCAGGGGTCTGTTGGTTTTGCCAGTGCTTTTTATTTTAAGGTCACTGTTGGAGATGGCTGAGATTAAAATTTTTCTCCAGAGTGCCCGGTTATATGTGGCTTTCTGTGATAGGCTACTTCAGATTCCTGGGCATATTTACAAGCCCCTATCTCCACAGGAACGCCACTTTTCTGTGATGTTCCTGTGGCGATATGTGCTTCGTCTTATTCACAAGGCTGCGTAACGCTGCCTTGTAAATAAGGCACTCTTTCACGCGGTACGTAGCGTGAAAGGGGAGGTCAATAGGTGTTGCGGTGGGCATTCCTCCGCAACACCCATTGATTTTGACGCTGTCCTCTATTTACAAGTGCCAGGTAAATAAGAGGCAGAACCAAAATTAAGACCAGGGAAAACCTGGTCTTAAACAGGCGAAACAAGGAGAAATGCTTTATTGCTCCTCATTTTTGCTGTTTTCATGTGTGCTATGCTATGCAGCACACATAGAAACAGCAAAAGGCCATTGATTGTTTATGTGCAGGAAGGTGACAGACACGGAAATGCCCTTTTCAAAGAATGGCAAAATCTAAGGAATATTTTTAGTTGGGAAGGGTCCTTACTGGACTCTCCAGTGTGACATTTGGCAGAGATATGGAGGTTTAATAGGAATCCCATTTAAGGCGGCAAAGATTAGAGTGACTAACAGATTAACAGTGACTCTTCAGTGAAGGAATAGGTACTCTATATTTTTTTAATGACTTTTTTGCCTGCTGTTTCTTTCCTTAGCTTTGAACCATTTTATGGGATTACTTTTTATATCTCTTGTGCTTGGTCTGAATAAAGTGTAAGTAACGTTTTGCCAGTGCAGTGCTCCTCTCCGATTTCTTTAATTTATTTTTTTATATATGATAATAATAACTTGGTTGTTATGTGGTATTTAATACCACACTTGTACATGCAACAGATGTTACTATTGCTCATTTTAGGTTGCTCATGTTACTCACCTTGGAATGATAGAATTCTGAGTCTGTCTGGTCAAGTTTTCGGATTTTGACCTGTAATACACCTCATTTGTTTGCTGTCAGTATTCAACTTGAGCATTCTTTTAGCTCTCCTTCTGTCCATCTTTTTTCTATTTTAGAGGATACTTCAGAGTTTCCTGATTTCTTTAGTAAATGGTGTGAGTGAGGGTAGGCCTAATGCCTACCCCTTTTGTCTGTATGCGATGGGTTGTTTAAGTGGTATTTTTTACAAACTTATACTAGTGGGGGATGGGTGGGGTGATAAAATCAGAATAAAAAAAAGGGGCTGAAGAATTTAGGAAACCATAGGGACAATGTGAAAATGAAAGAAAGAAAGAGTTGGAGAATTAAAAAGATTAAAAGAGAGAGGGAAAAGATGATGACTGGGGATTGAAGAGATGGGAAGGGAGGCGGAGAGAACAAATGCAATGGGTACGCATGCACAGGGACTTTTTAGTTATTCATACAATGTTTGAATAGTCTATCCCTCATACAGTAGACCATGGGCCATATTATCAAGAAAGGGCAATACATTATCGCCGCTTTATCGGCAGGAAACTGCAGCTAAAGCAGCGATAATGGGCTTGATAATATGCCCTTGTGAATTCCCATAGAAGCCCAGGTTCTGGTTTTAACCTAGACTTCTATGGGAATTCACAAGGGCCTATGATCAAGCCCATTATCGCCGCTTTAGCAGCAGTTTCCTGCTGATAAAAGCGGCGATAATGTGTCACCCTTTCTTGATAATATGGCCCAATGTGTATTTATTACCCTTGCAATAAATAGAAATTTTGAAGACACTTGGGGGTATATTCACAAGAACATGTGATAACTACCGGAAAAGTTGCGTAACGCAACTTTCAACATCCCAGCCTATCACGGGAAAATAACCCTGTGTCAACGTGGAATCCACAACAAGGCGGTAGCATGGGATAGACACCAGATAACATGGCAAATGTCAGCGTGAAAATCAACGCCACGCCGCAAAAATGCGATACGCGAACGCTAAAAAACATGTTATGAGGCTAAACGCTGTACAAAAAGTAGCGAAAATCAGCCACAGGCCTGCAAATCCCATGCGTCTGGCAGGACTATGCATCATAGACACCACAGAAAACATACACCAGAAACAAGCCAAAGCACGTAGCAACATGGATGCACTCTGACCCAGCGCAGAGGCCAACTCGAACCCCACAACCCCCACAGACTTACAGCAAGGAACAACAGCATCGGGAAACTCCAAGGAGAAGAGGGAGAGGAAGACGGGGTGCAGACCAAAGGAAAACAAGACCAGCGTCACAGAGGTGACAGAACACTACCAGCAACTGACCCACTAGCAGACCACCTAGATTGCAGTCGGAGTACCGGGGAGGCCAATCCATGAGGCCAATAGGTGCTGGCATGAAGTGACTAGCTAAACCAGGCTCCAACCCGCTGCCAACAGGAAGGCAGCAACGGCGACAGGAGGTGGCAGTCCAGGGCCCCCGGAGGAGTTGGAGGAAACCAAGTCCACAGTCATCAGTGTGGAGATGGTGCAAGGAGTAGGGAGTACGGACCTAGCTTGAGAGGACCTGACACAACATCAACAGGGAGTGCAACAAACAGGGACTGGGGGGACGGGGTAGATGGGGACAATGGCATACATTCACAACGAGGCCTAGCACACTGCACACCCATAAACACCCAGGATCATGTCCTAGATCCCCTTGGCACACTGCAGCATATACACATAGCACGGACAGCACACCCACATTGACAACAACGTGGAACAATGCGCATAGCCAACCCTGCAGAACAGAGGACACAACTGGCTCTGCACATGCACAGAAACATGCCCACTACATCTGACTGTGCTGGAAACAGTGAAATGGAAATGTACATGTACGACCTCACAACCGTCATGTAGTCCAAATGTACACTGTCCCACTGAAGAATCCAACACCCCCAAACAGTCACAATGTACATTGCCATACAGTCTGCATGCAAACCAGCACAATGTGCTAACACGTATGTCAACACAAAGTCCACATGTACCTCCCCTTCACATCGCAGCGGGGCACACAAGTCCTTCAGCAGAGCACAGAAAACAACACATCAGTGACGCCGGAAAGGACTACCACACCGTTGACACCGGCGCCCTACAACAGCCCATGGTCCAACGCAGCTCCCCAAGAGGACCCGGCCAGCCATGCTACTCAGGGGGGAACACCAAGCCTGCAACATACCACACAGCAGGAAGCACCCGCAAGCACAGCTGGCTCACAACACTTCACCCACCCACACATGGCACCCTAATACCATGTGTCAGCACGCTAAAAAGAGGCGGCCCAACAGGTGTGTAGCACAATACTACATATGGGAAGGAACCAGTCCTTTAACTAGAATACCAGTGGACAGGCGGAGCTGAAGGTGGAATAAGGTTGCCTGCCTGTCTCACAAAACCTGTGATGGAATGTTTATAAGATTGCCAGCAAGGGCCCAGAAAAGTGGTATTAGTTAGTCCCTAGCTGCCCCCTTCTTTCTTGTCACAGGCTGGGGGTCAACGCGTTTTGAACCGTAGATATTGTAGGTTCTCCTCAGGACAGGGACTGGGTAAGAGCTTCTCTGCACAACGAGCACAAAGGCTGCAGGAGTGAAGGTGGACTGCAAATCAAAGGAAGTATTCGGTAAATAGTTGAAGTGGTGTCATAAATCAGGGCGCCCGCGAGGCGGTGCGCGATCGATTAGTGGAGCGGCTCACATACTTTTTCTTGTATCAGCTGCACGCGATTACAATTGCAGGAGGACGGCTGAACCCAAGACAAGTCCGGGAGGTGTGGCGGGTATTGTTCTACCGTGTACAGCCGTCGTGCAGAAGAAGGAAGGATTCCTTTCCAATGCCGCACCCGAAAACAGTGTACACTGTTTTCGGGTGCGGCATTGCAAAGGAATCCTTCCTTCTTCTGCACGACAGCTGTACGCGGTAGAACAAAGGACTGGTTCCTTCCCATATGTAGTATTGTGCTTTGTGTAAATGTTTTTTATGTTGCAATTGGCTTGAAATGTAATCATTTTGTATTAAGCTTCCTTTTGGTGTTGTGAAATTTTGAGTATTCACTGTAAATGTTTGTACACTTGTATATATTGTGCACACAATTGTATGTTTTTGAATTGACTGTCTTGACAGGATTTTCCTTTGATGTCATCTTTGGATGAACTAATGAAACTTGATTATAAATGAAAATAAATTCTTTTGTAATATAAAACTGTTGGCCACGCAGCACACAAGGGCTGTGTGGGTCCTGATTTTTCTTAAAACAATCCTGACCAGCCATCTTGTTCTGTTTAGCAGTTGTTGAGATCCGGGCTGGTCAGCTGTAGGATCCAATACCTTCCTTTGTATAAAGTGTAATTGGTTTAGGCAGCCAACGTCACTTCCGTTTTTTTTCAATGCTGCACCGATCAAGTACAGGTTTGTTACACTTAGACAGCGCAACTGTTATTTTGGGAACTCTTTTTTGTGTTTAATGCTTTGCTTCATGCTTATGGCAGTGCCCGATGCACATCTGTGTCGCCTTCCCCACCGTCGTCCCTCCGCACCGCCCTTTGTGTGTCACCCCTGAGTGCCACCCACCCTTGGCTCCTTGGTATTATTGTTTCTTGCTTGTGTCTTTAGTGCTTGTTGTACTATTTCTTGTACCCCCTTCAATTCCCCAAGACGTAGGTATTTGCCTAACCCGTCCCTGTATCAAATAATTATCTGTTAATTAAATACATATTATAAAACTTCATATATCAATTGTATTTGAGCTTTCCTGTTTGCTAGTCACTCTTGCCACTTCCCCTCCCACCCAGCGTTGTTTGTTTGTTTTTGCTTTTTAAAAAAGAACACTATGACGCGGTGAACGCTGGCACATTTTTTTTTTATTGTTCACGAGCCTATTTTATTTGTCTGTTGATGGATGCCATCCAGAGAGGCGAATATTTTTCCTGCACAGCGATAGTGTTGCCAATTTTTATGTTTCCAGCTTCTCATCTCTCCCTTTGTCTGAGTAGTAAACAAACAATCAGCATCTGTGCTGAGCAGGGCCATTCCTGCTCCGGCTTCATCCAGGCCTGGGCTTCTGGTGATTTATGTGCGGGCACAGGACAGCAGCCAGCAGCTGTGCATCTCCGGAAGCCACCTATTCTTCTGCCTATGGTACCCTGCTTGGCAGGCACCATGCTTTCCTTTGTGGGTCACAGCCTTCACCATAATGTGTGGTACTCCAGGAACATTATAATTGCTCAACACAATAGTATCTACTGTATCGCCCTCTGAAGGATGAATGCCTCTGTGGACCCTGCGAGGTACACTGAAATCGGTGTAACATGTTGCAGAGAAAGTGTACCTAGGGTGACCAACCGTCCGTAAATTTCACGGACCCTCCGTCATTTTAGTATGATGTCTGTAAGGCGTCTGTAATTTGAGATCCCCAAATTACGGACGATTTACAGGCATCATACTAAAATCGAAATAGGAAATGTTGGTAAGGAATGCTGTTTCCCGTGCGAGAGGCCCAGTGAGTTTAAAAGATTTCACTCGGGTCCTCTCGCTCTTAACTTTTAATCTGTAGAGGCTGCCTGCAGAGGCCCCTCCCGGACCTGGCACAGACTGTGGAGGGGCCCATTGTCATTCTGAGACTGCAGCTAATCAGCACTTTACAATGACAATGGGCCCAATTGTAGTGTGACCGCATGTGGGGTGCCTCCTCCTGCATGGGACTAGTGCAAAGCATTCTGCTTTTGTCTTGGCGCCATGCTGGAGAAAATAAAAATAGAATAACAGCGTTTTCACTGTACATTTAAAAGACAGATTTCAACATACAAATACAAAAATACTATTTATTAAGGTTTATAGTTACTAGCACAAATCTTGATTGCAGAAAGGGCCCGATGTTGCTTTGCAAAGCTGCGCGCATACTGAAAAACTGTGAAGTGCACGATTGGCGCAACTGTATATAAACTTATTTTGACTTGTATTTATTTTGGTTGTCTATTTACTTATATATACTATTGTGCCACCTCCTCTGATATGCCTGTAAAACTTATGTTTTGTCCCTAATTTTTGTCCTGAATTTTGACCTTCTGTCCTGAATTTTTGTCCTGAATTTTGACCCTTTGACCTGAATTTTTCCGCTGACCGTCCTGAATTTGCACCCAAGCCAGTTGGTTACCCTAATGTGTACCATCTTCCCCATACTGAATCAGCTCTTCATACCTGCATATGACGTTTTAATCGACTCTTCAGACTAATTAAACACATATTTGTGTCTATGCAGCCAAGTTGTGAGTCTAACATGTACAGTGTATGCGGTCTATTTCTCAATTAGAAACTTAAGTTTGGAAGCAGAATATTTAATTATATGTATGCTGAGTTCACAGGGTTTTATTTGAGCAGCGCAGCGTCCGTGTGCCCACTTTCTTGCAAGGGTCGTCATTTGGCATCCAGCTCACTTGCATAATCCAACAAAATAATGTAATGTTGGATATAATTATTACAAAGTGAAGAACTGTTGCCCATATGCGAGATCGATTGAATTGCAAACGCTTGTTTCAAAATGTAAATGCATTTTAAAGGCGTGTGCGTCGCAGGCCCACGTATCTAATACATGTCATGGGGTGTCGGAGTCTGGAGTCTGTCCCACACTCGAACATCCCCATGACATCAGCTTCTTTCGCACCTCTGCCGCAGAGTTGCTGGGTCCTGTGCCCCATGACCCTTCTTTTGACCTTTCCCTGCAGGAGTGGAGCCTGGCCTGGCGTGCATTATGGCACCTTTTTTGAACAGATTGCCCCCCTCTGCGAGCACACGCCTCGCTGTGTGATCACATTTTCCAGTCAATCCCGTCATCTTTGACGCCCCCAATGCCACCCCCACCCCTCCACCCTCTCCCCCCACAGTCAGAAATACTTCCCAAAGACAAAAAACCTTTTTGTTTACAATAGACTGACAGAAAAATACGGTAAAATGTATAAAAAGAGGAAAGTGAAGGTTATATAACGATGTGATAGATGGTGAGAAGTCATTTGGGTTATTTGACGCCGATCTACAAGAATGTTTGTAAATATTGCCAGTATGGACGGCAGAATGCAGCAGCTATCCGTCTAGCTAGGTTTTAAACAAACTCACTGTTAATACTAAAAGCATATCAACCCTCAACCTAGTAACAAAACGGCATCACTTCCACAGTAAAACACCTAGAAGACTCAGCTTTCACCATTCTACTGAACAACCCATCCGTAGCGACTCCACTCCACTCCCCACCATTCACCACAACATAAAAAAAACACATCCCAAAAGTCCCATTACACCATGTACATGCACCACCCAGCCAGCACTCAAGTCAACACAGTAATAAAAAAACTCAACCCTTACATCACACCACACATCATTTCATAGGCAACACAGTGCATTGCTTTATCCCTCTGTGTGCCACACTCAACATGACAATGACCGTGCTGTCTCTCAAGATATCCAGCAAACACTGAACAAACATGGCACCACATCACAAAAAAAACCACACCAGCACATTTAACAATTCATCACACATCAGCTATCTGGGGATGGGAAGTTAAGTTGGCATGTTGCTATAGATTGAGCTATTTTAATGGCAGGTACATATATATTTATTCCATGTGGTTGCTATGTGTTGCAGAGTTTGTTTGCAATTTAATGTCTTGTCCTCTTTTACATTATACTATTTCCTTTTAAGCACCTTGAAGACAATGGGGCTTATTTACAAGCCCACTGCGCCGCCGGTGCGTCACTTTTAATATGGGAAAAAGTGACACACCGGTGGCGCAAGGGGCTTGTAAATAAGCCCCAATATGTTGTTTTTTCTCACAGTTTGTGTTGTAAAATAAAATAAATACAAATTCAGTGCAATACATCTATAACTCCCAGACACCCCAACACCACACCATGTGTTTTTTTGGGATTTTAGAGAATGGACCTGTGGGCTGCACTGTGCCCACAATAAAAAGATACCTTAATCCTATGCCACTTTGCCAGGCTACCTCTGTATTAACAGACGGTAATGGTGTCCCGTTGTCTAAATTCCAATTTAGCAGGGAGATGTTCTTGGCGCTTCGAACACCGGGGATAAGGACACCCAATGTCACCTCACAACATTTTAGGATTGAGGTAACAACTTCTTCAATAAGCCTGGGCCTCAACCAAGGCACAGTCAAATGGATTTGGAGGTGGAAGTCAGATTGCTACAAACAATACATTCGCCTCAATTTAATCTAGCCCAGTGCCCAGCAGAATAGTTATTTGAGGGATGGCCTTGTTTGTGTTTCTCATGCCTGTTGCTTTTCTCTCCCTCAAATCTGTGCATTAGGTACGCATATCTGCAATCAGCATGTGGGTTTTGTGGGAAGAGCTAAAGCAATGTTTATCCATGATGAATTCCGAAGGCAAGGAACACAAGCTGGGATACACTGCATATGACATAGTGGGACTTCACAATGATGGCCTATGTATTGTACTTGTATTGTAATTGCATTTATATAGCGCTTACTACCCCTGACGAAGCGTCAAAGCTCTTTTTCGGCGAGTAGCACACTACTCCAGGACCCATAGAGGATTAGTGTTGAATTAGTATCCGTGGATGAGCGCTGTTTTCTGCCCAAGTCGTCGATTGGTGGCGAAAACTGCAGCTAGCTATACAATTAATTCCGAGTCGAAACTAAATGGTCTCAGAAAAAGAAACGCCCCTGCGTGCAAAGAGAGAGCGAGGCTGTATGGCCAAGGCCCCGCCCCATGAAGAGACACAAGTATGGACTGCTGAACTCCTTTGTCCCCCTGGACATTCTAAGTGACTGCAGAGTCTTGCTGAGGCACCTCACCTTTCTGCACAGCGGCCGGGCTTTGCTCCTCCAATTCCTAGCAGAAACCGACCGGCCGGGCTTGGCTCCGCCGGCGGGACTACATCCCCCAGCATCCCTAGGGGGCCAGCGACGACGCGAACAACCAGCGCGCCAGGAGGCGCATAAAGCACCGGCAGGGGCCGAGTTCCCTGTCTTTCTTTGTTCTACCCCTGCTGCCTGAACTGAAGTCTTGCTGAGGCACCTCACCTTTCTGCACAGCGGCCGGGCTTTGCTCTGCCAATTCCCAGCAGAAACCGACCGACCGGGCTTGGCTCCGCCGGCTGAACAACATCACCCAGCATCCCTAGGGGGCCAGCGACGACGCGAACAACCAGCGCGCCAGGAGGCGCATAAAGCACCGGCAGGTCCCTCGTCCCGCGAGGACGCGTGCGGGACGCGCCGGACGAAGCCCGGACTAAGGGCGGACAGTCTAAGACAGTCCGAGACAGGCAGAGACTGGACTGGGCCAGTTACTCTGCTCGTAACTCTAAGGTGAGACTTTCCCATTGCTCGAGGACGAACCAGGACACTGTTTGCCATTGACTTTGTATGAATTGTGGCAAAGTTGCTGTGAGGGTTTGTGGTACACGTAGCTTTTGTATCTACACAATGTTTCTGGGAGGGTACTGTATATTGGTGTACTATATCTACTAAAAAGCTATTCCCGGCAAAGAATACCATGGACAACTACCTAGTACAGGTAGTTGCCAAAATTAATAGTGAGAGGAGATCCTCACTTGGGTTGGGTGTATCTCCTAAATCACCTACATCCATTTTGCCGGTACCTGACCCAGTTCAATTCCCCGACCCAGTTAATAGTAATTGCCCTGCTGTAATACCTGATCCTGATGACAATGTTATTTTGGACCAGACTAACTGTATACTGGAAGTTAGTGACAGTGAAGATGATGTTGAATTACATCCACATAAGGAAAAAGCTCCTACCCCAGTGCCTGCGCCGCGCACTACTAGAGGAGTTAGAAAGGGCCAGCCCAAGCGTGGAGGGCTCCGTTCAAGTCGAAAAAAGCCTGTCTCTCCACCTAGTAACACTGTGGTGGAGGAAGAAAGATCAAATGACGAAGTCTGTATGTCTCTAACTAATGAGAAATTTAAGAAGTTGTTGGACTTGATATATACTAAGATTAAGGGAATTGTAAAGCCTTTGGTAGGCAGGATAGAAAAGCTCACCAATGAGGTTAACCGATTAGGGGGCCTTTTGAGTAAAACTTTGGATGAAGTAGAGAAATTGCCTGCAGAAGTCGATCACAGGGTTGAGTTAAAGAAGGGAACCTCTAGATCTGAGGGTGGTGGAGGAGCAGTTACATTGTCTGATCATCCTGTGGCTCCCCAGGCAGTTGTAGTGGATGGCGAGCAAGGGATAGTTGTTCCTCCAGTTGTACTTACAGCTCCAGAACCTGTGAAAGGCTCGGTTGAGCTTATAGTTGAGGCTTCTCCTCTAGTCCTTGTTTTGGCTAATGTTCCTACACTGGCTCCAGGACAGGACGAAACTACCTCATCATTGTTGTCCAAGGCCTTACACTAGCTAACTAATAATATGGTGATAACTCCCTGGGGTAAGCAACAGCTGGCAGAGGAACTAGTTATGGCCAGGAGGGTGGAGTGGATTGGAAGCAGTCCAAAAAGATTTAGGGGTGATTGTGTTGTCTTGAATTTTTCAGACCCTGAGGTATTAACCAACATATTGCCCAACCTTCTACCGCCACAGCGAAGATCCACCGACATCATCCCACTTACCTTAGACTTTTTTTACTATCGGAGTGGAAGGGGTCCTAATCGGTGTACATTAAGGACAAAATGGAATGTGGTTTCAGCCAAGGGGAGGAGTGTTCCTAAACCCACTGAGTGGGGACAAAATCTTGAGAATAGGTTCTCAGCCTTCTCCAATCTGAATGATTGTGATTGACTCCCTGGGGGGAAAAGTTTATTACCATCAGCTATAAAAGACCAGAGTCTATGCTCCCTGCCTGCCCATAATGGTAATGAGGCTGCCCAACCCAACGCTTCAAGCATTGTAGCTCAGACAAGCTCAGCAGCATCAGTAGCAGGAGTGCCTTGTTCTTTGATTTTAACTCCTGAAGCACAACTTGATTGTTCGACTGGGGTGGGGAACCTAATCTCCTGGAATTTGGCTGGGTTGTGTTCTAAACTAGATTGTGGGGACTGGCTCGGGTTTGTTAGTTTATATGACGTATGCATATTCCAAGAGACCTGGGCATGTGAACCTGTTTTTGTGCTAGGGTTTTTAAATTTTTCTGTGCCAGCAATAAAGGGTCCAAAAGGGAGACCAATGGGGGGTCTTACAATTTGGGTTTGTCAAACCCTTAAACTTACCATTAAAAATATAGAGACTAGCCATAATGACATCCAGTTGATCAGGGTAACTAGTGATGTATTGGGGTCGCTTGATATATACAACATATATGCTAGCAGTGCAAAGGGTGGTCGATCTGATGTTCTAACTGCCTTGGGTAATCTCATTGATACTTTTTCCCCCGATAACAATGTTGCAATAGCAGGCGATCTTAATCGGACTTTTGAGCCTCTGGTCATGTGTGAGGCCTCCCTTGGGGCAGAAGAGGACTCCCAATGGGGTATTCCTGCGTTAGACCTGAAGCCAGTCACACGTTGGACCGAGTACATTATAGACCTGAATGCCATGTGCCTCGAAAAAGGTCTGAGAGCTTGGAACGGACGAACAGCATTGGACAAAAACGGCTCTATGACCTTTGACAATGGAAGACACAAAAGCAGGATAGACTATGTTATTTGCAGTTTATTGCTGTGGCCATCTGTCTGTGATATGGAGGTTGTCATGAGACCTGAGAGTGATCACAACCCCCTATGTGTAGAGCACAAATGGTGGTCCGCTGGGACAAATTCAACTTGCCTGAATGCTCTTGTTCCACCTTTGGTCATTCCAGAAAATGACATACGTAGGCTTAAATGGGCTAGCGTAGTGACCAATCAACAGGCTATCGATAATATTAATTATGAAACTGACAAAGCTATAGTAGCTTTGGAAACAATTAGTGTTTCTCCCTCTGGCCTGGGGGATGTGGTTAATATCCATGACACCCTTTTTGCTAAGATTAAAAAACACTTTTTGAGACCTGCTAGGCGTAATGGGGCTAGAGTTAGTAAAGATGCAAAATGGTATAATGCCGAATGTAGGGCTGCACGACTGGCTCTGGGCCAGGCCATCAAAAAGAGGGTGGCCGAAACTACCCGCCTAGCCAGAAAGAGTTACAGAGCTTGCATAGTGAAAGCTAAAAGAGCCTGGGATGAGCTACATTGGTGTAAACTGAAAAAAGCTAGCGACAGAAAGGATTCCAGAGCGTTCTGGAATATTGTTAAATGGGGTAGTGAGAGAGTAGAGGAACCCCCTAACAACAACGTACCTCAGTAGGCTTGGGTTGAATTTTTTAGCTCACAGTATGCTCCTAATAATCAGATTACAGGTGAGGACAGTATTATTATGTCCTTTTCTCAAGGTAATCTTTTTACTGACAAAGAGATTATGATTGCTATAAATGCTGTGAATGGAGGACGTGCTCCTGGTTCGGATGGCGTCCCTGCAGACATTTTTTTAAATGATAAAGAGCGGTGGTGTAAATACATCTATTTACTTATCAATTTCATTGCTAAGGGTGCTGAGGTCCCGGCTTCTTGGAGAGGAGCAGTGATTATCCCAGTGTTTAAAAAGGGAGACCGCGGACAGCCGGGTAATTATAAGCCAATAAGCCTTATCGACACTGTACAAAAAATAGTTGGCCGGGTGGTTGTAAATAGGCTCCTTGATTGGGCAGAGGATAATAATATCCTTTCACCCTATCAAGCGGGATTTCGAAGGGCAACAAGCACGGTGGACCAAGTATTCCGCTTTCAATTGCTTCAATGGAAGACTGTGGTGCTGGGAGGAGGCAGCCTATATGCGGCATTTGTCGATCTGAGGGCTGCCTTCGACCTGGTGCCACGGGCCAAATTGTGGCAAGTTTTACAGAGTCTGGGGGTCCCTGAGGAATTATTGACCTTGGTAATGCGATTGCACGAGCTTACTTTTGCTAAAATACAGTGGGGAGGCCACTATATGGTCACAGATGAATTTCCCGTAGAAAGAGGGGTTCGACAAGGGTGTTCAATGGCTCCAACCTTGTTCACTTTGTACATAAATGGTGTTGTCCCCGCATGGTAACAGCTTCAGTAGATGCTCCCTCTCTCTCAGGGTTAAAAATCCCTATACTAATGTTTGCGGACGATACGCTTATTCTGTCCAAAACCCCTAGTGGTTTGCAGCGTGCCCTGTCCATTTTTGAGAATTTCTGTGGGGAACATGGTTTGGAGGTGAACGCCACTAAAACTAAACTCATGACTTTTAAGGCACACCGCAGCTTCAAGTCTAAAATTGTCATGATTGGGCGGCCTCTTGAGGTGGTAAACTCATTTACATATCTGGGAAACCTTATTGCAGATAACAACAGGTGGAGTCAGCATATAAATATTGCTACCCTGCGACATGAGCAATTATCGGGTGCCATTAATTCGGAACATAGGAAGTCTTTGACCAAACCTGTCAAGCCAGCTTTGCTGGTTTACGAAGCAAAGGCTATTGGGTCCGCACTTTATGGTGCGGAGATGTGGGGCTTTGAAAATCTGAACCCCCTACAAGGGTCAGAGAACAAATGTTTAAGGCTACTTACTGGCACCCCGAAAAGTACTCCACTCCTGCCTCTAAGATATGAGCTTGGTAGGAATCAAATCAAGGACCTAGCCAGACTACGACCAATCTTATATTGGCGAAGACTCTGGACTACTCCCGAGCTTGCGCATTATGCCGAAGGTTTTATTGATGTCATAAAGGCGGATTGCTTTCATAAAATTAGTTGGCTCAAGTCACTGAAGGCAATATTGTTTGAGCTTGGGTTAAGTCCTATATGGCTTGATCCAGCAGGTGCATTATTTCCCTCCAAGTCTGTTTTAAAAAATATATTTTGGGAACATGTTGCCAGCAGGAGTTTGAGTAATTCTAGTAATGGGTCCATGTCTGCGGGTTTCCTTGAGGTAAAACTGTATCCGGCTCTGGAGTCGTATTGGGATATTATCTCAAAGCCAGGTGACAGGAAGCTCCTATTTCAATTGAGAGCTGGAGCCCTCCCCATAAGATCACTGACAGCCTAATGGGGCTCAGGTGGGTGTGACACTTGCCCCGCTTGTGGAACGGGGAAGGAAACTCTTGGTCAATTTTTGTTCTCCTGTAAAGCATAATGTGTCCCAAGGCGTGCCTGGCTAGCACCTATGTGTAGGAACCTTGGGACCACTTGTAGTTCTGTTGCCCTGCGCATTATATGTTCAAGCCCACTTACATGGATATTAATAGCCACAGCAAAATATATTGGTTGGGCATGGGCGATCAGGCAGAGACTGCTAGAAAATTAGCTATTCTCTGTCTGTAAAATCTGCCTCTATGAACCTGTTCCTATTGCTTTTTAGACTAATAATGAATTTGGTAATTATACAGAGACTGCTAGTTAATTGACTATTCTCTGTATGTAATTCCTGTTCCTATGAAATTTACACTTTCGCAGAGACTGCTAGTTAATTAACTATTCTCTGTCTGTAAAATCTGCCTCTATGAACCTGTTCCTAGTGTTTCTGTTTTTTAGACTAATAATGAATTTGGTAATTATACAGAGACTGCTAGTTAAATTGACTATTCTCTGTATGCAATTCCTGTTCACATGAAATTGACACTATCGCTTTTTAAACTATAAATGCTTTTTTATAATAATGTATTAATCAAATCTCTTTTTAATCATTTAACAAATACTGTGAGAATCTTTTTAATTGAATATATTTTATGGATCTAATAGTGCTTTGTAAATGTATTTGATTGTAAATTTAATCCCATTTTAATATTGTTAATATTTTGTGTATGTCTTGCTTTTATGAGTAATCACTCGAATAAAGCACTATTTGAATTTGAATTAGTATAGTGAAACATGCAAGTACATTTTAAGTGGTGGATAGGTTAGTCAGTTATTTGGATTTGGAATGATAGCAGAAGGATAGAGGAGGAATAAGGTTTGTATTTATATATCGCTTGTTGACACACGCTATTCAGGAAGCCTATAAAGTATTAGTGGTTAATTAATATGGTGAAATATGAAGTAATTTCAGTGGTGGATATTAGTCAGTTACTTGGAGTGAGAAGGATAGCATAGGGATAAAAGGGGAAGAAAGATTTGCGTTCATATAGCACTTGTTACCCCTGATGGGTGTTGAAGCGCTTTTCTGGCGAGTAGCATGCCACTCCGGAACCCATAAAGGATTAGTGTTGAAAATTAGTATAGTATAAATATGAAGTAATTTGAGTAGTGGATATGTTATTCAGTTATTTGGGTAGTATATTAGTATAGTTGAATATGGAATTTGAGAAGTGAGCATGTTAGTCTGTTAATTTTGATTGAAAAGGATAGTGGAGGAATAAAAGAGTGAAGGATTTTTTTTTTTAGGTCTTAGCAGTAGGAGGAGGCTTTTGGATGAGTAAAAGGAGTTTTGGAGGGGAGGACTCAGAGGGAAGAGTTTAGAATGGTTTGTTTCAGGGGATCGGTAGAGTAAAAAGATGTGCCAGATGATGCAAGGAGGGGTAGAGTAGGAGAGAGTCTAGAAAGGGTTATTTTGGCGAGCATAGTAGTGGTAGGGGTTTGGGATAAATGAGAGAGTGGATGTAGAGGATGTATTGATAGATGTATAGGATGAGTGATAGGGTAGTGCATTGGAAGGAGTAGTAGAAAGAAGTTTGAGATGAGTCAGAAGGTTGGGCTAGAAGATATATTGAGCGAAGTATAGGCTGAGAAATAGGGTAGTGCATTGGAAATGCTAAATTAGAAGAAAGTGATAAATATATAGATCCATAAGTACATTGAAAGTATATAGATACATAAAGGAGGTAAGTATATGTAGATTAAAGATATTGATAGAGGCACAGGATGAAAAATAGGGAAGTGCATTGGATATGCTTTTTCAGGAGAAAAGTAACAGACACACAGATCCAAGTACATGGAAGGTACATAGATGCACAACGGAAGTATGTACATGTAGACCAAAGATGATTTTTATTTATTTATTTATTATTATTTTTTCTCTTAACAACATAATATTATTTTACATGTTTATACAAAGTAATACAAAAAGATAGGTACATATCTATAGTGAAAACAAATGATTATATACAGAGGGATATGCTGTAAATTTCTGTTTGCGTATGGTGCTTAGGTGGGGAAGAGCCAAATCTTGAATAGCTTTCTGAAGATAAGGTGGTTGTCGGTGGTCCTTATGTTGGGGGGTAAAGAGTTCCATAGTTTGGCTGTTTGAACAGAGAAGGATGTGCCACTCATGGTTTTTTTACTTTGTATGGTGGGATTTTGAGGCGAGGTGCTCCTTTAGAGCGGAGGTTCCTTTGTTGAATGTGTTTGGTGTTTTTATTCCTGATGAAGAGTGGTCCTATTCCATGTATTGCTTTGTGGGTGATACAAAGCAGCTTGAACGTGGATCTTCTGGCAACCGGTAACCAATGCAGGGCTTTCAAGGCAGGGGAGACGTGGTCTCGCGGTTTGATGTGCAAAATTAGTCTGGCAGCCGAGTTCTGAATCTGTTGTAATCTTTTCATGGTCGTTAAAGGTGATCCGTGGTTGAGGCTATTGGCGTAATCGAGTTTGGACAGAACAAGGGAGATGGTAGCTTGGAACTTGTGTGGAAATCCCAAATGAGGGAAAATTCATCGCAGGGTTTTTATAGTAGCAAAGCTTGAGCTTGCTAGTTTATCCACTTGGGCATTCATCGACAGCTTGGAGTCCATGGCCATTCCGAGGTTTCTAACTTCCTTCGATACTTTAGGCAGTGATCCCAGTTCATCAGGCCATGCGGCAAGCGAGTTGTAATGTTTCCAATCGCCACACGTCAGTATTTCAGTTTTTGAAGAATTAAATTTGAGATGGCTCCAAGTCATCCATTGATTCACGGCTCTGAGACAGCTGAAAATTGGTGATTTTCCAATGTCTTTGGGGCATTCCAGTTGAAGGAGTATTTGCGTGTCATCTGCATAGTTATAGCGCGCGAGGTGAAATTTATTGATCAATACTGGTAATGACTTCATGTAGATGATGAAAAGCATGGGCGAGATTATAGAACCTTGAGGGACCCCTGCTTTTGTGGAGTACAGTTTGGACTAGAAAGTTGGGGTATGGATGACATTAGTTCTGTTTCGAAGGTAGGAAGCGATCCAGTCTAGAGCAGTACCCACTGTGCTTCATAAAGTCTTTGTTTTAGAGTGTCATGGTCAAACATGTCAAAGGCAGCTGAAAGGTCAATGAGAAGTAGCGCAGCAAACTCGTTGCGTTCAACTGTATTCTTTAGGTCATCCCAGATGGTAAGGAGGGCAGATTCAATGCCTCTTTCCTGATGGAATCCTGTTTGGAAGTCTGAAAGTATGTCATTCTCTTCAATGAATTGTGACATCTGGGTGAACACTGCTCTTTCTATCAGTTTGCCCAGGAAAGGTCCATTTGTAATGGGTCTGTAGTTATCAGGGTTCAGCGGGTCCAAGTTTGTTTTCTTCAGTAAAGTGCATATGTATGACTTTTTGAGTTCTTCTGGAAATATTCCAGTAGTTAAGGAATCGTTGAAGATTCTTTTTACTGGAGTGGCAGCAGAGGTTGTTAAAAGAATTGTCTTGAAAGTTTGTGGCGGACAGGGGTCACAAGGGCTACCGGGAGGCCTGCTTGCTTTGACCAGGTCCATAAATTCATTTTGTGAGATGTGTTGGAAGGAACGGAGAGGCTTGATTAGAACATTCTTGGATTGATGTTTTGTACAAGGGTTAGTGCTGGTGCTTTGTTTCTGTTTTAAGTACGAGTCTAACGTGTCTGCTTTATCCGTGTAATAATTTGCCAATTTGTCTGTGAAATCTTGAGTAACAGGATGAGTTCCTTCAAGGCAATTTGGTTTGTGAAATTCATTGAGTATTTTATAGAATTATTTATTTGCACATTTAGCGTTTTGAATTCTGTCTGAATAGTACCTTTTCTTAGCTTTTTTGATAGCTGACTTGCATAATCTGTACATTTTCAGTAGGTGAAGTTTGTCTTGTTTGGTGTTTGTTTTGAGCCAGGTACGTTGCAGCTTTCTAATTTGTTGTTTTATGTCTTTTATTTCTATGCTTCTTCAAGGCGCTTTTTTTCTTTTGTTCTGTTGTGTGGTTTTGAGTGGTATCAGGATGTGAAAAGCTTCCTGTAGCCACTCATATATATTTTGAAGAGAATTTATGGTTTCCAGATTTGTACTGGATGTTAGTTGTGTTTCCAAGTGTTCCAAATTGAGTTTGTTCCAAGGCCGATAGGTAGATGGATGTAAGGTAGTTTTAGGTGAGCCGCTTAGCCTTGTTTTATGTTGGAAAGCAAGTAAGCGGTGGTCTGACCTTGTGACTGGAGTTATAGTTTGAAAGGTAACTAGTTCAGTATTAGCAAAAATGACATCCAGTATATATGTCCAGTGGTGTGTGTTGGATTGTGGACAATCTGATGCAAGTTCACTGTGTCTAGGCCAGTGATTATTGTTTTTGGATGGGTCATATAGGGTTTATCAAATCAAATGTTAAGGTCACCCAGAACGCATAGGTTGCAGTGTATTGTTATCAGGTTTGAGACTGTGTCTAGAAGTGCTTCTGGGAATGTTGCCTTGCTAGATGGAGGTCTGTAAAGGAGCAGGATGTTACAGGAGGAAGACGGTGTAGGATTGCATCTTGTTAGAAGAGCCTCACAATTCTTTATGGAGATGTTGTCAATTTTAGTGATATGTATTGTTTGCCTGAATACAACAGCTAGACCACCTCCTTTTTTAGCTATACGATTTTGGGTGATTATTTGATAACCTAGAGGAATGGCTTCATGCAGGACTGGAGCCATATCCTCTCTCAACCGTGATTCGGTTTTGAATAGTATGTCTAGTTTTGCATCGGTGAGAAGGTCGTAGATGTGATGCTGGTTTTTAAAGCGGGATCGAGCATTTATTAGTAGACAGTTTAGTGAGTGGCCTTTCTTGATAGTGGGACTTTGTTTTGATCTGTCAGTTCTAGGTAGGAGAGGTTTATTTGAGTTTCTCATGATCAAGATCTCCTGGCTGACAAAGAGATTCCCAGATGCTGCCATTTCATGGTCAAATACTCCACAAAGTGGGTGGAAAGTGGTTCCCTCATATAAGGCCTTAATGATTCAGCTATGTACTTAAATTGCCATTTTTAAAGGTTACTGAACATGTCTAGGTTAAATACAATTCGGCACAGCTGCCTTAGGGGTCAGAAATATTTTCACAGTGAAGATGTGCACTTGTCATTACAAGGTAAATAGTTATTTGTGGGCCCTCTATTACCTTTTGCAGTTCACCAGCTTTCCCCAGCTTGAGAGAGGGAAGATCTTTTAGTGGGCCCATTGCCTGAAAAAGAGGTTGGGCCTGAGGAGGGTAGGGGGTTTCAGGTAGCCAGGTAACCACCTGAGCCTGTGATGGGGTAGACTCATGGTTGGCCACACGGCTGTTATATACATTGGCATCACACAGTCCAAAAAATTGACAAATTCTGAAATCAGTGACTGTCATCAGCCTTTTCATGGCTGCTTCATGGCACTGCCCTGGGGACATGAGGGAACTGATTCTTGCATCAGAGAATCAATTTATAGCCCAATTGCCCATTCCCATCATCAAAAGGGTGCCGAGAGGGTCTCTATTTAAGGCTGACTTTTACATGGCTGGCTTTAGGGCACAGCTTATTAGTTGACCCAGGCGTCCCTTATATTAGGGAACAGGTGAGTTTGTGCAGCAAAAAATAATTCAGTCAAGGTGCTGGGATATGGTTAAGGGTGCGCCAAGTCAAACTACCTAATTTTGCAAAGGCCTGCTGTGTGGTCAATCATGACTCGTGAATTATTGTATATTTGCAATTATTCTGGGTAGGTGATTCAATATCTAGTTTTGTAATTTATGTCAAGAATAATGTTTGCATGTAATGTATGTAAAGATCAGCAAAACTTGTTTTCATGAATACATTTGACCAGAGAATTCTTATTCTCTTAAGCAATGTAGGTGGGTCCCAGGCTGAGTAGCTTGGGGTGAGAGTGGGAACAATGTTATCTTTCTTTGACTCTTGGGTTTTTCTACCATGCCTCGGGGGGTGTTGGCACCCTGACCTATGACTAGTCCTACAAGCTCCACTACCTGAACCCTAATTTGCCTTACTATAGAATAGAACAGTGCAAATTCAAGCCCTCACCCCAGTAGACCATAGGCCAAACATATGGCAATACAGGGAATCCATTGCTCAAATGTTTCTCAAATCACATCAACTGATAAACCAAATGATGATACACTGGATACAACACCACACCCAACAGGATTGCAAACCACGGAACTACACAGGACACCATACCTCATTAAGTAACTTAAACACACCCCACTACATCAAACATAATGTTTAACAGAGGCACTCCCCCTCCTTGGGAGAGCCAAAAATATTACAGGGAGTGGGGGGCAATCCACAAAACGGGGGCGTGGTCAACCTGGCCTTCCCAGGGAAACGTCAGCGGCCAAAGCATTAAAGTGCTTCCAGGGCAGCACGGCTTGTTCCCACCCCTATTTAAACAGCTGAGCAGGTCTCTTCTTTCCTGCTTGTGGCTTGAGAGGACATGGTAGCTGTGCCCCAGGACACCCTACCCCTGCAACACCCATGCGCTGCATGCTGCTAGTGGGCCCCCTCCTAGAGCATTACCCTGCTGAGAGACACACAGGCTGGAGAGATTACTCGCCTGACCTGAGAGTCCTCGATAGGTATTTGGACTCTCGGTGGTGGCTCCGGAGGGTGAGAGGTGCAGCATAAGAAAAGGGTGGTGAATTGAGTACTGTAGCTCTGGGGGTTTTGGGGGCTCACTGCAAATAGGGTCTGATACTGCCTAAATCCCCCTCCTCTTTACCAAGGACCCTTGGGGTGGGAACCATCCCGGGTCCCATGGGGCTTGCCACCCCTTCTCCTCCAAGGCAAACAATTCAAACACCACACTGTTTGGATTAGGGGTCGTAAACCCTGGCTGTATTTTATTACATAAGATAAACAAACATTAAAATTAATATTATTTACATTATGTACACAGGCAGTGCTGGTGGACAGGCCTCTGCGGCAAGGGGTGGCACCACCGGCAGCATTCCCCCCAGTAAGGAGGCATGTTAGGGGGCAGGGGATGAATGGCGAAGGGGGTCCAGGGCCACGGGCCACACCTGAGGTTGTGTCGCCAGCGGTATAAGTGCAGTGTTGTTGCTGGTGGGCTGAGTGAATGGTATGGAAGGACAGGGCAGCGCCACCAGAGAACAGCAGCATTGTACAGACTGGGAATAGAATTTTTTAAATAAGGCAGCTGTAGTGAGCTCTGCAGAGCCAGAATTGGTGGCAAGCTTAGCCAGTATGTAGCCTTGGCTTTCAAAGGCAGGCGTGTGGTCTGCACCCTTGTTGGAAAGTGCATTGGGAGGTGTAGTGGAGAGTGAACATGACGAAATGACAGAGAGGTTGGTGGCACATGTGGATTGGCCCTCCTATTAACGCATCCATGATTGGCCCTTATAAAGCAAATGCGAAACTTCGGTCGAATGACCTGTATCTGGCAGAGATCCCTAAGATCAAGAGGTCCAGAAGCGATGGCCGGCTATTTTCCTATCATGCCTCCAAACTCTGGAACTCTCTGCCTCTACATCTTTGCACAGTCCCTAATCATCTGGCATTTTGTAAACAACTGAAGACCGCTGTGTTTCCCTAGCTTTCTGATTCCTCTGTGTCAGTTCTCAGCGCTATGACGCTTCCGGGTAGCCAGGCGCTCTCCATTCCATTCCTTTCCATACCATGGCATAGGTAAGACAGGTTAGAGTAAAAGGTGTCAGCAGTTTAGATGTCAGTAGTAGTTGGCACCTCACAAACGGGTAGTGAGCTGCAGACAGTACTGGCAGCAGCCAGGTCTCTACTTCCCCTCAAGAAAGCTACGCCTTCAGGTATGTTGCGGCCATTGTCAGGCATAGGTTTGGGGGATGTCCGTTCAGAGCCTGATCAGTTGGGCAGGCACGTGCATCAAGACGTTAAGTAGAAGATCTGGAAAGGTGCTTATGTTGATATATGTGAATTAATTGTAGATACACCTGACCGAGAAGAGAGCAAGCAGTGCTAGGAATGCTCATATTCCAGGGAGTGCGGGTATTGACCCGTAGACACCCTCATGAATTGAGTCAGAGTTTTCTTGGATTTCCAGGTAATCACGGCAAAGAGATTCCCAAATCTAGGGGGGGCAGTTGACGTGCTACTAAAATAAGATAGCTTACGTGTGTGACGATTTTGGAGGCACGGCCTGGAGGGAATATGACAAGGAATTCAGGCATTTTAAGGCTACTAGACCCACTTTGGGGTGGGATCAGATAGATGTGAACATATGGGTGTGCTACATGTATCTGCAGAGGGCGGTAGCCAGCCCAAGCCAGCCCTATCGGGCAGGCGATGGGGCAAAACAGTAATTCAGGATGGGGCAAAAAAGGGGGCATGCTGGGACTTCAATAGAAGAACTTGCTCCAGAGCCCCAGAAACGTGCAAGTTTAAGCACTGTTGTTCTTTCTGCGGCCTGCACTCACACCCTGAGTCCAACTGTTTCAAGAAGAGAAAGGATTGGGGCTCCAAAAACCACCATTGGTCAAGTCCCCCTACCTAGTTAACTGGCAAGCTGTGGTGTCATGGTTGAACATCTCTACAGCAACACAATGGCAGCACAGTCTTTATATGAGGGATTTAAGAACTGCTTCAGGATTCCAGCTGAGAGTTGTGTAGGCGTGGCCTATTGCAGAAACCAGCAGTCATTACGGGCTAATCCTAGCATTGCCAGAAATAAGATTATGAAAGAAAGAGAACTTGGGGAGAATTGGCAGGTCCTTTTCACTACCCGCATTTGAGAATGTTGTGTGTTCATCTTTTGGAATAGTACCCCAAAAGACCCCGGATAGTATCGTTTGAGGCTATCTATGGGATACTGTGCTCAGTTCCATATCACCTTAGCTGCTTTGGAACGTCCAGCTCCAGTGCTGAACGTTCCATTGCGCAGGTGCAGTTGGAACGTCCAACGGCCGACGGCAGCACTCCCGAGGTAGTGGTGCCGTCGGCCGCTGGTATAGGCGCAGCGCTTAAGAGGTTATGCGTCGCTAGATCAGGCAATTTCAATGCTCCAGGAGCTGGGACCTTGCGGGCAAAAGCAGGTATAGAATCCCCTTTTTGGCTGCTTCCGGTTGACCCTGAGGATTTTAATTTTTTGGGCTTCAATTCGAAGGAGTATTCTATTTTGAAAAATGTATGCTCATGAGCTGCTCAGTCTCCTGTGCTTAATTTTAGAGGTTTAGGACCTTCTTGGAATCAGTATTTAGAAGAAGATCTGGACACCATTGGGCACTTCATTATCTGGATGACTTTCGGTTTTTGGGTGCCCAAGGATGACTGTGAGAGGGTTTTGCAGTGCTTCCAGGAATTAAATGGGTGTTTTCGGGGTGCCACTTGTGCAAGCGAAGACCCGTGGACTAGCAACCACAATAGAATTCCAGGGCATAGAATTGGTTTCCAGAACAGGTGTATCCATGCTCTCAAAGGAGAAGGTCAGGGCTCAAAGGATAAAGTCATTGGAAGAATGCCTAAAGGCCCCAAAGGTGACACTACATCAGTTACAGGTGGTAGTGGGGCAATTTTGCACTCTGAATTATACCCATGGGCCACCCATTTTCTAGGTGTAATGCGCAGGCCATGTCTGGTCTGAAGTTGAAGCAACATCATACTACGCTGACAAGTGAGGTCCGCCAGGACATGAGAGTATGGGAAGCATTTTTGAAGGATTTTAATGGGACAGTGGTATGGCCAAGCCCTGCCAAGACCAATAAGGATTAGGGTCTCTTTACAGATGACACAGGCAGCACAAGCTTTGAGGCCATTTTAAGGACAGCTTGGTGCACACAGAGATGGACAAGAGACTGGTTAGAGTCTGGGCTGGTGGCGAACATTGGTTAACTTAAGCTTTTTCCCATTTTGGGGGCCCTCATGATATGGCCAGAACAGTTCCGCAAACAATCAGTGGTATTCTGGTATGATAACATGACAGTGGTGGTGCGCATAAACCAACAAGCTGCCAAGTGTAAAAGGATCTTACAAATATTGAGTGAAATCATATTGCTATGCTTGAGAGTAAATGTTGACCTCAGATTGAAACAAGTGCCTTGTGTATTGAACAATGCAGCAAATGTTTTATCTAATTTTAAGATGCAGGTTTTCAGGTATCACCATCCAGAAGTAGCGGAGTTCCCCTCACTGTTCCCGGAGCAACTATGACGGCTTGGTGCCCCAGTCTACCAGACCTTGTGGTGGCCAGCTTAGAGACTAGGACAAGGTGTGCCTATGAAGGGGCATATTGCATGTATTGCAGGTTCCAGGAAGTACAAGGGGTGTGGGGACTATTTTCACATGAGTCAGTAATCTAATTACTGGGGCACCTGAGAGCTTAAGGGAGACCTATATCCTATGCCAGCCGACATATTGTGGCAATTTCATTTTTTGCAAAGATGCTGGGTTACACGGATGGGACAAAAACATTCCTGGTGCAAAGGACACTGTAGGGCTGGCAGCACTTAGAGGGTTGTAGACCAGACTCCAAGCGCCCCATAGACACGGCGTAACTGGCAAATATCATGACCTGTCTGGACAGGGTATGTAGATCATCTGATGAAGTTTGCCTTTTTAGGGCAGCGTTCTCCCTGGTATTTTATGGGGTATTGAGGGTCAGCAAGCTGGTAGCAAAGAACAAAAACAATATGAAGGCTGGTATGCAACAACAGACACTAAATGGCCAAATGGCTCCTCACCGATACCCGTTCTAAGTCCGACCAAATAGGTAGAGGGGATCACATACTGCTGCACCGAGGTCCATGGAATGACTGTTGTCCACTGGGGAATCTGGAATCCTTTATGGCTCACCAGGTGCAAGGGATGGGAGGCCCTCTTTTGGTACATGGGGATGGGACACCACTCACAAGGTTCCAATTCGCCAGGGTGCTCAGCAGGGCTCTGGTGTCAGCAGGTTTGTATCCTGCAGGATATAGTTCCAATTCATTTCGTAGTATAGGGTTGGCGCGACAGACAGTTCAAAGGATAGACAGATGGAAGTCTGATTGCTACAAGTGCTATGTGAGATTGAACATGTTGTGAATTCCCCTTGTTTTCTTCTTTTATAATTTTCCCATTCCTTACCATATTGTCCTATTAACACAGGTGAAGGAGATGTTAAGGGGATGCAGCCGCTGGATACTTCATTGCCTCCGGTCTATGCTGATGCAAGAGGCTCTACAAACATACTGGTGTTGGGCCACTCCTATGTGAGGCGTGCAAAGAGTTTTTATTCTGCAGGTGACTACGCATCACGAGCAAGGAAAGATGGATATCAGCTTACTTTCTGTGGTCTGGGTGGCTATTCTTGGCCCACTGGAGAACTGCATTGGACAAAATGTTGCCCCGGAGGCTTACACTTCCAGGGGTGACAATTGTCCATCCAAGGGACAATGATTTGGCAGATCTAGGTTGGAGAGACTTGTTTGAGTTGTTTCTGAAATGTGTTGGCTTGCAAAGAAATTCCCAGAGACCATAATTGCGTGGTCCAATATTGTCCTGAGGTTGAGTTTGACAGGTGGTAAGTCGGTAAGAGCTAAGTTGGTGAAACGGTTGAACTGGCAGGTGGGTAAGTTGTTCAGGACAGCCCGTTTGTCAGCCGTACCTCATGGGTGCACAAAGGGGGAGCGCTTTCTATTACAGGATGGAGTGCACCTGTCAAAAGAAGGTAATGGAATGTTTCTGGAAAATTTGCTGGCCTGGCTAGGCCCACGTGCAACATGTGTCAGGAGGGCCAGATAGTCAGTGAACCATGCTGGTTGTGGTGGATGAGGTCAAGATTGGGGGGACATTGCCCCACTACCACCAGTAACTGATGTAGTGTCACCTTTGGGCCCTTTACGAGATGCTTTTTTTATATCAGATTTAACATATGTGTCCCTGGACCCTCTAAGGGGTGCTGCCACCAAGTCGAACGGAGGTGGCAGGGGCATTTAGGATTATTGGTAGTCACTGACACCGGGTACTTACCAATCAACCATTCACGCAGGCGCATTTGGACACAACCTAGCACTGGCCCTTTGGGGACAAGGAACCTGGGTGTAAGGGGTGCCTGCGGTAGGTCAACTAAGGCCAGTGGTACCCCCTGCACATGAACTTCCGAGGTGGGAGACCTCTCAGTATGGATGAGAGAGGGAAGGTGGGGTCCTACCATAAGGAGGGCCCCCATTCTTTGGGATGGAGGATGGGTAAAAGAGGGGGCACAGAACAAGTTTTGATCTCACTCTGAACAGTTATGGAAGATTTGTTGGTTGCAGAAGAACAGGCTAGTTATGGTTAGGTGATTTCCAAGAACTAAAGTCGCTGTTAAGGCTAGGTCTCACTTGTAAACAAGATGTAAATAATGTGGATTCTGTGTAAAAATGTTACGGAAAAACGTTTTTATTGTGTGAAAAACAAAAATATGACTAGGGGTCTTATGACCCCTAACTCAAAGAATTAAGAAATGGGCTCATTGCATTGTTGTGACGTTGGAGTGTTTAGGTAATGGTAAGTACTCATGGGACATTGGCGACTTCCTGGCCATATTTCAATGCTAGTGCAATAAAACATTAGGTCAGTCTAGGAAAGGAGGATCTGCTTTCATGATTAACCCCTGGTGTCTTTATGTTTTTCTGACCAGTCTGATTGAGATTGTGCTAATCAGGACCCCGGTCTCTGTGCTTCCTCCCTAAATTGGACGATGGTTAGTACTTAGGTACCCCCCAGAATTACCTACTGGTTTACCCTTGTATGACTCTAGTATAGGGTACTAAGGTACCCAGGGCATAGGTACACCAGGGGTCCCCCATGGGCTGAAGCATGTATTATACCACCCATGGGAGACCACTCAAATTGTAACTACAGGCAGTGCAGCCTGTGTAAGCTGGTGCTACCACCACTTACGACAGATATAAGTTTTCTTATATTTGAGGTCACTACACTTAAACCTTTAAGTCACCCCATAGGCAGGCCTTTCAATCCTGAAGGCAGGGTGGTTGGTTACAAGTGTGGGGGTGCCCCTGTTCGCCATAAGTTGGCAGGGTATGCTCAGACGTGAGTCCCTTGCTCACTTTGCCACTATTTTCAAGCAAGCTGGCCTAAAGACGGCTGAAATGCCAGAAACTGGTCCTCGGAAGCTTGTTTCCGGTCCAGTGAAGGCATGGCTTGGCAGTTCGGGCTGGACTGTTCCCATGAGGCACAGGGTCAGACTGATTTGCATATGGCCATGTCTGAACTGGGGTTTCAGAGTGGGCTAAAGAACGGTGATGGATTAAGCCCAGATCTGTTGACTGGGTGTGAGTGTTTGATTGGTTCAGATGCTCTGTCCATCACCACCCCCTTATGTACCACTTTGTTTGCCATAAGATGGCAGGGTATGCTCAGACGTAAGTCCCTTGCTCACTTTGCCACTGGATTCAAGCAAGCCGGGCTGAAGACGGCTGAAATGCCAGAAACCGGTCCTTGGAAGCTTGTTTCCGGTCCAGGGAAGGCATGGCTTGGCAGTTCGGGCTGGATTGTTCCCATGAGGCAAAGGGTCAGACTGATTTGCATATGGCCATGTCTGAACTGGGGTTTCAGAGTGGGCTAAAGAACAGTGATGGATTAAACCCAGATCTGTTGACTGGGTGTGAGTGTTTGATTGGTTCAGATGCTCCGTCCATCACCACCCCCTTTTGTACCACTTTGTTCACCATAAGTTGGCAAGGTATGCTCAGACGTGAGTCCCTTGCTCACTTTGCCACTGTATTCAAGCAAGCTGGGCTGAAGACGGCTGAAATGCCAGAAACCGGTCCTCGGAAGCTTGTTTCTGGTCCAGGGAAGGCATGGCTCGGCAGTTCGGGCTGGACTGTTCCCATGAGGCACAGGGTCAGACTGATTTGCATATGGCCATGTCTGAACTGGGGTGGCAAAGTGGGCTAAAGAACAGTGATGGATTAAACCCAGATCTGTTGACTGGGTGTGAGTGTTTGATTGGTTCAGATGCTGCCTCCATCACCACCCCCTTTTGTACCACTTTGTTCGCCATAAGTTGGCAGGGTATGCTCAGACGTGAGTCCCTTGGTCACTTTGTCACTGGATTCAAGCAAGCCTGGCCGAAGACGGCTGACATGCCAGAGACCGGTCCTCGGAAGTTTGTTTCCGGTCCAGGGAAGGCATGGCTTGGCAGTTCGGGCTGGACTGTTCCCATGAGGCACAGGGTCAGACTGATTTGCATATGGCCATGTCTGAACTGGGGTTTCAGAGTGGGCTAAAGAACAGTGATGGATTAAACCCAGATCTGTTGACTGGGTGTGAGTGTTTGATTGGTTCAGATGCTGGTGGAACTGGAATCCTGGGTGAGCAGCACAGGGATAATTCCTCGGACACAAACAGGCTTTCGGCCAGGCCTGGGCACCTTGACCAACTTATCCTCGTTAACCCTCCTTGTTAACAAAGCAATCCACAACTTCACCCCGCTGTACACTTGTTTCCTGGACCTAAAAGCGGCCTTTGACAAAGTGCCCAGATCCAATCTTTGGGCCAAAATGAAAGCCTGGGGCGTGCCGCCAAAGTTGTTGGGAGCAATAATTGAGCTCTACTCAGACACTTGGGTCCAAGTGAAACATGCATTGGAAATGCAATAGGGCTCGCATTAGGAAAGTTTGAGCTATTGGTATTATAAATGATTTTTTTTTTATTTATGCGTTATTTTTTAAAATAGCTAAATTAATAGCTTTGTCATTTACAATGGAAATAGTTATAACTTTTGCAAATGTGACACCTATAGCATTTGTAATGCAACATGTTTTGTATTTACTTGAATTAGATGTATTGATATTACAAATAACAATGGCTTTTAATTTTTTTAAATAATTAATACTTAAATAATGTATTTATTTTGTAATGGCAATAGCTTAAACTTTTGTAAATAACTTTTGTGAAGATTATGTTCAGTGTTTTTTATTGTGACGAAAATCCAAGAACAGAAGTGAAATATTAACATCTTTTTGTGATTTGTAATAAAGCTTGAAACATTGAGAGAACAGATTTGAACCAGTGATACTGTGGTGGTGCCGAGTGATGCTGTGGTGGTGCCGAGTGATGCTCTGGTGGTGCTGAGGGGGTGAGAGGGTAAGTGAGGGTGTCTGAGGGTAAGTGAGGGTGTCTGAGGGTAAGGGAGGGTGTCTGAGGGTAAGTGGGGGTGTCTGAGGGTAAGTGGGGGTGTCTGAGGGTAAGTGGGGGTGTCTGAGGGTAAGTGAGGGTGTCTGGGGTAAGTGAGGGTGTATGAGGGTACGTAAGGGTGTCTGAGGGTAAGTGAGGGTGTCTGAGGGTTTGCGACTAGTCTTCGAAATATAAAGGGGTTTGTCTGCCATCTATTAAGGCGCACTTTTCAGGCTAACTGCCCCACCACGGGGGACAAGAAACACCCAAGATGTCCGGGAACAAGTGGGAGGAGGACGTTTACGGGGGTCGCTCTGAAGACTGGGTGACTTGACTTGACGGAGAACGCCTCTCATATTATGGGACAGAATATTCACATGTAAAAAATATTTACTACTTGCGGGAACACAGAAGCAAAACGTAAGTGTGCAAATGTACTTTTACTATATATAGGCAAATGTTCCACTTAGTGAAAAAAATCTACCCGTCGCCCTGCACTCCAAGGAGTACCCACTGGGATTGTTGTGAATCCATCAAAACTGACACATCTACTTCCACCTTAAAACAAAACCCATATGTGTAGACATCTTACTGTTTAGATGTGGGTTTGTAAATCGGGCCTGCG
Organism: Lissotriton vulgaris; assembly: GCF_964263255.1. Lineage (NCBI taxonomy): Eukaryota > Metazoa > Chordata > Amphibia > Caudata > Salamandridae > Lissotriton > Lissotriton vulgaris. The sequence goes on along the minus strand of NC_141694.1, from coordinate 570,486,392 downwards.
GTGAGGGAGGAGAAGGAAAGAGGCACTAAAAAGACAAACGATTCACTCACTATGAAGTAGATATTGGCAGAGATATGTAAAGTATCGCAGAATTGTGTATTGGTCAGCACTATCCAGAGATAATGTGCAGTTTATCAAGCATTTGTTAGTCTCTAGAACTATGGGATTGCTGCGAGGCCATACTAATGGCAATACAGCATTATGTAACTCTCTGTGACAACATTTACTGTTAAAGGAAACTGCGTTGGCACAGATCTACAGACCGATATGTTGGAAAAAAACAAAAAACAATGCTAGAGGTCTAGGTAGCTGGTACACTTTCTAAAATAATAAAAAGAAAGACTTCTGCTGATTAAACCCAAGGCGGTGACATAACTGGCTCTCCGGGTTCATTTGCTGGAGGAAAAACATAAGTTGTTAGAACCGTAGTGGGACTCATGGGAGAATTGGGTGTCAACTCTAGTGGGTTACTGTACACAGTTGGGAGTTTAGTAGAGGGCGCGGGGAGAAGCTGTGATCTCACTAAAAGAAAATGAGAGTTCAGATAAACTTCTAATGTGTTCTGTATTTTAACTTTTTACCCGAATACAGAATGTAAAGGAAAGGTAAAATCTTTAATATGGTTACAGGATATACATTAAAAGCAAGCAACAAAGCATGGTGGCTTAAAATACTGTAAATGTTTAAAATGTAGCGGCATGGACCGTTTCATCTTAGGAATTAATGATAGCTTCTACAGCACAGACAATGTGGCCTATTGTCAGAGTCTTTAAAGACCTTTTGTCGCGATTAATCGAGTGTCTGAATGTGCCACAGAAGCAACAAAACATACATACGTATTACGTGACAAAGCATGAGTGATCTTGAAACATGCTTTTTTAAAGCAACCTCACTGCATTAGTGTGGATGAGACAACGGCCGTGGGCTCCGAAGGCACAACTATAATCTGGATAGACAGCTTCCCAGCGCAACTGCAGTTCAAAAACAACAACAAACCGCCAGTTGTACCTGTGAATTCTCGCTTCTCCGCATGAATTTACACATTGTACTGTGAGCTTGGTTCCCAAAGCTGAAAGAGGGCGACAAATGCAGGGGGTCCGATTCAGTAGCCCTCGTGGCCAGCCACTGCGCCCCGGATATCAGATGCATTCTACAAAGCTATACACATGCATTCCTGGCTGGGTGGAAGCTCTACTTAATATGGCGCTGCTTTTAGGCACACACACCATGATCTACAATGTAACAGAGATAACACTAGGCTAAGGAGTGACAAAAGAGCGGGGGTCTTGTCGCCACTCCACGACCTTTGTTTGAACAGGCCCTGGGAACCAAATCATTTTAGAACAGAGGCGTGAGATTGCTTCACCTTCCCTACGCACGGCGGGAGCCAGTGTGTGGGGACGCCGGCTGCCTCTTGGAATATCCATGTCGATCTGAAGGTTCTGCACCTGCGGCGTCTTCCTTGCGCTGGACAGTTAGTGTGTGGACGAGGCAACCAACTTTTCAGTCAAGTCTGGGCTACCCATATCTAGGCTGATCCACGCTGCTTGCCAACCCCCACACAGACATTAGAAACGAGAATTATATTGCACCCCAGCCTCTAGCATTAGGCAAAGCTAACAGCGCCAGCTCAGCCCCTCCAAGCTCTCCACATGTGTTGTTTACAAACACAGCAGCAGCACGATCTCTCCTTACCTGTCCCACACAGTACGGCACAGACATGCTGCCGGAGTACAGCGCAACCCAGCTGCACTGAAGTGGCTACGGAGACTCCCCGAAGTGCAGCCCCAAGCGTGGCGCCTGTTTCATTAGCGCCCTGCTGATCAAAGCGAGCCGCAAAGCACAGAACAAAAGCAAGACCGGCTACTATATTTAAGGACTACAACGCAGGGTGCAGCGATGAGAGCTGGGCAAGCCTGCAGCTATTTTACGATGGCATGAAGAGTAGTTCGGGGAAGGCACCGGAGATAAAGTGAAGTGGATGGAAAGTGAAAGCAGGCATGGCGAGGAAAACACATTGTGCCTGCAGTAGGAACAAGCTGTCGCCATTGTGAAAAATATAGTGCATCCAGGCTAATGAAGGAGACAGTCTCACGGCGCGAGTAAAGTATCCAGTCCCGGTGGGCGGGGCTAAAAGCGGACAGAGGCAACAAGGAGGGATTACAAGCACTGGGGGAAGAGAGCACGGCCTGCGGCCATGAATAAGTGACGGCGGGGGGCGGGGCAGCGAAGCCTTTGATGTACCAAATGCTGCTGGCAGGGGGAAGGATCGGGCAAGCTCGTCCACGAGCTCGTGAACTGTTGGGAATCCTCCTTGAGGACAGCCAATCAGCTGCCTGAAGAGAGCCTTTGGGAAAAGAAGCAGATCAGCGACATAAGGGTTCCCCCTGTTCTATTTCTGCGAAATAGAAAAGGGACGAGCCCTAAAAAGGAGATGGTCGACGCCTGACAAAGAAATTCCACACAACCAACGGTTTAAAGCAAGGCTGCGTACTGGCCCCCAGCCTCTTCAACATCTACACCGCAGACCTAGAAAGTGACCTACGTACCATTCAGGAGGATCCACAAAAATTGGACCACTCACCTATAATAAGTCTTCAATATGCAGACAACATTGTGCTCCTCTCAAAAACCCCCATCGGTCTACAACGCTTGATCTCCAAACTGTCGCAGTACCTCTCGAACGCACAATTGATTATAAAACTAAAAAAAACAAACATCCTATGCTTCTGTGGCTCAAGAAAGAAAAAACAAAATTTCGGCTGGAAGATACATTCCACCTCTCTAATCCAGGTAGATCAATATAAATACCTGGGAATCTTATTGGACCACCTATTAAAGTTTATACAGCAGCTGGAACAGGGGAAATCCAAAGCCAAGCAGCTTCAATTTGCTTTTAAAACTGTCCAAAAGCCATTAAAAGGACATTCCACTGGCCACATTCTTAAGATTGCAGCCGCTAAATTTCTGCCATCACTAACATATGGTTCTGAATTACTGGCTACCCGGGACTTCGCAGTGTTAAATCTCGCCCAATCCAGGCTGTTCAAAAACCTTTTCTCAATCCCGCGTCATATCTCTCAAGCCCAAATTCGTTTGGAGTTTGGTCTTACTAACCAGCTCCCGGCAAGACAAGGAGCACTCGTCAAATATTATTGGCGCATGAGGGACGCAGCAGACAAATCCCTGGCGCACCTTTGCTGGTCAGAAGTTAAAAAACAGGTCAGGCTTCCAGACTCAACATATAAGACCTTGAGGCAAGCTCTCAAAGCATTAAAACTGGAAGAATCCTGGCTTTTGCCCATGACTTATTCTGCTTTCAAGCTGATAACCAAGAAAGCAGTCAAACAAGCATCCTTACTCATGGATAAAGCAGCAATGGCTGGCAAAAACCATGCCTGGATCGTTTTGCCGTCATATACACACTTAAAACCTCAGGAATATTTGAAAGAATGCTTTAGGGACCACTACAAAAGGAAACTAAGCCTGTTAAGGCTGGGCTGCTTTTCGTCCAAAGATCTCACTCCAAGATGGCTACGGCTGTGGGAAACTCCCAACTGCCGCCTCGGAGGCAACGGCGCAGAGTCTTTACTGCACCTTATATGCATATGCCCGGCAATTCAGAACCTTGGAAAAACGCTTCTTCAATCACTTCTAAGAGAAGCCCAGGTGAGAACTTGTAGGGCGACGGTGATAAGATGCCTAAGTGGAACTTGGATAGAACTCTCATGTAAAACCATAACATTTTTTAATCTCGCTGCCATAGAGCTGGAAAACAGGGCAGCAACCAAAGAGGTCTCCGGACAATAGGCCAGGCTTTGGCCGGCCACAGACTCTTCCACTCTTTTCCCCTCCTCTCCAAACGTTCGCCTTTTTGCATTACGAGTTAAGAATTAACGTGCCCCCTGTTTAAACTCCCATTATTCTCCCATACCTTTTCACCTCTCCCCCTCTTATTATGAGTTAAAAATAATGTGCATCCAGAACGAACACACAAGATTCCTTTCACTCTTTTTCCTTTTAGACCTTTCCCCGCTAATTTTGCATATTTTATGATATCAGTTTTTAAGTTGATTTAAAGTTGATTTTGTGTTGTTTTTATGATGAAAATGTTGCTTGCATGGTGGTAAGTCCACCCTTTTATGATTTTTTTAAATCAAATAAAGAATTATTATCTGACCCATGAGGCACAGGGTCGGACTGATTTGCATATGGCCATGTCTGAACTGGGGTTTCAGAGTGGGCTAAAGAACGGTGATGGATTAAACCCAGATCTGTTGACTGGGTGTGAGTGTTTGATTGGTTCAGATGCTTCGTCCATCACCACCCCCTTTTGTACCACTTTGTTCGCCATAAGTTGGCAGGGTATGCTCAGACGTGAGTCTCTTGCTCACTTTGCCACTGGATTCAAGCAAGCCGGGCTGAAGACGGCTGAAATGCCAGAGACCGGTCCTCGGAAGCTTGTTTCTGGTCCAGGGAAGGCATGGCTTGGCAGTTCGGGCTGGACTGTTCCCATGAGGCACAGTGTCAGACTGATTTGCATATGGCCATGTCTGAACTGGGGTGGCAGAGTGGGCTAAAGAACGGTGATGGATTAAACCAAAATCTGTTGACTGGGTGTGAGTGTTTGATTGGTTTAGATGCTCCGTCCATCACCACCCCCTTTTGTACCACTTTGTTCGCCATAAGGTGGCAGGGTATGCTCAGACGTGAGTCCCTTGCTCACTTTGCCACTGGATTCAAGCAAGCTGGGCTGAAGACGGCTGAAATGCCAGAAATCGGTCCTCGGAAGCGTGTTTCCGGTCCAGGAAAGACATGGCTTGGCAATTCGGGCTGGACTGTTCCCATGAGGCACAGGGTCAGACTGATTTGCATATGGCCATGTTTGAACTGGGGTGGCAGAGTGGGCTAAAGAACGGTGATGGATTAAACCCAGATCTGTTGACTGGGTGTGAGTGTTTGTTTGGGTCCAGATGCTCCGTCCATCACCACCCCCTTTTGTACTGCCCTGCATGAGCAGGGCACCCCTACAATTCGCAGAGTCCATTCTCAAGGCATTGTAAGTAAATTAGCCATTACAATACATAGAGTGTCCATGCGTCATTACGTGATGGCTAACTCTAAACGGGCTGTAACAAACCCTGGCAAGTTTAGTATCAAACATGTTGGAATCATACCCAAACTGTAGAGCTCCTCTGGGAAGCCCTGTGTGCTCCCAGGACCAGTCTTCTAGACCCGGACAGCAAACTATGGCTGCTGCCGATCAGACAAATGACTCTGCCCTCCTGCTGCTGAGCCAAGCTCGAGCAGGGGAAGGCAGGACAATAGGTTTCCTGTCACAGGGAGGTGTGACCACCTCCCAGACAGGACTTAGTGTATTGAGCCAGGGTTGGGAGCCTACCAGCACCACTAGACTGTTTTGAAGGATACTTTTGGTGCCCTCGTTGCATACTCCTGTTGCAATCAGTTTAGGGAGCCATTGGCTCCTGCTCTTGCATGAATCTGGACAAATGACTTTGGAGTATCCTCCCCACTGTCCAGCCCTTCCTGTGGGAGGGATCCCTGAATCATCCCAACCCTTTCTTTAGGGTACTTAAGGGCTTACCTCTGGGTTGTTCCTTATAATCGTCGGGGGATCAAGATTCAGATCTGAAACCACTTCATTCCCAAGCGTCTAAGCACTTTGAACTTTGCTGGACTTTGCTTGGGGAACCGAGATTGCAACTTGGAAGACTGCTTCTGCTCCTAGTCTCATCATCCTGCCAGTCTTGTGCATCATCTGTGCCTGTGCTCCTTACAGCTTCTTCACCAGGCCAGTGGACATCCAAGATACCCCTAGGAATCTCCCTTGGAGAGAAGGAGTCACTCCCCTGCATCTGCAGGCACCACAACTGCAGATGCAGGAGCTGTTCCTGAGCTCCCATGGATTCCAAATGGTTCAGCAACACAGATAGGTTGTTTTGCAACCCCGTCAAGCCTGCACTATCTTCACAGCAGGTTTGATGCCAGTAACCCTAGTTGTAACCACTGGAGCAGTACCCCAGTGCATCATGTTGACTTGCTGTTGCCAAGCCTTGTTGACTCTCTTCACCAGATATCTTCGGTCTCCAAGAAGCTCCAGCATCTCTTGCTACGAAGATCTTCATCCTCACCGCATCCTCTGCAACTTGGGCCTGCATCATTGGTGAGCTGCTTGAGGTCCTCTCGCGACTCCTGTGCCTTAGGCCTGTGGGTCCTCTGGAGGGTCTTCTTCGGCTCCAGTGGGTTCCCCTGCTTGCTCGGACCTACTGTGACTTACCTGCTTGTTGTGAGTCCCTTGGACTCTGCTGGTCCCAACACTGCAGCTTTTTTGTCTGCCATATTTGGTGCTGCTGCCAAACCTTGTTGGTGCTCCTGCCAGATACCGACCACCTGGCTCTTAACATCCGACGTGGGACAGCTCATGAATGGCTCCTGGTCTTCCACAGCATCACCTGATCTGCACAGCTCCAGCACCAAGGTCACTGTCAACTCTCCTGCATTTTCCAACATCAGTGGGCATTTGTCTTCCGTGTCTCCTGATCACTCCTGAGTGGCATAGACTCTGTCCCCTCTTCTTGCAGGCATCTCTCTTCTTGAATACACCTTTAGGTTCCACCAGACTCTTTCACCTTCTTCACCAGCAGCATCTACACTGAGGTCCTCCATTGTGGTTTACGGTGGTTTCCGACGTCACTTCGCACCTATGCACCTGGCTTCCCTGGTGTAGATATACTGGTTCCTGGGGTATCCATATGTGGGGTGACTCTCCAACCTTCCATCTTCCATGGCTGGCTGGCTGATTTTTTCCAGTTGAAAGGCAATTCTATTTTTCTGGCATTTTCTTCGAATACACTAAGTATTGACGTCGTTGAAATCAGGAAAAGGTCTTGGACTCCAGATTAGCCTCCGGGCCTAACGAAACACCAAAATTCAAAAGGTTTTTACCTCTTACTCTGGAAAAAACAATCAGTCTCATAACCTCCAATAAATCTGGGGCCCCTGTTCCCCTTTGGTCATCAAACTTGCGGCCAGCACAGAGGCAGGACCACTCATGGATCCATTAAATTAGACACTTAGCACTTGGCAATACCCAACTATTTGGAGAAGAGTTTCCATCCTCCCTCTGGTGAAAAAGCCTTCCCTGGACTCTAAGCAGGTGGAAAGCTATAGACCGATCTCCGGTCTTCTGTTTCCTGCCAAGACTTTAGAGAAGACAATGAATGAGTGAATACTATCCTTTTTAGATACCAATCAGTTGCTTGACTCTTCTCAATACGGTTTTAGAGCATACCATTGTGCTGAATCAGCACTGGGGGCAGCATCTGTGGAAATAAAAGGAGTAGTGGACAAGGGCGGTAGAGCTGCATTAATCCTATTGGATCTCTCTGCCGCCTTTGATACGGTTCAGCATGAACGTCTTGTTAAACGACTTCACTCAGTTCTAGGAACACTGCACTAAAATTGCTGCGTTTGTTTCTTGACGATAGACAACTGTGGGTAGAGATGAGAGAGCAAGTTTAAGACCTTTCTCCCTCCCCTGTGGGGTACCGCAGGGCTCTGCGCTTAGCCCCACCATATTTTATGTGTATGTCACCCCTCTTGGTAATCTTATTTACAGTTTTGGTCTGGCTTCATTCTCCTACGCTAATGATACACGGATAGTGGTATCTATTTCTTCACAGGTGGAAAAGGATGCAAACAATTTATGCAGATGCATGGCCCAGGTTGCAGTCTGGATGCAGTGAAATTGTCTCAAGCTAAACTCGGACAAAACAGAGGTTTTGCTTTTTGGAAAGGTGACCTCCTTTGGGATTTATCTTGGAATCCCGTGGAGCTGGGCACTCATCAAAGGCCAGTGCAGAAGGCCAGAAACCTGGGAGTCATTTTTGACACCAAATTATATTTCTCTGATCAAATCAATGCTGTGACCTCAGCAGGATTATTTATGCTGAGGGTTCTCAATAACATTCTCCCGTTTATTCTGTTTGATTTACAGAAAACAGTGATGATGGCTCTCATCTCCTCGAAGATGGATTACTGCAATGCCCTCTATCTAGGCACCTCCAAATATTTGATAAGAAAAAGCTACAGTCCTTGCAGAACGCTGTAGCAAGAACGGTACTGAAGGTCCCCAAATTCAAACCAATCTCTCATCTAATGCTTGGCCTCCATTGGTTGCCAGTGGAAAAGAGGATTTCTTTCAAGGCTTTGAGTTTATTTCACAAGGCCCACTACAGAGCCGGTCCATCCTGCTTTCAGTATCATTTCTCCTGGTATATTCCCAGTAGGAATCTAAGATTGAGCTCCGCGTGACTGATCACGGTCCCAAGAATTAGGAAAGTGAAATGGGGTGGAATAATGCTCTTGTACTGTGAAGGGAAGCTATGGAACTCTTTGCCTCTTGCCCTACGTTCACAACCCATCATGCAGCAATTCAGAAAACAGTTTAAGACCTGGTTATTTTCGCAATAGGTCGCTGAGCCACGCCAAAGGTATGCCCTTAGGCTGAAGGCCTTCTTGGTTTTGATACGTCTAGCACTAAGACACCTTCGGGTATAGCGCACTATAAAATAATTTCATTAATTCATGGGGTTTCTTCATGGTCCTCTGGGACGGGTCCTTCTTTCTAAAAACTGCAACCACGAATTACCCATTGACTTGTGCTGATCACGTGGTCGTGTTCCCACTCTTCACACAGCTTTCGTGGGGTTCCTGGGTACTCACCTTGGGTGGGTCCTCGGGTCCCCAACACTTCTACGCCTTCTGGGTCCAGTTTTGACTTAGGTTGTGGCTCGCATTATAAAAATTAACAGAGGTGCAACAACCAAAGGCTGTACGCTAGAGGAGATTGCAAGATTTGACATGGGTTAAGCGAAATTCACAAGACTTAAGTCCCCATTGGAATCCACACTGAAGAGACAACCCATAACCTTCATTAGTCTCAGAAAGGTACTTCCAGCATTTCAAAAGACCCAATCCCCATGGGAAAATTCACCACCACAGATCCAATCTCTCTAACTGGAAACACTAAGAGGCAATGTAATCGGCTAGCATGCACTATTTAAAAAGATCTACATCATAGCATGCACATATATAAAACACTCTGGGTTACACCCAATAATTTTAATGCAACAGGGTTTCAAGGCTAAGAATGGTGACTCACACCAACTATGAGCCTGATTTAAAGTTGGGTGGATTCGATACTTTGTCACGAACATGATGGGTATCCAGTGTGCTGAATTACAAGTGCCATAGGATATAATCACTTATACCAAGGTAGATATGATTTCCGACATCCCTGTTACAGAGTAGCATATCTGCTAAACAGTAAATCAGGCCATAATAGGCCAATCCTTTGAACAAAAATAATTGAAAACGTATCGAAAATTGTTTGATTGCACTTATATGATGTTAAGGTCAATTAATTCACAATGTTTTGTTGCTGTATCCACCTTCTTTTAAGGAACAAACCTGGGCCACTGGAAATCTTATACCTGAAAATGAACCAACCTTCCAGGTCTCCAATGGACCATGGGCCAGTAAACTAGTGCCCTATTGATGGATTAGAACTTTCAAAACCAAATCCCGGTCCTCAACACAGAGACACAATTCAGCTACAGTAGTCAGTGTTAAACTAACATCTTATTGCAGGGGGATGGCATCACCTTTTGTGTGTTTCATGTAGTGTGGATGCCCAGACATGGGTCCCATGTTCACTGTGTCACTGGAACCAAGCAGTACCCAGCTGATGAGCCCATAACTAGGGTGAAAGTGATCCTGGGTTGCTTGTGTTGTGGTTCTGGGTGGACCTGACTTGGCAGTTTGGGCTAGACTGTTGGCATGAGGTGCAGGGTCAAGACTGATTTGCATATGGCTGGGTCCAAACTAAGGAGGCATGTAAGCAAAGGAACGATGGTTTGGGATGCTACCCTGAGTGATTGCCAGTGATTAGATAAATTGCAAGCATTGCCCGTTCACCTTTTGTATGTTTCATGCCCCACACTAAGTAGAATGGGCATACTTAGAAGTGGGCCCGTGCTCACTGTGTCACTGGAACCAATCTGTACCCAACTAATGACCCCATAACTTGGGCAAAACAAGTTCTAGGTTCCTTGTTTTCCAGTTCAGGGAAGAAGTGGCTTGGCAGTTCGGGCTTGACTGTTCCCAAGAGGAGCTGAATCAAGACTGATTTGCATATGAGTGGGTCTAACCTGAGATGACAAGGTGAGCAACGGAACAATGGGTTGGAATGCTACCCAGAGTGATTTCCAGTGGTTAAACAAATTGCAAGCATATCTTCCATCACCTTTTATGTGTTTCATTTACCACCCTAAACAGAATGGGTATGCTGAGTCACGGGTCCCCTGCTCACTGGAGCCAAGCTGTACCCAGCTGATGAGCCCATAATTAGGGCGAAACCGATTCTGGGTTGCTTGTGATCCGGTTCAGGGTAGACCTGGCTTGGGAGTTCGGCCTGGACTATTCCCATGAGGTGCAGGGTCAAGACTGATTTGCATATGGCAGGGTTCAAACTGAGGTGGCATGGTGAGCACAGGAATGATGGGTTGGGATGGCACTCTGGCGATTGCCAGCGGTTAGACAAATTGCAAGTATTCCTCCCACCACTTTTTGTGTGTTTCATGTACCACCCTAAGTGGAATTGAAATGCCAAGATGTGGGTCCAGTGCTCACTGTGTCACTGGAACCAATTTGTACTCAGCTGATAAGCCCATAACTAGGGCAAAACCAGATATGGGTTGCTTGTGTTCCAGTTCAGGGAGGACCTGGTTTGGCAGTTCAGGCTCGACTGTTCCCATGAGGAGCAGGGTCAAGACTTATTTGCATATGGTTGGGTCCAAACTGAGGTGGCATGGTAAGCAAATGAACGATGTGTTGAGATGCTACCCTGAACGATTGCCAGTGGTTATACAAATTAGAGGCATTCCTCCCATCTCCTCATGTGGGAGGGACCGTATTATACCTAAGTAAAGAAGAACATGCTTGTGGATGGCCAGCAGTTTTCAATGGCCTACCAAACACCTTCAATGCACTGTGCTGATGGAATTTGCCCATCTCCTGCCTCCTCGCTTCCTGGAGACGTATGATTAATCATTGGAAGTTGGGACTTTACCCTCATCCTTAAGAGAAGCATGCATAGTGTCACTTCTTAAGCCTCATAAGCCCATGGACTGATATGAATCCTACTACCTGTTGTCTATGATCAGTGTAGACAATAAAATATTTGCCAAGCTGCTCGTAAATTGTTTCCTCCCCCTGGTGCCTACAAAGGTGTGACTGGATCAGTCCAGATTCATTCCTGGCCAGTCCACCTCACACAACCTTCACACAATATTTGCCCTCATGCACACTCTCTCTTGACCACAATCTTGCTACTGCCACTGCATTATTGGACAGCATAAAGGCCTTTGATTCCTTTGAATGGCCATATCTGTTCCAGCTACTTGCGTGATTCGGCCGCAGCCCTTGATTTCTTCACCAAACCCAGCTCATCCACTACTCATCTCTGGATCAATGGGATGGTGTCCGAACCCTTTGTGATCACTTGCGGGACACACCAGGGGTGTCCATTTTCACTGATACTCTTTGCAGTAGTGATGGAACCCCTTGCAGCCTGCCTGCAGCAGCATCATGCCCACCATGGCCTTGGCTTCACAGCCGGAGGCAGGGTGGCGTCAATGTACACAGATGATGTGACATTAGGGGGCCGATTAGGATGGAGGATTTTCCGCCTCCTCCGGGCCGGCGGAAGCCACCTCCGGCCCGGAGGAGGCGGAAAATCCTCTGCGGACTCACCAAAGACCCACCGCCGCATTACGATGGCTGGTGGGTCTTGGTTTCTGTCCGCTGCTTTTCCGCCGCGGTCGGATTACAACCGCGGCGGAAAAGCTCTCATTTGGCTGGCAGTGTCTATCAGACACCGCCAGCCAAATTAGGAAGCATTAGTAAACATGCTTTTCCGCGGCGGTTTTTCCGCCGAGGAAAAGCATGTGTACTTTTGATTTTGGGGGCCCGTTGCGGGCCCCCAGGGTGTTGGCGGGTGGGGGGTGCACATGGGGGGTACCTATGGTACCCCCCAGCATTTACATGCACAATGCGGCAGGCACCGCGCGGTGCCTGCCGCTTTGTGCATGTAAATGTAAAACATGCACTTTTAACATTGCGGCGGGTGCTGCTTGAAGCAGCACCCGCCGCAATGTTAAATATCCAGGATGTGACCGCCAGGGTGGCGGTCACATCCTAATCGCACATGAGGGAACGCCGCAGCCCCTGCGGACGTTCCCTCATACTCTGGGGTCGCGGACGGACTCAAGTCCGTCCGCGATCCTAATCGACCCCTAGATCTCCACAAGAAAGCTTGGTCCCAGCCATTTGCAAGGCCATATGATTCTGCAGTTATTCTGGCATCCAAATCAACTGGACTAGTGCAGAAGGCAAGATGGCGGCCGTGGCGTGGCGTGGGTATGGAGCTGGTAGTATGTTCTAAACAGACGGGTATTAAAAGAGGGGTTGCAATACTTAAAAAAGGGAGGTTGGGGAGTGTGTTAAAACCGCAGCAGACAAATGGGGACGCTGGGCTATCTTTGAGTTCAGGATTTGCCTATACAAGTTTACACTCTGCAATGTTTATGGGCCAAATTTGGATGATTCAGAACTGTTTAATTTTTCTGAATGTGGAATTGGGACAGTGGACGTTGCCAATGTTAATGTGCGGGGATCTTAATATCAATCTTGAAGCTGGAGTGAATCTTAGATCTAACCATGTCTATACTAGACGAAAGAAGCTAGTTTTTTATGCTCTCCGGGGCTTGACTTTGGATCATGGTCTATACGATGTATGGAATTCAAAACATGCCAGTGATCCTGGTTTCACTTTTTTTCTGCCCCTCACTCAAAATGTGTTCGTTTGGATTATTTTTTTACCTCATCCGTACTGTTAGCTAAAGTAAAAATTGAGATTCATCCCAAACTAGTCTCGGACCATAATCCGATTTCATTAGACTTGGTTGTAGACACGGCTGAAAAAGTGGAGCTCCAACAGGGGACTTTTGACAGAAAATTGCTCTTGGATGAGGAGTATCGGCAATACATGGCCAAAATAATTCAGGAATTTTTTGTTATTAACAAAGGCACGGCTGCACAGGAGATAGTCTGGGACACGTTTAAATCAATAGTACGTGGAGAAACTCTCAGTTTTTCTAAATGTAAACATAAAAGGATGTGGACTAAATATCGACAGGAGTTTGATCAGGTCTATAATGGCAAGGAGCAGAGGTAGATATAGTACAAATGGTTCAAAAGGATCTCACTATAAAAAGGGCTAGTGCTTATGCCATCATTGTCGATCAAATTGCTGAAAAGTATGTACAATATTGTAATGACTGGATTTTCTGACCAAGTTAGCAGCTCACCCAAACATCACAAACCGAGTCATCACGTAACTTCATCCCTTCCCAGTCCCTATTTACAACAGTACCTGAGGTACTTACCTGGGAATGGGGAACCCACAATATATATACAAGCTTATACAACTAATATACTACTAAATCCTAGAGAAACTACGGAATTCCATCCTACATCCTATGATCACACCTGGTAACCCCACAGTAATCTGGCTTGGGCTACTCTACTCCCTCTCGTGTCGGGGAGCAGCTCCAATATATTTATCCCAACTTGTAACCCCACGATGATCCGGCCTGGGCTACTCTACCCCCTCGCTCCTCGGGGAGCAGCACACTCTAGCACACCATCCACAATTGGTGTTCTCACTAATGCCCTATCTTGAGCAATCTCATTACAATGTCCTATTAATACCTCTCTCTCTCTCTCTCTCTCTCTCTATTGGGGAATCTCCTAAGTACCTAATATCTACTGGAAGTATCTATATCATATGAATTGTTGCAAGAATTGATTCTGACATTCAAGAAATATAGAATGATTCGACCCACACTCTCCCCCGTCAACAGTTACCTTCTCAGAAGGGAATGTCCCATCCTTCTGTTCATCAGCATCTGGCTCGAAGAAAGGTTAACTCTATCATAGTAATAATACTCAAATGCATTCATTAAGAACTGGGGTCCCTTTATTACACAATGATAGAATGACAAGGAGCTAAACAACTAATGCTCTTTTTGATACAATGATAGAATGACAAGACAAAGAAAACATTGCATTATGAAATCATATTAGCACCTAACAGTCTAAGCATAGCCTGAAAAGTAAAGGAAAGAGTTACTTCACCTAGAAAGCAAAAAGGGGGTGAATGATTAATTTTATGTTGCAAACTAACTAAGAATACCTCACCCTGTTAAGAAGGGTCCAACTGTCTGTTCCTCTCTCTCTGGTGAAATCAGGACTCTCTCTCTCCTTCACCATCACCAGCGTGCTAACTTCACTCCACTGGTTCAACTGCTCCAAAAGCTCCAACTGGCAGCTCCAACTCTTCCATCTGACTGGCAACTGCTTCAATGCATTCTGACAAACTGGCAGCTCCAGCTGACAGTTCCAACTCCAAAGATCATCTCTGACTGCTTTAACTTCGAAGACCATCTGACCACTCCAGCTCCGGAAACCAACTGACAACTGACTTCTCTGCACTTCAGTGATATAGAATGCTCTCTACCCATGGAAATGTCCAGCCGTCAGACTCCTCCCAGCAGATTCCTGCACCAAGCTCTGTGCTCCTTACGTACCCCCAGTGGCCAGCTGATGTTGCGTCTGGGGCACAAAAAATAAGTACATTCCTCTGACAGAAGCCGGTTCCTTCCAGTTTGCAAAGAGTGAACAACAGATCATAACCAAAGAATTACCTTTGGCCTGCAAGCGCCTCAGTCAGCAGAGGCAAGAACAAAGATGGCTTCTCTCTAGTTTAGGCCTCTAGGCTTGAAAAAGGCAAAGAATCATTCCAAAGCCAATAGGCAAGCCCTGCAAATAGGCTAAAAATAGGGGTCTAACCACTATACTAGGATGGTAGTAGACCAAAGTCACCATCACTCAAAAATAGGACAAAATATCCGGTCACTACAAATATAAAGAAACAGCATAAGAGTTTGGAGAAAAAACGGGAAGAGTGTTGGCAAAAAGGGCAAAAGAAAAAGCTGTTTATAATGATATCCCTAGAATTATAGATTTAAAGGGGGTTCTGCAAGAGACTACGGAAGGCGGCTTGTCGTCTTTTCAAGAATTTTATCAAGTGTTATATAGTGATGAGACCGGCCGCTGGATGTTGAGGAATATTTAAACAATGTGATTTCTCCAACATTGTCGGAAGCTCAAAAAATTATTTTGTTGACACCGCCTGGTTAGTCTGAAATTGAATTAGCAATAATGGGCTTGGCTATGGGCAAGGCTATGGGCCCGGATAATATCCCTGTGGAATTTTATAGGACTTTTCGGGGTCTGATGAAAACGGAACTGGTAGAAGTATGCCAACAAGCATTTCTGGGGATGGCTCCTCAGTCATGGTCTAATGCTACAATAGTTGTGTTCAAAAAGAAAGGCAAAAAGGATAATGAAATGGTGTCTTATAGACCCATTTCATTATTAAACTCAGAGAGTAAAATCTATTCCAAACTTATAGCCAACAGGTTAAATGATATGATGCCAGGCTTAGTTTCTTTAAGACAGCACGGATTTATACAGCACAGAGGTACCACAGATCATATAAGGCGGATCATTTCTTTATTGGATTGGGCGCAGGGTACTAACTCCCCTGTTGGTGTGGCCCTGTTGGACGCTGAAAAAGCGTTCAACAGGGTCTCATGGCGTTTTATGTGGTCAGTCCTTGCAAGGAAGGGGTTTCCACCGGAATTTGTCCGAGCTATTCAGACACTGTACATAAATCCATCAGCAGTTATCAGGGTTTCCGGGAAAACATCAGGAAAGGTGCTGATAGCAAGGGGGACTAGACAGGGTTGTCCCTGTTTCCCCCTGCTCTTTGCACTCTACATTGACCCATTTATTTCTACTCTGGAGAGGAACTGCTTAATTAAACCTGTGCAGCTATATAATCGTGATTTTAAAGTCTGCGCGTACGCAGACGATATCGCAATATTGACATCAGATATAAGCACAGAATTACCTAATATTATAGCGGAAGCTGAAAAGTTTGGCCAGTTATCCGGTTATAAATTAAATGTTGGAAAGACACAATTTATTCACTCGTAGACCGGACGTCCCAAGAACATTAAGTTTGAAAAGGAGACAATCTATCTAGGCGTAAAAATTACAACTAATATGGAGGATATTATTCCGGTAAATTTAGACTCAGTCATAACCTCTTCTAACAAAATATTAGATAGAATAAATAAACTAAAGCTTTCACTCTTTGGTCGCAGTAATGTTTTAAAAATGCCTATTTTTCCTAAGTTTCTGTACTGATTTCGAGCTATCCCCTTTCTTATATCTAACACTTATTTTTCCCGAATAGAGAGAATGTGTTCACGATTTCTTTGGGGGTACCACCGGGCTCGGAGAGCATTTAAGAGATGTACACTGCCCCGAGAGAGAGGAGGTTGGGGTATCCCAAATTTTCAGACATATCACTGAATAGCGATATTACAGCATACGCGGTTTCTTATTTTACCAGAAGTTCCAACTGAAGATTTTGCTGCTCCATCTATCTATGAGATGCTATTAGGTGCTGAAGCAAAACAATGTTTAAATTGTATCATTGAACCAAGTTATTATATTAAAAAAAAATAATTAAGACTCTCTATTCTGCTTATGTCATCCGGAGGACAACTAAAAGAAGATTAGGAATAGGTCCAAATATTAATTTATATACTCCTTTACAAAATTGCTCTCTCTTACCAGATATATTTAAGGATCAGGTGATGTCAAGGTGGCATAATTCGGGGATTTGTAAATTAGTGGATTTATTTCAGGGGAACCATTTTGCTTCTTTTGATTATTGAAGGGAGGTGTATAGGCTGCAACGTACAGATTTTTTAAAATACCTTCAAGTATGTAGTTTCTGTGATCAGAAAAGATCAAAGAACCTGATTGTACTAGGAAAAATGCGATCTTTGAGGCTATTGAAGATAGGCAAAAAATTTGATTTTTGTATCAATTATTCCAGGAAAAGATAATGGACGATATAGAAGCCAGGGAAGCAAAATGGCAAAACAAATTAAGCACTGAGTCTATTGATCTGGAGAGAAGTATAGAAATGGCCACTAATTTATTATTGAACGGATCACTGATAAGCCAACATTTTATGTTTGTTTTCGAGCTGTATTATACGCCAAGCAAATTGGCTAAATGGAATTCGGGGAGAGGAACAAACTGTAATCGTTGTGGCCTATATGCAGCTGATGCTGCTCATATGTTTTTCTTTTGCCCTAAATTGATTCAGTTTATATCTGAAGTAGAGTCTTATTTGCATAACAACTTGGGCATTTTAGTAAAGCTAACGGCACCACTGGTTATTTTTGGATATCAAAAGATCAACATTAATAAGATTTCAGCTGTCGATGAAGGTTTTATTTTTATATGTATGGCTATATATCGCTCATGTATCACTTCTCAATGGTTAGACGAGGAATCACCAAACTTTATTAAATGGCAAACTAAAAGACTGTCTATTTACTATCTAGAGACGGCATTGTACAAAATCAAGGGCATAAGGAAGAAAACTTTTGGATATAAATTTTGGTCTCCTATCACTAATTGGATAGCATCTTAATGGAATTCTCTAAATATTTTTGTTACTGAATTTTATCTGGTATGTTTTTTTTCCCATTATTTCTCTTTTGGTTTTCTTGTTTAGCCTTAAGTGTTCTGATGATGTAAGTACAAGAACGCTCTTAGTGTAAAGTTGGGTATGTTTATTGATATGTATGATGTCTCCTTTTGTATTATTAATACTATTGTTCTTATTTTGTTTTTCTGTCTGTCTGCTGTCATAAAATTCAAGAAAACTACAAAGGGGTGGCTCTAATCAGTATGGCTGAGCCAGTATCTATAGCAACAAGAAGGGGATGCCAGTACTGATACAAATAACCATTTAGCAATTTAAGACACTCAACCTGAAGTAAAATTCAAGGCTTGGAGCTGGTCAGTAGCTTTTATTATTTTGCTTAATGTTATCAAAGGACAATTGGTTCAAAATTAAACAGTATTACATGCTAGGTACAAAAATGTGGGAAGGAAAGGTCTATCATTATATCAGGCATGTCACAGGCTTACAACAACCAATCATACAGGGACAGTGGGGGACATGAAAACTCATATATTACAGTGGACAGTATTTACAGTGAACAGACAAACACAAAAATGGTGGAACAGGCCACAGTCTGCTAAATTTCTGAAAAGTTTGGTTATAAAATTATTTACATAAACTGTACATTCCTAACGCAAGTTTAAATAATCACAATTTTTGATGCAGTCAACCAAAAGGATGAACAAGGTAATGTACAACTAAGGGTGAAAAGCGGCAAAACAATTCAGGTCAACTTGTCACCCAGGCAGACTTAAAGGTGGTGGAGGGCCTACGCGTTTCGAATCCTACAGGTGTACGAGGATTCTCATCAGGGCCTTTGGTTCTGGAGAAAGAAAAGAAAGAGAGTGATTGTAAGATCAAAGGTTTGACCTCAAGTGTATTTAAACGGATCACCATTAGAATCTAAACTCAGTCCACACCCTCTCCTATACAGCTTACCAAGACACGGTGTTAGAACATCCGAATGTAGTTTTTCACAGCATATATGCAGAGGAGGATTTTTTGTACCTGAAATGTCCGAAGCAGACTTGAATTACATAACGGACTTAGATGCAAGTGGTTGAGAGGTGGCAAAAAATGGGTTAAGAGCTTTTAATATTACCTGCTACCGTGTTTACAGATGATGCTTTACCAGGAGCGAGGTCACTTGGAAAGGCTGAGGGGTTCCTGAAAGGTGGTGAACATGCTAGATTTTAGGGAGGGTTTGCTACAATTGTTACACAAACAGGTTGTCGAAAGATAGCAATTCGCCTTACCTAATATTTTAAAATCTATATTTTTATTTATAACCGATGTCGCTGTACTTTAGGTCGCTGTCGCTCTATTTGAGACACTGTCGCCGTAGGAGTAGAAGTGAAGTTCAGTCAGAAGCCTGCGAAACAGGAGTAGGCAAAGTTTTATTATTACAAGCAATTGCTTCAAGGATTAAGCGTGGTAGACAGCGGCTTTACAATTGTCTTACCAGAGGCGCTGAAGCCTAATTCAGCAATTTGGATTTGCCAACTCTAAAGTTTAATGGACCTATAAGAAAGGAGCACACGCGGCGCTTATCAGTATGGTTACAAAATAGAGACAGCCATTAGTTGCGTGCAGGGGGAAAAAAGCTCAGCGGCTTACCGTGTTTTAAAATACGGCGGGCGTGGTCCGCTAACCGTGGTTACAAGCGTTCACAAAAGTCCACGATCCTGCAAAGATGTGATATAACAGCGTATCAGCGGGCTATTTCTACCGGATTACAAAACGCGGTTTATATGGGAAAGACGGAGAAAAGAATTTACCGTCAACGCTACAATGCACGCTGCGGAAAGGTGATTAATTCCTGCGAAGAAAGCAGAAGTTTCTAGATTAGTTCTGCAACATAGGGCTTTTACTGGCTCCAAACATGGAGAAAGCTACTTCAAATACTCACTTTCAAAGGTTCAGGCTGGGGACCTTGGCGACGGCGAACGCGAACAAAGTGGTTACCTTCAGGCAAGGGCGCCTAAGCAGACTGGGCTGCTAGGGAAACACCCTTAAATGCCGGTCATTATCACGGCCACACCCACCAGGTGTACTGGCCGGTTTTGAAAAAAGTGGGGGCAAGAATGAAAACCCGGACCGGAGTGGCCAATCCATAGTCACTTTCAAAACTTAGTAGTATACACGGAATCCGCAGCATTAAAAAGCAGGAAGAGCGAGTTAAAGCTTGAATATCTTACTTAATTCATTTAAGCCAGACACCGCAGTGTCAAATTTCAATATCAAAAGGGCTTCACGTTTTGACAAGGCAAGGTTCTGGTCGCCACCTCGCGGATTTTTTTCCACTTTGGAAATTACAGTCCACTTCAAGTCACTAACAGTGTGTTGCATACGTGTCCAGTGGAGCACCAGGGGTGCATTTTCAACCCGCTTTTTGAGTCTTGATTTGTGCTGCGAGATCCTTTGCCGGATCTCTTGATTGGTTTTGCCTATGTAAAGTAGGCGGCACGGGCATATGATACCGTAGACAACAAACTTGCTCTTGCAGTTACTGAATGATTCATGTTTCCAAAAAATTCCGTTGTGCTGGAACAATGAGCCCTCAATTGAGGATTCACAACAGAGGCAAGTGCCACACTTGTGGTGTCCAAGAATCGGGGGCATCCCCATCATTTGGCGCAATGTAGCAGGTTTGGATGTTGGCATATCAGCCCGAACTACATAGTTGGCAATGTTGTTTTCCTTTTTAAAGGCAAATAAAGGGGTGACTACTAAGCTGTTATCCAAGTCTTTCACTAAATGCCAGTTTTGTTTTATGACTTTCTTCAGTTGGTTGGCATTGGGGCAGTATGTCGTAACACAAACCTGTCTTTTTAATTCAGGTTTGATCTTGCGTTCTAGAGTGGTCTCACGCGGTGTCCATTGTGCTCGCCTCATACAGCTCTTCACAAGTTTTTTGGGGTAACCTCTTTCGCATAATTTAGATGTTAATTTCTCTGAATGTTTTTGAAAGTCCTCTTTGAATGTGCAATTCCTACGAACTCGCAGGAACTGCCCATATGGCAGGTTCTCTTTTAGGTTCCTCGGATGGTTACTAGAAAACATAAGTGATTTATTTCTATCCGTGGGCTTGCTGTATAGGGTCGTGGCCAATTTCCCTTCAGAAGGGAAGACTTCCACATCTAGAAACGCAATCCTTTTGGTTGAGCTGGAAATGCTGAATTTTATATCAGCAGTTCTATTATTCAACCATTGGTAGAACTGGTCGAGGGTGTTACTATCACCTGTCCATGTCATGAAAACGTCGTCAATAAACCGGAGCCACGCTCCGATGTATTGAATGAAAGGGTTGTTCTGGTAGATATATGCCTCCTCGTACATAGCCATAAATAGTACCGCCAATTCGGGCGCAAAGGGGCAGCCCATGGCTACTCCCTTGGTTTGGTAGTAGTACTCGCCATTAAAGCAGAAATAATTCTTCTTTAAGGCGAATGCTGCCAGGTCGACAATGAATTTGGTGGGCACCTGCATGGGTCTTAGTCTGGAATCAAGGTAGTGTGTTAGAACTGCTATCGCCTCATCCTGAGGGATCTGGGTGTATAGAGCAGTTACGTCCAACGTAACAAGTATGTCTCTGTCTTCGCGAAACTCAATGTTTTCGAGTTTGTTAATGAAATCAGTTGTGTCCTGGAGGTAGGACTTCACGCTGGTCATGAATTCTTTTAAGAAACAGTCTACATATTTGGCTGCCGGTTCTAATAACGAACCACACCCGGCGACGATAGGTCTGCCGGGGGGTTGATGTGGATCCTTATGTACCTTGGGCAGTACGTAAAACAACGGCACCTTGGGATGTAGGTTTTTAAGGTATTCAAGCTCTTTAGGTCCGACAAAGCCAAGATCGAAACCTTCTTGTATGATGGAAAAAAGTTGGTTTTGTAGTTCAGAGGTTGTATCTTTCTTTATTTTACGATAGCAGCTGTTGTCAGACAGCTGTCTCATGACTTCGGTAGTGTAGTCATTGATATCCCATACTACGATTGCTCCGCCTTTGTCGGCTTGTTTTATTATGACTGTACTGTCATTTTTAAGGTTGTTCAGAGCTGTCATTTGTGCCTTAGAGGTGTTAAATTTAACGTATTTTCTTTCTTTTTCCATAGCTGATATCGCTGACAATACGCTTTTTTCAAATGTCAGAAGGTTTTTTGGGACTTTACTTGCAGGAGGACAAAAGGAGGATTTATTCCTAAGACCAGTCACCTCCAAAGACTGGGAACTAGGGGTATCTTTGAAGAACAGGGTAAGTCTTAGTTTCCTGCAGAATTCAATGAATTCTGACTTCATTTTAACGAAGTCAGTTTTTTTGGAAGGGACAAATGATAGGCCTTTGGCCAACACGTTTTCCTCATCAGCTGTTAGAACTCTCTTAGATAGATTGAAAATAGGCGACATATCTAATTTTTGTAATGTTGTCGTCTGGTTTTCATTTCCCAAGGGGTGTTGATTCTCACTCGACCCCTGGGTAGGGATTGACCTCTCCCTAAAAAATGAGGGTTAGAAGTTTGGTTTGATTGTTGTTGGTTGGCGTTCCAGTTGCGGTTCCTATTTGGACGGTTGTAATTACTGGTGGAATCACTGTCCGTTCCTGATGATGAAGTATCACTGAAGGAAATAAACTGCTTACGTGATCTTCCTTGGTTTCCTTGAAGGAAACGTCTCGATTCTACCTTGGAATAAAAGTCGGCCTGCAAGTAGGGGTATATGTTGTCTAGTGAAAAACCCTTTTTGTCCTTCTCAAATTGGTTTGATTTTTGAGTTATCGTATAATCTTTAAACTCTTGGACTTCTTTGTTAACTTTGTCCAGGAGAGCCTTAGCATCAGCTATGGTAGGGTTAATACTTATGTCTGCCTCTAATTTAGAGATTTCAGCCAATTCCTCTTTTGATATACGAGCTGCTGTCTCTACTGTTAACACCATCAAATCTCTACTACATTTAGTTTCTATCATAGAGAAACCTTTCTTGAAAGTTAACAAAGAAGTCCAAGAGTTTAAAGATTATACGATAACTCAAAAATCAAACCAATTTGAGAAGGACAAAAAGGGTTTTTCACTAGACAACATATACCCCTACTTGCAGGCCGACTTTTATTCCAAGGTAGAATCGAGACGTTTCCTTCAAGGAAACCAAGGAAGATCACGTAAGCAGTTTATTTCCTTCAGTGATACTTCATCATCAGGAACGGACAGTGATTCCACCAGTAATTACAACCGTCCAAATAGGAACCGCAACTGGAACGCCAACCAACAACAATCAAACCAAACTTCTAACCCTCATTTTTTAGGGAGAGGTCAATCCCTACCCAGGGGTCGAGTGAGAATCAACACCCCTTGGGAAATGAAAACCAGACGACAACATTACAAAAATTAGATATGTCGCCTATTTTCAATCTATCTAAGAGAGTTCTAACAGCTGATGAGGAAAACGTGTTGGCCAAAGGCCTATCATTTGTCCCTTCCAAAAAAACTGACTTCGTTAAAATGAAGTCAGAATTCATTGAATTCTGCAGGAAACTAAGACTTACCCTGTTCTTCAAAGATACCCCTAGTTCCCAGTCTTTGGAGGTGACTGGTCTTAGGAATAAATCCTCCTTTTGTCCTCCTGCAAGTAAAGTCCCAAAAAACCTTCTGACATTTGAAAAAAGCGTATTGTCAGCGATATCAGCTATGGAAAAAGAAAGAAAATACGTTAAATTTAACACCTCTAAGGCACAAATGACAGCTCTGAACAACCTTAAAAATGACAGTACAGTCATAATAAAACAAGCCGACAAAGGCGGAGCAATCGTAGTATGGGATATCAATGACTACACTACCGAAGTCATGAGACAGCTGGCTGACAACAGCTGCTATCGTAAAATAAAGAAAGATCCAACCTCTGAACTACAAAACCAACTTTTTTCCATCATACAAGAAGGTTTCGATCTTGGCTTTGTCGGACCTAAAGAGCTTGAATACCTTAAAAACCTACATCCCAAGGTGCCGTTGTTTTACGTACTGCCCAAGGTACATAAGGATCCACATCAACCCCCCGGCAGACCTATCGTCGCCGGGTGTGGTTCGTTATTAGAACCGGCAGCCAAATATGTAGACTGTTTCTTAAAAGAATTCATGACCAGCGTGAAGTCCTACCTCCAGGACACAACTGATTTCATTAATAAACTCGAAAACATTGAGTTTCGCGAAGACAGAGACATACTTGTTACGTTGGACGTAACTGCTCTATACACCCAGATCCCTCAGGATGAGGCGATAGCAGTTCTAACACACTACCTTGATTCCAGACTAAGACCCATGCAGGTGCCCACCAAATTCATTGTCGACCTGGCAGCATTCGCCTTAAAGAAGAATTATTTCTGCTTTAATGGCGAGTACTACTACCAAACCAAGGGAGTAGCCATGGGCTGCCCCTTTGCGCCCGAATTGGCGGTACTATTTATGGCTATGTACGAGGAGGCATATATCTACCAGAACAACCCTTTCATTCAATACATCGGAGCGTGGCTCCGGTTTATTGACGACGTTTTCATGACATGGACAGGTGATAGTAACACCCTCGACCAGTTCTACCAATGGTTGAATAATAGAACTGCTGATATAAAATTCAGCATTTCCAGCTCAACCAAAAGGATTGCGTTTCTAGATGTGGAAGTCTTCCCTTCTGAAGGGAAATTGGCCACGACCCTATACAGCAAGCCCACGGATAGAAATAAATCACTTATGTTTTCTAGTAACCATCCGAGGAACCTAAAAGAGAACCTGCCATATGGGCAGTTCCTGCGAGTTCGTAGGAATTGCACATTCAAAGAGGACTTTCAAAAACATTCAGAGAAATTAACATCTAAATTATGCGAAAGAGGTTACCCCAAAAAACTCGTGAAGAGCTGTATGAGGCGAGCACAATGGACACCGCGTGAGACCACTCTAGAACGCAAGATCAAACCTGAATTAAAAAGACAGGTTTGTGTTACGACATACTGCCCCAATGCCAACCAACTGAAGAAAGTCATAAAACAAAACTGGCATTTAGTGAAAGACTTGGATAACAGCTTAGTAGTCACCCCTTTATTTGCCTTTAAAAAGGAAAACAACATTGCCAACTATGTAGTTCGGGCTGATATGCCAACATCCAAACCTGCTACATTGCGCCAAATGATGGGGATGCCCCCGATTCTTGGACACCACAAGTGTGGCACTTGCCTCTGTTGTGAATCCTCAATTGAGGGCTCATTGTTCCAGCACAACGGAATTTTATGGAAACATGAATCATTCAGTAACTGCAAGAGCAAGTTTGTTGTCTACGGTATCATATGCCCGTGCCGCCTACTTTACATAGGCAAAACCAATCAAGAGATCCGGCAAAGGATCTCGCAGCACAAATTAAGACTCAAAAAGCGGGTTGAAAATGCACCCCTGGTGCTCCACTGGACACGTATGCAACACACTGTTAGTGACTTGAAGTGGACTGTAATTTCCAAAGTGGAAAAAAATCCGCGAGGTGGCGACCAGAACCTTGCCTTGTCAAAACGGGAAGCCCTTTTGATATTGAAATTTGACACTGCGGTGTCTGGCTTAAATGAATTAAGTGAGATATTCAAGCTTTAACTCGCTCTTCCTGCTTTTTAATGCTGCGGATTCCGTGTATACTACTAAGTTTTGAAAGTGACTATGGATTGGCCACTCCGGTCCGGGTTTTCATTCTTGCCCCCACTTTTTTCAAAACCGGCCAGTACACCTGGTGGGTGTGGCCGTGATAATGACCGGCATTTAAGGGTGTTTCCCTAGCAGCCCAGTCTGCTTAGGCGCCCTTGCCTGAAGGTAACCACTTTGTTCGCGTTCGCCGTCGCCAAGGTCCCCAGCCTGAACCTTTGAAAGTGAGTATTTGAAGTAGCTTTCTCCACGTTTGGAGCCAGTAAAAGCCCTATGTTGCAGAACTAATCTAGAAACTTCTGCTTTCTTCGCAGGAATTAATCACCTTTCCGCAGCGTGCATTGTAGCGTTGACGGTAAATTCTTTTCTCCGTCTTTCCCATATAAACCGCGTTTTGTAATCCGGTAGAAATAGCCCGCTGATACGCTGTTATATCACATCTTTGCAGGATCGTGGACTTTTGTGAACGCTTGTAACCACGGTTAGCGGACCACGCCCGCCGTATTTTAAAACACGGTAAGCCGCTGAGCTTTTTTCCCCCTGCACGCAACTAATGGCTGTCTCTATTTTGTAACCATACTGATAAGCGCCGCGTGTGCTCCTTTCTTATAGGTCCATTAAACTTTAGAGTTGGCAAATCCAAATTGCTGAATTAGGCTTCAGCGCCTCTGGTAAGACAATTGTAAAGCCGCTGTCTACCACGCTTAATCCTTGAAGCAATTGCTTGTAATAATAAAACTTTGCCTACTCCTGTTTCGCAGGCTTCTGACTGAACTTCACTTCTACTCCTACGGCGACAGTGTCTCAAATAGAGCGACAGCGACCTAAAGTACAGCGACATCGGTTATAAATAAAAATATAGATTTTAAAATATTAGGTAAGGCGAATTGCTATCTTTCGACAACCTGTTTGTGTAACAATTGTAGCAAACCCTCCCTAAAATCTCGCATGTTCACCACCTTTCAGGAACCCCTCAGCCTTTCCAAGTGACCTCGCTCCTGGTAAAGCATCATCTGTAAACACGGTAGCAGGTAATATTAAAAGCTCTTAACCCATTTTTTGCCACCTCTCAACCACTTGCATCTAAGTCCGTTATGTAATTCAAGTCTGCTTCGGACATTTCAGGTACAAAAAATCCTCCTCTGCATATATGCTGTGAAAAACTACATTCGGATGTTCTAACACCGTGTCTTGGTAAGCTGTATAGGAGAGGGTGTGGACTGAGTTTAGATTCTAATGGTGATCCGTTTAAATACACTTGAGGTCAAACCTTTGATCTTACAATCACTCTCTTTCTTTTCTTTCTCCAGAATCAAAGGCCCTGATGAGAATCCTCGTACACCTGTAGGATTCGAAACGCGTAGGCCCTCCACCACCTTTAAGTCTGCCTGGGTGACAAGTTGACCTGAATTGTTTTGCCGCTTTTCACCCTTAGTTGTACATTACCTTGTTCATCCTTTTGGTTGACTGCATCAAAAATTGTGATTATTTAAACTTGCGTTAGGAATGTACAGTTTATGTAAATAATTTTATAACCAAACTTTTCAGAAATTTAGCAGACTGTGGCCTGTTCCACCATTTTTGTGTTTGTCTGTTCACTGTAAATACTGTCCACTGTAATATATGAGTTTTCATGTCCCCCACTGTCCCTGTATGATTGGTTGTTGTAAGCCTGTGACATGCCTGATATAATGATAGACCTTTCCTTCCCACATTTTTGTACCTAGCATGTAATACTGTTTAATTTTGAACCAATTGTCCTTTGATAACATTAAGCAAAATAATAAAAGCTACTGACCAGCTCCAAGCCTTGAATTTTACTTCAGGTTGAGTGTCTTAAATTGCTAAATGGTTATTTGTATCAGTACTGGCATCCCCTTCTTGTTGCTATAGTCATAAAATTCAATACATTAAATAAAAATAAAAAATTTTTTAAAAATCAACTGGAGTAAGTCCACTATATTTCTCTTTACATATTGCACACAGCCTTTCCCACCGAATATACGCTGCAGTGGCCTGCTGAACTGGTTCTCTATTTGGGCATCTGGCTTATCCCGGATACAGATGAGCTATGGAGAGTCAATTATGAATAGGCCATGACATGGCTCGAGAACACAATGCTGGTGTGGTCCGGCCTGCCATTGTCAGTGACAGGACAGATTGCCATTGAAAAAATGGTTATACTACCTACGTTTCTGTACCTCTTCTCAAACATACCGGTCCCCCTCACTGTACACTTCCTGCGGCGGCTGCCTACTAACTTAGTTGTACTGATCTGGGCTGGCAGACAGCCTAGAGTTGCAGAGGAAATCCTTACCTCGCCTCTTGAACAAGGGGGTTGTAGAGCCGGCTTTTTGGAGACCTCTCCCCCAATAGGAGAGTCAAAGCCAGTGGTGCAGGGCACACCTTAAAATCTACGGGTTCTCCTTGTTCAAGTCATACATTACCAAAGAGACCAGGACAACCAGCCGTGGAGGGAAGTAAGTTATTTATTAGCTTGAGCTAAGGACAGGGTCCCAGAATGGTACAAAGACAATTCTACGGAGACTACTGCTTCAATCCGCAGCACACACATACTTATAGCGCTAGCCACGCCCATTTACACAATACACAGTTCCACATTTTGCTTAGTTCCTTATTTGACAAGTTCTTCATCAGTCTTGTGGTACAATCGTGCGAGGGGACATCTGTCTCTTATTGCACAATGTCCACAGCCTTGTTCTCCCTTTCTCAATGGTGTGGTCACAGGGTGCAGCCTTGTGCTTCCTTGACCAGATGGCGTGGTCACGGGGCACAGGAGTTGTGACAGGCTGAGTTTACCAACAGTGGACAGGATGTAGCTGAGTCTTTGACACAACTGGAGGGGTGAGGCACACAGGCAGCTTCTCTGAATCGGCTCAAACACAAGGAGCGGGGAGGGTTGTGCAAGTTTCAATGGGGACGTGGAAAGCAGTTCTTCACCAAGTTGCAGAGAGCATGGCAGCACAAAATAGAGTTGAGTGGGTTTTTGAAATGCAGTTCAAAAGGATAGGGGTGCCCCAGATATGAGCCTGTATGTGCTCTGTTCTCAGGCGCAATACTTACACTATTAGCTGTACCCCACCCAATTTTAACTAGACACAGCTATCAAGGAGGACCATGCGGCACCTTGCCAACTGGAAACAATGGTATATACACCTTAAAAATCGCCAAAGACTGAAATTGACACATTGGAGTGCGTCCCATGGGCTTGGATTGAACTGAGGTGGTGAGCCTGGTGTCCCTGCGTATACACGCCCTCTGTGCCTGTTGGGCGAAATCTTTTCGTGCCACCCCTGCAGCATGCGGGTGCTAAGGCCAGGACCCTTGAACATGGTCTCACCACCTTTGCTGATCTGTACCCAGAGAACCTCTTTCTCCCTCATTTTGCGGCCACTGACTAGACATATCCCACTGCGCTCAAGATCTTTATATGGCACCAACTTCGAGCTACCTGCCGCACGATTCATGCTACTTTTCCTGCCCCTCCACCCATACTCCTGGCCCTGGAGCACATACTTACTATCTCATCCTCACGCAAATTGTTCACTCACCTTTACTCCATAATGCAAGTCACTGCACCAGTCCAGACCCGACAGCGTGTATCACCTGGGAGACTGATACTGGCCCTCCCATTACAGATACGCAATGGTCCGACTGCTGTGGCCAGTTGACGACCCTCTCCCCAATTACAGACTGCAGCTAATACACTTCAAATTCCTCCATAGGTTATATATGGAAGTATGACGTTACAACACATGCTTTTACCATGCATGCTGTTACAACGCCAGTTTTACAACGCAACCTTTACAACGCATAGCGCTTTGGGGTGCTGGATAGTGAATAGTTTAATTTACTATTCCAACTCCAGTCCCTGTGGACACTAGGGAAGGTGTTGGATAGTAAATTCAATCTATTCCCTATCCTAGAGCGCCCCCCAGCGCAATGCGTTGTAATGGTTTTCGTTGTAAAACCTGCGTTGTAATAGCACTGCGTTGTAAAAGTTTTGTTGTAAAGGATGTTTTCCCGCTATATCTCACTCCGGCGCAGTTCCATCGTATGGGGCTAGTCGTGGACGTGTATTATCTTCGCTGCGCTGCCCCCCAGGCCTCCTTCATACACCCTGCTTGTGAGTGTTCGCTGGTGGCGGACTTCTGGACTGGGGTGTCATCCACCCTAAATGTCGTCACTGGTCATGCTTTGCCACAGGCTCCCCTGGTGGGCATCTTGGGCTATGTTAGGGATGTTCCCCAAGGAAACCGTCGGGACCCTGCTATGCTCCTCCACCTGGTCAAACACAGGGTTGCTATGCATTGGGGTTGACGGCCTGCCCCCACAGTGAAGCCCTGGCTGCAAGACATGCCAGGAACAACTATCCAACTTCTGAGAGCTTATGCCTCAGTGTTCATGTCCTAAAGACATTTGGGATCCTTTATTGACACACTTACGCCAAAGATGCACACCCTCCCCGTCTGGGGTGGGGGACCCCCTCTCTTCATAGACACTGCACCAACCTATTACCGGAGAGGGTTGAAACCCAACAAATTGAGACCTGCTACCACAACCCCAGAGACCGATGAGCCAGTGGATCTTCACCGGTCCCATTAAGTGTCAGACGTCTGTGCCCATTTATAGTGGGAAATTACATGTTAATATTGTCGTAGCACTAATCCCTAATGGATGGGTAAAGATGGTCTGTAGTATTGTACTTTGCTCGTCATGTGCCGTGCTTCCCACCTCCACTCTTTCCCCATCCCCTTTCCCTCCTTACCTTCAATGTTGTTGAGCAATGTTGTTATTACTAAATGCCAATAAAGAAATGTACATAGCAAGAGTGACGCAAACCAGCTCTTAAATAGGACCTCTAGTGTTGTAGGACAGCCAGGGCAGAAATCAGATAGAGGAAACACTGGGACATATTTACAGGCCCCTAGCGCAATTGGAACATCACTTTTCTGATGCTCCGGTGGCACTGGATGCTGGCCCATATTTACAAGGCCACGCAAAGCTACCCTGCGTGGCTTTTCATGGCCTTGTAAATAAGGCCCCTTTTCAGGCATCACTTTGCGTCAAAGTGGCGTGCATTGGGTGTTACTGTGGGCTTTTCACCGCAACATTGCTTTTTGACACTGCCCCAGATTTTGAAGGATCTGTAAATCTGAGGCAGAACCAAAAACTAATGTCATTAAAGAGCAAGCGTTAGAGTGGTGCAACGAGGAGAAATACTTTTATTTCTCCTCATTTTTTGCTCTTTCTAGGTGTGCTGCATTCTGTAGCACACATAGAAGGAGCAAATTGCCTTTAATGATAGTTTATGTGTAGGAAGGTGCCCCTTCCTGTACATAAACATTCAACCCGGCAACACAGGCCCCCTTGCGCCACGGTGCAAGGGTGTCTGCATTGGCTCTAGGCAGCTTTTTTAGCGCAATGGATAACACAGGAGTGTGCCGATTCTTGTGAATACGGCGCACCCCTGCATTTGTTAAATGATGCAGCGCTGCTAAATTGCTTGCAGTGCAGCGCTGCGTCATTTCTTTGTAAATATGCCCCATTGTGTCATAGGTGGTCCACCAGCGTGGGAAGGAAAGAGTTATTTAGGTCATGACCATTGTGGACTTGCCCTTTTCCTTCCCGCAAGATATTTTCTAACAACAACCTCTTTGGGACCAATTAAGGAAGCCAGAACAACTTTACTGTCACATTTGTCCTTGTTGCCTATTTCTTTGCGGCAAAGTTAAAAAAAAAATCAAGTTTACTGTCACACACCACTTTTCATGCCTCTGCTCATCATGACTTCACCCTCTTTACCCTACTACACGTAACCCCCAATTTATGGGTTCACAAAGTAATGTATTCCATTTCCACCACTGCATGGGGCCAGTCGAAAGGTAGAAGATGCTAATATTCTGAGATCTCCAGTGAAAGCATGGTATGGTTTCCGTGTCTGCCTTGTTTCTGTGGCGAGAGCAGGTGATAAGAAGTGCTGTGTTACACATCGGTGATCAAGGGGGTGTCTCTTTTCTTTGATATGTGGTCATTACTGTCCTCAAGGAAAGGTCAAACCCAGGATAAACCCAGGATGAGATTAAAGGTCTGAGGACACTCGCTCTTTCATTACAGTGCTTGCTGATAATGTTTATAACTGAAGTGATGAGTGTTATTGCACACATTGTTTAACTATCTTTGAGAGACATCTGTCTTTGGCTGAGGAAGTCATGTTTAAAATGACACTGTCTTTAGATAATGGCATTACCTTTTGAAGTTTAAAAGCTTGCTGTGCCTTGATACGGGAGGTTTATCAGTTTTGTTGGTTGAAAGCTATTGTAAGGTACTGGTATGTGTCTTTGTTAAGAAACTCACTTTGTTGTAGGTTGCAGTTAAAAACCTTGCTCGTAGTTGGTGTGTATCAGAAATGATTTTGAATGTACATTAAACATGCACAATGCTTAGAATGCTAGATTGGCTCAACAATAAGGGAAACTAACGATGACCGTTTAAGGGACTATTTTGAACTATACATTTTACACATGGGGTTGCTATCCTCAGCGCATGTGCAGTGACTCCCAAGCGCCCTCCGAACTAATTAGAGGCGTATATTACTACCAAGTCAGGGGAAAATGTACGCTTTTCTCTTGGTTGCTTTAAGGCCCATCATGGGGGTAGGTACCAACTGATTTTACATCAATTAATTTTTCAGGCAGGCTAAAAAAGGAATTGATGTATAATCAGTGAATCAGAGGCTGTATCGCGTCAGCACTTGTATTATATTCCGATCTTTCCCACGCGCACATAAACAACCATCCTATATGGAAATGGAACGCACGTTGGCACACGTCAATGTCAGTCTTCTTCCCCTCACGTTTTCTACGTACGCAGCAGCGCGCGTCGATAGACATGATGAGGCCAGGGATTCCCAGACCTACGTGTGATTAACACAGACGTGTCAATTTCTTCCCCTGGGACATTTGCGCGCCCAAGTCGTGTCAATCTCGACACGCCCGAGTGACTGAGCATTACTGTTTACTCTTCTGCACCTCTTGATGCACACAAAATAAAACGTGTGAATGGAGTCGTGGGAAGTTGGAAGAACATGAAGACATGCGTGTGCGTTATCCAAATCAGGGCTGTAGTGGAGGGCGTACAATACATAGGGACAGAGTAACTGTCCGTCTCCCCCATGTATGCCTATCTCTTTCATAGAACTACTAGACCTATTCCTCATGTGTTAAATAGTTCCATGTCTAGTAAATCGAATATGTGAATATCTATGTAGCGCGTATTACTCCTGAGGAGGCGCCGACATATGGAAGAATCCAAATAATAAGCGGGAAAACTGTCAGCCAAGCCCAAAAATGTTTTTAAAAAAACATAAATCTGCCAATGTGAACGGATTACGACATGTTTACTCTTTAATTATTATCCTTGCAATGTCAGAGTCCTGGACATGTATTCCCAATTATAATAGTTTGTCACTAAGGGTGACTATTATACTCGTGTCAGTGTATAAATAAAATAGTTTAAATCTGCACGGACCTTTGGACCTCTGGTTTCAGATTTTTTCTCGAGCCGGATCCTTGCACGGTTGAACTTCATTTATTATGAATGCTTGCCTCTCTGTGGCCTGTTGCATGTACCTACTCCTGTCAGGCAAAGGATGGAAATATGAAAGCCCGATTGCTTAACAATAAATCGATAATCCAATGTCTGTATGTGCTAACTTATTACACACTCATGATAATCAAAACTTTCTGATGCGCAAGTCAAATATAATGATGATCCCCTTGTGACCTAGAGAATTTTCAGATCACTACTGTTTTAATTTTATTTGGATGTAATTCTAATTGTAATTGTATTTATATGGCACGTACTACCCCTGACGAGGCGTCAAAGTGCTTTTCGGCAAATAGTACGCTACTCCGGAACCCAAAAAGTACTAATGGTAGATTTGAGCAGTGGACGTGTGAGTCTCTTAGTTTGATTGAAAAGGATAATGGGAGAATAGAAGAGCGAAGAGTTTAGAAAGTGTTTATTGGGAGATCATAGAAAAGGATTAGGGAGATCATATTAGTAAAATGAGTTTTAGTGAGGTAAGAATTTAGAAGGGTTGTTACATGAAAAATATGTACAGAAACTGCTGAGCAGGATTGATATTAACACTGGTAATTCTTAAAAAGCAAGAGACAATTCATATACCACATAAAACTATTTTGTAATATTGAAGAAAATTGCTACATTAAAAGTAGAACTTGAATGAATAGTCTTTCCTCAAATGCCAGTTTGGCAACCACCAATCACAAATGCTTATCTCAGATGTGTACAGACCACCCTGTGGACTCACGGGTCAAGGACTGAGAGGCACTTTAGAGATTTACATGCACTCTAAAAACAAAATCAAACACCACCAGCCCATGCCTGGGAACCATGTATGCACATTATTAATGTTGAAAACCATTTGGGCCCTATTTATCAAGGGTGTGCATCGCATTTGCACCATGCAATATGGTGCATGGGTGAAGCAAACCCTAAAATGCGATTCATCAAGCCATGCAAGGCCACTTTGCGTGGCCCTGCGTGACTTGATAAATCAAAAGTAACGTAACACCTGTGGTGCATTGCTCCGACCTGGGAAGGCGCTCCATGGGCATTGCGCGTGTCTTCTCATGCAACTCCTATGGATTTTGATGCATTCGCAGATTTACCCTTGCTGGTAGACCTGGGATCTGCCAAAATTCTACTCCTTCCTAGATAAGGCATAACAAGGAGAAATATTTTAATTTCACCTCATACTTCCTTGTTAGACCTGGCACCATAGGTGTGGGTCTCCCTTCCATTTTTTGCTGTTGCCTCATGTGTTTTTGCTGGTGTTAGATGCTTTGGGCACTGCGCCAGTGCTGTCCAGTGCCACAGTGCGAGTGCTCCCTACTGTAAATTGATGTATTGATTAGTGGTTCCATGATTGGATATTTGGTTTACTTGTCAGACCCTAGTACAGTGCACTGAGTGTGCCCAGGACGTGTACATCCAAATGCTGCTAGTGGGCTCGCAGCACTGGTTGTGCCACAAACAGAAGGGGCCTTGTAAAATGTGTCTAAGGTCTGCCATTGCAGAGCCTGCGTGCAGTCTGGTACTGTCATGCTGACTGGGCAAGTGCACCCACTTGCCACTCCCTAAACCTTCCCTTGACTTCCTATTAGTCACGCCTACGGTAGGCCCAAGGGCAGGGTGCATTGTAAGTATAAGGTAGGACAAGCCCTGATGTGTGTGGCATGTCCTAATAGTGAATTACAGACATTTACGTTTTTCACTATTGCAAGGCTACCTGTTCTCCATAGGCCAGAATGGGCTGATAGATTATTACATGTTTATAATCCTAACAGACCCAGAGAACATGGTAGAAATTCGAGTTTAGAATGCCTGGATTCAGAATAATAAAATACATCTTTTAGTGAAGTTTATTTTAATATTCTGTGTTTGCAAATATCACTTTTAGAAAGAAGGTATGTGCTTGCCTGACCATTTGAGCCTGCCTCTGGGAGGTGTGTATTTCTTTGTCTGATTTTGCGAGTGACAGGGCTGGGGGATTCCAGGAGACAGGCTGGGGCAGCCCGGTGGTGAATAGGGAGATCTGCTTCTAGATGTGAGGGAGGAGTTGCACCCGGGACCTGAATAGGGCTGGGCCTTCCCTCGACAATGCCAGCTCCACCCCCTATGGTGCATCTGATGTCTCTGCCCTGCACACTGAAAGAAGAGAAGGAAGACTGTCAACAAAGTGCTCCAAGCCTGTACTTGCCTTCCACAATGCTGGCTCCACTTCCTGATGTGCCTGTCCTGCGCTGTGAAAGGAAAGGTGAAGTCTGGTAAACAGAGTGCTTCAGAACTGGTTTTGGATGGGCACAGGCCCCTCTCCCCTCAGAGAACAAAGGATTTTGGGGTATAAATATTGGGACCCTGAT
This sequence comes from Lissotriton vulgaris, assembly GCF_964263255.1. NCBI lineage: Eukaryota > Metazoa > Chordata > Amphibia > Caudata > Salamandridae > Lissotriton > Lissotriton vulgaris. Next base: position 570,450,993 of record NC_141694.1, on the reverse strand, counting down.
CCCATGCAATTAGATCACTTCTGGACTTACAAGGCGAAACCTCTGCTGAGGCGAGGAACTTGAATAAACTGAGGAAAGATTATTCCCAAACTGAAGTGCTGCTTGGTGGATTGGCCTGCAGTGGTTGCCTGACTGCCAAAAAGAGGAGAAAGAACTTTGTGGACTTTACTTTCAACTTGTGCAAAAGATCTCCAAGGGCTTGGAAGAGAGCTTGCCCCCTGACCGAAGTCCCAGGAACAGTGGACTTCACCAGCCTTTGTGGATTGCTGCTGAAAAAGCTGTTTCAGTGGCTACAGAGGCAGAGAGCTGTGACCGACTCTTATGACCGGCCTGTTATCCTGTAGGCACCGCATCAGGCAACGTCCGTCTTGAACAACGCAAGCTCTGAGCTCACCGACTCCGACCTGACGCCGACACCGAGCCGTAGCCGGCACCGCGACTGGAAGGACACCACGACGTGCAACGCCTCGCTGAACCGACTCGTACTGGTCGGACCGAAGAGGTCACCGCTGCTGACTTCGAGTCCCGTGAATGCACTGGAGTTGGGTACCGCCTCGCACGCTTCGCGACGCACCGCCCGGCTCGCCCCGCTGTCCGGACTGATCAACACCAGTTCCCGAACTCCGGCTCTGTCGCCGCACCGCAAGCTGCAAGCACCACATTGAAGAACCGTCTCGCCCTGCAACGCACGCCTTAGATCCACCGACTCTGTCAATGGGCGCTCCCTGCACGCATTGAGGGACAACGCGTCCTGCAACGCTTCCTTTCTGCACCGCGACGAACACCAGAACCAGCTCGCACATCCGTGCCGGCCGCCTCAAGTAAAAGGTACTGTGACTGAGTCTGTTGGCATTTGAGTAGGCCCGTACCAACGCGGTCGGCTGGATTTGCTAGACTCTGTGTTATTTTCAACAACGCTGTAGCCGGACCAGGCTAACGACTCGCATAGAACCTTGATTTAAGCCTTTTAACCAGAACTCTTGAAATCTAGTAGTACTGTGGATTCTTTTTGTCGTTTATTGGTCTTGTGGTAACTCTATATAAAATATACTTATTTTTGATGTACATCCTTGTGTGGTGTCCATTTGTAGTGTGGTCACTGGGTTACTGTATGTGGTCACAAATGCTTAACTTACAACGCTTCTGAGATAAAACCTTGCTGCTCGTGCCATGCTACCAAGGGGGTGAGCAGGGGCTATTTTAAGAGTGTAATCCCCTTATCCTGATTAGAGGAGAGAAACCCTATTTGTCACAAGTACCTACCTGTGCCAACTAGAGACCCCCAATTCTAACATTGGTAGTCAGCGGAAGGGATTCCGAATTTGCACTTGTGACTCATGTACAGTGATTGGTGAACACTACTTAGTGAGTACAGACCATAAACGCAACCACGTACTTCTGATTCTTGTTTTTGCCAAGGGATCTCCATTTTTTTCATGCCTGGTTCAGTTAGAATGAAAAAGACAGCATCCATTGCAACTGTTGACTGTGATTGGGTGGAAGAGAAACTAGAAAGCTACACCAACAACCAGCTCAAGAGCTTCTGGAAAAAGAGTAAAATTCCCCTGACCGGAATCACCAAGAAGGAGCACTGCCACAAGGCGCTGAGGGCAGTGTTTCTGCCCGAGGTCTGTCCCCATAAGAGTTGGCAGAAAGAAAACAGGATGCATGAAATAGAGATGGCCAAGCTCAAATTGAATGGGCAACTGGAGCTAGAAAGCAGGAAATGGCTCTAGAGGTGGAGCTAGAAAGCTAGAAGAAGGCTCTAGAGAGAAAGAGATTGCAGTTGGAGCATGACAAAGTTTTGAGGGAGTTGGATCTGAAAGTCAGGAGCCTGAAGATCAGTCCCTCAGGAAGCAGCACACCGCCAGCACCTGGGGAAGGTAGAGTGTACATCCCCAAAGATGTGGTAAAGGAGTTTTTTAAGAACGATGATATTGGGCAGTGGGTCAGAGACTATGAGGTAGCCATGTCTTCCCACCGGGTCCCTGAGAGAGATTGGGTGCGGGATTGTGGGAAAGGTTCCTTAGTGAGGGGCGGGACACACTGTTGGACTTGCCTTCTGAAGTCCATAACTCCTATAGCCACATGAAAGAGGCACTCACCTGCCCTGAGTGAGAATTGTATGGTTGCTGGTACAGCATTGGCCCTACAAATCACACGCTTCCTGACCTCACACGGTCTGAGAGCATGTAATAGACGTATGCCTTCAGATAGCCCAAAAGCCCCTACATTTAAGAGAGGTAATTATGGGAGTAAATTAGACTATGTTATCGTCTCCTTTGACCTCTGGCCTTTTACAGTGGATCTAAAAGTCAAAGAAAGATACGAAAGTGACCACTACCCCTTAGAAATGAGTTTTTTACTAAGCTTGGTTATGGAGCCTGACAACAGGGAGGGAGATCAAAGTATAGCAACCTCAACCACTACTGATAACATTGTCCTTAGTAACAATCGCAGGGCGGTTAAATGGGCATTTGTGTTAGAAAAAGAGGACCTACTGGCCAATATTTATCGTGCTTTTGCAGATACCCTGGACCAATATTGCCCCTTTAGCTGCTCCCCTAAAGAATTTATCGATCTACATAAATCCCTTTTCAGCCAATTATTAGAAATCCTTACCAAGAAACCAAAAAGAGGTGCAGGTAGGACTAGTGCAAAACCTTTAGGCAAACCTTGGTATAACAAGGAATGCCGCCTCGCCAAAACTGCACTGATTAATGCTGTTAAAGGGGAAAGCCCATCAATAGTTAGAGAGCAAAGAAAGGCCTATAACAAAATAATATTAAAAGCTAAATCCTCATGGGATGAGGAATTGTGGCTCAATATGTTAATAGCCGCTAAAACAAAGGACCAGAAACAATTTTGGGAATTGGCAGCTAAAGAAAATAAACGAGAGAAAGGTTCCAGGGAGGTCTATTTAGATGAAGACACTTGGGTTAAGCACTTTTCGTTATTGTATGCAGCCAAAACCCCGACCGAGGCAGCAAACGATGTACCCCCCCCTAAAATATCAGCTAACACTCAGCAGGTAGTGTTCACCTTACAAGAAACAGAGGCAGCAATTATTTCAATCAAGAAAGGGAAGGCGCCAGGGCTCGATAGAATCCCTGGTGACCTGTATCTGTATAGCATCGAAGTCTGGGCACCCTATCTAAATCATTTATTTAACATGATTACAGCTAGTGAGCACATTCCAGATACTTGGAATGGCGCAGAAATCATCACCATTTTTAAAAAAGGGGATCGTGGTGATCCAGCAAATTACCGCCCATTAGTCTTTTAGATATTACGCAAAAAATATATGCTAGGCATATTCTTAATAGAATAAATTCATGGTTGGAAGAGGAGTCAATTTTATCTAAATACCAGGCGGGATTCCGAAGCAAAACAAGTACTATAGACCAAGTATTCAGGCTATGCTGCTTGTATTGGAAGTATGTCATCATGCGCAAAGGTCACTTGTATGTGACCTTTGTCGACTTACGAGCAGCATTCGATCTCATCCCACGAGATCTACTTTGGGAAACCCTGAATAGGCAAGGGCTGCCTGGCGACTTATTAAAACTAGTAATAGGATTGCATCGGGAGAATTACGCTAAGGTTAGATGGGGCCCAAACGGGGAACTCACACACCCAATCCCAATAAAAAGGGGAGTGCGGCAGGGCTGCGTCCTGGCGCCTACCCTATTCTCCCTCTATGTAAACGACATTGCAACCTACATGGAAGATTGCGATAATGATTCTCCTCGACTGGGAGGGGAACGCGTTGCGTCCCTCCTCTTCGCGGATGACACAATCCTAATATCGCAAACGCCACATGGCCTACAGATCCTATTAGACAGATTCCAACAGTACTGTATCCATAAAGGATTAGAAATCAACATAAAAAAAACAAAATACATGGCTTTGAACCCGCACAAAACTTTAAAAAAGAATTTAATGTTGAATGGGCAAAGATTAGACTACGAGCACAGTTTTACCTACCTGGGGGTACTGATGGACTCCGCAATGGGTTGGGGCCCACAATTGGAAAAATCTAAATTGGTGTTCAGACAAAATTGCTTCCCAATCACACAGAGATATAACAAAAGTGTAAACAAAGCAGTTACTCCCGCGATAGAGCTTTTTAGATATAAGGTACAATCCGCCTCCCTGTATGGGGCAGAAATCTGGGGTCCAATATGTAAAAAATCTTTTGAAGTATTGGAAAACAAATTTGTCAGGGGACTATTAAAAATTCCAACTAACACCCCCCTGATACCCCTATATTTAGATCTTATCATCAAACACACAGACCAGCATGCTATATTGAGACCATTGCTGATGTGGATCAGATTATGGACAACCATAGAACTATCTGACTACAGAAATGGCCTGAAGGAAGTTTTAGAGTTGGATAGAGATAATAAGATTTTTTGGTTTAAGCATGTGAAAAACTGGCTTACCAAGCTCGGATTAGCACACTTTTGGAACGAGCCGGAATCTCTAAACCTAAACTCCAAGAAAATTGTTAAACTAAGCTTCTGGTCATATGTGAACTATGATTCTGTGTATTCGAGAACCCATGGCCCCCTTACTGAAAAATTTCTACTGGCAAAAAATGAGGTTCTATTCGAACAATTTCTAGATGAAATCCAACCCCCACTGGCAAAATCCCTATATCTAAAATTTAGGTATGGAACGTTGAGGATAAAAGTAACTGAGAAAAGATGGGGGAAGTCTGATAAAGAGCATTGTACTTTGTGCACCGATAACCAAAGGGAGGACATCTTCCACATATTGTTCTTTTGCCCTAGTTATGACAAAGCTAGGAAAAAATGGATAGTCCCCCTGTGCCGCAATCTTGGTACATCTTCCCATAGGGAAGCGGGCAGAATCCTAACCATGGACACCAGTCAAGTAATTGTGTTCGGTATCAGCAAATTCCTATTGTCCACCTATTTTGTTAGAAGGAAACTATCTCTTCCATTTTAAACTAGACTCCCCGGAATCATGAATAAAGCCAATGTATAGCATTTTAACCTTGGTTGTAAATTCAATTTAATGTTTTTTTAACTTTTCTACTTTTTTAAAAATATTTTAATATTTATTGATACTGTGCCAAACTGAATTGTATATTATGTGCTCTATTGATGAAATACTTGCCAATGTGTTAAATTGATGAAATGTAGAAGTAACGTAATACTAGGGTGTCCTTATGATGAAGATTTTACTGTTGTATGTCTTATAATGTACTGTATATTTTATTGTATCTTTTATGTTGCAATGCAACGAAATAAAGATTGAATTGATTGATTGATTGATTGAAAGAGGCACTCATGACTAGGTATGGTTTGACCCCTCTGAACTCTATAGGCAGAGGTTCAGGAAGTGCAAGAAGATAGAAAATAGTACCTGGGTAGAGTATGTCACTTTCTTTTCCAGAGGATTGGATGGTTGGGTGAAGGGCAGCAAAGTTAATGATTTTTAAGGTCTCTTGAATTTGATTTCATGGGAGCACTTGTCTGATAATTGTTTTCCAGAGCTGCGCCAGCACCTGATTGATAGCAAGCTGACTAACCCTAGGAAGCTTGCTGAGGAGGCGGACCGCTGGGTCAGTACCAGGGTCCACAAGGGTCACGTGGGAGACTCAGCCAAAGGTGGGCAGGGTCCTCAGCAGTAGAGTGGGGGGACAAGGGTAAACAGAGGGAGTTCTGCAGAGGGCCCCAAAGTAAATTCCAAGGGAACCAAGGGAAAGGGTCCCAGCCTCCCCCTGAGAGAAAGCCATTGGTCCCGACAGGTAATCCTGTTCCACAGGGTCCCCTGAGATGTTACAAATGTGTGGGACCCGGGTCACAAGGCGAGTGATCCCAGGTGCCGCCTGTTTGTAAAAGCAGCGTCCACTGGTGCTCCGCCCCGGCAGATGGCTAGTGTGACCTTTGGGGAGGAGATTGAAGTCCAAGATGGGTGGGGCCCCGCAGAGATGTCCCTTGTCTCTTTAGGAGACTGTGAGGAGGTCCAAGAAAACGAACTGCCCAGGAACACTAAGAAATATGGGCAGTGGGTGACCGTCAATAACCGTAAGGTGGAGGTTCTTAGAGACACAGGAGCCAGTGTGACAGCTGTCAGGTGTCACCTGGTGTCTCAAGAGCAGATTGTCCCTCATGCATTTTGCAGAGTTGTTAACTCTAACAACACCGAGAGTCATTGTCCAATGGCTCAGGTTCCCTTTGAGTGGGGGGGTCTCTGGTACTCTTCAGATAGCTGTGAGGCCCGCCATGCCTGTTGACTGTTTTTTGGGGAACAATTTAGAGAGCTCATCTTGGGAGAAGGTGGAGAAGAGTACTCACCTGAGGATGATGGGTCTGCCTGACTGGGCTTGCGTGACCACCCGGTCAAAGGCAGCCAGTAGGGGTGCTCAAGAGGACCTGGAGCCTGAGAGGGAGGCCCAGGAACCTGCCTTAGAGAGAAGTTGCAGGGGGTGCAGGAAACTGACCCCCGAAGTTCCCACAGCCCAGGAGGAGGTAGACCCTGAGGGGGATGCCTTGGAGCCTATGGGAAACAGGTAGCTGAACTGGGAAACCTGCCTGAGCTGTCTCATTGGCAGCAAGAAGGAGACCCCTCCAGGGAAGAGTTCTGCCAGGAGCAGAGAGAATGCCCTTCTCTTGTGGGCTTGCGGCAACAGGCTGCAAGCCAGGCAGCAGGTGATCAGTCAGGGTCACATTGGATCTACTGGGAGAATGGTCTCCTGTATAGTGAGCCTAATAAGTATGGGCGAATTTTGCAAATTCGCAGTACGCGAATTTGCACAAAAGCATACTCGTGGTCCGCAAAATCCGCAAACTTTTGCAAAGTTGCGGATTTTTTTATTTTTGCGTGTTCGCAGGATTTTTTCAGCGCGGCTACCGCGAACTTACCCATGAGGTCTTCTATGGGCGCGGCCATCTTCTTTTAAGTGTTCGCATTGCGTATTTCCGTTTCCGGGCGCTAGTTGCATGATCACGTTGTGCATTTACTACGTGCGGGGCGCAATTGCATCCGTTTTTGTGTGCTCGCGGGGGAAATATCGCGCGAACTTACCCATGTGGTCGCAATGGGCGCGGCCATCTTGTTTTTCATTCATTGCTATGGTTCTGGGCATGCTTTTTCTATCCTCCTTCAATATTTGTAATCCTTTGTTTGTTTGAACTATTTTTTTATCTTTTCTACTCATTATCTATCTCTCTATTTTACTCCATCTATATTTTGTGTTTTTTTCAACTTTTTGTTACTTTAATAACTACTTTTTTCAGTTTTTTGTTTAGCTCTCTCTTTTCTTTTCTTTACTTTTTTTCCATCTATTCTTTCTTATTTTTCCTTTCTGTGGCCCAGGACCATGGCATAGGGAGCCGGCAAGTCGAAGGGGAAGACACTCGCACCCCGTAGCCTGCTCCCTTGCGGGAGGTTGAGGGGGGAAGCAGTAAATCCTAGGGAGATCTTTAGCGCGGTGGAGGGGGCCGCACTGGTCTTCTTTGTACAGCGCCACCTCCCCAAGACCGTCGCGGCAGGCGACAGGCCCGGTGCCGGGTACGGCCTCCGGGAGCATCGCCAGCTATGGGTTAAGGTGTGCCGGGCCATGTATCGGGAGTCTGGGGTCCGGCGCACCTACCAACAGGCGACGCACCGGTGGTACGACATCCTGGACCGGGAACAAGACCTGCTCGACCTGCTTGGCGTCTAGATCCCTGGGCTTGGTGAGTACTAGTAGCTATTTAATAACTACTTTGTTTTCTTCTGCTCTGTGTTATATATTGCAAATATATGTTTTTTCCGAAGAGCAAGAATGCTTGCGAATACATTGCAGGTAAATTATGTTTCAAAAGCTTCTGTGATTGCAGGTGCTCGCCTGCTCACTGGCGGTGTAATATGCTTACTTGTTTTCAATTTTGTGCTCATTTGGCCTGAGTGTAAAGTATGAGTGTACTTTACAGAACTGCGCAATGTTAGACACTAGAGATTACATTGCAGGTAAATTATGTTTAAAAAACGTCTGTGATTGCAGGTGCTCGCCTGCTCACTGGCGGTGCTACTATGCTTGCTTGTTTTCAATTTTGTGCTCATTTGGACTGAGTGATTATGTATGAGTGTACTTTACAGAACTGCGTAATGCTAGACACTAGAGTCTCAAGTCCAGTCCTTCCTTTGTACTCCTGCCATTAAGAAAAGCTATTGGTGGTGGATTGATAGTTTGAGTATATTATGACAGGTTAATAGTAGGAAACTTTTTAGTGGTCTGCAATCATGGCAGACTGTGTCTGTCACTTCGCGTGCTTCAGAGTGCTACTGCTGGCTGTCCTAGTAGAACCTTTTTGTAGTTGGTTTAGTGAGTTACATAACTTTCCAAGTAGACGGTCCGCGAATCCAGCAATACTAATATCCTAGTAGACCACATCAGATAGGTCAATAAATGTAGTGCAATTGTTGTTTATTTCCCCAAAATAGTTTGTTATTGTTTTTTTGAAATGTTTGATTTTGTTGACAACAATCATCCATGTTTGTGTCTTTCTTTCATGTACATCAGCTCCCCCAGGAGCAAGAGGACAGAGGTGGCAGTGGCCGTGCCGGTGGAGCAGGAAGGCCAGGATGGGTCCGCTGAGAGCTCTTCTGCTGGCCCCAGTAAGTTTCCCTGTAATTATTTATAATTATACTTCCCTAACTTTTACAGCACCTATTAAATCCAAACGTTCATCATAATTAGGCATGGGCGGAAAATCCGCTTCGCTCGCGGATTTTGCGGATTTTCGGTAAATTCGCAATCCGCGAGATTCGCGAATTTCCCGTAAAATCCGCAAATTCGCACGCAGCAGATTTTTTTTTCTGGGTGATACAATTTTGCGGCGCGCGGCGTTCACTTACCGTCATTCAGCGTTTGCCCAGTTGTTTTTCTCGATATTTTGCAAGTGCTGCGCCATTTTGGATCTTGCTGCGGGATCCCGCGGGAATTTGGCAAGCGCGATTATGTCATCGCGGCTTGCCACCTTGCACAGCAAGAGTTTGTCAATGCGAGTACGCGGGATCCCGCGGGAATTTGGCGAGCGTGATTACGTCATCGCGGCTTGCCAGCTTGCACAGCGAGAGTTTGTCAACGCGAGTACGCCGTGTTCACGTATCGCGGGAATTCGCAATTGCGACCTTGTAGATGCGGCGAGCAGGAACAATCTCGCACTCCCGAAAATACAAAATTTGCAATTCTGCACAAGAAATCCACCAGCAAGCAGCATAAACCTTCTGGAAATGAGGATTTTTCTCTGAATAACTCCTCAGGTTGATATTTGCCTGCACTTTTTTTGCGAGGAGTCCATTTTGGGGAGGGGGGTGTGGGAGGAAGGAAGTGCCCCACAGTCTCCAACTTCCTGTTCCTGTCCAGCAGGCTCCTCCCAGTGCTTTGTCCATCTCCTGGTCACTTTTCATTTGGATCTGGAGCTGGAAGGATTACTTTTTGTGGATGCTGCTGGATATTTGGATTTGAGGCCTTTTTGACTTTCTTTCGATCACTTTTGGATTAGAAATTTCACAAGTAAGTTTGTTTGGGGCATTACAGTTGCTGCAACTACAATTTTGGAATTTTCGATTTTTGGGCTGTTTTGGGGCCTTTTGCCCAGGGGTACTCAGTGGTGGGTGGACTGAGTCTTTCTGTGGGGTGTCTTGAATTTAAACATCGTGGAGGGGCTGGATGGCTTGGGATTGTGCTGATTTTTCAGTGATTTTCGGTTTTTGGGCTGTACTTGTGGCCTTTTCACCAGGGGTAGTGAGTGTTGCATGGGCCTAGTCTTTCTGTGGGGTGTCTTGAACTTAAACATCATGGAGGGCATGGATGGAATGGGATTGTGCTGATTTTTCTGTGTTTTTCGATTTTTGGGGGTGTTCATGGGGAGGGACAGGCCATGTGGCTGGGGGCCATTTTGAGTGATGCTACAGGCCCTGGCCATGTGCTGGGAGGCAAGTGGCCATTTTGAATGCAGGCAGTGTTGTTAGGCCTGCAACCATTTTGCCTAGTTTTCAACCTTTATGTCCAGGGGTAGTGAGTGTTGCATGGGCCTAGTCTTTCTGTGGGGTGTCTTGAATTTAAACATCATGGAGGGGCTGGATGGCTTGGAGTGTTGCATGGGCCCTTGGGATTGTGCTGATTTTTCAGTGATTTTCGTTTTTAGGGCTCGGCCTTCGTCAACCCTGCGTCAGCAGGGGAGGCGGAGCTTCGAGCTCCTAATGTTAAAGAAAAAAAAAGGTATCTCTAGCGCTCTGGCCAGACACATTCCTTAGTGTTTTATGGCATCTGCCTAGTGATTCGTCTTCGCTGTGCTGTCTATTTAGTAGCCTTGACGTGATAGGCTATATTGACTTTTCGTCCGTCATTGATGTTAGTTTCATGGCATATTCTGTGCGCGAACGAGCACGCAGAGTGATTAATCTTAATTAGGAGCTGTCAGAGTGCCCGTGTAATGCAATCCAGATGATGCGAGCGCGTTCACAGCAGTGAGCGCGTTCAATGTAAAATGACGAGAGGCAGCAGGCGAGGCTCACAGAAGATGACTCATACATGCTCGTCTACACTGTAGTTCTTGTGTTTCCTGAATTCTCTCATTTCCAAAGGGCGTCATTTCCTTCTTTTCCTCGCACGCTGCGCTGCACTATTTTTGTCTGTGGTTTAAAAAACGGGGTTTAAAGGCGTTTTATTATAAAACATTTGGATTGTGGTTCTGTAAGCTTTGTTTTCCGAATTTTAATAAGTGCTGACATGCAGACTACTGGTTGAATAAATGATGAGGGTTAAAAGTGACCTTCGTGACACGTGCTGTCGAGCCTGACTCGCAGAGTTAACATGCAGTCATCATTATTGTAAAGTTTGTGGAAAAAACGTGAATATGCAATAATCATGGAAAGCAGAGCCTTCCCGCGGTTACAATGGGAATTCACAAATGTGTTGTGTGTCTCATGTAATGCCAATGGCTATTTCATTAGGAAAAATTAGACTCATTGATACATGCACCACCACCAGCAGTACTACCAGTACCACCACCACCAGTACCACCACCACCAGTACCACCACTACCAGTACTACCACCAGCAGTACTACCACCAACAGTACTACCACTACCAGTACCACCACCTCCAGTACTACCACTACTACCACTACCAGTACCACCACCACCACCAGTACTTCCAGTACTACCACCATCAGGACTACCATTACCAGTACCACCACCACCAGTACTACCACTACCAGTACTACGGGCAGCAGTACAATCACCACTAGCAGTACCACTACCGGTACCACCACCAGTACTACCACTACCAGTACCACCACCACTAGTACCACCACTACCAGTACTACCACCAGCAGTACTACCACCAACAGTACTACCACTACCAGTACCACCACCACCAGTACTACCACTACTACAGCCACCAGTACTACCACCACCACCAGTACTACCAGTACCACCACCAACTGTACTACCACTACCAGTACTACCACTACCAGTACTACCACTACTAGCAGTACCACAACCACCACCACTACTACCAGGCTAGCGATGACAGCGCATATCTACAGGATAGCAATGACAGCGCATATCTACAGGCTAGTGAAGCCAATGCATATCTACAGGCTAGCGATGACCGTGCATATCTACAGGCTAATGAAGCCAATGCATATTTACAGGCTTGCGATGACAGTGCATATCTACAGGCTAGCGATGACAGTGCATATCTACAGGATAGCGATGACAGAGCATATCTACAGGCTAGCGATGACAGTGCATATCTACAGGCTAGCGATGACAGTGCATATCTACAGGCTAGCGATGATAATGCATATCTACAGGCTAGCGACGACAGCGCATATCTACAGGATATCAATGACAGCGCATATCTACAGGCTAGCGATGACAGAGCATATCTACAGGCTAGCGATGACAGTGCATGTCTACAGGCTAGTTTAGCCAATGCATATCTACAGGCTAGCGATGACAGTGCATATCTACAGGCTAGCGATGACAGAGCATATCTACAGGCTAGCGATGACAGTGCATATCTACAGGATAGCAATGACAGCGCATACCTTCAGGCTAGTGAAGCCAATGCATATCTACAGGCTAGCGATGACAGTGCATATCTACAGGCTAGTGAAGCCAATGCATATCTACAGGCTAGCGATGACAGTGCATATCTACAGGCTAGCGATGACAGAGCATATCTACAGGCTAGCGATGACAGTGCATATCTACAGGCTAGTGAAGCCAATGCATATCTACAGGCTAGTGAAGCCATAGCAATGACAGTGCATATCTACAGGCTAGCAATGACAGTGTATATCTACAGGCTAGCGATGACGGTGCATATCTACAGGCTAGTGAAGCCAATGCATATCTACAGGCTAGCGATGACAGAGCATATCTACAGGCTAGCGATGACAGTGCATATCTACAGGCTAGCGATGATAATGCACATCTACAGGCTAGCGACGACAGCGCATATCTACAGGATAGCATTGACAGAGCATATCTACAGGCTAGCGATGACAGAGCATATCTACAGGCTAGCGATGACAGTGCATATCTACAGGCTAGTGAAGCCAATGCATATCTACAGGCTAGCGATGACAGTGCATATCTACAGGCTAGTGATGAAAGAGCATTTCTACAGGCTAGCGATGACAGTGCATATCTACAGGCTAGTGAAGCCAATGCATATCTACAGGCTAGCGATGACAGTGCATATCTACAGGCTAGCGATGACAGAGCATATCTACAGGCTAGCGATTACAGTGCATATCTACAGGCTAGTGATGACAGTGCATATCTACAGGCTAGCGATGATAATGCATATCTACAGGCTAGCGACGACAGCGCATATCTACAGGATAGCAATGACAGCGCATATCTACAGGCTAGCGATGACAGAGCATATCTACAGGCTAGCGATGATAGTGCATATCTACAGGCTAGTGAAGCCAATGCATATCTACAGGCTAGCGATGACAGTGCATATCTACAGGCTAGCGATGACAGAGCATATCTACAGGCTAGCGATGACAGTGCATATCTACAGGATAGCAATGACAATGCATATCTACAGGCTAGCGACGACAGCGCATATCTACAGGATAGCAATTACAGCGCATATCTACAGGCTAGCGATGACAGAGCATATCTACAGGCTAGCGATGACAGTGCATATCTACAGGCTAGTGAAGCCAATGCATATCTACAGGCTAGCGATGCAGTGCATATCTACAGGCTAGCGATGACAGAGCATATCTACAGGCTAGCGATGACAGTGCATATCTACAGGATAGCAATGACAGCGCATATCTACGGGCTAGTGAAGCCAATGCATATCTACAGGCTAGCGATGACAGTGCATATCTACAGGCTAGTGAAGCCAATGCATATCTACAGGCTAGCGATGACAGAGCATATCTACAGGCTAGCGATGACAGAGCATATCTACAGGGTAGCGATGATAATGCATATCTACAGGATAGCGACGACAGCGCATATCTACAGGATAGCAATGACAGCGCATATCTACAGGCTAGCGATGACAGAGCATATCTACAGGCTAGCGATGACAGTGCATATCTACAGGCTAGCGAAGCCAATGCATATCTACAGGCTAGCGATGACAGTGAATATCTACAGGCTAGCGATGACAGAGCATATCTACAGGCTAGCGATGACAGTGCATATCTACAGGCTAGCGATGACAGTGCTTATCTACAGGCTAGCGATGATAATCCATATCTACAGGCTAGCGACGACAGCGCATATCTACAGGATAGCAATGACAGCGCATATCTACAGGCTAGCGATGACAGAGCTTATCTACAGGCTAGCGATGACAGTGCATATCTACAGGCTAGTGAAGCCAATGCATATCTACAGGCTAGCGATGACAGTGCATATCTACAGGCTAGCGATGACAGAGCATATCTACAGGCTAGCGATGACAGTGCATATCTACAGGATAGCAATGACAGCGCATATCTACAGGCTAGTGAAGCCAATGCATATCTGCAGGCTAGCGATGACAGTGCATATCTACAGGCTAGTGAAGCCAATGCATATCTACAGGCTAGCGATGACAGTGCATATCTACAGGCTAGCGATGACAGAGCATATCTTCAGGCTAGCGATGACAGAGCATATCTACAGGCTAGCGATGACAGTGCATATCTACAGGCTAGCGATGATAATGCATATCTACAGGCTAGCGACGACAGCACATATCTACACGATAGCAATGACAGCGCATATATACAGAGCATGACTCTGGCGAAACTCCGGCGCAAGTCCGGCGCGTCCACTGCACGCGTCCGCTGCGCGGAGCCATAAGGGACTATTTTTATAAGGCAGCTAAAATAATAACTGAGCGCTCGACTAGCAGCTTCTCAATAATGCTCTATCTCCGGTCTGGTAGCTAAGCCCTCCTTTTATAGGGCGACTAGACCGCTCGTCGAATGTGACCCCACCTAAGATGGCCGCCAAAACGGGATTGAGCCCGGGACCTGGTCCAAACAAGCACCCAGGGATCGGGGACCGAGAGAAATGAATTCTCAGCCCAAACGAGGGTAGGAGCGTTCAATAGGAGAATTCTAAACTCGATTTTAAAATTATTCCGTTTTTTTGAAGATTCCTAAAATGATTCTTAAAATGTGGTGCAGGTGCAGGGGGGGATCGGACACAAGGGAAAATTCAAATGCAGCTAAAATAATAACTGAGCGCTCGACTAGCAGCCTCTCAATAATGCTCTATCTCCGGTCTGGTAGCTAAGCCCTCCTTTTATAGGGCGACTAGACCGCTCGTCGAATGTGACCCCACCTAAGATGGCCGCCAAAACGGGATCGAGCCCGGGACCTGGTCTAAACAAGCACCCAGGGATCGGGGACCGAGAGAAATGAATTCTCAGCCCAAACGAGGGTAGGAGCGTTCAGTAGGAGAATTCTAAACTCGATTTTAAAATTATTCCGTTTTTTTGAAGATTCCTAAAATGATTCTTAAAATGTGGTGCAGGTGCAGGGGGGGATCGGACACAAGGGAAAATTCAAATGCAGCTAAAATAATAACTGAGCGCTCGACTAGCAGCTTCTCAATAATGCTCTATGTCCGGTCTGGTAGCTAAGCCCTCCTTTTATAGGGCGACTAGACCGCTCGTCGAATGTGACCCCACCTAAGATGGCCGCCAAAATGGGATTGAGCCCGGGACCTGGTCCAAACAAGCACCCAGGGATCGGGGACCGAGAGAAATGAATTCTCAGCCCAAACGAGGGTAGGAGCGTTCAGTAGGAGAATTCTAAACTCGATTTTAAAATTATTCAGTTTTTTTGAAGATTCCTAAAATGATTCTTAAAATGTGGTGCAGGTGCAGGGGGGTATCGGACACAAGGGAAAATTCAAATGCAGCTAAAATAATAACTGAGCGCTCGACTAGCAGCCTCTCAATAATGCTCTATCTCCGGTCTGGTAGCTAAGCCCTCCTTTTATAGGGCGACTAGACCGCTCGTCGAATGTGACCCCACCTAAGATGGCCGCCAAAACGGGATCAAGCCCGGGACCTGGTCTAAACAAGCACCCAGGGATCGGGGACCGAGAGAAATGAATTCTCAGCCCAAACGAGGGTAGGAGCGTTCAGTAGGAGAATTCTAAACTCGATTTTAAAATTATTCCGTTTTTTTGAAGATTCCTAAAATGATTCTTAAAATGTGGTGCAGGTGTAGGGGGGGATCGGACACAAGGGAAAATTCAAATGCAGCTAAAATAATAACTGAGCGCTCGACTAGCAGCCTCTCAATAATGCTCTATCTCCAGTCTGGTAGCTAAGCCCTCCTTTTTATAGGGCGACTAGACCGCTCGTCGAATGTGACCCCACCTAAGATGGCCGCCAAAACGGGATCGAGCCCGGGACTTGGTCTAAACAAGCACCCAGGGATCGGGGACCGAGAGAAATGAATTCTCAGCCCAAACGAGGGTAGGAGCGTTCAGTAGGAGAATTCTAAACTCGATTTTAAAATTATTCCGTTTTTTTGAAGATTCCTAAAATGATTCTTAAAATGTGGTGCAGGTGCAGGGGGGGATCGGACACAAGGGAAAATTCAAATGCAGCTAAAATAATAACTGAGCGCTCGACTAGCAGCCTCTCAATAATGCTCTATCTCCGGTCTGGTAGCTAAGCCCTCCTTTTATAGGGCGACTAGACCGCTCGTCGAATGTGACCCCACCTAAGATGGCCGCCAAAACGGGATCGAGCCCGGGACCTGGTCTAAACAAGCACCCAGGGATCGGGGACCGAGAGAAATGAATTCTCAGCCCAAACGAGGGTAGGAGCGTTCACTAGGAGAATTCTAAACTCGATTTTAAAATTATTCCGTTAATTTGAATATTCCTAAAATGATTCTTAAAATGTGGTGCAGGTGCTGGGGGGGATCGGACACAAGGGAAAATTCAAATGCAGCTAAAATAATAACTGAGCGCTCGACTAGCAGCCTCTCAATAATGCTCTATCTCCGGTCTGGTAGCTAAGCCCTCCTTTTATAGGGCGACTAGACCGCTCGTCGAATGTGACCCCACCTAAGATACCCGCCAAAACGGGATCGAGCCCGGGACCTGGTCTAAACAAGCACCCAGGGATCGGGGACCAAGAGAAATGAATTCTCAGCCCAAACGAGGGTAGGAGCGTTCAGTAGGAGAATTCTAAACTCGATTTTAAAATTATTCCGTTTTTTTGAAGATTCCTAAAATGATTCTTATAATGTGGTGCAGGTGCAGGGGCGGATCGGACACAAGGGAAAATTCAAATGCAGCTAAAATAATAACTGAGCGCTCGACTAGCAGCTTCTCAATAATGCTCTATCTCCGGTCTGGTAGCTAAGCCCTCCTTTTATAGGGCGACTAGACCGGTCGTCGAATGTGACCCCACCTAAGATGGCCGCCAAAACGGGATTGAGCCCGGGACCTGGTCCAAACAAGCACCCAGGGATCGGGGACCGAGAGAAATGAATTCTCAGCCCAAACGAGGGTAGGAGCGTTCAGTAGGAGAATTCTAAACTCGATTTTAAAATTATTCAGTTTTTTTGAAGATTCCTAAAATGATTCTTAAAATGTGGTGCAGGTGCAGGGGGGTATCGGACACAAGGGAAAATTCAAATGCAGCTAAAATAATAACTGAGCGCTCGACTAGCAGCCTCTCAATAATGCTCTATCTCCGGTCTGGTAGCTAAGCCCTCCTTTTATAGGGCGACTAGACCGCTCGTCGAATGTGACCCCACCTAAGATGGCCGCCAAAACGGGATCGAGCCCGGGACCTGGTCTAAACAAGCACCCAGGGATCGGAGACCGAGAGAAATGAATTCTCAGCCCAAACTAGGGTAGGAGCGTTCAGTAGGAGAATTCTAAACTCGATTTTAAAATTATTCCATTTTTTTGAAGATTCCTAAAATGATTCTTAAAATGTGGTGCAGGTGCATGGGGGGATCGGACACACGGGAAAATTCAAATGCAGCTAAAATAATAACTGAGCGCTCGACTAGCAGCCTCTCAATAATGCTCTATCTCCGGTCTGGTAGCTAAGCCCTTCTTTTATAGGGCGACTAGACCGCTCGTCGAATGTGACCCCACCTAAGATGGCCGCCAAAACGGGATCGAGCCCGGGACCTGGTCTAAACAAGCACCCAGGGATCGGGGACCGAGAGAAATGAATTCTCAGCCCAAACGAGGGTAGGAGCGTTCAGTAGGACAATTCTAAACTCGATTTTAAAATTATTCCGTTTTTTTGAAGATTCCTAAAATGATTCTTAAAATGTGGTGCAGGTGCAGGGGGGGATCGGACACAAGGGAAAATTCAAATGCAGCTAAAATAATAACTGAGCGCTCGACTAGCAGCCTCTCAATAATGCTCTATCTCCGGTCTGGTAGCTAAGCCCTCCTTTTATAGGGCGACTAGACCGCTCGTCGAATGTGACCCCACCTAAGATGGCCGCCAAAACAGGATCGAGCCCGGGACCTGGTCTAAACAAGCACCCAGGGATCGGGGACCGAGAGAAATGAATTCTCAGACCAAACGAGGGTAGGAGCGTTCAGTAGGAGAATTCTAAACTCGATTTTAAAATTATTCAGTTTTTTTGAAGATTCCTAAAATGATTCTTAAAATGTGGTGCAGGTGCTGGGGGGGATCGGACACAAGGGAAAATTCAAATGCAGCTAAAATAATAACTGAGCGCTCGACTAGCAGCCTCTCAATAATGCTCTATCTCCGGTCTGGTAGCTAAGCCCTCCTTTTATAGGGCGACTAGACCGCTCGTCGAATGTGACCCCACCTAAGATGGCCGCCAAAATGGGATCGAGCCCGGGACCTGGTCTAAACAAGCACCCAGGGATCGGGGACCGAGAGAAATGAATTCTCAGCCCAAACGAGGGTAGGAGCGTTCAGTAGGAGAATTCTAAACTCGATTTCAAAATTATTCCGTTTTTTTCGTTTTTTTGAAGATTCCTAAAATGATTCTTAAAATGTGGTGCAGGTGCAGGGGGGGATCGGACACAAGGGAAAATTCAAATGCAGCTAAAATAATAACTGAGCGCTCGACTAGCAGCCTCTCAATAATGCTCTATCTCCGGTCTGGTAGCTAAGCCCTCCTTTTATAGGGCGACTAGACCGCTCGTCGAATGTGACCCCACCTAAGATGGCCGCCAAAACGGGATCGAGCCCGGGACCTGGTCTAAACAAGCACCCAGGGATCGGGGACCGAGAGAAATGAATTCTCAGCCCAAACTAGGTTAGGAGCGTTCAGTAGGAGAATTCTAAACTCGATTTTAAAATTATTCCGTTTTTTTGAAGATTCCTAAAATGATTCTTAAAATGTGGTGCAGGTGCAGGGGGGGATCGGACACAAGGGAAAATTCAAATGCAGCTAAAATAATAACTGAGCGCTCGACTAGCAGCCTCTCAATAATGCTCTATCTCCGGTCTGGTAGCTAAGCCCTCCTTTTATAGGGCGACTAGACCGCTCGTCGAATGTGACCCCACCTAAGATGGCCACCAAAACGGGATCGAGCCCGGGACCTGGTCTAAACAAGCACCCAGGGATCGGGGACCGAGAGAAATGAATTCTCAGCCCAAACGAGGGTAGGAGCGTTCAGTAGGAGAATTCTAAACTCGATTTTAAAATTATTCCGTTTTTTTGAAGATTCCTAAAATGATTCTTAAAATGTGGTGCAGGTGCAGGGGGGGATCGGACACAAGGGAAAATTCAAATGCAGCTAAAATAATAACTGAGCGCTCGACTAGCAGCCTCTCAATAATTATCGCTATTGCTTGGTAATATGCCCCTAAGAGTGTTACTTTGAAGATCATGTAACACTGCACGTCTGTGCCAGAGTAGCAAAGCCGAGAAAGTAGAAGTTGTAATTCTTCAGAATACTCCCTTGACCAACAGTAGTTTTCAAACACAGCATATATTGGGTATCTATTGTATAGTTCACATTATCAAGTCAAGTCACAACTCACAAGTGCCTTCCTCCGGCGATTACGGAGACCACTCACTACCTCTGTTAATAATTTTTTTCAACTGTTATTCATGTGTGACCTATCAGTGTTCACTCAATCAATAAAAACAAAGCACCTGAAGTTATCCCTTATGTAAGCAAATATCCTGTGAAGGGATAGATGATCATATTATTTCTCTTCTTCATTTTCCTTTTGTAGTAGTCAGGGGAAGGGCAGGGTGAAAGTTAAATGAATTGAGCAGTAGCCCTTGTAACAGAGTATGGCCAGTGCCACTCGTAATAGAAAAGTAAGAGCTTCACCACCTGCATGTACTGGACTGGTAACAGTAACGCAAGTCTGCGTCATCATGGCTTGCATCTGTTTTTCTTGGGTGCAAGCTGACTGCGCTGGCATTATGCCGGCTTCCACAAGTTTACGTACTAATTTTGCTAAACAAGAGAGAAGAAGACTGGTGTACTGTCTGAGTCTAATGTAGTGAGTCAATATAGTACTTATAGAATTCCTGAAACACCCACTAATGTTGGCCGACGAAGTTGGAGGTTCGATAGATACATGCCACACAAGTGTTATGTACTGTGCTTGCAAGTTGCTAGTGCTACTGTGACACAACTTTCTGTTCAATTATTTTGTGTTAATCTTAAAGAGTATTGGACTTGGTTACAGTATTTTTCACTTTCTTCATCTAGATACTCCTTCTAAACTATCTCGGAAGGAGATGGCTATCCGGGCCAGGCGCCGGAAGCTGGAGGCAATTGTCACTGAATATCGGCGGCTGGGGGCCCAGGGGGAGGAAGAATCGCAGTCAACATCAACAACAGCTGCATCCACCTCCGCTGCCCCTGGGTCATACGGTCAGCGCAATCCTCCAGCGGTACAGTGCTGTGGTCCGGCAGCCACCCGCCACCGCCGATCAGCGAAAACAACAGCTGCCTCCCACAGTGCCTGCAAGGCTAGGATGCACCGATTGTCCCTGCGAGTGGCCTACCTTGAGCAGCAGGTGGCCCAACTGTCGAGGCAGAAAGCCCTGCTCAAGGCCCTCCGTAGAGAGCTGTGCAACCACCTGGCCACAGGACACCATTGGTGGAAGTAGATGGAGAGAGACTGTCCCTTGACCCTTTTTTAAAGACGTTCCACGTTAAAGACGTGGAGAGAGCATGTTGGCCACTGCTTGACCCAATAAAGGGCAACAGAATCATGTATATCGCATTGGGCACCGGTTTACATGTAATTGTGCCTTTTTCCATTTAACACCACCAGTCTATATTGCGGGTGCTTTTTACTCATGGGAGTTTATACAAGCAAATGATTCTGTTGCCCTTTATTGGGTCAAGCAGTGACCAACACGCTCTCTCCACCCTTAGTTGTGCGTAATCAGGGTTTGGTTGTGTAAAGCAGCAACCTTGTCTACACCGGTATTTTCTGGGAGTGGCTATGGAGCAATCCAGTCCCCGCCAATATCGTATCAGCACACGGGTGGTGTTACAACCGACTAGGCTTGTACTCAATGAAGCACCAGTCCTTGTTCGTCTTTTGGTTCTTACTGCCTTCCAACACACAGTATTGGTTGTGCAGTCTTAGAACCGATGAGGCTTGTGTTTAAGGAAACATTTATCCTAGTTTGCCTTCTTGATCGGATTACTAACCGCCGATCGTACTTTCTAATCGGTGCAATCACATATTTTCATGTTTTTAACACCGTGAGTCAATTTCGCGGGTGCGCTACACATAAACAAACAATTCTCTCACCCTCAGTGGTTGAATACGGACCAATAGGATCGCTTTTGTCATCCTGTTGCCCAATTAGGGCTCGGTTTTGTTTTAGTGGTAATACTATACACACCGGCTTTGGCTTCACATAACAGCAATTCCATTGGATGCGGAGAGAACGAACCAGCTCACAAACATTGAATGGTTCTCTCTCACGTCCGCAGCCGCCGGATATCTCGCGGCCATGTACACATCGTCTTCACCTCCCCCTCGGCTCTCGATACAGAGCGAGGCAACGACGGAGAGGTGAGGATGCTGATTTCTCTCATAATTTTTTGACTTTCTAAGAGATGGGATGAGGCATAGCTGAGAAATAGATCGTAACTCCGCATTTTGGCCAGCAGTCTGAAAACACGGTAGTCTCTCTCAAGAAAATGTGATTTTTTCATATTACTACAACTTATATTGTAGAGACTTCCTGTTGAGGCGTGGGCCATCCTTCAGTTTATTTGTAGGTGTCTCTAAGGGAGGCACTGGTCACGTAGGTTCAGTCCAGTTTTTCCTGGGGCCGATTGGTTTTCTGACGCTGACCTTGGGATACTGGTCTATTTCTGGAGACTGGTGCATGTTGCCCAATATGAAATAATGTCATTTTTACCTTTGACCTCCTTGACTGCCACATTTGTTGTCGCCATTGTTGAACAAACCATTTTTTGGACTATTTACAGTCTGAATTTGTTTTTTTTAAATGAAACGTATGTTTTCCTTTTTTTCTAGTGCGTGGCCTCCTTCACTCTGAGCCAGTGCCAGGTGAGGTGAGGTTGTTCCTCCCTACAATTTGGGTGAGTGGATTACCATAGGATTAATCAGTGCATAAGGTACAAATGATAGCCCTTTTGAATAGCAATAATGATTGTTATTTCTATCTGTCAATTCTTTACACACAGGAGAAGACACACCATTTTCTCATTTTGAGGATTTGGAGCAGCTCAGTAGTTTTCTTACACAGTAAGTAAATGTTGCAGTAGTGCATCATAGGTCCTGAAGAAAGCCTATCCAGGCTGAAACATGTCGACCAATTTACATTCATGGTGAATAGCAATTCCTTGCATGCTATTTTTCACTCTGCTTTTAACCATACCACCTTGATGGTCAGACCCAATAAAGTTTTTCAAATGACATCAAGATAGGTATTTTTAGAACACGTGGATTACAAGTTTTTTTCCCTTTCTTTTCTCACAACTTTTTGAGCACTGCAACTTAACCCTCTCAGTCTGCACTTGATCATGTTTATTGGTTGAGGGTCAACAAGGTGGTCCAAGTTCTGCTAGCCTTGGGTTTTTCCGAAGGAAGGGCACACTGGATACCACAATTTCAACCACATAACCCAGATGACGATGCTCCGCTATTGAGCGGGCTGATGGGGATTTTTTCAAGCACTCTTTAGGCTGTCTATCTAGTCTTCTCTTCTCCTGTGGTTCTACATCCATATCTCTTAGGATTGTTATATCCCACACATTAACCTGTTGGTTTTGTCTTACAGATTGAACACTTTATAGGTTCCTGTATACAGACTTTTGGTATCTTTCGTTGGGGTTTTTAACCTTTTGGACATTTTTATTTCATGGACATTGGTTGGGGTTAGGAAGGGGGGTGGGTTGGGTTTTGCGGGATAGTTTATTTTTGTTAGCGACAAAATAATTATTCATTTTCTACTTAAACATAGCATACGCAATGTATGTTTTGTGGGGGAGGCAGGGTGGGGTTAACTGTACGTTTGTTTTCCTGAAACTTAACTGGCTGCTTGATTCTAATTGTCTATATAATCGCCCAAATTTTACGCCACAATCCTGGAGGTAGAGTACCTGTTTTGAGTGGAAGTTTTGCCCCACCGTCCTTGCCTTTTGAGGTAATACAAATTGATTACATTCAGATGGAAAGAGGGAATAATCTAAAATATGTATTAGTGGTGGTATGTGCTTTTAGCAAATGGGTTGAAGCCTACCCTACTAAAGAAGCCACTGCCGTAGCAACTGCTAAAGCCCTGGTTAAACAGTACTTGCCCCGATATTGCTTGCCCTGTGTCATCTGGTCCGACAACGGGCCTCATTTTAATGCTCTGCTAGTACAGAGTGTTTGTAAAGGATTGCAGATAAAACAGAAGTTCCAGGCCGCCAGACACACCCAGTCGGCTGGACTAGTTGAAAAATATAATGGCACCCTGAAATTAAAAATGGCTAAAATTTGTGAGAGTACTGGGTTAAATTGGCCCGATGCACTCCCATTGGCACTTCTGTCTCTGAGAACAACCCCTCACACTAGAACTGGATTGTCTCCTTATGAGGTGATCTTTGGCCGCCCGCCAATGTGTGGGGAGTCCCCAGACCCCGATCCTTTAGGGTTATTGATTACCCTTTGATGACAGACTACCTATACGCCTTGACTAAAGATTTGCGTTCTATTCATCAACAGGTATCGGACACATTGCAGCCACTACCGGAGGGTCCTGGACATTGATTGGAACATGGCCAGTGGATACTGGTGAAGAATTACCAACGGAAATCGAGTTTGGAGCCCAGGTGGTCAGAACCCTACCAGATCTTCCTGGTAACTAGAACGGCGGTGAAAGTGCATGGAAGAAAACACTGGATCCATGTCACTCATCTAAAACGCCTGCCTCTGCCTTTGCCATTTGATCTATGGAACCGAGAAGGAGTTCCAAGTCAGGAAGGAGAGCTGACTCAAACTTTTGTGCCCTTTTCAGACGCCCAAGAAGTAGGGCAACCGAGTGAGGTGTTGCCCACAGTTGAAAGTGAGACAGCTCAATCAGCGGAAGCTGTCATTTCCAGGGCACCACAGGTTTTGAATGCATCGGATGACCTTGCAGCAGAATTTTTTTCTGACCATTGTAAATACGACCTGCGGCCCCGAAAACAGAGCAGTACCCCAGCTTCCAATGGTAGGAGCTAGACAGAGACTTGAGTTGAGAAACATCGGATAGAATTACTGGGGTACTGAGCGAGACACTGGACTGAACCCATTGAGAGCTTGGAATTTTGTGTTAAATAGCTCTGTTCAGAAAGAAAGACTAAGTTAAGGGCCGCTGTCGTACCATTGGGATACAAAGGCTTGTTCTTTTTGATGAACGATAGGAGTCTGCCTGTGAGGCTCTAAATGGACACAGGGAGAAGATCCCTCAGTGGAAAGAAGAACCCTCTGGTGGTGTGCGTGCTTTGTGGATACAAAGATTAGATTTGGACTTTTAGAGAGGATCCGAGTTAGAATTTGGACTTATAGAGAGTATGCTTCCTTTTGCCCGATTTGTCATGGAGGATGAACGACCTATTGCCCCTCGACAATATTGATAATACGCAATCGTTTTCCAAATGGACCACCAGAGTGAAGGTGGCATTCGTTGCTTTTATTGTTGTAATTACGGTAATTTTAATGTGTGTATTTGTGTATTTAGAATTTCACCAGCCATGTACAGAAACTGCTAGAAACTACCCCTGCCCCGGAAGAACATCTCTTTTATTCCCTACCTCCACATAAGGCTAGACACAGAGAAACTTATGCGAAAAATGTTTTTATCGAAATGTTACATCAGACCCATAGCACTACCAACAAGACCAATTGTTGGGTCTGTGGGTTCACTCCCGTCAGTAATGCATCAGCATGAACTATTCATTTCCCTGCCTTTGTCCCACTTAGCTAGCTGTGAAGCCTGGTTTCAATTATTAGTAAAAGAAAAGGAGGCCTCCTTATTGATCCAATGGGGGACAAGGAGAGAAGGAGTGAAGAACTTAACAAGTCCCAGTAATCAACTCTTGGTTTGACAATTTTGAATTTTGTGGTTTTTATAATCTTGATAATTTTGAATTTTATGGTTTTTATCTGTTACATATATGTATAGGCATTTTTTTAAAATATAACAACATGAAACATTTCTTTATTGTACGGCACTGTATTGATGTTATCCATTACTGATTTTATTGATTTGTAATAAATTGTGAACAATTTTTTAACAAACAAATATTGTTTTATTAATTTGGCGTAAATTTCTTGCTTTCATTGTATGTCTAATATAGTACACATTTCTATTCTGTTGGCATTTTGAGTTATGGGGGCAATATACAAAAAGGTTTTTCAAGAGTTGATTACTGGGACTTGTTAAGTTCTTCACATGGTTTCAATTATTGTCACTAATGTATTCTCACTATGTAGCTGAACCTAAGATATATACTGAAAAGGACTGTGAGGCCATTCTGAAATATATAGAGCAGCACCAAGGATTTGATGCCGAAGGAAATGGGGGAGAGGGATCCTTGGACCCAAATGCTTGTATGAATGTATACACTGAATATAGAAATGCTACCGGGTTACAAAAGGAAATGTAGGATTTTGAACTTTTCAACTCCACCGTGTATTTTCAGCATTTTAAGGAACAAAATGTCACTAATGACAAAGCTTTGCCAATTCCCATTATAAATTCTTCTGCATACAGGGACAAGGTCATGTTAAGGTAGGAAGCAGTAGATGTAATTACACTTACACCTTGCAGACATACAGCACTCCTCCTGTGATTACTCCCCGTAATGTATATTTTGTGTGCGGTGAAAACGCATATACTTGGCTTCCCCGGGGATGGGCAGGGCGGTGTTACCTCTCATTCCTCTACCCCACAGTTTATATTGCCCCATCTGACTATCATAAGACACATCAACTAGTTAGACGAGAGATAGAATCTAACCGGAGCATTAGGAGTATTTTTTTTTTTTACACATCTTTTTATTGAAAAAACAAAGAAAAACAATAACAGGTGACTTACATCGCGGAATGAAAGGATGAGCAATATGCATACAAGGCATAATGGATGGAAAACTATCAATAAAGCCTACTCACAAGCTACATTGGGTAAGCGGCCGCACGACATTCAGGATAATCAAACAAATGCCAACCACCAATCCCACCTCCCCTGGAAACAGGATAAACATTGAGCAGCAGTCCAGAATAGAAGGGAGGGTGGGCGCAGCAGTAAAAAGGTTACGAGACTACAGCCGCATCCCGAATTCAATAACGGATGACGCAACAGTTGGCTAATTTATGCTATTAATAATACCCCCACCAGAGCCCATCCACCCAAAACACAAATTTGCGCCTCAATAAGACCACCGATATCAGGATTCGAAAGGATTTCAAACATAAAAACTACAAACACTAACAAGACGAACACCCCTCCCCATCACCCGGCACCCCTGCATATGGCTTGCACCTGTCCCAAACTAGCAGTGTGCCTGTCACCCCATCTAACTAGGTACTAAAAGTAGAAAAAGTGGAGGAGGACACCTCAGTATGGGCACCTGGTCCCCCCTCCCCTTGCCAGAACCAAGAATCCCCCAGGATAAAACCCCCAACTATTAGAGCGATATAAAACGAAACAGGGGAAACAGTAAACACCACCGACCTCCCGTAAATACAATGGTAGCAAATCCCACTTCAGCAAGCCCACGGTGCCAAGCCCCAACAATCAGTCTCATCCTTGACCCTTCCGATCAGTCGTGCAAGTCCCTTCCGGACGGACTGTCGCCGCCGCAGGATAGTCAAAATGCCGAAACAGTTCAGTAAAGTTCCTTCAGAGGCGAGGCAAAGTTTTAAAATCACTGGGAACTCCATCGACATCGACGATGTCCCTCACCACCATGAGCTCCCAACGTCGTTGTCTCAGTGATCGTAATGAAGGTGTCGGAGAGGGGAAAAACGCTGTTTCATCCAGTAGACAGTTCCCACCAAGAGTATCCGGAAAGGAAGCACCAATTAATTCACACACAGTAGGCAATGATGGTGGGCTTGATAATCCGTAGAGAGCAACGAGTTCACGGTCGTCGGCCATCACACTGCCATGAAGCTCCGACACCCCTCGTGGCACAGGGCCCACTGCAGTTACAAGGACCTCCGTGGGTGGTATAGGCCGATCAGGATATTGCACCAGATCAGGGTCCGGTCCCTCATGCCCATGTCCGTATGTGACCGCTATCATTTTCTGGACAATGGACTCCACATGGGAATGTAGTGCCCCGATAGCTACCAGTACAGTCCGCATCAACGGTTCACACTCAGTCCGTCCCCCACATTTCGTTCCGAGTCGACCATAATAGCGTCCCCCAGGGGCACCGGACCTCCCCAGGGGAACCGGCAAAATTGGGATGGACTGTCACGGAGGGAGACTCAGGGCGTACCAAGGCCACAATCCACGCTCCGCTACGGCAAGCGAAGACCCAGACTCAGCAAACACAGGCGGCGGCAAACCGGGTCTGCGGGTCAGGGACCTCCACCCACAGCCACAATCGTGCCTCGTCAACCCTTCGTCGATATTTAGGCCAGAGCAATAACCGCCGTCAAAATCGGCCTTAAAAAGTTCTCCACATCCAAGGACCGGACCCTGTCGATCACCCACGGCCGATGCTATTCAACTGGAACCCGGCTGGGCCAGTACTCAAGTCCCCGGCTCACAAGCTGGTGTAGGCCCCAAACTGCAACTCGACATAACTACGTCCACCAAGCTGGTAAAAGTCCCGGGATCGCTCCAAAGTACAGCACAGCAGTTCACACGCCCAGAGGCAGGGTGTAAATTCAGGATTAGTAGCAGGATCATCTAGCGGGGGACGGAGGTCGGCGGAGCCGGGAGCCTAAGCGGCCATCTTGGTTGCTAGCATAGCTCCTCCCCAGCATTAGGAGTTTTGATACCGATAGTACTGATCAGACTGACCCCTCCTTGCAACAGTTTGAAGATATTGCCAAAGGTCTCACTCCTTTTTGGGGACTGATTTTCAATAGCCGTAGTATAAGATGCCTGTCAAGAATAGTGGAAAACGAGGTTCAGACCACAGCTGGGATTCTGACCAACATTACTGTTGAGCTTCAGGCTACGAGGCTTGTTTCGCTCCAGAACCGAATGGTTCTTGACGTCATCCTAGCAGATAGGGGTGGAGCCTGCCGCGTGATCGGCAGCTCTTGTTGTGTTTTAATTCCTGATTCAGCCCCTACCATAAACCTTGCAATTCAGAAACTACACCGGTTAGCTAGTGAAGCACAAGTCAACAATGGTACTTGGTCCCTTAGTGGATGGGTCTGGGGTCTTTTATCTACCTGGGGTTGGAAGATATTCATGATTCTTGCTGGAGCCTTTGGAGTCATATTTACTTGCTGCCTATGTCTCCATTGTGGCCCGGCTTGCTGTTCTTTCTATGCGGCTAGACTAACGTCTGCTTCGAACATCTCCCGACAGGCCAAAGTCGACAAACAAATGATCCAGAAGGAGGTCTCAGATCTTATGCAGATCGGTGAGGGAGTGTTTGTAGAATAAATCTAGTTATATTTGCTATAGTAGGCCAAAAGGGCCGTCTGATGGGATATAAATACGATAAATACATGTTATTGGCCTAGTATATACAATATAACCTTATAACCGCATGATTAGCATTGCATTATTCACATTATATTATTGAAGTTAGGAACGATTCACCATAGTACTGCTTAAACCTATTGGTGTGACCGGAGCCATCTTGTTTCGTTTCTCTGTTTCAAGTACTGTTTTCCTGAAATCACGTGATTAAGCTTTCTGCACGAAACCACGATGGCAGACTTAGCTGTCTGCTCCACTCGCTAGTTTGTAGCTCAGGGAAACCCAAGGTCACACCTGCCCTTCTTGTGGGATGCGCACATTCTAGCAGAGCCCGTTCCTGCACTCCCCGAGCTACAGATCGGAAGGGAGGCACCTTACTGAACTTCCCCCGGAATAGCTTAGGCCTAGCTACTAGCAATCAATTGTGCCTTATATGGGCCTTCCTGCTGGCTCACTGACAAGTTGTATCTTTCCTAGTAAGGTGACATCGTGCTATGTGTGAAACGTACATATGCTTTGCCCTGCTTGTATGTAGTCAGTCTCCTCTGCGCACCTACGAGGGTCGTGTAGGCTGAGGCTCCCCTGTCAGGGCTTGTATTTGCAGAATAAACGATTGAACCTTCTATATTGCACACTGATTTATTATTCATGAATTAGGTATATGGGCTATTGGTGAGTATAGTCCTTTAGTATAATATTTTGATTCCTTCACAGCTTCTTCCGGGCCTTAAAAGAATGGCTGAAATGTGTGCAGATTCTTCGGCAGGTGTTCAGTAACTTGCTGACTGTGGTTTCTTTATTCAAGAATTCTTGCACAACAATGTCAATACTGTGCGCCAAGCACGGCACTCTGAAATAGCCACCTTGCTGCATGGCCTTAACTATATTACTGTCATTATCCGTGGAAACATAACCAATCATGCGATTTCTTGGATGCAGCCATTCATAGACCTTCCTATCAAACTCCTCCAAAAGGTTAGGTGCAGTATGAGTTTTCTCCATGGCAAACATGGCTACTGTTGCATGTTTCCGAGTAGCTTGAAAAACTGTGTCCATGTCAACACCTGCTTTTAACTTGTCTTTAACCCCTGCAAAAGAGACCCAGTGTGCAGTGATGCACATGTAATCAAGGGCTTGGCAACTGGTCCACATGTCTGTTGTCAGGTGGATAGTATGAACAGCACTCTTCTGAATAGCTGCGCCAATCACCTCCAGCACATCTTGATGTAGTGCTGGAACAGCAACTCTGGCAAAATAGGGCCGGCTAGGAACCTTCCATTTAGGGCAGACTGTTGCCACAAATTCTAGAAAACCCACCCCTTCCACAAAAGAAAAAGGGAAAGGGTCCAGCGCTAGCATTTAAGCCAGCTTTGCGTTATACAGACGTGCCATTGGGAGGTTGCGTTCAAATGGCGCATCCAACCAAAACATTCTGCTAATGGTAGTCAGGACCATTTTATGTGATAATGATGATGCAGACTTCTTCAAACCAGTTAGGCTCATTGATGTACTTTTTCGCATTTAGTGTCTCTCCCAGACTCTCAGTGTGCCTCATATATGTTGCAGGGCTAGAGGGTGTGGGCGCTACCAGTGAAGTGCTGCTGCCAGGGGTACTGGGTGTATCAGAAAAAATGTCTGTTCCTTCTTCACTTCCCTCCCTGCACGATAAGCCCCTCGTCATCATCATCAGATGCAATATCAATGGATACATTTGGATTTGTTGTACTTTTGACTCCCTGGATCTTCCTTAGGTGCACATCCCAAACGATAGTGCTGTGTTTTTTTAAATGACCTCTCTGGCCACCGGTGCCATAGTTGGTACCAAGCTTACCCCGACTAACTACTTGTTTAGAAATCGAACAAATGACCATGTTTTCCGCCTTTTGGCTAACACTAAAGAAGTCCCAAACTGGGGACTGGAGTTGTCTGCTGGTGGTGGAGGTGCTACTTTCAGTTTCAATGCCAGATGAAGTGGAGGATGGGCCTAGCTGAATTCGACTCTGTTGTTCACTTACAGCACCACTACTTGAGGTAATGGAGGTCGAGCTGGATGGAGGTCCCTGCCGGCCCTTCTGACGAGAAAATATGGAAGCTGTAGGTCATGTTGTGGCTCACTGGTTAGAGCAGGCAGACCCTGAAGCAGAGGTCAGACCCGGGACCAGGGTTCGATTCCCGACGCGGCAGGGCGTTGAGCTCAAATGTCCACGGACTCGATAATTCTCGCTTCGGTGCCTGACCTAATCATGGGTTCACACTCTGCAACTCTGGGCATTAAGCTTGCTTAATCTCCACAACGGCCCCCCCGCGGCGGGATGCCTGGCTTTCACCTTGGGGATGCCCTGTAGGGGCTATCTCACAGGGAAAAACCAGAACGGGTTCCCAAGGCAAGCGCGGAGATACCCCTTCGGGGGTAGATTCTGGCGCTATATAAGAAATATAATAATGTTGGTGTTGTAGTTAACTGCGTTGGTGGTGGTACCAGTGCCACGCTGCCCACATCCCTCTCAGCAGCCATTCGGGGTAGGGTCAAAAAGTCTGTCTGCTGCATGCCAACTGGGGCTGGAGTGACGACTGTGATGACTGGGTCGTCGTCAGACTGTTCATCAGCACCAGAATACACTTCTTGTTCGTCGTCATCATCCATAACTGAAAGCCTTGCGGGAACCTTCCTTTTAGGCTTAGCTACCTTTGTCGGCTCATGGCGTTCCTCACTCTCAGACTGCATTGGTGAGTTCCAATCAACATCAAGATTATCAGAAGGAAGGAGGCTTGAAGAAGAACTTGTAGTAGCCCTATTTGACCTTTTTCTTGCTGGGGATATGGAAGACAATGGATCATCCTCAGGAGGAATGGCTTCCTCGGATGATACCTCTGCTTGAATCTTGATTTCCTGATGTGCCCCTACTTCTGGAGGAACAAGCATTGTGGGCAGTTGTGCCGCTCTATGCGCCTCTAGTTGCGCCTCTCCATGCTCCTCTCCATGCACCTATCCTTGCGCCTCTCCTTGCGCCTCTCCTTGCGCCTCTACTTGCATCTATCCTTGTGCATGTACTTGCGCCTCTCCTTTAGCATGTACTTGCGCCTCTCCTTGCGCATGTACTTGCGCCTCTCCTTGCCCATGTACTTGCGCTTGTCCTAGTTGCACCTGTGGTTGTCGTTGCGGCTGTGGTTGTAGAACACTAATCAGCTGAGTTACACCCTGCGTTGATTGGGTGCTACTTTCTTGCGATGAGCCAACATCACTGGTCGATGGTGCTTGAGCAATGACAGTGGCTGCCTCTGCAGCACTCATGGGCTTAGACCTAACCTTGCGAGGTGGCACTGAGCTGCAGGCATTGTTTTTTTTCCCGAAAAAAGTGTCTGTGGGCACACCAGTCTCCTTGGTAAGTGTTACCACTTGCTTCTTCTGCTCCTTCTTACTGGCAGTGGCACTGGCAACTTTCTTTGTAGAGGAGCTACAGCCACCTTTCTTTGGGCCCATCTTCTTCAGATGTCAGAACAGCAGGCCGCAGTTGCACGAGTTGCAGAGATGTCTGTGGCCACACGTGACGTCGCGTAACGTTGTGCTGCACACACCACTGCAGGACTTCTTCCTGGCACTGGTGGTTCTCTTGTGCACCTAAAAGCAAAGGCAGCCAGAGGAACATAAGTTAAACACCCCAAAAGTAAAAAAACACACGAAATTCACCACAATCCAATGCCATCCATGCACTCAATGATGTTTAAATTCAAGAGGCCCCACACAAAGCATTGGTCCATGCATCACTTACTACCCCTGGGCATAATGGGTGAAAGCAGGGCAGGCTGGGTGCAGGCCTATGGTAAAATAGCACACTGCCTGGCTTCAAAATGGTCCCTTGTCCCGCAGCCACATGGCCAGGCCCTGCCTGGACAAGGCTTTGAAATGGCCCCACCCACATGGCCAGGCCCCAACAACACCCCAAAAAGTCATAAAGCACACAAAAATAACCACAATCCAATGCCATCCATGCCCTCAATGATGCTTAAATTCAAGAGGCCCCAAACAAAGCCTTGGTCCATGCACCCCTCACTACCCCTGGGCATAATGGGTGAAAGCACGGCAGGCTGGGTGCAGGCCTATGGCTCAAAGCACACTGCCTGGCTTCAAAATGACCCCTTGTCCCCCAGCCACATGACCAGGCCCTGCCTGGACCAGGCCTCAAAATGCCCCCCACCCACATATCCAGGCCCCAACAACACTACAAAAAGTCGAAAAGCACACAATAATCACCACAATTCAATGCCATCTATGCCCTCAATGATGTTTAAATTCAAGAGGCCCCACACAAATCCTTGGTCCATGCACCACTCACTCCCCTGGGCATAATGGGTGAAAGCAGGGCAGGCTGGGTGCAGGCCTATGGGTTAAATCACACTGCCTGGCTTAAAAATGGCCCCTTGTCCCCCAGCCACATGGCGAGGCCCTGCCTGGACCAGGCTTAAAAATGGCACCCACCCACATGGCCAGGCCCCAACAACACCCCTAAAAGTCGAAAAACACACAAAAATCACTACAATCCAATGCCATCCATGCCTTCAATGATGCTTAAATTCAAGAGGCCCCACACAAAGCCTTGGTCCATGCACCACTCACTACCCCTCGGCATAATGGGTGAAAGCAGGGCAGGCTGGGTGCAGGCCTATGGCTCAAAGCACACTGCGTAGCTTCAAAATGGCCCCTTGTCCCCCAGCCACATGGACACGCCCTGCCTTGACCACGCCTCAAAATGGCCCCCACCCACATGGCCAGGCCCCAACAACACCGCAAAAAGTCGAAAAGCACACAACAATCACCACAATCCAATGCCATCCATGCCCTCAATGATGCTTAAATTCAAGAGGTCCCACACAAAGCCTTGGTCCATGCACAACTCACTACCACTGGGCATAATGGGTGAAAGCAGGGCAGACTGGGTGCAGGCCTATGGCTCAAAGCACACTGCCTGGCTTCAAAATGGCCCCTTGTCCCCCAGCCACATGGCCAGGCCCTGCCTGGACCAGGGCTCAAAATGTAAATGTAAATGTAAGGGTTTCAAGGCTCTTGTTCAAATACCGCTGTGGAACCCGTTCTGGCTTTCCCTGTGAGGCATCCACTCCTGTGCACCCCCAGGATGAAGGCCAGGCATCCTTAGCATTGTGGGGGCCATTGTGGAGATTAAGCAAGCTATTGCCCAGAGTTGCAGAGTGGGAGTCTATGATTAGAATAGGCACCGAGGCGTGAATTATCAGGTCCGTGGAATTTTGAGCCCAAGACCTTCCGAGGCGGGGAATTGAACCCTGGTCCCAGGCTAGACCTCTGCACCAGGGTCTGCCGCTTTAACCATTGAGCCACACGTCTCCACCCACATGGCCAGGCCCCAACAACACCCCAAAAAGTCGAAAAGCACACAAAAATCACCACAATCCAATGCCATCCATGCCCTCAATGATGCTTAAATTCAAGAGGCCCCACACAAAGCCTTTGTCCATGCACCACTCACCACCCCTGGGCATAATGAGTAAAAGCAGGGCAGGCTGGGTGCAGGCCTAGGCTCAAAGTACACTGCCTGGCTTCAAAATGGCCCCTTGTCCCCCAGCCAAATGGCCAGGCCCTGCCTGGACCAGGCCTCAAAATGGCACCCACTCACATGGCCAGGCCCCAACAACACCCCCAAAAAGTCATAAAGCACACAAAAATCACCACAATCCCATGCCATCCATGCCCTCAATGATGCTTAAATTCAAGAGGCCCCACACAAAGCCTTGGTCCATGCACCACTCACTACCCCTGGGCATAATGAGTGAAAGCAGGGCAGGCTGGGTGCAGGCCTATGGTGCAAAGCACACTGCCTGGCTTCAAAATGGCCCCTTGTCCCCCAGCCACATGGCCAGGCCCCAACAACACCACAAAAAGTCAAAAAGTACCCAAAAAATCACCACAATCCAATGCCATCCATGCCCTCAATGATGTTTAAATTCAAGAGGCCCCACACAAAGCTTTGGTCCATGCACCACTCACTACCCCGGGCATAATGGATGAAAGCAGGGCAGGCTGGGTCCAGGCCTATGGCTCAAAGCATACTGCCTGGCATCAAAATGGCCCCTTGTCCCCCAGCCACATAGCCAGGCCCTGCCTGGACCAGGCCTCAAAATGCCCCCCACCTAAATGGCCAGGCCCCAACAACACCCCAAAAAGTCAAAAAGCACACAAAA
Organism: Lissotriton vulgaris; assembly: GCF_964263255.1. Taxonomy (NCBI): domain Eukaryota; kingdom Metazoa; phylum Chordata; class Amphibia; order Caudata; family Salamandridae; genus Lissotriton; species Lissotriton vulgaris. Next base: position 570,416,150 of record NC_141694.1, on the reverse strand, counting down.
ATCACCACAATCCAATGCCATCCATGCCCTCAATGATGCTTAAATTCAAGCGGCCCCACACAAAGCCTTGGTCCATGCACCACTCACTACCCCTCGGCATAATGGGTGAAAGCAGGGCAGGCTGGGTGCAGGCCTATGGCTCAAAGCACACTGCGTAGCTTCAAAATGGCCCCTTGTCCCCCAGCCACATGGACACGCCCTGCCTTGACCACGCCTCAAAATGGCCCCCACCCACATGGCCAGGCCCTAACAACACCGCAAAAAGTCGAAAAGCACACAACAATCACCACAATCCAATGCCATCCATGCCCTCAATGATGCTTAAATTCAAGAGGTCCCACACAAAGCCTTGGTCCATGCACAACTCACTACCACTGGGCATAATGGGTGAAAGCAGGGCAGACTGGGTGCAGGCCTATGGCTCAAAGCACACTGCCTGGCTTCAAAATGGCCCCTTGTCCCCCAGCCACATGGCCAGGCCCTGCCTGGACCAGGGCTCAAAATGTAAATGTAAATGTAAGGGTTTCAAGGCTCTTGTTCAAATACCGCTGTGGAACCCGTTCTGGCTTTCCCTGTGAGGCATCCACTCCTGTGCACCCCCAGGATGAAGGCCGGGCATCCTTAGCATTGTGGGGGCCGTTGTGGAGATTAAGCAAGCTATTGCCCAGAGTTGCAGAGTGGGAGTCTATGATTAGAATAGGCACCGAGGCGTGAATTATCAGGTCCGTGGAATTTTGAGCCCAAGACCTTCCGAGGCGGGGAATTGAACCCTGGTCCCGGGCTAGACCTCTGCACCAGGGTCTGCCGCTTTAACCATTGAGCCACACGTCTCCACCCACATGGCCAGGCCCCAACAACACCCCAAAAAGTCGAAAAGCACACAAAAATCACCACAATCCAATGCCATCCATGCCCTCAATGATGCTTAAATTCAAGAGGCCCCACGCAAAGCCTTTGTCCATGCACCACTCACCACCCCTGGGCATAATGAGTAAAAGCAGGGCAGGCTGGGTGCAGGCCTAGGCTCAAAGTACACTGCCTGGCTTCAAAATGGCCCCTTGTCCCCCAGCCAAATGGCCAGGCCCTGCCTGGACCAGGCATCAAAATGGCACCCACTCACATGGCCAGGCCCCAACAACACCCCCAAAAAGTCATAAAGCACACAAAAATCACCACAATCCCATGCCATCCATGCCCTCAATGATGCTTAAATTCAAGAGGCCCCACACAAAGCCTTGGTCCATGCACCACTCACTACCCCTGGGCATAATGAGTGAAAGCAGGGCAGGCTGGGTGCAGGCCTATGGTGCAAAGCACACTGCCTGGCTTCAAAATGGCCCCTTGTCCCCCAGCCACATGGCCAGGCCCCAACAACACCACAAAAAGTCAAAAAGTACCCAAAAAATCACCACAATCCAATGCCATCCATGCCCTCAATGATGTTTAAATTCAAGAGGCCCCACACAAAGCTTTGGTCCATGCACCACTCACTACCCCGGGCATAATGGATGAAAGCAGGGCAGGCTGGGTCCAGGCCTATGGCTCAAAGCATACTGCCTGGCATCAAAATGGCCCCTTGTCCCCCAGCCACATAGCCAGGCCCTGCCTGGACCAGGCCTCAAAATGCCCCCCACCTAAATGGCCAGGCCCCAACAACACCCCAAAAAGTCAAAAAGCACACAAAAATCACCACAATCCAATGCCATCCATGCCCTCAATGATGCTTAAATTCAAGCGGCCCCACACAAAGCCTTGGTCCATACACCACTCGCTAGCCCTTGGCATAATGGGTGAAAGCAGGGCAGGCTGGGTGCAGGCCTATGGCTCAAAGCACACTGCCTGGCTTCAAAATGGCTCCTTGTACCCAAGCCACAAGGCCAGGCCCTGCCTGGACCAGGCCTCAAAATGGCCCCCACCCACATGTCCAGGCCCCAAAAACACTATAAAAAGTCGAAAAACACACAATAATCACCACAATTCAATGCCATCTATGCCCACAATGATGTTTAAATTCAAGAGGCCCCACACAAAGCTTTGGTCCATGCACCACTCACTACCCCGGGCATAATGGATGAAAGCAGGGCAGGCTGGGTGCAGGCCTATGGCTCAAAGCACACTGCCTGGTTTCAAAATGACCCCTTGTCCCCCAGCCACATGGCCAGGCCCTGCCTGGACCAGGCCTCAAAATGGCACCCACCCACATGGCCAGGCCCCAACAACACCCTAAAAAGTCAAAAAGACAGAAATCACCACAATCTAATGCCATCCATGCCCTCAATGATGCTTAAATTCAAGAGGCCCCACACAAAACCTTGGTCCATGCACCACTCACTACCCCTGGGCATAATGGGTGAAAGCAGGGCAGGCTGGGTGCAGGCCTATGGCTCAAAGCACACTGCCTGGTTTCAAAATGACCCCTTGTCCCCCAGCCACATGGCCAGGCCCTGCCTGGACCAGGCCTCAAAATGGCCCCCACCCACATGTCCAGGCCCCAACAACACTATACAAAGTCGAAAAACACACAATAATCACCACAATTCAATGCCATCTATGCCCACAATGATGTTTAAATTCAAGAGGCCCCACACAAAGCCTTGGTCCATGCACCACTCACTCCCCTGGGCATAAAGGGTGAAAGCAGGGCAGGCTGCGTGCAGGCCTATGGCTCATAGCACACTGCCTGGCTTAAAAATGGTCCTTGTCCCCAGCCACATGGCGAGGCCCTGCCTGGACCAGGCTTAAAAATGGCACCCACCCACATGGCCAGGCCCCAACAACACCCCTAAAAGTCGAAAAACACACAAAAATCACTACAATCCAATGCCATCCATGCCTTCAATGATGCTTAAATTCAAGAGGCCCCACACAAAGCCTTGGCCCATGCACCACTCACTACCCCTGGGCATAATGGGTGAAAGCAGGGCAGGCTGGGTGCAGGCCTATGGCTCAAAGCACACTGCCTAGCTTCAAAATGGCCCCTTGTCCCCCAGCCACATGGACACGCCCTGCCTGGACCAAGCCTCAAAATGGCCCCCACCCACATGGCCAGGCCCCAACAATACCCCAAAAAGTCGAAAAGCACACAAAAATCACCACAATCCAATGCCATCCATGCCCTCTTTGATGCTTAAATTCAAGAGGTCCCACACAAAGCCTTGGTCCATGCACCACTCACTACCCCTGGGCATAATGGGTGAAAGAAGGACAGGCTGGGTGCAGGCCTATGGCTCAAAGCACACTGCCTGGCTTCAAAATGGCCCCTTGTCCCCCAGCCACATGGCCAGGCCCTGCCTGTACCAGGCCTCAAAATGGCACCCACCCACATGGCCAGGCCCCAACAACACCCCAAAAAATCGAAAAGCACTCAAAAATCACCACATTCCAATGCCATCCATGCCCTCAATGATGCTTAAATTCAAGAGGTACCACACAAAGCCTTGGTCCATGCACCAATCACTACCCCTGGGCACAATGGGTGAAAGCAGGGCAGGTTGGGTGCAGGCCTATGGCTCAAAGCACACTACCTGGCTTCAAAATGACCCCTTGTCCCCCAGCCACATGGTCACTCTCTACCCCTGGGTCCACTGGTGAGCAGCGAGGGGACCCCGCGTGCGCGTGGATTGTTTAATTCTGATCATAGATGTTTGCTGCCGCACAAGCGTTTTTTTTTCTTTTCTTGTTTCATCATGTTGCTGCTTCCCCCAGCAGAGGAGCAGGGCTCGGCTTTTGAACTAAAACCATTAAATATTTTTCAAGTGCAGCAGGGAGGAACCAAGGCGAGTGAGGCCGGCCTCTGCCCTCGAAGCCTTGTGCAATGCTTCAACCCACTTACTTGTGTTTGGGTTGAAAGGGGGCGGGCGTGGACTCCTCGGACACATGTCCCCCTCTGCGCCTCGGGTTGTGTGAGAGCTTCCCAGAGCGTTGTTAGCGTGTTGAATTCTAGTTGAAGCTGGCACTCTATAAATTACTTACATTTCTCTGCGCCTAAAATGTTCAATTTTTTTTGCTGTGTATTTATTTTGTATTCTTTTTCAATGAGAACTGCCTCTTGAACGTTTTCCAATCGGCATCGATTTGTATTGATACCCCGCTGCTAAGTTCTGAATGTTTCATTTTGAGGTTATAGTGTCAAATCCAAAGTTAAAACGGGGCAAACGCTAGAGTGGTCGAGGGAGTTTTTTACACCCGCAACACCCCAGGATTTTTAAAATGCAGACAATTGCTATTACATTTTTCATATTGGGTTAGTTCAAGCCAGCCAGAACTACAACACCCAGAATGCACTAGGTTGTGGCATACAATAAGTTGTACAGTGCTCTGGAATGGCTTAAATCCACCCTAGTTTGACGCTGTTCGTTTTTGGCGCGAGTTCGGAGACATTGGGGTATTCTAAATGGATTTTAGCTCTGATTCTTGCATACCCCTGCACCGGTGAAACGTCACATCCGGTGTAGGGCGCAGGCCCGGACCAGGACTGACCCTTCCCCTCATTGAAAGAGGGCTGTCCTGGGTGAATGAAGTAAGGCACTCACTCCCGTAAGACTGATTGCAGGGAGGTTTGACTAATAAGTGGTTTGTCCGCATCGGTCATGTATACAAACATTAAAACATTAATGAACCGCGGCGTGCATGAGACCAGCATCCATTCGAAGGATTTGTGATACGTAATAATAATTAAATGTCTCACTCTAAATAGTAAAAACCTGAACAGTGTGTACTACTTAATGGGGTTGCAACAGTCATGGTGGGATTTTAAAATGCCTGCTTTGAAAAAGCTTGTTTAACACTTGTTTTTCTTGCCTCCGTTCCCTGCTTCTGATCGTTTTTTTTCTTGCCTCTGTTTCCTGCTTCTGATCGTTTTTTTTCTTGCCTCTGTTCCCTGGGGCGTTACTGTTAAGACAATGGGGTGACCCAGAAAGTCAAGGAGACCTGGGTGATAAATGCTATTCAAAGACAATGGTCTCAGACAATTATTTCTACTTAATCAATAATCACATTTTCTTAGTCATGGGGCATGTCCAGCAAATCAGCCCAAGTACATTCAATGATAATTTGTATAATATCAAATCAAGAAAGCAACAGCAATAATTATGAAACCAGGGCAATTTTAATTCATTGCATTCGTGGCTACTTCACTATATAAAAAGAGAATTTGGTTGCCCAAACTGGAGTATGTGCAAGAAACTGAATATAGCGTGCTAGAATAGAAAGATATAGAAAGAGCATAGAATGAAGAGTACTTCAAATTTGGATATACGAACAATGAATTTACACAATGTACAATTTACAGATGGCCTGGCATGTAATAAATTCAAACCAATTTTTTTTTTTTTTATGGAGACAATGCTTCCAAAATTACATTGCACACTAAAATGTATAACAACATCCAGGGCAAAGATTCTATGGCGTCAACGTTTCGACTCGTCTTTTAGGCCTTATGGAAAATTGAACCTTGGCCAGCGAGTCTTCATCAGGACTATTAGAAAATTAGTGTGGGCAGCCAGAAGAGTAGCAAAAGCCCTAATCAATGTAGGTGGCAGGGGGAAGTGATGTTTTCAATCTCACACCCAGGGATAGGGAATTACTACCTTATTCACAAGGAGGGTCTAGGTTGTAAATTTGATCCAATCATGCAGGCATTAAATCTCTGCTTCCTCAAATGTCATGGAAATTAGTTAGGTCCCATTTAAGGGGTGTTACTGGGCAGAGATGGGCGTGTGGCTGACCTAGACTGAGGGATGTCTGTGTGTGTGTGGCTCTATGTATGTGTGTGTGGCTCTGTGTGTGTGTTGGACTCTGTGTGTGTGTGTGTGTTGGGCTCTGTGTGTGTGTGTGTGTGTGTTGGGCTCTGTGTGTGTTTTGGGCTCTGTGTGTGTGTGTTGGGCTCTGTGTGTGTGTGTGGCTCTGTCTGTCCATGTGTGTGGCTCTGTCTGTGTATGTGTGTGGCTCTGTCTGTGTGTGTCTCTGTCTGTGTGTGTGTGGCTCTGTCTGTGTGTATGTGTGTGGCTGTCTGTGTGTGTGTGTGTGGCTCTGTCTGTGTGTGTGACTCTGTCTGTGTGTGTGTGTGTGGCTCTGTGTGTGTGTGGCTCTGTCTGTGTGTGCGTGTAGATCTGTCTGTGTGGCTCTGTCTGTGTCTGTGTGGCTCTGTCTGTGTGTGGCTCTGACTGTATGTGTGAGTGTGTGCGGCTCTGTCTGTGTGTGTGTGTGTGTGAGACTCTGTGTGTGTGTGGGGGGGGCTCTGTCTGTCTGTGTGTGTGTGTGGCTCTGTCTGTCTGTGTGTGTGGCTCTGTCTGTCTGTGTGTGTGTGTGGCTCTGTCTGTCTGTGTGTGTTGCTCTGTCTGTGTTTGTGGGTGGGTTTGGGTGTGGGTGCAAATGCAATAGGTCTCGCATTTGCGAGCGATTAAGCTATTGGCATTGTAAATGACAATGCCATTTATTTATATGTTTTAAAAGCAAAAACATAAATAAAAATAATGTCATGAGCAATGCCAATAGCTCTAACTTTAACAATGCCGAGACCATTGCATTGTAAATGCTTGTTTTGAGACTTGTGCCCTGGTCACCATGGTGAATGTCGCTAAAGTAGTGGACAGCAGTGCAGAGCGGGCTAGATCATGGCCATAAACATGATTCAGGAACCTGCTTTGTGCACCTCTTTGGACTTATCAAAACAATATTGCTTAAATTGATGTGAAGCAAGGGTAGGTCGTCAAACTGGTGGCGCTTTTGAAAACCAAGGCCTCTGGATTTGTTTTTATAACATTCATTATTTCAGAGTTTGCACAATGTAGTTAAATTACTTGGCGTAACAAAGTAGTTTGGTAATGGCTTAACTTACTAAGCAAGTCATCATAAGCCCCCCTTGCTCTCCACCCTTGAAGAATCTCCTCTTAGGCCTAATTACGAGTGGCCCATCTGGGAAAGCCACTAATATTATTATTATTATTGGTATTAAAATCTGAGGTGTTATAAATATTGCCTATTACAAGAAGTACAAAAGGGGGTGGTGATGGACGGAGCATCTGAATCAATCAAACATTCACACCCAGTCAAATGATCTGGGTTTATTCCATCACCATTCTTTAGCCCACTCTGCCACCCCAGTTCAGACATGGCTATATGCAAATCAGTCTGACCCTGTGCCTCATGGGAACAGTCCAGCCCGAACTGCCAAGCCATGTCTTCCCTGGACCGGAAACAAGCTTCTGAGGACTGTTTTCTGGCATTCCAGCCGTCTTCAGCCCGGCTTGCTTGAATCCAGTGGCAAAGAGAACAAGGGACTCACGTCTGAGCATACCCTGCCACACTTATGGCGGCCAAAAGCAGTACAAAAGGCGGTGGTGATGGACGGAGCATCTGAATCAATCAAACACTCACACCCAGTCAAAATATCTGGGTATAATCCATCACCGTCCTTTAGCCCACTCTGCCACCCCAGTTCAGACATGGCTATATGCAAATCAGTCTGACCCTGTGCCTCATGGGAACAGTCCAGCCCGAACTGCCAAGCCATGTCTTCCCTGGACCGGAAACAAGCTTCTGAGGACTGGTTTCTGGCATTCCAGCCGTCTTCAGCCCGGCTTGCTTGAATCCAGTGGCAAAGAGAACAAGGGACTCACGTCTGAGCATACCCTGCCACACTTATGGCGGCCAAAAGCAGTACAAAAGGCGGTGGTGATGGACGGAGCATCTGAATCAATCAAACACTCACACCCAGTCAAAATATCTGGGTATAATCCATCACCGTCCTTTAGCCCACTCTGCCACCCCAGTTCAGACATGGCTGAATGCAAATCAGTCTGACCCTGTGCCTCATGGGAACAGTCCAACCCGAACTGTCAAGCCATGTCTTCCCTGGACCGGAAACAAGCTTCCGAGGACCAGTTTCTGGCATTCCAGCCGTCTTCAGCCCGGCTTGCTTGAATCAAGTGGCAAAGTGAGCAAGGGACTCACGTCTGAGCATACCCTGCCACACTTATGGCGGCCAAAAGCGGTACAAAAGGGGGTGGTGATGGACGGAGCATCTGAATCAAGCAAACACTCACACCCATTCAAAAGATCTGGGTTTAATCCATCACCGTTCTTTAGCCCACTCTGCCTCCCCAGTTCAGACATGGCTGTATGCAAATCAGTCTGACCCTGTGCCTCATGGGAACAGTCCAGCCCGAACTGCCAAGCCATGTCTTCCCTGGACCGGAAACAAGCTTCCGAGGACCGGTTTCTGGCATTCCAGCCGTCTTCAGCCCGGCTTGCTTGAATCCAGTGGCAAAGTGAGCAAGGGACTCACGTCTGAGCATACCCTGCCACACTTATGGCGGCCAAAAGCGGTACAAAAGGGGATGGTGATGGACGGAGCATCTGAATCAATCAAACACTCACACCCATTCAAAAGATCTGGGTTTATTCCATCACCGTTCTTTAGCCCACTCTGCCTCCCCAGTTCAGACATGGCTGTATGCAAATCAGTCTGACCCTGTGCCTCATGGGAACAGTCCAGCCCGAACTGCCAAGCCATGTCTTCCCTGGACCAGAAACAAGCTTCCGAGGACCGGTTTCTGGCATTCCAGCCGTCTTCAGCCCGGCTTGCTTGAATCCAGAGGCAAAGTGAGCAAGGGACTCACGTCTGAGCATACCCTGCCACACTTATGGCGGCCAAAAGCGGTACAGTAGGGGATGGTGATGGACGGAGCGTCTGAATCAATCAAACACTCACACCCAGTCAAAAGATCTGGGTTTAATCCATCACTTTTCTTTAGCCCACTCTGCCACCCCAGTTCAGACATGGCTGTATGCAAATCAGTCTGACCCTGTGCCTCATGGGAACAGTCCAGCCCGAACTGCCAAGCCATGTCTTCCCTGGACCGGAAACAAGCTTCCGAGGACCGGTTTCTGGCATTCCAGCCGTCTTCAGCCCGGCTTGCTTGAATCCAGTGGCAAAGTGAGCAAGGGACTCACGTCTGAGCATACCCTGCCACACTTATGGTGGCCAAAAGCGGTACAAAAGGGGTTGGTAAAGGACGGAGCATCTCAATCAATCAACCACTCACACCCAGGCAAAAGATATGGGTTTAATCCATCACCGTTCTTTAGCCCACTCTGCCACCCCAGTTCAAACATGACTGTATGCAAATCAGTCTGACCCTGTGCCTCATGGGAACAGTCCAGCCCGAACTGCCAAGCCATGTCTTCCCTGGTCCGGAAACAAGCTTCCGAGGACCGGTTTCTGGCATTCCAGCCGTCTTCAGCCCGGCTTGCTTGAATCCAGTGGCAAAGTGAGCAAGGGACTCACGATGGAGCATACCCTGACACACTTATGGTGGCCAAAAGCAGATCAGTTGACTGGGGGTGAGTGTTTGATTTGCTCAAACGCTCCGTCCATCATCCCCTTTTGTATCGCTTTGTTCGCCCTAAGTTGGCAGGGTATGCTCAGACGTGAGTCCCTTGCTCACTTGGCCACTGGATTCAAGATAGCCTGGCTGATGAGGATTATGAATCCGAAACCGGTCCCAGGATGCTTGTTTCCGATCCAGGGAAGACATGGCTTGGCAATTCAGGCTGGACTGTTCCCATGAGGCACAGGGTCAGACTGATTTGCATATGGCCATGTCTGAACTGGGGTGGCTGAGTGAGCTAAAGAATGGTGATGGATTAAACCCATATCAGTTGACTTGGGGTGAGTGTTTGATTTTCTCAAACGCTCCGTCCATCATCCCCTTTTGTATCGCTTTGTTCGCCCTAAGTTGGCAGGGTAAGCTCAGACGTGAGTCCCTTGCTCACTTGGCCACTGGATTCAAGATAGCCTGGCTGATGAAGATTATGAACCCGAAACCGGTCCCAGGATGCTTGTTTCCGGTACAAGGAAGACATGGCTTGGCAATTCGGGCTGGACTGTTCCCATGAGGCACTGGGTCAGACTGATTTGCACATGGCCATGTCTGAAGTGGGGTGGCTGAGTGAGCTAAAGAATGGTGATGGATTAAATCCAGATCAGTTGACTGGGGGTGAGTGTTTGATTTGTTCAAACGCTACGTCCATCATCCCCTTTTGTATCGCTTTGTTCGCCCTAAGTTGGCAGGGTATGCTCAGACGTGAGTCCCTTGCTCACTTGGCCACTGGATTCAAGATAGCCTGGCTGATGAGGATTATGAATCCGAAACCGGTCCCAGGATGCTTGTTTCCGATCCAGGGAAGACATGGCTTGGCAATTCGGGCTGGACTGTTCCCATGAGGCACAGGGTCAGACTGATTTGCATATGGCCATGTCTGAACTGGGGTGGCTGAGTGAGCTAAAGAATGGTGATGGATTAAACCCATATCAGTTGACTGGGGGTTAGTGTTTGATTTTCTCAAACGCTCCGTCCATCATCCCCTTTTGTATCGCTTTGTTCGCCCTAAGTTGGCAGGGTAAGCTCAGACGTGAGTCCCTTGCTCACTTGGCCACTGGATTCAAGATAGCCTGGCTGATGAAGATTATGAATCCGAAACCGGTCCCAGGATGCTTGTTTCCGGTACAAGGAAGACATGGCTTGGCAATTCGGGCTGGACTGTTCCCATGAGGCACTGGGTCAGACTGATTTGCACATGGCCAAGTCTGAAGTGGGGTGGCTGAGTGAGCTAAAGAATGGTGATGGATTAAATCCAGATCAGTTGACTTAGGGTGAGTGTTTGATTTGTTCAAACGCTACGTCCATCATCCCCTTTTGTATCGCTTTGTTCGCCCTAAGTTGGCAGGGTATGCTCAGACGTGAGTCCCTTGTTCACTTGGCCACTGGATTCAAGATAGCCTGGCTGATGAGGATTATGAATCCGAAACCGGTCCCAGGATGCTTGTTTCCGGTCCAGGGAAGACATGGCTTGGCAATTCGGGCTGGACTGTTCCCATGAGGCACAGGGTCAGACTGATTTGCATATGGCCATGTCTGAACTGGGGTGGCTGAGTGAGCTAAAGAATGGTGATGGATTAAACCCAGATCAGTTGACTCGGGGTGAGTGTTTGATTTGCTCAAATGCTCCATCCATCATCCCCTTTTGTATTACAAATAGAGCCCCTTAAAATGTGGCATAATATGCAGGATTTGGTGCTTTGTGAACCAACATCCGTATGTACCGGCATTTACCTGGCATTCAGACGATTTCACCGGACGAAATTTACCTGGGGAGAATTACAAGCCCCAAAACTTGTAGTTCTGATTTGCACAGGGATCGGTAAAGAACGGGCCACTGGTAATGAGGGTCTTAGTTGTGGTAATTACAGACAGACCCTCGGTCTGAAGGAACCTCGGTGCTTGTAATTTTTCCTTGAAATACATTTTCAGGATGTTGAGAAGAATTATGGCAGTACATGCTCTCTGGGCTGACTGGCAAGCAGCCATCACTATTTCTTAAGCAGAATAGATTGTTCAGAGGCTTTCTTCAGCGCACACCAGGCCATGGATACTAACAGGAGTACAGTGATGAGTTCAATCTTACGACTGATGTTTACCAGAGTCATTACAAATAAAATACAGAGGGGACATCTTTATCAAAGGACTCTGCTAAGGACACATATTGGGAAGACCCGTAGATAAAGAAGCCTTTCATGCGGTATCACTTCCCTGATTAGAAGGGCCATCCCCACATGCCATTGATTAAAAAATAAAAAAACGAAGTCATTGTTTTTGTTAACCTCGACTCAAGCTTTACCCGCCGGAAACAGCACTGATCCGTGTCTGCTGCATATCTTTGACTTCGGAGGAGGCAGATTAGATATTCTGAGGGAGGACATTTTCACACCCCAGGGGCTGCGTTCTGGGATTTCTCCTTACAGTGATCCCCCACACTCATGTTTTTAGGTCTCGTAAGAGGCATGGGCTTGAGCAGTGAAGCTGCTCTAAGAAACGCCCTGCGAGAGATTTTGTTCTAAAAAGGGTCCTAAAGCCCCGCCCCTCCTTTTCATTGGGTTGCACCAGCGTTCATGGTAAATGCTGGCTTCCCATTGGAAAAGAGGGGTTTTGGGTGCCACCCTGTCCATTTTTGGACAGCCCCTCTGGACACCATAGCTGGCGTAAAGACGTTTCTTATCAGCTTGTTTATTTAGCAAGCTGATAAAAAAAGTCTTCCCGAGAGCTAGGCGGCGCACAGGCATTCCGAAGGCGCCTTCACTTCCCCCTCCTCGCGTATCAAGCAAAGGTTCAGTACGTCTTCTGTTTCCCTCACCCCTCTACCCCACCCCACTCTCAAGCTGTGCCCACTTAAAACACTCTAGAGGTGCCCCTCCTGCACTGTCCCAGTAACTCGCTATACATCTCAGGGCGGGTCTCTAATTAATTGATAATTGCAATATCTATGCAGAAGTCCGATTAAATCCATTTCATGCCTCCAGTGAAATGCCCACGAAACGCAAGTCAGATTTCTGCGGCACGGTTAAGATACCTAAAAGAAACAACAGGAGAATGTCTCCTCGGTTCATTCTAGCACATGCTTTTGACGATTCTTCTTGTAAAACTGTCCAATGTTCATGATTTAAAAACACTTGTATCTTTCAATGAATCGCGTGTTTACGGCCAGAAAAGAGCGCAGCGGCTCTATCTCTCGGTATTTTACTAATAAAGTACATTTGGGGGGGCGACATGATTTATATTCTGGGAGACAGGCTTGGGGGACAGGGAAAGTGGGGCGTTGAACTGATGACTCGCATTTGTGAATTTGAGGGGGGGATGAAGAGAAGTTGGGGGTTTGCATAGCAGGCCAGCCCCGTTCGTCCCCTTAATGTTCCTGTTCCTCTTATGAATACAATCTTTGTATTAACTTGATCGACATGCAGCAACTGTTTTCAGCTCTGTCCCTCGGGGGCTTGAGGGGAGGCGGAAGCCGGCAGAGGAGAATCCCAGGTACCCCACCCTGTCTGGAAAAAAAAACACAAAGCTGACCGCACCCCTGTCACAGGAACCAAGATGCACAACTCTGCAGCTAATTAATCTAAGTGGATACACTGTACAGCGCCAACATGCTTACTTCCTCCCGCTTCAGGGAGCTTTGAGAGCTTGTGAATGTCTCATCTACATTAACACTTTTTGAGGCAGACGCCCTTTTTGTGACACTTGAAATAATACAGAAAACTTTTTTTATTGACTTTGTAGGCTGGAATCAGGTGGAATGCAGGTTGGAGTTGCACACAGATCTCAGCAACAAGCACATTGACCATCTGAACTGTCTTACTGTCATGGATGGCCCCACTTAGTGGAGCTCACACACCATACAAGACTCATCTCCCACCACCTTCAAACACCCTCCCGAGCTCACATCTACTCTCACCCCAGAGCGCTTTGAGACAGGCCAAGCAGACAGAAATACAGACAGTGTAAACTTTGAAACACAGTCATTGGCAGCAAAAAGTGGGCTTCAATGTGCTACCACTGCGCAAGGGACACTTTGTTAAATGTAGTGTGGGGACCCCGTGATGCTGTGCAATGCCACAGCATCGCTGGTTCGTAACAGCGCTAAACTGCATCTTTAAACGCAGAGATTGCATCCAAAGTCGGCTCATATACAGACTATTAAACTATGTTATTTTAGGCCTATCGCAAGCGCCTCAAGGTGATCGACCGTGAATGCCTCGTGAACAGTACGCTCTATACTATTTCTCTTGGCAGCTTTCCAGGCTAAACGGAGCTGTGAACTCACTACAGAGTAACAGCGCTTCCTAATCCATAGAGAAAATAGGTTAAAAGTAGGGACCCATGGTGAAGCTAAACCACGCCCCTCGTTGTACCCTTTCAGACCACATATTGTTTCATTATTCGTTATTTGACCCCCCACCATCTAAATATATATTGTAAATGTATATTTCCACTGCCCAATTACTGTAGCTGGTTCTTCTGCACACATCCACAGAAGTGATCGTTTGACTTTAATTACTAGTAATGTAACCCCCGGTAACCCTTATATCCTGCTTGGTGTAAAGCTCTCTGATGCCCTTGGGACATGTCCGCGCTATATACATTTGCAAAAATAAATATCACGGTCACAGCGGCACTAGATGGGACGAGCGCTGTATACACGGGCCTGCAGATAAGCACACACACCCTCCTCACACCCACGAGGCTCTCCCTTTCCAGGGGTGGGCACTGCCCCTCATCTCTGGCTGGTCCTGGAGAAAGCTCCTCCCCTTGAGCGATTCAGATCACAGGATTGGTGGGTCTGCTCCAGCGGCGCAACGAGACCTAAACTTAAAGGGGGAGGTGGTACTTGGCTAAGACTCTCAGCCCGGGCCAGGCTCGAGTGCTGCTGGTGGCCGTTATGACAGTCTTTTTTGGCGATCTCCTCCCCCATAACCTCCTTCTCCATGGATTCCCTCACTACCACTCTACAACAGTGAGCCTCATCTCTCCCTACCCTCTCTCTGACATACATTTCATTTTTTTATAGCGCTACTCATAGTTTAGTCACACTTAGTTCTGTGATCGGCATGGCACAAGTTCTTTGGTGTAGGCACATAGGGCCGGCGCTAGGCATGGGCAGTGTGGGCAGCTGCCCAGGGCCTCGCACCGGTGGTGTGTCCTGTTGTTTCCCTAGCAATCAATTTGTAAGAAAGGTGTCTCCTTGCAATTAGGTTCCAGGGGAGGCCCCCACCCCCTCTCTGGGCCTCTCAGGGATGGTGTCTGGAGGTCTAGGACAGGGAGACGCTTCCTCTTATCCCAATTGCAAGGAGACCCATTCTGAGACACTGCGGGATGTCCATAGTCCAGCATATTACCGCCCCGTAGTTTTAACTTTTAGCCCACAAGCAATTCCCACACCTATCGGACTGAGGGTGTGAGAATTGCTTTTGGGTTGAAAGTTAAAACTGTGGGGCGCTAAAATGCTGGACAATGGGCCTCCCATAGTGTTTCTGAATGGCCTCCTTTCAAGAGGTCACTTATTTAAATTAGAGAGGCCTCCCACATTCACTTTTGGCCCAGGGCCTCGCAAATCCTAGAACCGGCCCTGTAGGCACATTAACCCTTTACGCTACTTTACAATGAACTAAAACTGCCACTAGACAAAATTACGAACATTCACTAGGAGGAACTTTAATCGCCAGAGTTATCTTGGCATTTTTATTGTTTCCTTGAAACTTCCTGATGCATAAGGCAGTTCATGTTCTTTTAAACCCAAAATTATTATTAAACAAGCCCCCTTCACCAAAGTCAACACCCGGGGCCTCATTTATGACTTTTTGCCGTAGGGAAGCGCAGCAGGCCTTCCTGCTGCGCTCCCCTACGGCAAAAGAAAAGGGCAGAAATGCGCCGTATCTATAAGATACGGCGCATTCCTGTCCTTTTCCCCTGCGCCGGCGCACAATGGGCTGCCTGCGCCAGCGCAGGCACCCTTGCACAATGGTGCAAGGGTGCCTGCGTTGCGGGGAAGATTATTTTTGTACAGAGAGGGAAACCTTTCTGTACAAAAATAATCACAAGAGGCTTTTCCTCTTTCTATGTGTGCTGTAGAATGCAGCACACATAGGAAAAGGAAATACGAGGAGAAATAAAGACATTTCTCCCTGTTGCGCCTCCCTTACGCCTCCCCTGGGGAGGCGTAAGCTTTTGGCACTGCTTCAGAGTTACGATTTCTCGTAAATCTGGGGCAGTGTCAAAAGGCCATGGATGGTGCTGGGAACGCCCCCAGCAACACCCATTGCACGCCCCTTTAACGCAGAACACTGCGTTAAAGGGACTGATATTTATCAGGCAGCAGTACGCCACAAAAACTGGCGTACTGCTGCCTGATAAATACCACGCAGGCTTCTGCGCCACGGAACTTCATGAAAAGTGAAGTTCCGATGGCGCAAGGGGGCTCATAAATGAGGCCCCTGGTGCTGTTAACACCCAGCCGCAGTACGTGCAGGTAGCAGCGGTGGGGCCACGTGGGTGGGGGGGTAGATTTCAAGAGACGATGCAGAGAGAAAATGAATTATTTATTCAATTTCGCTCTGCATCGTCCCTCGAAATCTCCCCCACCAGGCCCCATCGCTCCACAGCTGTTTCCACCGGCATAAAGCGAGTCCTGCTCCCAACAATGGGCCAGCACAAGAATTTCCAGAAATGGGGTGAGAGCTAACCTTATACTCATTATATGAGGAAAAAGATCTATGTAAGTGGTGGGGTGTGATACGTCCCCCAAATTCCAACAAGCAAATCTATTTAACAGATTTCTTGTAGATGATTTAAGGGAGAGTATACATCTCCCGTGATAAGTTTTTGAAATTTTGGGGATCTAATTTGCAAAAATCCGCAGACTCCTATAGGACATTCATGTTTCTATTACTTACCGGTAATCGCATTAGTCCTAGTACTACTCTTGCTTATCTCCATTACTCAATGAGGCCCTAGTCACAGTTGACCGGACAGCCAGGATGTAGGGTGGGCCGTAATGGTGATAAGCACGAGTAGGACTAGGAGTAATTTGATTACCGGTTACTAATAGAAACATTACCTCCACGTCCCTCTCGCTTATCTCCATTATGCAATGAGACATACCAAGGCAAAGAAAACAAGCATTTGCAATGCAATAGGTCTCGCTTTTCTGGGGGTTTAAGCTATTGGCATTATAAGTGACAATACCTTATATTTATGTTATTTGGAGCTCATTACACGAGCACCAGTTATGCTACACAAGGATACCTTCATTTTTTGTTAGGCACGGGGAGATTAGACATCAGACCTCTTGAGGCGGAAGCCGGGAGGGTCACTACGCTGTGTTTTAAACTTGAATTGTGCATTTTGTGATTTCTGTGATTTTAAAAACAAACTTGCACCTTCGCTGGGCATTTACCGCGCTGCAGTTTTAGAGGCAGCTGCGGGATTTGTTGTGTTGCCGCGATTTTCGGGACACTGAGGCGACGCCCACCAACACCAGGCCACGCCCCCCTCCACACCAGCATTTAAAGCGCGCTGATTCGCTAGCGCGATCCCTGACATCAGACCTCTTGAGGCGGAAGCCGGGAGGGTCACTACGCTGTGTTTTAAACTTGAATTGTGCATTTTGTGATTTCTGTGATTTTAAAAACAAACTTGCACCTTCTCTGGGCATTTACCACGCTGCAGTTTTAGAGGCAGCTGCGGGATTTGTTGTGTTGCCGCGATTTTCGGGACACTGAGGCCACGCCCACCAACACCAGGCCACGCCCCCCTCCACACCAGCATTTAAAGCTCGCTGATTCGCTAGCGCGATCCCTGACATCAGACCTCTTGAGGCGGAAGCCGGGAGGGTCACTACGCTGTGTTTTAAACTTGAATTGTGCATTTTGTGATTTCTGTGATTTTAAAAACAAACTTGCACCTTCTCTGGGCATTTACCGCGCTGCAGTTTTAGAGGCAGCTGCGGGATTTGTTGTGTTGCCGCGATTTTCGGGACACTGAGGCCACGCCCACCAACACCAGGCCACGCCCCCCTCCACACCAGCATTTAAAGCGCGCTGATTCGCTAGCGCAATCCCTGACATCAGACCTCTTGAGGCGGAAGCCGGGAGGGTCACTACGCTGTGTTTTAAACTTGAATTGTGCATTTTGTGATTTCTGTGATTTTAAAAACAAACTTGCACCTTCTCTGGGCATTTACCGCGCTGCAGTTTTAAAGGCAGCTGCGGGATTTGTTGTGTTGCCGCAATTTTCGGGACACTGAGGCCACGCCCACCAACACCAGGCCACGCCCCCTCCCTATTACTTACCCCTACTTAATATGTGCAATTTCCGGAAGCGCAGCGGGCGGGACGATTGCGCGCCCAAGGCGCGCATAAGGCAAGCTCGTCTGCGCTCGTCCGCGCCGAGGACGGGCCCGGGGCCACCCCCCCTGTTCTGCCTGGTCCACGACCCACCATCAATACTCCTCTGCTATGTTACTCCTCTGCAGAACTCCGGAGCTATAAACCTTATGCCGATCCCATACCCCTCTGTAATTACGACTCTTGCATTGGACCGCTTACATGTCCCACACGCATAAAGATACCGTCTACAGACACTACCACCTCCATACCCACAGTGTCTGCAGCTTTAATAAACGTTCGTTCCTTACCCAAACACAAAATGGAAATCACCGAGTTCATTGACTCCCATGACCTGGACCTATTATTTATCACCGAAACATGGGAAGATGAATCCTCTGGACCTGATTTCAGAGATGCCATGCCTAACAATTACTGTGTAAGCAAGCTAAACAGACCCCTAAGAAAAGGCGGAGGAATAGCAATCATACATAAAGAGCACCTAAAATTAACAACATCAGAAACTACTCTCCCTGAGTGCGAAGCTCTCCTCTTTGCCATACGCACCTCCAGTAAAACTACCTTTAGAGGTTTGTTAATTTACCGCCCCCCAGGATCCAGATCTAAATTTCTCTCAAATGTAGACAAAATCATCGAGATGTCTATCGGAGCCCAACACTTCACCGTATTAGGTGACTTCAATTTTCATCTTGAATCTCATGATGACCTTGATACAGGAACATTATTAGGTGACATGGAGTCAGTAGACCTCCTACAAATTGTCAAATCACCTACCCACTCAGCAGGGCATACCTTAGACGGCCTATTCACCAACGACAGAGATATTACAATCAATAAGGTTCTTCCTCTAACATGGACAGACCATTCGGCAGTTTGTTTTTCAGTCCCCATTACTCCTTGCCCACCCTCCCAGACTACTTCTGGACCAACAAAATTCAGAGACTGGAAAAACATTAATATCGACCAGCTCACTGAGATCATACGGGACAGTCCTCCGCTAAACAATCAAGACCCTGTAGCTGCGTCAGCCACCTACTTAAACATCCTGAACGCAGCCTGTAACAAACTAGCCCCCACAAAAACATCTAACAGGAACAGAAAACATCCTTCAGCCCCTTGGTTCTCGGAATCACTCAGATTGCAGCGCCAATATTGCAGAAACTTAGAAAGACAATGGCGTCGACACTATAATAACGCAGACAAGATCAGCTATAAAAATGCCCTTTCCAACTATAAAAAACTGATTACATCCGAGAAAACCACTTACTACACCAACCAAATCAACCAGGCCAAAAATTCATCAGGAAAACTGTTCCAGGTAGTAACATACCTGTCCAATCCTCCTCCACCCCCCTCAGAGGGATCACAGGACCTCTCAGATGCACTGGCCACATTTTTTGAAGATAAGGTCAGAGCCATTTTCTCCACTTTTGCACCTGACCCTTCCTTATCCCCTACCGAGCACCCTACGACAAATAACACTACAAATTTCTCAGCCTTCGAAAACATCACGAAAGATACGGTTCAACCCCTTATCGCCCGAACCAAATCTGGATCTCCATTTGATCCATGCCCTCCTGCTGTTCTCAACCTTATCCCAGAAGCTGTTGCCCCGTCACTCACTACGATCTGCAACGCAATGTTCACATCCGGCACCTACCCTTCAGTATGGAAGGAAGCCATTATCAAGCCGCTACTCAAAAAACCCAGTCTAGACCCGTCTCTCCCATCCAGCTACAGGCCTATTGCATGCCTTCCTTTTCCGGCCAAAATCTTTGAAAAGATCATGAACCAGCAACTGACAACATACATCCACAACAACAACTTACTGGATGACACCCAGTTCGGGTTCCGTCAGGGACACGGCACAGAGACAGCTCTCCTGAAGGCGGTGGACGAGATTCGATCCATTATGGACAATGGAGGAGCTGCAATCCTCATACTTTTAGATCTGTCCGCAGCCTTCGACACGGTCGATCATGCCACTCTGATCGACTGTGTCGCGGCCATAGGAGTAAGGGACAAGGCTAAGGAGCTTCTGGCCTCATTCTTGTCAAACCGCCCACAAACGGTGAAGCTGGGACAATACACTTCCCAGACCTTCTCCCTGCCTTGCGGTGTACCACAGGGATCCTCGCTAAGCCCGACACTGTTCAATATATATGTGTCTGACTTAGCGAGGGTCATCAAATCCCACGGTATCTCTCTCATCACATACGCAGACGACACACAACTGGTGTTGTCCGTATTCGATGATGGCCAAACAGTAGCGTCAAACTTCCAATCTGGCATGGAAGCAATAAGCTCCTGGATGTCATCAAACTGCCTCAAGCTAAATTCTGATAAAACAGAAGTGATCGCAGCAAACAATGAGTGTTGTACAGAGTTCCCCAATGGGAGCCAGAGTTTTGGCTCAGCCTATCTTCTCTCTCACTAGTTAAAAAAGGATAAGTGCATAGTGTAGACCCTTTTCAGAATGTACGGATACCTCACACAGGCTACCGGCAGGACCACAACTGTGGCCCCAGCCGATGACCGTCCAGCGTCATCATCGGTATCCTGCTCCTACGGCAGGCTGGCGGTGCAATGCCAGCAATGGGAGCTGCACTTTGGCGGAGATCTTCTATTCCGAGCCAACGGGTGTGTGTGTGTGAGGGACCGCATTCACAACAAGGGTTGAATAAGGATTGGTTTCATTGCCCACCACTCCTTAATACCCCTTTATTTTTAACAAAGCAGTGAGCCCGACTATTAAAAAATCCCCAAGGGACTCTACTGACTTTTTTTAGACACACACACCCCCATGCTCACTATTGCACTTTTTTAGGCCCCTCACACACACACACCCGTTGGCTCGGAATAGAAGATCTCCGCCAAAGTGCAGCTCCCATTGCTGCCCGACGGGCAGTGCACCGCCAGCCTGCCTGCAGTACCAGTGGTCAAGGTACGAAACTTGGGGGTCATCTTCGACAACAAACTGTCCTTCCAGCAGCACGCAAACTCAGTGGTCTCATCTGCCTTCCACACCTTAAAAAAAATCAAAAAACTCATCCCGTACCTACCATCTTCCGCAGGCAAAACTTTAGTCAGCACGCTAGTCTTTTCCAAGACCGACTATTGTAATGCCTTACTCCTAAATGCACAACAAAAGGTCCTCAATAAATTACAGACTGTACAGAATGCAGCAGCTAGGACCCTGCTACGCATTCCTAAATTTGCATCTGTCTCCCCCTACATCCAACAGCTGCATTGGCTGCCGGTAAGGAGCCGCATCAAATTTAAAGCCTTGTGCATAGCGTACAAAGCCATTCATAACCATGGCCCCCTATTTCTAAAACAAGCCTTTCGCCCACCCGAACAGCAAAGAACATTGCGTAAATCTTCTGCCCATCTGCTAACAGTCCCCCGCACAAGAAGGGCTAACTGGGGAGACAAACGTTTCACCGTTGCCGCAGCTAGACTGTGGAACACTCTCCCTCTCCACCTTAAGTGTGCACCTACCCTGCTTAAGTTCAGAAAAAATCTGAAAACATGGCTATTCCATGCCTAGTTTCCTTTTCCTACGGAGAGTTCTGTGACACAGCGCCGAGACACCCTCGGGTATTTGCGCGCTCTAAAAATCGCCAAAAATAAATAAATAAATTAAGTGATTGACCCAGAATCACAGAATATTGAACTGATGCGGAGACTCGAACTTGGCTCCCCAGTTCCAAAGTCGCTAGCTCTGACCATATGCCACATCCCCGCTGCATGCTTTTATGGTCAGCAGGCCTTGCGCACTTGTTTCCATCTTTAAACCATGTCTGTGGCAACCCCAGGAGCGGAATTGAGTACGCGGAACAGTTGCGCAACTTGACAGAATGACAATAGACCTGCACCACAGACAATGACGACACAAAACGGCACACATGCGAAATGATACCACATAAACCGGTGTCTGCTAACGGCCCGGCAAAATACTTACGATGTTTGCCATTAAATTCCAAATTTAAAATGCTATACAGTGACGGCACAATATCCTACAGCATTTGCAATCCTAACATTCTACATTGTCCATTATAATGCATATCATATTTTTAACAACACCACCACCAAATATTATACCGACAGCAAAGACAACACAGAGTAGGACTTGCCAAATGACAGAAAAATGCTGATCTTCCACGCTAGTAAATACTTGTAGGAATATATAATGTACAAATAAACGAGAACAAAATCACGTTGGCTTCTGAGTGTCGGACTATTACATAGAGTTTCTTAAATCTCACAGATATCTTCATGTTTAATGAAGGCAGAAATGTTATTGAAAACATTCACGCACATGTCATTTGTCCATCTCAATGAAGAGAGGCACCCCCACACGTGCACACGCCAGGCCTACGCCCGCCATTTTCTTTGGCCTCCTCTGAGAATGACTCCCTACATTGTACATTTGCCATACGCACCTGTATGCGTCTCTCACGCCCCTTTGGCTTCCTTTCCTGCCCCCTTCCCGTGACCGCCTCCTCTGCCCACCTCACAGATTCAGACTTAAATGAGCTTTATTGGCCAGTCAAGTTGCCCCACGGTTGTCCGTTGTAGAACTATGGAAAAACCGATCAGTTCGAGATTGGGCATTGCGTAAGGCCGGGGTACGCATTCAATGCGCTTTCCGCTCAACTCCTCCATTCCTGTTCCTGCCCTTTTTTACCATTCCTGCTCCACCTTTTTTCTCCCTCTTCTAGCTTTCCTGCCCGTGGTGCTACTCTCATGTCCTCCCCTCTCTCCTGCATAAAAGTTTTGGTTGCGACCATGCTCCAGTTCCAGTTTACCTTGTCCCCAAACCCCATCCCTGGGCTGTCCACTATATTCCAGATGTGGCCTGCACCTTTCCACAAACAATACAATCGATAAGACCCAGGGCACTAGTCAGGGGTACGCGTGGTGTTGACGGCGTACACCCACTTTTTTCACAGGGTGGCTGCCGTCCACCCTGCCAAGAAGTTGGGCCCCACTAATAAAGATGCTGAATTCGTCCTGGTGTAATTTCCAAACACCAGTACACATTCAGCAGCGCCTGCACAGTTGTTGTCTGCTTTCGATCCCAGAAGGCGGGGACGAGGCTCTCTTTAGGACTCGCCTATTCTATCCCGCAGGGATTGAATAGGCGAGAATATAGTAAGCGGTCCGAAAAGTTTACCAGCTGCGGATCGCATACCGTTCATGTGAGACAGGCGCGTGCACATCGCACACCCACACCATTGCCAGCCACATCCCACACCATTTGTCCGATTCCCCCATCAGACTTCAAAGAAAGCCTCTCCCGTGCCACGCAAATGCAGAGAGCTTGTTTTTCGTTCTCTTTGATCATTTGCAGTTTCTTTCACTCTTCCCCCTTTATCTATGTGATTACATTATCCCTGAAACAGGATACTGGCAGATGTTTTGATATTGCACAATTTCTCGACGAAACCCCGTATATTTGGATTGATGCCTACAAGCAGTGTCTTTTCAAATCCTAAACTTGGACATTCAGCGGCTTCAATTCTTCTCAACACACTGTTCAAAGTATGACAGGCTGCAGGACAGAATACTCATGTCTCCATATCTGGCCTCTTGCTAACCGTTGAGCTGTGGCCCAGGCTGATGCCTTCCCAACTCCGTCTGTAACTAATGTCTCTAGTTTCATCTGAGCACAGTAACATAATAAGGAAGATTTTCCTCTTTCTTGGTTACAAGACTGTTTCTGTTAATTTTCTGACCATCTGATTCTTTGAATTTCTATCATGTACATGTACTGCATCTTTTTTCATTCCTATTTTCCCCCACAGTATGCTTATTCCCACCGTTTTCCTCCTTTTGTTTCGTTCTCTTTGATCTGTTGCCGTTTTTTTCACTCTTCCCCCTTTATCTATGTGATTACATCATCCCTGAAACAGGATACTCTCAGATGTTTTGATATTGCACAATTTTTCGACTAAACCCCATATATTTGGATAGATGCCTACAAGCAGTGTCTTTTCAAATCCTAAACTTGGGCATTCAGCAGATTTAATTCTTCTAACTGCACTGTTCAAAGCATGACCGGCTGCAGGTCAGAATACTCATGTCTATATATCTGGCTTCTTGCTAACTGTTGAGCTGTGGCCCAGGCAGATGCCTTCCCAACTCGCCACAAACTGCTGCATGACTCACATTGCTGCATGCCTCACACTGCTGCACACTGCTGCATAACTCACACTGTTGCATGCTGCACACTGCTGCACGCCTCACACTGCTGCACGTCTCAAACTGCTGCATGCTGCACACTGCTGCATGCCACACACTGCTGCACGCCTCACACTGCTGCAAGCCTCACACTGCTGCACGCCTCACACTGCTGCATGCTGCACACTGCTGCTCGCTTCACACTGCTTCACGCCTCACACTGCTGCACACCTCACAATGCTGCACGCCTCACACTGCCGCACGCCTCACACTGCTGCATGCTGCACACTGCTGCGCGACACACTGCTGCACGCCACAAACTTCTGCACGCCTCACACTGCCGCACGCCTCACACTACTGCATGCTGCACACTGCTGCATGACACACTGCTGCATACCACACACTGCTACACGCCACACACTGCTGCATGCCACACACTGCTGCACCCCTCAAACTGCTGCATGCTGCACACTGCAGCATATGTAAAAACAACAAGTGATGGACCGAATGTGGATCAATGTCACACATTCCCCCAGTCAAAAGATCTGGGCCCAAATCCATCGTTTTTTTGCACTCCACACCACCGTGGGTTAGACAATGGAGATATGCAAATCAGCTCTGACCCTGTTTCACCATGGGAACAGTCCAGTCCGAACTACAAAAGCCATGTCCTTCCCAGAACGGAATCAAGCATCCGAGGACCGGACCGGTTTCGAGGTAACACCTCTCATCAGCCCGGCTAGCTTGACTCCAAGTGGTGTGGAGTGCCTGGGACCCACGTCTGGGCATCCCCAGCGCACTTAGGGCGGCAATTGCAAAAACAACAAGTGATGGACCGAATGTGGATCAATGTCACACATTCCCCCAGTCAAAAGATCTGGGCCCAAATCCATCGTTTTTTTGCACGCCACACCACCCTGGGTTAGACAATGGCAATATGCAAATCAGCTCTGACCCTGTTGCCCCATGGGAACAGTCCAGTCCGAACTACAAAAGCCATGTCCTTCCCAGAACGGAATCAAGCATCCGAGGACCGGACCGGTTTCGAGGTAACACCTCTCATCAGCCCGGCTAGCTTGACTCCAAGTGGTGTGGAGTGCCTGGGACCCACGTCTGGACTTCCCCAGCGCACTCAGGGCGGCAATTGCAAAAACAACAAGTGATGGACCGAATGTGGATCAATGTCACACATTCCCCCAGTCACTGCAGCATGACACACTTCTACACAAAACATACTGCTGCACACCACACACTACTGCATGCCAGACACTGCTGCACGCCTCACACTGCTGCACGCCTCACACTGCTGCACGCTGCACATTGCTGCATTACTCACACTGCTGCATGCTGCACACTCCTGCATGCCTCATACTGCCACACGCCTCACACGGCTGCACCGCTCACACTGCTGCACACCTCACACTGCTGCACGTCACACACTGCTGCACGCCTCACACTGCTGCATGCCACACTGCTGCACGCCACACTGCTGCATGCCTCACACTGCTGCATGACACACTGCTGCATGCCACACACTGCTGCATGCCACAAACTACTGCATGCCACACACTGCTGCACCACGCCTCACACTGCTGCACGCCTCACACTGCTACACCCCTCACACTGCTGCATGCCTCACACTACTGCACACTGCACACTGCTGCATTACTCACACTGCTGCATGCTGCACACTGCCACATACCTCACACTGCTGCACACCTCACACTGCTGCACACCTCACACTGCTGCATGCTGCACACTGCTGCATGACACACTGCTGCATGCCACACACTGCTGCAGACCACACACTACTGCATGCCACACACTGCTGCACGCCTCACACTGCTGCACTCCTCACACTGCTGCATGCCTCACACTGCTGCATGCCTCAAACTGCTGCACGTTGCACACTGCTGCATTACTCACACGGCTGCATGCTGCACACTGCCGCACACCTCACACTGCTGCACACCTCACACTGCTGCACACTGCTGAATTACTCACACTGCTGCATTACTCACACTGCTGCACGCCACACTGCTGCCCACCTCACACTGCTGCACGCCTCACACTGCTGCATGCCTCACACTGCTGCACGCTGCATACTGCTGCATTACTCACACTGCTGCATGCTGCACACTGCTGCACAACACACTGCTGCACGCCACATACTGCTGCACACCTCACACTGCTGCACACCTCACACTGCTGCACACCTCACACTGCTGCACGCCTCACACTGCTGCACACCAGACTGCTGCACACCACACTGCTGCACGCCTCACACTGCTACATGCCTCACACTGCTGCATGCCTCAAACTACTGCATGCTGTACACTGCTGCATTACTCACACTGCTGCATGCTGCACATTGCTGCACGCCTCATATTGCTGCATGCCTCACACTGCTGCACGCCACACACTGCTGGATGCCACACACTGCTGCAAGCCACACACTGCTGCACGCCACACACTGCTGCATTACTCACACTGCTGCATGCTGCACACAGCTGCATGCTGCACACAGCTGCATGCTGCACACAGCTGCATGCCTCACACTGCTGCACACCTCACACTGCTGCATGCCACACACTGCTGCATGCCAAACTGCTGCACGCCTCACACTGCTGCATGCCTCACACTGCTGCACGCCTCACACTGCTGCACACTGCTGCATTACTCACACTGATGCATGCTGCACACTGCTGCACGCCTCACACTGCTGCATGCTTCACTCTGCTGCATGCTTCACACTGCTGCATGCTGCACACTGCTGCACGACACACTGCTGCACTCCTCACACTGCTGCATGCCTCACACTGCTGCACGCGTCACACTGCTGCATGCTGCACACTGCTGCACAACCCTATGCTGCACGCCACACACTGCTGCATGCCACTCACTACTGCACGCCACACACTGCTGCATGCCTCACACGGCTGCACACCTCACACTGCTGCACCCCTCACACTGCTGCACACCTCACACTGTTGCACGCCTCACACTGCTGCACACTGCACTGCTGCACACCACACTGCTGCACCGCTCACACTGCTGTACGCCTCACACTGCTGCATGCCTCACACTGCTGCATGCTGCACACTGCTGCAAGCCTCACACTGCTGCACACATCACACTGCTGCATGCCACACACTGCTGCATGCCACACACTGCTGCACGCCACACACTGCTGCACACAACACACTGCTTCATTACTCACACTGCTGCATGCTGCACACAGCTGCATGCCTCACACTGCTGCACGGCTCACACTGCTGCAGGCCTCACACTGCTGAATGCCACACACTGCAGCACACCAAACTGCTGCACACCTCACACTGCTGCACGCCTCACACTGCTGCACGCCTCACACTGCTGCATGCCTCACACTGCTGCATGCCTCACACTGCTGCACGTCACACACGGCTGCATGCCACACACTGCTGCATGCCTCACACTGCTGCACGCCTTACTCTGCTGCATGCTGCAGACTGCTGCACAACCCTATGCTGCACGCCACACACTGTGCACGCCACACACTACTGCATGCCACACACTACTGCACACCTTACACTGCTGCAGGCCTCACACTGCTGCATGCTTCACACTGCTGCATACTTCACACTGCTACACGCTGCACACTGCTGCATTACTCACACTGCTGCATGCTGCACACTGCTGCATGCCTCACACTGCTGAACACCCTGATGCACGCCTCACACTGCTGCATGCCTCACACTGCTGCACACCTGACACTGCTGCACACATCACACTGACGCATGCCTCGAACTGCTGCATGTTGCACACTGCATGCAACACACTGCTGCATGACACACACTGCCACACGCCTCACACTGCCACACACCTCACACTGCCACATGCTGCACACTGCTGCATGACACACTGCTGCACAGCACACACTGCTGCAAGCCACACACTGCTGCACACCACACACTGCTGCACCCCTCACACTGCTGCACTGCACACAGTACTGCACACCATGCACAGCTGCATGCCTCACACTGCTGCACGCCTCACACTGCTGCACGCCTCACAATGCTGCACGCCTCACATTGCTGCACGCTGCACTGCTGCGTTACTCACACTGCTGCATGCTACACACTGCTGCATGCCTCATGTGGCCGCACTCCTCACACTGCTGCACACCTCACACTGCTGCATGCCTCACACTGCTGCATGCCTCTCACTGCTGCATGCCACACTGCTGCACGCCACACTGCTGCACGCCTCACACTGCTGCATGCCTCACTCTGCTACACACTGCTGCATCAATCACACTGCTGCATGCTGCACACTGCTGCACACCTCACACTGCTGAATGCCTCACACTGCTGCATGCTGCACACTGCTGCATGCCACACACTGCTGCACGCAACACACTGGTGCATGCCACACACTGCTGCACGCCTCACACTGCTGCACACCTCACACTGCTGCATGCTGCACACTGCTGCACAACACACTGCTGCATGCCTTACACTGCTGCACACCACATACTACTGCACGCCACACACTGTTGCATGCCTCACACTGCTGCATGCGTCACACTGCTGCACGCTGCACTCTGCTGCATGCTGCACTCTGCTGCATTACTCCCACTGATGCATGCTGCACACTGCTGCACGCCTCACACTGCTGCAGACTGCTGCATTACTCACACTGCTGTATTACTCACACTGCTGCATGCCACACACTGCTGCGCACCACACACAGCTGCACGCCTCACACATCTGCATGCCTCACACTGCTGTACGGCTCACACTGCTGCACGGCTCACACTGCTGCATGCCTCACACTGCTGCACGCTGCACACTGCTGCATTACTCAGAGTGCTGCATGCTGCACACTGCTGCAAGCCTCACGCTGCTGCAAGCCTCACACTTTTGCATGTCTCACACTGCTGCATGCCTGACACTGCTGAATGCCACACTGCTGCACGCCACACTGCTGCACGCCACACTGCTGCATGCCTCACACTGCTGCACTCCTCACACTGCTGCACACTGCTGCATTACTCACACTGCTGGATGCTACACACTGCTGCCCACCTCACACTGCTGCACGACTCACACTTCTGCATGCTGCACACTGCTGCACAACACACTGCTGCATGCCACACACTGCAGCACGCCACACACTGCTGCATTCCACACACTGCTGTACGCCATACACTGCTTTACGCCTCAAACTGCTGCACGCCTTACACTGCTGCATGCCTCACACTGCTGCACACTGCTGCACGACACACTGCTGCAAGCCACACACTGCTGCACTCCACACACTACTGAACCCCACACACCTCACACAGCTGCACACCGTACACTGCTGCATGCCTCACACTGACTCATGCCTCACACTGCTGCATGCTGCACACTGCTGCATTATTCACACTGCTGCAAGCTGCAAACTGCTGCATGCCTCACAATGCTGCACGCCTCACACTGCTGCATTACTCACACTGCTACATTACTCACACTGATGCACGCCTCACACTGATGCACGCCCTGCTGCACGCCTCACACTGCTGCATGCCTCACACTGCTGCATGCCTCACACTGCTGCATGCCTCACAGTGCTGCACGCCTCACACTGCCTCATGCCTCACACTGCTGCACGTTGCACTGCTGCATTACTCACCTTGCTGCATGCTGCACACTGCTGCATGCCTCACACTGCCGCACGCCTCACACTGCTGCACTCCTCACACTACTGCATGCCTCACACTGCTGCACGCCACACTGCTGCACACCTCACACTGCTGCATGTCTCACACTGATGCACGTCTCACACTGCTGCAAGCCTCACACTTCTGCGTGCTACACACTGCTGCATGACACACTGATGCATGCCTTACACTGCTGCACACCACACACTACTGCATGCCACACAGTGCTGCACGTCTCACACTGCTGCATGCCTCACAATGCTGCTTGCTGCTGCACGCCTCACACTGCTGCACACTGCTGCATTACTCACACTGCTGCATGCTGCAAACTGCTGCAAAACACACTGTTGCACACCACACACTGCTGCACGCCACACCTTGCTGCACACCACACACTGCTGTACGCCACACACTGCTGTACACCTCACACTGCTGCAAGCCTCACACTGCTGCATGCCTCACACTGCTGCATGCTGCATACTGCTGCATGACACACTGCTGCATGCCACACACTGCTGTATGCCACACACTACTGCACCCCACACACTGCTGCATGCCTCGCACTGCTGCACGCCTCACACTGCTGCACACCTTACACTGCTGCATGCCTCACACTGATGCATGCCTCACACTGATGCATGCTGCACACTGCTTTATTACACACACTGCTGCATGCTGCACACTGCCGCATGCCTCACTCTGCTGCACACCTCACAATGCTGCATGCTGCACACTGCTGCATGACACACTGCTGCACGCCAGACACTGCTGCATGACACACTGCTGCACACCACACACTGCTGCATGCCACAAACTGCTGCATGCCACACACTGCTGCACGGCACACACTGCTGCATGCCACACGCTGCTGCACGCAACACACTGCTGCATGCCTCACACTGCTGCACGCCTCACACTGCCGCACACCACACACTGCTGCATGCCTCACACAGCTGCATGCCTCACACTGCTGCACGCCTCACACTGCTGCACACTGCTTACTCATAATGCTACATGCTGCACACTGCTGCACGCCTCACACTGCTGCACACATCACACTGCTGCATGCTGCACACTGCTGCATGACACTGCTGCACACCACACACTACTGCACGCCACACACTGCTGTATGCCACACACTGCTGCATGCTGCACACTGCTGCATGCCGCCATAAGTGTGGCAGGGTATGCTCAAATGTGAGTTCCTTGCTCAATTTGCCACTGGATTCAAGCAAGCCGGGCTGAAGACGGCTGGAATGCCAGAAACCGGTCCTCGGAAGCTTGTTTCCGGTCCAGGGAAGACATGGCTTGGCAGTTCAGGCTGGACTGTTCCCATGAGGCACAGGGTCAGACTGATTTGCATATAGCCATGTCTGAACTGGGGTGGCAGAGTGGGCTAAAGAACGGTGGTGGATTAAACCCAGATCTTTTGACTGGGTGTTAGTGTTTGATTGATTCAGATGCTCCGTCCATCACCACCCTCTTTTGTACCGCTTTTGGCCGCCATAAGTGTGGCAGGGTATGCTCAGACGTGAGTCCCCTGCTCACTTTGCCACTGGATTCAAGCAAGCCGGGCTGAAGACGGCTGGAATGCCAGAAACTGGTCCTTGGAAGCTTGTTTCCGGTCCAGGGAAAACATGGCTTGGTAGTTCGGGCGGGACTGTTCCCATGAGGCACAGGGTCAGACTGATTTGCATATAGCCATGTCTGAACTGGGGTGGCAGAGTGGGCTAAAGAACGGTGATGGATTAAACCCTGATTTTTGACTCGGTGTGAGTGTTTGATTGATTCAGATGCTCCGTCCATCACCACCCTCTTTTGTACCGCTTTTGGCCGCCATAAGTGTGGCAGGGTATGCTCAGACGTGAGTCCCTTGTTCACTTTGCCACTGGATTCAAGGAAGCCGGGCTGAAGATGGCTGGAATGCCAGAAACCGGTCCTCGGAAGCTTGTTTCCGGTCCAGGGAAGACATGGCTTGGCAGTTCGGGCTGGACTGTTCCCATGAGGCACAGGGTCAGACTGATTTGCATATAGCCATGTATGAACTGGGGTGGCAAAGTGGGCGAAAGAACGGTAATGGATTAAACCCAGATCTTTTGACTGGATGTAAGTGTTTGATTGATTCAGATGCTCCGTCCATCACCACCCTCTTTTGTACCGCTTTTGGCCCCAATAAGTGTGGCAGGGTATGCTCAGACATGAGTCCCTTGCTCACTTTGCCACTGGATTCAAGCAAGCCGGGCTGAAGATGGCTGGAATTCCAGAAACCGGTTCTCGGAAGCTTTTTTCCGGTCCAGGGAAGACATGGCTTGGCATTTCGGGCTGGACTGTTCCCATGAGGCAAAGGGTCAGACTGATTTGCATATAGCCATGTCTGAATTGGGGTGGCAGAGTGGGCTACAGAACGGTGATGGATTAAACCCAGATCTTTTGACTGGGTGTGAGTGTTTGATTGATTCAGATGCTCCGTCCATCACCTCCCTCCTTTGTACCGCTTTTGGCCACCTTAAGTGTGGCAGGGTATGCTCAGACGTGAGTCCCTTGCTCACTTTGCCACTGGATTCAATCAAGCCGGGCTGAAGACGACTGGAATTCCAGAAACCGGTCCTCGGAAGCTTGTTTCCGGTCCAGGGAAGACATGGCATGGCAGTTCGGGCTGGACTGTTCCCATGAGGCACAGGGTCAGACTGATTTGCATATAGCCATGACTGAACTGGGGTGGCAGAGTGGGCTAAAGAACGGTGATGGATTAAACCCAGATCTTTGGACTGGGTGTGAGTGATTGATTGATTCAGATGCTCCGTCCATCACCACCCTCTTTTGTACCGCTTTTGGCCGCCATAAGTGTGGCAGGGTATGCTCAGACGTGAGTCCCTTGCTCACTTAGCCACTGGATTCAAGCAAGCCGGCTGAAGATGGCTGGAATGCCAGAAACCGGTCCTTGGAAGCTTGTTTCCGGTCCAGGGAAGACATGGCTTGGCAGTTCGGGCTGGACTGTTCTCATGAGGCACAGGGTCAGACCGATTTGCATATAGCCATGTCTGAACTGGGGTGGCAGAGTGGGCTAAAGAACGGTGATGGATTAAACCCAGATCTTTTGACTGTGTGTGAGTGTTTGATTGATTCAGATTCTCCGTCCATCACCACCCTCTTTTGTACCGCTTTTGGCCGCCATAAGTGTGGCAGGGTATGCTCAGACGTGAGTCCCTTGCTCACTTTACCACTGGATTCAAGCAAGCCCAGCTGAAGACGGCTGGAATGCCAGAAACTGGTCCTCGGAAGCTTGTTTCCAGTCCAGGGCAGACATGGATTGGCAGTTCGGGCTGGACTGTTCCCATGAGGCAAAGGGTCAGACTGATTTGCATATAGCCATGTCTGAACTGGGGTGGCAGATTGGGCTAAAGAATGGTGATTGATTAAACCCAGATCTTTTGACTGGGTGTGAGTGTTTGATTGATTCAGAAGCTCCGTCCATCACCACCCTCTTTTGTACCGCTTTTTGTCGCCATAGGTGTGGCAGGGTATGCTCAGACGTGAGTCCCTTGCTCACCTTGCCACTGGATTCAAGCAAGCCGGGCTGAAGATGGCTGGAATGCCAGAAACCAGTCCTCGGAAGCTTGTTTCCGGTCCAGCGAAGACATGGCTTGGCAGTTCGGGCTGGACTGTTCCCATGAGGCACAGGGTCAGACTGATTTGCATATAGCCATGCCTGAACAGGGGTGGCAGAGTGGGCTAAAGAACGGTGATGGATTAAACCCAGATCTTTTGACTGGGTGTGAGTGTTTTATTGATTCAGATGCTCCGTCCATCACCACCCTCTTTTGTACCGCTTTTGGCCGCCATAAGTGTGGCAGAGTATGCTCAGACGTGAGTCCCTTTCTCACTTTGCCACTGGATTCAAGCAAGCCGGGCTGAAGACGTCTGGAATGCCAGAAACCGGTCCTCGGAAGCTTGTTTCCGGTCCTGGAAAGACATGGCTTTGCAGTTCGGGCTGGACTGTTCCCATGAGGCACAGGGATAGACTTATTTGCATATAGCCATGTCTGAACTGGGGTGGCAGAGTGGGTTAAAGAACGGTGATGGAATAAACCCAGATCTTTTGACTGGGTTTGAGTGTTTGATTGATTCAGATGATCCGTCCATCACCACCCTCTTTTGTACCGCACACTGCTGCACGACACACTTCTGCATGCCACACACTGCTGCATGCCACACACTGCTGCACACCTCACACTGCTGCATGCCTCACACTGCTGCACGCCTCACACTGCTGCATGCTGCACATTGCTGCATTACTCTCACTGCTGCATGCTGCACACTGCCGCACGCCACACACTACTGCATGCTACACACTGCTGCATACCTCACACTGCTGCATGCCTCACACTGCTGCATGCTGCACACTGCTGCATTACTCACACTGCTGCATGCTGCACACTGCTGCATGACACTGTTGCACACCACGCACTACTGCACGCCAACCACTGCTGCATGCCACACACTGCTGCATGCTGCACACTGCTGCATGCCTCACACTGCTGCACGCCTCACACTGCTGCATGCTGCACACTGCTGCACGACACACTGCTGCACGCCACACACTGCTGCACGCCCCGCACTGCTGCATGCTTGGCAGTTCAGGCTGGACTGTTCCCATGAGGCACAGGGTCAGACTGATTTGCATATAGCCATGTCTGAATTGGGGTGGCAGAGTGGACTAAAGAACGGTGTTGAATTAAACCCAGATCTTTTGACTGGGTGTGAGTGTTTGATTGATTCAGATGCTCCGTCCATCACCACCCTCTTTTGTACCGCTTTTGGCCGCCATAAGTGTGGCAGGGTATGCTCAGATGTGAGTTCCTTGCTCAATTTGCCACTGGATTCAAGCAAGCCGGGCTGAAGACGGCTGGAATGCCAGAAACCGGTCCTCGGAAGCTTGTTTCCGGTCCAGGGAAGACATGGCTTGGCAGTTCGGGCTGGACTGTTCCCATGAGGCACAGGGTCAGACTGATTTGCATATAGCCATGTCTGAACTGGGGTGGCAGAGTGGGCTAAAGAACGGTGCTAAATTAAACCCAGATCTTTTGACTGGGTGTTAGTGTTTTGATTGATTCAGATGTTCCGTCTATCACAACCCTCTTTTGTACCGCTTTTGGCCGCCATAAGTGTGGCAGGGTATGCTCAGACGTGAGTCCCTTGCTCACTTTGCCACTGGATTCAAGCAAGCCGGGCTGAAGATGGCTGGAATGCCAGAAACCGGTCCTCGGAAGCTTGTTTCCGGTCCAGGGAAGACATGGCTTGGTAGTTCGGGCTGGACTGTTCCCATGAGGCACAGGGTCAGACTGATTTGCATATAGCCATGTCTGAACTGGGGTGGCAGAGTGGGCTAAAGAACGGTGCTAAATTAAACCCAGATCTTTTGACTGGGTGTGAGTGTTTGATTGATTCAGATGCTCCGTCCATCACCTCCCTCCTTTGTACCGCTTTTGGCCGCCTTAAGTGTGGCAGGGTATGCTCAGACGTGAGTCCCTTGCTCACTTTGCCACTGGATTCAAGCAAGCCAGGCTGAAGATGCCTGGTATGCCAGAAACCGGTCCTCGGAAGCTTGTTTCTGGTCCAGGGAAGACATGGCTTGGCAGTTCGGGCTGGACTGTTCCTATGAGGCACAGGGTCAGACTGATTTGCATATAGCCATGACTGAACTGGGGAGGCAGAGTGGGCTAAAGAATGGTGATGGATTAAACCCAGATCTTTGGACTGGGTGTGAGTGTTTGATTGATTCAGATGCTCGTCCATCACCACCCTCTTTTGTACCGCTTTTGGCCGCCATAAGTGTGGCAGGGTATGCTCAGACGTGAGTCCCTTGCTCACTTAGCCACTGGATTCAAGCAAGCCGGGCTGAAGATGGCTGGAATGCCAGAAACCGGTCCTTGGAAGCTTGTTTCCGGTCCAGGGAAGACATGGCTTGGCAGTTCGGGCTGGACTGTTCCCATGAGGCACAGGGTCAGACTGATTTGCATATAGCCATGTCTGAACTGGGGTGGCAGAGTGGGCTAAAGAATGGTGATGGATTAAACCCAGACATTTTGACTGGGTGTGAGTGTTTGATTGATTCAGATGCTCCGTCCATCACCACCCTCTTTTGTACCTCTTTTGGCCGCCATAAGTGTGGCAGGGTATGCTCAGACGTGAGTCCCTTGCTCACTTTGCCACTGGATTCCAGCAAGCCGGGCTGAAGACGGCTGGAATGCCAGAAACCGGTCCTCGGAAGCTTGTTTCCGGTCCAGGGAAGACATGGCTTGCCAGTTCGGGCTGGACTGTTCTCATGAGGCACAGGGTCAGACTGATTTGCATATAGCCATGTCTGAACTGGGGTGGCAGAGTGGGCTAAAGAACGGTGATGGATTAAACCCAGATCTTTTGACTGGGTGTGAGTGTTTGATTGATTCAGATGCTCCGTCCATCACCACCCTCTTTTGTACCGCTTTTGGCCGCCATAAGTGTGGCAGGGTATGCTCAGACGTGAGTCCCTTGCTCACTTTGCCACTGGATTCAAGCAAGCCCGGCTGAAGACGGCTGGAATGCCAGAAACCAGTCCTCGGAAGCTTGTTTCCAGTCCAGGGAAGACATAGCTTGGCAGTTCGGGCTGGACTGTTCCCATGAGGCACAGGGTCAGACTGATTTGCATATAGCCATGCCTGAACTGGGGTGGCAGAGTGGGCTAAAGAACGGTGATGGATTAAACCCAGATCTTTTGACTGGGTGTGAGTGTTTCATTGATTCAGATGCTCCGTCCATCACCACCCTCTTTTGTACCGCTTTTGGCCGCCATAAGTGTGGCAGAGTATGCTCAGACGTGAGTCCCTTTCTCACTTTGCCACTGGATTCAAGCAAGCCGGGCTGAAGACGTCTGGAATGCCAGAAACCGGTCCTTGGAAGCTTGTTTCCGGTCCTGGGAAGACAAGGCTTTGCAGTTCGGGCTGAACTGTTCCCATGAGGCACAGGGTTAGACTTATTTGCATATAGCCATGTCTGAACTGGGGTGGCAGAGTGGGTTAAAGAATGGTGATGGATTAAACCCAGATCTTTTGACTGGGTTTGAGTGTTTGATTGATTCAGATGCTCCGTCCATCACCACCCTCTTTTGTACTGCACACTGCTGCACAACACACTGCTGCACGCCACACACTGCTGCACGCCACACACTGCTGCACACCTCACACTGCTGCATGCCTCACACTGCTGCACGCCTCACACTGCTGCATGCTGCACATTGCTGCATTACTCACACTGCTGCATGCTGCACACTGCCGCACGCCACAAACTACTGCACGCTACACACTGCTGCACACCTCACACTGCTGCACGCCTCACACTGCTGCATGCTGCACACTGCTGCATTACTCACACTGCTGCATGCTGCAAACTTCCGCACACCTCACACTGCTGCAGGCCTCACGCTCTTCCAAACTCCTGCATTATTCACACTGCTGCATGCTGCACACTGCTGCACGCCTCACACTGCTGCACACCACACACTGCTGCATGCCACACACTGCTGCACGCTGCACACTGCTGCCTTACTCAGACTGCTGCATGCCACCCACTGCTGCATGCCACCCACTGCTGCATGCCACACACTACTGCACACCACACACTGCTGCACACCACACTCTGCTGCATGCCTAAAACTGCTGCACACTGCACACTGCTGCATTACTCACACTGCTGCATGCTGCACACTCCCACACTCCTCATACTGCTTCACGCCTCACACTGCTGCATGTCTCACACTGATGCATGCCTCACACTGCTGCATGCCTCACACTGATGCACACCTCACACTGCTGCATGCCTCACACTGCTGCATGCCTCACACTGCTGCACACCTCACACTACTGCACGCCTCACACTGCTGTACACCGCATACTGCTGCACGCCTCACACTGCTGCACGCCTCAAACTGCTGCATTTCTCACACTGCTGCATGCCTCACACTGCTGCACAATGCTGCATTACTCACACTGATGCATGCTGCACACTGCTGCACGCCTCACACTGCTGAATGCCTCACACTGCTGCATGCTGCACACTGCTGCATGCCACACTGCTGCATGCCACACACTGCTGCACGCCACACACTGCTGCATGCCAAACACTGCTGCATGCCTGACACTGCTGCACGCCTCACACTGCTGCATGCCTCATGCTGCTGCACGCCACACACTGCTGCATGCCACACACTGCTGCACGCCACACACTACTGCACGCCACACACTGCTGCACACCACACTCTGCTGCATGCCTAAAACTGCTGCACGCTGCAAACTGCTGCATTACTCACACTGCTGCATGCTGCACACTGCCACACTCCTCACACTGCTGCATGCCTCACACTGCTGCATTACTCACACTGCTGCATTCTGCACACTGCTGCACGCCACACACTGCTGCATGCCACACACTGCGGCACGCCTCACACTGCTGCACGCCTCACACTGCTGCATGCCTCACACTTCTGCACGCCTCACACTGCTGCACGCCTCACACTGCTGCACGCCACACTGCTGAACGCCTCACACTGCTGCACACCACACACTGCTGCATGCCACACACTGCTGCACACCACACACTGCATATAGCCATGCCTGAACTGGGGTGGCAGAGTGGGCTAAAGAACGGAGATGGATTAAACCCAGATCTTTTGACTGGGTGTGAGTGTTTGATTGATTCAGATGCTCCATCCATCACCTCCCTCCTTTGTACCGCTTTTGGCCGCCTTAAGTGTGGCAGGGTATGCTCAGACGTGAGTCCCTTGCTCACTTTGCCACTGGATTCAAGCAAGCCGGGCTGAAGACGCCTGGTATGCCAGAAACCGGTCCTCGGAAGCTTGTTTCTGGTCCAGGGAAGACATGGCTTGGCAGTTCGGGCTGGACTGTTCCCATGAGGCACAGGGTCAGACTGATTTGCATATAGCCATGACTGAACTGGGGAGGCAGAGTGGGCTAAAGAACGGTGATGGATTAAACCCAGATCTTTGGACTGGGTGTGAGTGTTTGATTGATTCAGATGCTCGTCCATCACCACCCTCTTTTGTACCGCTTTTGGCCGCCATAAGTGTGGCAGGGTATGCTCAGACGTGAGTCCCTTGCTCACTTAGCCACTGGATTCAAGCAAGCCGGGCTGAAGATGGCTGGAATGCCGGAAACCGGTCCTTGGAAGCTTGTTTCCAGTCCAGGGAAAACATGGCTTGGCAGTTCGGGCTGGACTGTTCCCATGAGGCACAGGGTCAGACTGATTTGCATATAGCCATGTCTGAACTGGGGTGGCAGAGTAGGCTAAAGAATGGTGATGGATTAAACCCAGACATTTTGACTGGGTGTGAGTGTTTGATTGATTCAGATGCTCCGTCCATCACCACCCTCTTTTGTACCGCTTTTGGCCGCCATAAGTGTGGCAGGGTATGCTCAGACGTGAGTTCCTTGCTCACTTTGCCACTGGATTCCAGCAAGCCGGGCTGAAGACGGCTGGAATGCCAGAAACCGGTCCTCGGAAGCTTGTTTCCGGTCCAGGGAAGACATGGCTTGGCAGTTCGGGCTGGACTGTTCTCATGAGGCACAGGGTCAGACTGATTTGCATATAGCCATGTCTGAACTGGGGTGGCAGAGTGGGCTAAAGAACGGTGATGGATTAAACCCAGATCTTTTGACTGGGTGTGAGTGGAGTTCTGGACTTTTTGGTTCCGTCCAGAGGTGTCAGGGAACAACACCCAAAGACCCCGGAGTTCCACCTGCCTTGGTGCACAAATGAACAGAAACACGGGCTTCTCGATGGTGGCGTCAAAGACCAAAGGTTTATTACTGCAGGGACACAGAAGTCACAGATACTACACACGGGCAGTAACTAGGAGCCTGTTCGATTTGTACAAAGAGGGTTGCTCCTTATATACTGAATTTTAAGCTAGGGGCAAATTCGTTACACAGGAACCGTCGATAATATCTGAGGCCAAACATTGCGAAGAGAGGGGGTTCCCACTAGTTTGTCACAATTCCCTGTCAATATTGCATTCAGGACCCGGACCGCCTCATCGTAAAGTTCGTTACCTCCCCCTAATAAAGATTCAGAAAGAAAGAAACAGAGCCAGGTGTGGAAGATAGAAAAGTGGGATAAGGGATGTTTGTGGGTTGTAAATGGGCAAGGCTACCGGCTTCGGCCGCCTAATCATGATCAGGACAATGGACACGAAGACCAGTTTGGCAGGACTGGCCTCGGGCAGAGGAGGCAGCCTTTGTCGAGTCATGCAGCTACAGCGTGATCTGGTTTAAGGTGCACGTGTCATGAAAGAGGTGAATCTCCGGCTAAGGTTACGTGTCCTTAATCGAAATGAAGTGATCAGAGGTTATTGCGTATGTGAGGGCAAGAAACACAAAATGGAGGCCATGATCTAAGATGGATGCCGTGGGTAGATCAGAAATGTGTTTATGAAAGGAGTGCTCTTGCTCGTAGCGTAGCGAAAACACCAGGATATACTAAATGGATCATTTGCGGTTCGCTGATACCACTATTATGTATTTCCGACAAACTTGAAAACACGGGTTCAAATCGTCACGGAACCTCAGACCCTCCTTTTGCCCTTACATAGGCAATTACTCAGTCTATGTCAGAATCTAATTCTATGCTCATCAGGTCAGTGACATGCTGTTGTATCATCATCCTTTCTCGTGTCTTTTCTCCAAACGCAGGTGGTTTTCTGAGACAAGTTGCAGCACAAAGACTACACAGAGCAGGACCACACTGGATAATCAGACAACATGAGAATAGGAATACTAAGATGACACCAATGACCATCAGAACCTTCCATCCCCACGCTGATATCAGAGTCCAAAACCACTCCATGAAGGACCAGTTTCCCTTGTCTACATGTATGGAGTCGGAAATCTTGTGTAGCTTAGAGATCGCCTCATAGACTGTTGGAGCATTATTAGGAATAAAGACACAGCAGCTCGATTGGATCATTCTGCATGCCCCAAATCGATCTGCAAGTATAACGTCTAGAACCATACGATTCTGCAACGTCATGAGCCTATCCGCCTGAAGCTCAGCTGTCAAGTTGCTAAGGGCATCAGCAGTTTCGGTAATAGTAGATTCAACTACCCGTGTTAGCTGACGTATGTTTCTACTATTGGCCATAGGCCCCCAGAACGGAAGGAAGCCTTTGAAGAAGTCTCCAGCTTCCTGACCAGCGGTATCTTCCTTGCTGAAGACACCTCTCGCTACTCTGGTTCTGTGGTAATCAGATGAAGCAGTGTATGTCGGAGGCAACAATCGAGCAATATAACATGATCCTGAAAAGTCGACAGGCAACCATGTATAAGCTCTGTCTCGACAAATGAAGTAGGTACCCCTAGCAGTAAGAAAGGCAGGGGAAGAGTTAGCCGGAAACACGTAAGTCTCTACGCACTCACTCCTCCCTAGCTGAGCACTCGGATTTCTCCCGTTACCTTGCAAACAGACCTGACCTCGGTGAGGTACGACCCAGATTGGAGTTGAGCTTTTACGCTTGCTTTCTCCTAAACTAAGGCGATACTCTGAAGTATTCCAACTTAAATATACTCGCAATTCGTCTCTAGGGTAAGATGGAGTATTATTGACGTCCTTGACCATGTCAATAATTCCCTGGATTAAGGCTTTGTTGGCAGAGTTATATTTAGTGGAACGTGGTGGACGTGGAGGATAGGTTTCAAGGGCATAAGCAAAGATGGTTTGGAGGGCCTGAAATGATCCATTGTAGCTGTAAGGCAAAACCAGATAGGGAATACCTTTATCCATAGTGTGGGGTATCAAGCCACACACCCAGCAGTTTGTAGTGTTAACTACCAGTTGGTGTTGGTGCAAGAGTTGTACAAAAGTGTTGTTGGTGAATTCTGAGCGTCGGGCTTGCTCATGTTCCGGAAACGAGTGAAAAGAGTGTATAGAAGAAACAGTAGAAGTGGCAGGATCAAGGGGAGGTACTGTAGTAACTGGCACAAAAATCAAATTTATACTAAAGACGATTCCACCCACCAATGTTGCTAAAATAATCAAGAATGTAATGGCACATTGCATCAAAAAGCATTTGCTATGAAGAATTCTATTAAGTCTGTTTCTGCGAACATAAATCACATTTTCTCGTTGCAGCGCAGGAAGCTCCATCTTCTACAATCCGCTCGCGACCACTGATGATGTGTACGTAGATGAAAATGCCTCTATCAGCCCTGGGAGTTCCCAGAACCAACAGAAAGATCGACCTTGTGTCAGACCCCTGCAGATTCAAACTAGGCACACAGCCACGACCCTACGGCTACCCAGACGGCAAGGCAATTTTAAAAACAATAAACAATAGCAAACTTCCTGGCTGAAGGCAAAAGTTCAATATATATCAAAATCACAATATGCAGTTGCCTGCTTTATTTGTCCATTTTACGGCTTCTTAGGTTATATCTCTGCTTCGCTGGTACTGTCTGATCGGAAAATAGTGTATCACTAGCAGCTGTTGCAGAGTTTAAGTTCGCAGATAGCAAAGTTTCTTCTGATGCTGGAGACAAATGTTCAGTGTTCAAAGGAGTCTTTTCAGGAGGAGAGTCAGGTTTTGAAGTGTCAGTAATCAATTCGGCATCGCTGAAAGAGATGAACTTCGGTGTGCTTTCAGATTCGGAGGCACCAATTCCCTTCTTCACCCAGTCGTCGTAAGGGAGCGGCAAAGGGACACGCTTAACATGTGATGCGTGTACCCAGTGCTTGCGGCCAGCTACACGAACTGCTGTCCTCGTTGCCAGTAAGATTTGGAAAGGCCCCACAAATCTCGGCTGAAGGTTCTTCGTCCTCGCGAAGTTCTTGATGACAACGAAGTCTCCCGGTTTCAGCTGATGCCCTGGACTCTCCGGAGGTTTTGGCAAAGCATCGAAAACCTGTTGATGAATAAGACTCAATTTAGCAGTCAAGTCGTAAAGGTAGTCTATCAACATAGGATATTCTATGGAGCAAATTTCTTTAGGCCTTGGTACACCCCAGATATTTGCCGGGCGACCAAAGACTATTTCATACGGACTAAGCCCTATTCTAGAATGTACCGTTGCTCTCGTTGATAACAAGGCCAAAGGAAGTGCGTCTGGCCAGGCTAAACCTGTGGATGCTTGTATTTTAGCTATTTTCAGCTTGAGGGTGCCATTGTAACCCTCGACTAAACCAGCAGACTGGGGATGGTTTGCACTGTGAAATTTCTGTTTCAGTCCTAGGCCGGCACACACACTCTGCATAACTTTCCCTATAAACTCACTTCCGTTATCTGACCATACAATCCGTGGCATTCCAAATCTAGGGAAAAATTCTTTGAGAAGAATTTTGGCAGTCGATAGGGTAGTGTTGTCCTTTAATGGATATGCTTCTATCCACCTGGAAAAAGCACAAACTACCACCAGGACATACTTCAAATTATTGCAGCGCTCCATGTGAATGAAGTCTAACTGAATCACTTCAAAGGGGCAGGAAGGAGGAGCGAAATGACCAGCTGGAGTTGGAGTTCCCTTGCCAGGATTATGCATCAAGCACACCATACAATTTTTCACCACTCTCTCTGCACACTTACTGATTCCCTCATTCTTCCAGACCGGGGCTAACATCTTACAGATCCCTTTAGAACTTATATGCGCTACTCCATGTGCCATCGTCACTACTGCAAGCACATAGGCATCGGGCAACATCCAACGCTGCTGCTCTGTCAAATCAATCCAACATCCATTCGAGTCCAACTTGCCCGTACTTTCTCTCCATACACGTTTCTCTTCCTCAGTTGCTTCTTTCTGAATCTCTTTCACACTTTCCATAGTATCCTCACACATTCCAGACTCAGCAATCCATCTTGCAGACGTAGCAACATACATTCTGCTCATCGTGTCTCTAGCTGTCTGTTTAGCAATTTCATCAGCAAAAGCATTCCCACGACCAACATCATCCGTGATTGCTTTATGAGCACTGCACTTCACAATCGCAACTTCAGTCGGCAAGGTTAGAGATTCCAACAAGTCATTAACTAGCTGACCATGTTGGATCTTAGTCCCATGGGACGTAATGAAACCTCTTTCTCTCCACAACCGGCCAAAACTATGGGCCACGCCAAATGCGTACTGACTATCTGTAAACACATTCACTCTCTTTCCCTCAGCTAAAGCACACACTCTCGTTAGGGCTATTAATTCTGCAGCTTGGGCAGAATTCTGACTCACTCTTGCAGTCTCCACAATCGTCTTCAAAGTCGTTACTGCGTAAGCAGCAGTCACATCACCATTCTCCAATTTAAAACATGACCCGTCCACATACAGCGTACCATCTGGATCGGATAACGGAGTATCTTTCAAGTCAATGCGTCCTTTTGTCTCTTCCTCCGTTTTGAAACAGCAATCATGTGGCTCGGAATCACTCGACTCTTGATTAGTCGGCAACAGTGTTGCTGGATTCAATACATTACATCTTTTGATCTGAATATGACTCGCTAGTAATGTCAGCTCGTAACCAGATAATCTCGCACTAGTGAGGTGTTGTGTCTTCGTTCGGTTCATGAGTGTATCCACTGCATGAGGAACCATGACCACTAGCATGTTGTTCATCACCAAACCAGCAGATTGTCGGATGGAAGCCGCGGCTGCCGCTGTAGCTCTCAAACAACTAGGCAACGCTCTGGCTACTGGATCTAATGTTGATGAAAAATACGCACAAGGGCGTTGTTTATCACCAAACTTCTGTGTCAGAACACTCAACGCGCAACCTTCTCTCTCGTGAACGTAGAGCGTGAATGGCTTACTGTAATCAGGTGTACCCAATACAGGAGCTGAACACAATGCTTTTCGTAATTCAATAAAACTCTCTTGACATTCATCAGACCATGGCACCG
Organism: Lissotriton vulgaris; assembly: GCF_964263255.1. Lineage (NCBI taxonomy): Eukaryota > Metazoa > Chordata > Amphibia > Caudata > Salamandridae > Lissotriton > Lissotriton vulgaris. The sequence goes on along the minus strand of NC_141694.1, from coordinate 570,371,612 downwards.
GACTCGGAACATTTTTCCCAGTCAAAGCTACCAATGGTTTCGCTAAAAGAGAAAAATTTGGGATCCACTGCCTACAGTAAGAGGTAATACCTAGAAAGGCACGTACTTCTCTCTGTGTGCGTGGAACACTCATCTGTGTAATTGCTTTTATTCTTTCTGGGGTCAACTTCCTTCCCTCCTTTGACAAGAGATGACCTAGGTAGGTCACTTCTTGGCAGCAGTATTGCATTTTGGAAGGAGACACCTTGTGATTCAAATTAGACAAATGATGCAATAGGGAAATTGTAGCTGCTTTGCAAGTTTCCTTGTCATCGGCAGCCACTAGAAGATCGTCTACGTACTGTACTAGGGCAGAACCTGGAGGAAGGACAAAATAATCTAATTGGCTTTTTAATGCTTGACTGTAAATGGATGGACTCTCACAATAGCCTTGTGGAGCGCGTTTAAATCTGAAACTGCGACCTCCTAGACAGAAGCCGAAAATATCCCTACTTTCTTCGGCTATCGGAATGCTGAAAAAGGCATTCTTTAAGTCAATAACTGAGAACCATGTGGCTGTAGCAGGAATCAATGTTAGCAAGGCAGTAATGTCTGGCACTACAGGAAACTGCGGGACTACAATCTTATTAACTTCTCTAAGGTCTATGACAAACCTATAAACTGGAGGTTTTGTAGGATCAGTTCGTTTCAGAATCGGCAATACAGGACTGTTACAGACATTTCCTCTAGTTTCTTCAACCACACCTTTCTTAATCAAATCTTGCACAATCAATAAAAGTGCACACTCTCCTTCACTAGATATTTTATATTGGGGAATTCTTGGAAATTTTACATTAGTTTTCAAAGTTACCACATACGGTGGAATTTCTAGGAGACCTACATCATTAGGACCAGTCGCCCAAAGAGAATCAGGGAGTGAATGTAGCTCCGGCGGGAGTGCGTCCATCGACAAGTACATCGGAGAGGTGATATTTTTACCCAATGTAAGCTGTACTCCTTCCGGAGAACAGTACAATGTCGCATATAGTCGTTTTAACAAATCTAAACCAAGCAGATTTTCATTACAACCTGTCGTCAAAATCAGGGGTGCTTTCAATTGGCATGGTCCAACAGAAATAGACAAAGACCAGATATCGGGTTGTAAACAGGGGCGCCTGAAAAACCTACGGAAACATTTGTTGAGCCGGACAAAGGTGCGCCAGGGAGTTTCGCATGAATGATAGAACTTTTTGCGGCACCAGTATCCAACAGAAACGGTTCGACTACACCTGATGTTGCTACTGCGACATAAGGCCCACTCTGATCTACTGGAACTGATACTACTCCCTCTCTCTGTCCATGGCTGTCCTAGTACCCATTTTGCTGAAAACCCTCATCTACTTCATTATAGTCCTCAACAAGATATTGTTGAGATCTATTTTGCTGAGTAGATTGTCCATTTCGTTGATCAAAGTGATTGGAGGGACGATCATTCGTTTGTGGAGGCATAGCACCTCGTCCTCGACCTCTAGAATTCTGCACAAAACCACCACGACCTCTCTGAGCTGCTGCTGCATTATTTTGTGCTAAGATCGGACATTCATTTTTATAGTGACCCTCTTTCTTACAGTACGCACACTGATTCCACTGGTATTGAGGTCTTGATGAGCTATAATCTGTCCTTTGGTACGAACCTTGCTGCGTATTAGATTGATTCGTGCGAGGCGGATACGCCTGCTGCAAAAGAACTTTAGTTTTTAAATCTTTCGTTTTCTTCTCTGATTTTTCCTTTTCCTCTTTATCCCTATTTTCGTAGTACTGTGCAGTCGCAAGTATTTGCGCTGTTGTAGATACAGCCCACGCACTTTCTGAGTCTTTTAATTTATTGCATAATTCAGGTAACAAATTATGCACAAATTTATCGACAAACAGTCTTTGCCCTCCTTCTGTACTCATGTCCTGACCACTATGATCTACAAAAGTCTCTTCAAACCTCGTGAAGAAGTCGGAGACACTTTCGTCTTTCTTCTGCCTGCATGCTGACAGCTTGTCCCAATTTACACGCAATGCTGGCATCAGAGTCTTCATTAGATCAATTATTCTACCTGGAAGATTAGCAATTAGAGGTTCGGGTTTCGCGCCACCTATTTGCTGACCATCTGCTGCAGTGATAGCTGCCCAATCACCACCTAAGGCAGCTTGATGATCCTCTCTACGAATTTTAGCCCACACTGGTTGCGGAACTACATTACCAAACAACATATCGATGTCGGCTAAGTTCATTATACAAGCCTCAACTGTCTGTGTTAATTCCTTGTAATATCCAGCAGGATTCTTACGTGGATCTGGCAAGGCCTGTTTCACCGCTAGCACTTCAGCTCGCTTCCATGGAATGTGTATCCACACTCGTTGGAACTGTGCTGGAGCAGCTGCAATACCAGCATTATCATCACGTTGTATTGCTTCGCGCCAGATTGGAGGAACCTCCCTCATAGGATATTGGCGACTTAGCTTCATTTTACCTTTTTCTAAGTCTCTCGGTGAACGAAGAGATGGATCATTCCTAAAACTTAAAATAAGTTCCATCGCTTCCTTTATATTATCACCCACTATCATTCCAGCAGCGAACTCTTTTTGAACTTTAATTAAATCTTCCAAATCTGACTCAACATCGTCTTCTTCTATTTCTTCACGTAACAACGAGCACATCTCATCAAAGACGTACCGTTGCGTTGGTTCCTTCCACTGCATAAATGTGTCTAAAACATCTCTCGTACTATATCTTCTACTCTTCGAAATCCATCTGAGAGCCGTGGAATCTAAAATTCCCCGTTCCTCAGTACTTGGTAGCTGACTACGTCTCTGAACTGAATCAGGAGTAGGAGTCTTAATTAAAGTTTTATATAAAGGAGACAGTATATTAGTAACAGAATCAGTGATTCTTCGACGAACAGAAAGTGGAGTTAGTACACTCGCAGACGTAGAGAATGCAGTAGAGGTAGGAATAGATAACGGAACAGTAGGAGTATCGAGAAAAATAGTTTGTGGAACAGTAGGTACAGATGTAGGTATAGAGGCTGGTAGTGTAGGAAGAGGAGGAGCTGTAGGAACATTCACATTCGTCACAGGAGGTACGGGAACTTGATTCTGGGGGACAGGAGCAGGAACACCAGGTTGTCCAGCAACCGGCAATTGAACATTCGGGACAAGTGGAGCCGTAGCACCTTGTGCATACGGTGGAGGTGACCGCAACAGATAAGATAACAGAGGATCGTTTTCGGAATCCTCCAGTATCTTAGCCATTTTCGATGGCAAGGCAGGATAGCACTTGTCAATCGCCAAATTATGCTCTCTAATTGCTACATCTATGGCCTTCTCACACTCGTTAGCCTGCAACTGTTTAGCCGCTTGCTCTAGAGTCAACTCTTCTTGTTCTTTCTGTTCTTTCTTCAACCTTTTCATTTCTCTCTGTTTGGATTCTTTTCGCCAGTAACGGAAAGAATCAAACATTGCCGGCCGGGCTTTCTTCCTAAACAATTTCGCTTCTAAGTTGTCGAGAATCTCGGGTTCAAAACTACCATGCAGTGGCCAACTAAGGACACCATCCTTCTTACAGTAACGGACCCATACCTCATTATAAGATATAGGACCCACACCATGCTTACAATATAAATCATATAGGGGAGTCCCAATCGGAGGAACCAGACAAGAGTCCTCCAATTGTGAGTCACGGTTGCAACCAAAACAAGACAACATTTTCCGACTTACCATTTTCAGTCCGGAACACAAAACAAACAAAACACGGAACAAATATGTGCACTCGAACCAAGAACTTAGGCCTACCAAAACGAACTGATGTATCGATACCCAAACTAAACCAAAATAGATTATCGTAACTAGAACAACCAGTGGTAATCTTACAAAACCAAACCAAACCAAGAACCGATCAAGGATTTTTAACAATCCTCACAAAGTAACCAGCTAGCTATCACTAAATACTTAACTGAGTCACTGAAGACGTCACCAAGGAGAAACCCGTCACGTTTCGCCGTACTAAGGACTGCACCTCGGGTCCAAGACAGGGCGACGGTCAAGGCAACGGCCCACTGCAGCCGTCCTGAACGGGAAACCCTCGTGGAAGAGAACTTCGGGCCACTTTTGCGATATGCCGGGATCGATGAAGTGGGGCGCCTCCCTCAGGAATCTTCACACGAAGCTTCTCGAACTCTTCAGGCTTTTGGACCGGTACCGAATGACGTCGCCCCACGCTGGGCGCCAATTGGAGTTCTGGACTTTTTGGTTCCGTCCAGAGGTGTCAGGGAACAACACCCAAAGACCCCGGAGTTCCACCTGCCTTGGTGCACAAAGGAACAGAAACACGGGCTTCTCGATGGTGGCGTCAAAGACCAAAGGTTTATTACTGCAGGGACACAGAAGTCACAGATACTACACACGGGCAGTAACTAGGAGCCTGTTCGATTTGTACAAAGAGGGTTGCTCCTTATATACTGAATTTTAAGCTAGGGGCAAATTCTTTACATGTAATACATTCCCAAAACCTTTGTGTCTAAAACAATAAATATTTGGCGTTACACAGGAACCGTCGATAATATCTGAGGCCAAACATTGCGAAGAGAGGGGGTTCCCACTAGTTTGTCACAATTCCCTGTCAATATTGCATTCAGGACCCGGACCGCCTCATCGTAAAGTTCGTTACCTCCCCCTAATAAAGATTCAGAAAGAAAGAAACAGAGCCAGGTGTGGAAGATAGAAAAGTGGGATAAGGGATGTTTGTGGGTTGTAAATGGGCAAGGCTACCGGCTTCGGCCGCCTAATCATGATCAGGACAATGGACCCGAAGACCAGTTTGGCAGGACTGGCCTCGGGCAGAGGAGGCAGCCTTTGTCGAGTCATGCAGCTACAGCGTGATCTGGTTTAAGGTGCACGTGTCATGAAAGAGGTGAATCTCCGGCTAAGGTTACGTGTCCTTAATCGAAATGAAGTGATCAGAGGTTATTGCGTATGTGAGGGCAAGAAACACAAAATGGCGGCCATGATCTAAGATGGATGCCGTGGGTAGATCAGAAATGTGTTTATGAAAGGAGTGCTCTTGCTCGTAGCGTAGCGAAAACACCAGGATATACTAAATGGATCATTTGCGGTTCGCTGATACCACTATTATGTATTTCCGACAAACTTGAAAACACGGGTTCAAATCGTCACGGAACCTCATGAGTGTTTGATTGATTCAGATTCTCCGTCCATCACCACCCTCTTTTGTACCGCTTTTGGCCGCCATAAGTGTGGCAGGGTATGCTCAGACGTGAGTCCCTTGCTCACTTTGCCACTGGATTCAAGCAAGCCCGGCTGAAGACGGCTGGAATGCAAGAAACCGGTCCTCGGAAGCTTGTTTCCGGTCCAGGGAAGACATAGCTTGGCAGTTCGGGCTGGACTGTTCCCATGAGGCACAGGGTCAGACTGATTTGCATATAGCCATGCCTGAACTGGGGTGGCAGAGTGGGCTAAAGAACGGTGATGGATTAAACCCAGATCTTTTGACTGGGTGTGAGTGTTTCATTGATTCAGATGCTCTGTCCATCACCACCCTCTTTTGTACCGCTTTTGGCCGCCATAAGTGTGGCAGAGTATGCTCAGACGTGAGTCCCTTTCTCACTTTGCCACTGGATTCAAGCAAGCCGGGCTGAACACGTCTGGAATGCCAGAAACCGGCCCTTGGAAGCTTGTTTCCGGTCCTGGGAAGACAAGGCTTTGCAGTTCGGGCTGAACTGTTCCCATGAGGCACAGGGTTAGACTTATTTGCATATAGCCATGTCTGAACTGGGGTGGCAGAGTGGGTTAAAGAATGGTGATGGATTAAACCCAGATCTTTTGACTGGGTTTGAGTGTTTGATTGATTCAGATGCTCCGTCCATCACCACCCTCTTTTGTACTGCACACTGCTGCACGACACACAGCTGCACGCCACACACTGCTGCACGCCACACACTGCTGCACACCTCACACTGCTGCATGCCTCACACTGCTGCACGCCTCACACTGCTGCATGCTGCACATTGCTGCATTACTCACACTGCTGCATGCTGCACACTGCCGCACGCCACAAACTACTGCATGCTGCAAACTTCCGCACACCTCACACTGCTGCAGGCCTCACGCTCTTCCAAACTCCTGCATTATTCACACTGCTGCATGCTGCACACTACTGAACGCCTCACACTGCTGCACACCACACACTGCTGCATGCCACACACTGCTGCACGCTGCACACTGCTGCCTTACTCAGACTGCTGCATGCCACTCACTGCTGCATGCCACCCACTGCTGCATGCCACACATTACTGCACGCCACACACTGCTGCACACCACACTCTGCTGCATGCCTAAAACTGCTGCACACTGCACACTGCTGCATTACTCACACTGCTGCATGCTGCACACTGCCACACTCCTCATACTGCTTCACGCCTCACACTGCTGCATGTCTCACACTGATGCATGCCTCACACTGCTGCATGCCTCACACTGATGCACACCTCACACTGCTGCATGCCTCACACTGCTGCATGCCTCACACTGCTGCACACCTCACACTACTGCACGCCTCACACTGCTGTACACCGCATACTGCTGCATGCCTCACGCTGCTGCACGCCTCAAACTGCTGCATTTCTCACACTGCTGCATGCCTCACACTGCTGCACAATGCTGCATTACTCACACTGCTGCACGCCTCAAACTGCTGCACGCCTCACACTGCTGAATGCCTCACACTGCTGCATGCTGCACACTGCTGCATGACACACTGCTGCATGCCACACACTGCTGCACGCCACACACTGCTGCATGCCAAACACTGCTGCATGACTGACACTGCTGCACGCCTCACACTGCTGCATGCCTCACGCTGCTGCACGCCACAAACTGCTGCATGCCACACACTGCTGCACGCCACACACTACTGCACGCCACACACTGCTGCACACCACACTCTGCTGCATGCCTAAAACTGCTGCACGCTGCAAACTGCTGCATTACTCACACTGCTGCATGCTGCACACTGCCACACTCCTCGCACTGCTGCACGCCTCACACTGCTGCATTACTCACACTGCTGCATTCTGCACACTGCTGCACGCCACACACTGCTGCATGCCACACACTGCGGCACGCCTCACACTGCTGCACGCCTCACACTGCTGCATGCCTCTCACTTCTGCATGCCTCACACTGCTGCACGCCTCACACTGCTGCACGCCACACTGCCTAACGCCTCACACTGCTGCACACCACACACTGCTGCATGCCACACACTGCTGCACACCACACACTGCTACACACTGCTGCATTACTCACACTGCTGCATGCTGCACACTGCTGCATGACACAATGCTGCATACCTCACACTGCTGCAAGCCACACACTGCTGCACGCCACACACTGCTGCACGCCACACACTGCCTCATGCCACACACTGCTACATGCCTCACACTGCTGCACGCCTTACACTGCTGCACTCCTCACAGTGCTGCATGCTGCACACTGTTGCATTACTCACACTGCTGCATTACTCACACTGCTGCATGCTGCACACTGCTGCACGCCTCACACTGCTGCACGCCTAACACTGCTGCACGTCTCACACTGCTGCACACTGCTCACTGCTGCATTACTCACTCTGCTGCATGCCACACACTGCTGCACGCCACACACTGCTGCACACCACACACTGCTGCATGCCTCACACTGCTGCATGCCTCACACTGCTGCACGCCTTACGCTGCTTCACGCCTCACACTGCTGAGCGCCACACAACACCACCACATCAATCAGGGACACCACAATATCACTCTAGGACAACACCACATCACTCTAGGACACCGCCACATCACACTAGGACACCACCACTTCACTCAGGGACACCACCACATCACTCAGGGACACCACTACATCACTCAGGGACCCCACCATATCACTGGGTCACCACCACATCACTCAGGGGAACCACTCAGGGGCACCACCACTTCATTCAGGGGCACCACCACATCACTCAGGAACACCACCATATCACTCAGGAACACCACCACATCACTCAGGGACACCACCACATTACTCTGGGACACCACCACATCAATCCAGGACATCACCACATCACTCTAAGACACCACCACATCACTCTAATACACCACCACATCACTCAGCCCAACCATACCATCACTCAGCACAACAACAGCATCACTCAGCACCACAACAGCACTGTCCTTGTTTGCTACCAACAAACATTGCCATAGCCAGTAGGACTCGCATTAGGAAAGTGTAAGCCATTGGCTTTGTGAATAACAATGCTATTAATTTATATATTTTCAAAGCCAACACATATTAAAAAAAAATTTCATTTACAATACCAATAGCTCACACTTTCCTAATGTGAGAGCTATTGCATTGCAACTGCTTGTTCTTGTAGCAGAAGCATAATACCGCCATCACCCAGCCTCACCTCCTTTTTATGCTGCTTCACTCAGGAATCAAGTCACACTCAGAAGGGACGGAAAGGCCGAATTCTATGTAATAACATTCACTTTAAAGCTTTAGGGCCTTATTTATGAGAAGTGTTGCATTGCTGCGACAAAGTAGTGATGCAACACTTTTCAGAGAGCCCTCCTTACGACACCATTGATGAGCGTATTTACAGTACGGTGCATCATGTCGCAAGGAGTTACAGATACATCAGTATTACTGACTTATCTGTATGCGCAAAAGTGGGGCATTGCTGGGGTGTGTCTGGAAACAGACAGAACTCCAGCAATTGGTCCTTTCACGGGCCTGAGTCACCCTTATGCCTGCCATGGTGCAGGCGTAAAGGCTTGACGCAATGGCGTCCTAGAGGTGGCGCACTGAAATCTTTTAGATTTCAATGCTCCACTTCTACGAGGCTTTGAAGCGGGGGAACACCCACCCTGCACGCATTATACCTTACGCAGGTAAAATGTAGCGCAGGGGATTACGAAGTGACGCATCTGCCTAGATGCGTCACTTCTTAAATATGGAGCAGAATGGCGCATTATTTTTGCCGCCCCAGCATCACAAAAAGTGACACAACAGCAGCGTAAATTTGACGCTTCATAAATAAACCCCATAGTGGCTTCAAGCAAACGATCAGAATGATGGTACTTCAATTTAAGTGCGACTTAATCATACAAAAGTGGGTACTGTTAGGGGTCTGTCCAGCTAGAATTGCCTGCAATCATGTGTAATTTTTTGCATCCTAGTTAACCAACGACAAGGCTGCCCAAGAAACCTCCATGAGTCTAGGTCAATAACATACAAACAGCAACTACACACGAGGGCATCATTTGTTAAACTAATTTCTATTATTTTAGCCAAATGATGACGCATTTTTGACAATAATTACTTTATTTCTGTAATTAAACAGACTCTCATATAACAATGTGGAAAAAGACAATTTTATACAAAAATATCAATTAACGTTTACATTTCCAAGACTGTGTAAATGAGAATAGAGTAGCACTCAACAATGTCTGTTAAAGGCATGCATCACAATTGCAGGAAAATAGGAGATACAAAATACACTGTTGTCCTACTACAAGCATCTAAGCAATCTATATACTGCATTAGGAAATTCGCACAATAGTTGACCAATCAGGAGATATTGTCAATGTTTTGGACCTTCACATCATTTGAATTTATACCATCACCAGGACTGTAGTGCTTAATTGCATTATCAATATATCTCTTTGCAATAGTGACACACTTAATCTTGGTAAAAAAGCCCCCAAAAATCTATTGTATCATAAAGTGCTCAATATAATTGATTAAGTCAAGCATCACAATGCCTCATTAGGGTTTTATAGCTACATGTGGTTGAGAACATTATATTTTTACTGAGAAAAGACAATGGTATAATGAAGCATATGAATAAAATATTTACTCAATTTTTATTATTTATATTTATTTATTTGATTTTCTATAGCGCAAAAATGACCCGAGGGCATCAGAGTGATTTACAATTAAAAGAAGGCGGACATCATAAGCTTAGAATTGAGTTAAAAGTACACCCATTCGACTAAAATGAAATGGGAATTTCGAAAACAACCAGCCTTGCATTCCCGTTCTAATGCTCTATAGCTTTCTAAGAAACAATGTGTTACATACTGGAGAAGCGGTTGGAAGTTGGGGAGGATGTGTGAGGAAGGGACTGGGAAGGGTAATCAACAGTATGAGGGAAGCTTTTCAGTAGAATATTTTTCAACCAGCCGAGGGGATTGAATTCTTCACAGCTCGAGCTTAATTTCAAATCTAGGGCTCTTCAGCTTTATTTGAAACATATCAAAGAAGGTAATTGTTCTTATCTCATGAAGTAAGGAGTTTCACAGAAGGGGGCATGCCTCGAGAAGGATTGTTCTGACTGTTTGTGTTTGATAGTTTTCTTCACATTAGGTATTTTCCGGGAGGGCATCCACACCCCTTTAGCTGTCTTTGGGCCTTATTCTGAGTCTGGCGATCCACGAACTGCCAGACTCACAATGGCGATCTCTCGACCAGCCTATTAAGACTAGGGCGGTTGGGCCCCATTGGAACCACTGTAACAGCCATAACTGCCAGGGAACCACAATTCCCTGGCGGTTGCGTGGTGGTCCTAAGGCCACAATATGTGGTACCACTAAGCATATTATGAGTTTCCTCACCGCCACACTTTTCTTGGCTGTGCCACTGCCATAAAAAGTGTAGTAGGGAGGGCCCCGTTGTGCCTCACAACATGTGGATACAAATGGGGGCACAACATGTGCCCCCCCACGTGAATTCACCCCAGTACCTGCACTACTGGAAAAGAGTGAGTGCATAGTGATGGGATATCCTTTAACTCTAATGATCCCACACTCTATGGACCTTATATTGACTTGGTCAAAGACCCAATTCATGACCCATAATAGACTCACTAAATACGAGCAGAGAATTTTGTCATCGGAGAATATTGTGTTGAAGAGATGTATATTTTGAATTTGTCTACTTTTCGGCCTATAAATGATACTCTCTGTAATGAAGTTGAAAACTATTGTCATGGATTTATGTAGAAAAGCTTAGACCTGATATTAAGGATGAACCTCTGATTGAGCCCTATCATATAGTTTTCATGGATGGCTTGTGTCTAAGAAACTGTGAAGGTACCCTAAGAGTAACTTATGCGGGGTGAAAAATAAATTAAGTAATCAAAGCTTCATGGCTTCAAGGGGTTACCTCGGGACAAGTTGTGGAATTGATTGCTGCTTCCAGAGCATGCAATTTAACTGTTAAAATGAGAGTGATTATATTTACAGATAGTTAGTCCGCTTTTGCGTTTTCATGATTTGGGGCAATTATGGTAACTAAGAGGTTTCTAGACCTCTTCAGAAACACTCGTTAGATATGAGGTGCAAGTGAGATATTTTATTTAAGCTCTCCAGTTGCCTACTGTGCAGCTCATAAAAACAGTAATGGCTTCCTTACCATGGGGAATAGGTATGCTGATTCCGTTGCTCAGTGTTATGCATTGCTGGCAGGCACATTTAATGGATCTTTCACATGTGAGTCTGAAGAGGACTCTTCATTTTCTATGTGAATGACAGTTACTGATACTTGGGATGAATTGAAGAGAGTAGAGAAAATGTTTCAGAAGCAGGACAACAAAGTTGGATCAGAGCAGGTGAGAAAAATGCAAATGACATATGTATGTCAGCTGATGAGAAACCTGTGTTACCTGATAGTTTGTTGTTTCCAATGACACAATACTTCCATGGATACACACATTTAGGGAGGGATGCCATAACATGTCTCTTTAGGCAAAACTGGTCTAATGGGAAGGTTTGGAATGCTTGCAGAGGAAGTGTGTCATAGATGTGTGACATGTCAACAAGTGAATGCAGGGAAGAGAACACACGTTACACTGAGTCACATAAGGAGATCAGATGGACCTTTCAAAAGAATGCAGATGGACTTTATCGAAATGCTTGTCTTTATCTGGCTGAGATATGTCCTGGTCGTAGAATGTGTCTTCTGGAGATGGGTGGAAGCATACTCAACCAGAAGAAATTTTAGTCTCACTGTAGCACAACTGCTATTGCGAGAATTGATCCCCAGGCATGGCATGCCAATCTCTCTAGAATCAGATAGAGGGACCCACTTTAACAATGAGCTCCTGAAGATGATTTACACAGTGTTACAGATTAAGCAAAGACTCGCCTCCGCTATCAACTTGAGGGTTCAGGAATAGTTGAACAAATGAACGGGACTTTCAAGTCTCGATTAACTAAAGTTTGTTCTTCAATAGCATTGAAATGGCCGGATGCTTTTCATTTGGTGCCGATGAGCTTTCGAAGTATCCCTGATAGAAAAACTGGTCTATCCCCACATGCGATAGTGATGGGTCATGCAATGAGACTACCTGCTGTACCTGCAAATGCACTTTTGAACATCAGCGATGACATGACAGTCAATTACTGCAAAGGACTGACTGATGTGGTGCATTCTGTTTCTTACCAGGTTGCAGCTGCCACTAAAGATCCACATCAAGAAAAGTGCCACCACTCCAATCCTGGTGGAAAAATCTCAAATCAATTTTCACAACTTAGTAACACCAGATAGATGTTACCCATATACTATTTGACGCATGTGAATTCTCTCGCATCCTGACCTAATTTACTCCATCTATACATTCCGTACTCTTACATGGTTCTTTTACCATGTCCTCTCATTTCTAATAGTTGTCATGCATGGACTCATCTTCGACGCTGACTCTTTAAATTTGAAGGGTGCATATTTCCCTGGAAGTAGGTTTTTTGCTTTAGAAGCTTTTAGCAAAATATCTTAAAAATGTTAAAATATTATCAAGTATTAGAATGTTATCAGTTTTCGAATAAATATTGTGCCTGCACAATGGAGCAATTTGTGTACATGTCTGTCTAATCTATTATCATCAGTCATTTGCGACTAATCTGCTTCAAAGTTTTGTTATCATAATAAGAAATTAAGGAGGAATATTAGATTCAAACAGAACTAGAGGAAATGAATAGGACAAACGTTAGGTACTAATTTGCATATGAGGATTGTGGGATAATTTCTTCACCAAATTCATCCAATTGCAAAGTAATAACAATACTTATTATTTTCAAGAGTCACTGTTAAAAAACACAAATACTTTGGAACTCTTTAATCTTCCACTTATAAAGCTTTGTATTTCTCACCCTATTAAACACAATACTATACTTTTGATGCTATAAATATGGGGTAACTTTTCCAATGTTCTAGAATGTGAGGGAATCTGGTTGTGACGTCTATAATTGCCCCATTGAACGCTAAAATAAATTCAGCTGATCTGGACAAGTATTTGGGTGTCCCCTTCCTTCCTCTATGTGGCCACCTCTCCTGATGCTTTGCGCTCAGGAGAGAGGATTACTGCCATAGTACTGGAGTGCTGCTCATTAGCAATGGGCTGTAACTAACTGCTTCCCCTGCTAGTTCTTCCAAAGATTACTATAAGGCCCATTTCTAGTAGAGTGTTGAAGCTCCACAACATCAGACACATCCAAATTAGGCACTGCATATGGCAGTCTGCCTTACTTTTGTCATTTCAATATTCGTGACCACTCTGAACCTGTATCGAAGAAACAGTGATGCCTTTAAGGCCAGACAAGGACTACTAGGAAGGAGAAGAAATGAGCCATTGCCAGAAATCCACACACATTTCCAGTGTTTCTTTTCGATTGCTGCACTTGTTGCTGCTTTCTTGGTGTAATACTGGAATTGCAATTTTACGTGTGCTACTTCATCAGTGCAATTCTGGACACACTATGTAACTCCATATTAGCAAAATGTAGGCAGGTTTGCAAATCACTTTCCTTCTCTTGTTCTCCACTCAAAAAACATGTTTTCTGTGAAGAATCCCTGCTCCTTCCATACCAATTCATTTTGGACCAATCAGACCTTTTTCCCACCATGGAAACAGAGTGGTGTTATTCTGTTGCTTATTGTAAATCTGTGGCCATTTCTATAGAAGGAAAGGTCAGAAGAAAGTTTTGAATGGCAACAAACTCACTCGTTTATATGCTTTCATGTACTCTCAAGTCCTTTTTGCCTTGCTTTTCAAATTCTCAGCATCTTGGATGTGGTATACTACTCATTACTGAGCACTGATGTAACATACCCCATCATATATTAAAAAAACTTTTCAGTTTGACTAATATTTTTTGAATGCCTGACAGGCTGAAAAGGAGCTGTTTTTTGGCAAAAGATGTATTCATCGCTGCAAATGACTTTCTAATTTGGAATCACCAACTCTTTGCATTTTGAAAAGAAAGAATCCATTTGTGTGCAAATTATTTCTTATCCCTTTTATAAAGGATGCTGTATGTACGTTTTAGGTCTTTTTATTGTTTCCTTTGTTGTTCACATACTCTCACTTTCCAACATATATTTTAAATACATGCATATCCTAACATATTTAGCATGGCATGCCATAGCCCATAACCAAACAGTTTGTTGGCAGGAAACGGAATGAGCCTAAACTTCATCACATAATAAAAACGTTGGAGAAAATATTATGACCATTTGAAATTAGTAAATAACATGTTATTCAGAAAGGAAGAGTAATTGAAAAGAGCATCAAAAAAGTAAATCGGCCCCATACTCATTGAATTGAACCTGTAATACCATGACCATCCACCCTTGGGTAGTATGTCCAGGTCAGAAGATAAAAGATCCCACACTTGTATTGAAACTCTTGCTGAACAATCGAATTGCACTCAAATAATTTGTAAATTCACCAAAGTTCTCAGAAGTCGTTTTAATGTTGTGTCAATCTGAAATATATCAATAATGAAAATATCATCCTCCTTATTGGTCCCTGTTTGTTTACTTTTTCATGCACTTTGGACTTCCCCATTTGGAAATAAAAGACAGATCCCCTATGCTCGAGAATAAAAGCTAGATGACAGCAGGTGTCACCTAATGAAAAGCACTGAGAATAAAGATTATCATTGCATTACATTGCTTTGGCCATCTACAACAACAATTTTTTTTGTTCTTTAATAAATTGTGTACCAGTAAATTTCACATCACAATTTTCATTCCCAGGTGACATACATATCTTATTATGTACAATGATTTCTAATTAATTAATTTTTATTTTCCAATCACCTTCCAATCATACAATCTTTAGGACTTGCTTTCCCATTTCCAGCATTACTTCAGTTTTAGTGCTTGATATCTGTGAAGTTTTCCCATCTCAGTGACCAATTGCTGGATTGTCTCCCATGCAGAACTGTGTCTATTTTTAAACCTGTTCTGTAGTTTTTTTTGTTTCCTATTACTGACAATTGGCAATCTCAAATCAGTTTTCACAACTAAGTAACACCATATAGATGTTACCCATATACTCTTTGTCGCATGTGAATTCTCTCTCATCCTGACCTAATTTACTCCACCTATACATTCAGTACTCTTACATGGTTCTTTCACCATGTCCTCTCATTTCTAATAGTTGTCATGCACGGACTCATCTTCGATGCTGTCTCTTTAAATTTGAAGAGTGCATATTTCCTTGGAAGTAGGTTTTTTGCTTGAGAAGCTTTTAGCAAAATATCTTAAACATGTTAAAATATTATCAAGTATTAGAATGTTATCATTTTTCGAATAAATATTGTGCCTGCACACTGGAGCAATTTGTGTACTTGTCTGTCCAATCTATTATCATCAGTCATTTGCGACTAATCTGCTTCAAAGTTTTGTTATCATAATAAGAAATTAAGGAGGAATATTAGATTCAAACAGAACAAGAGGAAATGAATAGGACAATCCTTAGTAACTAATTTGCATATGAGGATTGTGGGATCATTTCTTCACCAAAGTCATCCAATTGGAAAGTAATAACAATACTTATTATTTTCAAGAGTCACTGTTAACAAACGTGAATACTTTGGAACTCTTTAATCTTCCACTTATAAAACTTTGTATTTCTCACCCTAATAAACACAATAATATACTTTTGATGCTATAAATATGGGGTAATTTTTCCAATGTTTTTGGATGTGAGGGAATCTGGTTGTGACAACTTAAATTGCCCTATTGATCACTAGATTAAATTCAGCTGATCTGATAAAGTATATGGGTGTCCCCTTCCTTCTTCTCTGTGGCAACCTCTTGTGATGCTTTGCACTCAGGAAAGTGGAGTGCTGCTCATTAGCAATGGGCTGTAACTAGCTGCTTCCCCTGCTTGTTTTTCCAAAGATTACTGTAAGGCCCAATTCTAATAGAGTGTTGAAGCTCCACAACATCAGACTCATCCAAATTAGGCACTGCTTGTGGCAATCTGTCTTACTTTTGTCATTTCAATATTTGTGACCACTCTGAACCTGTATCAAAGAAACAGTGATGCCTTTAAGACCAGACAAGACTACTAGGAAGGAGAGGAAATGAGCCATTTTCAGAAATCCACAAACATTTTCAGTGTTTCTTCTCGATTGCTGCACTTGTTGCAGCTTTCTTGGTGTAAGACGGGGATTGCAATTTTACATGTGCTAGTTCAGTGCAATACTGGACACACTATACAACTCCATATTAGCAAAATGTAGGCAGGTGTGCAAATCACTTTCCTTCTCTTTTGTTCTCCACTCAAAAAATTTGTTTTCTGTGAAGAAGCCCTGCTCCTTCCATACCAATAAGTTTTGGACAAAGCAGATCCTTTTTCCACCATGTGAATAGAGTGGTGTGATTCTGTTGCTTTTTGTAAATCTGTGGCCATTTCTATAGAAGGAAAGGTCAGAAGAAGGTTTTGAATGGCAACAAACTCCCTAGTTTATATGCTTTAATGTACTCTCAAGTCCTTTTTGCCTTGCATTTCAAATTCTCAGCATCTTGGATGTGGTATACTACTCATTACTGAGCACTGGTGTAACATACAATCATATATTAATACAACTTTTCAGTATAGCCAATATTTTTTGAATGCTTGACAGGCTGAAAAGGAGCTGTTTTTAGCAAAAGATGTATTCATCACTGCAAATTACTTTCTAATTTGGAATAACCAACTGTTTGCATTTTGAAAAGAAAGAATCAATTTGTGTGCAGATTATTTCTTACCCCTTTTGTAAAGGATGCTGTATGTACGTTTTAGATCTTTTTCATGTTTCCTTTGTTGTTCACATGCTTTCACTTTCCAACATATATTTTAAATACATGCATATGCTAAAACATTTACCATGGCATGCCATAGCCCTTAACCAAACACTTTGTTGGCAGGAAACTAAATGAGCCTAAACTTCATCACATAATAAAAATGTTGGAGAAAATATTATGACCATTCGAAATTAGTGAATAACACGTAATTCAGAAAGGAAGAGGTATTGGAAAGAGCATCAAAAGAGTAAATCGGCCACTGACTCATTGAATTGAACCTGTAATACCATGACCATCCTCCCTTGGGTAGTATGTCCAGGTGTGTTAAGAGTGTTTCATAAAGGACTGAAATCCCTATTCTAAAGAACAAGGCAGAATTTATAGATAGTAGAACTCCTGAAGAGTTTGATTTCAAAAGAAAATAGTGAGTTAACCCCTTCAATGCCCCCGTCGGCCAACGGCTGTCGCCAGCACTACCTCTGTAGTGCCGCGCACGTCCGTTGGCCGATGCGGCCCGCTTACTCAATTGAACCGCAGCATCGCGGTGGAATTGCTGCCGCGGTTAAGTGGTTAAAGAGCATAAAGCTCAAAATTCAAATCAAGGCTGCAGAACTTACCATGAAGACTAGTTCAAGAAACTCATCTGAGTCTTCGCAGTATGAGCAAACAGTTGCATTGCAAGCTGAAAAAAACTGAACCAAGCATCAAAGAAGAGTAAGGCAAGGGATGAACAGCAGCAACAGTAACCACAGCCATCAAGGGAATTGGTCTGGGACGTTGGAGATTCAGAGCTCAGAGTGAGGAAAATTAGCATTGAAACAAACTGGCAACATGCACTAATATAAAAAGACAAAATAAAATGTGTAGTAGGCTTCTTGTACCTCTGATTCAATCCATTGGCAGCCTTCGTCTGAGAGCAGGTTCAGTACTTTCTTTCCAACAAAATAACATGCAACTTGCAAATTTTTATCACAAAGTTTGTTACAGACATCTTACATATGTGGACTCTTGATTCATAAACCTCCATTTCCATAGACATCCAACACAGTTTAACCTTCTAATGTTAAATGTTTCACTGTGTAAACAATGAACTATGCTAAGTAAGAGAAACATTAACTTGAAAAATACTGTTTTGTAATGTATTTCGTCAACATGAACGAGTATTCTGTTTTAAAAAACTACAACTATTCTATTTAAGCATAATGTGACCCATGGTGAGAATGGGAAGTATTGCCATTACAAATGTATGTTGCTTAGTAAATTATTACAATAATTGTTAGACCTGGCATCATTGGCGCGGGTCTCCCTTCCTCTTTTCGCTTCCTATCTTTTGTGTTGGCGGGCTTTAGATGCTCTGGGCGCTGTGCGACTGCTAATCAGTGCCACAGCGCAAATGTTCCTTGTGTAAAGATCACTGTATGAACTGGGATAACCATAATTGGACAATTTGGTTTACCTGTCAGTCCCTAGTATAAGTGCACTGTGTGTGCCCAGGGCTGGTAGACCCAATACTGCTGGTGGGCCTGCAGCGCTGATTTGGACTACCCACAGAAACAGCTTTTAAAGTATGTTTCAGACCTGCCATTACAGAATCCACCAGCAATCCAGAACTGCCTTTGTAACTGTGAGGTGCCCCCACGTCCCAGTCCCTGCACCTTCCCTTCGCACCATGTAAGACACCCCTATGGCAGGGTTGTCTGTGACAGGAAAAACATGCCTACGTCTGTGTAGCATGTTCTGATAGTGGGTTCCTCTATTTCAATGTTTACTATTGTGAGGCTATCAACTCTCATAGGTCAGAATGGGCAGGCTGAGTATTACATTCCCTAATCCTACCTACACCCAGGAACCTGATAGGAAATTCAAATTTGATATCTTTAAGCTCAGGACATTGAGATAAATCCTTTAGTAAGGATCATTTGTATATCCTGTGTTCGAAAATGCCTCTTCTAGAAACGAGGTATTTTCTTGCCTAAGCTTTCCTGTAGGCTTTGCTAGTATGTGTATTGGCCGTCTGGTTTTGAAGCAGCAGGGCCAGCTGGGTCAGACCTGGCTGGAGAGAGAGATCGGCATTCAGAGCATGGGGAGGGGTGCCTCTTTGATCTGAGCAGGGCCATGCCGGGAAATGTGAATGATGGCTCAACCTCCCACTGGGTGTCTGATAGCAGAGCCCCTGATTCTCAAAGGGCAGGATGTCCCCTCGTAAACAAAGTGCTCCCCGACCCCACCGAACTGGTTCTGGCTGTATTCAGTGATTTGTGACTTTAGAGAACAAAGACTTTTTAGGTATAAAACGCTGCGCTGAAACCTTTTTCAAGTGTGAATGAATCAATGAATGAACACGTTTTTGAAAGAGCGCAGCGTTCACTCCAAGGAGCATCTTGGCGCTATTGGACAGAGACCGAAGAAAGACAGGGAGGGAGGAGGTGCGTTCCTTCTGGATGTCAAGACAAAACTCTGTCCCAGTGAACAGATGAAAGGACTTTGAAACTTTCACCAAGCTTGCTGAAGAAACTACCCGAGGGCCTGAATTGAGAGCGCCTCCTGCTGAAGTCTCATGGACATTAGACATCACCCCGTCAGCCATCTGAATTCCTATACAAGGGATTCTACTCGCAGTTGAGACCCCCGTTGAGTAGTCAGGAGCCTCTAGGTCTACTGTAAGGAACGCGTACTGGTAACCCTTGTTAACTCCGTGTGGGCTGCCGCAGCTAAGAGAGAGCTGCTGCCGCTGAGAGCCCGCCTTAATTTGAACCTTCGGAACCTTCGCTGAATCTGTGTGGGCCACCGCAGTTAAGAGAGAGCTGTAGCCGCTGAGTGCCCGCTGTTGGGCCAGCCTGGTCGAGATCATCTTTTGTCCTGTGGGCCGCTGCAGCAAATAGAGAGCTGCTGCCGCTGAAGGCCCGCACCTTTGCCAACTTTGCCTCATCGTTATTTGTCCTGTGGGCCGCCGCAGCTAAGAGAGAACTGCTGCCGCTGAGTGCCCGCACCTTTGCCAACTTTGCATCATCGTGATTTGTCCTGTGGGCCACTGCAGCTAAGAGAGAGCTGCTGATGCTGAGTGCCCGCACCTTTGCCAACTTTGCATCATTGTGATTTAACCTGTGGGCCGCTGCAGCTAAGAGAGAGCTGCTGCCATTGAGTGCCCGCACCTTTGCCAACTTTGCATCATCGTGATTTGTCCTGTGGGCCACCGCAGCTAAGAGAGAGCTGCTGCTGCTGGGTGCCAGCACCTTTGCCAACTTTGCATCATTGTGATTTGCCCTGTGGGCCAATGCAGCTAAGAGAGAGCTGATGCCCCTGAGTGACCGCACCTTTGCCAACTTTGCATCATTGTGATTTGTCCTGTGGGCCGCCGCAGCTAAGAAAGAGCTGCTGCCTCCGAGTGCCCCCACCTTTGCTAACTTTGCATCATTGTGATTTGTCCCGTGGGCCGCCGCAGCTAAGAGAGAGCTGCTGCCACTGAGAGCCCGCACCTTTGTCAACTTTGCATCATTGTGAGTTGTCCTGTGTGCCACCACAGCTAAGAGAGAGCTGCTGCCGCTGTGAAGCAACCAAGGAGCTGCACGACGAGAGTCATCTCCACCACCAGCCCGGGTCGCCGCAGCAGCGTGCTGCTGCCACTGAGAGCCTGCCTGTCCCTGAGTGCCCGAGTCATTTGTGGGTGCAAGCTGCGGACCACTGCAGCCAAGAGTTGTGGTCACTGGGAGTCTGCCTGTCACTGTCTCTGCTTCTTCGAGAAGCTGCGTGCTGTGCCCCCATCTAACAACAGGTATTGGGTGCACAACGGGTCACGTAGACCCATGCCTTGAACTCAGACAGTGCCACATTCTGGTGAATACGTTATTGCATTTTTAAGTCCATACTGATTTATGTGCATTGCGGCTTGCTAAAATGTTTTGAGAGTCTTTTGTGAAACCTTACATAAAGATACTATTTTTCTATGCCTATTTGAGTTTTGTCCTTTTGTGGTGTTGTTACTCCCTTGTTGTGCATGTTCATAAATGCTTCACACTCTGCCTCTGAGATAGGCCTAACTGCTCGTGCTACATTACCACAGGGTTGAGCAGGGGTTAGCAAAGGGGGTAGCCCACTTGCCCTGACTTAGGAAGAAGGGTCCCTATTTGGACATTGGGGCTAGCCATTGCCAACTAGAGACCCCCATTTCTAACATTGGTGGCAGCGGTGGGATCAGGATTCGCATTTATGATCCACGTACAATAACTGGTAGACGCCACAAGTGAGTGCATACCAAAGCGCAACCACGCACTTTTTTCTCCCTCTTCAATTTTTTGGGGGTTGGGTGTTTTAGTATTGAATTGTTGATCACAGCCATGAGTACTGCTACTATGGGAAGGCCAACATCCAATGCTTTGGAGGATCTCACCTTTGTGGAGGTAAGATTAGATTCCTATACTGCCAGACAGCTGAAGTAATTTTGTAAGCAATTTGCAGTCCCCATGATAGGTCTCTCTAAGAAGGAGGAGTACCAGAAGGCGCTGAAAGCCTGGTGGGAAGTGAGAGAGTCTGCTGGGGGTGGGGAAGAGAATGCTGGAGGGCAGGAGGATGATGTAGTAGAGTGGGAGAGATAGAACGCCCTCCAATCCAGGTACTAGTGTATCCCAAAGGACACTGACCCTAGAAGAGCTGGAGAACAGGAAGAGAGATATGAGGCATAGTTTGGATATGGCTAAATTGGAAGGTCAGAAGGACCTTGAGAGTAAGAAGTTATACATTGAGAAGAATCGATTGTCAATTGAATTTGAGAAAATGAGAATGGAGCATGAGAAAATGATGAGGGAGATAGAGAACAGGGCGAGGAGTGACCCGGTCTCCCCCTCTGGTGGCAGCATATCTTTAGTAACTCCTGAGAGTAGAGTTTGTATTCCTAAAGATGTCATTAAGGATTTTCACAAGAGTGAGGATATTGGGCAGTGGTTTACCGCATATGATATAGCAATGGTGTTCCACTAGGTCCCTGAGAAGGATTGGGGAGCGGGGTTGTGGGGACGCTTTGTGAGTGATGGTAGGGATACCCTGTTGGACCTGCATGAGGAGAGCTGGATGGTGTATGCCCATATAAAGGAAGCTTTGATGACCCGTTATGGATTGACCCCAGAAATGTACTGGTAGAGGTTTAGAACCTGTAAGACTTTAGGGTGTACCACATGGGTTGTATATGTGTCTTTTTTCGACAGAGCAATGGATCGCTGGGTAAAAGGTAGCAAAGTGGAAACTTTTGGACAATTGTATGATTTGTTTGCGTGGGAGCATTCTTCTAGTAACTGTTTTCCAGAGCTACACCAGCACCTGATTGATAGCAAGCTGACTAACCCTAGTAAGCTTGCTGAGGAGGCGGACCGTTGGGTGAGCACCCAGGTCCGCAAAGGTTGTGTGGGAGATGTCACCAGAGGTGGGTAGGGTCTTCAGCCGAGAAGTAGGGGGGACAAGGTTAAGCCGAGGGAGTTCCAGAGAGGGCTCCAAAGTAATTCCCAAGGGAACCAAGCAGTGGTGTCCCAGCCTCCTCCTGAGAAGAAGCCCGTGCCCCCAACAGGTAGGCCTGTTCAGAGGGGGCCACTCACTTGTTTCAAGTGGAGTCAAGGGTGCCACCGGTATTATAATCCCGAGTGTCCCCAGAGGGACCCCAATGCATCTCCTCGTGCACCACCCCATGCACCATCCCGCCACATTGCCAGTGTAGACCTGGGGGGGTGGAGGTAGAGATCCAAGGTAGGTGGGATCTCGTAGAGTTAACCCTTGTCTCCCTAGGAGACTTTGAGAAGGTCCCTAACCCCACCTTGCCTAATAACACTAAGAAGTACCGGCAGTGGGTGATCATCAATAGCCATAGGGTGGAGGCTCTCAGGGACACCGGAGCTAGTGTGACTTCTGTCAGCTCCCGGTTGGTGTCCAAAGAGCAGGTTGTCCCAATGCATTCTGCCCCGTAGTGTCAGCATACAACTAAGAGAGCAAGTGTGAGGTGGCTCAGGTTCCCTTCCAGTGGGGGGTCTCAGGAATTCTTTAAGTGGCTGTGAGGCCCACCATGCCTGTAGACTGTCTGTTGGGCAATGATCTAGAGAACTACCCATGGGCTACGGTGGAAGAGAAAGTCTCATTTGGAAAAGTTGAGTCTGCCTGAGTAGGCGTGTGCGACCACTCGGTCCATGACAGCTCAAAAAGGCGCTCAGTAGGATCTGGAGCCTGAAAGTATGGCCCAGGCCCCTGCCTTAAAGTGAAGGGGTAGGGGGCACGGAAACCGGCCTCCCCAGTTCCCACGGTCCCAGAGGGAACAGACCTTGAGGAGGATGCCTTGGAACCTACAGGGGAACAAGTGGCTGAACTTGGGGACCTACTGGAGCTGACCCATTGGCAGCAGGAAGGGGGGCCCTCCAGGGAGGAATTTTGCGAGCAACAGAGAACCTGTCCTCTTGAGTGGGTGCGGGGACAGGCCGCCGCCCAGTCAGCAGGTGATCAGACAGGGTCACATTGGATCTATTGGGAGAATGACCGCCTTTACAGCGAGCCTAAGGTTGCTGAGCCTGGGCCAGCCGTGTGCAGGTAGTACCCCAGCGCTTCAGGACCTTTCTACTGGGGTTGGCTTATGATGTGCCACTGGCCGGATATCTACCCCGTTTGAGAGAGTGGGCATTGACATTGTGGGGCCTCTGGATCCCAAGGCAGCCATGGGCAACAGGTTCATCCTGGTCTTGATGAACCATGCCACCAGTTACCCTAAGGCCATCCCGCTCAGGACAGTGACGGCCCCGTGGTGGGAGGGGCAATGATGGGGATTTTCTCCTGTGTGGGATTCCCCAGAGAGATGGTGTCCGATAGGGGAACTAACTTCATCTCCAAGTACATGAAGTCTCTGTGGGAGGAGTGTTGGGTAACGTATAAGTTCAAAACTCCTTACCACCCCCAGGGTAATGGACTGGTTGAGAGATTCAACCGGACCCTTAAGGGCATGATTATGGGCCTAGGCGAGCCCAGGAGGCATAAGTGGGATGTCCTCTTGCCATGCCTGTTGTTTGCTTACCGTGAGGTGCCAAAGAAGTCCTTAGGGTTCAGCCCTTTGAGCTGCTCTATGGTCACCCGGTAAGAAGGTCTCTGAGTCTGGTCAAGGAAGGCTGGGAGCAATCTCCCAGGAAACCTCCCCAGGATGTGTTTAGTTACATGCAAGCCTTCAGGCACCAGACTCTGCATTTCAGGAAATTTGCTGAGGCAAACCTGGAAGCCAGCCAGGAAGAGATGAAACTCTGGCACGATCAGAATGCCACTCTGATCGAGTTTCAGCCCGGACAGAAGGTTTAGATCAGGGCTCCAGTGGAGTCCTGTGTGCGGCAGGATAGGTGGACTGGCCAATTTGAGGTGGTGGAGCGCAAGAGTCCTGTTACCTACGTGGTGGACTTGCAGTCTCCCAGGAACCCCTTGCGGGTCCTGCATGTTAACCGCCTGAAGCCCCACTTTGAGAGGTCTGAAGTGGGTATGGTTCTGGCCACAGATCCTGGGATGGAGGAGGAGAGCGAGCCCCTTCCTGACCTCTTGTGTGCAGGGGAGCAAGATGGGTCAGTGGAGGGTGTGGTCCTCTCCACCACACTGACTCCTGAGCAGCAGGGTAATTATCGCCAACTGCTGGGGCAATTCAGTGATCTGTTCTCCCTGGTACCTAGTGTGACTGATTGGTGTGTCCATGACGTGGACACTGGGGACAGTCCTCTCATTAAGCACAAGGCTTACCGAGTGACTGACGGGGTAAGGGCCTACCTTAAGGATGAAGTTACCAAAATGTTTGCCCTTGGCATGATTGAGTCCTCTAGCAGCCCTTGGTCCAGTCCAATGGTTCTGGTACCAAAAGCTGCAGCGCTTGATACCACTCCAGAACTTCAATTCTGCTAGGACTATTGTGGCCTCAATTCAGTCACGAAGACTGATGCGCACCCGATCCCCAGAGCTGATGCGCTTGTAGATCGGTTGGGGGCTGCAAAATACCTCAGCACATTTGATTTGATGTCTGGGTATTGGCAGAGGGAGCAAAAGAGAGGCCAACATTCTCCACCCCGATGGGCACTACCAGTTCCTGGTGATGCCCTTTGGAATGAAGAATGCCCCTGCCACCTTTGAGAGGTTGGTCAATAGGGTGTTGTTTGGGCTTGAAGACTACAGTGCCGCCTACCTGGATGACATTGCGGTGTTTAGCTCCTCTTGGGAGGACCACCTGCGCCACCTCTGGGAGGTATTGATGGCACTGCAGAAGGCAGGCCTCACAATCAAAGCCAGTAAGTGCCAAATTGGGCAGGGTTCTTTAGTGTATCCGGGGCACCAAGTGGGGAGCGGCCAGGTGGTGCCCCTTTAGCCAAAAATTGAAACTATCCTGGCGTGGGAATCCCCCAAACCCCCAAGTTGAGAGCCTTCTTAGGACCCACAGGGTACTACAGGAGGTTTGCCAAGGGATATGACAACATTGTTGCACCCTTGACTGAGCTGACTTGTAAGAAGCAGCCAAAGAAGGTAAACTGGACTGACACCTGTCAGACAGCTTTCGACGCCCTGCAGATTGCCATGTGCACCGCACCCATGCTTCAGGCGCCTGACTTTTCAAAGGAATTTGTTGTCCAGACAGACACCTCAGAGCATCGTGTAGGGGCTGTTCTGTCACAGATCAATAAGGAGGGACTAGACCAACCGGTAGCCTTCCTAACCAGGAGGTTACTTCCCCGGGAACATAAGTGGAATGCAATTGAGCATGAGGCATTTGCTGTGGTCTAGGCGCTGAAGAAGTAGAGTCCACACCTGTTTGGGACTCACTTCTGGGTTCAGACAGACCATAGTCCCCTTAAATGGTTGATGCATATGAGGGGTGAGAATTTCAAGTTGTTGAGGTGGTCCATTTCCCTACAGGGTATGGGTTTCACGGTGGAACACCGTCCTGGTACAGAACACTCCAATGCTGATGGTCTGTCCAGATTTTTCCCAAGAGGATGGTTAGTTCTTCCCAGATTTCAGCTGTAGGGGACATGTGTTAGACCTGGCATCATTGGCGCGGGTCTCCCTTCTTCTTTTCGCTTCCTATCTTTTATGTTGGCTGGATTTAGATGCTGTGGGCGCTGTGCCACTGCTAATCAGTGCCACAGCGCGAATGCTCCCTGTGTAAAGATGACTGTATGAATTGGGATAACCATAATTGGCTCATTTGGTTTACCTGCAGTCCCTAGTATAAGTGCACTGTGTGTGCCCAGGACTGGTAGACCCAATACTGCTGGTGGGCATGCAGTGCTGATTTGTGCTACCCACAGAAACAGCTTTTAAAGTATGTTTCAGACCTTCCATTACAGAGTCTAACGGCAGTCCAGAACTGCCTTTGTATCTGTGAGGTGCCCTCACTTCCCAGTCCCTGCACCTTACTTTCGCACCCTGTAAGACACCCCTATGGCAGGGTGCATTGTCTGTGACAGAAAGAACATGCTACGTCTGTGTAGCATGTTCTATTAGTGAGTTACCCTCCATTTGACTGTTTACTATTGTGAGGCTATCCACTCTCATAGGCCAGAATGGGCAGGCCCTATTACATTCCCTAATCCTACCTGCCCCCAGGATCCTGATAATACATTCGAATTTCACATGTTTAAGCTCAGGACATTGAGATAAATATTTTAGTAAGGATCATTTGTATATCCTGTGTTCGAAAATGCCTCTTCCAGAAATTAGGTATTTTCTTGCCTAAGCTTTCCTGTAGGCTTTGCTAGTATGTGTATTGGCTGTCTGGTTTTGGAGCAGCAGGGCCAGCTGGGTCAGACCTGGCTGTAGAGAGAGCTCGGCATTAAGAGCATGGGGAGGGGTGACTCTTTGATCTGAGCAGGGCGGTGCCTGGCAAGGTGAATGATGGCTCCACCTCCCATTGGGCGTCTGATAGCAGAGCCCCTGATTGTCAAAGGGCAGAATGTCTCCTCGTAAACCAAGTGCTCCCCAACCTCAACGAACTGGTTCTTGCTGGATTCAGTGATTTGTGACTTTAGAGAACAAATACTTCTTAGGTATAAAACACTGCGCTGAAACCTTTTTCAAGTGTGTTCCTTCTGGATGTCAAGATGTAACTCTGTCCGAGTGAACAGAGGAAAGGACTTTGAAACTTTCATCAAGCTTGCTGGAGAAACTACCTGAGGGCCTGAATTGAGAGCTCCTCCTGCTGAAGTCTCAGGGACATTAGACTTCACCCCGTCAGCCGTCTGAATTCCTGTGTGAGGGATTCTACTTGCAGGTGAGGCCCCCGTTGAGTAATCTGGAAATTCTAGTTCTACTGTGAGGAGCGCGGACTGGTAACCCTTGTTAACATTGTGTTGGCCACCGCAGCTAAGAGAGAGCTGCTGCCGCTGAGAGCCCGCCTTAATTTTAACCTTCGGAACCTTTGCTGAATCTGTGTGGGCCGCCGCAGTTAAGAGAGAGCTGTAGCCGCTGAGTGCCCGCCGTTGTGCCAGTCTGTTCGAGAGCATCTTTTGTCCTGTGGGCCGCTGCAGCTACGAAAGAGCTACTGCCGCTGAGTGCCCACACCTTTGCCAACTTTGCATCATCATAATTTGTCATGTGGGCCGCAGCAGCTAAGAGAAAGCTGCTACCGCTGAGTCCCTGCGCCTTTGTCAGCTTTGCATCATCGTGATTCATCCTGTTCGCCGCCGCAGCTAAGAGAAAGCTACTGCCGCTGAGTGCCCTCACCTTTGCCAACTTTACATCATCGTGATTTGTCCTGTGGGCCGCCGCAGCTAAAAGAGAGCTGCTGTGAGCCCACCACGGAGCTGCACGACGAGAGTCATTACCACCACCAGCCCGGGCCGCTGCAGCCGCATGATGCCGCTGAGAACCCGCCTGTGCCCGAGTGCCTGAGTCATTGTGAGTGCATGCTGCGGACCACTGCAGCCAAGAGTTGTGGTCGCTGGGACTCTGCATGTCACCATCTCCGCTTCCTCGAGAAGCTGCGTGCTCTGTCCCCCTCCAACGACAGGTATCGGGTGCGCAACGGGTCACGTAGACCCAGGCCTTGAACTCAGTCAGTACCACATTCTGGTGAATACGGTATAGCATTTGTAAGTCCATACTGATTTACGTGATTGCGGCTTGCTAAAACGCTTTGAGAGTCTTTTGTGAAACCTTAGATAAAGATACTATTTTTTGATACCTACTTTAGTTTTGTCCTTTTGTGGTGTCATTACTGCCTTATTGTGCATGGTCATAAATGCTTCACACACTGCCTACGAGATAGGCCTAACTGCCCGTGCTACGTTACCACAGGGTTGAGCAGGGGTTGTCAAAGGCGATAGCCCACTTGCCCTGACTTAGGAAGAAGGGTCCCTATTTGGACATTGGCGCCAGCCATTACCAGCTAGAGACCCCCATTTCTAACACTTATTAAAACTGGAATATTCTGCAGTTATGACAAACATTTCTAAGCATTTAACATAAGGTCAAGTTTTAAATTGCGTTGTGCATTTTTCAGCAACCTCAAGTTCACTTCTAGTTAAAAGAAAATTTGTATTTAAACATTTCTGTGGCCTATATTAATAACTATGGCTGCCTATTACAGCTTGTACATTTAAATGCGTGTCATAGAGGGCCTGATTCACAGAACTAACTTAAGACAAGATACTAAACTTACTACCATTTTTGTATTCACAGAAGGCACTTACTCATTTTGCTATCCACAGAAGGCACTTACTCATTTCGGCATTCACAAAAAAAATTATAGTTGTAGATGGCCAAAGCAATGTAATGCAATGATAATCTTTATTCTCAGTGCGTTTCATTATGTGACACCTGCTGTCATCTAGCTTTTATTCTCGAACATAGGGGATCTGTCTTTTATTTCCAAATGGAGAAGTCCAAAGTGCATGAAAAAGTAAACAAACAGGGACCAATAAGGAGGATGATATTTTCATTATTGATATATTTCAGATTGATACAACATTAAAACGACTTCTAAGAACTTTTGTGAATTTACAATTTATTTGAGTGCAATTTGATTGTTCAGCAAGAGTTTCAATACAAGTTTGGGATCTTTTATCTTCTGACCTGGACATACTACCTAAGGGAGGATGGTCATGGTATTACAGGTTCAATTCAATGAATCAGTGGCTGATTTACTTTTTTGATGCTCTTTTCAATAACTCTTCCTTTCTGAATAACATGTTATTCACTAATTTCAAATGGCCATAATATTTTCCCCAACATTTTTATTATGTGATAAAGATTTTGGGCTCATTCCGTTTCCTGCCAACAAACTGTTTGGTTAAGGGCTATGGCATGCCATGCTAAATATGATAGCATATGAATGTATTTAAAATATATGTTGGAAAGTGAAAGCATGTGAACAACAAAGGAAACATGAAAAAGATCTAAAACGTACATACACCAGCCTTTATAAAAGGGGTAAGAAATAATCTGCACACAATTGGATTCTTTCTTTTCAAAATGCAAAGAGATGGTGATTCCAAATTAGAAAGTCATTTGCAGCGATGAATACAACTTTTGCTAAAAACAGCTCCTTTTCAGCCTGTCAGGCATTCCAAAAATATTAGTCAAACTGAAATGTTTTATTAATATATGATAGTATGTTACATCAGTGCTCAGTAATGAGTAGTATACCACATCCAAGATGCTGAGAATTTGAAAAGCAAGGCAAAAAGGAATTGAGAGTACATGAAAGCATATACACGAGTGAGTTTGTTGCCATTCAAAACCTTCTTCTGACCTTTCCTTCTATAGAAATGGCCACAGATTTACAAAAAGCAACAGAATCACACCACTCTGTTCCCATGGTGGGAAAAGGATCTGATTGTCCAAAATGTATTGGTACGGAAGGAGCAGGGCTTCTTCACAGAAAACACATTTTTTTGAGCGGAGAACAAAAGAGAAGAAAAGTGGTTGCTAATATGGAGTTGTATAGTGTGTCCAGAATTGCACTGATGAAGTAGCACACGTAAGATTGCAATCCCAGTATTACACCAAGAAATCTGCAACATGTGCAGCAATCAAGAAGAAACACTGGAAATGTTTGTGGATTTCTGACAATGGCTCATTTCCTCTCCTTCCTAGTAGTCCTTGTCTGGCCTTAAAGGCATCACTGTTTCATCGATACAGGTTCAGAGTGGTCACGAATATTGAAATGACAAAAGTAAGGCAGACTGCCACATGCAGTGCCTAATTTGGATGTGTCTGATGTTGTGGAGCTTAAACACTCTACTGGAAATGGGCCTTACAGTAATCTTTGGAAGAACTAGCAGGAGAAGCAGTTAGTTACAGCCCATTGCTAATGAGCAGCACTCCAGTACTATGGCAGTAATCCTCTCTCCTCAGCGCAAAACACCACGAGAGGTTGCCACATAGAGGAAGGAAGGGGACACCCAAATACTTTACCACGGTAAACAGACAAAATATCGAGTCCAAAATATCGATTGGACATAATATCGAGTTTTAAATATAGATTGGACAAAATATCGAATGGACAGTATATAGACAGCAAAAATATTGTTTTTAAGGTAAGTAATGAAATATCGAAAGTAAAAAATATAGATAGTTAAAATATCGAAGTATATAATATAGATTGTTAAAATTATCGAATTTTTAATATTATCGAGCACAAAATATTGTTTAAAAATATATAGTTTATAAAAATATCGATTTTATTAAAAACAGTGTTTTTTATGTTATTATGTGTGAAAAGTGTGTATTTATGTTATAAATAACGAAAAAATAATGATTTTAGTGATTTTTAATTTTTGCGTAATTTAATTCTGTAGCGGGTTGTGGGTTTATAGGGAAATAGGGTGGGAAGTAATTTAATTATAATTAAATAAATATGTAAATGTATTTATTAGTATTGATTTTTAATTATTTGTTATTTAATTTATATTTGGTAATTAATTAAATTTTAATTGGCTATTAATTTTAATTAATTGATTAATTGTTAATTATGGTAATTTTACTAATTTTATTTTCTGTAGCGGGTTGTGGGTTTATAGGGGAATAGGGTGGGAAGTAATTTAATTATAATTAATTAAATATGTAAATGTATTTATTAGTATTGATTTTTAATTATTTGTTATTTAATTTATATTTGGTAATTAATTAAATTTTAATTGGCTATTAATTTTAATTAATTGATTAATTGTTAATTATGGTAATTTTACTAATTTATTTTCTGTAGCGGGTTGTGGGTTTATAGGGGAATAGGGTGGGAAGTAATTTAATTATAATTAATTAAATATGTAAAATTAATAATTTGTATTTATTTAGATTTAATTGTTAATTAGGTTTTTATGTGTAAATGATTAAATTTTAATTGCCAACAATTTAATTTAATTGAATAATTGCTAATTATGTTAATTTTACTAATGTATTTTCTGTAGCGGGTTGTGGGTTTATAGAGGAATAGGGTGGGAAGTAATTTAATTATAATTAATTAAATAATACAAATTATTTATTTATTTAATTAGAATTAATTGTTAATTAATTTTTAATTGTTAATTAATTATTTGTTAATTTGTAATTATTTGTATTAATAGGTAATTATTTGTAATAATTAATGTTAATTACTCATTTGAATAGGTTAATTAATAAATTATAGTAAATTGGTAATAACTTTTAAATAATTATTTATAGATAATAATTTATATTTTTATAAATAATATATGAAGTATTTACTTTCTCTACTGTTGCACTCTTGGGAGTGGGAATAGTGATTTTTACCCATACGCTATCCAACGCTTTCTTTATTGTTGCACCCACTGGAGTGGGAATAGTAATTTTTACCCCTACGCTATCCAACGCTTTGTCTACTGTTGCGCCCACTGGAGTGGGAATAGTATTTTTTATAATTCTGCTATCATACGGTAATATTATTGTATATTATTTAATTATATAATGTTACTATATATATATATGTTTTAACAAATATGATTGTAAAAAAAATGTATTATAATTTTAATTAATTATTTAATTATTATAAGTTAATTTAATTATTTTTAAGTATATTTTAGTAATTAATTTTTAATATTAATTTAATACTGTTTTTAATAAAGTCGATATTTTTATAAACTATATATTTTTTAACGATATTTTGTGCTCAATATTTTTGTACTTATCTGTTTGTACATACAAACTCGATATTATGTCTATCAATATTTTTTCCTCAATATTGTTGCTAGTCGATATTCTGCCCCTCGATATTATTTCAGTGATCCCTTTACCAGATCAGCTGAATTTAATCTAGCGATCAATGGGGCAATTATAGATGTCACAACCAGATTACCTCACATCCAAGAACATTGGAAAAGTTACCCCCATATTTATAGCATCAAAAGTATAGTATTGTGTTTAATATAGTGAGAAATAGAAAGCTTTATAACTGGAAGATTAAAGAGTTCCAAAGTATTTGTGTTTTTTAACAGTGACTCATGAAAATAATAAGTATTGTTATTACTTTGCAATTGGATGAATTTGGTGAAGAAATTATCCCACAATCCTCATATGTAAATTAGTTACTAAGGATTGTCCCATTCATTTCCTCTTGTTCTGTTTGAATCTAATATTCCTCCATAATTTCTTATTATGATAACAAAACTTTGAAGCAGATTAGTCGCAAATGACTGATGATAATAGATTGGACAGACATGTACATAAATTGCTCCATTGTGCTGGCACAATATTTATTCGAAAACTGATAGCATTCTAATACTTGATAATATTTTAACATTTTTAGGATATTTTGCTAAAAGCTTCTCAAGCAAAAAAACTACTTCCAGGGAAATATGCACTCTTCAAATTTAAAGAGTCAGCATCGAAGATGAGTCCGTGCATGACAACTATTAGAAATGAGAGGACATGGTGAAAGAACCATGTAAGAGTACGGAATGTATAGATGGAGGAAATTAGGTAAGGATGCGAGAGAATTCACATGCGTCAAAGAGAATATGGGTAACATTTATCTGGTGTTACTTAGTTGTGAAAACTGATTTGAGATTGCCAATTGTCAGTAATAGAAAACAAAATAAAACTACAGAACAGGTTTAAAAATAGGCACAGTACTGCATGGGAGACAATCCATCAATTGGTCACTGAGATGGGAAAACTTGACAGATATCAAGCACCAAAACTGAAGTAATGATGGAAATGGGAAAGCAACTCCTGAAGATTGTATGATTGAAAGGTGATTGGAAAATAAAAATTAATTAATTAGAAATCAAGGTACATATTAAGATGTGTATGTCACCTGTGAAAGAAAATTATTATTTGAAATTTACTAGTACACAATTTATTAAAAAACATAAATAAATTGTTGTAGATGGCCGAAGCAATGTAATGCAATGATAATCTTTATTCTCAGTGCGTTTCATTATGAGACACCTGCTGTCATCTAGCTTTTATTCTCGAACATAGGGGGTCTGTCTTTTATTTCCAAATGGAGAAGTCCAAAGTGCATAAAAAAGTAAACAAACAGGGGCCAATAAGGAGGATGATATTTTCACTATTGATATATTTCAGATTGATACAACATTAAAACGACTTCTAAGAACCTTTGTGAATTTACAATTTATTAGAGTGCAATTCGATTGTTCAGCAAGAGTTTCAATACAAGTGTTGGATCTTTTATTTTCTGACCTGGACATACTACCCAAGGGTGGATGGTCATGGTATTACAGGTTCAATTCAATGAGTCAGTGGCCGATTTTCTTTTTTGATGCTCTTTTCAATTACTCTTCCTTTCTGAATAACATGTTATACACTAATTTCAAATGGTCATAATATTTTCTACAACATTTTTATTATGTGATAAAGTTTTTGGGCTCATTCCGTTTCCTGCCAACAAACTGTTTGGTTAAGGGCTATGGCATGCCTTGCTAAATATGATAGCATATGCATGTATTTAAAATATATGTTGGAAAGTGAAAGCATGTGAACAACAAAGGAAACATGAAAAAGATCTAAAACGTACATACACCATCCTTTATAAAAGGGTTAAGAAATAATCTGCACGCAATTGGATTCTTTCTCTTCAAAATGCAAAGAGTTGGTGATTCCAAATTAGAAAGTTATTTGCAGCGATGATTACATCTTTTGCTAAAAACAGCTCCTTTTCAGCCTGTCAGGTATTCAAAAAATATCAGTGCTCAGTAATGAGTAGTATACCACATCCAAGATGCTGAGAATTTGAATAGCAAGGCAAAAAGGAATTGAGAGTACATGAAAGCATATAAATGAGTAAGTTTGTTGCAATTCAAAACCTTTTTCTGACCTTTCCTTCTATAGAAATGGCCCTAGATTTACAAAAAGCAACAGAATCACACCACTCTGTTCCCATGGTGGGAAAAGGATCTGATTGTCCAAAATGTATTGGTATGGAAGGAGCAGGGCTTCTTCCCAGAAAACACGTTTTTTGAGTGGAGAAAAAAAGAGAAGAAAAGTGATTGCTAATATGGATTTGTATAGTGTGTCTAGAATTGCACTGATGAAGTAGCACACGTAAGATTGCAATCCCAGTATTACACCAAGAAATCTGCAACATGTGCAGCAATCGAGAAGAAACACTGGAAATGTTTGTGGATTTCTGACAATGGACCATTTCCTCTCCTTCCTAGTAGTCCTTGTCTGGCCTTAAAGGCATCACTGTTTCTTCGATACAGGTTCAGAGTGGTCACGAATATTGAAATGACAAAAGTAAGGCCGACTGCCACATGCAGTGCCTAATTTGGATGTGTCTGATGTTGTGGAGCTTCAACACTCTACTAGAAATGGGCCTTACAGTAATCTTTGGAAGAACTAGCAGGGGAAGCAGTTAGTTACAGCCCATTGCTAATGAGCAGCACTCCAGTACTATGGCAGTAATCCTCTCTCCTGTGCGCAAAGCATCAGGAGAGGTTGCCACAGAGAGATAGGAAGGGGACACCCAAATACTTTTCCAGATCAGCTGAACTTAATCTAGCGATCAATGGGGCAATTATAAGTGTCACAACCAGTTTCCCTCACATCCAAGAACATTGGAAAAGTTACCCCATATTTATAGCATCAAAAGTATAGTATTGTGTTTAATAGGGTGAGAAATACAATATTTTACAAGGGGAAGATTAAAGAGTTCCAAAGTATTTGTGTTTTTTAACAGTGACTCATGAAAATAATAAGTATTGTTATTACTTTGCAATTGGATGAATTTGGTGAAGAAATTATCCCACAATCCTCATATGTAAATTAGTTACTAAGGATTGTCCCATTCATTTCCTCTTGTTCTGTTTGAATCTAATATTCCTCCATAATTTCTTATTATGATAACAAAACTTTGAAGCAGATTAGTCGCAAATGACTGATGATAATAGATTGGACAGACATGTACATAAATTGCTCCATTGTGCTGGCACAATATTTATTCGAAAACTGATAACATTCTAATACTTGATAATATTTTAACATTTTTAGGATATTTTGCTAAAAGCTTCTCAAGTAAAAAAACTACTTCCAGGGAAATATGCACTCTTCAAATTTAAAGAGTCAGCATCGAAGATGAGTCCATGCATGACAACTATTAGAAATGAGAGGACATGGTGAAAGAACCATGTAAGAGTACGGAATGTATAGATGGAGGAAATTAGGTAAGGATGCGAGAGAATTCACATGCGTCAAAGAGAATATGGGTAACATTTATCTGGTGTTACTTAGTTGTGAAAACTGATTTGAGATTGCCAATTGTCAGTAATAGAAAACAAAATAAAACTACAGAACAGGTTTAAAAATAGGCACAGTACTGCATGGGAGACAATCCATCAATTGGTCACTGAGATGGGAAAACTTGACAGATATCAAGCACCAAAACTGAAGTAATGATGGAAATGGGAAAGCAACTCCTGAAGATTGTATGATTGAAAGGTGATTGGAAAATAAAAATGAATTAATTAGAAATCATGGTACATATTAAGATGTGTATGTCACCTGTGAAAGAAAATTATTATTTGAAATTTACTAGTACACAATTTATTAAAAAACATAAATAAATTGTTGTAGATGGCCGAAGCAATGTAATGCAATGATAATCTTTATTCTCAGTGCGTTTCATTATGTGACACCTGCTGTCCTCTAGCTTTTATTCTCGAACATAGGGGATCTGTCTTTTATTTCCAAATGGAGAAGTCAAAAGTGCATGAAAAAGTAAACAAACAGGGGCCAATAAGGAGGATGATATTTTCACTATTGATATATTTCAGATTGATACAACATTAAAACGACTTCTAAGAACCTTTGTGAATTTACAATTTATTTGAGTGCAATTCGATTGTTCAGCAAGAGTTTCAATACAAGTGTTGGATCTTTTATTTTCTGACCTGGACATACTACCCAAGGGTGGATGGTCATGGTATTACAGGTTCAATTCAATGAGTCAGTGGCCGATTTTCTTTTTTGATGCTCTTTTCAATTACTCTTCCTTTCTGAATAACATGTTATACACTAATTTCAAATGGTCATAATATTTTCTACAACATTTTTATTATGTGATAAAGTTTTTGGGCTCATTCCGTTTCCTGCCAACAAACTGTTTGGTTAAGGGCTATGGCATGCCTTGCTAAATATGATAGCATATGCATGTATTTAAAATATATGTTGGAAAGTGAAAGCATGTGAACAACAAAGGAAACATGAAAAAGATCTAAAACGTACATACACCATCCTTTATAAAAGGGTTAAGAAATAATCTGCACGCAATTGGATTCTTTCTTTTCAAAATGCAAAGAGTTGGTGATTCCAAATTAGAAAGTTATTTGCAGCGATGATTACATCTTTTGCTAAAAACAGCTCCTTTTCAGCCTGTCAGGTATTCAAAAAATATCAGTGCTCAGTAATGAGTAGTATACCACATCCAAGATGCTGAGAATTTGAATAGCAAGGCAAAAAGGAATTGAGAGTACATGAAAGCATATAAATGAGTAAGTTTGTTGCCATTCAAAACCTTTTTCTGACCTTTCCTTCTATAGAAATGGCCCTAGATTTACAAAAAGCAACAGAATCACACCACTCTGTTCCCATGGTGGGAAAAGGATCTGATTGTCCAAAATGTATTGGTATGGAAGGAGCAGGGCTTCTTCACAGAAAACACGTTTTTTGAGTGGAGAAAAAAAGAGAAGAAAAGTGATTGCTAATATGGATTTGTATAGTGTGTCTAGAATTGCACTGATGAAGTAGCACACGTAAGATTGCAATCCCAGTATTACACCAAGAAATCTGCAACATGTGCAGCAATCGAGAAGAAACACTGGAAATGTTTGTGGATTTCTGACAATGGACCATTTCCTCTCCTTCCTAGTAGTCCTTGTCTGGCCATAAAGGCATCACTGTTTCTTCGATACAGGTTCAGAGTGGTCACGAATATTGAAATGACAAAAGTAAGGCAGACTGCCACATGCAGTGCCTAATTTTGATGTGTCTGATGTTGTGTAGCTTCAACACTCTACTAGAAATGGGCCTTACAGTAATCTTTGGAAGAACTAGCAGGGGAAGCAGTTAGTTACAGCCCATTGCTAATGAGCAGCACTCCAGTACTATGGCAGTAATCCTCTCTCCTGAGCGCAAAGCATCAGGAGAGGTTGCCACAGAGAGAAAGGAAGGGGACACCAAAATACTTTTCCAGATCAGCTGAACTTAATCTAGCGATCAATGGGGCAATTATAAGTGTCACAATCAGTTTGCCTCACATCCAAGAACATTGGAAAAGCTACCCCATATTTATAACATCAAAAGTATAGTATTCTGTTTAATAGGGTGAGAAATACAATATTTTACAAGGGGAAGATTAAAGAGTACCAAAGTATTTGTGTTTTTTAACAGTGACTCTTGAAAATAATAAGTATTGTTATTACTTTGCAATTGGATGAATTTGGTGAAGAAATTATCCCACAATCCTCATATGTAAATTAGTTACTAAGGATTGTCCCATTCATTTCCTCTTGTTCTGTTTGAATCTAATATTCCTCCATAATTTCTTATTATGATAACAAAACTTTGAAGCAGATTAGTCGCAAATGACTGATGATAATAGATTGGACAGACAGGTACATAAATTGCTCCATTGTGCTGGCACAATATTTATTCGAAAACTGATAACATTCTAATACTTGATAATATTTTAACATTTTTAAGATATTTTGCTAAAAGCTTCTCAAGCAAAAAAACTACTTCCAGGGAAATATGCACTCTTCAAATTTAAAGAGTCAGCATCGAAGATGAGTCCGTGCATGACAACTATTAGAAATGAGAGGACATGGTGAAAGAACCATGTAAGAGTACGGAATGTATAGATGGAGGAAATTAGGTAAGGATGCGAGAGAATTCACATGCGTCAAAGAGAATATGGGTAACATTTATCTGGTGTTACTTAGTTGTGAAAACTGATTTGAGATTGCCAATTGTCAGTAATAGAAAACAAAATAAAACTACAGAACAGGTTTAAAAATAGGCACAGTACTGCATGGGAGACAATCCATCAATTGGTCACTGAGATGGGAAAATTTGACAGATATCAAGCACCAAAACTGAAGTAATGATGGAAATGGGAAAGCAACTCCTGAAGATTGAATGATTGAAAGGTGATTGGAAAATAAAAATTAATTAATTAGAAATCATGGTACATATTAAGATGTGTATGTCACCTGTGAAAGAAAATTATTATTTGAAATTTACTAGTACACAATTTATTAAAAAACATAAATAAATTGTTGTAGATGGCCGAAGCAATGTAATGCAATGATAATCTTTATTCTCAGTGCGTTTCATTATGTGACACCTGCTGTCCTCTAGCTTTTATTCTCGAACATAGGGGATCTGTCTTTTATTTCCAAATGGAGAAGTCAAAAGTGCATGAAAAAGTAAACATACAGGGGCCAATAAGGAGGATGATATTTTCACTATTGATATATTTCAGATTGATACAACATTAAAACGACTTCTAAGAACCTTTGTGAATTTACAATTTATTTGAGTGCAATTCGATTGTTCAGCAAGAGTTTCAATACAAGTGTTGGATCTTTTATTTTCTGACCTGGACATACTACCCAAGGGTGGATGGTCATGGTATTACAGGTTCAATTCAATGAGTCAGTGGCCGATTTTCTTTTTTGATGCTCTTTTCAATTACTCTTCCTTTCTGAATAACATGTTATACACTAATTTCAAATGGTCATAATATTTTCTACAACATTTTTATTATGTGATAAAGTTTTTGGGCTCATTCCGTTTCCTGCCAACAAACTGTTTGGTTAAGGGCTATGGCATGCCTTGCTAAATATGATAGCATATGCATGTATTTAAAATATATGTTGGAAAGTGAAAGCATGTGAACAACAAAGGAAACATGAAAAAGATCTAAAACGTACATACACCATCCTTTATAAAAGGGTTAAGAAATAATCTGCACGCAATTAGATTCTTTCTTTTCAAAATGCAAAGAGTTGGTGATTCCAAATTAGAAAGTTATTTGCAGCAATGATTACATCTTTTGCTAACAACAGCTCCTTTTCAGCCTGTCAGGTATTCAAAAAATATCAGTGCTCAGTAATGAGTAGTATACCACATCCAAGATGCTGAGAATTTGAAAAGCAAGGCAAAAAGGAATTGAGAGTACATGAAAGCATATAAATGAGTAAGTTTGTTGCCATTCAAAACCTTTTTCTGACCTTTCCTTCTATAGAAATGGCCCTAGATTTACAAAAAGCAACAGAATCACACCACTCTGTTCCCATGGTGGGAAAAGGATCTGATTGTCCAAAATGTATTGGTATGGAAGGAGCAGGGCTTCTTCACAGAAAACATGTTTTTTGAGTGGAGAAAAAAAGAGAAGAAAAGTGATTGCTAATATGGATTTGTATAGTGTGTCTAGAATTGCACTGATGAAGTAGCACACGTAAGATTGCAATCCCAGTATTACACCAGGAAATCTGCAACATGTGCAGCAATCGAGAAGAAACACTGGAAATGTTTGTGGATTTCTGACAATGGACCATTTCCTCTCCTTCCTAGTAGTCCTTGTCTGGCCTTAAAGGCATCACTGTTTCTTCGATACAGGTTCAGAGTGGTCACGAATATTGAAATAACAAAAGTAAGGCAGACTGCCACATGCAGTGCCTAATTTGGATGTGTCTGATGTTGTGGAGCTTCAACACTCTACTAGAAATGGGCCTTACAGTAATCTTTGGAAGAACTAGCAGGGGAAGCAGTTAGTTACAGCCCATTGCTAATGAGCAGCACTCCAGTACTATGGCAGTAATCCTCTCTCCTGAGCGCAAAGCATCAGGAGAGGTTGCCACAGAGAGAAAGGTAGGGGACACCCAAATACTTTTCCAGATCAGCTGAACTTAATCTAGCGATCAATGGGGCAATTATAAGTGTCACAACCAGTTTCCCTCACATCCAAGACCATTGGAAAAGTTACCCCATATTTATAGCATCAAAAATATAGTATTCTGTTTAATAGGGTGAGAAATACAATATTTTACAAGGGGAAGATTAAAGAGTTCCAAAGTATTTGTGTTTTTTAACAGTGACTCTTGAAAATAATAAGTATTGTTATTACTTTGCAATTGGATGAATTTGGTGAAGAAATTATCCCACAATCCTCATATGTAAATTAGTTACTAAGGATTGTTCCATTCATTTCCTCTTGTTCTGTTTGAATCTAATATTCCTCCATAATTTCTTATTATGATAACAAAACTTTGAAGCAGATTAGTCGCAAATGACTGATGATAATAGATTGGACAGACAGGTACATAAATTGCTCCATTGTGCTGGCACAATATTTATTCGAAAACTGATAACATTCTAATACTTGATAATATTTTAACATTTTTAAGATATTTTGCTAAAAGCTTCTCAAGCAAAAAAACTACTTCCAGTGAAATATGCACTCTTCAAATTTAAAGAGTCAGCATCGAAGATGAGTCCGTGCATGACAACTATTAGAAATGAGAGGACATGGTGAAAGAACCATGTAAGAGTACGGAATGTATAGATGGAGGAAATTAGGTAAGGATGCGAGAGAATTCACATGCGTCAAAGAGAATATGGGTAACATTTATCTGGTGTTACTTAGTTGTGAAAACTGATTTGAGATTGCCAATTGTCAGTAAAAGAAAATAAAATAAAACTACAGAACAGGTTTAAAAATAGGCACAGTACTGCATGGGAGACAGTCCATCAATTGGTCACTGAGATGGGAAAACTTGACAGATATCAAGCACCAAAACTGAAGTAATGATGGAAATGGGAAAGCAACTCCTGAACATTGTATGATTGAAAGGTGATTGGAAAATAAAAATTTATTAATTAGAAATCATGGTACATATTAAGATATGTATGTCACCTGTGAATGAAAATTATTATTTGAAATTTACTAGTACACAATTTATTAAAAAACATAAATAAATTGTTGTACATGGCCAAAGCAATGTAATGCAATGATAATCTTTATTCTCAGTGCGTTTCACTATGTGACACCTGCTGTCATCTAGCTTTTATTCTCGAACATAGGGGATCTGTCTTTTATTTCCAAATGGAGAAGTCAAAAGTGCATGAAAAAGTAAACAAACAGGGGCCAATAAGGAGGATGATATTTTCACTATTGATATATTTCAGATTGATACAACATTAAAACGACTTCTAAGAACCTTTCTGAATTTACAATATATTTGAGTGCAATTCGATTGTTCAGCAAGAGTTTCAATACAAGTGTTGGATCTTTTATTTTCTGACCTGGACATACTACCCAAGGGTGGATGGTCATGGTATTACAGGTTCAATTCAATGAGTCAGTGGCCGATTTTCTTTTTTGATGCTCTTTTCAATTACTCTTCCTTTCTGAATAACATGTTAAACACTAATTTCAAATGGTCATAATATTTTCTACAACATTTTTATTATGTGATAAAGTTTTTGGGCTCATTCCGTTTCCTGCCAACAAACTGTTTGGTTAAGGGCTATGGCATGCCTTGCTAAATATGATAGCATAT
The DNA here is from genome assembly GCF_964263255.1 of Lissotriton vulgaris. Lineage (NCBI taxonomy): Eukaryota > Metazoa > Chordata > Amphibia > Caudata > Salamandridae > Lissotriton > Lissotriton vulgaris. The sequence goes on along the minus strand of NC_141694.1, from coordinate 570,329,424 downwards.
GCATGTATTTAAAATATATGTTGGAAAGTGAAAGCATGTGAACAACAAAGGAAACATGAAAAAGATCTGAAACGTACATACACCATCCTTTATAAAAGGGTTAAGAAATAATCTGCACGCAATTGGATTCTTTCTTTTCAAAATGCAAAGAGTTGTGAATTCCAAATTAGAAAGTTATTTGCAGCGATGATTACATCTTTTGCTAAAAACAGCTCCTTTTCAGCCTGTCAGGTATTCAAAAAATATCAGTGCTCAGTAATGAGTAGTATACCACATCCAAGATGCTGAGAATTTGAAAAGCAAGGCAAAAAGGAATTGAGAGTACATGAAAGCATATAAATGAGTAAGTTTGTTGCCATTCAAAACCTTTTTCTGACCTTTCCTTCTATAGAAATGGCCCTAGATTTACAAAAAGCAACAGAATCACACCACTCTGTTCCCATGGTGGGAAAAGGATCTGATTGTCCAAAATGTATTGGTATGGAAGGAGCAGGGCTTCTTCACAGAAAACACGTTTTTTGAGTGGAGAAAAAAAGAGAAGAAAAGTGATTGCTAATATGGATTTGTATAGTGTGTCTAGAATTGCACTGATGAAGTAGCACACGTAAGATTGCAATCCCAGTATTACACCAAGAAATCTGCAACATGTGCAGCAATCGAGAAGAAACACTGGAAATGTTTGTGGATTTCTGACAATGGACCATTTCCTCTCCTTCCTAGTAGTCCTTGTCTGGCCTTAAAGGCATCACTGTTTCTTCGATACAGGTTCAGAGTGGTCACGAATATTGAAATGACAAAAGTAAGGCAGACTGCCACATGCAGTGCCTAATTTGGATGTGTCTGATGTTGTGGAGCTTCAACACTCTACTAGAAATGGGCCTTACAGTAATATTTGGAAGAACTAGCAGGGGAAGCAGTTAGTTACAGCCCATTGCTAATGAGCAGCACTCCAGTACTATGGCAGTAATCCTCTCTCCTGAGCGCAAAGCATCAGGAGAGGTTGCCACAGAGAGAAAGGAAGGGGACACCCAAATACTTTTCCAGATCAGCTGAACTTAATCTAGCGATCAAGGGGGCAATTATAAGTGTCACAACCAGTTTCCCTCACATCCAAGAACATTGGAAAAGTTACCCAAAATTTATAACATCAAAAGTATAGTATTGTGTTTGATAGGGTGAGAAATACAATATTTTACAAGGGGAAGATTAAAGAGTTCCAAAGTATTTGTGTTTTTTAACAGTGACTCTTGAAAATAATAAGTATTGTTATTACTTTGCAATTGGATGAATTTGGTGAAGAAATTATCCCACAATCCTCATATGTAAATTAGTTACTAAGGATTGTCCCATTCATTTCTTCTTGTTCTGTTTGAATCTAATATTCCTCCATAATTTCTTATTATGATAACAAAACTTTGAAGCAGATTAGTCGCAAATGACTGATGATAATAGATTGGACAGACATGTACATAAATTGCTCCATTGTGCTGGCACAATATTTATTCGAAAACTGATAACATTCTAATACTTGATAATATTTTAACATGTTTAAGATATTTTGCTAAAAGCTTCTCAAGCAAAAAAACTACTTCCAGGGAAATATGCACTCTTCAAATTTAAAGAGTCAGCATCGAAGATGAGTCCGTGCATGACAACTATTAGAAATGAGAGGACATGGTGAAAGAACCATGTAAGAGTACGGAATGTATAGATGGAGGAAATTAGGTAAGGATGCGAGAGAATTCACATGCGTCAAAGAGAATATGGGTAACATTTATCTGGTGTTACTTAGTTGTGAAAACGGATTTGAGATTGCCAATTGTCAGTAAAAGAAAACAAAATAAAACTACAGAACAGGTTTAAAAATAGGCACAGTACTGCATGGGAGACAGTCCATCAATTGGTCACTGAGATGGGAAAACTTGACAGATATCAAGCACCAAAACTGAAATAATGATGGAAATGGGAAAGCAACTCCTGAAGATTGTATGATTGAAAGGTGATTGGAAAATAAAAATTAATTAATTAGAAATCATGGTACATATTAAGATATGTATGTCACCTGTGAAAGAAAATTATTATTTGAAATTTACTAGTACACAATTTATTAAAAAACATAAATAAATTGTTGTAGATGGCCAAAGCAATGTAATGCAATGATAATCTTTATTCTCAGTGCGTTTCATTATGTGACACCTGCTGTCATCTAGCTTTTATTCTCGAACATAGGGGATCTGTCTTTTATTTCCAAATGGAGAAGTCAAAAGTGCATGAAAAAGTAAACAAACAGGGGCCAATAAGGAGGATGATATTTTCACTATTGATATATTTCAGATTGATACAACATTAAAACGACTTCTAAGAACCTTTGTGAATTTACAATATGTTTGAGTGCAATTCGATTGTTCAGCAAGAGTATCAATACAAGTGTTGGATCTTTTATTTTCTGACCTGGACATACTACCCAAGGGTGGATGGTCATGGTATTACAGGTTCAATTCAATGAGTCAGTGGCCGATTTTCTTTTTTGATGCTCTTTTCAATTACTCTTCCTTTCTGAATAACATGTTATACACTAATTTCAAATGGTCATAATATTTTCTACAACATTTTTATTATGTGATAAAGTTTTTGGGCTCATTCCGTTTCCTGCCAACAAACTGTTTGGTTAAGGGCTATGGCATGCCTTGCTAAATATGATAGCATATGCATGTATTTAAAATATATGTTGGAAAGTGAAAGCATGTGAACAACAAAGGAAACATGAAAAAGATCTAAAACGTACATACACCATCCTTTATAAAAGGGTTAAGAAATAATCTGCACGCAATTAGATTCTTTCTTTTCAAAATGCAAAGAGTTGGTGATTCCAAATTAGAAAGTTATTTGCAGCGATGATTACATCTTTTGCTAAAAACAGCTCCTTTTCAGCCTGTCAGGTATTCAAAAAATATCAGTGCTCAGTAATGAGTAGTATACCACATCCAAGATGCTGAGAATTTGAAAAGCAAGGCAAAAAGGAATTGAGAGTACATGAAAGCATATAAATGAGTACGTTTGTTGCCATTCAAAACCTTTTTCTGACCTTTCCTTCTATAGAAATGGCCCTAGATTTACAAAAAGCAACAGAATCACACCACTCTGTTCCCATGGTGGGAAAAGGATCTGATTGTCCAAAATGTATTGGTATGGAAGGAGCAGGGCTTCTTCACAGAAAACACGGTTTTTGAGTGGAGAAAAAAAGAGAAGAAAAGTGATTGCTAATATGGATTTGTATAGTGTGTCTAGAATTGCAGTGATGAAGTAGCACACGTAAGATTGCAATCCCAGTATTACACCAAGAAATCTGCAACATGTGCAACAATCGAGAAGAAACACTGGAAATGTTTGTGGATTTCTGACAATGGACTATTTCCTCTACTTCCTAGTAGTCCTTGTCTGGCCTTAAAGGCATCACTGTTTCTTCGATACAGGTTCAGAGTGGTCACGAATATTGAAATGACAAAAGTAAGGCAGACTGCCACATGCAGTGCCTAATTTGGATGTGTCTGATGTTGTGGAGCTTCAACACTCTACTAGAAATGGGCCTTACAGTAATCTTTGGAAGAACTAGCAGGGGAAGCAGTTAGTTACAGACCATTGCTAATGAGCAGCACTCCAGTACTATGGCAGTAATCCTCTCTCCTGAGCGCAAAGCATCAGGAGAGGTTGCCACAGAGAGAAAGGAAGGGGACACCCAATTACTTTTCCAGATCAGCTGAACTTAATCTAGCGATCAATGGGGCAATTATAAGTGTCACAACCAGTTTCCCTCACATCCAAGAACATTGGAAAAGTTACCCCATATTTATAGCATCAAAAGTATAGTATTGTGTTTGATAGGGTGAGAAATACAATATTTTACAAGGGGAAGATTAAAGAGTTCCAAAGTATTTGTGTTTTTTAACAGTGACTCTTGAAAATAATAAGTATTGTTATTACTTTGCAATTGGATGAATTTGGTGAAGAAATTATCCCACAATCATCATATGTAAATTAGTTACTAAGGATTGTCCCATTCATTTCCTCTTGTTCTGTTTGAATCTAATATTCCTCCATAATTTCTTATTATGATAACAAAACTTTGAAGCAGATTAGTCGCAAATGACTGATGATAATAGATTGGACAGACATGTACATAAATTGCTCCATTGTGCTGGCACAATATTTATTCGAAAACTGATAACATTCTAATACTTGATAATATTTTAACATTTTTAAGATATTTTGCTAAAAGCTTCTCAAGCAAAAAAACTACTTCCAGGGAAATATGCACTCTTCAAATTTAAAGAGTCAGCATCGAAGATGAGTCTGTGCATGACAACTATTAGAAATGAGAGGACATGGTGAAAGAACCATGTAAGAGTACGGAATGTATAGATGGAGGAAATTAGGTAAGGATGCGAGAGAATTCACATGCGTCAAAGAGAATATGGGTAACATTTATCTGGTGTTACTTAGTTGTGAAAACTGATTTGAGATTGCCAATTGTCAGTAATAGAAAACAAAATAAAACTACAGAACAGGTTTAAAAATAGGCACAGTACTGCATGGGAGACAATCCATCAATTGGTCACTGAGATGGGAAAACTTGACAGATATCAAGCACCAAAACTGAAGTAATGATGGAAATGGGAAAGCAACTCCTGAAGATTGTAGGATTGAAAGGTGATTGGAAAATAAAAATTTATTAATTAGAAATCATGGTACATATTAAGATATGTATGTCACCTGTGAAAGAAAATTATTATTTGAAATTTACTGGTACACAATTTATTAAAAAACCAAAATAAATTGTTGTAGATGGCCAAAGCAATGTAATGCAATGATAATCTATATTCTCAGTGCGTTTCATTATGTGACACCTGCTGTCATCTAGCTTTTATTCTCGAACATAGGGGATCTGTCTTTTATTTCCAAATGGAGAAGTCAAAAGTGCATGAAAAAGTAAACAAACAGGGGCCAATAAGGAGGATGATATTTTCACTATTGATATATTTCAGATTGATACAACATTAAAACGACTTCTAAGAACCTTTGTGAATTTACAATTTATTTGAGTGCAATTCGATTGTTCAGCAAGAGTTTCAATACAAGTGTTGGATCTTTTATTTTCTGACCTGGACATACTACCCAAGGGTGGATGGTCATGGTATTACAGGTTCAATTCAATGAGCCAGTGGCCGATTTTCTTTTTTGATGCTCTTTTCAATTACTCTTCCTTTCTGAATAACATGTTATACACTAATTTCAAATGGTCATAATATTTTCTACAACATTTTTATTATATGATAAAGTTTTTGGGCTCATTACGTTTCCTGCCAACAAACTGTTTGGTTAAGGGCTATGGCATGCCTTGCTAAATATGATAGCATATGCATGTATTTAAAATATATGTTGGAAAGTGAAAGCATGTGAACAACAAAGGAAACATGAAAAAGATCTAAAACGTACATACACCATCCTTTATAAAAGGGTTAAGAAATAATCTGCACGCAATTGGATTCTTTCTTTTCAAAATGCAAAGAGTTGGTGATTCCAAATTAGAAAGTTATTTGCAGCGATGATTACATCTTTTGCTAAAAACAGCTCCTTTTCAGCCTGTCAGGTATTCAAAAAATATCAGTGCTCAGTAATGAGTAGTATACCACATCCAAGATGCTGAGAATTTGAAAAGCAAGGCAAAAAGGAATTGAGAGTACATGAAAGCATATAAATGAGTAAGTTTGTTGTCATTCAAAACCTTTTTCTGACCTTTCCTTCTATAGAAATGGCCCTAGATTTACAAAAAGCAACAGAATCACACCACTCTGTTCCCATGGTGGGAAAAGGATCTGATTGTCCAAAATGTATTGGTATGGAAGGAGCAGGGCTTCTTCACAGAAAACACGTTTTTTGAGTGGAGAAAAAAAGAGAAGAAAAGTGATTGCTAATATGGATTTGTATAGTGTGTCTAGAATTGCACTGATGAAGTAGCACACGTAAGATTGCAATCCCAGTATTACACCAAGAAATCTGCAACATGTGCAACAATCGAGAAGAAACACTGGAAATTTTTGTGGATTTCTGACAATGGACCATTTCCTCTCCTTCCTGGTAGTCCTTGTTTGGCCTTAAAGGCATCACTGTTTCTTCGATACAGGTTCAGAGTGGTCACGAATATTGAAATGACAAAAGTAAGGCAGACTGCCACATGCAGTGCCTAATTTGGATGTGTCTGATGTTGTGGAGCTTCAACACTCTACTAGAAATGGGCCTTACAGTAATCTTTGGAAGAACTAGCAGGGGAAGCAGTTAGTTACAGCCCATTGCTAATGAGCAGCACTCCAGTACTATGGCAGTAATCCTCTCTCCTGAGCGCAAAGCATCAGGAGAGGTTGCCACAGAGAGAAAGGAAGGGGACACCCAAATACTTTTCCAGATCAGCTGAACTTAATCTAGCGATCAATGGGGCAATTATAAGTGTCACAACCAGTTTCCCTCACATCCAAGAACAGTGGAAAAGTTACCCCATATTTATAGCATCAAAAGTATAGTATTGTGTTTGATAGGGTGAGAAATACAATATTTTACAAGGGGAAGATTAAAGAGTTCCAAAGTATTTGTGTTTTTTAACAGTGACTCTTGAAAATAATAAGTATTGTTATTACTTTGCAATTGGATGAATTTGGTGAAGAAATTATCCCACAATCATCATATGTAAATTAGTTACTAAGGATTGTCCCATTCATTTCCTCTTGTTCTGTTTGAATCTAATATTCCTCCATAATTTCTTATTATGATAACAAAACTTTGAAGCAGATTAGTCGCAAATGACTGATGATAATAGATTGGACAGACATGTACATAAATTGCTCCATTGTGCTGGCACAATATTTATTCGAAAACTGATAACATTCTAATACTTGATAATATTTTAACATTTTTAAGATATTTTGCTAAAAGCTTCTCAAGCAAAAAAACTACTTCCAGGGAAATATGCACTCTTCAAATTTAAAGAGTCAGCATCGAAGATGAGTCCGTGCATGACAACTATTAGAAATGAGAGGACATGGTGAAAGAACCATGTAAGAGTACGGAATGTATAGATGGAGGAAATTAGGTAAGGATGCAAGAGAATTCACATGCGTCAAAGAGAATATGGGTAACATTTATCTGGTGTTACTTAGTTGTGAAAACTGATTTGAGATTGCCAATTGTCAGTAATAGAAAACAAAATAAAACTACAGAACAGGTTTAAAAATAGGCACAGTACTGCATGGGAGACAATCCATCAATTGGTCACTGAGATGGGAAAACTTGACAGATATCAAGCACCAAAACTGAAGTAATGATGGAAATGGGAAAGCAACTCCTGAAGATTGTATGATTGAAAGGTGATTGGAAAATAAAAATTAATTAATTAGAAATCATGGTACATATTAAGATATGTATGTCACCTGTGAAAGGAAATTATTATTTGAAATTTACTGGTACACAATTTATTAAAAAACCAAAATAAATTGTTGTAGATGGCCAAAGCAATGTAATGCAATGATAATCTTTATTCTCAGTGCGTTTCATTATGTGACACCTGCTGTCATCTAGCTTTTATTCTCGAACATAGGGGATCTGTCTTTTATTTCCAAACTAGCAGCCCGTCCCGACCTTGTCCGGGAGCAATCAGGCTTCCCCGCCCCCGCCCGCCCCGACATTGTCCAGCAGCCCGGGCCCCCGCCCGCCCCGTCCCCTCCCTGCTTCGACCCCCGGCTGCCCCGACAGCCAAAGTTATGTACATCGGGCCCAAAAAACAATGAGTCAAGATGGTGGTATTGCATGCATTTGAAAGGGAGTGTGCATTTTGTTAACTCTTCTCAGTGCGAGTTAAAGAACCATTTGCAAACATAATTAAGTAAATGCACTTGGCTTCCCCGACCCCCGCCCGCAGCCCGGACCCGCACTTAGCTTTCCCGACCCCCGCCCGCAGCAGTAAATGATGCACTTGGCTTCCCCGACCCCCGCCCGCAACCCGGACCCGCACTTGGCTTTCCCGACCCCCGCCCCGACATTGTCCCCGGAGCCTTACCTCAGCCGCCGCTCCTCAGTTCACCGCTCCTTGCTGCTCTGCTACTCACCGCCTGTCCGCCGCCGCTCTTCTCCCGCATCATATCCGCCTCTCCGCTGTTTGCACCGCCGCTGGCCTGTCTGCTGCTCCTCACGTCACCGCTCCTCCCCCGCTCCATGTCCGCCGCTCCTTGGACGCCGCTCCTCCGCGTGTCCTGACGTGAGCACGCACGTCGCGGCCGGCGCTACTTTGGAGGGACTACTTTTTTTGTAATATAAATTTTATAAATAACGTTTTATTTTTTAAATTTATATAGCCTATAACCATCTACACACCCTGACGATTTCAACGGTGAATCGGATGTGTCGATTGGCGCTGTGGTTCCCGAGTTTACCAGCCTCAAAAACTGAAAGTTCTTACTTTATTATAGTAGTATAGATGGAGAAGTCAAAAGTGCATGAAAAAGTAAACAAACAGGGGCCAATAAGGAGGATGATATTTTCACTATTGATATATTTCAGATTGATACAACATTAAAACGACTTCTAAGAACCTTTGTGAATTTACAATTTATTTGAGTGCAATTCGATTGTTCAGCAAGAGTTTCAATACAAGTGTTGGATCTTTTATTTTCTGACCTGGACATACTACCCAAGGGTGGATGGTCATGGTATTACAGGCTCAATTCAATGAGTCAGTGGCCGATTTTCTTTTTTGATGCTCTTTTCAATTACTCTTCCTTTCTGAATAACATGTTATACACTAATTTCAAATGGTCATAATATTTTCTACAACATTTCTATTATGTGATAAAGTTTTTGGGCTCATTCCGTTTCCTGCCAACAAACTGTTTGGTTAAGGGCTATGGCATGCCTTGCTAAATATGATAGCATATGCATGTATTTAAAATATATGTTGGAAAGTGAAAGCATGTGAACAACAAAGGAAACATGAAAAAGATCTAAAACGTACATACACCATCCTTTATAAAAGGGTTAAGAAATAATCTGCACGCAATTGGATTCTTTCTTTTCAAAATGCAAAGAGTTGGTGATTCCAAATTAGAAAGTTATTTGCAGCGATGATTACATCTTTTGCTAAAAACAGCTCCTTTTCAGCCTGTCAGGTATTCAAAAAATATCAGTGCTCAGTAATGAGTAGTATACCACACCCAAGATGCTGAGAATTTGAAAAGCAAGGCAAAAAGGAATTGAGAGTACATGAAAGCATATAAATGAGTAAGTTTGTTGCCATTCAAAACCTTTTTCTGACCTTTCCTTCTATAGAAATGGCCCTAGATTTACAAAAAGCAACAGAATCACACCACTCTGTTCCCATGGTGGGAAAAGGATCTGATTGTCCAAAATGTATTGGTATGGAAGGAGCAGGGCTTCTTCACAGAAAACACGTTTTTTGAGTGGAGAAAAAAAGAGAAGAAAAGTGATTGCTAATATGGATTTGTATAGTGTGTCTAGAATTGCACTGATGAAGTAGCACACGTAAGATTGCAATCCCAGTATTACACCAAGAAATCTGCAACATGTGCAGCAATCGAGAAGAAACACTGGAAATGTTTGTGGATTTCTGACAATGGACCATTTCCTCTCTTTCCTAGTAGTCCTTGTCTGGCCTTAAAGGCATCACTGTTTCTTCGATACAGGTTCAGAGTGGTCACGAATATTGAAATGACAAAAGTAAGGCAGACTGCCACATGCAGTGCCTAATTTGGATGTGTCTGATGTTGTGGAGCTTCAACACTCTACTAGAAATGGGCCTAACAGTAATCTTTGGAAGAACTAGCAGGGGAAGCAGTTAGTTACAGCCCATTGCTAATGAGCAGCACTCCAGTACTATGGCAGTAATCCTCTCTCCTGAGCGCAAAGCATCAGGAGAGGTTGCCACAGAGAGAAAGGAAGGGGACACCCAAATACTTTTCCAGATCAGCTGAACTTAATCTAGCGATCAATGGGGCAATTATAAGTGTCACAACCAGTTTCCCTCACATCCAAGTACATTGGAAAAGTTACCCCATATTTATAGCATCAAAAGTATAGTATTGTGTTTGATAGGGTGAGAAATACAATATTTTACAAGGGGAAGATTAAAGAGTTCCAAAGTATTTGTGTTTTTTAACAGTGACTCTTGAAAATAATAAGTATTGTTATTACTTTGCAATTGGATGAATTTGGTGAAGAAATTATCCCACAATCCTCATATGTAAATTAGTTACTAAGGATTGTCCCATTCATTTCCTCTTGTTCTGTTTGAATCTAATATTCCTCCATAATTTCTTATTATGATAACAAAACTTTGAAGCAGATTAGTCGCAAATGACTGATGATAATAGATTGGACAGACATGTACATAAATTGCTCCATTGTGTTGGCACAATATTTATTCGAAAACTGATAACATTCTAATACTTGATAATATTTTAACATTTTTAAGATATTTTGCTAAAAGCTTCTCAAGCAAAAAAACTACTTCCAGGGAAATATGCACTCTTCAAATTTAAAGAGTCAGCATCGAAGATGAGTCCGTGCATGACAACTATTAGAAATGAGAGGACATGGTGAAAGAACCATGTAAGAGTACGGAATGTATAGATGGAGGAAATTAGGTAAGGATGCGAGAGAATTCACATGCGTCAAAGAGAATATGGGTAACATTTATCTGGTGTTACTTAGTTGTGAAAACTGATTTGAGATTGCCAATTGTCAGTAATAGAAAACAAAATAAAACTACAGAACAGGTTTAAAAATAGGCACAGTACTGCATGGGAGACATTCCTCAAATGGTCACTGAGATGGGAAAACTTGACAGATATCAAGCACCAAAACTGAAGTAATGATGGAAATGGGAAAGCAACTCCTGAAGATTGTATGATTGAAAGGTGATTGGAAAATAAAAATTAATTAATTAGAAATCATGGTACATATTAAGATATGTATGTCACCTGTGAAAGAAAATTATTATTTGAAATTTACTGGTACACAATTTATTAAAAAACCAAAATAAATTGTTGTAGATGGCCAAAGCAATGTAATGCAATGATAATCTTTATTCTCAGTGCGTTTCATTATGTGACACCTGCTGTCATCTAGCTTTTATTCTCGAACATAGGGGATCTGTCTTTTATTTCCAAATGGAGAAGTCAAAAGTGCATGAAAAAGTAAACAAACAGGGGCCAATAAGGAGGATGATATTTTCACTATTGATATATTTCAGATTGATACAACATTAAAACGACTTCTAAGAACCTTTGTGAATTTACAATTTATTTGAGTGCAATTCGATTGTTCAGCAAGAGTTTCAATACAAGTGTTGGATCTTTTATTTTCTGACCTGGACATACTACCCAAGGGTGGATGGTCATGGTATTACAGGTTCAATTCAATGAGTCAGTGGCCGATTTTCTTTTTTGATGCTCTTTTCAATTACTCTTCCTTTCTGAATAACATGTTATACACTAATTTCAAATGGTCATAATATTTTCTACAACATTTCTATTATGTGATAAAGTTTTTGGGCTCATTCCGTTTCCTGCCAACAAACTGTTTGGTTAAGGGCTATGGCATGCCTTGCTAAATATGATAGCATATGCATGTATTTAAAATATATGTTGGAAAGTGAAAGCATGTGAACAACAAAGGAAACATGAAAAAGATCTAAAACGTACATACACCATCCTTTATAAAAGGGTTAAGAAATAATCTGCACGCAATTGGATTCTTTCTTTTCAAAATGCAAAGAGTTGGTGATTCCAAATTAGAAAGTTATTTGCAGCGATGATTACATCTTTTGCTAAAAACAGCTCCTTTTCAGCCTGTCAGGTATTCAAAAAATATCAGTGCTCAGTAATGAGTAGTATACCACATCCAAGATGCTGAGAATTTGAATAGCAAGGCAAAAAGGAATTGAGAGTACATGAAAGCATATAAATGAGTAAGTTTGTTGCCATTCAAAACCTTTTTCTGACCTTTCCTTCTATAGAAATGGCCCTAGATTTACAAAAAGCAACAGAATCACACCACTCTGTTCCCATGGTGGGAAAAGGATCTGATTGTCCAAAATGTATTGGTATGGAAGGAGCAGGGCTTCTTCACAGAAAACACATTTTTTGAGTGGAGAAAAAAAGAGAAGAAAAGTGATTGCTAATATGGATTTGTATAGTGTGTCTAGAATTGCACTGATGAAGTAGCACACGTAAGATTGCAATCCCAGTATTACACCAAGAAATCTGCAACATGTGCAGCAATCGAGAAGAAACACTGGAAATGTTTGTGGATTTCTGACAATGGACCATTTCCTCTCCTTCCTAGTAGTCCTTGTCTGGCCTTAAAGGCATCACTGTTTCTTCGATACAGGTTCAGAGTGGTCACGAATATTGAAATGACAAAAGTAAGGCAGACTGCCACATGCAGTGCCTAATTTGGATATGTCTGATGTTGTGGAGCTTCAACACTCTACTAGAAATGGGCCTTACAGTAATCTTTGGAAGAACTAGCAGGGGAAGCAATTAGTTACAGCCCATTGCTAATGAGCAGCACTCCAGTACTATGGCAGTAATCCTCTCTCCTGGGCGCAAAGCATCAGGAGAGGTTGCCACAGAGAGAAAGGAAGTGGACACCCATATACTTTTCCAGATCAGCTGAACTTAATCTAGCGATCAAGGGGGCAATTATAAGTGTCACAACCAGTTTCCCTCACATCCAAGAACATTGGAAAAGTTACCCCATATTTATAGCATCAAAAGTATAGTATTGTGTTTGATAGGGTGAGAAATACAATATTTTACAAGGGGAAGATTAAAGAGTTCCAAAGTATTTGTGTTTTTTAACAGTGACTCTTGAAAATAATAAGTATTGTTATTACTTTGCAATTGGATGGATTTGGTGAAGAAATTATCCCACAATCCTCATATGTAAATTAGTTACTAAGGATTGTCCCATTCATTTCTTCTTGTTCTGTTTGAATCTAATATTCCTCCATAATTTCCTATTATGATAACAAAACTTTGAAGCAGATTAGTCGCAAATGACTGATGATAATAGATTGGACAGACATGTACATAAATTGCTCCATTGTGCTGGCACAATATTTATTCGAAAACTGATAACATTCTAATACTTGATAATATTTTAACATTTTTAAGATATTTTGCTAAAAGCTTCTCAAGCAAAAAAACTACTTCCAGGGAAATATGCACTCTTCAAATGTAAAGAGTCAGCATCGAAGATGAGTCCGTGCATGACAACTATTAGAAATGAGAGGACATGGTGAAAGAACCATGTAAGAGTACGGAATGTATAGATGGAGGAAATTAGGTAAGGATGCGAGAGAATTCACATGCGTCAAAGAGAATATGGGTAACATTTATCTGGTGTTACTTAGTTGGGAAAACTGATTTGAGATTGCCAATTGTCAGTAATAGAAAACAAAATAAAACTACAGAACAGGTTTAAAAATAGGCACAGTACTGCATGGGAGACAATCCATCAATTGGTCACTGAAATGGGAAAACTTGACAGATATCAAGCACCAAAACTGAAGTAATGATGGAAATGGGAAAGCAACTCCTGAAGATTGTATGATTGAAAGGTGATTGGAAAATAAAAATTAATTAATTAGAAATCATGGTACATATTAAGATATGTATGTCACCTGTGAAAGAAAATTATTATTTGAAATTTACTGGTACACAATTTATTAAAAAACAAAAATAAATTGTTGTAGATGGCCAAAGCAATGTAATGCAATGATAATCTTTATTCTCAGTGCGTTTCATTATGTGACACCTGCTGTCATCTAGCTTTTATTCTCGAACATAGGGGATCTGTCTTTTATTTCCAAATGGAGAAGTCAAAAGTGCATGAAAAAGTAAACAAACAGGGGCCAATAAGGAGGATGATATTTTCACTATTGATATATTTCAGATTGATACAACATTAAAACGACTTCTAAGAACCTTTGTGAATTTACAATTTATTTGAGTGCAATTCGATTTTTCAGCAAGAGTTTCAATACAAGTGTTGGATCTTTTATTTTCTGACCTGGACATACTACCCAAGGGTGGATGGTCATGGTATTACAGGTTCAATTCAATGAGTCAGTGGCCAATTTTCTTTTTTGATGCTCTTTTCAATTACTCTTCCTTTCTGAATAACATGTTATACACTAATTTCAAATGGTCATAATATTTTCTACAACATTTTTATTATGTGATAAAGTTTTTGGGCTCATTCTGTTTCCTGCCAACAAACTGTTTGGTTAAGGGCTATGGCATGCCTTGCTAAATATGATAGCATATGCATGTATTTAAAATATATGTTGGAAAGTGAAAGCATGTGAACAACAAAGGAAACATGAAAAAGATCTAAAACGTACATACACCATCCTTTATAAAAGGGTTAAGAAATGATCTGCACACAATTGGATTCTTTCTTTTCAACATGCAAAGAGTTGGTGATTCCAAATTAGAAAGTTATTTGCAGCGATGATTACTTCTTTTGCTAAAAACAGCTCCTTTTCAGCCTGTCAGGTATTCAAAAAATATCAGTGCTCCGTAATGAGTAGTATACCAAATCCAAGATGCTGAGAATTTGAAAAGCAAGGCAAAAAGGAATTGAGAGTACATGACAGCATATAAATGAGTAAGTTTGTTGCCATTCAAAACCTTTTTCTGACCTTTCCTTCTATAGAAATGGCCCTAGATTTACAAAAAGCAACAGAATCACACCACTCTGTTCCCATGGTGGGAAAAAGGATCTGATTGTCCAAAATGTATTGGTATGGAAGGAGCAGGGCTTCTTCACAGAAAACACGTTTTTTGAGTGGAGAACAAAAGAGAAGAAAAGTGATTACTAATATGGATTTGTATAGTGTGTCTAGAATTGCACTGATGAAGTAGCACACGTAAGATTGCAATCCCAGCATTACACCAAGAAATCTGCAACATGTGCAGCAATCGAGAAGAAACACTGGAAATGTTTGTGGATTTCTGACAATGGACCATTTCCTCTCCTTCCTAGTAGTCCTTGTCTGGCCTTAAAGGCATCACTGTTTCTTCGATACAGGTTCAGAGTGGTCACGAATATTGAAATGACAAAAGTAAGGCAGACTGCCACATGCAGTGCCTAATTTGGATGTGTCTGATGTTGTGGAGCTTCAACACTCTACTAGAAATGGGCCTTACAGTAATCTTTGGAAGAACTAGCAGGGGAAGCAGTTAGTTACAGCCCATTGCTAATGAGCAGCACTCCAGTACTATGGCAGTAATCCTCTCTCCTGAGCGTAAAGCATCAGGAGTGGTTGCCACAGAGAGAAAGGAAGGGGACACCCAAATACTTTTCCAGATCAGCTGAACTTAATCTAGCAATCAATGGGGCAATTATAAGTGTCACAACCAGTTTCCCTCACATCCAAGAACATTGGAAAAGTTACCCCATATTTATAGCATCAAAAGTATAGTATTGTTTTTAATAGGGTGAGAAATGCAATATTTTACAAGGGGAAGATTAAAGAGTTCCAAAGTATTTGTGTTTTTTAACAGTGACTCTTGAAAATAATAAGTATTGTTATTACTTTGCAATTGGATGAATTTGGTGAAGAAATTATCCCACAATCCTCATATGTAAATTAGTTACTAAGGAATGTCCCATTCATTTCCTCTTGTTCTGTCTGAATCTAATATTCCTCCATAATTTCTTATTATGATAACAAAACTTTGAAGCAGATTAGTCGCAAATGACTGATGATAATAGATTGGAAAGACATGTACATAAATTGCTCCATTGTGCTGGCACAATATTTATTCGAAAACTGATAACATTCTAATACTTGATAATATTTTAACATTTTTAAGATATTTTCCTAAAAGCTTCTCAAGCAAAAAAACTACTTCCAGGGAAATATGCACTCTTCAAATTTAAAGAGTCAGCATCGAACATGAGTCCGTGCATGACAACTATTAGAAATGAGAGGACATGGTGAAAGAACCATGTAAGAGTACGGAATGTATAGATGGAGGAAATTAGGTAAGGATGCGAGAGAATTCACATGCGTCAAAGAGAATATGGGTAACATTTATCTGGTGTTACTTAGTTGTGAAAACTGATTTGAGATTGCCAATTGTCAGTAATAGAAAACAAAATAAAACTACAGAACAGGTTTAAAAATAGGCACAGTACTGCATGGGAGACAGTCCATCAATTGGTCACTGAGATGGGAAAACTTGACAGATATCAAGCACCAAAACTGAAGTAATGATGGAAATGGGAAAGCAACTCCTGAACATTGTATGATTGAAAGGTTATTGGAAAATAAAAATTAATTAATTAGAAATCATGGTACATATTAAGATATGTATGTCACCTGTGAATGAAAATTATTATTTGAAATTTACTAGTACACAATTTATTAAAAAACATAAATAAATTGTTGTACATGGCCAAAGCAATGTAATGCAATGATAATCTTTATTCTCAGTGCGTTTCACTATGTGACACCTGCTGTCATCTAGCTTTTATTCTCGAACATAGGGGATCTGTCTTTTATTTCCAAATGGAGAAGTCAAAAGTGCATGAAAAAGTAAACAAACAGGGGCCAATAAGGAGGATGATATTTTCACTATTGATATATTTCAGATTGATACAACATTAAAACGACTTCTAAGAACCTTTCTGAATTTACAATATATTTGAGTGCAATTCGATTGTTCAGCAAGAGTTTCAATACAAGTGTTGGATCTTTTATTTTCTGACCTGGACATACTACCCAAGGGTGGATGGTCATGGTATTACAGGTTCAATTCAATGAGTCAGTGGCCGATTTTCTTTTTTGATGCTCTTTTCAATTACTCTTCCTTTCTGAATAACATGTTAAACACTAATTTCAAATGGTCATAATATTTTCTACAACATTTTTATTATGTGATAAAGTTTTTGGGCTCATTCCGTTTCCTGCCAACAAACTGTTTGGTTAAGGGCTATGGCATGCCTTGCTAAATATGATAGCATATGCATGTATTTAAAATATATGTTGGAAAGTGAAAGCATGTGAACAACAAAGGAAACATGAAAAAGATCTGAAACGTACATACACCATCCTTTATAAAAGGGTTAAGAAATAATCTGCACGCAATTGGATTCTTTCTTTTCAAAATGCAAAGAGTTGGTGATTCCAAATTAGAAAGTTATTTGCAGCGATGATTACATCTTTTGCTAAAAACAGCTCCTTTTCAGCCTGTCAGGTATTCAAAAAATATCAGTGCTCAGTAATGAGTAGTATACCACATCCAAGATGCTGAGAATTTGAAAAGCAAGGCAAAAAGGAATTGAGAGTACATGAAAGCATATAAATGAGTAAGTTTGTTGCCATTCAAAACCTTTTTCTGACCTTTCCTTCTATAGAAATGGCCCTAGATTTACAAAAAGCAACAGAATCACACCACTCTGTTCCCATGGTGGGAAAAGGATCTGATTGTCCAAAATGTATTGGTATGGAAGGAGCAGGGCTTCTTCACAGAAAACACGTTTTTTGAGTGGAGAAAAAAAGAGAAGAAAAGTGATTGCTAATATGGATTTGTATAGTGTGTCTAGAATTGCACTGATGAAGTAGCACACGTAAGATTGCAATCCCAGGATTACACCAAGAAATCTGCAACATGTGCAGCAATCGAGAAGAAACACTGGAAATGTTTGTGGATTTCTGACAATGGACCATTTCCTCTCCTTCCTAGTAGTCCTTGTCTGGCCTTAAAGGCATCACTGTTTCTTCGATACAGGTTCAGAGTGGTCACGAATATTGAAATGACAAAAGTAAGGCAGACTGCCACATGCAGTGCCTAATTTGGATGTGTCTGATGTTGTGGAGCTTCAACACTCTACTAGAAATGGGCCTTACAGTAATCTTTGGAAGAACTAGCAGGGGAAGCAGTTAGTTACAGCCCATTGCTAATGAGCAGCACTCCAGTTCTATGGCAGTAATCCTCCTCTTCTGAGCGCAAAGCATCAGGAGAGGTTGCCACAGAGAGAAAGGAAGGGGACACCCAAATACTTTTCCAGATCAGCTGAACTTAATCTAGCGATCAATGGGGCAATTATAAGTGTCACAACCAGTATCCCTCCCATCCAAGAACATTGGAAAAGTTACCCCATATTTATAGCATCAAAAGTATAGTATTGTGTTTGATAGGGTGAGCAATACAATATTTTACAAGGGGAAGATTAAAGAGTTCCAAAGTATTTGTGTTTTTTAACAGTGACTCTTGAAAATAATAAGTATTGTTATTACTTTGCAATTGGATGAATTTGGTGAAGAAATTATCCCACAATCCTCATATGTAAATTAGTTACTAAGGATTGTCCCATTCATTTCCTCTTGTTCTGTTTGAATCTAATATTCCTCCATAATTTCTTATTATGATAACAAAACTTTGAAGCAGATTAGTCGCAAATGACTGATGATAATAGATTGGACAGACATGTACATAAATTGCTCCATTGTGCTGGCACAATATTTATTCGAAAATTGATAACATTCTAATACTTGATAATATTTTAACATTTTTAAGATATTTTGCTAAAAGCTTCTCAAGCAAAAAAACGACTTCCAGGGAAATATGCACTCTTCAAATTTAAAGAGTCAGCATCGAAGATGAGTCTGTGCATGACAACTATTAGAAATGAGAGGACATGGTGAAAGAACCATCTAAGAGTACGGAATGTATAGATGGAGGAAATTAGGTAAGGATGCGAGAGAATTCACATGCGTCAAAGAGAATATGGGTAACATTTATCTGGTGTTACTTAGTTGTGAAAACTGATTTGAGATTGCCAATTGTCAGTAATAGAAAACAAAATAAAACTACAGAACAGGTTTAAAAATAGGCACAGTACTGCATGGGAGACAATCCATCAATTGGTCACTTAGATGGGAAAACTTGACAGATATCAAGCACCAAAACTGAAGTAATGATGGAAATGGGAAAGCAACTCCTGAAGATTGTATGATTGAAAGGTGATTGGAAAATAAAAATTAATTAATTAGAAATCATGGTACATATTAAGATATGTATGTCACCTGTGAAAGAAAATTATTATTTGAAATTTACTGGTACACAATTTATTAAAAAACAAAAATAAATTGTTGTAGATGGCCAAAGCAATGTAATGCAATGATAATCTTTATTCTCAGTGCGTTTCATTATGTGACACCTGCTGTCATCTAGCTTTTATTCTCGAACATAGGGGATCTGTATTTTATTTCCAAATGGAGAAGTCAAAAGTGCATGAAAAAGTAAACAAAGAGGGGCCAATAAGGAGGATGATATTTTCACTATTGATATATTTCAGATTGATACAACATTAAAACGACTTCTAAGAACCTTTGTGAATTTACAATATATTTGAGTGCAATTCGATTGTTCAGCAAGAGTTTCAATACAAGTGTTGGATCTTTTATTTTCTGACCTGGACATACTACCCAAGGGTGGATGGTCATGGTATTACAGGTTCAATTCAATGAGTCAGTGGCCGATTTTCTTTTTTGATGCTCTTTTCAATTACTCTTCCTTTCTGAATAACATGTTATACACTAATTTCAAATGGTCATAATATTTTCTACAACATTTTTATTATGTGATAAAGTTTTTGGGCTCATTCCGTTTCCTGCCAACAAACTGTTTGGTTAAGGGCTATGGCATGCCTTGCTAAATATGATAGCATATGCATGTATTTAAAATATATGTTGGAAAGTGAAAGCATGTGAACAACAAAGGAAACATGAAAAAGATCTAAAACGTACATACACCATCCTTTATAAAAGGGTTAAGAAATAATCTGCACGCAATTGGATTCTTTCTTTTCAAAATGCAAAGAGTTGGTGATTCCAAATTAGAAAGTTATTTGCAGCGATGATTACATCTTTTGCTAAAAACAGCTCCTTTTCAGCCTGTCAGGTATTCAAAAAATATCAGTGCTCAGTAATGAGTAGTATACCACATCCAAGATGCTGAGAATTTGAAAAGCAAGGCAAAAAGGAATTGAGAGTACATGAAAGCATATAAATGAGTAAGTTTGTTGCCATTCAAAACCTTTTTCTGACCTTTCCTTCTATAGAAATGGCTCTAGATTTACAAAAAGCAACAGAATCACACCACTCTGTTCCCATGGTGGGAAAAGGATCTGATTGTCCAAAATGTATTGGTATGGAAGGAGCAGGGCTTCTTCACAGAAAACACGTTTTTTGAGTGGAGAAAAAAAGAGAAGAAAAGTGATTGCTAATATGGATTTGTATAGTGTGTCTAGAATTGCACTGATGAAGTAGCACACGTAAGATTGCAATCCCAGTATTACACCAAGAAATCTGCAACATGTGCAGCAATCGAGAAGAAACACTGGAAATGTTTGTGGATTTCTGACAATGGACCATTTCCTCTCCTTCCTAGTAGTCCTTGTCTGGCCTTAAAGGGATCACTGTTTCTTCGATACAGGTTCAGAGTGGTCACGAATATTGAAATGACAAAAGTAAGGCAGACTGCCACATGCAGTGCCTAATTTGGATGTGTCTGATGTTGTGGAGCTTCCACACTCTACTAGAAATGGGCCTTACAGTAATCTTTGGAAGAACTAGCAGGGGAAGCAGTTAGTTACAGCCCATTGCTAATGAGCAGCACTCCAGTACTATGGCAGTAATCCTCTCTCCTGAGCGCAAAGCATCAGGAGAGGTTGCCACAGAGAGAAAGGAAGGGGACACCCACATACTTTTCCAGATCAGCTGAACTTAATCTAGCGATCAAGGGGGCAATTATAAGTGTCACAACCAGTTTCCCTCACATCCAAAAACATTGGAAAAGTTACCCAAAATTTATAACATCAAAAGTATAGTATTGTGTTTGATAGGGTGAGAAATACAATATTTTACGAGGGGAAGATTAAAGAGTTCCAAAGTATTTGTGTTTTTTAACAGTGACTCTTGAAAATAATAAGTATTGTTATTACTTTGCAATTGGATGAATTTGGTGAAGAAATTATCCCACAATCCTCATATGTAAATTAGTTACTAAGGATTGTCCCATTCATTTCTTCTTGTTCTGTTTGAATCTAATATTCCTCCATAATTTCTTATTATGATAACAAAACTTTGAAGCAGATTAGTCGCAAATGACTGATGATAATAGATTGGACAGACATGTACATAAATTGCTCCATTGTGCTGGCACAATATTTATTCGAAAACTGATAACATTCTAATACTTGATAATATTTTAACATTTTTAAGATATTTTGCTAAAAGCTTCTCAAGCAAAAAAACTACTTCCAGGGAAATATGCACTCTTCAAATTTAAAGAGTCAGCATCGAAGATGAGTCCGTGCATGACAACTATTAGAAATGAGAGGACATGGTGAAAGAACCATGTAAGAGTACGGAATGTATAGATGGAGGAAATTAGGTAAGGATGCGAGAGAATTCACATGCGTCAAAGAGAATATGGGTAACATTTATCTGGTGTTACTTAGTTGTGAAAACTGATTTGAGATTGCCAATTGTCAGTAAAAGAAAACAAAATAAAACTACAGAACAGGTTTAAAAATAGGCACAGTACTGCATGGGAGACAGTCCATCAATTGGTCACTGAGATGGGAAAACTTGACAGATATCAAGCACCAAAACTGAAGTAATGATGGAAATGGGAAAGCAACTCCTGAAGATTGTATGATTGAAAGGTGATTGGAAAATAAAAATTAATTAATTAGAAATCATGGTACATATTAAGATATGTATGTCACCTGTGAAAGAAAATTATTATTTGAAATTTACTAGTACACAATTTATTAAAAAACATAAATAAATTGTTGTAGATGGCCAAAGCAATGTAATGCAATGATAATCTTTATTCTCAGTGCGTTTCATTATGTGACACCTGCTGTCATCTAGCTTTTATTCTCGAACATAGGGGATCTGTCTTTTATTTCCAAATGGAGAAGTCAAAAGTGCATGAAAAAGTAAACAAACAGGGGCCAATAAGGAGGATGATATTTTCACTATTGATATATTTCAGATTGATACAACATTAAAACGACTTCTAAGAACCTTTGTGAATTTACAATATATTTGAGTGCAATTCGATTGTTCAGCAAGAGTATCAATACAAGTGTTGGATCTTTTATTTTCTGACCTGGACATACTACCCAAGGGTGGATGGTCATGGTATTACAGGTTCAATTCAATGAGTCAGTGGCCGATTTTCTTTTTTGATGCTCTTTTCAATATGGCTGAGATACCCGCCACCCCCTCTCAACACAATCCCCGAAAGGAGGGAAACCGGAAACAGTTCTTGAAGTTTTTTGGAAGTGGGAGGGAGTGACCCCCCCGGCCGTATTTATTAAACAAAATTAAAAAATTAAACGTTTCATGTTATGTACAATTTCATTACCACATTGCGATGTTTGGCTAACCTTAACATATTCTCTAATACAGAGGTCTCCTAGCCGAACTAGCATCCTACAAAACATTTTTCAGAACTATTGAAATTGTACATCCTAACGTTTAAGGGCCAACGGCAAGGTCATAACCGGTGTCAAGATCCCTAACCAGACTTACCCCTCCCACTTGGGAGGGGCGACCGCACGGAGGCTTACCTCAAGTGCAACTACTATCAATTTCCCTTGACTTGACGGGGGCACTAAAGAACTCGACGCCAGTTAAAGGTCGTTCGAATACTCGTGTGAGGTATCTAGAAGGTATCGTAGACCTCCCCCCAACCCCACACAACTTACCGCATCTGCCGTCGCAGATGTCACTGGCCCCGGGAAATACCACAGGAGGGGGCTGTAACCCCTCCTACACAGGAAGGGGCCTTGACCGCCTTTCCTTTACTTCCGGCGACCCATCCTTAGAAGGGACCGCCTCCCCATTGAGGGGCCAATGGCCACCTCACCCGAGCGCTCCCATCCGTGTTGGGTGACGCCCACTCATAGGGATCTACTAATTAGTGCTCACCGATCATGACCTTACCGCCTACCAAAATAAATACGACAATGCTAACCAAAGCTATGAAAACATTGGTCACTATGACCGAAAGAGTATGCTTAAAAATTCAACACTACATCGAATCACTTTTAATCGCAAAAACCTACAACATACACCATTCTTTATTACAATTAACATCAACATGATACCATCACAAACCTGTAAACGAAAACAGAAACATAAATCTAAATTAACTTTATTACAAAACAACTGGCTGTCCTCAGGGGCTGGTGGGTGGGTCAAAATTGGCTCTTGGTTCTGTCCCGAGCTCACGTGTAGCGAGGAGGTGCAGCTTCAGAGCACAAGAACAAGAGGACGTCTTCTGGTCTTGCGTCCCTTTTATCCGTCTTCAGGGCGGGCGAAAACCCGCCCCTGCCTGCCCCGAGGGCGTGGCTGGCTGCGTCAGTGTCTAGGCCAGCCCACTCTAGGGCGGGAAAAAGCGCGCCCCGGCTACGCCGCTTCGGGCATACCAGCCGAGACGCGCCTCCCGCCCCAAAATGGCTTCCCGGGGGGATCGAGGTACTCCGCCATACGTTCGGGGGGACCGAGTGGTCGCCCCTTTCCATATGGCTGAGATACCCGCCACCCCCTCTCAACACAATCCCCGAAAGGAGGGAAACCGGAAACAGTTCTTGAAGTTTTTTGGAAGTGGGAGGGAGTGACCCCCCGGCCGTATTTATTAAACAAAATTAAAAAATTAAACGTTTCATGTTATGTACAATTTCATTACCACATTGCGATGTTTGGCTAACCTTAACATATTCTCTAATACAGAGGTCTCCTAGCCGAACTAGCATCCTACAAAACATTTTTCAGAACTATTGAAATTGTACATCCTAACGTTTAAGGGCCAACGGCAAGGTCATAACCGGTGTCAAGATCCCTAACCAGACTTACCCCTCCCACTTGGGAGGGGCGACCGCACGGAGGCTTACCTCAAGTGCAACTACTATCAATTTCCCTTGACTTGACGGGGGCACTAAAGAACTCGACGCCAGTTAAAGGTCGTTCGAATACTCGTGTGAGGTATCTAGAAGGTATCGTAGACCTCCCCCCAACCCCACACAACTTACCGCATCTGCCGTCGCACATGTCACTGGCCCCGGGAAATACCACAGGAGGGGGCTGTAACCCCTCCTACACAGGAAGGGGCCTTGACCGCCTTTCCTTTACTTCCGGCGACCCATCCTTAGAAGGGACCGCCTCCCCATTGAGGGGCCAATGGCCACCTCACCCGAGCGCTCCCATCCGTGTTGGGTGACGCCCACTCATAGGGATCTACTAATTAGTGCTCACCGATCATGACCTTACCGCCACAGGTCCGGATAGTTGACCGGCTATCCGGACCCCCCACAAAATTATTCCTACCTAAAGGTCATGTTTTAAAGTTTTTAACCAAGCTAAGAAGTCCCCTATGAGTAACTCATTCCCCACCCGCGACAAATGCACACCATCCCCCAAATACATACTGTCATCGTTAACACAACTATGCGAGATAGAATGCAATGTCTTGGAACGGAACAACCTACTCACTTTGTTATTAAGTTTTCTAACAGAATGATTCAAAGCAGGAATCGAAATAGCCCCCCGCCACACTTTTCGTGGGATCATATGAGACCACGCAATTATGCACCCCGGAACTCTCCTCGCTAACCAACTTACAGTGGAAAGCATTGCCTCTAGGAGAAGTCGTCGACCGGTGGTGACCAAATCATTGCCCCCTAAATGTACTATGACTATAGACGGCGGTGACCTCGTCCGCCCTAACAAACCCTCAAAGAATGCTTGAAACTGGTCAATACAGAGACCGCCTCTTCCGTAGAAGGACACTCTGTACCCGTATTCCCCAGGTACGTGAATCATGTCACCTGCTTCGAATACGTCTGCGGCACGCCTCACGTATGAGTGGCCCACGACCCACACCTCCTTTTTCACAGCCGGTGATGTCTGACCGCTGGCCTGGTGTTGGGTCGACTGCATAGTCCGCCCTGCCTCGTAGGCTTGCGCAACTGAAAACCAAACAAAAGACAAGAAGCGTGAGTACATCATTACAGCTTCACAACATGTGCAATCGCACATATCTCTTATAACAATTGGAGGACCAACGCCCCACTCGTTTTACTTGCTCAACATTAAGACCCCTGGCTGTAGCTTCAGTGGCAGCCCCTATTCGAAAGGAATGGGTCCCGAATTCGCCCGGGTCCAAGCCCGCTGCGGCAATGGACATCGCAAGCACCCGCTGAAACTGAAACCTCGTCAGTGGGGTGGCGTCTGCGTGTCTCAACAATGTCCCCCCCCATGATGCCACCCTTCGTGCTAGGTAATCTTCTAAACACTGTACCGGACACATGGAGGACCCGGGGATCCTGCGGATGATCGTGCAGTCTCCCATCCCATCCTGATCGGTCTTGGACCTGACAAAGGAGACAATCATCGCTTCACCCCTGATCTGAACGTGCTCCCGGCACAAACCCCCCACCACATCCTGTTTATTCCTCGCAACCAGCTCACTTATCCTCATCGCCCCGTGAAATGCCAGCGTAAATGCAGCTCGGAACAAACACGTCTCGAACTGAGACGAGCATGTGGTAGGGAGTGTGGCCAGCAACTGGGACAATCTATCCAGACCTATCGGGCGCCTTTCATCTACTCTGCGACCCTCAAGGCGTTGCCACCCGCGCAGCGCCTTCTGTACCACAAAAGACGCTGTGGGGTCCTGGATATTATGGGCCCTGGCAACGAAGGAAATGGCAGCACGATGCCTCTGGGCCGTCGCCACCGACTTCCCGGCCCTACGCAAGGACATCAGAAAATGCACTACCCATTCCTCCTGACCCCAAAGCCCCTCTCTTTCCAACCCCAAAAAGGCTAAATAGGCCCGGAACGCCCCTTCATATGCCTTCCTCGTCCTTGGCGCTAGACTCTCTCCCACGAGGTGACGAAGTTCGGGGCACCGAGAGACCAGAGAGCTTCGGGGAAGGGGGCCGGGTCTAGGTCCGCAGAGGGAAGGAAACCCCAGAAAGCCTGCATTTGAAAACGAGACAGTGCATCAGCCGCCTGATTCATCACCCCTGGGACATGTTTTGCTCTGAATATTACGTTCAGTTGCATACACAGTAAGACAATTTCTTTGAGCAGCCTTAAAATCATTTTACAACGTGCTGCCTGACTATTGATGCATTCTACAACGGTCATGTTGTCAGACCAAAACACCACAGAATGATCTTTGAACCCTTCGGGCCAGGTTCTGAGGGCCACAAGGATGGGAAACAGTTCAAGGAAAGCAATATTACTCGTCAGCCCCCCTTCATGCCACCATGGGGGCCACCTTTGTGCCGACCATCTCGTGCCGAAGATGGCGCCAAAACCCATGCTTCCTGCTGAATCTGTCCATAGACCCAGCTCTTCAGAGGACACGGCTGGTTTGTTCCAAACGACTCGACCATTGAAGTCGGCCAAGAATGCTAACCAAATACGCATGTCTTGGCGGACCTCAGCCGATAGTCTCGTGCGATGATGACCCTCCTTTAGGCCAACCATCGCTTGGGCAATTGAACGGGAAAAGGGGCGGGCCATTGGGATCACCCTCAGGGCAAAATTCAACTTCCCCACCAATCGTTGCAATTGATTCAGCGTAACTTTAGATGCGTTTATACATACTTGCAGGGCTGCCCTGAATTTCGACACTTTGGCAGCTGGTAAACGAAAACAACCTTCACTAGAGTCCAACTCGATCCCCAGAAACTCGAGACAAGTCGTAGGACCCACAGTTTTTCCTGGTGCCAATGGCACGCCAAATTGCCCCATTAACATACAAAAGTCAGACAAGGCCTGGCGGCATTCGTGATTTCCGGCGGGCCCAAGGAACAGAAAGTCATCAAGGTAATGCATTACATTTCGGAAACCCGTTGTCTTCGTGAATACCCATTGCAGAAAAGTACTGAATTTCTCGAAATATGCACAGGATATAGAGCATCCCATTGGCATACACCTATCCATGTAATACGATCCCTGAAACATGAATCCCAGAAGACGCTGGTCGTCTGGGTGTACCGGGAGCAACCGGAACGCTGACTCGATGTCTGATTTCGCCATCAACGTCCCGGGCCCTAGGCGATTCAAAATGGCCACTGCCTCATCAACTGATGCGTACCGCACCGAACATACCTCTGGATCAATTGCATCGTTCACCGAAAGGCCATGCGGAGCTGACAGATTATGAATTAATCGAAACTCACCTGGGTCCTTCTTGGGGACCACCCCTAACGGAGAACAGACAAAATACGGTACCGGGGGTTCACTATACGGGCCGGCGACCCGTCCCCGGCTAACCTCTTTCTGAATCTTATCTTGTACTACAGATGTATGCTGCAAAATGGAAAGTTGATTTTTGCACGTCCCGACACCCTGAAAGTCTCCTACCGGGATGCGGAAACCATATGAGAAACCGTTCCGCAGCACCCCAGCAGAAGTACGATCT
Organism: Lissotriton vulgaris; assembly: GCF_964263255.1. NCBI lineage: Eukaryota > Metazoa > Chordata > Amphibia > Caudata > Salamandridae > Lissotriton > Lissotriton vulgaris. Next base: position 570,301,828 of record NC_141694.1, on the reverse strand, counting down.
GGGTATTCACTGAGCCAGGGAATCATCGCCAAGGTATCAATCGGGGTTGGTAGAGGCGCCCCTCGGCCTGTGTTAGACCTGTTTAGCGCCTCCTCTACCCCCGTTCTCACCCGATCTGGCTCTGCACGAGGACTCAGGATGGGACGACCCGCAAGTACTACATTCGTGTTTGAATTTACACGATCCCGGAGGCCTGTTACATTTACCTTTGTTGAAATTGAAGCAGAAACCCCTTTTCCCTGTATTGCCGGCAGGTCTCGAGTAATCGTCGGTGCCCGTACCTGACCGAAAGGACGTCCCCGCATTTTGGCGGGAGTATTCAACAACATTGCTACCTACCAACGGCATTTTTAACATTCCTGACTCTTTCATTTTATCCCATGTCAAAGAATCATAACAGTCCCAAGTTAAATTTTTGTTATGCTCCTTTTCCTTCCTGAAAAGGTTGTCATAACAGAACCAATGGTTACCCTGATACGCAGTCGAGTAACCCATAATTCTTGACTGGTAAATTGGAAACTCAGGAAGCAACTCGGGCCTACGTTCCCCCAAAATAGATGTAAAGATACCCCACGCATTGCCCCAGTTGCCAATATTCTCATTCACCTTAAAGGCGGCCATTTTTGCGCGCCAAACACTCGGATGCATTAGGTCTTTCTGACTCTTAACATGCTCCACCTCATAATGATCGACAAGCAAGGAGAAAATATTCACATACTCCCCCGCCCAAATCTTTCCTTTACTGCCAACGGAACATGTTGCCCCAATCTCTCTCTACGAGAGGGTGCTGACTCATCCCTTGCGATCGGCAATGGCCGCTTACCTGAACCGGAGGCTGTTTCCGCCACTTGTGGCTTGTCTATCACCGCAGCCGGCGCGGGCACCTTGGCTGCATCTCTTTTTTCCCTCAGCTGTTTCATCAGAGCCTGTGCCTCGGCAGCCATGGCGCCCTCACTACTATCACCCAACCATGCTGCTAGCTGTGCTGCCAGCTCAGGGGGCATGTCCTCCTTGGATGTCGGTGTGACGACAACGGGGATCGGATTCCCCTCCATCGGCACCGGGGTCGGCGCCTCGAGCGGGGGAGCAGGAACCGGGACGTCTCCCCCGGCTGGAACCCTTCGTGGCCTCTTTGGTCTCCCTCCAGCCGGTGGACGCCCCGATCCCTCCCCCCCGTCTCGCTCCGCCAGCCGCTTCTTAATGTCGGACATCTCTTTAAAGAGGACCCGAACGATCTGATCGGTCGTCATTCTCTTTGCGCCTTTCTTGGGCATCTCTCCGACGAATTATCTAGAAGACAAAGAAAAAGATCAAAACGCTCAAAATTGGCTCTTGGTTCTGTCCCGAGCTCACGTGTAGCGAGGAGGTGCAGCTTCAGAGCACAAGAACAAGAGGACGTCTTCTGGTCTTGCGTCCCTTTTATCCGTCTTCAGGGCGGGCGAAAACCCGCCCCTGCCTGCCCCGAGGGCGTGGCTGGCTGCGTCAGTGTCTAGGCCAGCCCACTCTAGGGCGGGAAAAAGCGCGCCCCGGCTACGCCGCTTCGGGCATACCAGCCGAGACGCGCCTCCCGCCCCAAAATGGCTTCCCGGGGGGATCGAGGTACTCCGCCATACGTTCGGGGGGACCGAGTGGTCGCCCCTTTCCATTACTCTTCCTTTCTGAATAACATGTTATACACTAATTTCAAATGGTCATAATATTTTCTACAACATTTTTATTATGTGATAAAGTTTTTGGGCTCATTCCGTTTCCTGCCAACAAACTGTTTGGTTAAGGGCTATGGCATGCCTTGCTAAATATGATAGCATATGCATGTATTTAAAATATATGTTGGAAAGCTGAAAGCATGTGAACAACAAAGGAAACATGAAAAAGATCTAAAACGTACATACACCATCCTTTATAAAAGGGTTAAGAAATAATCTGCACGCAATTAGATTCTTTCTTTTCAAAATGCAAAGAGTTGGTGATTCCAAATTAGAAAGTTATTTGCAGCGATGATTACATCTTTTGCTAAAAACAGCTCCTTTTCAGCCTGTCAGGTATTCAAAAAATATCAGTGCTCAGTAATGAGTAGTATACCACATCCAAGATGCTGAGAATTTGAAAAGCAAGGCAAAAAGGAATTGAGAGTACATGAAAGCATATAAATGAGTAAGTTTGTTGCCATTCAAAACCTTTTTCTGACCTTTCCTTCTATAGAAATGGCCCTAGATTTACAAAAAGCAACAGAATCACACCACTCTGTTCCCATGGTGGGAAAAGGATCTGATTGTCCAAAATGTATTGGTATGGAAGGAGCAGGGCTTCTTCACAGAAAACACGGTTTTTGAGTGGAGAAAAAAAGAGAAGAAAAGTGATTGCTAATATGGATTTGTATAGTGTGTCTAGAATTGCAGTGATGAAGTAGCACACGTAAGATTGCAATCCCAGTATTACACCAAGAAATCTGCAACATGTGCAACAATCGAGAAGAAACACTGGAAATGTTTGTGGATTTCTGACAATGGACCATTTCCTCTCCTTCCTAGTAGTCCTTGTCTGGCCTTAAAGGCATCACTGTTTCTTCGATACAGGTTCAGAGTGGTCACGAATATTGAAATGACAAAAGTAAGGCAGACTGCCACATGCAGTGCCTAATTTGGATGTGTCTGATGTTGTGGAGCTTCAACACTCTACTAGAAATGGGCCTTACAGTAATCTTTGGAAGAACTAGCAGGGGAAGCAGTTAGTTACAGCCCATTGCTAATGAGCAGCACTCCAGTACTATGGCAGTAATCCTCTCTCCTGAGCGCAAAGCATCAGGAGAGGTTGCCACAGAGAGAAAGGAAGGGGACACCCAAATACTTTTCCAGATCAGCTGAACTTAATCTAGCGATCAATGGGGCAATTATAAGTGTCACAACCAGTTTCCCTCACATCCAAGAACATTGGAAAAGTTACCCCATATTTATAGCATCAAAAGTATAGTATTGTGTTTGATAGGGTGAGAAATACAATATTTTACAAGGGGAAGCTTAAAGAGTTCCAAAGTATTTGTGTTTTTTAACAGTGACTCTTGAAAATAATAAGTATTGTTATTACTTTGCAATTGGATGAATTTGGTGAAGAAATTATCCCACAATCATATGTAAATTAGTTACTAAGGATTGTCCCATTCATTTCCTCTTGTTCTGTTTGAATCTAATATTCCTCCATAATTTCTTATTATGATAACAAAACTTTGAAGCAGATTAGTCGCAAATGACTGATGATAATAGATTGGACAGACATGTACATAAATTGCTCCATTGTGCTGGCACAATATTTATTCGAAAACTGATAACATTCTAATACTTGATAATATTTTAACATTTTTAAGATATTTTGCTAAAAGCTTCTCAAGCAAAAAAACTACTTCCAGGGAAATATGCACTCTTCAAATTTAAAGAGTCAGCATCGAAGATGAGTCTGTGCATGACAACTATTAGAAATGAGAGGACATGGTGAAAGAACCATGTAAGAGTACGGAATGTATAGATGGAGGAAATTAGGTAAGGATGCGAGAGAATTCACATGCGTCAAAGAGAATATGGGTAACATTTATCTGGTGTTACTTAGTTGTGAAAACTGATTTGAGATTGCCAATTGTCAGTAATAGAAAACAAAATAAAACTACAGAACAGGTTTAAAAATAGGCACAGTACTGCATGGGAGACAATCCATCAATTGGTCACTGAGATGGGAAAACTTGACAGATATCAAGCACCAAAACTGAAGTAATGATGGAAATGGGAAAGCAACTCCTGAAGATTGTAGGATTGAAAGGTGATTGGAAAATAAAAATTAATTAATTAGAAATCATGGTACATATTAAGATATGTATGTCACCTGTGAAAGAAAATTATTATTTGAAATTTACTGGTACACAATTTATTAAAAAACCAAAATAAATTGTTGTAGATGGCCAAAGCAATGTAATGCAATGATAATCTATATTCTCAGTGCGTTTCATTATGTGACACCTGCTGTCATCTAGCTTTTATTCTCGAACATAGGGGATCTGTCTTTTATTTCCAAATGGAGAAGTCAAAAGTGCATGAAAAAGTAAACAAACAGGGGCCAATAAGGAGGATGATATTTTCACTATTGATATATTTCAGATTGATACAACATTAAAACGACTTCTAAGAACCTTTGTGAATTTACAATTTATTTGAGTGCAATTCGATTGTTCAGCAAGAGTTTCAATACAAGTGTTGGATCTTTTATTTTCTGACCTGGACATACTACCCAAGGGTGGATGGTCATGGTATTACAGGTTCAATTCAATGAGTCAGTGGCCGATTTTCTTTTTTGATGCTCTTTTCAATTACTCTTCCTTTCTGAATAACATGTTATACACTAATTTCAAATGGTCATAATATTTTCTACAACATTTTTATTATATGATAAAGTTTTTGGGCTCATTACGTTTCCTGCCAACAAACTGTTTGGTTAAGGGCTATGGCATGCCTTGCTAAATATGATAGCATATGCATGTATTTAAAATATATGTTGGAAAGTGCAAGCATGTGAACAACAAAGGAAACATGAAAAAGATCTAAAACGTACATACACCATCCTTTATAAAAGGGTTAAGAAATAATCTGCACGCAATTGGATTCTTTCTTTTCAAAATGCAAAGAGTTGGTGATTCCAAATTAGAAAGTTATTTGCAGCGATGATTACATCTTTTGCTAAAAACAGCTCCTTTTCAGCCTGTCAGGTATTCAAAAAATATCAGTGCTCAGTAATGAGTAGTATACCACATCCAAGATGCTGAGAATTTGAAAAGCAAGGCAAAAAGGAATTGAGAGTACATGAAAGCATATAAATGAGTAAGTTTGTTGTCATTCAAAACCTTTTTCTGACCTTTCCTTCTATAGAAATGGCCCTAGATTTACAAAAAGCAACAGAATCACACCACTCTGTTCCCATGGTGGGAAAAGGATCTGATTGTCCAAAATGTATTGGTATGGAAGGAGCAGGGCTTCTTCACAGAAAACACGTTTTTTGAGTGGAGAAAAAAAGAGAAGAAAAGTGATTGCTAATATGGATTTGTATAGTGTGTCTAGAATTGCACTGATGAAGTAGCACACGTAAGATTGCAATCCCAGTATTACACCAAGAAATCTGCAACATGTGCAACAATCGAGAAGAAACACTGGAAATGTTTGTGGATTTCTGACAATGGACCATTTCCTCTCCTTCCTAGTAGTCCTTGTTTGGCCTTAAAGGCATCACTGTTTCTTCGATACAGGTTCAGAGTGGTCACGAATATTGAAATGACAAAAGTAAGGCAGACTGCCACATGCAGTGCCTAATTTGGATGTGTCTGATGTTGTGGAGCTTCAACACTCTACTAGAAATGGGCCTTACAGTAATCTTTGGAAGAACTAGCAGGGGAAGCAGTTAGTTACAGCCCATTGCTAATGAGCAGCACTCCAGTACTATGGCAGTAATCCTCTCTCCTGAGCGCAAAGCATCAGGAGAGGTTGCCACAGAGAGAAAGGAAGGGGACACCCAAATACTTTTCCAGATCAGCTGAACTTAATCTAGCGATCAATGGGGCAATTATAAGTGTCACAACCAGTTTCCCTCACATCCAAGAACATTGGAAAAGTTACCCCATATTTATAGCATCAAAAGTATAGTATTGTGTTTGATAGGGTGAGAAATACAATATTTTACAAGGGGAAGATTAAAGAGTTCCAAAGTATTTGTGTTTTTTAACAGTGACTCTTGAAAATAATAAGTATTGTTATTACTTTGCAATTGGATGAATTTGGTGAAGAAATTATCCCACAATCATCATATGTAAATTAGTTACTAAGGATTGTCCCATTCATTTCCTCTTGTTCTGTTTGAATCTAATATTCCTCCATAATTTCTTATTATGATAACAAAACTTTGAAGCAGATTAGTCGCAAATGACTGATGATAATAGATTGGACAGACATGTACATAAATTGCTCCATTGTGCTGGCACAATATTTATTCGAAAACTGATAACATTCTAATACTTGATAATATTTTAACATTTTTAAGATATTTTGCTAAAAGCTTCTCAAGCAAAAAAACTACTTCCAGGGAAATATGCACTCTTCAAATTTAAAGAGTCAGCATCGAAGATGAGTCCGTGCATGACAACTATTAGAAATGAGAGGACATGGTGAAAGAACCATGTAAGAGTACGGAATGTATAGATGGAGGAAATTAGGTAAGGATGCGAGAGAATTCACATGCGTCAAAGAGAATATGGGTAACATTTATCTGGTGTTACTTAGTTGTGAAAACTGATTTGAGATTGCCAATTGTCAGTAATAGAAAACAAAATAAAACTACAGAACAGGTTTAAAAATAGGCACAGTACTGCATGGGAGACAATCCATCAATTGGTCACTGAGATGGGAAAACTTGACAGATATCAAGCACCAAAACTGAAGTAATGATGGAAATGGGAAAGCAACTCCTGAAGATTGTATGATTGAAAGGTGATTGGAAAATAAAAATTAATTAATTAGAAATCATGGTACATATTAAGATATGTATGTCACCTGTGAAAGGAAATTATTATTTGAAATTTACTGGTACACAATTTATTAAAAAACCAAAATAAATTGTTGTAGATGGCCAAAGCAATGTAATGCAATGATAATCTTTATTCTCAGTGCGTTTCATTATGTGACACCTGCTGTCATCTAGCTTTTATTCTCGAACATAGGGGATCTGTCTTTTATTTCCAAACTAGCAGCCCGTCCCGACCTTGTCCGGGAGCAATCAGGCTTCCCCGCCCCCGCCCGCCCCGACATTGTCCAGCAGCCCGGGCCCCGCCCGCCCCGTCCCCTGCCTGCTTCGACCCCCGGCTGCCCCGACAGCCAAAGTTATGTACATCGGGCCCAAAAAACAATGAGTCAAGATGGTGGTATTGCATGCATTTGAAAGGGAGTGTGCATTTTGTTAACTCTTCTCAGTGCAAGTTAAAGAACCATCTGCAAACATAATTAAGTAAATGCACTTGGCTTCCCCGACCCCCGCCCGCAGCCCGGACCCGCACTTAGCTTTCCCGACCCCCGCCCGCAGCAGTAAATGATGCACTTGGCTTCCCCGACCCCCGCCCGCAACCCGGACCCGCACTTGGCTTTCCCGACCCCCGCCCCGTCATTGTCCCCGGAGCCTTACCTCAGCCGCCGCTCCTCAGTTCACCGCTCCTTGCTGCTCTGCTACTCACCGCCTGTCCGCCGCCGCTCTTCTCCCGCATCATATCCGCCTCTCCGCTGTTTGCACCGCCGCTGGCCTGTCTGCTGCTCCTCACGTCACCGCTCCTCCCCCGCTCCATGTCCGCCGCTCCTTGGACGCCGCTCCTCCGCGTGTCCTGACGTGAGCACGCACGTCGCGGCCGGCGCTACTTTGGAGGGACTACTTTTTTTGTAATATAAATTTTATAAATAATGTTTTATTTTTTAAATTTATATAGCCTATAACCATCTACACACCCTGACGATTTCAACGGTGTATCGGATGTGTCGATTGGCGCTGTGGTTCCCGAGTTTACCAGCCTCAAAAACTGAAAGTTCTTACTTTATTATAGTAGTATAGATGGAGAAGTCAAAAGTGCAAGAAAAAGTAAACAAACAGGGGCCAATAAGGAGGATGATATTTTCACTATTGATATATTTCAGATTGATACAACATTAAAACGACTTCTAAGAACCTTTGTGAATTTACAATTTATTTGAGTGCAATTCGATTGTTCAGCAAGAGTTTCAATACAAGTGTTGGATCTTTTATTTTCTGACCTGGACATACTACCCAAGGGTGGATGGTCATGGTATTACAGGTTCAATTCAATGAGTCAGTGGCCGATTTTCTTTTTTGATGCTCTTTTCAATTACTCTTCCTTTCTGAATAACATGTTATACACTCATTTCAAATGGTCATAATATTTTCTACAACATTTTTATTATGTGATAAAGTTTTTGGGCTCATTACGTTTCCTGCCAACAAACTGTTTGGTTAAGGGCTATGGCATGCCTTGCTAAATATGATAGCATATGCATGTATTTAAAAAATATGTTGGAAAGTGAAAGCATGTGAACAACAAAGGAAACATGAAAAAGATCTAAAACGTACATACACCATCCTTTATAAAAGGGTTAAGAAATAATCTGCACGCAATTGGATTCTTTCTTTTCAAAATGCAAAGAGTTGGTGATTCCAAATTAGAAAGTTATTTGCAGCGATGATTACATCTTTTGCTAAAAACAGCTCCTTTTCAGCCTGTCAGGTATTCAAAAAATATCAGTGCTCAGTAATGAGTAGTATACCACATCCAAGATGCTGAGAATTTGAAAAGCAAGGCAAAAAGGAATTGAGAGTACATGAAAGCATATAAATGAGTAAGTTTGTTGCCATTCAAAACCTTTTTCTGACCTTTCCTTCTATAGAAATGGCCCTAGATTTACAAAAAGCAACAGAATCACACCACTCTGTTCCCATGGTGGGAAAAGGATCTGATTGTCCAAAATGTATTGGTATGGAAGGAGCAGGGCTTCTTCACAGAAAACACGTTTTTTGAGTGGAGAAAAAAAGAGAAGAAAAGTGATTGCTAATATGGATTTGTATAGTGTGTCTAGAATTGCACTGATGAAGTAGCACACGTAAGATTGCAATCCCAGTATTACACCAAGAAATCTGCAACATGTGCAGCAATCGAGAAGAAACACTGGAAATGTTTGTGGATTTCTGACAATGGACCATTTCCTCTCTTTCCTAGTAGTCCTTGTCTGGCCTTAAAGGCATCACTGTTTCTTCGATACAGGTTCAGAGTGGTCACGAATATTGAAATGACAAAAGTAAGGCAGACTGCCACATGCAGTGCCTAATTTGGATGTGTCTGATGTTGTGGAGCTTCAACACTCTACTAGAAATGGGCCTTACAGTAATCTTTGGAAGAACTAGCAGGGGAAGCAGTTAGTTACAGCCCATTGCTAATGAGCAGCACTCCAGTACTATGGCAGTAATCCTCTCTCCTGAGCGCAAAACATCAGGAGAGGTTGCCACAGAGAGAAAGGAAGGGGACACCCAAATATTTTCCAGATCAGCTGAACTTAATCTAGCGATCAATGGGGCAATTATAAGTGTCACAACCAGTTTCCCTCACATCCAAGTACATTGGAAAAGTTACCCCATATTTATAGCATCAAAAGTATAGTATTGTGTTTGATAGGGTGAGAAATACAATATTTTACAAGGGGAAGATTAAAGAGTTCCAAAGTATTTGTGTTTTTTAACAGTGACTCTTGAAAATAATAAGTATTGTTATTACTTTGCAATTGGATGAATTTGGTGAAGAAATTATCCCACAATCCTCATATGTAAATTAGTTACTAAGGATTGTCCCATTCATTTCCTCTTGTTCTGTTTGAATCTAATATTCCTCCATAATTTCTTATTATGATAACAAAACTTTGAAGCAGATTAGTCGCAAATGACTGATGATAATAGATTGGACAGACATGTACATAAATTGCTCCATTGTGTTGGCACAATATTCATTCGAAAACTGATAACATTCTAATACTTGATAATATTTTAACATTTTTGAGATATTTTGCTAAAAGCTTCTCAAGCAAAAAAACTACTTCCAGGGAAATATGCACTCTTCAAATTTAAAGAGTCAGCATCGAAGATGAGTCCGTGCATGACAACTATTAGAAATGAGAGGACATGGTGAAAGAACCATGTAAGAGTACGGAATGTATAGATGGAGGAAATTAGGTAAGGATGCGAGAGAATTCACATGCGTCAAAGAGAATATGGGTAACATTTATCTGGTGTTACTTAGTTGTGAAAACTGATTTGAGATTGCCAATTGTCAGTAATAGAAAACAAAATAAAACTACAGAACAGGTTTAAAAATAGGCACAGTACTGCATGGGAGACATTCCTCAAATGGTCACTGAGATGGGAAAACTTGACAGATATCAAGCACCAAAACTGAAGTAATGATGGAAATGGGAAAGCAACTCCTGAAGATTGTATGATTGAAAGGTGATTGGAAAATAAAAATTAATTAATTAGAAATCATGGTACATGTTAAGATATGTATGTCACCTGTGAAAGAAAATTATTATTTGAAATTTACTGGTACACAATTTATTAAAAAACCAAAATAAATTGTTGTAGATGGCCAAAGCAATGTAATGCAATGATAATCTTTATTCTCAGTGCGTTTCATTATGTGACACCTGCTGTCATCTAGCTTTTATTCTCGAACATAGGGGATCTGTCTTTTATTTCCAAATGGAGAAGTCAAAAGTGCATGAAAAAGTAAACAAACAGGGGCCAATAAGGAGGATGATATTTTCACTATTGATATATTTCAGATTGATACAACATTAAAACGACTTCTAAGAACCTTTGTGAATTTACAATTTATTTGAGTGCAATTCGATTGTTCAGCAAGAGTTTCAATACAAGTGTTGGATCTTTTATTTTCTGACCTGGACATACTACCCAAGGGTGGATGGTCATGGTATTACAGGTTCAATTCAATGAGTCAGTGGCCGATTTTCTTTTTTGATGCTCTTTTCAATTACTCTTCCTTTCTGAATAACATGTTATACACTAATTTCAAATGGTCATAATATTTTCTACAACATTTCTATTATGTGATAAAGTTTTTGGGCTCATTCCGTTTCCTGCCAACAAACTGTTTGGTTAAGGGCTATGGCATGCCTTGCTAAATATGATAGCATATGCATGTATTTAAAATATATGTTGGAAAGTGAAAGCATGTGAACAACAAAGGAAACATGAAAAAGATCTAAAACGTACATACACCATCCTTTATAAAAGGGTTAAGAAATAATCTGCACGCAATTGGATTCTTTCTTTTCAAAATGCAAAGAGTTGGTGATTCCAAATTAGAAAGTTATTTGCAGCGATGATTACATCTTTTGCTAAAAACAGCTCCTTTTCAGCCTGTCAGGTATTCAAAAAATATCAGTGCTCAGTAATGAGTAGTATACCACATCCAAGATGCTGAGAATTTGAATAGCAAGGCAAAAAGGAATTGAGAGTACATGAAAGCATATAAATGAGTAAGTTTGTTGCCATTCAAAACCTTTTTCTGACCTTTCCTTCTATAGAAATGGCCCTAGATTTACAAAAAGCAACAGAATCACACCACTCTGTTCCCATGGTGGGAAAAGGATCTGATTGTCCAAAATGTATTGGTATGGAAGGAGCAGGGCTTCTTCACAGAAAACACATTTTTTGAGTGGAGAAAAAAAGAGAAGAAAAGTGATTGCTAATATGGATTTGTATAGTGTGTCTAGAATTGCACTGATGAAGTAGCACACGTAAGATTGCAATCCCAGTATTACACCAAGAAATCTGCAACATGTGCAGCAATCGAGAAGAAACACTGGAAATGTTTGTGGATTTATGACAATGGACCATTTCCTCTCCTTCCTAGTAGTCCTTGTCTGGCCTTAAAGGCATCACTGTTTCTTCGATACAGGTTCAGAGTGGTCACGAATATTGAAATGACAAAAGTAAGGCAGACTGCCACATGCAGTGCCTAATTTGGATATGTCTGATGTTGTGGAGCTTCAACACTCTACTAGAAATGGGCCTTACTGTAATCTTTGGAAGTACTAGCAGGGGAAGCAGTTAGTTACAGCCCATTGCTAATGAGCAGCACTCCAGTACTATGGCAGTAATCCTCTCTCCTGGGCGCAAAGCATCAGGAGAGGTTGCCACAGAGAGAAAGGAAGTGGACACCCATATACTTTTCCAGATCAGCTGAACTTAATCTAGCGATCAAGGGGGCAATTATAAGTGTCACAACCAGTTTCCCTCACATCCAAGAACATTGGAAAAGTTACCCCATATTTATAGCATCAAAAGTATAGTATTGTGTTTGATAGGGTGAGAAATACAATATTTTACAAGGGGAAGATTAAAGAGTTCGAAAGTATTTGTGTTTTTTAACAGTGACTCTTGAAAATAATAAGTATTGTTATTACTTTGCAATTGGATGGATTTGGTGAAGAAATTATCCCACAATCCTCATATGTAAATTAGTTACTAAGGATTGTCCCATTCATTTCTTCTTGTTCTGTTTGAATCTAATATTCCTCCATAATTTCCTATTATGATAACAAAACTTTGAAGCAGATTAGTCGCAAATGACTGATGATAATAGATTGGACAGACATGTACATAAATTGCTCCATTGTGCTGGCACAATATTTATTCGAAAACTGATAACATTCTAATACTTGATAATATTTTAACATTTTTAAGATATTTTGCTAAAAGCTTCTCAAGCAAAAAAACTACTTCCAGGGAAATATGCACTCTTCAAATTTAAAGAGTCAGCATCGAAGATGAGTCCGTGCATGACAACTATTAGAAATGAGAGGACATGGTGAAAGAACCATGTAAGAGTACGGAATGTATAGATGGAGGAAATTAGGTAAGGATGCGAGAGAATTCACATGCGTCAAAGAGAATATGGGTAACATTTATCTGGTGTTACTTAGTTGGGAAAACTGATTTGAGATTGCCAATTGTCAGTAATAGAAAACAAAATAAACTACAGAACAGGTTTAAAAATAGGCACAGTACTGCATGGGAGACAATCCATCAATTGGTCACTGAGATGGGAAAACTTGACAGATATCAAGCACCAAAACTGAAGTAATGATGGAAATGGGAAAGCAACTCCTGAAGATTGTATGATTGAAAGGTGATTGGAAAATAAAAATTAATTAATTAGAAATCATGGTACATATTAAGATATGTATGTCACCTGTGAAAGAAAATTATTATTTGAAATTTACTGGTACACAATTTATTAAAAAACAAAAATAAATTGTTGTAGATGGCCAAAGCAATGTAATGCAATGATAATCTTTATTCTCAGTGCGTTTCATTATGTGACACCTGCTGTCATATAGCTTTTATTCTCGAACATAGGGGATCTGTCTTTTATTTCCAAATGGAGAAGTCAAAAGTGCATGAAAAAGTAAACAAACAGGGGCCAATAAGGAGGATGATATTTTCACTATTGATATATTTCAGATTGATACAACATTAAAACGACTTCTAAGAACCTTGGTGAATTTACAATTTATTTGAGTGCAATTCGATTGTTCAGCAAGAGTTTCAATACAAGTGTTGGATCTTTTATTTTCTGACCTGGACATACTACCCAAGGGTGGATGGTCATGGTATTACAGGTTCAATTCAATGAGTCAGTGGCCGATTTTCTTTTTTGATGCTCTTTTCAATTACTCTTCCTTTCTGAATAACATGTTATACACTCATTTCAAATGGTCATAATATTTTCTACAACATTTTTATTATGTGATAAAGTTTTTGGGCTCATTACGTTTCCTGCCAACAAACTGTTTGGTTAAGGGCTATGGCATGCCTTGCTAAATATGATAGCATATGCATGTATTTAAAATATATGTTGGAAAGTGAAAGCATGTGAACAACAAAGGAAACATGAAAAAGATCTAAAACGTACATACACCATCCTTTATAAAAGGGTTAAGAAATAATCTGCACGCAATTGGATTCTTTCTTTTCAAAATGCAAAGAGTTGGTGATTCCAAATTAGAAAGTTATTTGCAGCGATGATTACATCTTTTGCTAAAAACAGCTCCTTTTCAGCCTGTCAGGTATTCAAAAAATATCAGTGCTCAGTAATGAGTAGTATACCACATCCAAGATGCTGAGAATTTGAAAAGCAAGGCAAAAAGGAATTGAGAGTACATGAAAGCATATAAATGAGTAAGTTTGTTGCCATTCAAAACCTTTTTCTGACCTTTCCTTCTATAGAAATGGCCCTAGATTTACAAAAAGCAACAGAATCACACCACTCTGTTCCCATGGTGGGAAAAGGATCTGATTGTCCAAAATGTATTGGTATGGAAGGAGCAGGGCTTCTTCACAGAAAACACGTTTTTTGAGTGGAGAAAAAAAGAGAAGAAAAGTGATTGCTAATATGGATTTGTATAGTGTGTCTAGAATTGCACTGATGAAGTAGCACACGTAAGATTGCAATCCCAGTATTACACCAAGAAATCTGCAACATGTGCAGCAATCGAGAAGAAACACTGGAAATGTTTGTGGATTTCTGACAATGGACCATTTCCTCTCTTTCCTAGTAGTCCTTGTCTGGCCTTAAAGGCATCACTGTTTCTTCGATACAGGTTCAGAGTGGTCACGAATATTGAAATGACAAAAGTAAGGCAGACTGCCACATGCAGTGCCTAATTTGGATGTGTCTGATGTTGTGGAGCTTCAACACTCTACTAGAAATGGGCCTAACAGTAATCTTTGGAAGAACTAGCAGGGGAAGCAGTTAGTTACAGCCCATTGCTAATGAGCAGCACTCCAGTACTATGGCAGTAATCCTCTCTCCTGAGCGCAAAGCATCAGGAGAGGTTGCCACAGAGAGAAAGGAAGGGGACACCCAAATACTTTTCCAGATCAGCTGAACTTAATCTAGCGATCAATGGGGCAATTATAAGTGTCTCAACCAGTTTCCCTCACATCCAAGTACATTGGAAAAGTTACCCCATATTTATAGCATCAAAAGTATAGTATTGTGTTTGATAGGGTGAGAAATACAATATTTTACAAGGGGAAGATTAAAGAGTTCCAAAGTATTTGTGTTTTTTAACAGTGACTCTTGAAAATAATAAGTATTGTTATTACTTTGCAATTGGATGAATTTGGTGAAGAAATTATCCCACAATCCTCATATGTAAATTAGTTACTAAGGATTGTCCCATTCATTTCCTCTTGTTCTGTTTGAATCTAATATTCCTCCATAATTTCTTATTATGATAACAAAACTTTGAAGCAGATTAGTCGCAAATGACTGATGATAATAGATTGGACAGACATGTACACAAATTGCTCCATTGTGCTGGCACAATATTTATTCGAAAACTGATAACATTCTAATACTTGATAATATTTTAACATTTTTAAGATATTTTGCTAAAAGCTTCTCAAGCAAAAAAACTACTTCCAGGGAAATATGCACTCTTCAAATTTAAAGAGTCAGCATCGAAGATGAGTCCGTGCATGACAACTATTAGAAATGAGAGGACATGGTGAAAGAACCATGTAAGAGTACGGAATGTATAGATGGAGGAAATTAGGTAAGGATGCGAGAGAATTCACATGCGTCAAAGAGAATATGGGTAACATTTATCTGGTGTTACTTAGTTGTGAAAACTGATTTGAGATTGCCAATTGTCAGTAATAGAAAACAAAATAAAACTACAGAACAGGTTTAAAAATAGGCACAGTACTGCATGGGAGACAATCCATCAATTGGTCACTGAGATGGGAAAACTTGACAGATATCAAGCACCAAAACTGAAGTAATGATGGAAATGGGAAAGCAACTCCTGAAGATTGTATGATTGAAAGGTGATTGGAAAATAAAAATTAATTAATTAGAAATCATGGTACATATTAAGATATGTATGTCACCTGTGAAAGGAAATTATTATTTGAAATTTACTGGTACACAATTTATTAAAAAACCAAAATAAATTGTTGTAGATGGCCAAAGCAATGTAATGCAATGATAATCTTTATTCTCAGTGCGTTTCATTATGTGACACCTGCTGTCATCTAGCTTTTATTCTCGAACATAGGGGATCTGTCTTTTATTTCCAAACTAGCAGCCCGTCCCGACCTTGTCCGGGAGCAATCAGGCTTCCCCGCCCCCGCCCGCCCCGACATTGTCCAGCAGCCCGGGCCCCGCCCGCCCCGTCCCCTGCCTGCTTCGACCCCCGGCTGCCCCGACAGCCAAAGTTATGTACATCGGGCCCAAAAAACAATGAGTCAAGATGGTGGTATTGCATGCATTTGAAAGGGAGTGTGCATTTTGTTAACTCTTCTCAGTGCAAGTTAAAGAACCATTTGCAAACATAATTAAGTAAATGCACTTGGCTTCCCCGACCCCCGCCCGCAGCCCGGACCCGCACTTAGCTTTCCCGACCCCCGCCCGCAGCAGTAAATGATGCACTTGGCTTCCCCGACCCCCGCCCGCAACCCGGACCCGCACTTGGCTTTCCCGACCCCCGCCCCGACATTGTCCCCGGAGCCTTACCTCAGCCGCCGCTCCTCAGTTCACCGCTCCTTGCTGCTCTGCTACTCACCGCCTGTCCGCCGCCGCTCTTCTCCCGCATCATATCCGCCTCTCCGCTGTTTGCACCGCCGCTGGCCTGTCTGCTGCTCCTCACGTCACCGCTCCTCCCCCGCTCCATGTCCGCCGCTCCTTGGACGCCGCTCCTCCGCGTGTCCTGACGTGAGCACGCACGTCGCGGCCGGCGCTACTTTGGAGGGACTACTTTTTTTGTAATATAAATTTTATAAATAACGTTTTATTTTTTAAATTTATATAGCCTATAACCATCTACACACCCTGACGATTTCAACGGTGTATCGGATGTGTCGATTGGCGCTGTGGTTCCCGTAGTTTACCAGCCTCAAAAACTGAAAGTTCTTACTTTATTATAGTAGTATAGATGGAGAAGTCAAAAGTGCATGAAAAAGTAAACAAACAGGGGCCAATAAGGAGGATGATATTTTCACTATTGATATATTTCAGATTGATACAACATTAAAACGACTTCTAAGAACCTTTGTGAATTTACAATTTATTTGAGTGCAATTCGATTGTTCAGCAAGAGTTTCAATACAAGTGTTGGATCTTTTATTTTCTGACCTGGACATACTACCCAAGGGTGGATGGTCATGGTATTACAGGTTCAATTCAATGAGTCAGTGGCCGATTTTCTTTTTTGATGCTCTTTTCAATTACTCTTCCTTTCTGAATAACATGTTATACACTCATTTCAAATGGTCATAATATTTTCTACAACATTTTTATTATGTGATAAAGTTTTTGGGCTCATTACGTTTCCTGCCAACAAACTGTTTGGTTAAGGGCTATGGCATGCCTTGCTAAATATGATAGCATATGCATGTATTTAAAAAATATGTTGGAAAGTGAAAGCATGTGAACAACAAAGGAAACATGAAAAAGATCTAAAACGTACATACACCATCCTTTATAAAAGGGTTAAGAAATAATCTGCACGCAATTGGATTCTTTCTTTTCAAAATGCAAAGAGTTGGTGATTCCAAATTAGAAAGTTATTTGCAGCGATGATTACATCTTTTGCTAAAAACAGCTCCTTTTCAGCCTGTCAGGTATTCAAAAAATATCAGTGCTCAGTAATGAGTAGTATACCACATCCAAGATGCTGAGAATTTGAAAAGCAAGGCAAAAAGGAATTGAGAGTACATGAAAGCATATAAATGAGTAAGTTTGTTGCCATTCAAAACCTTTTTCTGACCTTTCCTTCTATAGAAATGGCCCTAGATTTACAAAAAGCAACAGAATCACACCACTCTGTTCCCATGGTGGGAAAAGGATCTGATTGTCCAAAATGTATTGGTATGGAAGGAGCAGGGCTTCTTCACAGAAAACACGTTTTTTGAGTGGAGAAAAAAAGAGAAGAAAAGTGATTGCTAATATGGATTTGTATAGTGTGTCTAGAATTGCACTGATGAAGTAGCACACGTAAGATTGCAATCCCAGTATTACACCAAGAAATCTGCAACATGTGCAGCAATCGAGAAGAAACACTGGAAATGTTTGTGGATTTCTGACAATGGACCATTTCCTCTCTTTCCTAGTAGTCCTTGTCTGGCCTTAAAGGCATCACTGTTTCTTCGATACAGGTTCAGAGTGGTCACGAATATTGAAATGACAAAAGTAAGGCAGACTGCCACATGCAGTGCCTAATTTGGATGTGTCTGATGTTGTGGAGCTTCAACACTCTACTAGAAATGGGCCTTACAGTAATCTTTGGAAGAACTAGCAGGGGAAGCAGTTAGTTACAGCCCATTGCTAATGAGCAGCACTCCAGTACTATGGCAGTAATCCTCTCTCCTGAGCGCAAAACATCAGGAGAGGTTGCCACAGAGAGAAAGGAAGGGGACACCCAAATATTTTCCAGATCAGCTGAACTTAATCTAGCGATCAATGGGGCAATTATAAGTGTCACAACCAGTTTCCCTCACATCCAAGTACATTGGAAAAGTTACCCCATATTTATAGCATCAAAAGTATAGTATTGTGTTTGATAGGGTGAGAAATACAATATTTTACAAGGGGAAGATTAAAGAGTTCCAAAGTATTTGTGTTTTTTAACAGTGACTCTTGAAAATAATAAGTATTGTTATTACTTTGCAATTGGATGAATTTGGTGAAGAAATTATCCCACAATCCTCATATGTAAATTAGTTACTAAGGATTGTCCCATTCATTTCCTCTTGTTCTGTTTGAATCTAATATTCCTCCATAATTTCTTATTATGATAACAAAACTTTGAAGCAGATTAGTCGCAAATGACTGATGATAATAGATTGGACAGACATGTACATAAATTGCTCCATTGTGTTGGCACAATATTCATTCGAAAACTGATAACATTCTAATACTTGATAATATTTTAACATTTTTAAGATATTTTGCTAAAAGCTTCTCAAGCAAAAAAACTACTTCCAGGGAAATATGCACTCTTCAAATTTAAAGAGTCAGCATCGAAGATGAGTCCGTGCATGACAACTATTAGAAATGAGAGGACATGGTGAAAGAACCATGTAAGAGTACGGAATGTATAGATGGAGGAAATTAGGTAAGGATGCGAGAGAATTCACATGCGTCAAAGAGAATATGGGTAACATTTATCTGGTGTTACTTAGTTGTGAAAACTGATTTGAGATTGCCAATTGTCAGTAATAGAAAACAAAATAAAACTACAGAACAGGTTTAAAAATAGGCACAGTACTGCATGGGAGACATTCCTCAAATGGCCACTGAGATGGGAAAACTTGACAGATATCAAGCACCAAAACTGAAGTAATGATGGAAATGGGAAAGCAACTCCTGAAGATTGTATGATTGAAAGGTGATTGGAAAATAAAAATTAATTAATTAGAAATCATGGTACATATTAAGATATGTATGTCACCTGTGAAAGAAAATTATTATTTGAAATTTACTGGTACACAATTTATTAAAAAACCAAAATAAATTGTTGTAGATGGCCAAAGCAAGGTAATGCAATGATAATCTTTATTCTCAGTGCGTTTCATTATGTGACACCTGCTGTCATCTAGCTTTTATTCTCGAACATAGGGGATCTGTCTTTTATTTCCAAATGGAGAAGTCAAAAGTGCATGAAAAAGTAAACAAACAGGGGCCAATAAGGAGGATGATATTTTCACTATTGATATATTTCAGATTGATACAACATTAAAACGACTTCTAAGAATCTTTGTGAATTTACAATTTATTTGAGTGCAATTCGATTGTTCAGCAAGAGTTTCAATACAAGTGTTGGATCTTTTATTTTCTGACCTGGACATACTACCCAAGGGTGGATGGTCATGGTATTACAGGTTCAATTCAATGAGTCAGTGGCCGATTTTCTTTTTTGATGCTCTTTTCAATTACTCTTCCTTTCTGAATAACATGTTATACACTAATTTCAAATGGTCATAATATTTTCTACAACATTTCTATTATGTGATAAAGTTTTTGGGCTCATTCCGTTTCCTGCCAACAAACTGTTTGGTTAAGGGCTATGGCATGCCTTGCTAAATATGATAGCATATGCATGTATTTAAAATATATGTTGGAAAGTGAAAGCATGTGAACAACAAAGGAAACATGAAAAAGATCTAAAACGTACATACACCATCCTTTATAAAAGGGTTAAGAAATAATCTGCACGCAATTGGATTCTTTCTTTTCAAAATGCAAAGAGTTGGTGATTCCAAATTAGAAAGTTATTTGCAGCGATGATTACATCTTTTGCTAAAAACAGCTCCTTTTCAGCCTGTCAGGTATTCAAAAAATATCAGTGCTCAGTAATGAGTAGTATACCACATCCAAGATGCTGAGAATTTGAATAGCAAGGCAAAAAGGAATTGAGAGTACATGAAAGCATATAAATGAGTAAGTTTGTTGCCATTCAAAACCTTTTTCTGACCTTTCCTTCTATAGAAATGGCCCTAGATTTACAAAAAGCAACAGAATCACACCACTCTGTTCCCATGGTGGGAAAAGGATCTGATTGTCCAAAATGTATTGGTATGGAAGGAGCAGGGCTTCTTCACAGAAAACACATTTTTTGAGTGGAGAAAAAAAGAGAAGAAAAGTGATTGCTAATATGGATTTGTATAGTGTGTCTAGAATTGCACTGATGAAGTAGCACACGTAAGATTGCAATCCCAGTATTACACCAAGAAATCTGCAACATGTGCAGCAATCGAGAAGAAACACTGGAAATGTTTGTGGATTTCTGACAATGGACCATTTCCTCTCCTTCCTAGTAGTCCTTGTCTGGCCTTAAAGGCATCACTGTTTCTTCGATACAGGTTCAGAGTGGTCACGAATATTGAAATGACAAAAGTAAGGCAGACTGCCACATGCAGTGCCTAATTTGGATATGTCTGATGTTGTGGAGCTTCAACACTCTACTAGAAATGGGCCTTACAGTAATCTTTGGAAGTACTAGCAGGGGAAGCAGTTAGTTACAGCCCATTGCTAATGAGCAGCACTCCAGTACTATGGCAGTAATCCTCTCTCCTGGGCGCAAAGCATCAGGAGAGGTTGCCACAGAGAGAAAGGAAGTGGACACCCATATACTTTTCCAGATCAGCTGAACTTAATCTAGCGATCAAGGGGGCAATTATAAGTGTCACAACCAGTTTCCCTCACATCCAAGAACATTGGAAAAGTTACCCCATATTTATAGCATCAAAAGTATAGTATTGTGTTTGATAGGGTGAGAAATACAATATTTTACAAGGGGAAGATTAAAGAGTTCGAAAGTATTTGTGTTTTTTAACAGTGACTCTTGAAAATAATAAGTATTGTTATTACTTTGCAATTGGATGGATTTGGTGAAGAAATTATCCCACAATCCTCATATGTAAATTAGTTACTAAGGATTGTCCCATTCATTTCTTCTTGTTCTGTTTGAATCTAATATTCCTCCATAATTTCCTATTATGATAACAAAACTTTGAAGCAGATTAGTCGCAAATGACTGATGATAATAGATTGGACAGACATGTACATAAATTGCTCCATTGTGCTGGCACAATATTTATTCGAAAACTGATAACATTCTAATACTTGATAATATTTTAACATTTTTAAGATATTTTGCTAAAAGCTTCTCAAGCAAAAAAACTACTTCCAGGGAAATATGCACTCTTCAAATTTAAAGAGTCAGCATCGAAGATGAGTCCGTGCATGACAACTATTAGAAATGAGAGGACATGGTGAAAGAACCATGTAAGAGTACGGAATGTATAGATGGAGGAAATTAGGTAAGGATGCGAGAGAATTCACATGCGTCAAAGAGAATATGGGTAACATTTATCTGGTGTTACTTAGTTGGGAAAACTGATTTGAGATTGCCAATTGTCAGTAATAGAAAACAAAATAAACTACAGAACAGGTTTAAAAATAGGCACAGTACTGCATGGGAGACAATCCATCAATTGGTCACTGAGATGGGAAAACTTGACAGATATCAAGCACCAAAACTGAAGTAATGATGGAAATGGGAAAGCAACTCCTGAAGATTGTATGATTGAAAGGTGATTGGAAAATAAAAATTAATTAATTAGAAATCATGGTACATATTAAGATATGTATGTCACCTGTGAAAGAAAATTATTATTTGAAATTTACTGGTACACAATTTATTAAAAAACAAAAATAAATTGTTGTAGATGGCCAAAGCAATGTAATGCAATGATAATCTTTATTCTCAGTGCGTTTCATTATGTGACACCTGCTGTCATCTAGCTTTTATTCTCGAACATAGGGGATCTGTCTTTTATTTCCAAATGGAGAAGTCAAAAGTGCATGAAAAAGTAAACAAACAGGGGCCAATAAGGAGGATGATATTTTCACTATTGATATATTTCAGATTGATACAACATTAAAACGACTTCTAAGAACCTTTGTGAATTTACAATTTATTTGAGTGCAATTCGATTGTTCAGCAAGAGTTTCAATACAAGTGTTGGATCTTTTATTTTCTGACCTGGACATACTACCCAAGGGTGGATGGTCATGGTATTACAGGTTCAATTCAATGAGTCAGTGGCCGATTTTCTTTTTTGATGCTCTTTTCAATTACTCTTCCTTTCTGAATAACATGTTATACACTAATTTCAAATGGTCATAATATTTTCTACAACATTTTTATTATGTGATAAAGTTTTTGGGCTCATTCCGTTTCCTGCCAACAAACTGTTTGGTTAAGGGCTATGGCATGCCTTGCTAAATATGATAGCATATGCATGTATTTAAAATATATGTTGGGAAGTGAAAGCATGTGAACAACAAAGGAAACATGAAAAAGATCTAAAACGTACATACACCATCCTTTATAAAAGGGTTAAGAAATAATCTGCACTCAATTGGATTCTTTCTTTTCAAAATGCAAAGAGTTGGTGATTCCAAATTAGAAAGTTATTTGCAGCGATGATTACATGTTTTGCTTAAAACAGCTCCTTTTCAGCCTGTCAGGTATTCAAAAAATATCAGTGCTCAGTAATGAGTAGTATACCACATCCAAGATGCTGAGAATTTGAAAAGCAAGGCAAAAAGGAATTGAGAGTACATGAAAGCATATAAATGAGTAAGTTTGTTGCCATTCAAAACCTTTTTCTGACCTTTCCTTCTATAGAAATGGCCCTAGATTTACAAAAAGCAACAGAATCACACCACTCTGTTCCCATGGTGGGAAAAGGATCTGATTGTCCAAAATGTATTGGTATGGAAGGAGCAGGGCTTCTTCACAGAAAACACATTTTTTGAGTGGAGAAAAAAAGAGAAGAAAAGTGATTGCTAATATGGATTTGTATAGTGTGTCTAGAATTGCACTGATGAAGTAGCACACGTAAGATTGCAATCCCAGTATTACACCAAGAAATCTGCAACATGTGCAGCAATCGAGAAGAAACACTGGAAATGTTTGTGGATTTCTGACAATGGACCATTTCCTCTCCTTCCTAGTAGTCCTTGTCTGGCCTTAAAGGCATCACTGTTTCTTCGATACAGGTTCAGAGTGGTCACGAATATTGAAATGACAAAAGTAAGGCAGACTGCCACATGCAGTGCCTAATTTGGATATGTCTGATGTTGTGGAGCTTCAACACTCTACTAGAAATGGGCCTTACAGTAATCTTTGGAAGTACTAGCAGGGGAAGCAGTTAGTTACAGCCCATTGCTAATGAGCAGCACTCCAGTACTATGGCAGTAATCCTCTCTCCTGGGCGCAAAGCATCAGGAGAGGTTGCCACAGAGAGAAAGGAAGTGGACACCCATATACTTTTCCAGATCAGCTGAACTTAATCTAGCGATCAAGGGGGCAATTATAAGTGTCACAACCAGTTTCCCTCACATCCAAGAACATTGGAAAAGTTACCCCATATTTATAGCATCAAAAGTATAGTATTGTGTTTGATAGGGTGAGAAATACAATATTTTACAAGGGGAAGATTAAAGAGTTCGAAAGTATTTGTGTTTTTTAACAGTGACTCTTGAAAATAATAAGTATTGTTATTACTTTGCAATTGGATGGATTTGGTGAAGAAATTATCCCACAATCCTCATATGTAAATTAGTTACTAAGGATTGTCCCATTCATTTCTTCTTGTTCTGTTTGAATCTAATATTCCTCCATAATTTCCTATTATGATAACAAAACTTTGAAGCAGATTAGTCGCAAATGACTGATGATAATAGATTGGACAGACATGTACATAAATTGCTCCATTGTGCTGGCACAATATTTATTCGAAAACTGATAACATTCTAATACTTGATAATATTTTAACATTTTTAAGATATTTTGCTAAAAGCTTCTCAAGCAAAAAAACTACTTCCAGGGAAATATGCACTCTTCAAATTTAAAGAGTCAGCATCGAAGATGAGTCCGTGCATGACAACTATTAGAAATGAGAGGACATGGTGAAAGAACCATGTAAGAGTACGGAATGTATAGATGGAGGAAATTAGGTAAGGATGCGAGAGAATTCACATGCGTCAAAGAGAATATGGGTAACATTTATCTGGTGTTACTTAGTTGGGAAAACTGATTTGAGATTGCCAATTGTCAGTAATAGAAAACAAAATAAACTACAGAACAGGTTTAAAAATAGGCACAGTACTGCATGGGAGACAATCCATCAATTGGTCACTGAGATGGGAAAACTTGACAGATATCAAGCACCAAAACTGAAGTAATGATGGAAATGGGAAAGCAACTCCTGAAGATTGTATGATTGAAAGGTGATTGGAAAATAAAAATTAATTAATTAGAAATCATGGTACATATTAAGATATGTATGTCACCTGTGAAAGAAAATTATTATTTGAAATTTACTGGTACACAATTTATTAAAAAACAAAAATAAATTGTTGTAGATGGCCAAAGCAATGTAATGCAATGATAATCTTTATTCTCAGTGCGTTTCATTATGTGACACCTGCTGTCATATAGCTTTTATTCTCGAACATAGGGGATCTGTCTTTTATTTCCAAATGGAGAAGTCAAAAGTGCATGAAAAAGTAAACAAACAGGGGCCAATAAGGAGGATGATATTTTCACTATTGATATATTTCAGATTGATACAACATTAAAACGACTTCTAAGAACCTTGGTGAATTTACAATTTATTTGAGTGCAATTCGATTGTTCAGCAAGAGTTTCAATACAAGTGTTGGATCTTTTATTTTCTGACCTGGACATACTACCCAAGGGTGGATGGTCATGGTATTACAGGTTCAATTCAATGAGTCAGTGGCCGATTTTCTTTTTTGATGCTCTTTTCAATTACTCTTCCTTTCTGAATAACATGTTATACACTCATTTCAAATGGTCATAATATTTTCTACAACATTTTTATTATGTGATAAAGTTTTTGGGCTCATTACGTTTCCTGCCAACAAACTGTTTGGTTAAGGGCTATGGCATGCCTTGCTAAATATGATAGCATATGCATGTATTTAAAATATATGTTGGAAAGTGAAAGCATGTGAACAACAAAGGAAACATGAAAAAGATCTAAAACGTACATACACCATCCTTTATAAAAGGGTTAAGAAATAATCTGCACGCAATTGGATTCTTTCTTTTCAAAATGCAAAGAGTTGGTGATTCCAAATTAGAAAGTTATTTGCAGCGATGATTACATCTTTTGCTAAAAACAGCTCCTTTTCAGCCTGTCAGGTATTCAAAAAATATCAGTGCTCAGTAATGAGTAGTATACCACATCCAAGATGCTGAGAATTTGAAAAGCAAGGCAAAAAGGAATTGAGAGTACATGAAAGCATATAAATGAGTAAGTTTGTTGCCATTCAAAACCTTTTTCTAACCTTTCCTTCTATAGAAATGGCCCTAGATTTACAAAAAGCAACAGAATCACACCACTCTGTTCCCATGGTGGGAAAAGGATCTGATTGTCCAAAATGTATTGGTATGGAAGGAGCAGGGCTTCTTCACAGAAAACACGTTTTTTGAGTGGAGAAAAAAAGAGAAGAAAAGTGATTGCTAATATGGATTTGTATAGTGTGTCTAGAATTGCACTGATGAAGTAGCACAAGTAAGATTGCAATCCCAGTATTACACCAAGAAATCTGCAACATGTGCAGCAATCGAGAAGAAACACTGGAAATGTTTGTGGATTTCTGACAATGGACCATTTCCTCTCTTTCCTAGTAGTCCTTGTCTGGCCTTAAAGGCATCACTGTTTCTTCGATACAGGTTCAGAGTGGTCACGAATATTGAAATGACAAAAGTAAGGCAGACTGCCACATGCAGTGCCTAATTTGGATGTGTCTGATGTTGTGGAGCTTCAACACTCTACTAGAAATGGGCCTAACAGTAATCTTTGGAAGAACTAGCAGGGGAAGCAGTTAGTTACAGCCCATTGCTAATGAGCAGCACTCCAGTACTATGGCAGTAATCCTCTCTCCTGAGCACAAAGCATCAGGAGAGGTTGCCACAGAGAGAAAGGAAGGGGACACCCAAATACTTTTCCAGATCAGCTGAACTTAATCTAGCGATCAATGGGGCAATTATAAGTGTCTCAACCAGTTTCCCTCACATCCAAGTACATTGGAAAAGTTACCCCATATTTATAGCATCAAAAGTATAGTATTGTGTTTGATAGGGTGAGAAATACAATATTTTACAAGGGGAAGATTAAAGAGTTCCAAAGTATTTGTGTTTTTTAACAGTGACTCTTGAAAATAATAAGTATTGTTATTACTTTGCAATTGGATGAATTTGGTGAAGAAATTATCCCACAATCCTCATATGTAAATTAGTTACTAAGGATTGTCCCATTCATTTCCTCTTGTTCTGTTTGAATCTAATATTCCTCCATAATTTCTTATTATGATAACAAAACTTTGAAGCAGATTAGTCGCAAATGACTGATGATAATAGATTGGACAGACATGTACATAAATTGCTCCATTGTGTTGGCACAATATTTATTCGAAAACTGATAACATTCTAATACTTGATAATATTTTAACATTTTTAAGATATTTTGCTAAAAGCTTCTCAAGCAAAAAAACTACTTCCAGGGAAATATGCACTCTTCAAATTTAAAGAGTCAGCATCGAAGATGAGTCCGTGCATGACAACTATTAGAAATGAGAGGACATGGTGAAAGAACCATGTAAGAGTACGGAATGTATAGATGGAGGAAATTAGGTAAGGATGCGAGAGAATTCACATGCGTCAAAGAGAATATGGGTAACATTTATCTGGTGTTACTTAGTTGTGAAAACTGATTTGAGATTGCCAATTGTCAGTAATAGAAAACAAAATAAAACTACAGAACAGGTTTAAAAATAGGCACAGTACTGCATGGGAGACATTCCTCAAATGGTCACTGAGATGGGAAAACTTGACAGATATCAAGCACCAAAACTGAAGTAATGATGGAAATGGGAAAGCAACTCCTGAAGATTGTATGATTGAAAGGTGATTGGAAAATAAAAATTAATTAATTAGAAATCATGGTACATATTAAGATATGTATGTCACCTGTGAAAGAAAATTATTATTTGAAATTTACTGGTACACAATTTATTAAAAAACCAAAATAAATTGTTGTAGATGGCCAAAGCAATGTAATGCAATGATAATCTTTATTCTCAGTGCGTTTCATTATGTGACACCTGCTGTCATCTAGCTTTTATTCTCGAACATAGGGGATCTGTCTTTTATTTCCAAATGGAGAAGTCAAAAGTGCATGAAAAAGTAAACAAACAGGGGCCAATAAGGAGGATGATATTTTCACTATTGATATATTTCAGATTGATACAACATTAAAACGACTTCTAAGAACCTTTGTGAATTTACAATTTATTTGAGTGCAATTCGATTGTTCAGCAAGAGTTTCAATACAAGTGTTGGATCTTTTATTTTCTGACCTGGACATACTACCCAAGGGTGGATGGTCATGGTATTACAGGTTCAATTCAATGAGTCAGTGGCCGATTTTCTTTTTTGATGCTCTTTTCAATTACTCTTCCTTTCTGAATAACATGTTATACACTAATTTCAAATGGTCATAATATTTTCTACAACATTTCTATAATGTGATAAAGTTTTTGGGCTCATTCCGTTTCCTGCCAACAAACTGTTTGGTTAAGGGCTATGGCATGCTTTGCTAAATATGATAGCATATGCATGTATTTAAAATATATGTTGGAAAGTGAAAGCATGTGAACAACAAAGGAAACATGAAAAAGATCTAAAACGTACATACACCATCCTTTATAAAAGGGTCAAGAAATAATCTGCACGCAATTGGATTCTTTCTTTTCAAAATGCAAAGAGTTGGTGATTCCAAATTAGAAAGTTATTTGCAGCGATGATTACATCTTTTGCTAAAAACAGCTCCTTTTCAGCCTGTCAGGTATTCAAAAAATATCAGTGCTCAGTAATGAGTAGTATACCACATCCAAGATGCTGAGAATTTGAATAGCAAGGCAAAAAGGAATTGAGAGTACATGAAAGCATATAAATGAGTAAGTTTGTTGCCATTCAAAACCTTTTTCTGACCTTTCCTTCTATAGAAATGGCCCTAGATTTACAAAAAGCAACAGAATCACACCACTCTGTTCCCATGGTGGGAAAAGGATCTGATTGTCCAAAATGTATTGGTATGGAAGGAGCAGGGCTTCTTCACAGAAAACACATTTTTTGAGTGGAGAAAAAAAGAGAAGAAAAGTGATTGCTAATATGGATTTGTATAGTGTGTCTAGAATTGCACTGATGAAGTAGCACACGTAAGATTGCAATCCCAGTATTACACCAAGAAATCTGCAACATGTGCAGCAATCGAGAAGAAACACTGGAAATGTTTGTGGATTTCTGACAATGGACCATTTCCTCTCCTTCCTAGTAGTCCTTGTCTGGCCTTAAAGGCATCACTGTTTCTTCGATACAGGTTCAGAGTGGTCACGAATATTGAAATGACAAAAGTAAGGCAGACTGCCACATGCAGTGCCTAATTTGGATATGTCTGATGTTGTGGAGCTTCAACACTCTACTAGAAATGGGCCTTACAGTAATCTTTGGAAGAACTAGCAGGGGAAGCAGTTAGTTACAGCCCATTGCTAATGAGCAGCACTCCAGTACTATGGCAGTAATCCTCTCTCCTGGGCGCAAAGCATCAGGAGAGGTTGCCACAGAGAGAAAGTAAGTGGACACCCATATACTTTTCCAGATCAGCTGAACATAATCTAGCGATCAAGGGGGCAATTATAAGTGTCACAACCAGTTTCCCTCACATCCAAGAACATTGGAAAAGTTACCCCATATTTATAGCATCAAAAGTATAGTATTGTGTTTGATAGGGTGAGAAATACAATATTTTACAAGGGGAAGATTAAAGAGTTCCAAAGTATTTGTGTTTTTTAACAGTGACTCTTGAAAATAATAAGTATTGTTATTGCTTTGCAATTGGATGGATTTGGTGAAGAAATTATCCCACAATCCTCATATGTAAATTAGTTACTAAGGATTGTCCCATTCATTTCTTCTTGTTCTGTTTGAATCTAATATTCCTCCATAATTTCCTATTATGATAACAAAACTTTGAAGCAGATTAGTCGCAAATGACTGATGATAATAGATTGGACAGACATGTACATAAATTGCTCCATTGTGCTGGCACAATATTTATTCGAAAACTGATAACATTCTAATACTTGATAATATTTTAACATTTTTAAGATATTTTGCTAAAAGCTTCTCAAGCAAAAAAACTACTTCCAGGGAAATATGCGCTCTTCAAATTTAAAGAGTCAGCATCGAAGATGAGTCCGTGCATGACAACTATTAGAAATGAGAGGACATGGTGAAAGAACCATGTAAGAGTACGGAATGTATAGATGGAGGAAATTAGGTAAGGATCCGAGAGAATTCACATGCGTCAAAGAGAATATGGGTAACATTTATCTGTTGTTACTTAGTTGTGAAAACTGATTTGAGATTGCCAATTGTCAGTAATAGAAAACAAAATAAAACTACAGAACAGGTTTAAAAATAGGCACAGTACTGCATGGGAGACAATCCATCAATTGGTCACTGAGATGGGAAAACTTGACAGATATCAAGCACCAAAACTGACGTAATGATGGAAATGGGAAAGCAACTCCTGAAGATTGTATGATTGAAAGGTGATTGGAAAATAAAAATTAATTAATTAGAAATCATGGTACACATTAAGATATGTATGTCACCTGTGAAAGAAAATTATTATTTGAAATTTACTGGTACACAATTTATTAAAAAACTAAAATAAATTGTTGTAGATGGCCAAAGCAATGTAATGCAATGATAATCTTTATTCTCAGTGCGTTTCATTATGTGACACCTGCTGTCATCTAGCTTTTATTCTCGAGCATAGGGGATCTGTCTTTTATTTCCAAATGGAGAAGTCAAAAGTGCATGAAAAAGTAAACAAACAGGGGCCAATAAGGAGGATGATATTTTCACTATTGATATATTTCAGATTGATACAACATTAAAACGACTTCTAAGAACCTTTGTGAATTTACAATGTATTTGAGTGCAATTCGATTGTTCAGCAAGAGTTTCAATACAAGTGTTGGATCTTTTATTTTCTGACCTGGACATACTACCCAAGGGTGGATGGTCATGGTATTACAGGTTCAATTCAATGAGTCAGTGGCCGATTTTCTTTTTTGATGCTCTTTTCAATTACTCTTCCTTTCTGAATAACATGTTATACACTAATTTCAAATGGTCATATTATTTTCTACAACATTTTTATTATGTGATAAAGTTTTTGGGCTCATTACGTTTCCTGCCAACAAACTGTTTGGTTAAGGGCTATGGCATGCCTTGCTAAATATGATAGCATATGCATGTATTTAAAATATATGTTGGAAAGTGAAAGCATGTGAACAACAAAGGAAACATGAAAAAGATCTAAAACGTACATACACCATCCTTTATAAAAGGGTTAAGAAATAATCTGCACGCAATTGGATTCTTTCTTTTCAAAATGCAAAGAGTTGGTGATTCCAAATTAGAAAGTTATTTGCAGCGATGATTACATCTTTTGCTAAAAACAGCTCCTTTTCAGCCTGTCAGGTATTCAAAAAATATCATTGCTCAGTAATGAGTAGTATACCACATCCAAGATGCTGAGAATTTGAATAGCAAGGCAAAAAGGAATTGAGAGTACATGAAAGCATATAAATGAGTAAGTTTGTTGCCATTCAAAACCTTTTTCTGACCTTTCCTTCAATAGAAATGGCCCTAGATTTACAAAAAGCAACAGAATCACACCACTCTGTTCCCATGGTGGGAAAAGGATCTGATTGTCCAAAATGTATTGGTATGGAAGGAGCAGGGCTTCTTCACAGAAAACACGTTTTTTGAGTGGAGAAAAAAAGAGAAGAAAAGTGATTGCTAATATGGATTTGTATAGTGTGTCTAGAATTGCACTGATGAAGTAGCACACGTAAGATTGCAATCCCAGTATTACACCAAGAAATCTGCAACATGTGCAGCAATCGAGAAGAAACACTGGAAATGTTTGTGGATTTCTGACAATGGACCATTTCCTCTCCTTCCTAGTAGTCCTTGTCTGGCCTTAAAGGCATCACTGTTTCTTCGATACAGGTTCAGAGTGGTCACGAATATTGAAATGACAAAAGTAAGGCAGACTGCCACATGCAGTGCCTAATTTGGATGTGTCTGATGTTGTGGAGCTTCAACACTCTACTAGAAATGGGCCTTACAGTAATCTTTGGAAGAACTAGCAGGGGAAGCAGTTAGTTACAGCCCATTGCTAATGAGCAGCACTCCAGTACTATGGCAGTAATCCTCTCTCCTGAGCACAAAGCATCAGGAGAGGTTGCCACAGAGAGAAAGGAAGGGGACACCCAAATACTTTTCCAGATCAGCTGAACTTAATGTAGCTATCAATGGGGCAATTATAAGTGTCACAACCAGTTTCCCTCACATCCAAGAACATTGGAAAAGTTACCCCATATTTATAGCATCAAAAGTATAGTATTGTGTTTGATAGGGTGAGAAATACAATATTTTACAAGGGGAAGATTAAAGAGTTCCAAAGTATTTGTGTTTTTTAACAGTGACTCTTGAAAATAATAAGTATTGTTATTACTTTGCAATTGGATGAATTTGGTGAAGAAATTATCCCACAATCCTCATATGTAAATTAGTTACTAAGGATTGTCCCATTCATTTCCTCTTGTTCTGTTTGAATCTAATATTCCTCCATAATTTCTTATTATGATAACAAAACTTTGAAGCAGATTAGTCGCAAATGACTGATGATAATAGATTGGACAGACATGTACATAAATTGCTCCATTGTGCTGGCACAATATTTATTCGAAAACTGATAACATTCTAATACTTGATAATATTTTAACATTTTTAAGATATTTTGCTAAAAGCTTCTCAAGCAAAAAAACTACTTCCAGGGAAATATGCACTCTTCAAATTTAAAGAGTCAGCATCGAAGATGAGTCCGTGCATGACAACTATTAGAAATGAGAGGACATGGTGAAAGAACCATGTAAGAGTACGGAATGTATAGATGGAGGAAATTAGGTAAGGATGCGAGAGAATTCACATGCGTCAAAGAGAATATGGGTAACATTTATCTGGTGTTACTTAGTTGTGAAAACTGATTTGAGATTGCCAATTGTCAGTAAAAGAAAACAAAATAAAACTACAGAACAGGTTTAAAAATAGACACAGTACTGCATGGGAGACAGTCCATCAATTGGTCACTGAGATGGGAAAACGTGACAGATATCAAGCACCAAAACTGAAGTAATGATGGAAATGGGAAAGCAACTCCTGAAGATTGTATGATTGAAAGGTGATTGGAAAATAAAAATTAATTAATTAGAAATCATGGTACATATTAAGATATGTATGTCACCTGTGAAAGAAAATTATTATTTGAAATTTACTAGTACACAATTTATTAAAAAACATAAATAAATTGTTGTAGATGGCCAAAGCAATGTATTGCAATGATAATCTTTATTCTCAGTGCGTTTCATTATGTGACACCTGCTGTCATCTAGCTTTTATTCTCGAACATAGGGGATCTGTCTTTTATTTCCAAATGGAGAAGTCAAAAGTGCATGAAAAAGTAAACAAACAGGGGCCAATAAGGAGGATGATATTTTCACTATTGATATATTTCAGATTGATACAACATTAAAACGACTTCTAAGAACCTTTGTGAATTTACAATATATTTGAGTGCAATTCGATTGTTCAGCAAGAGTTTCAATACAAGTGTTGGATCTTTTATTTTCTGACCTGGACATACTACCTAAGGGTGGATGGTCATGGTATTACAGGTTCAATTCAATAAGTCAGTGGCCGATTTTCTTTTTTGATGCTCTTTTCAATTACTCTTCCTTTCTGAATAACATGTTATACACTAATTTCAAATGGTCATAATATTTTCTACAACATTTTTATTATGTGATAAAGTTTTTGGGCTTATTCCGTTTCCTGCCAACAAACTGTTTGGTTAAGGGCTATGGCATGCCTTCCTAAATATGATTGCAAAAACAACAAGTGATGGACTGAATGTGGATCAATGTCACACACTCCCCCAGTCAAAAGATCTGGGCCCAAATCCATCGTTTTTTTGCACTCCACACCACCCTGGGTTAGACAATGGCGATATGCAAATCAGCTCTGACCCTGTTGCCCCATGGGAACAGTCCAGTCCGAACTACAAAAGCCATGTCCTTCCCAGAACGGAATCAAGCATCCGAGGACCGGACCGGTTTCGAGGTAACACCTCTCATCAGCCCGGCTAGCTTGACTCCAAGTGGTGTGGAGTGCCTGGGACCCACGTCTGGGCATCCCCAGCGCACTTAGGGCGGCAATTGCAAAAACAACAAGTGATGGACTGAATGTGGATCAATGTCACACACTCCCCCAGTCAAAAGATCTGGGCCCAAATCCATCGTTTTTTTGCACTCCACACCACCCTGGGTTAGACAATGGCGATATGCAAATCAGCTCTGACCCTGTTGCCCCATGGGAACAGTCCAGTCCGAACTACAAAAGCCATGTCCTTCCCAGAACGGAATCAAGCATCCGAGGACCGGACCGGTTTCGAGGTAACACCTCTCATCAGCCCGGCTAGCTTGACTCCAAGTGGTGTGGAGTGCCTGGGACCCACGTCTGGGCATCCCCAGCGCACTTAGAGCGGCAATTGCAAAAACAACAAGTGATGGACTGAATGTGGATCAATGTCACACACTCCCCCAGTCAAAAGATCTGGGCCCAAATCCATCGTTTTTTTGCACTCCACACCACCCTGGGTTAGACAATGGCGATATGCAAATCAGCTCTGACCCTGTTGCCCCATGGGAACAGTCCAGTCCGAACTACAAAAGCCATGTCCTTCCCAGAACGGAATCAAGCATCCGAGGACCGGACCGGTTTCGAGGTAACACCTCTCATCAGCCCGGCTAGCTTGACTCCAAGTGGTGTGGAGTGCCTGGGACCCACGTCTGGGCATCCCCAGTGCACTTAGGGCGGCAATTGCAAAAACAACAAGTGATGGACTGAATGTGGATCAATGTCACACACTCCCCCAGTCAAAAGATCTGGGCCCAAATCCATCGTTTTTTTGCACTCCACACCACCCTGGGTTAGACAATGGCGATATGCAAATCAGCTCTGACCCTGTTGCCCCATGGGAACAGTCCAGTCCGAACTACAAAAGCCATGTCCTTCCCAGAACGGAATCAAGCATCCGAGGACCGGACCGGTTTCGAGGTAACACCTCTCATCAGCCCGGCTAGCTTGACTCCAAGTGGTGTGGAGTGCCTGGGACCCACGTCTGGGCATCCCCAGCGCACTTAGGGCGGCAATTGCAAAAACAACAAGTGATGGACTGAATGTGGATCAATGTCACACACTCCCCCAGTCAAAAGATCTGGGCCCAAATCCATCGTTTTTTTGCACTCCACACCACCCTGGGTTAGACAATGGCGATATGCAAATCAGCTCTGACCCTGTTGCCCCATGGGAACAGTCCAGTCCAAACTACAAAAGCCATGTCCTTCCCAGAACGGAATCAAGCATCCGAGGACCGGACCGGTTTCGAGGTAACACCTCTCATCAGCCCGGCTAGCTTGACTCCAAGTGGTGTGGAGTGCCTGGGACCCACGTCTGGGCATCCCCAGCGCACTTAGGGCGGCAATTGCAAAAACAACAAGTGATGGACTGAATGTGGATCAATGTCACACACTCCCCCAGTCAAAAGATCTGGGCCCAAATCCATCGTTTGTTTGCACTCCACACCACCCTGGGTTAGACAATGGCGATATGCAAATCAGCTCTGACCCCGTTGCCCCATGGGAACAGTCCAGTCCGAACTACAAAAGCCATGTCCTTCCCAGAACGGAATCAAGCATCCGAGGACCGGACCGGTTTCGAGGTAACACTATTAAAGCAACTCCTGAAGATTGTATGATTGAAAGGTGATTGGAAAATAAAAATTAATTAATTTTAAATCTTGGTACATATTAAGATATGTATGTCACCTGTGAAAGAAAATTATTATTTGAAATTTACTGGTACACAATTTATTAAAAAACAAAATTAAATTGTTGTAGATGGCCAAAGCAATGTAATGCAATGATAATCTTTATTCTCAGTGCGTTTCATTATGTGACACCTGCTGTCATCTAGCTTTTATTCTCAAACATAGGGGATCTGTCTTTTATTTCCAAATGGAGAAGTCAAAAGTGCATGAAAAAGTAAACAAACAGGGGCCAATAAGGAGGATGATATTTTCACTATTGATATATTTCAGATTGATACAACATTAAAACGACTTCTAAGAACCTTTGTGAATTTACAATTTATTTGAGTGCAATTCGATTGTTCAGCAAGAGTTTCAATACAAGTGTTGGATCTTTTATTTTCTGACCTGGACATACTACCCAAGGGTGGATGGTCATTGTATTACAGGTTCAATTCAATGAGTCAGTGGCCGATTTTCTTTTTTGATGCTCTTTTCAATTACTCTTCCTTTCTGAATAACATGTTATACACTAATTTCAAATGGTCATAATATTTTCTACAACATTTTTATTATGTGATAAAGTTTTTGGGCTCATTCCGTTTCCTGCCAACAAACTGTTTGGTTAAGGGCTATGGCATGCCTTGCTAAATATGATAGCATATGCATGTATTTAAAATATATGTTGGAAAGTGAAAGCATGTGAACAACAAAGGAAACATGAAAAAGATCTAAAACGTACATACACCATCCTTTATAAAAAGGGTTAAGAAATAATCTGCATGCAATTGGATTCTTTCTTTTCAAAATACAAAGAGTTGGTGATTCCAAATTAGAAAGTTATTTGCAGCGATGATTACATCTTTTGCTAAAAACAGCTCCTTTTCAGCCTGTCAGGTATTCAAAAAATATCAGTGCTCAGTAATGAGTAGTATACCACATCCAAGATGCTGAGAATTTGAAAAGCAAGGCAAAAAGGAATTGAGAGTACATGAAAGCATATAAATGAGTAAGTTTGTTGCCATTCAAAACCTTTTTCTGACCTTTCCTTCTATAGAAATGGCCCTAGATTTACAAAAAGCAACAGAATCACACCACTCTGTTCCCATGGTGGGAAAAGGATCTGATTGTCCAAAATGTATTGGTATGGAAGGAGCAGGGCTTCTTCACAGAAAACAAGTTTTTTGAGTGGAGAAAAAAAGAGAAGAAAAGTGATTGCTAATATGGATTTGTATAGTGTGTCTAGAATTGCACTGATGAAGTAGCACACGTAAGATTGCAATCCCAGTATTACACCAAGAAATCTGCAACATGTGCAGCAATCGAGAAGAAACACTGGAAATGTTTGTGGATTTCTGACAATGGACCATTTCCTCTCCTTCCTAGTAGTCCTTGTCTGGCCTTAAAGGCATCACTGTTTCTTCGATACAGGTTCAGAGTGGTCACGAATATTGAAATGACAAAAGTAAGGCAGACTGCCACATGCAGTGCCTAATTTGGATGTGTCTGATGTTGTGGAGCTTCAACACTCTACTAGAAATGGGCCTTACAGTAATCTTTGGAAGAACTAGCAGGGGAAGCAGTTAGTTACAGCCCATTGCTAATGAGCAGCACTCCAGTACTATGGCAGTAATCCTCTCTCCTGGGCGCAAAGCATCAGGAGAGGTTGCCACAGAGAGAAAGGAAGGGGACACCCAAATACTTTTCCAGATCAGCTGAACTTAATCTAGCGATCAATGGGGCAATTATAAGTGTCACAACCAGTTTCCCTCACATCCAAGAACATTGGAAAAGTTACCCCATATTAATAGCATCAAAAGTATAGTATTGTGTTTGATAGGGTGAGAAATACAATATTTTACAAGGGGAAGATTAAAGAGTTCCAAAGTATTTGTGTTTTTTAACAGTGACTCTTGAAAATAATAAGTATTGTTATTACTTTGCAATTGGATGAATTTGGTGAAGAAATTATCCCACAATCCTCATATGTAAATTAGTTACTAAGGATTGTCCCATTCATTTCCTCTTGTTCTGTTTGAATGTAATATTCCTCCATAATTTCTTATTATGATAACAAAACTTTGAAGCAGATTAGTCGCAAATGACTGATGATAATAGATTGGACAGACATGTACATAAATTGCTCCATTGTGCTGGCACAATATTTATTCGAAAACTGATAACATTCTAATACTTGATAATATTTTAACATTTTTAAGATATTTTGCTAAAAGCTTCTCAAGCAAAAAAACTACTTCCAGGGAAATATGCACTCTTCAAATTTAAAGAGTCAGCATCGAAGATGAGTCCGTGCATGACAACTATTAGAAATGAGAGGACATGGTGAAAGAACCATGTAAGAGTACGGAATGTATAGATGGAGGAAATTAGGTAAGGATGCGAGAGAATTCACATGCGTCAAAGAGAATATGGGTAACATTTATCTGGTGTTACTTAGTTGTGAAAACTGATTTGAGATTGCCAATTGTCAGTAATAGAAAACAAAATAAAACTACAGAACAGGTTTAAAAATAGGCACAGTACTGCATGGGAGACAATCCATCAATTGGTCACTGAGATGGGAAAACTTGACAGATATCAAGCACCAAAACTGCAGTAATGATGGAAATGGGAAAGCAACTCCTGAAGATTGTATGATTGAAAGGTGATTGGAAAATAAAAATTAATTAATTAGAAATCATGGTACATATTAAGATATGTATGTCACCTGTGAAAGAAAATTATTATTTGAAATTTACTGGTACACAATTTATTAAAAAACAAAATTAAATTGTTGTAGATGGCCAAAGCAATGTAATGCAATGATAATCTTTATTCTCAGTGCGTTTCATTATGTGACACCTGCTGTCATCTAGCTTTTATTCTCAAACATAGGGGATCTGTCTTTTATTTCCAAATGGAGAAGTCAAAAGTGCATGAAAAAGTAAACAAACAGGGGCCAATAAGGAGGATGATATTTTCACTATTGATATATTTCAGATTGATACAACATTAAAACGACTTCTAAGAACCTTTGTGAATTTACAATTTATTTGAGTGCAATTCGATTGTTCAGCAAGAGTTTCAATACAAGTGTTGGATCTTTTATTTTCTGACCTGGACATACTACCCAAGGGTGGATGGTCATGGTATTACAGGTTCAATTCAATGAGTCAGTGGCCGATTTTCTTTTTTGATGCTCTTTTCAATTACTCTTCCTTTCTGAATAACATGTTATACACTAATTTCAAATGGTCATAATATTTTCTACAACATTTTTATTATGTGATAAAGTTTTTGGGCTCATTCCGTTTCCTGCCAACAAACTGTTTGGTTAAGGGCTATGGCATGCCTTGCTAAATATGATAGCATATGCATGTATTTAAAATATATGTTGGAAAGTGAAAGCATGTGAACAACAAAGGAAACGTGAAAAAGATCTAAAACGTACATACACCATCCTTTATAAAAGGGTTAAGAAATAATCTGCACTCAATTGGATTCTTTCTTTTCAAAATGCAAAGAGTTGGTGATTCCAAATTAGAAAGTTATTTGCAGCGATGATTACATCTTTTGCTAAAAACAGCTCCTTTTCAGCCTGTCAGGTATTCAAAAAATATCAGTGCTCAGTAATGAGTAGTATACCACATCCAAGATGCTGAGAATTTGAAAAGCAAGGCAAAAAGGAATTGAGAGTACATGAAAGCATATAAATGAGTAAGTTTGTTGCCATTCAAAACCTTTTTCTGACCTTTCCGTCTATAGAAATGGCCCTAGATTTACAAAAAGCAACAGAATCACACCACTCTGTTCCCATGGTGGGAAAAGGATCTGATTGTCCAAAATGTATTGGTATGGAAGGAGCAGGGCTTCTTCACAGAAAACACGTTTTTTGAGTGGAGAAAAAAAGAGAAGAAAAGTGATTGCTTATATGGATTTGTATAGTGTGTCTAGAATTGCACTGATGAAGTAGCACAGGTAAGATTGCAATCCCAGTA
This sequence comes from Lissotriton vulgaris, assembly GCF_964263255.1. Taxonomy (NCBI): domain Eukaryota; kingdom Metazoa; phylum Chordata; class Amphibia; order Caudata; family Salamandridae; genus Lissotriton; species Lissotriton vulgaris. The sequence goes on along the minus strand of NC_141694.1, from coordinate 570,262,559 downwards.
TTACACCAAGAAATCTGCAACATGTGCAGCAATCGAGAAGAAACACTGGAAATGTTTGTGGATTTCTGACAATGGACCATTTTCTCTCCTTCCTAGTAGTCCTTGTCTGGCCTTAAAGGCATCACTGTTTCTTCGATACAGGTTCAGAGTGGTCACGAATATTGAAATGACAAAAGTAAGGCAGACTGCCACATGCAGTGCCTAATTTGGATGTGTCTGATGTTGTGGAGCTTCAACACTCTACTAGAAATGGGCCTTACAGTAATCTTTGGAAGAACTAGCAGGGGAAGCAGTTAGTTACAGCCCATTGCTAATGAGCAGCACTCCAGTATTATGGCAGTAATCCTCTCTCCTGAGCTCAAAGCATCAGGAGAGGTTGCCACAGAGAGAAAGGAAGGGGACACCCAAATACTTTTCCAGATCAGCTGAACTTAATCTAGCAATCAATGGGGCAATTATAAGTGTCACAACCAGTTTCCCTCACAACCAAGAACATTGGAAAAGTTACCCCATATTTATAGCATCAAAAGTATAGTATTGTGTTTGATAGGGTGAGAAATACAATATTTTACAAGGGGAAGATAAAGAGTTCCAAAGTATTTGTGTTTTTTAACAGTGACTCTTGAAAATAATAAGTATTGTTATTACTTTGCAATTGGATGAATTTGGTGAAGAAATTATCCCACAATCCTCATATGTAAATTAGTTACTAAGGATTGTCCCATTCATTTCCTCTTGTTCTGTTTGAATCTAATATTCCTCCATAATTTCTTATTATGATAACAAAACTTTGAAGCAGATTAGTCGCAAATGACTGATGATAATAGATTGGACGGACATGTACATAAATTGCTTCATTGTGCTGGCACAATATTTATTCGAAAACTGATAACATTCTAATACTTGATAATATTTTAACATTTTTAAGATATTTTGCTAAAAGCTTCTCAAGCAAAAAAACTACTTCCAGGGAAATATGCACTCTTCAAATTTAAAGAGTCAGCATCGAAGATGAGTCCGTGCATGACAACTATTAGAAATGAGGGGACATGGTGAAAGAACCATGTAAGAGTACAGAATGTATAGATGGAGGAAATTAGGTAAGGATGCGAGAGAATTCACATGCGTCAAAGAGAATATGGGTAACATTTATCTGGTGTTACTTAGTTGTGAAAACTGATTTGAGATTGACAATTGTCAGTAATAGAAAACAAAATAAAACTACAGAACAGGTTTAAAAATAGGCACAGTACTGCATGGGAGACAATCCATCAATTGGTCACTGAGATGGGAAAACTTGACAGATATCAAGCACCAAAACTGAAGTAATGATGGAAATGGGAAAGCAACTCCTGAAGATTGTATGAATGAAAGGTGATTGGAAAATAAAAATTAATTCATTAGAAATCATGGTACATATTAAGATATGTATGTCACCTGTGAAAGAAAATTATTATTTGAAATTTACTGGTACACAATTTATTAAAAAACAAAAATAAATTGTTGTAGATGGCCAAAGCAATGTAATGCAATGATAATCTTTATTCTCAGTGCGTTTCATTATGTGACACCTGCTGTCATCTAGCTTTTATTCTCGAACATAGGGGATCTGTCTTTTATTTCCAAATGGAGAAGTCAAAAGTGCATGAAAAAGTAAACAAACAGGGGCCAATAAGGAGGATGATATTTTCACTATTGATATATTTCAGATTGATACAACATTAAAACGACTTCTAAGAACCTTTGTGAATTTACAATTTATTTGAGTGCAATTCGATTGTTCAGCAAGAGTTTCAATACAAGTGTTGGATCTTTTATTTTCTGACCTGGACATACTACCCAAGGGTGGATGGTCATGGTATTACAGGTTCAATTCAATGAGTCAGTGGCCGATTTTCTTTTTTGATGCTCTTTTCAATTACTCTTCCTTTCTGAATAACATGTTATACACTAATTTCAAATGGTCATAATATTTTCTACAACATTTTTATTATGTGATAAAGTTTTTGGGCTCATTCCGTTTCCTGCCAACAAACTGTTTGGTTAAGGGCTATGGCATGCCTTGCTAAATATGATAGCATATGCATGTAATTAAAATATATGTTGGAAAGTGAAAGCATGTGAACAACAAAGGAAACATGAAAAAGATCTAAAACGTACATACACCATCCTTTATAAAAGGGTTAAGAAATAATCTGCACTCAATTGGATTCTTTCTTTTCAAAATGCAAAGAGTTGGTGATTCCAAATTAGAAAGTTATTTGCAGCGATGATTACATCTTTTGCTAAAAACAGCTCCTTTTCAGCCTGTCAGGTATTCAAAAAATATCAGTGCTCAGTAATGAGTAGTATACCACATCCAAGATGCTGATAATTTGAAAAGCAAGGCAAAAAGGAATTGAGAGTACATGAAAGCATATAAATGAGTAAGTTTGTTGCCATTCAAAACCTTTTTCTTACCTTTCCTTCTATAGAAATGGCCCTAGATTTACAAAAAGCAACAGAATCACACCACTCTGTTCCCATGGTGGGAAAAGGATCTGATTGTCCAAAATGTATTGGTATGGAAGGAGCATGGCTTCTTCACAGAAAACACGTTTTTTGAGTGGAGAAAAAAAGAGAAGAAAAGTGATTGCTAATATGGATTTGTATAGTGTGTCTAGAATTGCACTGATGAAGTAGCACACGTAAGATTGCAATCCCAGTATTACACCAAGAAATCTGCAACATGTGCAGCAATCGAGAAGAAACACTGGAAATGTTTGTGGATTTCTGACAATGGACCATTTCCTCTCCTTCCTAGTAGTCCTTGTCTGGCCTTAAAGGCATCACTGTTTCTTCGATACAGGTTCAGAGTGGTCACAAATATTGAAATGACAAAAGTGAGGCAGACTGCCACATGCAGTGCCTAATTTGGATGTGTCTGATGTTGTGGCGCTTCAACACTCTACTAGAAATGGGCCTTACAGTAATCTTAGGAAGAACTAGCAGGGGAAGCAGTTAGTTACATCCCATTGCTAATGAGCAGCACTCCAGTACTATGGCAGTAATCCTCTCTCCTGAGCGCAAAGCATCAGGAGAGGTTGCCACAGAGAGAAAGGAAGGGGACACCCAAATACTTTTCCAGATCAGCTGAACTTAATCTAGCGATCAATGGGGCAATTATAAGTGTCACAACCAGTTTCCCTCACATCCAAGAACATTGGAAAAGTTACCCCATATTTATAGCATCAAAAGTATAGTATTGTGTTTGATAGGGTGAGAAATACAATATTTTACAAGGGGAAGATTAAAGAGTTCCAAAGTATTTGTGTTTTTTAACAGTGACTCTTGAAAATAATAAGTATTGTTATTACTTTGCAATTGGATGAATTTGGTGAAGAAATTATCCCACAATCCTCATATGTAAATTAGTTACTAAGGATTGTCCCATTCATTTCCTCTTGTTCTGTTTGAATCTAATATTCCTCCATAATTTCTTATTATGATAACAAAACTTTGAAGCAGATTAGTCGCAAATGACTGATGATAATAGATTGGACAGACATGTACATAAATTGCTCCATTGTGCTGGCACAATAATTATTCGAAAACTGATAACATTCTAATACTTGATAATATTTTAACATTTTTAAGATATTTTGCTAAAAGCTTCTCAAGCAAAAAAACTACTTCCAGGGAAATATGCACTCTTCAAATTTAAAGAGTCATCATCGAAGATGAGTCCGTGCATGACAACTATTAGAAATGAGAGGACATGGTGAAAGAACCATGTAAGAGTACGGAATGTATAGATGGAGGAAATTAGGTAAGGATGCGAGAGAATTCACATGCGTCAAAGAGAATATGGGTAACATTTATCTGGTGTTACTTAGTTGTGAAAACTGATTTGAGATTGCCAATTGTCAGTAATAGAAAACAAAATAAAACTACCGAACAGGTTTAAAAATAGGCACAGTACTGCATGGGAGACAATCCATCAATTGGTCACTGAGATGGGAAAACTTAACAGATATCAAGCACCAAAACTGAAGTAATGATGGAAATGGGAAAGCAACTCCTGAAGATTGTATGATTGAAAGGTGATTGGAAAATAAAAATTAATTAATTAGAAATCATGGTACATATTAAGATATGTATGTCACCTATGAAAGAAAATTATTATTTGAAATTTACTGGTACACAATTTATTAAAAAACAAAAATAAATTGTTGTAGATGGCCAAAGCAATGTAATGCAATGATAATCTTTATTCTCAGTGCGTTTCATTATGTGACACCTGCTGTCATCTAGCTTTTATTCTCCAACATAGGGGATCTGTCTTTTATTTCCAAATGGAGAAGTCAAAAGTGCATGAAAAAGTAAACAAACAGGGGCCAATAAGGAGGATGATATTTTCACTATTGATATATTTCAGATTGATACAACATTAAAACGACTTCTAAGAACCTTTGTGAATTTACAATTTATTTGAGTGCAATTCGATTGTTCAGCAAGAGTTTCAATACAAGTGTTGGATCTTTTATTTTCTGACCTGGACATACTACCCAAGGGTGGATGGTCATGGTATTACAGGTTCAATTCAATGAGTCAGTGGCCGATTTTCTTTTTTGATGCTCTTTTCAATTACTCTTCCTTTCTGAATACCATGTTATACACTAATTTCAAATGGTCATAATATTTTCTACAACATTTTTATTATGTGATAAAATTTTTGGGCTCATTCCGTTTCCTGCCAACAAACTGTTTGGTTAAGGGCTATGGCATGCCTTGCTAAATATGATAGCATATGCATGTATTTAAAATATATGTTGGAAAGTGAAAGCATGTGAACAACAAAGGAAACATGAAAAAGATCTAAAACGTACATACACCATCCTTTATAAAAGGGTTAAGAAATAATCTGCACGCAATTGGATTCTTTCTTTTCAAAATGCAAAGAGTTAGTGATTCCAAATTAGAAAGTTATTTGCAGCGATGATTACATCTTTTGCTAAAAACAGCTCCTTTTCAGCCTGTCAGGTATTCAAAAAATATCAGTGCTCAGTAATGAGTAGTATACCACATCCAAGATGCTGAGAATTTGAAAAGCAAGGCAAAAAGGAATTGAGAGTACATGAAAGCATATAAATGAGTAAGTTTGTTGCCATTCAAAACCTTTTTCTGACCTTTCCTTCTATAGAAATGGCCCTAGATTTACAAAAAGCAACAGAATCACACCACTCTGTTCCCATGGTGGGAAAAGGATCTGATTGTCCAAAATGTATTGGTATGGAAGGAGCAGTGCTTCTTCACAGAAAACACGTTTTTTGAGTGGAGAAAAAAAGAGAAGAAAAGTGATTGCTAATATGGATTTGTATAGTGTGTCTAGAATTGCACTGATGAAGTAGCACACGTAAGATTGCAATCCCAGTATTACACCAAGAAATCTGCAACATGTGCAGCAATCGAGAAGAAAGACTGGAAATGTTTGTGGATTTCTGACAATGGACCATTTCCTCTCCTTCCTAGTAGTCCTTGTCTGGCCTTAAAGGCATCACTGTTTCTTCGATACAGGTTCAGAGTGGTCACGAATATTGAAATGACAAAAGTAAGGCAGACTGCCACATGCAGTGCCTAATTTGGATGTGTCTGATGTTGTGGAGCTTCAACACTCTACTAGAAATGGGCCTTACAGTAATCTTTGGAAGAACTAGCAGGGGAAGCAGTTAGTTACAGCCCATTGCTAATGAGCAGCACTCCAGTACTATGGCAGTAATCCTCTCTCCTGAGCGCAAAGCATCAGGAGAGGTTGCCACAGAGAGAAAGGAAGGGGACACCCAAATACTTTTCCAGATCAGCTGAACTTAATCTAGCGATCAATGGGGCAATTATAAGTGTCACAACCAGTTTCCCTCACATCCAAGAACATTGGAAAAGTTACCCCATATTTATAGCATCAAAAGTATAGTATTGTGTTAGATAGGGTGAGAAATACAATATTTTACAAGGGGAAGATTAAAGAGTTCCAAAGTATTTGTGTTTTTTAACAGTGACTCTTGAAAATAATAAGTATTGTTATTACTTTGCAATTGGATGAATTTGGTGAAGAAATTATCCCACAATCCTCATATGTAAATTAGTTACTAAGGATTGTCCCATTCATTTCCTCTTGTTCTGTTTGAATCTAATATTCCTCCATAATTTCTTATTATGATAACAAAACTTTGAAGCAGATTAGTCGCAAATGACTGATGATAATAGATTGGACAGACATGTACATAAATTGCTCCATTGTGCTGGCACAATATTTATTCGAAAACTGATAACATTCTAATACTTGATAATATTTTAACATTTTTAAGATATTTTGCTAAAAGCTTCTCAAGCAAAAAAACTACTTCCAGGGAAATATGCACTCTTCAAATTTAAAGAGTCAGCATCGAAGATGAGTCCGTGCATGACAATTATTAGAAATGAGAGGACATGGTGAAAGAACCATGTAAGAGTACGGAATGTATAGATGGAGGAAATTAGGTAAGGATGCGAGAGAATTCACATGCGTCAAAGAGAATATGGGTAACATTTATCTGGTGTTACTTAGTTGTGAAAACTGATTTGAGATTGACAATTGTCAGTAATAGAAAACAAAATAAAACCACAGAACAGGTTTAAAAATAGGCACAGTACTGCATGGGAGACAATCCATCAATTGGTCACTGAAATGGGAAAACTTGACAGATATCAAGCACCAAAACTGAAGTGATGATGGAAATGGGAAAGCAGCTCCTGAAGATTGTATGATTGAAAGGTGATTGGAAAATAAAAATTAATTAATTAGAAATCATGGTACATATTAAGATATGTATGTCACCTGTGAAAGAAAATTATTATTTGAAATTTACTGGTACACAATTTATTAAAAAACAAAAATAAATTGTTGTAGATGGCCAAAGCAATGTAATGCAATGATAATCTTTATTCTCAGTGCGTTTCATTATGTGACACCTGCTGTCATCTAGCTTTTATTCTCGAACATAGGGGATCTGTCTTTTATTTCCAAATGGAGAAGTCAAAAGTGCATGAAAAAGTAAACAAACAGGGGCCAATAAGGAGGATGATATTTTCACTATTGATATATTTCAGATTGATACAACATTAAAACGACTTCTAAGAACCTTTGTGAATTTACAATTTATTTGAGTGCAATTCGATTGTTCAGCAAGAGTTTCAATACAAGTGTTGGATCTTTTATTTTCTGACCTGGACATACTACCCAAGGGTGGATGGTCATGGTATTACAGGTTCAATTCAATGAGTCAGTGGCCGATTTTCTTTTTTGATGCTCTTTTCAATTACTCTTCCTTTCTGAATAACATGTTATACACTAATTTCAAATGGTCATAATATTTTCTACAACATTTTTATTATGTGATAAAGTTTTTGGGCTCATTCCGTTTCCTGCCAACAAACTGTTTGGTTAAGGGCTATGGCATGCCTTGCTAAATATGATAGCATATGCATGTATTTAAAATATATGTTGGGAAGTGAAAGCATGTGAACAACAAAGGAAACATGAAAAAGATCTAAAACGTACATACACCATCCTTTATAAAAGGGTTAAGAAATAATCTGCACTCAATTGGATTCTTTCTTTTCAAAATGCAAAGAGTTGGTGATTCCAAATTAGAAAGTTATTTGCAGCGATGATTACATGTTTTGCTTAAAACAGCTCCTTTTCAGCCTGTCAGGTATTCAAAAAATATCAGTGCTCAGTAATGAGTAGTATACCACATCCAAGATGCTGAGAATTTGAAAAGCAAGGCAAAAAGGAATTGAGAGTACATGAAAGCATATAAATGAGTAAGTTTGTTGCCATTCAAAACCTTTTTCTGACCTTTCCTTCTATAGAAATGGCCCTAGATTTACAAAAAGCAACAGAATCACACCACTCTGTTCCCATGGTGGGAAAAGGATCTGATTGTCCAAAATGTATTGGTATGGAAGGAGCAGGGCTTCTTCACAGAAAACACGTTTTTTGAGTGGAGAAAAAAAGAGAAGAAAAGTGATTGCTTATATGGATTTGTATAGTGTGTCTAGAATTGCACTGATGAAGTAGCACACGTAAGATTGCAATCCCAGTATTACACCAAGAAATCTGCAACATGTGCAGCAATCGAGAAGAAACACTGGAAATGTTTGTGGATTTCTGACAATGGACCATTTCCTCTCCTTCCTAGTAGTCCTTGTCTGGCCTTAAAGGCATCACTGTTTCTTCGATACAGGTTCAGAGTGGTCACGAATATTGAAATGACAAAAGTAAGGCAGACTGCCACATGCAGTGCCTAATTTGGATGTGTCTGATGTTGTGGAGCTTCAACACTCTACTAGAAATGGGCCTTACAGTAATCTTTGGAAGAACTAGCAGGGGAAGCAGTTAGTTACAGCCCATTGCTAATGAGCAGCACTCCAGTATTATGGCAGTAATCCTCTCTCCTGAGCGCAAAGCATCAGGAGAGGTTGCCACAGAGAGAAAGGAAGGGGACACCCAAATACTTTTCCAGATCAGCTGAACTTAATCTAGCGATCAATGGGGCAATTATAAGTGTCACAACCAGTTTCCCTCACATCCAAGAACATTGGAAAAGTTACCCCATATTTATAGCATCAAAAGTATAGTATTGTGTTTGATAGGGTGAGAAATACAATATTTTACAAGGGGAAGATTAAAGAGTTCCAAAGTATTTGTGTTTTTTAACAGTGACTCTTGAAAATAATACGTATTGTTATTACTTTGCAATTGGATGGATTTGGTGAAGAAATTATCCCACAATCCTCATATGTAAATTAGTTACTAAGGATTGTCCCATTCATTTCCTCTTGTTCTGTTTGAATCTAATATTCCTCCATAATTTCTTATTATGATAACAAAACTTTGAAGCAGATTAGTCGCAAATGACTGATGATAATAGATTGGACAGACATGTACATAAATTGCTCCATTGTGCTGGCACAATATTTATTCGAAAACTGATAACATTCTAATACTTGATAATATTTTAACATTTTTAAGATATTTTGCTAAAAGCTTCTCAAGCAAAAAAACTACTTCCAAGGAAATATGCACTTTTCAAATTTAAAGAGTCAGCATCGAAGATGAGTCCGTGCATGACAACTATTAGAAATGAGAGGACATGGTGAAAGAACCATGTAAGAGTACGGAATGTATAGATGGAGGAAATTAGGTAAGGATGCGAGAGAATTCACATGCGTCAAAGAGAATATGGGTAACATTTATCTGGTGTTACTTAGTTGTGAAAACTGATTTGAGATTGCCAATTGTCAGTAATAGAAAACAAAATAAAACTACAGAACAGGTTTAAAAATAGGCACAGTACTGCATGGGAGACAATCCATCAATTGGTCACTGAGATGGGAAAACTTGACAGATATCAAGCACCAAAACTGAAGTAATGATGGAAATGGAAAAGCAACTCCTGAAGATTGTATGATTGAAAGGTGATTGGAAAATAAAAATTAATTAATTAGAAATCATGGTACATATTAAGATATGTATGTCACCTGTGAAAGAAAATTATTATTTGAAATTTACTGGTACACAATTTATTAAAAAACAAAAATAAATTGTTGTAGATGGCCAAAGCAATGTAATGCAATGATAATCTTTATTCTCAGTGCGTTTCATTATGTGACACCTGCTGTCATCTAGCTTTTATTCTCGAACATAGGGGATCTGTCTTTTATTTCCAAATGGAGAAGTCAAAAGTGCATGAAAAAGTAAACAAACAGGGGCCAATAAGGAGGATGATATTTTCACTATTGATATATTTCAGATTGATACAACATTAAAACGACTTCTAAGAACCTTTGTGAATTTACAATTTATTTGAGTGCAATTCGATTGTTCAGCAAGAGTTTCAATACAAGTGTTGGATCTTTTATTTTCTGACCTGGACATACTACCCAAGGGTGGATGGTCATGGTATTACAGGTTCAATTCAATGAGTCAGTGGCCGATTTTCTTTTTTGATGCTCTTTTCAATTACTCTTCCTTTCTGAATAACATGTTATACACTAATTTCAAATGGTCATAATATTTTCTACAACATTTTTATTATGTGATAAAGTTTTTGGGCTCATTCCGTTTCCTGCCAACAAACTGTTTGGTTAAGGGCTATGGCATGCCTTGCTAAATATGATAGCATATGCATCTATTTAAAATATATGTTGGAAAGTGAAAGCATGTGAACAACAAAGGAAACATGAAAAAGATCTAAAACGTACATACACCATCTTTATAAAAGGGTTAAGAAATAATCTGCACGCAATTGGATTCTTTCTTTTCAAAATGCAAAGAGTTGGTGATTCCAAATTAGAAAGTTATTTGCAGCGATGATTACATCTTTTGCTAAAAACAGCTCCTTTTCAGCCTGTCAGGTATTCAAAAAATATCAGTGCTCAGTAATGAGTAGTATACCACATCCAAGATGCTGAGAATTTGAAAAGCAAGGCAAAAAGGAATTGAGAGTACATGAAAGCATATAAATGAGTAAGTTTGTTGCCATTCAAAACCTTTTTCTGACCTTTCCTTCTATAGAAATGGCCCTAGATTTACAAAAAGCAACAAAATCCCACCACTCTGTTCCCATGGTGGGAAAGGGATCTGATTGTCCAAAATGTATTGGTATGGAAGGAGCAGGGCTTCTTCACGGAAAACACGTTTTTTGAGTGGAGAAAAAAAGAGAAGAAAAGTGATTGCTAATATGGATTTGTATAGTGTGTCTAGAATTGCGCTGATGAAGTAGCACACGTAAGATTGCAATCCCAGTATTACACCAAGAAATCTGCAACATGTGCAGCAATCGAGAAGAAACACTGGAAATGTTTGTGGATTTCTGACAATGGACCATTTCCTCTCCTTCCTAGTAGTCCTTGTCTGGCCTTAAAGGCATCACTGTTTCTTTGATACAGGTTCAGATTGGTCACGAATATTGAAATGACAAAAGTAAGGCAGACTGCCACATGGAGTGCCTAATTTGGATGTGTCTGATGTTGTGGAGCTTCAACACTCTACTAGAAATGGGCCTTACAGTAATCTTTGGAAGAACTAGCAGGGGAAGCAGTTAGTTACAGCCCATTGCTAATGAGCAGCACTCCAGTACTATGGCAGTAATCCTCTCTCCTGAGCGCAAAGCATCAGGAGAGGTTGCCACAGAGAGAAAGGAAGGGGACACCCAAATACTTTTCCAGATCAGCTGAACTTAATCTAGCGATCAATGGGGCAATTATAAGTGTCACAACCAGTTTCCCTCACATCCAAGAACATTGGAAAAGTTACCCCATATTTATAGCATCAAAAGTATAGTATTGTGTTTGATAGGGTGAGAAATACAATATTTTACAAGGGGAAGATTAAAGAGTTCCAAAGTATTTGTGTTTTTTAACAGTGACTCTTGAAAATAATAAGTATTGGTATTACTTTGCAATTGGATGAATTTGGTGAAGAAATTATCCCACAATCCTCATATGTAAATTAGTTACTAAGGATTGTCCCATTCATTTCCTCTTGTTCTGTTTGAATCTAATATTCCTCCATAATTTCTTATTATGATAACAAAACTTTGAAGCAGATTAGTCGCAAATGACTGATGATAATAGATTGGACAGACATGTACATAAATTGCTCCATTGTGCTGGCACAATATTTATTCGAAAACTGATAACATTCTAATACTTGATAATATTTTAACATTTTTAAGATATTTTGCTAAAAGCTTCTCAAGCAAAAAAACTACTTCCAGGGAAATATGCACTCTTCAAATTTAAAGAGTCAGCATCGAAGATGAGTCCGTGCATGACAACTATTAGAAATGAGAGGACATGGTGAAAGAACCATGTAAGAGTACGGAATGTATAGATGGAGGAAATTAGGTAAGGATGCGAGAGAATTCACATGCGTCAAAGAGAATATGGGTAACATTTATCTGGTGTTACTTAGTTGTGAAAACTGATTTGAGATTGACAATTGTCAGTAATAGAAAACAAAATAAAACTACAGAACAGGTTTAAAAATAGGCACAGTACTGCATGGGAGACAATCCATCAATTGGTCACTGAGATGGGAAAACTTGACAGATATCAAGCACCAAAACTGAAGTAATGATGGAAATGGGAAAGCAGCTCCTGAAGATTGTATGATTGAAAGGTGATTGGAAAATAAAAATTAATTAATTAGAAATCATGGTACATATTAAGATATGTATGTCACCTGTGAAAGAAAATTATTATTTGAAATTTACTGGTACACAATTTATTAAAAAACAAAAATAAATTGTTGTAGATGGCCAAAGCAATGTAATGCAATGATAATCTTTATTCTCAGTGCGTTTCATTATGTGACACCTGCTGTCATCTAGCTTTTATTCTCGAACATAGGGGATCTGTCTTTTATTTCCAAATGGAGAAGTCAGAAGTGCATGAAAAAGTAAACAAACAGGGGCCAATAAGGAGGATGATATTTTCACTATTGATATATTTCAGATTGATACAACATTAAAACGACTTCTAGGAACCTTTGTGAATTTACAATTTATTTGAGTGCAATTCGATTGTTCAGCAAGAGTTTCAATACAAGTGTTGGATCTTTTATTTTCTGACCTGGACATACTACCCAAGGGTGGATGGTCATGGTATTACAGGTTCAATTCAATGAGTCAGTGGCCGATTTTCTTTTTTGATGCTCTTTTCAATTACTCTTCCTTTCTGAATAACATGTTATACACTAATTTCAAATGGTCATAATATTTTCTACAACATTTTTATTATGTGATAAAGTTTTTGGGCTCATTCCGTTTCCTGCCAACAAACTGTTTGGTTAAGGGCTATGGCATGCCTTGCTAAATATGATAGCATATGCATCTATTTAAAATATATGTTGGAAAGTGAAAGCATGTGAACAACAAAGGAAACATGAAAAAGATCTAAAACGTACATACACCATCTTTATAAAAGGGTTAAGAAATAATCTGCACGCAATTGGATTCTTTCTTTTCAAAATGCAAAGAGTTGGTGATTCCAAATTAGAAAGTTATTTGCAGCGATGATTACATCTTTTGCTAAAAACAGCTCCTTTTCAGGCTGTCAGGTATTCAAAAAATATCAGTGCTCAGTAATGAGTAGTATACCACATCCAAGATGCTGATAATTTGAAAAGCAAGGCAAAAAGGAATTGAGAGTACATGAAAGCATATAAATGAGTAAGTTTGTTGCCATTCAAAACCTTTTTCTTACCTTTCCTTCTATAGAAATGGCCCTAGATTTACAAAAAGCAACAGAATCACACCACTCTGTTCCCATGGTGGGAAAAGGATCTGATTGTCCAAAATGTATTGGTATGGAAGGAGCATGGCTTCTTCACAGAAAACACGTTTTTTGAGTGGAGAAAAAAAGAGAAGAAAAGTGATTGCTAATATGGATTTGTATAGTGTGTCTAGAATTGCACTGATGAAGTAGCACACGTAAGATTGCAATCCCAGTATTACACCAAGAAATCTGCAACATGTGCAGCAATCGAGAAGAAACACTGGAAATGTTTGTGGATTTCTGACAATGGACCATTTCCTCTCCTTCCTAGTAGTCCTTGTCTGGCCTTAAAGGCATCACTGTTTCTTCGATACAGGTTCAGAGTGGTCACAAATATTGAAATGACAAAAGTGAGGCAGACTGCCACATGCAGTGCCTAATTTGGATGTGTCTGATGTTGTGGCGCTTCAACACTCTACTAGAAATGGGCCTTACAGTAATCTTAGGAAGAACTAGCAGGGGAAGCAGTTAGTTACAGCCCATTGCTAATGAGCAGCACTCCAGTACTATGGCAGTAATCCTCTCTCCTGAGCGCAAAGCATCAGGAGAGGTTGCCACAGAGAGAAAGGAAGGGGACACCCAAATACTTTTCCAGATCAGCTGAACTTAATCTAGCGATCAATGGGGCAATTATAAGTGTCACAACCAGTTTCCCTCACATCCAAGAACATTGGAAAAGTTACCCCATATTTATAGCATCAAAAGTATAGTATTGTGTTTGATAGGGTGAGAAATACAATATTTTACAAGGGGAAGATTAAAGAGTTCCAAAGTATTTGTGTTTTTTAACAGTGACTCTTGAAAATAATAAGCATTGTTATTACTTTGCAATTGGATGAATTTGGTGAAGAAATTATCCCACAATCCTCATATGTAAATTAGTTACTAAGGATTGTCCCATTCATTTCCTCTTGTTCTGTTTGAATCTAATATTCCTCCATAATTTCTTATTATGATAACAAAACTTTGAAGCAGATTAGTCGCAAATGACTGATGATAATAGATTGGACAGACATGTACATAAATTGCTCCATTGTGCTGGCACAATAATTATTCGAAAACTGATAACATTCTAATACTTGATAATATTTTAACATTTTTAAGATATTTTGCTAAAAGCTTCTCAAGCAAAAAAACTACTTCCAGGGAAATATGCACTCTTCAAATTTAAAGAGTCATCATCGAAGATGAGTCCGTGCATGACAACTATTAGAAATGAGAGGACATGGTGAAAGAACCATGTAAGAGTACGGAATGTATAGATGGAGGAAATTAGGTAAGGATGCGAGAGAATTCACATGCGTCAAAGAGAATATGGGTAACATTTATCTGGTGTTACTTAGTTGTGAAAACTGATTTGAGATTGCCAATTGTCAGTAATAGAAAACAAAATAAAACTACAGAACAGGTTTAAAAATAGGCACAGTACTGCATGGGAGACAATCCATCAATTGGTCACTGAGATGGGAAAACTTAACAGATATCAAGCACCAAAACTGAAGTAATGATGGAAATGGGAAAGCAACTCCTGAAGATTGTATGATTGAAAGGTGATTGGAAAATAAAAATTAATTAATTAGAAATCATGGTACATATTAAGATATGTATGTCACCTATGAAAGAAAATTATTATTTGAAATTTACTGGTACACAATTTATTAAAAAACAAAAATAAATTGTTGTAGATGGCCAAAGCAATGTAATGCAATGATAATCTTTATTCTCAGTGCGTTTCATTATGTGACACCTGCTGTCATCTAGCTTTTATTCTCCAACATAGGGGATCTGTCTTTTATTTCCAAATGGAGAAGTCAAAAGTGCATGAAAAAGTAAACAAACAGGGGCCAATAAGGAGGATGATATTTTCACTATTGATATATTTCAGATTGATACAACATTAAAACGACTTCTAAGAACCTTTGTGAATTTACAATTTATTTGAGTGCAATTCGATTGTTCAGCAAGAGTTTCAATACAAGTGTTGGATCTTTTATTTTCTGACCTGGACATACTACCCAAGGGTGGATGGTCATGGTATTACAGGTTCAATTCAATGAGTCAGTGGCCGATTTTCTTTTTTGATGCTCTTTTCAATTACTCTTCCTTTCTGAATAACATGTTATACACTAATTTCAAATGGTCATAATATTTTCTACAACATTTTTATTATGTGCTAAAATTTTTGGGCTCATTCCGTTTCCTGCCAACAAACTGTTTGGTTAAGGGCTATGGCATGCCTTGCTAAATATGATAGCATATGCATGTATTTAAAATATATGTTGGAAAGTGAAAGCATGTGAACAACAAAGGAAACATGAAAAAGATCTAAAACGTACATACACCATCCTTTATAAAAGGGTTAAGAAATAATCTGCACGCAATTGGATTCTTTCTTTTCAAAATGCAAAGAGTTGGTGATTCCAAATTAGAAAGTTATTTGCAGCGATGATTACATCTTTTGCTAAAAACAGCTCCTTTTCAGCCTGTCAGGTATTCAAAAAATATCAGTGCTCAGTAATGAGTAGTATACCACATCCAAGATGCTGAGAATTTGAAAAGCAAGGCAAAAAGGAATTGAGAGTACATGAAAGCATATAAATGAGTAAGTTTGTTGCCATTCAAAACCTTTTTCTGACCTTTCCTTCTATAGAAATGGCCCTAGATTTACAAAAAGCAACAGAATCACACCACTCTGTTCCCATGGTGGGAAAAGGATCTGATTGTCCAAAATGTATTGGTATGGAAGGAGCAGTGCTTCTTCACAGAAAACACGTTTTTTGAGTGGAGAAAAAAAGAGAAGAAAAGTGATTGCTAATATGGATTTGTATAGTGTGTCTAGAATTGCACTGATGAAGTAGCACACGTAAGATTGCAATCCCAGTATTACACCAAGAAATCTGCAACATGTGCAGCAATCGAGAAGAAAGACTGGAAATGTTTGTGGATTTCTGACAATGGACCATTTCCTCTCCTTCCTAGTAGTCCTTGTCTGGCCTTAAAGGCATCACTGTTTCTTCGATACAGGTTCAGAGTGGTCACGAATATTGAAATGACAAAAGTAAGGCAGACTGCCACATGCAGTGCCTAATTTGGATGTGTCTGATGTTGTGGAGCTTCAACACTCTACTAGAAATGGGCCTTACAGTAATCTTTGGAAGAACTAGCAGGGGAAGCAGTTAGTTACAGCCCATTGCTAATGAGCAGCACTCCAGTACTATGGCAGTAATCCTCTCTCCTGAGCGCAAAGCATCAGGAGAGGTTGCCACAGAGAGAAAGGAAGGGGACACCCAAATACTTTTCCAGATCAGCTGAACTTAATCTAGCGATCAATGGGGCAATTATAAGTGTCACAACCAGTTTCCCTCACATCCAAGAACATTGGAAAAGTTACCCCATATTTATAGCATCAAAAGTATAGTATTGTGTTTGATAGGGTGAGAAATACAATATTTTACAAGGGGAAGATTAAAGAGTTCCAAAGTATTTGTGTTTTTTAACAGTGACTCTTGAAAATAATAAGTATTGTTATTACTTTGCAATTGGATGAATTTGGTGAAGAAATTATCCCACAATCCTCATATGTAAATTAGTTACTAAGGATTGTCCCATTCATTTCCTCTTGTTCTGTTTGAATCTAATATTCCTCCATAATTTCTTATTATGATAACAAAACTTTGAAGCAGATTAGTCGCAAATGACTGATGATAATAGATTGGACAGACATGTACATAAATTGCTCCATTGTGCTGGCACAATATTTATTCGAAAACTGATAACATTCTAATACTTGATAATATTTTAACATTTTTAAGATATTTTGCTAAAAGCTTCTCAAGCAAAAAAACTACTTCCAGGGAAATATGCACTCTTCAAATTTAAAGAGTCAGCATCGAAGATGAGTCCGTGCATGACAATTATTAGAAATGAGAGGACATGGTGAAAGAACCATGTAAGAGTACGGAATGTATAGATGGAGGAAATTAGGTAAGGATGCGAGAGAATTCACATGCGTCAAAGAGAATATGGGTAACATTTATCTGGTGTTACTTAGTTGTGAAAACTGATTTGAGATTGACAATTGTCAGTAATAGAAAACAAAATAAAACTACAGAACAGGTTTAAAAATAGGCACAGTACTGCATGGGAGACAATCCATCAATTGGTCACTGAAATGGGAAAACTTGACAGATATCAAGCACCAAAACTGAAGTGATGATGGAAATGGGAAAGCAGCTCCTGAAGATTGTATGATTGAAAGGTGATTGGAAAATAAAAATTAATTAATTAGAAATCATGGTACATATTAAGATATGTATGTCACCTATGAAAGAAAATTATTATTTGAAATTTACTGGTACACAATTTATTAAAAAACAAAAATAAATTGTTGTAGATGGCCAAAGCAATGTAATGCAATGATAATCTTTATTCTCAGTGCGTTTCATTATGTGACACCTGCTGTCATCTAGCTTTTATTCTCCAACATAGGGGATCTGTCTTTTATTTCCAAATGGAGAAGTCAAAAGTGCATGAAAAAGTAAACAAACAGGGGCCAATAAGGAGGATGATATTTTCACTATTGATATATTTCAGATTGATACAACATTAAAACGACTTCTAAGAACCTTTGTGAATTTACAATTTATTTGAGTGCAATTCGATTGTTCAGCAAGAGTTTCAATACAAGTGTTGGATCTTTTATTTTCTGACCTGGACATACTACCCAAGGGTGGATGGTCATGGTATTACAGGTTCAATTCAATGAGTCAGTGGCCGATTTTCTTTTTTGATGCTCTTTTCAATTACTCTTCCTTTCTGAATAACATGTTATACACTAATTTCAAATGGTCATAATATTTTCTACAACATTTTTATTATGTGCTAAAATTTTTGGGCTCATTCCGTTTCCTGCCAACAAACTGTTTGGTTAAGGGCTATGGCATGCCTTGCTAAATATGATAGCATATGCATGTATTTAAAATATATGTTGGAAAGTGAAAGCATGTGAACAACAAAGGAAACATGAAAAAGATCTAAAACGTACATACACCATCCTTTATAAAAGGGTTAAGAAATAATCTGCACGCAATTGGATTCTTTCTTTTCAAAATGCAAAGAGTTGGTGATTCCAAATTAGAAAGTTATTTGCAGCGATGATTACATCTTTTGCTAAAAACAGCTCCTTTTCAGCCTGTCAGGTATTCAAAAAATATCAGTGCTCAGTAATGAGTAGTATACCACATCCAAGATGCTGAGAATTTGAAAAGCAAGGCAAAAAGGAATTGAGAGTACATGAAAGCATATAAATGAGTAAGTTTGTTGCCATTCAAAACCTTTTTCTGACCTTTCCTTCTATAGAAATGGCCCTAGATTTACAAAAAGCAACAGAATCACACCACTCTGTTCCCATGGTGGGAAAAGGATCTGATTGTCCAAAATGTATTGGTATGGAAGGAGCAGTGCTTCTTCACAGAAAACACGTTTTTTGAGTGGAGAAAAAAAGAGAAGAAAAGTGATTGCTAATATGGATTTGTATAGTGTGTCTAGAATTGCACTGATGAAGTAGCACACGTAAGATTGCAATCCCAGTATTACACCAAGAAATCTGCAACATGTGCAGCAATCGAGAAGAAAGACTGGAAATGTTTGTGGATTTCTGACAATGGACCATTTCCTCTCCTTCCTAGTAGTCCTTGTCTGGCCTTAAAGGCATCACTGTTTCTTCGATACAGGTTCAGAGTGGTCACGAATATTGAAATGACAAAAGTAAGGCAGACTGCCACATGCAGTGCCTAATTTGGATGTGTCTGATGTTGTGGAGCTTCAACACTCTACTAGAAATGGGCCTTACAGTAATCTTTGGAAGAACTAGCAGGGGAAGCAGTTAGTTACAGCCCATTGCTAATGAGCAGCACTCCAGTACTATGGCAGTAATCCTCTCTCCTGAGCGCAAAGCATCAGGAGAGGTTGCCACAGAGAGAAAGGAAGGGGACACCCAAATACTTTTCCAGATCAGCTGAACTTAATCTAGCGATCAATGGGGCAATTATAAGTGTCACAACCAGTTTCCCTCACATCCAAGAACATTGGAAAAGTTACCCCATATTTATAGCATCAAAAGTATAGTATTGTGTTTGATAGGGTGAGAAATACAATATTTTACAAGGGGAAGATTAAAGAGTTCCAAAGTATTTGTGTTTTTTAACAGTGACTCTTGAAAATAATAAGTATTGTTATTACTTTGCAATTGGATGAATTTGGTGAAGAAATTATCCCACAATCCTCATATGTAAATTAGTTACTAAGGATTGTCCCATTCATTTCCTCTTGTTCTGTTTGAATCTAATATTCCTCCATAATTTCTTATTATGATAACAAAACTTTGAAGCAGATTAGTCGCAAATGACTGATGATAATAGATTGGACAGACATGTACATAAATTGCTCCATTGTGCTGGCACAATATTTATTCGAAAACTGATAACATTCTAATACTTGATAATATTTTAACATTTTTAAGATATTTTGCTAAAAGCTTCTCAAGCAAAAAAACTACTTCCAGGGAAATATGCACTCTTCAAATTTAAAGAGTCAGCATCGAAGATGAGTCCGTGCATGACAATTATTAGAAATGAGAGGACATGGTGAAAGAACCATGTAAGAGTACGGAATGTATAGATGGAGGAAATTAGGTAAGGATGCGAGAGAATTCACATGCGTCAAAGAGAATATGGGTAACATTTATCTGGTGTTACTTAGTTGTGAAAACTGATTTGAGATTGACAATTGTCAGTAATAGAAAACAAAATAAAACTACAGAACAGGTTTAAAAATAGGCACAGTACTGCATGGGAGACAATCCATCAATTGGTCACTGAAATGGGAAAACTTGACAGATATCAAGCACCAAAACTGAAGTGATGATGGAAATGGGAAAGCAGCTCCTGAAGATTGTATGATTGAAAGGTGATTGGAAAATAAAAATTAATTAATTAGAAATCATGGTACATATTAAGATATGTATGTCACCTATGAAAGAAAATTATTATTTGAAATTTACTGGTACACAATTTATTAAAAAACAAAAATAAATTGTTGTAGATGGCCAAAGCAATGTAATGCAATGATAATCTTTATTCTCAGTGCGTTTCATTATGTGACACCTGCTGTCATCTAGCTTTTATTCTCCAACATAGGGGATCTGTCTTTTATTTCCAAATGGAGAAGTCAAAAGTGCATGAAAAAGTAAACAAACAGGGGCCAATAAGGAGGATGATATTTTCACTATTGATATATTTCAGATTGATACAACATTAAAACGACTTCTAAGAACCTTTGTGAATTTACAATTTATTTGAGTGCAATTCGATTGTTCAGCAAGAGTTTCAATACAAGTGTTGGATCTTTTATTTTCTGACCTGGACATACTACCCAAGGGTGGATGGTCATGGTATTACAGGTTCAATTCAATGAGTCAGTGGCCGATTTTCTTTTTTGATGCTCTTTTCAATTACTCTTCCTTTCTGAATAACATGTTATACACTAATTTCAAATGGTCATAATATTTTCTACAACATTTTTATTATGTGATAAAATTTTTGGGCTCATTCCGTTTCCTGCCAACAAACTGTTTGGTTAAGGGCTATGGCATGCCTTGCTAAATATGATAGCATATGCATGTATTTAAAATATATGTTGGAAAGTGAAAGCATGTGAACAACAAAGGAAACATGAAAAAGATCTAAAACGTACATACACCATCCTTTATAAAAGGGTTAAGAAATAATCTGCACGCAATTGGATTCTTTCTTTTCAAAATGCAAAGAGTTGGTGATTCCAAATTAGAAAGTTATTTGCAGCGATGATTACATCTTTTGCTAAAAACAGCTCCTTTTCAGCCTGTCAGGTATTCAAAAAATATCAGTGCTCAGTAATGAGTAGTATACCACATCCAAGATGCTGAGAATTTGAAAAGCAAGGCAAAAAGGAATTGAGAGTACATGAAAGCATATAAATGAGTAAGTTTGTTGCCATTCAAAACCTTTTTCTGACCTTTCCTTCTATAGAAATGGCCCTAGATTTACAAAAAGCAACAGAATCACACCACTCTGTTCCCATGGTGGGAAAAGGATCTGATTGTCCAAAATGTATTGGTATGGAAGGAGCAGTGCTTCTTCACAGAAAACACGTTTTTTGAGTGGAGAAAAAAAGAGAAGAAAAGTGATTGCTAATATGGATTTGTATAGTGTGTCTAGAATTGCACTGATGAAGTAGCACACGTAAGATTGCAATCCCAGTATTACACCAAGAAATCTGCAACATGTGCAGCAATCGAGAAGAAAGACTGGAAATGTTTGTGGATTTCTGACAATGGACCATTTCCTCTCCTTCCTAGTAGTCCTTGTCTGGCCTTAAAGGCATCACTGTTTCTTCGATACAGGTTCAGAGTGGTCACGAATATTGAAATGACAAAAGTAAGGCAGACTGCCACATGCAGTGCCTAATTTGGATGTGTCTGATGTTGTGGAGCTTCAACACTCTACTAGAAATGGGCCTTACAGTAATCTTTGGAAGAACTAGCAGGGGAAGCAGTTAGTTACAGCCCATTGCTAATGAGCAGCACTCCAGTACTATGGCAGTAATCCTCTCTCCTGAGCGCAAAGCATCAGGAGAGGTTGCCACAGAGAGAAAGGAAGGGGACACCCAAATACTTTTCCAGATCAGCTGAACTTAATCTAGCGATCAATGGGGCAATTATAAGTGTCACAACCAGTTTCCCTCACATCCAAGAACATTGGAAAAGTTACCCCATATTTATAGCATCAAAAGTATAGTATTGTGTTTGATAGGGTGAGAAATACAATATTTTACAAGGGGAAGATTAAAGAGTTCCAAAGTATTTGTGTTTTTTAACAGTGACTCTTGAAAATAATAAGTATTGTTATTACTTTGCAATTGGATGAATTTGGTGAAGAAATTATCCCACAATCCTCATATGTAAATTAGTTACTAAGGATTGTCCCATTCATTTCCTCTTGTTCTGTTTGAATCTAATATTCCTCCATAATTTCTTATTATGATAACAAAACTTTGAAGCAGATTAGTCGCAAATGACTGATGATAATAGATTGGACAGACATGTACATAAATTGCTCCATTGTGCTGGCACAATATTTATTCGAAAACTGATAACATTCTAATACTTGATAATATTTTAACATTTTTAAGATATTTTGCTAAAAGCTTCTCAAGCAAAAAAACTACTTCCAGGGAAATATGCACTCTTCAAATTTAAAGAGTCAGCATCGAAGATGAGTCCGTGCATGACAATTATTAGAAATGAGAGGACATGGTGAAAGAACCATGTAAGAGTACGGAATGTATAGATGGAGGAAATTAGGTAAGGATGCGAGAGAATTCACATGCGTCAAAGAGAATATGGGTAACATTTATCTGGTGTTACTTAGTTGTGAAAACTGATTTGAGATTGACAATTGTCAGTAATAGAAAACAAAATAAAACTACAGAACAGGTTTAAAAATAGGCACAGTACTGCATGGGAGACAATCCATCAATTGGTCACTGAAATGGGAAAACTTGACAGATATCAAGCACCAAAACTGAAGTGATGATGGAAATGGGAAAGCAGCTCCTGAAGATTGTATGATTGAAAGGTGATTGGAAAATAAAAATTAATTAATTAGAAATCATGGTACATATTAAGATATGTATGTCACCTGTGAAAGAAAATTATTATTTGAAATTTACTGGTACACAATTTATTAAAAAACAAAAATAAATTGTTGTAGATGGCCAAAGCAATGTAATGCAATGATAATCTTTATTCTCAGTGCGTTTCATTATGTGACACCTGCTGTCATCTAGCTTTTATTCTCGAACATAGGGGATCTGTCTTTTATTTCCAAATGGAGAAGTCAAAAGTGCATGAAAAAGTAAACAAACAGGGGCCAATAAGGAGGATGATATTTTCACTATTGATATATTTCAGATTGATACAACATTAAAACGACTTCTAAGAACCTTTGTGAATTTACAATTTATTTGAGTGCAATTCGATTGTTCAGCAAGAGTTTCAATACAAGTGTTGGATCTTTTATTTTCTGACCTGGACATACTACCCAAGGGTGGATGGTCATGGTATTACAGGTTCAATTCAATGAGTCAGTGGCCGATTTTCTTTTTTGATGCTCTTTTCAATTACTCTTCCTTTCTGAATAACATGTTATACACTAATTTCAAATGGTCATAATATTTTCTACAACATTTTTATTATGTGATAAAGTTTTTGGGCTCATTCCGTTTCCTGCCAACAAACTGTTTGGTTAAGGGCTATGGCATGCCTTGCTAAATATGATAGCATATGCATGTATTTAAAATATATGTTGGGAAGTGAAAGCATGTGAACAACAAAGGAAACATGAAAAAGATCTAAAACGTACATACACCATCCTTTATAAAAGGGTTAAGAAATAATCTGCACTCAATTGGATTCTTTCTTTTCAAAATGCAAAGAGTTGGTGATTCCAAATTAGAAAGTTATTTGCAGCGATGATTACATGTTTTGCTTAAAACAGCTCCTTTTCAGCCTGTCAGGTATTCAAAAAATATCAGTGCTCAGTAATGAGTAGTATACCACATCCAAGATGCTGAGAATTTGAAAAGCAAGGCAAAAAGGAATTGAGAGTACATGAAAGCATATAAATGAGTAAGTTTGTTGCCATTCAAAACCTTTTTCTGACCTTTCCTTCTATAGAAATGGCCCTAGATTTACAAAAAGCAACAGAATCACACCACTCTGTTCCCATGGTGGGAAAAGGATCTGATTGTCCAAAATGTATTGGTATGGAAGGAGCAGGGCTTCTTCACAGAAAACACGTTTTTTGAGTGGAGAAAAAAAGAGAAGAAAAGTGATTGCTTATATGGATTTGTATAGTGTGTCTAGAATTGCACTGATGAAGTAGCACACGTAAGATTGCAATCCCAGTATTACACCAAGAAATCTGCAACATGTGCAGCAATCGAGAAGAAACACTGGAAATGTTTGTGGATTTCTGACAATGGACCATTTCCTCTCCTTCCTAGTAGTCCTTGTCTGGCCTTAAAGGCATCACTGTTTCTTCGATACAGGTTCAGAGTGGTCACGAATATTGAAATGACAAAAGTAAGGCAGACTGCCACATGCAGTGCCTAATTTGGATGTGTCTGATGTTGTGGAGCTTCAACACTCTACTAGAAATGGGCCTTACAGTAATCTTTGGAAGAACTAGCAGGGGAAGCAGTTAGTTACAGCCCATTGCTAATGAGCAGCACTCCAGTATTATGGCAGTAATCCTCTCTCCTGAGCGCAAAGCATCAGGAGAGGTTGCCACAGAGAGAAAGGAAGGGGACACCCAAATGCTTTTCCAGATCAGCTGAACTTAATCTAGCGATCAATGGGGCAATTATAAGTGTCACAACCAGTTTCCCTCACATCCAAGAACATTGGAAAAGTTACCCCATATTTATAGCATCAAAAGTATAGTATTGTGTTTGATAGGGTGAGAAATACAATATTTTACAAGGGGAAGATTAAAGAGTTCCAAAGTATTTGTGTTTTTTAACAGTGACTCTTGAAAATAATACGTATTGTTATTACTTTGCAATTGGATGAATTTGGTGAAGAAATTATCCCACAATCCTCATATGTAAATTAGTTACTAAGGATTGTCCCATTCATTTCCTCTTGTTCTGTTTGAATCTAATATTCCTCCATAATTTCTTATTATGATAACAAAACTTTGAAGCAGATTAGTCGCAAATGACTGATGATAATAGATTGGACAGACATGTACATAAATTGCTCCATTGTGCTGGCACAATATTTATTCGAAAACTGATAACATTCTAATACTTGATAATATTTTAACATTTTTAAGATATTTTGCTAAAAGCTTCTCAAGCAAAAAAACTACTTCCAAGGAAATATGCACTCTTCAAATTTAAAGAGTCAGCATCGAAGATGAGTCCGTGCATGACAACTATTAGAAATGAGAGGACATGGTGAAAGAACCATGTAAGAGTACGGAATGTATAGATGGAGGAAATTAGGTAAGGATGCGAGAGAATTCACATGCGTCAAAGAGAATATGGGTAACATTTATCTGGTGTTACTTAGTTGTGAAAACTGATTTGAGATTGCCAATTGTCAGTAATAGAAAACAAAATAAAACTACAGAACAGGTTTAAAAATAGGCACAGTACTGCATGGGAGACAATCCATCAATTGGTCACTGAGATGGGAAAACTTGACAGATATCAAGCACCAAAACTGAAGTAATGATGGAAATGGAAAAGCAACTCCTGAAGATTGTATGATTGAAAGGTGATTGGAAAATAAAAATTAATTAATTAGAAATCATGGTACATATTAAGATATGTATGTCACCTGTGAAAGAAAATTATTATTTGAAATTTACTGGTACACAATTTATTAAAAAACAAAAATAAATTGTTGTAGATGGCCAAAGCAATGTAATGCAATGATAATCTTTATTCTCAGTGCGTTTCATTATGTGACACCTGCTGTCATCTAGCTTTTATTCTCGAACATAGGGGATCTGTCTTTTATTTCCAAATGGAGAAGTCAAAAGTGCATGAAAAAGTAAACAAACAGGGGCCAATAAGGAGGATGATATTTTCACTATTGATATATTTCAGATTGATACAACATTAAAACGACTTCTAAGAACCTTTGTGAATTTACAATTTATTTGAGTGCAATTCGATTGTTCAGCAAGAGTTTCAATACAAGTGTTGGATCTTTTATTTTCTGACCTGGACATACTACCCAAGGGTGGATGGTCATGGTATTACAGGTTCAATTCAATGAGTCAGTGGCCGATTTTCTTTTTTGATGCTCTTTTCAATTACTCTTCCTTTCTGAATAACATGTTATACACTAATTTCAAATGGTCATAATATTTTCTACAACATTTTTATTATGTGATAAAGTTTTTGGGCTCATTCCGTTTCCTGCCAACAAACTGTTTGGTTAAGGGCTATGGCATGCCTTGCTAAATATGATAGCATATGCATCTATTTAAAATATATGTTGGAAAGTGAAAGCATGTGAACAACAAAGGAAACATGAAAAAGATCTAAAACGTACATACACCATCTTTATAAAAGGGTTAAGAAATAATCTGCACGCAATTGGATTCTTTCTTTTCAAAATGCAAAGAGTTGGTGATTCCAAATTAGAAAGTTATTTGCAGCGATGATTACATCTTTTGCTAAAAACAGCTCCTTTTCAGCCTGTCAGGTATTCAAAAAATATCAGTGCTCAGTAATGAGTAGTATACCACATCCAAGATGCTGAGAATTTGAAAAGCAAGGCAAAAAGGAATTGAGAGTACATGAAAGCATATAAATGAGTAAGTTTGTTGCCATTCAAAACCTTTTTCTGACCTTTCCTTCTATAGAAATGGCCCTAGATTTACAAAAAGCAACAAAATCCCACCACTCTGTTCCCATGGTGGGAAAGGGATCTGATTGTCCAAAATGTATTGGTATGGAAGGAGCAGGGCTTCTTCACGGAAAACACGTTTTTTGAGTGGAGAAAAAAAGAGAAGAAAAGTGATTGCTAATATGGATTTGTATAGTGTGTCTAGAATTGCGCTGATGAAGTAGCACACGTAAGATTGCAATCCCAGTATTACACCAAGAAATCTGCAACATGTGCAGCAATCGAGAAGAAACACTGGAAATGTTTGTGGATTTCTGACAATGGACCATTTCCTCTCCTTCCTAGTAGTCCTTGTCTGGCCTTAAAGGCATCACTGTTTCTTTGATACAGGTTCAGATTGGTCACGAATATTGAAATGACAAAAGTAAGGCAGACTGCCACATGGAGTGCCTAATTTGGATGTGTCTGATGTTGTGGAGCTTCAACACTCTACTAGAAATGGGCCTTACAGTAATCTTTGGAAGAACTAGCAGGGGAAGCAGTTAGTTACAGCCCATTGCTAATGAGCAGCACTCCAGTACTATGGCAGTAATCCTCTCTCCTGAGCGCAAAGCATCAGGAGAGGTTGCCACAGAGAGAAAGGAAGGGGACACCCAAATACTTTTCCAGATCAGCTGAACTTAATCTAGCGATCAATGGGGCAATTATAAGTGTCACAACCAGTTTCCCTCACATCCAAGAACATTGGAAAAGTTACCCCATATTTATAGCATCAAAAGTATAGTATTGTGTTTGATAGGGTGAGAAATACAATATTTTACAAGGGGAAGATTAAAGAGTTCCAAAGTATTTGTGTTTTTTAACAGTGACTCTTGAAAATAATAAGTATTGGTATTACTTTGCAATTGGATGAATTTGGTGAAGAAATTATCCCACAATCCTCATATGTAAATTAGTTACTAAGGATTGTCCCATTCATTTCCTCTTGTTCTGTTTGAATCTAATATTCCTCCATAATTTCTTATTATGATAACAAAACTTTGAAGCAGATTAGTCGCAAATGACTGATGATAATAGATTGGACAGACATGTACATAAATTGCTCCATTGTGCTGGCACAATATTTATTCGAAAACTGATAACATTCTAATACTTGATAATATTTTAACATTTTTAAGATATTTTGCTAAAAGCTTCTCAAGCAAAAAAACTACTTCCAGGGAAATATGCACTCTTCAAATTTAAAGAGTCAGCATCGAAGATGAGTCCGTGCATGACAACTATTAGAA
The DNA here is from genome assembly GCF_964263255.1 of Lissotriton vulgaris. Classification (NCBI taxonomy): domain Eukaryota; kingdom Metazoa; phylum Chordata; class Amphibia; order Caudata; family Salamandridae; genus Lissotriton; species Lissotriton vulgaris. The sequence goes on along the minus strand of NC_141694.1, from coordinate 570,234,443 downwards.
ATGAGAGGACATGGTGAAAGAACCATGTAAGAGTACGGAATGTATAGATGGAGGAAATTAGGTAAGGATGCGAGAGAATTCACATGCGTCAAAGAGAATATGGGTAACATTTATCTGGTGTTACTTAGTTGTGAAAACTGATTTGAGATTGCCAATTGTCAGTAATAGAAAACAAAATAAAACTACAGAACAGGTTTAAAAATAGGCACAGTACTGCATGGGAGAAAATCCATCAATTGGTCACTGAGATGGGAAAACTTGACAGATATCAAGCACCAAAACTGAAGTAATGATGGAAATGGGAAAGCAACTCCTGAAGATTGTATGAATGAAAGGTGATTGGAAAATAAAAATTAATTAATTAGAAATCATGGTACATATTAAGATATGTATGTCACCTGTGAAAGAAAATTATTATTTGAAATTTACTGGTACACAATTTATTAAAAAACAAAAATAAATTGTTGTAGATGGCCAAAGCAATGTAATGCAATGATAATCTTTATTCTCAGTGCGTTTCATTATGTGACACCTGCTGTCATCTAGCTTTTATTCTCGAACATAGGGGATCTGTCTTTTATTTCCAAATGGAGAAGTCAAAAGTGCATGAAAAAGTAAACAAACAGGGGCCAATAAGGAGGATGATATTTTCACTATTGATATATTTCAGATTGATACAACATTAAAACGACTTCTAAGAACCTTTGTGAATTTACAATTTATTTGAGTGCAATTCGATTGTTCAGCAAGAGTTTCAATACAAGTGTTGGATCTTTTATTTTCTGACCTGGACATACTACCCAAGGGTGGATGGTCATGGTATTACAGGTTCAATTCAATGAGTCAGTGGCCGATTTTCTTTTTTGATGCTCTTTTCAATTACTCTTCCTTTCTGAATAACATGTTATACACTAATTTCAAATGGTCATAATATTTTCTACAACATTTTTATTATGTGATAAAGTTTTTGGGCTCATTCGGTTTCCTGCCAACAAACTGTTTGGTTAAGGGCTATGGCATGCCTTGCTAAATATGATAGCATATGCATGTATTTAAAATATATGTTGGAAAGTGAAAGCATGTGAACAACAAAGGAAACATGAAAAAGATCTAAAACGTACATACCCCATCCTTTATAAAAGGGTTAAGAAATAATCTGCACGCAATTGGATTCTTTCTTTTCAAAATGCAAAGAGTTGGTGATTCCAAATTAGAAAGTTATTTGCAGCGATGATTACATCTTTTGCTAAAAACAGCTCCTTTTCAGCCTGTCAGGTATTCAAAAAATATCAGTGCTCAGTAATGAGTAGTATACCACATCCAAGATGCTGAGAATTTGAAAAGCAAGGCAAAAAGGAATTGAGAGTACATGAAAGCATATAAATGAGTAAGTTTGTTGCCATTCAAAACCTTTTTCTGACCTTTCCTTCTATAGAAATGGCCCTAGATTTACAAAAAGCAACAGAATCCCACCACTCTGTTCCCATGGTGGGAAAAGGATCTGATTGTCCAAAATGTATTGGTATGGAAGGAGCAGGGCTTCTTCACGGAAAACACGTTTTTTGAGTGGAGAAAAAAAGAGAAGAAAAGTGATTGCTAATATGGATTTGTATAGTGTGTCTAGAATTGCACTGATGAAGTAGCACACGTAAGATTGCAATCCCAGTATTACACCAAGAAATCTGCAACATGTGCAGCAATCGAGAAGAAACACTGGAAATGTTTGTGGATTTCTGACAATGGACCATTTCCTCTCCTTCCTAGTAGTCCTTGTCTGGCCTTAAAGGCATCACTGTTTCTTCGATACAGGTTCAGATTGGTCACGAATATTGAAATGACAAAACTAAGGCAGACTGCCACATGCAGTGCCTAATTTGGATGTGTCTGATGTTGTGGAGCTTCAACACTCTACTAGAAATGGGCCTTTCAGTAATCTTTGGAAGAACTAGCAGGGGAAGCAGTTAGTTACAGCCCATTGCCAATGAGCAGCACTCCAGTACTATGGCAGTAATCCTCTCTCCTGAGCAAAAAGCATCAGGAGAGGTTGCCACAGAGAGAAAGGAAGGGGACACCCAAATACTTTTCCAGATCAGCTGAACTTAATCTAGCGATCAATGGGGCAATTATAAGTGTCACAACCAGTTTCCCTCACATCCAAGAACATTGGAAAAGTTACCCCATATTTATAGCATCAAAAGTATAGTATTGTGTTTGATAGGGTGAGAAATACAATATTTTACAAGGGGAAGATTAAAGAGTTCCAAAGTATTTGTGTTTTTTAACAGTGACTCTTGAAAATAATAAGTATTGTTATTACTTTGCAATTGGATGAATTTGGTGAAGAAATTATCCCACAATCCTCATATGTAAATTAGTTACTAAGGATTGTCCCATTCATTTCCTCTTGTTCTGTTTGAATCTAATATTCCTCCATAATTTCTTATTATGATAACAAAACTTTGAAGCAGATTAGTCGCAAATGACTGATGATAAAAGATTGGACAGACATGTACATAAATTGCTCCATTGTGCTGGCACAATATTTATTCGAAAACTGATAACATTCTAATACTTGATAATATTTTAACATTTTTAAGATATTTTGCTAAAAGCTTCTCAAGCAAAAAAACTACTTCCAGGGAAATATGCACTCTTCAAATTTAAAGAGTCAGCATCGAAGATGAGTCCGTGCATGACAACTATTAGAAATGAGAGGACATGGTGAAAGAACCATGTAAGAGTACGGAATGTATAGATGGAGGAAATTAGGTAAGGATGCGAGAGAATTCACATGCGTCAAAGAGAATATGGGTAACATTTATCTGGTGTTACTTAGTTGTGAAAACTGATTTGAGATTGCCAATTGTCAGTGATAGAAAACAAAATAAAACTACAGAACAGGTTTAAAAATAGGCACAGTACTGCATGGGAGACAATCCATCAATTGGTCACTGAGATGGGAAAACTTGACAGATATCAAGCACCAAAACTGAAGTAATGATGGAAATGGGAAAGCAACTCCTGAAGATTGTATGATTGAAAGGTGATTGGAAAATAAAAATTAATTAATTAGAAATCATGGTACATATTAAGATATGTATGTCACCTGTGAAAGAAAATTATTATTTGAAATTTACTGGTACACAATTTATTAAAAAACAAAAATAAATTGTTGTAGATGGCCAAAGCAATGTAATGCAATGATAATCTTTATTCTCAGTGCGTTTCATTATGTGACACCTGCTGTCATCTAGCTTTTATTCTCGAACATAGGGGATCTGTCTTTTATTTCCAAATGGAGAAGTCAAAAGTGCATGAAAAAGTAAACAAACAGGGGCCAATAAGGAGGATGATATTTTCACTATTGATATATTTCAGATTGATACAACATTAAAACGACTTCTAAGAACCTTTGTGAATTTACAATTTATTTGAGTGCAATTCGATTGTTCAGCAAGAGTTTCAATACAAGTGTTGGATCTTTTATTTTCTGACCTGGACATACTACCCAAGGGTGGATGGTCATGGTATTACAGGTTCAATTCAATGAGTCAGTGGCCGATTTTCTTTTTTGATGCTCTTTTCAATTACTCTTCCTTTCTGAATAACATGTTATACACTAATTTCAAATGGTCATAATATTTTCTACAACATTTTTACTATGTGATAAAGTTTTTGGGCTCATTCGGTTTCCTGCCAACAAACTGTTTGGTTAAGGGCTATGGCATGCCTTGCTAAATATGATAGCATATGCATGTATTTAAAATATATGTTGGAAAGTGAAAGCATGTGAACAACAAAGGAAACATGAAAAAGATCTAAAACGTACATACCCCATCCTTTATAAAAGGGTTAAGAAATAATCTGCACGCAATTGGATTCTTTCTTTTCAAAATGCAAAGAGTTGGTGATTCCAAATTAGAAAGTTATTTGCAGCGATGATTACATCTTTTGCTAAAAACAGCTCCTTTTCAGCCTGTCAGGTATTCAAAAAATATCAGTGCTCAGTAATGAGTAGTATACCACATCCAAGATGCTGAGAGTTTGAAAAGCAAGGCAAAAAGGAATTGAGAGTACATGAAAGCATATAAATGAGTAGGTTTGTTGCCATTCAAAACCTTTTTCTGACCTTTCCTTCTATAGAAATGGCCCTAGATTTACAAAAAGCAACAGAATCACACCACTCTGTTCCCATGGTGGGAAAAGGATCTGATTGTCCAAAATGTATTGGTATGGAAGGAGTAGGGCTTCTTCACGGAAAACACGTTTTTTGAGTGGAGAAAAAAAGAGAAGAAAAGTGATTGCTAATATGGATTTGTATAGTGTGTCTAGAATTGCACTGATGAAGTAGCACACGTAAGATTTCAATCCCAGTATTACACCAAGAAATCTGCAACATGTGCAGCAATCGAGAAGAAACACTGGAAATGTTTGTGGATTTCTGACAATGGACCATTTCCTCTCCTTCCTAGTAGTCCTTGTCTGGCCTTAAAGGCATCACTGTTTCTTCGATACAGGTTCAGAGTGGTCACGAATATTGAAATGACAAAAGTAAGGCAGACTGCCACATGCGGTGCCTAATTTGGATGTGTCTGATGTTGTGGAGCTTCAACACTCTACTAGAAATGGGCCTTACAGTAATCTTTGGAAGAACTAGCAGGGGAAGCAGTTAGTTACAGCCCATTGCTAATGAGCAGCACTCCAGTATTATGGCAGTAATCCTCTCTCCTGAGCGCAAAGCATCAGGAGAGGTTGCCACAGAGAGAAAGGAAGGGAACACCCAAATACTTTTCCAGATCAGCTGAACTTAATCTAGCGATCAATGGGGCAATTATAAGTGTCACAACCAGTTTCCCTCACATCCAAGAACATTGGAAAAATTACCCCATATTTATAGCATCAAAAGTATAGTATTGTGTTTGATAGGGTGAGAAATACAATATTTTACAAGGGGAAGATTAAAGAGTTCCAAAGTATTTGTGTTTTTTAACAGTGACTCTTGAAAATAATACGTATTGTTATTACTTTGCAATTGGATGAATTTGGTGAAGAAATTATCCCACAATCCTCATATGTAAATTAGTTACTAAGGATTGTCCCATTAATTTCCTCTTGTTCTGTTTGAATCTAATATTCCTCCATAATTTCTTATTATGATAACAAAACTTTGAAGCAGATTAGTCGCAAATGACTGATGATAATAGATTGGACAGACATGTACATAAATTGCTCCATTGTGCTGGCACAATATTTATTCGAAAACTGATAACATTCTAATACTTGATAATATTTTAACATTTTTAAGATATTTTGCTAAAAGCTTCTCAAGCAAAAAAACGACTTCCAGGGAAATATGCACTCTTCAAATTTAAAGAGTCAGCATCGAAGATGAGTCCGTGCATGACAACTATTAGAAATGACAGGACATGGTGAAAGAACCATGTAAGAGTACGGAATGTATAGATGGAGGAAATTAGGTAAGGATGCGAGAGAATTCACTTGTGTCAAAGAGAATATGGGTAACATTTATCTGGTGTTACTTAGTTGTGAAAACTGATTTGAGATTGCCAATTGTCAGTAATAGAAAACAAAATAAAACTACAGAACAGGTTTAAAAATAGGCACAGTACTGCATGGGAGACAATCCATCAATTGGTCACTGAGATGGGAAAACTTGACAGATATCAAGCACCAAAACTGAAGTAATGATGGAAATGGAAAAGCAACTCCTGAAGATTGTATGATTGAAAGGTGATTGGAAAATAAAAATTAATTAATTAGAAATCATGGTACATATTAAGATATGTATGTCACCTGTGAAAGAAAATTATTATTTGAAATTTACTGGTACACAATTTATTAAAAAACAAAAATAAATTGTTGTAGATGGCCAAAGCAATGTAATGCAATGATAATCTTTATTCTCAGTGCGTTTCATTATGTGACACCTGCTGTCATCTAGCTTTTATTCTCGAACATAGGGGATCTGTCTTTTATTTCCAAATGGAGAAGTCAAAAGTGCATGAAAAAGTAAACAAACAGGGGCCAATAAGGAGGATGATATTTTCACTATTGATATATTTCAGATTGATACAACATTAAAACGACTTCTAAGAACCTTTGTGAATTTACAATTTATTTGAGTGCAATTCGATTGTTCAGCAAGAGTTTCAATACAAGTGTTGGATCTTTTATTTTCTGACCTGGACATACTACCCAAGGGTGGATGGTCATGGTATTACAGGTTCAATTCAATGAGTCAGTGGCCGATTTTCTTTTTTGATGCTCTTTTCAATTACTCTTCCTTTCTGAATAACATGTTATACACTAATTTCAAATGGTCATAATATTTTCTACAACATTTTTATTATGTGATAAAGTTTTTGGGCTCATTCCGTTTCCTGCCAACAAACTGTTTGGTTAAGGGCTATGGCATGCCTTGCTAAATATGATAGCATATGCATCTATTTAAAATATATGTTGGAAAGTGAAAGCATGTGAACAACAAAGGAAACATGAAAAAGATCTAAAACGTACATACACCATCTTTATAAAAGGGTTAAGAAATAATCTGCACGCAATTGGATTCTTTCTTTTCAAAATGCAAAGAGTTGGTGATTCCAAATTAGAAAGTTATTTGCAGCGATGATTACATCTTTTGCTAAAAACAGCTCCTTTTCAGCCTGTCAGGTATTCAAAAAATATCAGTGCTCAGTAATGAGTAGTATACCACATCCAAGATGCTGAGAATTTGAAAAGCAAGGCAAAAAGGAATTGAGAGTACATGAAAGCATATAAATGAGTAAGTTTGTTGCCATTCAAAACCTTTTTCTGACCTTTCCTTCTATAGAAATGGCCCTAGATTTACAAAAAGCAACAAAATCCCACCACTCTGTTCCCATGGTGGGAAAGGGATCTGATTGTCCAAAATGTATTGGTATGGAAGGAGCAGGGCTTCTTCACGGAAAACACGTTTTTTGAGTGGAGAAAAAAAGAGAAGAAAAGTGATTGCTAATATGGATTTGTATAGTGTGTCTAGAATTGCGCTGATGAAGTAGCACACGTAAGATTGCAATCCCAGTATTACACCAAGAAATCTGCAACATGTGCAGCAATCGAGAAGAAACACTGGAAATGTTTGTGGATTTCTGACAATGGACCATTTCCTCTCCTTCCTAGTAGTCCTTGTCTGGCCTTAAAGGCATCACTGTTTCTTTGATACAGGTTCAGATTGGTCACGAATATTGAAATGACAAAAGTAAGGCAGACTGCCACATGGAGTGCCTAATTTGGATGTGTCTGATGTTGTGGAGCTTCAACACTCTACTAGAAATGGGCCTTACAGTAATCTTTGGAAGAACTAGCAGGGGAAGCAGTTAGTTACAGCCCATTGCTAATGAGCAGCACTCCAGTACTATGGCAGTAATCCTCTCTCCTGAGCGCAAAGCATCAGGAGAGGTTGCCACAGAGAGAAAGGAAGGGGACACCCAAATACTTTTCCAGATCAGCTGAACTTAATCTAGCGATCAATGGGGCAATTATAAGTGTCACAACCAGTTTCCCTCACATCCAAGAACATTGGAAAAGTTACCCCATATTTATAGCATCAAAAGTATAGTATTGTGTTTGATAGGGTGAGAAATACAATATTTTACAAGGGGAAGATTAAAGAGTTCCAAAGTATTTGTGTTTTTTAACAGTGACTCTTGAAAATAATAAGTATTGGTATTACTTTGCAATTGGATGAATTTGGTGAAGAAATTATCCCACAATCCTCATATGTAAATTAGTTACTAAGGATTGTCCCATTCATTTCCTCTTGTTCTGTTTGAATCTAATATTCCTCCATAATTTCTTATTATGATAACAAAACTTTGAAGCAGATTAGTCGCAAATGACTGATGATAATAGATTGGACAGACATGTACATAAATTGCTCCATTGTGCTGGCACAATATTTATTCGAAAACTGATAACATTCTAATACTTGATAATATTTTAACATTTTTAAGATATTTTGCTAAAAGCTTCTCAAGCAAAAAAACTACTTCCAGGGAAATATGCACTCTTCAAATTTAAAGAGTCAGCATCGAAGATGAGTCCGTGCATGACAACTATTAGAAATGAGAGGACATGGTGAAAGAACCATGTAAGAGTACGGAATGTATAGATGGAGGAAATTAGGTAAGGATGCGAGAGAATTCACATGCGTCAAAGAGAATATGGGTAACATTTATCTGGTGTTACTTAGTTGTGAAAACTGATTTGAGATTGCCAATTGTCAGTAATAGAAAACAAAATAAAACTACAGAACAGGTTTAAAAATAGGCACAGTACTGCATGGGAGAAAATCCATCAATTGGTCACTGAGATGGGAAAACTTGACAGATATCAAGCACCAAAACTGAAGTAATGATGGAAATGGGAAAGCAACTCCTGAAGATTGTATGAATGAAAGGTGATTGGAAAATAAAAATTAATTAATTAGAAATCATGGTACATATTAAGATATGTATGTCACCTGTGAAAGAAAATTATTATTTGAAATTTACTGGTACACAATTTATTAAAAAACAAAAATAAATTGTTGTAGATGGCCAAAGCAATGTAATGCAATGATAATCTTTATTCTCAGTGCGTTTCATTATGTGACACCTGCTGTCATCTAGCTTTTATTCTCGAACATAGGGGATCTGTCTTTTATTTCCAAATGGAGAAGTCAAAAGTGCATGAAAAAGTAAACAAACAGGGGCCAATAAGGAGGATGATATTTTCACTATTGATATATTTCAGATTGATACAACATTAAAACGACTTCTAAGAACCTTTGTGAATTTACAATTTATTTGAGTGCAATTCGATTGTTCAGCAAGAGTTTCAATACAAGTGTTGGATCTTTTATTTTCTGACCTGGACATACTACCCAAGGGTGGATGGTCATGGTATTACAGGTTCAATTCAATGAGTCAGTGGCCGATTTTCTTTTTTGATGCTCTTTTCAATTACTCTTCCTTTCTGAATAACATGTTATACACTAATTTCAAATGGTCATAATATTTTCTACAACATTTTTATTATGTGATAAAGTTTTTGGGCTCATTCGGTTTCCTGCCAACAAACTGTTTGGTTAAGGGCTATGGCATGCCTTGCTAAATATGATAGCATATGCATGTATTTAAAATATATGTTGGAAAGTGAAAGCATGTGAACAACAAAGGAAACATGAAAAAGATCTAAAACGTACATACCCCATCCTTTATAAAAGGGTTAAGAAATAATCTGCACGCAATTGGATTCTTTCTTTTCAAAATGCAAAGAGTTGGTGATTCCAAATTAGAAAGTTATTTGCAGCGATGATTACATCTTTTGCTAAAAACAGCTCCTTTTCAGCCTGTCAGGTATTCAAAAAATATCAGTGCTCAGTAATGAGTAGTATACCACATCCAAGATGCTGAGAATTTGAAAAGCAAGGCAAAAAGGAATTGAGAGTACATGAAAGCATATAAATGAGTAAGTTTGTTGCCATTCAAAACCTTTTTCTGACCTTTCCTTCTATAGAAATGGCCCTAGATTTACAAAAAGCAACAGAATCCCACCACTCTGTTCCCATGGTGGGAAAAGGATCTGATTGTCCAAAATGTATTGGTATGGAAGGAGCAGGGCTTCTTCACGGAAAACACGTTTTTTGAGTGGAGAAAAAAAGAGAAGAAAAGTGATTGCTAATATGGATTTGTATAGTGTGTCTAGAATTGCACTGATGAAGTAGCACACGTAAGATTGCAATCCCAGTATTACACCAAGAAATCTGCAACATGTGCAGCAATCGAGAAGAAACACTGGAAATGTTTGTGGATTTCTGACAATGGACCATTTCCTCTCCTTCCTAGTAGTCCTTGTCTGGCCTTAAAGGCATCACTGTTTCTTCGATACAGGTTCAGATTGGTCACGAATATTGAAATGACAAAACTAAGGCAGACTGCCACATGCAGTGCCTAATTTGGATGTGTCTGATGTTGTGGAGCTTCAACACTCTACTAGAAATGGGCCTTTCAGTAATCTTTGGAAGAACTAGCAGGGGAAGCAGTTAGTTACAGCCCATTGCCAATGAGCAGCACTCCAGTACTATGGCAGTAATCCTCTCTCCTGAGCAAAAAGCATCAGGAGAGGTTGCCACAGAGAGAAAGGAAGGGGACACCCAAATACTTTTCCAGATCAGCTGAACTTAATCTAGCGATCAATGGGGCAATTATAAGTGTCACAACCAGTTTCCCTCACATCCAAGAACATTGGAAAAGTTACCCCATATTTATAGCATCAAAAGTATAGTATTGTGTTTGATAGGGTGAGAAATACAATATTTTACAAGGGGAAGATTAAAGAGTTCCAAAGTATTTGTGTTTTTTAACAGTGACTCTTGAAAATAATAAGTATTGTTATTACTTTGCAATTGGATGAATTTGGTGAAGAAATTATCCCACAATCCTCATATGTAAATTAGTTACTAAGGATTGTCCCATTCATTTCCTCTTGTTCTGTTTGAATCTAATATTCCTCCATAATTTCTTATTATGATAACAAAACTTTGAAGCAGATTAGTCGCAAATGACTGATGATAATAGATTGGACAGACATGTACATAAATTGCTCCATTGTGCTGGCACAATATTTATTCGAAAACTGATAACATTCTAATACTTGATAATATTTTAACATTTTTAAGATATTTTGCTAAAAGCTTCTCAAGCAAAAAAACTACTTCCAGGGAAATATGCACTCTTCAAATTTAAAGAGTCAGCATCGAAGATGAGTCCGTGCATGACAACTATTAGAAATGAGAGGACATGGTGAAAGAACCATGTAAGAGTACGGAATGTATAGATGGAGGAAATTAGGTAAGGATGCGAGAGAATTCACATGCGTCAAAGAGAATATGGGTAACATTTATCTGGTGTTACTTAGTTGTGAAAACTGATTTGAGATTGCCAATTGTCAGTGATAGAAAACAAAATAAAACTACAGAACAGGTTTAAAAATAGGCACAGTACTGCATGGGAGACAATCCATCAATTGGTCACTGAGATGGGAAAACTTGACAGATATCAAGCACCAAAACTGAAGTAATGATGGAAATGGGAAAGCAACTCCTGAAGATTGTATGATTGAAAGGTGATTGGAAAATAAAAATTAATTAATTAGAAATCATGGTACATATTAAGATATGTATGTCACCTGTGAAAGAAAATTATTATTTGAAATTTACTGGTACACAATTTATTAAAAAACAAAAATAAATTGTTGTAGATGGCCAAAGCAATGTAATGCAATGATAATCTTTATTCTCAGTGCGTTTCATTATGTGACACCTGCTGTCATCTAGCTTTTATTCTCGAACATAGGGGATCTGTCTTTTATTTCCAAATGGAGAAGTCAAAAGTGCATGAAAAAGTAAACAAACAGGGGCCAATAAGGAGGATGATATTTTCACTATTGATATATTTCAGATTGATACAACATTAAAACGACTTCTAAGAACCTTTGTGAATTTACAATTTATTTGAGTGCAATTCGATTGTTCAGCAAGAGTTTCAATACAAGTGTTGGATCTTTTATTTTCTGACCTGGACATACTACCCAAGGGTGGATGGTCATGGTATTACAGGTTCAATTCAATGAGTCAGTGGCCGATTTTCTTTTTTGATGCTCTTTTCAATTACTCTTCCTTTCTGAATAACATGTTATACACTAATTTCAAATGGTCATAATATTTTCTACAACATTTTTACTATGTGATAAAGTTTTTGGGCTCATTCGGTTTCCTGCCAACAAACTGTTTGGTTAAGGGCTATGGCATGCCTTGCTAAATATGATAGCATATGCATGTATTTAAAATATATGTTGGAAAGTGAAAGCATGTGAACAACAAAGGAAACATGAAAAAGATCTAAAACGTACATACCCCATCCTTTATAAAAGGGTTAAGAAATAATCTGCACGCAATTGGATTCTTTCTTTTCAAAATGCAAAGAGTTGGTGATTCCAAATTAGAAAGTTATTTGCAGCGATGATTACATCTTTTGCTAAAAACAGCTCCTTTTCAGCCTGTCAGGTATTCAAAAAATATCAGTGCTCAGTAATGAGTAGTATACCACATCCAAGATGCTGAGAGTTTGAAAAGCAAGGCAAAAAGGAATTGAGAGTACATGAAAGCATATAAATGAGTAGGTTTGTTGCCATTCAAAACCTTTTTCTGACCTTTCCTTCTATAGAAATGGCCCTAGATTTACAAAAAGCAACAGAATCACACCACTCTGTTCCCATGGTGGGAAAAGGATCTGATTGTCCAAAATGTATTGGTATGGAAGGAGTAGGGCTTCTTCACGGAAAACACGTTTTTTGAGTGGAGAAAAAAAGAGAAGAAAAGTGATTGCTAATATGGATTTGTATAGTGTGTCTAGAATTGCACTGATGAAGTAGCACACGTAAGATTTCAATCCCAGTATTACACCAAGAAATCTGCAACATGTGCAGCAATCGAGAAGAAACACTGGAAATGTTTGTGGATTTCTGACAATGGACCATTTCCTCTCCTTCCTAGTAGTCCTTGTCTGGCCTTAAAGGCATCACTGTTTCTTCGATACAGGTTCAGAGTGGTCACGAATATTGAAATGACAAAAGTAAGGCAGACTGCCACATGCGGTGCCTAATTTGGATGTGTCTGATGTTGTGGAGCTTCAACACTCTACTAGAAATGGGCCTTACAGTAATCTTTGGAAGAACTAGCAGGGGAAGCAGTTAGTTACAGCCCATTGCTAATGAGCAGCACTCCAGTATTATGGCAGTAATCCTCTCTCCTGAGCGCAAAGCATCAGGAGAGGTTGCCACAGAGAGAAAGGAAGGGAACACCCAAATACTTTTCCAGATCAGCTGAACTTAATCTAGCGATCAATGGGGCAATTATAAGTGTCACAACCAGTTTCCCTCACATCCAAGAACATTGGAAAAATTACCCCATATTTATAGCATCAAAAGTATAGTATTGTGTTTGATAGGGTGAGAAATACAATATTTTACAAGGGGAAGATTAAAGAGTTCCAAAGTATTTGTGTTTTTTAACAGTGACTCTTGAAAATAATACGTATTGTTATTACTTTGCAATTGGATGAATTTGGTGAAGAAATTATCCCACAATCCTCATATGTAAATTAGTTACTAAGGATTGTCCCATTCATTTCCTCTTGTTCTGTTTGAATCTAATATTCCTCCATAATTTCTTATTATGATAACAAAACTTTGAAGCAGATTAGTCGCAAATGACTGATGATAATAGATTGGACAGACATGTACATAAATTGCTCCATTGTGCTGGCACAATATTTATTCGAAAACTGATAACATTCTAATACTTGATAATATTTTAACATTTTTAAGATATTTTGCTAAAAGCTTCTCAAGCAAAAAAACTACTTCCAGGGAAATATGCACTCTTCAAATTTAAAGAGTCAGCATCGAAGATGAGTCCGTGCATGACAACTATTAGAAATGACAGGACATGGTGAAAGAACCATGTAAGAGTACGGAATGTATAGATGGAGGAAATTAGGTAAGGATGCGAGAGAATTCACTTGTGTCAAAGAGAATATGGGTAACATTTATCTGGTGTTACTTAGTTGTGAAAACTGATTTGAGATTGCCAATTGTCAGTAATAGAAAACAAAATAAAACTACAGAACAGGTTTAAAAATAGGCACAGTACTGCATGGGAGACAATCCATCAATTGGTCACTGAGATGGGAAAACTTGACAGATATCAAGCACCAAAACTGAAGTAATGATGGAAATGGAAAAGCAACTCCTGAAGATTGTATGATTGAAAGGTGATTGGAAAATAAAAATTAATTAATTAGAAATCATGGTACATATTAAGATATGTATGTCACCTGTGAAAGAAAATTATTATTTGAAATTTACTGGTACACAATTTATTAAAAAACAAAAATAAATTGTTGTAGATGGCCAAAGCAATGTAATGCAATGATAATCTTTATTCTCAGTGCGTTTCATTATGTGACACCTGCTGTCATCTAGCTTTTATTCTCGAACATAGGGGATCTGTCTTTTATTTCCAAATGGAGAAGTCAAAAGTGCATGAAAAAGTAAACAAACAGGGGCCAATAAGGAGGATGATATTTTCACTATTGATATATTTCAGATTGATACAACATTAAAACGACTTCTAAGAACCTTTGTGAATTTACAATTTATTTGAGTGCAATTCGATTGTTCAGCAAGAGTTTCAATACAAGTGTTGGATCTTTTATTTTCTGACCTGGACATACTACCCAAGGGTGGATGGTCATGGTATTACAGGTTCAATTCAATGAGTCAGTGGCCGATTTTCTTTTTTGATGCTCTTTTCAATTACTCTTCCTTTCTGAATAACATGTTATACACTCATTTCAAATGGTCATAATATTTTCTACAACATTTTTATTATGTGATAAAGTTTTTGGGCTCATTCCGTTTCCTGCCAACAAACTGTTTGGTTAAGGGCTATGGCATGCCTTGCTAAATATGATAGCATATGCATCTATTTAAAATATATGTTGGAAAGTGAAAGCATGTGAACTACAAAGGAAACATGAAAAAGATCTAAAACGTACATACACCATCTTTATAAAAGGGTTAAGAAATAATCTGCACGCAATTGGATTCTTTCTTTTCAAAATGCAAAGAGTTGGTGATTCCAAATTAGAAAGTTATTTGCAGCGATGATTACATCTTTTGCTAAAAACAGCTCCTTTTCAGCCTGTCAGGTATTCAAAAAATATCAGTGCTCAGTAATGAGTAGTATACCACATCCAAGATGCTGAGAATTTGAAAAGCAAGGCAAAAAGGAATTGAGAGTACATGAAAGCATATAAATGAATAAGTTTGTTGCCATTCAAAACCTTTTTCTGACCTTTCCTTCTATAGAAATGGCCCTAGATTTACAAAAAGCAACAGAATCCCACCACTCTGTTCCCATGGTGGGAAAGGGATCTGATTGTCCAAAATGTATTGGTATGGAAGGAGCAGGGCTTCTTCACGGAAAACACGTTTTTTGAGTGGAGAAAAAAAGAGAAGAAAAGTGATTGCTAATATGGATTTGTATAGTGTGTCTAGAATTGCGCTGATGAAGTAGCACACGTAAGATTGCAATCCCAGTATTACACCAAGAAATCTGCAACATGTGCAGCAATCGAGAAGAAACACTGGAAATGTTTGTGGATTTCTGACAATGGACCATTTCCTCTCCTTCCTAGTAGTCCTTGTCTGGCCTTAAAGGCATCACTGTTTCTTCGATACAGGTTCAGATTGGTCACGAATATTGAAATGACAAAAGTAAGGCAGACTGCCACATGCAGTGCATAATTTGGATGTGTCTGATGTTGTGGAGCTTCAACACTCTACTAGAAATGGGCCTTACAGTAATCTTTGGAAGAACTAGCAGGGGAAGCAGTTAGTTACAGCCCATTGCTAATGAGCAGCACTCCAGTACTATGGCAGTAATCCTCACTCCTGAGCGCAAAGCATCAGGAGAGGTTGCCACAGAGAGAAAGGAAGGGGACACCCAAATACTTTTCCAGATCAGCTGAACTTAATCTAGCGATCAATGGGGCAATTATAAGTGTCACAACCAGTTTCCCTCACATCCAAGAACATAGGAAAAGTTACCCCATATTTATAGCATCTAAAGTATAGTATTGTGTTTGATAGGGTGAGAAATACAATATTTTACAAGGGGAAGATTAAAGAGTTCCAAAGTATTTGTGTTTTTTAACAGTGACTCTTGAAAATAATAAGTATTGTTATTACTTTGCAATTGGATGAATTTGGTGAAGAAATTATCCCACAATTCTCATATGTAAATTAGTTACTAAGGATTGTCCCCTTCATTTCCTCTTGTTCTGTTTGAATCTAATATTCTTCCATAATTTCTTATTATGATAACAAAACTTTAAAGCAGATTAGTCGCAAATGACTGATGATAATAGATTGGACAGACATGTACATAAATTGCTCCATTGTGCTGGCACAATATTTATTCGAAAACTGATAACATTCTAATACTTGATAATATTTTAACATTTTTAAGATATTTTGCTAAAAGCTTCTCAAGCAAAAAAACTACTTCCAGGGAAATATGCACTCTTCAAATTTAAAGAGTCAGCATCGAAGATGAGTCCGTGCATGACAACTATTAGAAATGAGAGGACATGGTGAAAGAACCATGTAAGAATACGGAATGTATAGATGGAGGAAATTAGGTAAGGATGCGAGAGAATTCACATGCGTCAAAGAGAATATGGGTAACATTTATCTGGTGTTACTTAGTTGTGAAAACTGATTTGAGATTGCCAATTGTCAGTAATAGAAAACAAAATAAAACTACAGAACAGGTTTAAAAATAGGCACAGTACTGCATGGGAGACAATCCATCAATTGGTCACTGAGATGGGAAAACTTGACAGATATCAAGCACCAAAACTGAAGTAATGATGGAAATGGGAAAGCAACTCCTGAAGATTGTATGATTGAAAGGTGATTGGAAAATAAAAATTAATTAATTAGAAATCATGGTACATATTAAGATATGTATGTCACCTGTGAAAGAAAATGATTATTTGAAATTTACTGGTACACAATTTATTAAAAAACAAAAATAAATTGTTGTAGATGGCCAAAGCAATGTAATGCAATGATAATCTTTATTCTCAGTGCGTTTCATTATGTGACACCTGCTGTCATCTAGCTTTTATTCTCGAACATAGGGGATCTGTCTTTTATTTCCAAATGGAGAAGTCAAAAGTGCATGAAAAAGTAAACAAACAGGGGCCAATAAGGAGGATGATATTTTCACTATTGATATATTTCAGATTGATACAACATGAAAACGACTTCTAAGAACCTTTGTGAATTTACAATTTATTTGAGTGCAATTCGATTGTTCAGCAAGAGTTTCAATACAAGTGTTGGATCTTTTATTTTCTGACCTGGACATACTACCCAAGGGTGGATGGTCATGGTATTACAGGTTCAATTCAATGAGTCAGTGGCCGATTTTCTTTTTTGATGCTCTTTTAAATTACTCTTCCTTTCTGAATAACATGTTATACACTAATTTCAAATGGTCATAATATTTTCTACAACATTTTTACTATGTGATAAAGTTTTTGGGCTCATTCGGTTTCCTGCCAACAAACTGTTTGGTTAAGGGCTATGGCATGCCTTGCTAAATATGATAGCATATGCATGTATTTAAAATATATGTTGGAAAGTGAAAGCATGTGAACAACAAAGGAAACATGAAAAAGATCTAAAACGTACATACCCCATCCTTTATAAAAGGGTTAAGAAATAATCTGCACGCAATTGGATTCTTTCTTTTCAAAATGCAAAGAGTTGGTGATTCCAAATTAGAAAGTTATTTGCAGCGATGATTACATCTTTTGCTAAAAACAGCTCCTTTTCAGCCTGTCAGGTATTCAAAAAATATCAGTGCTCAGTAATGAGTAGTATACCACATCCAAGATGCTGAGAATTTGAAAAGCAAGGCAAAAAGGAATTGAGAGTACATGAAAGCATATAAATGAGTAAGTTTGTTGCCATTCAAAACCTTTTTCTGACCTTTCCTTCTATAGAAATGGCCCTAGATTTACAAAAAGCAACAGAATCCCACCACTCTGTTCCCATGGTGGGAAAAGGATCTGATTGTCCAAAATGTATTGGTATGGAAGGAGCAGGGCTTCTTCACGGAAAACACATTTTTTGAGTGGAGAAAAAAAGAGAAGAAAAGTGATTGCTGATATGGATTTGTATAGTGTGTCTAGAATTGCACTGATGAAGTAGCACACGTAAGATTGCAATCCCAGTATTACACCAAGAAATCTGCAACATGTGCAGCAATCGAGAAGTAACACTGGAAATGTTTGTGGATTTCTGACAATGGACCATTTCCTCTCCTTCCTAGTAGTCCTTGTCTGGCCTTAAAGGCATCACTGTTTCTTCGATACAGGTTCAGATTGGTCACGAATATTGAAATGACAAAACTAAGGCAGACTGCCACATGCAGTGCCTAATTTGGATGTGTCTGATGTTGTGGAGCTTCAACACTCTACTAGAAATGGGCCTTTCAGTAATCTTTGGAAGAACTAGCAGGGGAAGCAGTTAGTTACAGCCCATTGCTAATGAGCAGCACTCCAGTACTATGGCAGTAATCCTCTCTCCTGAGCGCAAAGCATCAGGAGAGGTTGCCACAGAGAGAAAGGAAGGGGACACACAAATACTTTTCCAGATCAGCTGAACTTAATCTAGCGATCAATGGGGCAATTATAAGTGTCACAACCAGTTTCCCTCACATCCAAGAACATTGGAAAAGTTACCCCATATTTATAGCATCAAAAGTATAGTATTGTGTTTGATAGGGTGAGAAATACAATATTTTACAAGGGGAAGATTAAAGAGTTCCAAAGTATTTGTGTTTTTTAACAGTGACTCTTGAAAATAATAAGTATTGTTATTACTTTGCAATTGGATGAATTTGGTGAAGAAATTATCCCACAATCCTCATATGTAAATTAGTTACTAAGGATTGTCCCATTCATTTCCTCTTGTTCTGTTTGAATCTAATATTCCTCCATAATTTCTTATTATGATAACAAAACTTTGAAGCAGATTAGTCGCAAATGACTGATGATAATAGATTGGACAGACATATACATAAATTGCTCCATTGTGCTGGCACAATATTTATTCGAAAACTGATAACATTCTAATATTTGATAATATTTTAACATTTTTAAGATATTTTGCTAAAAGCTTCTCAAGCAAAAAAACTACTTCCAGGGAAATATGCACTCTTCAAATTTAAAGAGTCAGCATCGAAGATGAGTCCGTGCATGACAACTATTAGAAATGAGAGGACATGGTGAAAGAACCATGTAAGAGTACGGAATGTATAGATGGAGGAAATTAGGTAAGGATGCGAGAGAATTCACATGCGTCAAAGAGAATATGGGTAACATTTATCTGGTGTTACTTAGTTGTGAAAACTGATTTGAGATTGCCAATTGTCAGTAATAGAAAACAAAATAAAAGTACAGAACAGGTTTAAAAATAGGCACAGTACTGCATGGGAGACAATCCATCAATTGGTCACTGAGATGGGAAAACTTGACAGATATCAAGCACCAAAACTGAAGTAATGATGGAAATGGGAAAGCAACTCCTGAAGATTGTATGATTGAAAGGTGATTGGAAAATAAAAATTAATTAATTAGAAATCATGGTACATATTAAGATATGTATGTCACCTGTGAAAGAAAATTATTATTTGAAATTTACTGGTACACAATTTATTAAAAAACAAAAATAAATTGTTGTAGATGGCCAAAGCAATGTAATGCAATGATAATCTTTATTCTCAGTGCGTTTCATTATGTGACACCTGCTGTCATCTAGCATTTATTCTCGAACATAGGGGATCTGTCTTTTATTTCCAAATGGAGAAGTCAAAAGTGCATGAAAAAGTAAACAAACAGGGGCCAATAAGGAGGATGATATTTTCACTATTGATATATTTCAGATTGATACAACATTAAAACGACTTCTAAGAACCTTTGTGAATTTACAATTTATTTGAGTGCAATTCGATTGTTCAGCAAGAGTTTCAATACAAGTGTTGGATCTTTTATTTTCTGACCTGGACATACTACCCAAGGGTGGATGGTCATGGTATTACAGGTTCAATTCAATGAGTCAGTGGCCGATTTTCTTTTTTGATGCTCTTTTCAATTACTCTTCCTTTCTGAATAACATGTTATACACTAATTTCAAATGGTCATAATATTTTCTACAACATTTTTATTATGTGATAAAGTTTTTGGGCTCATTCCGTTTCCTGCCAACAAACTGTTTGGTTAAGGGCTATGGCATGCCTTGCTAAATATGATAGCATATGCATGTATTTAAAATATATGTTGGAAAGTGAAAGCATGTGAACAACAAAGGAAACATGAAAAAGATCTAAAACGTACATACACCATCCTTTATAAAAGGGTTAAGAAATAATCTGCACGCAATTGGATTCTTTCTTTTCAAAATGCAAAGAGTTGGTGATTCCAAATTAGAAAGTTATTTGCAGCGATGATTACATCTTTTGCTAAAAACAGCTCCTTTTCAGCCTGTCAGGTATTCAAAAAATATCAGTGCTCAGTAATGAGTAGTATACCAAATCCAAGATGCTGAGAATTTGAAAAGCAAGGCAAAAAGGAATTGAGAGTACATGAAAGCATATAAATGAGTAAGTTTGTTGCCATTCAAAACCTTTTTCTGACCTTTCCTTCTATAGAAATGGCCCTAGATTTACAAAAAGCAACAGAATCACACCACTCTGTTCCCATGGTGGGAAAAGGATCTGATTGTCCAAAATGTATTGGTATGGAAGGAGCAGGGCTTCTTCACGGAAAACACGTTTTTTGAGTGGAGAAAAAAAGAGAAGAAAAGTGATTGCTAATATGGATTTGCATAGTGTGTCTAGAATTGCACTGATGAAGTAGCACACGTAAGATTGCAATCCCAGTATTACACCAAGAAATCTGCAACATGTGCAGCAATCGAGAAGAAACACTGGAAATGTTTGTGGATTTCTGACAATGGACCATTTCCTCTCCTTCCTAGTAGTCCTTGTCTGGCCTTAAAGGCATCACTGTTTCTTCGATACAGGTTCAAAGTGGTCACGAATATTGAAATGACAAAAGTAAGGCAGACTGCCACATGCAGTGCCTAATTTGGATGTGTCTGATGTTGTGGAGCTTCAACACTCTACTAGAAATGGGCCTTACAGTAATCTTTGGAAGAACTAGCAGGGGAAGCAGTTAGTTACAGCCCATTGCTAATGAGCAGCACTCCAGTACTATGGCAGTAATCCTCTCTCCTGAGCGCAAAGCATCAGGAGAGGTTGCCACAGAGAGAAAGGAAGGGGACACCCAAATACTTTTCCAGATCAGCTGAACTTAATCTAGCGATCAATGGGGCAATTATAAGTGTCACAACCAGTTTCCCTCACATCCAAGAACATTGGAAAAGTTACCCCATATTTATAGCATCAAAAGTATAGTATTGTGTTTGATAGGGTGAGAAATACAATATTTTACAAGGGGAAGATTAAAGAGTTCCAAAGTATTTGTGTTTTTTAACAGTGACTCTTGAAAATAATAAGTATTGTTATTACTTTGCAATTGGATGAATTTGGTGAAGAAATTATCCCACAATCCTCATATGTAAATTAGTTACTAAGGATTGTCCCATTCATTTCCTCTTGTTCTGTTTGAATCTAATATTCCTCCATAATTTCTTATTATGATAACAAAACTTTGAAGCAGATTAGTCGCAAATGACTGATGATAATAGATTGGACAGACATGTACATAAATTGCTCCATTGTGCTGGCACAATATTTATTCGAAAACTGATAACATTCTAATACTTGATAATATTTTAACATTTTTAAGATATTTTGCTAAAAGCTTCTCAAGCAAAAAAACTACTTCCAGGGAAATATGCACTCTTCAAATTTAAAGAGTCAGCATCGAAGATGAGTCCGTGCATGACAACTATTAGAAATGAGAGGACATGGTGAAAGAACCATGTAAGAGTATGGAATGTATAGATGCAGGAAATTAGGTAAGGATACGAGAGAATTTACATGCGTCAAAGAGAATATGGGTAACATTTATCTGGTGTTACTTAGTTGTGAAAACTGATTTGAGATTGCCAATTGTCAGTAATCGAAAACAAAATCAAACTACAGAACAGGTTTAAAAATAGGCACAGTACTGCATGGGAGACAATCCATCAATTGGTCACTGAGATGGGAAAACTTGACAGATATCAAGCACCAAAACTGAAGTAATGATGGAAATGGGAAAGCAACTCCTGAAGATTGTATGATTGAAAGGTGATTGGAAAATAAAAATTAATTAATTAGAAATCATGGTACATATTAAGATATGTATGTCACCTGTGAAAGAAAATTAATTTTTGAAATTTACTGGTACACAATTTATTAAAAAACAAAAATAAATTGTTGTAGATGGCCAAAGCAATGTAATGGAATGATAATCTTTATTCTCAGTGCGTTTCATTATGTGACACCTGCTGTCATCTAGCTTTTATTCTCGAACATAGGGGATCTGTCTTTTATTTCCAAATGGAGAAGTCAAAAGTGCATGAAAAAGTAAACAAACAGGGGCCAATAAGGAGGATGATATTTTCACTATTGATATATTTCAGATTGATACAACATTAAAACGACTTCTAAGAACCTTTGTGAATTTACAATTTATTTGAGTGCAATTCGATTGTTCAGCAAGAGTTTCAATACAAGTGTTGGATCTTTTATTTTCTGACGTGGACATACTACCCAAGGGTGGATGGTCATGGTATTACAGGTTCAATTCAATGAGTCAGTGGTCGATTTTCTTTTTTGATGCTCTTTTCAATTACTCTTCCTTTCTGAATAACATGTTATACACTAATTTCAAATGGTCATAATATTTTCTACAACATTTATATTATGTGATAAAGTTTTTGGGCTCATTCCGTTTCCTGCCAACAAACTGTTTGGTTAAGGGCTATGGCATGCCTTGCTAAATATGATAGCATATGCATGTATTTAAAATATATGTTGGAAAGTGAAAGCATGTGAACAACAAAGGAAACATGAAAAAGATCTAAAACGTACATACACCATCCTTTATAAAAGGGTTAAGAAATAATCTGCACGCAATTGGATTCTTTCTTTTCAAAATGCAAAGAGTTGGTGATTCCAAATTAGAAAGTTATTTGCAGCGATGATTACATCTTTTGCTAAAAACAGCTCCTTTTCAGCCTGTCAGGTATTCAAAAAATATCAGTGCTCAGTAATGAGTAGTATACCACATCCAAGATGCTGAGAATTTGAAAAGCAAGGCAAAAAGGAATTGAGAGTACATGAAAGCATATAAATGAGTAAGTTTGTTGCCATTCAAAACCTTTTTCTGACCTTTCCTTCTATAGAAATGGCCCTAGATTTACAAAAAGCAACAGAATCACACCACTCTGTTCCCATGGTGGGAAAAGGATCTGATTGTCCAAAATGTATTGGTATGGAAGGAGCAGGGCTTCTTCACGGAAAACACGTTTTTTGAGTGGAGAAAAAAAGAGAAGAAAAGTGATTGCTAATATGGATTTGTATAGTGTGTCTAGAATTGCACTGATGAACTAGCACACGTAAGATTGCAATCCCAGTATTACACCAAGAAATCTGCAACATGTGCAGCAATCGAGAAGAAACACTGGAAATGTTTGTGGATTTCTGACAATGGACCATTTCCTCTCCTTCCTAGTAGTCCTTGTCTGGCCTTAAAGGCATCACTGTTTCTTCGATACAGGTTCAGAGTGGTCACGAATATTGAAATGACAAAAGTAAGGCAGACTGCCACATGCAGTGCCTAATTTGGATGTGTCTGATGTTGTGGAGCTTCAACACTCTACTAGAAATGGGCCTTACAGTAATCTTTGGAAGAACTAGCAGGGGAAGCAGTTAGTTACAGCCCATTGCTAATGAGCAGCACTCCAGTACTTTGGCAGTAATCCTCTCTCCTGAGCGCAAAGCATCAGGAGAGTTTGCCACAGAGAGAAAGGAAGGGGACACCCAAATACTTTTCCAGATCAGCTGAACTTAATCTAGCGATCAATGGGGCAATTATAAGTGTCACAACCAGTTTCCCTCACATCCAAGAACATTGGAAAAGCTACCCCATATTTATAGCATCAAACGTATAGTATTGTGTTTAATAGGGTGAGAAATACAATATTTTACAAGGGGAAGATTAAAGAGTTCCAAAGTATTAGTGTTTTTAACAGTGACTCTTGAAAATAATAAGTATTGTTATTACTTTGCAATTGGATGAATTTGGTGAAGAAATTATCCCACAATCCTCATATGTAAATTAGTTACTAAGGATTGTCCCATTCATTTCCTCTTGTTCTGTTTGAATCTAATATTCCTCCATAATTTCTTATTATGATAACAAAACTTTGAAGCAGATTAGTCGCAAATGACTGATGATAATAGATTGGACAGACATGTACATAAATTGCTCCATTGTGCTGGCACAATATTTATTCGAAAACTGATAACATTCTAATACTTGATAATATTTTAACATTTTTAAGATATTTTGCTAAAAGCTTCTCAAGCAAAAAAACTACTTCCAGGGAAATATGCACTCTTCAAATTTAAAGAGTCAGCATCGAAGATGAGTCCGTGCATGACAACTATTAGAAATGAGAGGACATGGTGAAAGAACCATGTAAGAGTATGGAATGTATAGATGCAGGAAATTAGGTAAGGATACGAGAGAATTTACATGCGTCAAAGAGAATATGGGTAACATTTATCTGGTGTTACTTAGTTGTGAAAACTGATTTGAGATTGCCAATTGTCAGTAATCGAAAACAAAATCAAACTACAGAACAGGTTTAAAAATAGGCACAGTACTGCATGGGAGACAATCCATCAATTGGTCACTGAGATGGGAAAACTTGACAGATATCAAGCACCAAAACTGAAGTAATGATGGAAATGGGAAAGCAACTCCTGAAGATTGTATGATTGAAAGGTGATTGGAAAATAAAAATTAATTAATTAGAAATCATGGTACATATTAAGATATGTATGTCACCTGTGAAAGAAAATTAATTTTTGAAATTTACTGGTACACAATTTATTAAAAAACAAAAATAAATTGTTGTAGATGGCCAAAGCAATGTAATGGAATGATAATCTTTATTCTCAGTGCGTTTCATTATGTGACACCTGCTGTCATCTAGCTTTTATTCTCGAACATAGGGGATCTGTCTTTTATTTCCAAATGGAGAAGTCAAAAGTGCATGAAAAAGTAAACAAACAGGGGCCAATAAGGAGGATGATATTTTCACTATTGATATATTTCAGATTGATACAACATTAAAACGACTTCTAAGAACCTTTGTGAATTTACAAATTATTTGAGTGCAATTCGATTGTTCAGCAAGAGTTTCAATACAAGTGTTGGATCTTTTATTTTCTGACGTGGACATACTACCCAAGGGTGGATGGTCATGGTATTACAGGTTCAATTCAATGAGTCAGTGGTCGATTTTCTTTTTTGATGCTCTTTTCAATTACTCTTCCTTTCTGAATAACATGTTATACACTAATTTCAAATGGTCATAATATTTTCTACAACATTTATATTATGTGATAAAGTTTTTGGGCTCATTCCGTTTCCTGCCAACAAACTGTTTGGTTAAGGGCTATGGCATGCCTTGCTAAATATGATAGCATATGCATGTATTTAAAATATATGTTGGAAAGTGAAAGCATGTGAACAACAAAGGAAACATGAAAAAGATCTAAAACGTACATACACCATCCTTTATAAAAGGGTTAAGAAATAATCTGCACGCAATTGGATTCTTTCTTTTCAAAATGCAAAGAGTTGGTGATTCCAAATTAGAAAGTTATTTGCAGCGATGATTACATCTTTTGCTAAAAACAGCTCCTTTTCAGCCTGTCAGGTATTCAAAAAATATCAGTGCTCAGTAATGAGTAGTATACCACATCCAAGATGCTGAGAATTTGAAAAGCAAGGCAAAAAGGAATTGAGAGTACATGAAAGCATATAAATGAGTAAGTTTGTTGCCATTCAAAACCTTTTTCTGACCTTTCCTTCTATAGAAATGGCCCTAGATTTACAAAAAGCAACAGAATCACACCACTCTGTTCCCATGGTGGGAAAAGGATCTGATTGTCCAAAATGTATTGGTATGGAAGGAGCAGGGCTTCTTCACGGAAAACACGTTTTTGAGTGGAGAAAAAAAGAGAAGAAAAGTGATTGCTAATATGGATTTGTATAGTGTGTCTAGAATTGCACTGATGAACTAGCACACGTAAGATTGCAATCCCAGTATTACACCAAGAAATCTGCAACATGTGCAGCAATCGAGAAGAAACACTGGAAATGTTTGTGGATTTCTGACAATGGACCATTTCCTCTCCTTCCTAGTAGTCCTTGTCTGGCCTTAAAGGCATCACTGTTTCTTCGATACAGGTTCAGAGTGGTCACGAATATTGAAATGACAAAAGTAAGGCAGACTGCCACATGCAGTGCCTAATTTGGATGTGTCTGATGTTGTGGAGCTTCAACACTCTACTAGAAATGGGCCTTACAGTAATCTTTGGAAGAACTAGCAGGGGAAGCAGTTAGTTACAGCCCATTGCTAATGAGCAGCACTCCAGTACTTTGGCAGTAATCCTCTCTCCTGAGCGCAAAGCATCAGGAGAGTTTGCCACAGAGAGAAAGGAAGGGGACACCCAAATACTTTTCCAGATCAGCTGAACTTAATCTAGCGATCAATGGGGCAATTATAAGTGTCACAACCAGTTTCCCTCACATCCAAGAACATTGGAAAAGCTACCCCATATTTATAGCATCAAACGTATAGTATTGTGTTTAATAGGGTGAGAAATACAATATTTTACAAGGGGAAGATTAAAGAGTTCCAAAGTATTAGTGTTTTTAACAGTGACTCTTGAAAATAATAAGTATTGTTATTACTTTGCAATTGGATGAATTTGGTGAAGAAATTATCCCACAATCCTCATATGTAAATTAGTTACTAAGGATTGTCCCATTCATTTCCTCTTGTTCTGTTTGAATCTAATATTCCTCCATAATTTCTTATTATGATAACAAAACTTTGAAGCAGATTAGTCGCAAATGACTGATGATAATAGATTGGACAGACATGTACATAAATTGCTCCATTGTGCTGGCACAATATTTATTCGAAAACTGATAACATTCTAATACTTGATAATATTTTAACATTTTTAAGATATTTTGCTAAAAGCTTCTCAAGCAAAAAAACTACTTCCAGGGAAATATGCACTCTTCAAATTTAAAGAGTCAGCATCGAAGATGAGTCCGTGCATGACAACTATTAGAAATGAGAGGACATGGTGAAAGAACCATGTAAGAGTACGGAATGTATAGATGGAGGAAATTAGGTAAGGATGCGAGAGAATTCACATGCGTCAAAGAGAATATGGGTAACATTTATCTGGTGTTACTTAGTTGTGAAAACTGATTTGAGATTGCCAATTGTCAGTAATAGAAAACAAAATCAAACTACAGAACAGGTTTAAAAATAGGCACAGTACTGCATGGGAGACAATCCATCAATTGGTCACTGAGATGGGAAAACTTGACAGATATCAAGCACCAAAACTGAAGTAATGATGGAAATGGGAAAGCAACTCCTGAAGATTGTATGATTGAAAGGTGATTGGAAAATAAAAATTAATTAATTAGAAATCATGGTACATATTAAGATATGTATGTCACCTGTGAAAGAAAATTATTATTTGAAATTTACTGGTACACAATTTATTAAAAAACAAAAATAAATTGTTGTAGATGGCCAAAGCAATGTAATGCAATGATAATCTTTATTCTCAGTGCGTTTCATTATGTGACACCTGCTGTCATCTAGCTTTTATTCTTGAACATAGGGGATCTGTCTTTTATTTCCAAATGGAGAAGTCAAAAGTGCATGAAAAAGTAAACAAACAGGGGCCAATAAGGAGGATGATATTTTCACTATTGATATATTTCAGATTGATACAACATTAAAACGACTTCTAAGAACCTTTGTGAATTTATAATTTATTTGAGTGCAATTCGATTGTTCAGCAAGAGTTTCAATGCAAGTGTTGGATCTTTTATTTTCTGACCTGGACATACTACCCAAGGGTGGATGGTCATGGTATTACAGGTTCAATTCAATGAGTCAGTGGCCGATTTTCTTTTTTGATGCTCTTTTCAATTACTCTTCCTTTCTGAATAACATGTTATACACTAATTTCAAATGGTCATAATATTTTCTACAACATTTTTATTATGTGATAAAGTTTTTGGGCTCATTCCGTTTCCTGCCAACAAACTGTTTGGTTAAGGGCTATGGCATGCCTTGCTAAATATGATAGCATATGCATGTATTTAAAATATATGTTGGAAAGTGAAAGCATGTGAACAACAAAGGAAACATGAAAAAGATCTAAAACGTACATACACCATCCTTTATAAAAGGGTTAAGAAATAATCTGCACGCAATTGGATTCTTTCTTTTCAAAATGCAAAGAGTTGGTGATTCCAAATTAGAAAGTTATTTGCAGCGATGATTACATCTTTTGCTAAAAACAGCTCCTTTTCAGCCTGTCAGGTATTCAAAAAATATCAGTGCTCAGTAATGAGTAGTATACCACATCCAAGATGCTGAGAGTTTGAAAAGCAAGGCAAAAAGGAATTGAGAGTACATGAAAGCATATAAATGAGTAGGTTTGTTGCCATTCAAAACCTTTTTCTGACCTTTCCTTCTATAGAAATGGCCCTAGATTTACAAAAAGCAACAGAATCACACCACTCTGTTCCCATGGTGGGAAAAGGATCTGATTGTCCAAAATGTATTGGTATGGAAGGAGTAGGGCTTCTTCACGGAAAACACGTTTTTTGAGTGGAGAAAAAAAGAGAAGAAAAGTGATTGCTAATATGGATTTGTATAGTGTGTCTAGAATTGCACTGATGAAGTAGCACACGTAAGATTTCAATCCCAGTATTACACCAAGAAATCTGCAACATGTGCAGCAATCGAGAAGAAACACTGGAAATGTTTGTGGATTTCTGACAATGGACCATTTCCTCTCCTTCCTAGTAGTCCTTGTCTGGCCTTAAAGGCATCACTGTTTCTTCGATACAGGTTCAGAGTGGTCACGAATATTGAAATGACAAAAGTAAGGCAGACTGCCACATGCGGTGCCTAATTTGGATGTGTCTGATGTTGTGGAGCTTCAACACTCTACTAGAAATGGGCCTTACAGTAATCTTTGGAAGAACTAGCAGGGGAAGCAGTTAGTTACAGCCCATTGCTAATGAGCAGCACTCCAGTATTATGGCAGTAATCCTCTCTCCTGAGCGCAAAGCATCAGGAGAGGTTGCCACAGAGAGAAAGGAAGGGAACACCCAAATACTTTTCCAGATCAGCTGAACTTAATCTAGCGATCAATGGGGCAATTATAAGTGTCACAACCAGTTTCCCTCACATCCAAGAACATTGGAAAAATTACCCCATATTTATAGCATCAAAAGTATAGTATTGTGTTTGATAGGGTGAGAAATACAATATTTTACAAGGGAAAGATTAAAGAGTTCCAAAGTATTTGTGTTTTTTAACAGTGACTCTTGAAAATAATACGTATTGTTATTACTTTGCAATTGGATGAATTTGGTGAAGAAATTATCCCACAATCCTCATATGTAAATTAGTTACTAAGGATTGTCCCATTAATTTCCTCTTGTTCTGTTTGAATCTAATATTCCTCCATAATTTCTTATTATGATAACAAAACTTTGAAGCAGATTAGTCGCAAATGACTGATGATAATAGATTGGACAGACATGTACATAAATTGCTCCATTGTGCTGGCACAATATTTATTCGAAAACTGATAACATTCTAATACTTGATAATATTTTAACATTTTTAAGATATTTTGCTAAAAGCTTCTCAAGCAAAAAAACTACTTCCAGGGAAATATGCACTCTTCAAATTTAAAGAGTCAGCATCGAAGATGAGTCCGTGCATGACAACTATTAGAAATGACAGGACATGGTGAAAGAACCATGTAAGAGTACGGAATGTATAGATGGAGGAAATTAGGTAAGGATGCGAGAGAATTCACTTGTGTCAAAGAGAATATGGGTAACATTTATCTGGTGTTACTTAGTTGTGAAAACTGATTTGAGATTGCCAATTGTCAGTAATAGAAAACAAAATAAAACTACAGAACAGGTTTAAAAATAGGCACAGTACTGCATGGGAGACAATCCATCAATTGGTCACTGAGATGGGAAAACTTGACAGATATCAAGCACCAAAACTGAAGTAATGATGGAAATGGAAAAGCAACTCCTGAAGATTGTATGATTGAAAGGTGATTGGAAAATAAAAATTAATTAATTAGAAATCATGGTACATATTAAGATATGTATGTCACCTGTGAAAGAAAATTATTATTTGAAATTTACTGGTACACAATTTATTAAAAAACAAAAATAAATTGTTGTAGATGGCCAAAGCAATGTAATGCAATGATAATCTTTATTCTCAGTGCGTTTCATTATGTGACACCTGCTGTCATCTAGCTTTTATTCTCGAACATAGGGGATCTGTCTTTTATTTCCAAATGGAGAAGTCAAAAGTGCATGAAAAAGTAAACAAACAGGGGCCAATAAGGAGGATGATATTTTCACTATTGATATATTTCAGATTGATACAACATTAAAACGACTTCTAAGAACCTTTGTGAATTTACAATTTATTTGAGTGCAATTCGATTGTTCAGCAAGAGTTTCAATACAAGTGTTGGATCTTTTATTTTCTGACCTGGACATACTACCCAAGGGTGGATGGTCATGGTATTACAGGTTCAATTCAATGAGTCAGTGGCCGATTTTCTTTTTTTATGCTCTTTTCAATTACTCTTCCTTTCTGAATAACATGTTATACACTCATTTCAAATGGTCATAATATTTTCTACAACATTTTTATTATGTGATAAAGTTTTTGGGCTCATTCCGTTTCCTGCCAACAAACTGTTTGGTTAAGGGCTATGGCATGCCTTGCTAAATATGATAGCATATGCATCTATTTAAAATATATGTTGGAAAGTGAAAGCATGTGAACTACAAAGGAAACATGAAAAAGATCTAAAACGTACATACACCATCTTTATAAAAGGGTTAAGAAATAATCTGCACGCAATTGGATTCTTTCTTTTCAAAATGCAAAGAGTTGGTGATTCCAAATTAGAAAGTTATTTGCAGCGATGATTACATCTTTTGCTAAAAACAGCTCCTTTTCAGCCTGTCAGGTATTCAAAAAATATCAGTGCTCAGTAATGAGTAGTATACCACATCCAAGATGCTGAGAATTTGAAAAGCAAGGCAAAAAGGAATTGAGAGTACATGAAAGCATATAAATGAATAAGTTTGTTGCCATTCAAAACCTTTTTCTGACCTTTCCTTCTATAGAAATGGCCCTAGATTTACAAAAAGCAACAGAATCCCACCACTCTGTTCCCATGGTGGGAAAGGGATCTGATTGTCCAAAATGTATTGGTATGGAAGGAGCAGGGCTTCTTCACGGAAAACACGTTTTTTGAGTGGAGAAAAAAAGAGAAGAAAAGTGATTGCTAATATGGATTTGTATAGTGTGTCTAGAATTGCGCTGATGAAGTAGCACACGTAAGATTGCAATCCCAGTATTACACCAAGAAATCTGCAACATGTGCAGCAATCGAGAAGAAACACTGGAAATGTTTGTGGATTTCTGACAATGGACCATTTCCTCTCCTTCCTAGTAGTCCTTGTCTGGCCTTAAAGGCATCACTGTTTCTTCGATACAGGTTCAGATTGGTCACGAATATTGAAATGACAAAAGTAAGGCAGACTGCCACATGCAGTGCATAATTTGGATGTGTCTGATGTTGTGGAGCTTCAACACTCTACTAGAAATGGGCCTTACAGTAATCTTTGGAAGAACTAGCAGGGGAAGCAGTTAGTTACAGCCCATTGCTAATGAGCAGCACTCCAGTACTATGGCAGTAATCCTCACTCCTGAGCGCAAAGCATCAGGAGAGGTTGCCACAGAGAGAAAGGAAGGGGACACCCAAATACTTTTCCAGATCAGCTGAACTTAATCTAGCGATCAATGGGGCAATTATAAGTGTCACAACCAGTTTCCCTCACATCCAAGAACATAGGAAAAGTTACCCCATATTTATAGCATCTAAAGTATAGTATTGTGTTTGATAGGGTGAGAAATACAATATTTTACAAGGGGAAGATTAAAGAGTTCCAAAGTATTTGTGTTTTTTAACAGTGACTCTTGAAAATAATAAGTATTGTTATTACTTTGCAATTGGATGAATTTGGTGAAGAAATTATCCCACAATTCTCATATGTAAATTAGTTACTAAGGATTGTCCCCTTCATTTCCTCTTGTTCTGTTTGAATCTAATATTCTTCCATAATTTCTTATTATGATAACAAAACTTTAAAGCAGATTAGTCGCAAATGACTGATGATAATAGATTGGACAGACATGTACATAAATTGCTCCATTGTGCTGGCACAATATTTATTCGAAAACTGATAACATTCTAATACTTGATAATATTTTAACATTTTTAAGATATTTTGCTAAAAGCTTCTCAAGCAAAAAAACTACTTCCAGGGAAATATGCACTCTTCAAATTTAAAGAGTCAGCATCGAAGATGAGTCCGTGCATGACAACTATTAGAAATGAGAGGACATGGTGAAAGAACCATGTAAGAATACGGAATGTATAGATGGAGGAAATTAGGTAAGGATGCGAGAGAATTCACATGCGTCAAAGAGAATATGGGTAACATTTATCTGGTGTTACTTAGTTGTGAAAACTGATTTGAGATTGCCAATTGTCAGTAATAGAAAACAAAATAAAACTACAGAACAGGTTTAAAAATAGGCACAGTACTGCATGGGAGACAATCCATCAATTGGTCACTGAGATGGGAAAACTTGACAGATATCAAGCACCAAAACTGAAGTAATGATGGAAATGGGAAAGCAACTCCTGAAGATTGTATGATTGAAAGGTGATTGGAAAATAAAAATTAATTAATTAGAAATCATGGTACATATTAAGATATGTATGTCACCTGTGAAAGAAAATGATTATTTGAAATTTACTGGTACACAATTTATTAAAAAACAAAAATAAATTGTTGTAGATGGCCAAAGCAATGTAATGCAATGATAATCTTTATTCTCAGTGCGTTTCATTATGTGACACCTGCTGTCATCTAGCTTTTATTCTCGAACATAGGGGATCTGTCTTTTATTTCCAAATGGAGAAGTCAAAAGTGCATGAAAAAGTAAACAAACAGGGGCCAATAAGGAGGATGATATTTTCACTATTGATATATTTCAGATTGATACAACATGAAAACGACTTCTAAGAACCTTTGTGAATTTACAATTTATTTGAGTGCAATTCGATTGTTCAGCAAGAGTTTCAATACAAGTGTTGGATCTTTTATTTTCTGACCTGGACATACTACCCAAGGGTGGATGGTCATGGTATTACAGGTTCAATTCAATGAGTCAGTGGCCGATTTTCTTTTTTGATGCTCTTTTAAATTACTCTTCCTTTCTGAATAACATGTTATACACTAATTTCAAATGGTCATAATATTTTCTACAACATTTTTACTATGTGATAAAGTTTTTGGGCTCATTCGGTTTCCTGCCAACAAACTGTTTGGTTAAGGGCTATGGCATGCCTTGCTAAATATGATAGCATATGCATGTATTTAAAATATATGTTGGAAAGTGAAAGCATGTGAACAACAAAGGAAACATGAAAAAGATCTAAAACGTACATACCCCATCCTTTATAAAAGGGTTAAGAAATAATCTGCACGCAATTGGATTCTTTCTTTTCAAAATGCAAAGAGTTGGTGATTCCAAATTAGAAAGTTATTTGCAGCGATGATTACATCTTTTGCTAAAAACAGCTCCTTTTCAGCCTGTCAGGTATTCAAAAAATATCAGTGCTCAGTAATGAGTAGTATACCACATCCAAGATGCTGAGAATTTGAAAAGCAAGGCAAAAAGGAATTGAGAGTACATGAAAGCATATAAATGAGTAAGTTTGTTGCCATTCAAAACCTTTTTCTGACCTTTCCTTCTATAGAAATGGCCCTAGATTTACAAAAAGCAACAGAATCCCACCACTCTGTTCCCATGGTGGGAAAAGGATCTGATTGTCCAAAATGTATTGGTATGGAAGGAGCAGGGCTTCTTCACGGAAAACACATTTTTTGAGTGGAGAAAAAAAGAGAAGAAAAGTGATTGCTGATATGGATTTGTATAGTGTGTCTAGAATTGCACTGATGAAGTAGCACACGTAAGATTGCAATCCCAGTATTACACCAAGAAATCTGCAACATGTGCAGCAATCGAGAAGTAACACTGGAAATGTTTGTGGATTTCTGACAATGGACCATTTCCTCTCCTTCCTAGTAGTCCTTGTCTGGCCTTAAAGGCATCACTGTTTCTTCGATACAGGTTCAGATTGGTCACGAATATTGAAATGACAAAACTAAGGCAGACTGCCACATGCAGTGCCTAATTTGGATGTGTCTGATGTTGTGGAGCTTCAACACTCTACTAGAAATGGGCCTTTCAGTAATCTTTGGAAGAACTAGCAGGGGAAGCAGTTAGTTACAGCCCATTGCTAATGAGCAGCACTCCAGTACTATGGCAGTAATCCTCTCTCCTGAGCGCAAAGCATCAGGAGAGGTTGCCACAGAGAGAAAGGAAGGGGACCCCCAAATACTTTTCCAGATCAGCTGAACTTAATCTAGCGATCAATGGGGCAATTATAAGTGTCACAACCAGTTTCCCTCACATCCAAGAACATTGGAAAAGTTACCCCATATTTATAGCATCAAAAGTATAGTATTGTGTTTGATAGGGTGAGAAATACAATATTTTACAAGGGGAAGATTAAAGAGTTCCAAAGTATTTGTGTTTTTTAACAGTGACTCTTGAAAATAATAAGTATTGTTATTACTTTGCAATTGGATGAATTTGGTGAAGAAATTATCCCACAATCCTCATATGTAAATTAGTTACTAAGGATTGTCCCATTCATTTCCTCTTGTTCTGTTTGAATCTAATATTCCTCCATAATTTCTTATTATGATAACAAAACTTTGAAGCAGATTAGTCGCAAATGACTGATGATAATAGATTGGACAGACATATACATAAATTGCTCCATTGTGCTGGCACAATATTTATTCGAAAACTGATAACATTCTAATATTTGATAATATTTTAACATTTTTAAGATATTTTGCTAAAAGCTTCTCAAGCAAAAAAACTACTTCCAGGGAAATATGCACTCTTCAAATTTAAAGAGTCAGCATCGAAGATGAGTCCGTGCATGACAACTATTAGAAATGAGAGGACATGGTGAAAGAACCATGTAAGAGTACGGAATGTATAGATGGAGGAAATTAGGTAAGGATGCGAGAGAATTCACATGCGTCAAAGAGAATATGGGTAACATTTATCTGGTGTTACTTAGTTGTGAAAACTGATTTGAGATTGCCAATTGTCAGTAATAGAAAACAAAATAAAACTACAGAACAGGTTTAAAAATAGGCACAGTACTGCATGGGAGACAATCCATCAATTGGTCACTGAGATGGGAAAACTTGACAGATATCAAGCACCAAAACTGAAGTAATGATGGAAATGGGAAAGCAACTCCTGAAGATTGTATGATTGAAAGGTGATTGGAAAATAAAAATTAATTAATTAGAAATCATGGTACATATTAAGATATGTATGTCACCTGTGAAAGAAAATTATTATTTGAAATTTACTGGTACACAATTTATTAAAAAACAAAAATAAATTGTTGTAGATGGCCAAAGCAATGTAATGCAATGATAATCTTTATTCTCAGTGCGTTTCATTATGTGACACCTGCTGTCATCTAGCATTTATTCTCGAACATAGGGGATCTGTCTTTTATTTCCAAATGGAGAAGTCAAAAGTGCATGAAAAAGTAAACAAACAGGGGCCAATAAGGAGGATGATATTTTCACTATTGATATATTTCAGATTGATACAACATTAAAACGACTTCTAAGAACCTTTGTGAATTTACAATTTATTTGAGTGCAATTCGATTGTTCAGCAAGAGTTTCAATACAAGTGTTGGATCTTTTATTTTCTGACCTGGACATACTACCCAAGGGTGGATGGTCATGGTATTACAGGTTCAATTCAATGAGTCAGTGGCCGATTTTCTTTTTTGATGCTCTTTTCAATTACTCTTCCTTTCTGAATAACATGTTATACACTAATTTCAAATGGTCATAATATTTTCTACAACATTTTTATTATGTGATAAAGTTTTTGGGCTCATTCCGTTTCCTGCCAACAAACTGTTTGGTTAAGGGCTATGGCATGCCTTGCTAAATATGATAGCATATGCATGTATTTAAAATATATGTTGGAAAGTGAAAGCATGTGAACAACAAAGGAAACATGAAAAAGATCTAAAACGTACATACACCATCCTTTATAAAAGGGTTAAGAAATAATCTGCACGCAATTGGATTCTTTCTTTTCAAAATGCAAAGAGTTGGTGATTCCAAATTAGAAAGTTATTTGCAGCGATGATTACATCTTTTGCTAAAAACAGCTCCTTTTCAGCCTGTCAGGTATTCAAAAAATATCAGTGCTCAGTAATGAGTAGTATACCAAATCCAAGATGCTGAGAATTTGAAAAGCAAGGCAAAAAGGAATTGAGAGTACATGAAAGCATATAAATGAGTAAGTTTGTTGCCATTCAAAACCTTTTTCTGACCTTTCCTTCTATAGAAATGGCCCTAGATTTACAAAAAGCAACAGAATCACACCACTCTGTTCCCATGGTGGGAAAAGGATCTGATTGTCCAAAATGTATTGGTATGGAAGGAGCAGGGCTTCT
Organism: Lissotriton vulgaris; assembly: GCF_964263255.1. NCBI lineage: Eukaryota > Metazoa > Chordata > Amphibia > Caudata > Salamandridae > Lissotriton > Lissotriton vulgaris. The sequence continues at coordinate 570,197,701 of NC_141694.1, read as the reverse complement.
TCACGGAAAACACGTTTTTTGAGTGGAGAAAAAAAGAGAAGAAAAGTGATTGCTAATATGGATTTGCATAGTGTGTCTAGAATTGCACTGATGAAGTAGCACACGTAAGATTGCAATCCCAGTATTACACCAAGAAATCTGCAACATGTGCAGCAATCGAGAAGAAACACTGGAAATGTTTGTGGATTTCTGACAATGGACCATTTCCTCTCCTTCCTAGTAGTCCTTGTCTGGCCTTAAAGGCATCACTGTTTCTTCGATACAGGTTCAAAGTGGTCACGAATATTGAAATGACAAAAGTAAGGCAGACTGCCACATGCAGTGCCTAATTTGGATGTGTCTGATGTTGTGGAGCTTCAACACTCTACTAGAAATGGGCCTTACAGTAATCTTTGGAAGAACTAGCAGGGGAAGCAGTTAGTTACAGCCCATTGCTAATGAGCAGCACTCCAGTACTATGGCAGTAATCCTCTCTCCTGAGCGCAAAGCATCAGGAGAGGTTGCCACAGAGAGAAAGGAAGGGGACACCCAAATACTTTTCCAGATCAGCTGAACTTAATCTAGCGATCAATGGGGCAATTATAAGTGTCACAACCAGTTTCCCTCACATCCAAGAACATTGGAAAAGTTACCCCATATTTATAGCATCAAAAGTATAGTATTGTGTTTGATAGGGTGAGAAATACAATATTTTACAAGGGGAAGATTAAAGAGTTCCAAAGTATTTGTGTTTTTTAACAGTGACTCTTGAAAATAATAAGTATTGTTATTACTTTGCAATTGGATGAATTTGGTGAAGAAATTATCCCACAATCCTCATATGTAAATTAGTTACTAAGGATTGTCCCATTCATTTCCTCTTGTTCTGTTTGAATCTAATATTCCTCCATAATTTCTTATTATGATAACAAAACTTTGAAGCAGATTAGTCGCAAATGACTGATGATAATAGATTGGACAGACATGTACATAAATTGCTCCATTGTGCTGGCACAATATTTATTCGAAAACTGATAACATTCTAATACTTGATAATATTTTAACATTTTTAAGATATTTTGCTAAAAGCTTCTCAAGCAAAAAAACTACTTCCAGGGAAATATGCACTCTTCAAATTTAAAGAGTCAGCATCGAAGATGAGTCCGTGCATGACAACTATTAGAAATGAGAGGACATGGTGAAAGAACCATGTAAGAGTATGGAATGTATAGATGAAGGAAATTAGGTAAGGATACGAGAGAATTTACATGCGTCAAAGAGAATATGGGTAACATTTATCTGGTGTTACTTAGTTGTGAAAACTGATTTGAGATTGCCAATTGTCAGTAATCGAAAACAAAATCAAACTACAGAACAGGTTTAAAAATAGGCACAGTACTGCATGGGAGACAATCCATCAATTGGTCACTGAGATGGGAAAACTTGACAGATATCAAGCACCAAAACTGAAGTAATGATGGAAATGGGAAAGCAACTCCTGAAGATTGTATGATTGAAAGGTGATTGGAAAATAAAAATTAATTAATTAGAAATCATGGTACATATTAAGATATGTATGTCACCTGTGAAAGAAAATTAATTTTTGAAATTTACTGGTACACAATTTATTAAAAAACAAAAATAAATTGTTGTAGATGGCCAAAGCAATGTAATGGAATGATAATCTTTATTCTCAGTGCGTTTCATTATGTGACACCTGCTGTCATCTAGCTTTTATTCTCGAACATAGGGGATCTGTCTTTTATTTCCAAATGGAGAAGTCAAAAGTGCATGAAAAAGTAAACAAACAGGGGCCAATAAGGAGGATGATATTTTCACTATTGATATATTTCAGATTGATACAACATTAAAACGACTTCTAAGAACCTTTGTGAATTTACAATTTATTTGAGTGCAATTCGATTGTTCAGCAAGAGTTTCAATACAAGTGTTGGATCTTTTATTTTCTGACGTGGACATACTACCCAAGGGTGGATGGTCATGGTATTACAGGTTCAATTCAATGAGTCAGTGGTCGATTTTCTTTTTTGATGCTCTTTTCAATTACTCTTCCTTTCTGAATAACATGTTATACACTAATTTCAAATGGTCATAATATTTTCTACAACATTTATATTATGTGATAAAGTTTTTGGGCTCATTCCGTTTCCTGCCAACAAACTGTTTGGTTAAGGGCTATGGCATGCCTTGCTAAATATGATAGCATATGCATGTATTTAAAATATATGTTGGAAAGTGAAAGCATGTGAACAACAAAGGAAACATGAAAAAGATCTAAAACGTACATACACCATCCTTTATAAAAGGGTTAAGAAATAATCTGCACGCAATTGGATTCTTTCTTTTCAAAATGCAAAGAGTTGGTGATTCCAAATTAGAAAGTTATTTGCAGCGATGATTACATCTTTTGCTAAAAACAGCTCCTTTTCAGCCTGTCAGGTATTCAAAAAATATCAGTGCTCAGTAATGAGTAGTATACCACATCCAAGATGCTGAGAATTTGAAAAGCAAGGCAAAAAGGAATTGAGAGTACATGAAAGCATATAAATGAGTAAGTTTGTTGCCATTCAAAACCTTTTTCTGACCTTTCCTTCTATAGAAATGGCCCTAGATTTACAAAAAGCAACAGAATCACACCACTCTGTTCCCATGGTGGGAAAAGGATCTGATTGTCCAAAATGTATTGGTATGGAAGGAGCAGGGCTTCTTCACGGAAAACACGTTTTTTGAGTGGAGAAAAAAAGAGAAGAAAAGTGATTGCTAATATGGATTTGTATAGTGTGTCTAGAATTGCACTGATGAACTAGCACACGTAAGATTGCAATCCCAGTATTACACCAAGAAATCTGCAACATGTGCAGCAATCGAGAAGAAACACTGGAAATGTTTGTGGATTTCTGACAATGGACCATTTCCTCTCCTTCCTAGTAGTCCTTGTCTGGCCTTAAAGGCATCACTGTTTCTTCGATACAGGTTCAGAGTGGTCACGAATATTGAAATGACAAAAGTAAGGCAGACTGCCACATGCAGTGCCTAATTTGGATGTGTCTGATGTTGTGGAGCTTCAACACTCTACTAGAAATGGGCCTTACAGTAATCTTTGGAAGAACTAGCAGGGGAAGCAGTTAGTTACAGCCCATTGCTAATGAGCAGCACTCCAGTACTTTGGCAGTAATCCTCTCTCCTGAGCGCAAAGCATCAGGAGAGTTTGCCACAGAGAGAAAGGAAGGGGACACCCAAATACTTTTCCAGATCAGCTGAACTTAATCTAGCGATCAATGGGGCAATTATAAGTGTCACAACCAGTTTCCCTCACATCCAAGAACATTGGAAAAGCTACCCCATATTTATAGCATCAAACGTATAGTATTGTGTTTAATAGGGTGAGAAATACAATATTTTACAAGGGGAAGATTAAAGAGTTCCAAAGTATTAGTGTTTTTAACAGTGACTCTTGAAAATAATAAGTATTGTTATTACTTTGCAATTGGATGAATTTGGTGAAGAAATTATCCCACAATCCTCATATGTAAATTAGTTACTAAGGATTGTCCCATTCATTTCCTCTTGTTCTGTTTGAATCTAATATTCCTCCATAATTTCTTATTATGATAACAAAACTTTGAAGCAGATTAGTCGCAAATGACTGATGATAATAGATTGGACAGACATGTACATAAATTGCTCCATTGTGCTGGCACAATATTTATTCGAAAACTGATAACATTCTAATACTTGATAATATTTTAACATTTTTAAGATATTTTGCTAAAAGCTTCTCAAGCAAAAAAACTACTTCCAGGGAAATATGCACTCTTCAAATTTAAAGAGTCAGCATCGAAGATGAGTCCGTGCATGACAACTATTAGAAATGAGAGGACATGGTGAAAGAACCATGTAAGAGTACGGAATGTATAGATGGAGGAAATTAGGTAAGGATGCGAGAGAATTCACATGCGTCAAAGAGAATATGGGTAACATTTATCTGGTGTTACTTAGTTGTGAAAACTGATTTGAGATTGCCAATTGTCAGTAATAGAAAACAAAATCAAACTACAGAACAGGTTTAAAAATAGGCACAGTACTGCATGGGAGACAATCCATCAATTGGTCACTGAGATGGGAAAACTTGACAGATATCAAGCACCAAAACTGAAGTAATGATGGAAATGGGAAAGCAACTCCTGAAGATTGTATGATTGAAAGGTGATTGGAAAATAAAAATTAATTAATTAGAAATCATGGTACATATTAAGATATGTATGTCACCTGTGAAAGAAAATTATTATTTGAAATTTACTGGTACACAATTTATTAAAAAACAAAAATAAATTGTTGTAGATGGCCAAAGCAATGTAATGCAATGATAATCTTTATTCTCAGTGCGTTTCATTATGTGACACCTGTTGTCATCTAGCTTTTATTCTTGAACATAGGGGATCTGTCTTTTATTTCCAAATGGAGAAGTCAAAAGTGCATGAAAAAGTAAACAAACAGGGGCCAATAAGGAGGATGATATTTTCACTATTGATATATTTCAGATTGATACAACATTAAAACGACTTCTAAGAACCTTTGTGAATTTATAATTTATTTGAGTGCAATTCGATTGTTCAGCAAGAGTTTCAATACAAGTGTTGGATCTTTTATTTTCTGACCTGGACATACTACCCAAGGGTGGATGGTCATGGTATTACAGGTTCAATTCAATGAGTCAGTGGCCGATTTTCTTTTTTGATGCTCTTTTCAATTACTCTTCCTTTCTGAATAACATGTTATACACTAATTTCAAATGGTCATAATATTTTCTACAACATTTTTATTATGTGATAAAGTTTTTGGGCTCATTCCGTTTCCTGCCAACAAACTGTTTGGTTAAGGGCTATGGCATGCCTTGCTAAATATGATAGCATATGCATGTATTTAAAATATATGTTGGAAAGTGAAAGCATGTGAACAACAAAGGAAACATGAAAAAGATCTAAAACGTACATACACCATCCTTTATAAAAGGGTTAAGAAATAATCTGCACGCAATTGGATTCTTTCTTTTCAAAATGCAAAGAGTTGGTGATTCCAAATTAGAAAGTTATTTGCAGCGATGATTACATCTTTTGCTAAAAACAGCTCCTTTTCAGCCTGTCAGGTATTCAAAAAATATCAGTGCTCAGTAATGAGTAGTATACCACATCCAAGATGCTGAGAATTTGAAAAGCAAGGCAAAAAGGAATTGAGAGTACATGAAAGCATATAAATGAGTAAGTTTGTTGCCATTCAAAACCTTTTTCTGACCTTTCCTTCTATAGAAATGGCCCTAGATTTACAAAAAGCAACAGAATCACACCACTCTGTTCCCATGGTGGGAAAAGGATCTGATTGTCCAAAATGTATTGGTATGGAAGGAGCAGGGCTTCTTCACAGAAAACACGTTTTTTGAGTGGAGAAAAAAAGAGAAGAAAAGTGATTGCTAATATGGATTTGTATAGTGTGTCTAGAATTGCACTGATGAAGTAGCACACGTAAGATTGCAATCCCAGTATTACACCAAGAAATCTGCAACATGTGCAGCAATCGAGAAGAAACACTGGAAATGTTTGTGGATTTCTGACAATGGACCATTTCCTCTCCTTCCTAGTAGTCCTTGTCTGGCCTTAAAGGCATCACTGTTTCTTCGATACAGGTTCAGAGTGGTCACGAATATTGAAATGACAAAAGTAAGGCAGACTGCCACATGCAGTGCCTAATTTGGATGTGTCTGATGTTGTGGAGCTTCAACACTCTACTAGAAATGGGCCTTACAGTAATCTTTGGAAGAACTAGCAGGGGAAGCAGTTAGTTACAGCCCATTGCTAATGAGCAGCACTCCAGTACTATGGCAGTAATCCTCTCTCCTGAGCGCAAAGCATCAGGAGAGGTTGCCACAGAGAGAAAGGAAGGGGACACCCAAATACTTTTCCAGATCAGCTGAACTTAATCTAGCGATCAATGGGGCAATTATAAGTGTCACAACCAGTTTCCCTCACATCCAAGAACATTGGAAAAGTTACCCCATATTTATAGCATCAAAAGTATAGTATTGTGTTTGATAGGGTGAGAAATACAATATTTTACAAGGGGAAGATTAAAGAGTTCCAAAGTATTTGTGTTTTTTAACAGTGACTCTTGAAAATAATAAGTATTGTTCTTACTTTGCAATTGGATGAATTTGGTGAAGAAATTATCCCACAATCCTCATATGTAAATTAGTTACTAAGGATTGTCCCATTCATTTCCTCTTGTTCTGTTTGAATCTGATATTCCTCCATGATTTCTTATTATGATAACAAAACTTTGAAGCAGATTAGTCGCAAATGACTGATGATAATAGATTGGACAGACATGTACATACATTGCTCCATTGTGCTGGCACAATATTTATTCGAAAACTGATAACATTCTAATACTTGATAATATTTTAACATTTTTAAGATATTTTGCTAAAAGCTTCTCAAGCAAAAAAACTACTTCCAGGGAAATATGCACTCTTCAAATTTAAAGAGTCAGCATCGAAGATGAGTCCGTGCATGACAACTATTAGAAATGAGAGGACATGGTGAAAGAACCATGTAAGAGTACGGAATGTATAGATGGAGGAAATTAGGTAAGGATGCGAGAGAATTCACATGCGTCAAAGAGAATATGGGTAACATTTATCTGGTGTTACTTAGTTGTGAAAACTGATTTGAGATTGCCAATTGTCAGTAATAGAAAACAAAATAAAACTACAGAACAGGTTTAAAAATAGGCACAGTACTGCATGGGAGACAATCCATCAATTGGTCACTGAGATGGGAAAACTTGACAGATATCAAGCACCAAAACTGAAGTAATGATGGAAATGGGAAAGCAACTCCTGAAGATTGTATGATTGAAAGGTGATTGGAAAATAAAAATTAATTAATTAGAAATCATGGTACACATTAAGATATGTATGTCACCTGTGAAAGAAAATTATTATTTGAAATTTACTGGTACACAATTTATTAAAAAACAAAAATAAATTGTTGTAGATGGCCAAAGCAATGTAATGCAATGATAATCTTTATTCTCAGTGCGTTTCATTATGTGACACCTGCTGTCATCTAGCTTTTATTCTCGAGCATAGGGGATCTGTCTTTTATTTCCAAATGGAGAAGTCAAAAGTGCATGAAAAAGTAAACAAACAGGGGCCAATAAGGAGGATGATATTTTCACTATTGATATATTTCAGATTGATACAACATTAAAACGACTTCTAAGAACCTTTGTGAATTTACAATTTATTTGAGTGCAATTCGATTGTTCAGCAAGAGTTTCAATACAAGTGTTGGATCTTTTATTTTCTGACCTGGACATACTACCCAAGGGTGGATGGTCATGGTATTACAGGTTCAATTCAATGAGTCAGTGGCCGATTTTCTTTTTTGATGCTCTTTTCAATTACTCTTCCTTTCTGAATAACATGTTATACACTAATTTCAAATGGTCATAATATTTTCTACAACATTTTTATTATGTGATAAAGTTTTTGAGCTCATTCCGTTTCCTGCCAACAAACTGTTTGGTTAAGGGCTATGGCATGCCTTGCTAAATATGATAGCATATGCATGTATTTAAAATATATGTTGGAAAGTGAAAGCATGTGAACAACAAAGGAAACATGAAAAAGATCTAAAACGTACATACACCATCCTTTATAAAAGGGTTAAGAAATAATCTGCACGCAATTGGATTCTTTCTTTTCAAAATGCAAAGAGTTGGTGATTCCAAATTAGAAAGTCATTTGCAGCGATGATTACATCTTTTGCTAAAAACAGCTCCTTTTCCGCCCGTCAGGTATTCAAAAAATATCAGTGCTCAGTAATGAGTAGTATACCACATCCAAGATGCTGAGAATTTGAAAAGCAAGGCAAAAAGGAATTGAGAGTACATGAAAGCATATAAATGAGTAAGTTTGTTGCCATTCAAAACCTTTTTCTGACCTTTCCTTCTATAGAAATGGCCCTAGATTTACAAAAAGCAACAGAATCACACCACTCTGTTCCCATGGTGGGAAAAGGATCTGATTGTCCAAAATGTATTGGTATGGAAGGAGCAGGGCTTCTTCACAGAAAACACGTTTTTTGAGTGGAGAAAAAAAGAGAAGAAAAGTGATTGCTAATATGGATTTGTATAGTGTGTCTAGAATTGCACTGATGAAGTAGCACACGTAAGATTGCAATCCCAGTATTACACCAAGAAATCTGCAACATGTGCAGCAATCGAGAAGAAACACTGGAAATGTTTGTGGATTTCTGACAATGGACCATTTCCTCTCCTTCCTAGTAGTCCTTGTCTGGCCTTAAAGGCATCACTGTTGCTTCGATACAGGTTCAGAGTGGTCACGAATATTGAAATGACAAAAGTAAGGCAGACTGCCACATGCAGTGCCTAATTTGGATGTGTCTGATGTTGTGGAGCTTCAACACTCTACTAGAAATGGGCCTTACAGTAATCTTTGGAAGAACTAGCAGGGGAAGCAGTTAGTTACAGCCCATTGCTAATGAGCAGCACTCCAGTACTATGGCAGTAATCCTCTCTCCTGAGCGCAAAGCATCAGGAGAGGTTGCCACAGAGAGAAAGGAAGGGGACACCCAAATACTTTTCCAGATCAGCTGAACTTAATCTAGCGATCAATGGAGCAATTATAAGTGTCACAACCAGTTTCCCTCACATCCAAGAACATTGGAAAAGTTACCCCATATTTATAGCATCAAAAGTATAGTATTGTGTTTGATAGGGTGAGAAATACAATATTTTACAAGGGGAAGATTAAAGAGTTCCAAAGTATTTGTGTTTTTTAACAGTGACTCTTGAAAATAATAAGTATTGTTATTACTTTGCAATTGGATGAATTTGGTGAAGAAATTATCCCACAATCCTCATATGTAAATTAGTTACTAAGGATTGTCCCATTCATTTCCTCTTGTTCTGTTTGAATCTAATATTCCTCCATAATTTCTTATTATGATAACAAAACTTTGAAGCAGATTAGTCGCAAATGACTGATGATAATAGATTGGACAGACATGTACATAAATTGCTCCATTGTGCTGGCACAATATTTATTCGAAAACTGATAACATTCTAATACTTGATAATATTTTAACATTTTTAAGATATTTTGCTAAAAGCTTCTCAAGCAAAAAAACTACTTCCAGGGAAATATGCACTCTTCAAATTTAAAGAGTCAGCATCGAAGATGAGTCCGTGCATGACAACTATTAGAAATGAGAGGACATGGTGAAAGAACCATGTAAGAGTACGGAATGTATAGATGGAGGAAATTAGGTAAGGATGCGAGAGAATTCACATGCGTCAAAGAGAATATGGGTAACATTTATCTGGTGTTACTTAGTTGTGAAAACTGATTTGAGATTGCCAATTGTCAGTAATAGAAAACAAAATAAAACTACAGAACAGGTTTAAAAATAGGCACAGTACTGCATGGGAGACAATCCATCAATTGGTCACTGAGATGGGAAAACTTGACAGATATCAAGCACCAAAACTGAAGTAATGATGGAAATGGGAAAGCAACTCCTGAAGATTGTATGATTGAAAGGTGATTGGAAAATAAAAATTAATTAATTAGAAATCATGGTACATATTAAGATATGTATGTCACCTGTGAAAGAAAATTATTATTTGAAATTTACTGGTACACAATTTATTAAAAAACAAAAATAAATTGTTGTAGATGGCCAAAGCAATGTAATGCAATGATAATCTTTATTCTCAGTGCGTTTCATTATGTGACACCTGCTGTCATCTAGCTTTTATTCTCGAACATAGGGGATCTGTCTTTTATTTCCAAATGGAGAAGTCAAAAGTGCATGAAAAAGTAAACAAACAGGGGCCAATAAGGAGGATGATATTTTCACTATTGATATATTTCAGATTGATACAACATTAAAACGACTTCTAAGAACCTTTGTGAATTTACAATTTATTTGAGTGCAATTCGATTGTTCAGCAAGAGTTTCAATACAAGTGTTGGATCTTTTATTTTCTGACCTGGACCTACTACCCAAGGGTGGATGGTCATGGTATTACAGGTTCAATTCAATGAGTCAGTGGCCGATTTTCTTTTTTGATGCTCTTTTCAATTACTCTTCCTTTCTGAATAACATGTTATACACTAATTTCAAATGGTCATAATATTTTCTACAACATTTTTATTATGTGATAAAGTTTTTGGGCTCATTACGTTTCCTGCCAACAAACTGTTTGGTTAAGAGCTATGGCATGCCTTGCTAAATATGATAGCATATGCATGTATTTAAAATATATGTTGGAAAGTGAAAGCATGTGAACAACAAAGGAAACATGAAAAAGATCTAAAACGTACATACACCATCCTTTATAAAAGGGTTAAGAAATAATCTGAACGCAATTGGATTCTTTCTTTTCAAAATGCAAAGAGTTGGTGATTCAATTAGAAAGTTATTTGCAGCGATGATTACATCTTTTGCTAAAAACAGCTCCTTTTCAGCCTGTCAGGTATTCAAAAAATATCAGTGCTCAGTAATGAGTAGTATACCACATCCAAGATGCTGAGAATTTGAAAAGCAAGGCAAAAAGGAATTGAGAGTACATGAAAGTATATAAATGAGTAAGTTTGTTGCCATTCAAAACCTTTTTCTGACCTTTCCTTCTATAGAAATGGCCCTAGATTTACAAAAAGCAACAGAATCACACCACTCTGTTCCCATGGTGGGAAAAGGATCTGATTGTCCAAAATGTATTGGTATGGAAGGAGCAGGGCTTCTTCACAGAAAACACGTTTTTTGAGTGGAGAAAAAAAGAGAAGAAAAGTGATTGCTAATATGGATTTGCATAGTGTGTCTAGAATTGCACTGATGAAGTAGCACACGTAAGATTGCAATCCCAGTATTACACCAAGAAATCTGCAACATGTGCAGCAATCGAGAAGAAACACTGGAAATGTTTGTGGATTTCTGACAATGGACCATTTCCTCTCCTTCCTAGTAGTCCTTGTCTGGCCTTAAAGGCATCACTGTTTCTTCGATACAGGTTCAGAGTGGTCACGAATATTGAAATGACAAAAGTAAGGCAGACTGCCACATGCAGTGCCTAATTTGGATGTGTCTGATGTTGTGGAGCTTCAACACTCTACTAGAAATGGGCCTTACAGTAATCTTGGGAAGAACTAGCAGGGGAAGCAGTTAGTTACAGCTCATTGCTAATGAGCAGCACTCCAGCACTATGGCAGTAATCCTCTCTCCTGAGCGCAAAGCATCAGGAGAGGTTGCCACAGAGAGAAAGGAAGGGGACACCCAAATACTTTTCCAGATCAGCTGAACTTAATCTAGCGGTCAATGGGGCAATTATAAGTGTCACAACCAGTTTCCCTCACATCCAAGAACATTGGAAAAGTTACCCCATATTTATAGCATCAAAAGTATAGTATTGTGTTTGATAGGGTGAGAAATACAATATTTTACAAGGGGAAGATTAAAGAGTTCCAAAGTATTTGTGTTTTTTAACAGTGACTCTTGAAAATAATAAGTATTGTTATTACTTTGCAATTGGATGAATTTGGTGAAGAAATTATCCCACAATCCTCATATGTAAATTAGTTACTAAGGATTGTCCCATTCATTTCCTCTTGTTCTGTTTGAATCTAATATTCCTCCATAATTTCTTATTATGATAACAAAACTTTGAAGCAGATTAGTTGCAAATGACTGATGATAATAGATTGGACAGACATGTACATAAATTGCTCCATTGTGCTGGCACAATATTTATTCGAAACTGATAACATTCTAATACTTGATAATATTTTAACATTTTTAAGATATTTTGCTAAAAGCTTCTCAAGCAAAAAAACTACTTCCAGGGAAATATGCACTCTTCAAATTTAAAGAGTCAGCATCGAAGATGAGTCCGTGCATGACAACTATTAGAAATGAGAGGACATGGTGAAAGAACCATGTAAGAGTACGGAATGTATAGATGGAGGAAATTAGGTAAGGATGCGAGAGAATTCACATGCGTCAAAGAGAATATGGGTAACATTTATCTGGTGTTACTTAGTTGTGAAAACTGATTTGAGATGGCCAATTGTCAGTAATAGAAAACAAAATAAAACTACAGAACAGGTTTAAAAATAGGCACAGTACTGCATGGGAGACAATCCATCAATTGGTCACTGAGATGGGAAAACTTGACAGATATCAAGCACCAAAACTGAAGTTATGATGGAAATGGGAAAGCAACTCCTGAAGATTGTATGATTGAAAGGTGATTGGAAAATAAAAATTAATTAATTAGAAATCATGGTACATATTAAGATATGTATGTCACCTGTGAAAGAAAATTATTATTTGAAATTTACTGGTACACAATTTATTAAAAAACAAAAATAAATTGTTGTAGATGGCCAAAGCAATGTAATGCAATGATAATCTTTATTCTCAGTGCGTTTCATTATGTGACACCTGCTGTCATCTAGCTTTTATTCTCGAACATAGGGGATCTGTCTTTTATTTCCAAATGGAGAAGTCAAAAGTGCATGAAAAAGTAAACAAACAGGGGCCAATAAGGAGGATGATATTTTCACTATTGATATATTTCAGATTGATACAACATTAAAACGACTTCTAAGAACCTTTGTGAATTTACAATTTATTTGAGTGCAATTCGATTGTTCAGCAAGAGTTTCAATACAAGTGTTGGATCTTTTATTTTCTGACCTGGACATACTACCCAAGGGTGGATGGTCATGGTATTACAGGTTCAATTCAATGAGTCAGTGGCCGATTTTCTTTTTTGATGCTCTTTTCAATTACTCTTCCTTTCTGAATAACATGTTATACACTAATTTCAAATGGTCATAATATTTTCTACAACATTTTTATTATGTGATAAAGTTTTTGGGCTCATTACGTTTCCTGCCAACAAACTGTTTGGTTAAGGGCTATGGCATGCCTTGCTAAATATGATTTACAAACAGGGGGGTTGTGATGAACAGAGTGTCTGAGTTAAACAGACCACTCTTACCCAGTCCAAAGATCAGGGCTTGATCCATCACCGTTATTTATCTCACTGCCCCATCCCAGCTCAGAACGTGGCTATATGCAAATCAGTCTGTCCCTGGCCCAGTGCATCATGGGAACAGGGCAGACTAAACTACCAAGCCAATTCTTCACCAGAAAGGAGACAAGCTACCGGGGACCGGTTTCTGGCATTTCAGCCTTCTTCGGCCCGGCTTGCTTGAATCCTGATGGAGCAGTGAGAAAGGGACTCATGTCTGAGTATACCCTGCCACACCTATAGTGGCCAAAAACGATTTACAAACAGGGGGGTGGTGATGAACAGAGTGTCTGAGTTAAACAGACCACTCTTACCCAGTCCAAAGATCAGGGCTTGATCCATCACCGTTATTTATCTCACTGCCCCATCCCAGCTCAGAACCTGGCTATATACAAATCAGTCTGTCCCTGGCCCAGTGCATCATGGGAACAGGGCAGACTAAACTACCAAGCCAATTCTTCACCAGAAAGGAGACAAGCTACCGGGGACCGGTTTCTGGCATTTCAGCCTTCTTCGGCCCGGCTTGCTTGAATCCTGATGGAGCAGTGAGAAAGGGACTCATGTCTGAGTATACCCTGCCACACCTATAGTGGCCAAAAACGATTTACAAACAGGGGGGTGGTGATGAACAGAGTGTCTGAGTTAAACAGACCACTCTTACCCAGTCCAAAGATCAGGGCTTGATCCATCACCGTTATTTATCTCACTGCCCCATCCCAGCTCAGAACCTGGCTATATGCAAATCAGTCTGTCCCTGGCCCAGTGCATCATGGGAACAGGGCAGACTAAACTACCAAGCCAATTCTTCACCAGAAAGGAGACAAGCTACCGGGGACCGGTTTCTGGCATTTCAGCCTTCTTCGGCCCGGCTTGCTTGAATCCTGATGGAGCAGTGAGAAAGGGACTCATGTCTGAGTATACCCTGCCACACCTATAGTGGCCAAAAACGATTTACAAACAGGGGGGTGGTGATGAACAGAGTGCACCATCAGGATTCAAGCAAGCCGGGCCGAAGACGGCTGAAATGCCAGAAACCGGTCCCCGGTAGCTTGTTTCCTTCCCAGTGTAAGAATTGGCTTTTGTAGTTTGGTTTGCCCTGTTCCCATCATGCACTGGGACAGGAACAGACTAATTTGCATACAGCCAGGTTCTGAAACTGGGATGGTGCAGTGAGCTAAAAAACGGTGTTGGATCTAGCCCTGATCTCTTGACTGGGTGAGAGTATTCTGCTTAATTCAGAGACTCTGTCCCTCACCACCCCTTGTTGTAAATATTTTTGTCCACCCTAAGCGTGGAAGGGTATACTCAGATGTGAGTCCCTTGCTCATTGCACCATCAGGATTCAAGCAAGCCGGGCCGAAGACGGCTAAAATGCCAGAAACCGGTCCCCGGTAGCTTGTTTCCTTCCCAGTGTAAGAATTGGCTTTTGTAGTTTGGTTTGCCCTGTTCCCATCATGCACTGGGACAGGAACAGACTAATTTGCATACAGCCAGGTTCTGAAACTGGGATGGTGCAGTGAGCTAAAAAACGGTGTTGGATCTAGCCCTGATCTCTTGACTGGGTGAGAGTATTCTGCTTAATTCAGAGACTCTGTCCCTCACCACCCCTTGTTGTAAATATTTTTGTCCACCCTAAGCGTGGAAGGGTATACTCAGATGTGAGTCCCTTGCTCATTGCACCATCAGGATTCAAGCAAGCCGGGCCGAAGACGGCTGAAATGCCAGAAACCGGTCCCCGGTAGCTTGTTTCCTTCCCAGTGTAAGAATTGGCTTTTGTAGTTTGGTTTGCCCTGTTCCCATCATGCACTGGGACAGGAACAGACTAATTTGCATACAGCCAGGTTCTGAAACTGGGATGGTGCAGTGAGCTAAAAAACGGTGTTGGATCTAGCCCTGATCTCTTGACTGGGTGAGAGTATTCTGCTTAATTCAGAGACTCTGTCCCTCACCACCCCTTGTTGTAAATATTTTTGTCCACCCTAAGCGTGGAAGGGTATACTCAGATGTGAGTCCCTTGCTCATTGCACCATCAGGATTCAAGCAAGCCAGGCCGAAGACGGCTGAAACGCCAGAAACCGGTCCCCGGTAGCTTGTTTCCTTCCCAGTGTAAGAATTGGCTTTTGTAGTTTGGTTTGCCCTGTTCCCATCATGCACTGGGACAGGAACAGACTAATTTGCATACAGCCAGGTTCTGAAACTGGGATGGTGCAGTGAGCTAAAAAACGGCGTTGGATCTAGCCCTGATCTCTTGACTGGGTGAGAGTATTCTGCTTAATTCAGAGACTCTGTCCCTCACCACCCCTTGTTGTAAATATTGCTAAATATGATAGCATATGCATGTATTTAAAATATATGTTGGAAAGTGAAAGCATGTGAACAACAAAGGAAACATGAAAAAGATCTAAAACGTACATACACCATCCTTTATAAAAGGGTTAAGAAATAATCTGCACGCAATTGGATTCTTTCTTTTCAAAATGCAAAGAGTTGGTGATTCCAAATTAGAAAGTTATTTGCAGCGATGATTACATCTTTTGCTAAAAACAGCTCCTTTTCAGCCTGTCAGGTATTCAAAAAATATCAGTGCTCAGTAATGAGTAGTATACCACATCCAAGATGCTGAGAATTTGAAAAGCAAGGCAAAAAGGAATTGAAAGTACATGAAAGCATATAAATGAGTAAGTTTGTTGCCATTCAAAACCTTTTTCTGACCTTTCCTTCTATAGAAATGGCCCTAGATTTACAAAAAGCAACAGAATCACACCACTCTGTTCCCATGGTGGGAAAAGGATCTGATTGTCCAAAATGTATTGGTATGGAAGTAGCAGGGCTTCTTCACAGAAAACACGTTTTTTGAGTGGAGAAAAAAAGAGAAGAAAAGTGATTGCTAATATGGATTTGTATAGTGTGTCTAGAATTGCACTGATGAAGTAGCACACGTAAGATTGCAATCCCAGTATTACACCAAGAAATCTGCAACATGTGCAGCAATCGAGAAGAAACACTGGAAATGTTTGTGGATTTCTGACAATGGACCATTTCCTCTCCTTCCTAGTAGTCCTTGTCTGGCCTTAAAGGCATCACTGTTTCTTCGATACAGGTTCAGAGTGGTCACGAATATTGAAATGACAAAAGTAAGGCAGACTGACACATGCAGTGCCTAATTTGGATGTGTCTGATGTTGTGGAGCTTCAACACTCTACTAGAAATGGGCCTTACAGTAATCTTGGGAAGAACTAGCAGGGGAAGCAGTTAGTTACAGCCCATTGCTAATGAGCAGCACTCCAGCACTAATCCTCTCTCCTGAGCGCAAAGCATCAGGAGAGGTTGCCACAGAGAGAAAGGAAGGGGACACCCAAATACTTTTCCAGATCAGCTGAACTTAATCTAGCGATCAATGGGGCAATTATAAGTGTCACAACCAGTTTCCCTCACATCCAAGAACATTGGAAAAGTTACCCCATATTTATAGCATCAAAAGTATAGTATTGTGTTTGATAGGGTGAGAAATACAATATTTTACAAGGGGAAGATTAAAGAGTTCCAAAGTATTTGTGTTTTTTAACAGTGACTCTTGAAAATAATAAGTATTGTTATTACTTTGCAATTGGATGAATTTGGTGAAGAAATTATCCCACAATCCTCATATGTAAATTAGTTACTAAGGATTGTCCCATTCATTTCCTCCTGTTCTGTTTGAATCTAATATTCCTCCATAATTTCTTATTATGATAACAAAACTTTGAAGCAGATTAGTTGCAAATGACTGATGATAATAGATTGGACAGACATGTACATAAATTGCTCCATTGTGCTGGCACAATATTTATTCAAAACTGATAACATTCTAATACTTGATAATATTTTAACATTTTTAAGATATTTTGCTAAAAGCTTCTCAAGCAAAAAAACTACTTCCAGGGAAATATGCACTCTTCAAATTTAAAGAGTCAGCATCGAAGATGAGTCCATGCATGACAACTATTAGAAATGAGAGGACATGGTGAAAGAACCATGTAAGAGTACGGAATGTATAGATGGAGGAAATTAGGTAAGGATGCGAGAGAATTCACATGCGTCAAAGAGAATATGGGTAACATTTATCTGGTGTTACTTAGTTGTGAAAACTGATTTGAGATGGCCAATTGTCAGTAATAGAAAACAAAATAAAACTACAGAACAGGTTTAAAAATAGGCACAGTACTGCATGGGAGACAATCCATCAATTGGTCACTGAGATGGGAAAACTTGACAGATATCAAGCACCAAAACTGAAGTTATGATGGAAATGGGAAAGCAACTCCTGAAGATTGTATGATTGAAAGGTGATTGGAAAATAAAAATTAATTAATTAGAAATCATGGTACATATTAAGATATGTATGTCACCTGTGAAAGAAAATTATTATTTGAAATTTACTGGTACACAATTTATTAAAAAACAAAAATAAATTGTTGTAGATGGCCAAAGCAATGTAATGCAATGATAATCTTTATTCTCAGTGCGTTTCATTATGTGACACCTGCTGTCATCTAGCTTTTATTCTCGAACATAGGGGATCTGTCTTTTATTTCCAAATGGAGAAGTCAAAAGTGCATGAAAAAGTAAACAAACAGGGGCCAATAAGGAGGATGATATTTTCACTATTGATATATTTCAGATTGATACAACATTAAAACGACTTCTAAGAACCTTTGTGAATTTACAATTTATTTGAGTGCAATTCGATTGTTCAGCAAGAGTTTCAATACAAGTGTTGGATCTTTTATTTTCTGACCTGGACATACTACCCAAGGGTGGATGGTCATGGTATTACAGGTTCAATTCAATGAGTCAGTGGCCGATTTTCTTTTTTGATGCTCTTTTCAATTACTCTTCCTTTCTGAATAACATGTTATACACTAATTTCAAATGGTCATAATATTTTCTACAACATTTTTATTATGTGATAAAGTTTTTGGGCTCATTACGTTTCCTGCCAACAAACTGTTTGGTTAAGGGCTATGGCATGCCTTGCTAAATATGATAGCATATGCATGTATTTAAAATATATGTTGGAAAGTGAAAGCATGTGAACAACAAAGGAAACATGAAAAAGATCTAAAACGTACATACACCATCCTTTATAAAAGGGTTAAGAAAAAATCTGCACACAATTGGATTCTTTCTTTTCAAAATGCAAAGAGTTGGTGATTCCAAATTAGAAAGTTATTTGCAGCGATGATTACATCTTTTGCTAAAAACAGCTCCTTTTCAGCCTGTCAGGTATTCAAAAAATATCAGTGCTCAGTAATGAGCGGTATACCACATCCAAGATGCTGAGAATTTGAAAAGCAAGGCAAAAAGGAATTGAGAGTACATGAAAGCATATAAATGAGTAAGTTTGTTGCCATTCAAAACCTTTTTCTGACCTTTCCTTCTATAGAAATGGCCCTAGATTTACAAAAAGCAACAGAATCACACCACTCTGTTCCCATGGTGGGAAAAGGATCTGATTGTCCAAAATGTATTGGTATGGAAGGAGCAGGGCTTCTTCACAGAAAACACGTTTTTTGAGTGGAGAAAAAAAGAGAAGAAAAGTGATTGCTAATATGGATTTGTATAGTGTGTCTAGAATTGCACTGATGAAGTAGCACACGTAAGATTGCAATCCCAGTATTACACCAAGAAATCTGCAACATGTGCAGCAATCGAGAAGAAACACTGGAAATGTTTGTGGATTTCTGACAATGGACCATTTCCTCTTCTTCCTAGTAGTCCTTGTCTGGCCTTAAAGGCATCACTGTTTCTTCGATACAGGTTCAGAGTGGTCACGAATATTGAAATGACAAAAGTAAGGCAGACTGCCACATGCAGTGCCTAATTTGGATGTGTCTGATGTTGTGGAGCTTCAACACTCTACTAGAAATGGGCCTTACAGTAATTTTTGGAAGAACTAGCAGGGGAAGCAGTTAGTTACAGCTCATTGCTAATGAGCAGCACTCCAGTACTATAGCAGTAATCCTCTCTCCTGAGCGCAAAGCATCAGGAGAGGTTGCCACAGAGAGAAAGGAAGGGGACACCCAAATACTTTTCCAGATCAGCTGAACTTAATCTAGCGATCAATGGGGCAATTATAAGTGTCACAACCAGTTTCCCTCACATCCAAGAACATTGGAAAAGTTACCCCATATTTATAGCATCAAAAGTATAGTATTGTGTTTGATAGGGTGAGAAATACAATATTTTACAAGGGGAAGATTAAAGAGTTCCAAAGTATTTGTGTTTTTTAACAGTGACTCTTGAAAATAATAAGTATTGTTATTACTTTGCAATTGGATGAATTTGGTGAAGAAATTATCCCACAATCCTCATATGTAAATTAGTTACTAAGGATTGTCCCATTCATTTCCTCTTGTTCTGTTTGAATCTAATATTCCTCCATAATTTCTTATTATGATAACAAAACTTTGAAGCAGATTAGTTGCAAATGACTGATGATAATAGATTGGACAGACATGTACATAAATTGCTCCATTGTGCTGGCACAATATTTATTCAAAACTGATAACATTCTAATACTTGATAATATTTTAACATTTTTAAGATATTTTGCTAAAAGCTTCTCAAGCAAAAAAACTACTTCCAGGGAAATATGCACTCTTCAAATTTAAAGAGTCAGCATCGAAGATGAGTCCATGCATGACAACTATTAGAAATGAGAGGACATGGTGAAAGAACCATGTAAGAGTACGGAATGTATAGATGGAGGAAATTAGGTAAGGATGCGAGAGAATTCACATGCGTCAAAGAGAATATGGGTAACATTTATCTGGTGTTACTTAGTTGTGAAAACTGATTTGAGATGGCCAATTGTCAGTAATAGAAAACAAAATAAAACTACAGAACAGGTTTAAAAATAGGCACAGTACTGCATGGGAGACAATCCATCAATTGGTCACTGAGATGGGAAAACTTGACAGATATCAAGCACCAAAACTGAAGTTATGATGGAAATGGGAAAGCAACTCCTGAAGATTGTATGATTGAAAGGTGATTGGAAAATAAAAATTAATTAATTAGAAATCATGGTACATATTAAGATATGTATGTCACCTGTGAAAGAAAATTATTATTTGAAATTTACTGGTACACAATTTATTAAAAAACAAAAATAAATTGTTGTAGATGGCCAAAGCAATGTAATGCAATGATAATCTTTATTCTCAGTGCGTTTCATTATGTGACACCTGCTGTCATCTAGCTTTTATTCTCGAACATAGGGGATCTGTCTTTTATTTCCAAATGGAGAAGTCAAAAGTGCATGAAAAAGTAAACAAACAGGGGCCAATAAGGAGGATGATATTTTCACTATTGATATATTTCAGATTGATACAACATTAAAACGACTTCTAAGAACCTTTGTGAATTTACAATTTATTTGAGTGCAATTCGATTGTTCAGCAAGAGTTTCAATACAAGTGTTGGATCTTTTATTTTCTGACCTGGACATACTACCCAAGGGTGGATGGTCATGGTATTACAGGTTCAATTCAATGAGTCAGTGGCCGATTTTCTTTTTTGATGCTCTTTTCAATTACTCTTCCTTTCTGAATAACATGTTATACACTAATTTCAAATGGTCATAATATTTTCTACAACATTTTTATTATGTGATAAAGTTTTTGGGCTCATTACGTTTCCTGCCAACAAACTGTTTGGTTAAGGGCTATGGCATGCCTTGCTAAATATGATAGCATATGCATGTATTTAAAATATATGTTGGAAAGTGAAAGCATGTGAACAACAAAGGAAACATGAAAAAGATCTAAAACGTACATACACCATCCTTTATAAAAGGGTTAAGAAATAATCTGCACGCAATTGGATTCTTTCTTTTCAAAATGCAAAGAGTTGGTGATTCCAAATTAGAAAGTTATTTGCAGCGATGATTACATCTTTTGCTAAAAACAGCTCCTTTTCAGCCTGTCAGGTATTCAAAAAATATCAGGGCTCAGTAATGAGCAGTATACCACATCCAAGATGCTGAGAATTTGAAAAGCAAGGCAAAAAGGAATTGAGAGTACATGAAAGCATATAAATGAGTAAGTTTGTTGCCATTCAAAACCTTTTTCTGACCTTTCCTTCTATAGAAATGGCCCTAGATTTACAAAAAGCAACAGAATCACACCACTCTGTTCCCATGGTGGGAAAAGGATCTGATTGTCCAAAATGTATTGGTATGGAAGGAGCAGGGCTTCTTCACAGAAAACACGTTTTTTGAGTGGAGAAAAAAAGAGAAGAAAAGTGATTGCTAATATGGATTTGTATAGTGTGTCTAGAATTGCACTGATGAAGTAGCACACGTAAGATTGCAATCCCAGTATTACACCAAGAAATCTGCAACATGTGCAGCAATCGAGAAGAAACACTGGAAATGTTTGTGGATTTCTGACAATGGACCATTTCCTCTTCTTCCTAGTAGTCCTTGTCTGGCCTTAAAGGCATCACTGTTTCTTCGATACAGGTTCAGAGTGGTCACGAATATTGAAATGACAAAAGTAAGGCAGACTGCCACATGCAGTGCCTAATTTGGATGTGTCTGATGTTGTGGAGCTTCAACACTCTACTAGAAATGGGCCTTACAGTAATTTTTGGAAGAACTAGCAGGGGAAGCAGTTAGTTACAGCTCATTGCTAATGAGCAGCACTCCAGTACTATAGCAGTAATCCTCTCTCCTGAGCGCAAAGCATCAGGAGAGGTTGCCACAGAGAGAAAGGAAGGGGACACCCAAATACTTTTCCAGATCAGCTGAACTTAATCTAGCGATCAATGGGGCAATTATAAGTGTCACAACCAGTTTCCCTCACATCCAAGAACATTGGAAAAGTTACCCCATATTTATAGCATCAAAAGTATAGTATTGTGTTTGATAGGGTGAGAAATACAATATTTTACAAGGGGAAGATTAAAGAGTTCCAAAGTATTTGTGTTTTTTAACAGTGACTCTTGAAAATAATAAGTATTGTTATTACTTTGCAATTGGATGAATTTGGTGAAGAAATTATCCCACAATCCTCATATGTAAATTAGTTACTAAGGATTGTCCCATTCATTTCCTCTTGTTCTGTTTGAATCTAATATTCCTCCATAATTTCTTATTATGATAACAAAACTTTGAAGCAGATTAGTTGCAAATGACTGATGATAATAGATTGGACAGACATGTACATAAATTGCTCCATTGTGCTGGCACAATATTTATTCGAAACTGATAACATTCTAATACTTGATAATATTTTAACATTTTTAAGATATTTTGCTAAAAGCTTCTCAAGCAAAAAAACTACTTCCAGGGAAATATGCACTCTTCAAATTTAAAGAGTCAGCATCGAAGATGAGTCCGTGCATGACAACTATTAGAAATGAGAGGACATGGTGAAAGAACCATGTAAGAGTACGGAATGTATAGATGGAGGAAATTAGGTAAGGATGCGAGAGAATTCACATGCGTCAAAGAGAATATGGGTAACATTTATCTGGTGTTACTTAGTTGTGAAAACTGATTTGAGATGGCCAATTGTCAGTAATAGAAAACAAAATAAAACTACAGAACAGGTTTAAAAATAGGCACAGTACTGCATGGGAGACAATCCATCAATTGGTCACTGAGATGGGAAAACTTGACAGATATCAAGCACCAAAACTGAAGTTATGATGGAAATGGGAAAGCAACTCCTGAAGATTGTATGATTGAAAGGTGATTGGAAAATAAAAATTAATTAATTAGAAATCATGGTACATATTAAGATATGTATGTCACCTGTGAAAGAAAATTATTATTTGAAATTTACTGGTACACAATTTATTAAAAAACAAAAATAAATTGTTGTAGATGGCCAAAGCAATGTAATGCAATGATAATCTTTATTCTCAGTGCGTTTCATTATGTGACACCTGCTGTCATCTAGCTTTTATTCTCGAACATAGGGGATCTGTCTTTTATTTCCAAATGGAGAAGTCAAAAGTGCATGAAAAAGTAAACAAACAGGGGCCAATAAGGAGGATGATATTTTCACTATTGATATATTTCAGATTGATACAACATTAAAACGACTTCTAAGAACCTTTGTGAATTTACAATTTATTTGAGTGCAATTCGATTGTTCAGCAAGAGTTTCAATACAAGTGTTGGATCTTTTATTTTCTGACCTGGACATACTACCCAAGGGTGGATGGTCATGGTATTACAGGTTCAATTCAATGAGTCAGTGGCCGATTTTCTTTTTTGATGCTCTTTTCAATTACTCTTCCTTTCTGAATAACATGTTATACACTAATTTCAAATGGTCATAATATTTTCTACAACATTTTTATTATGTGATAAAGTTTTTGGGCTCATTACGTTTCCTGCCAACAAACTGTTTGGTTAAGGGCTATGGCATGCCTTGCTAAATATGATAGCATATGCATGTATTTAAAATATATGTTGGAAAGTGAAAGCATGTGAACAACAAAGGAAACATGAAAAAGATCTAAAACGTACATACACCATCCTTTATAAAAGGGTTAAGAAATAATCTGCACGCAATTGGATTCTTTCTTTTCAAAATGCAAAGAGTTGGTGATTCCAAATTAGAAAGTTATTTGCAGCGATGATTACATCTTTTGCTAAAAACAGCTCCTTTTCAGCCTGTCAGGTATTCAAAAAATATCAGGGCTCAGTAATGAGCAGTATACCACATCCAAGATGCTGAGAATTTGAAAAGCAAGGCAAAAAGGAATTGAGAGTACATGAAAGCATATAAATGAGTAAGTTTGTTGCCATTCAAAACCTTTTTCTGACCTTTCCTTCTATAGAAATGGCCCTAGATTTACAAAAAGCAACAGAATCACACCACTCTGTTCCCATGGTGGGAAAAGGATCTGATTGTCCAAAATGTATTGGTATGGAAGGAGCAGGGCTTCTTCACAGAAAACACGTTTTTTGAGTGGAGAAAAAAAGAGAAGAAAAGTGATTGCTAATATGGATTTGTATAGTGTGTCTAGAATTGCACTGATGAAGTAGCACACGTAAGATTGCAATCCCAGTATTACACCAAGAAATCTGCAACATGTGCAGCAATCGAGAAGAAACACTGGAAATGTTTGTGGATTTCTGACAATGGACCATTTCCTCTTCTTCCTAGTAGTCCTTGTCTGGCCTTAAAGGCATCACTGTTTCTTCGATACAGGTTCAGAGTGGTCACGAATATTGAAATGACAAAAGTAAGGCAGACTGCCACATGCAGTGCCTAATTTGGATGTGTCTGATGTTGTGGAGCTTCAACACTCTACTAGAAATGGGCCTTACAGTAATTTTTGGAAGAACTAGCAGGGGAAGCAGTTAGTTACAGCTCATTGCTAATGAGCAGCACTCCAGTACTATAGCAGTAATCCTCTCTCCTGAGCGCAAAGCATCAGGAGAGGTTGCCACAGAGAGAAAGGAAGGGGACACCCAAATACTTTTCCAGATCAGCTGAACTTAATCTAGCGATCAATGGGGCAATTATAAGTGTCACAACCAGTTTCCCTCACATCCAAGAACATTGGAAAAGTTACCCCATATTTATAGCATCAAAAGTATAGTATTGTGTTTGATAGGGTGAGAAATACAATATTTTACAAGGGGAAGATTAAAGAGTTCCAAAGTATTTGTGTTTTTTAACAGTGACTCTTGAAAATAATAAGTATTGTTATTACTTTGCAATTGGATGAATTTGGTGAAGAAATTATCCCACAATCCTCATATGTAAATTAGTTACTAAGGATTGTCCCATTCATTTCCTCTTGTTCTGTTTGAATCTAATATTCCTCCATAATTTCTTATTATGATAACAAAACTTTGAAGCAGATTAGTTGCAAATGACTGATGATAATAGATTGGACAGACATGTACATAAATTGCTCCATTGTGCTGGCACAATATTTATTCGAAACTGATAACATTCTAATACTTGATAATATTTTAACATTTTTAAGATATTTTGCTAAAAGCTTCTCAAGCAAAAAAACTACTTCCAGGGAAATATGCACTCTTCAAATTTAAAGAGTCAGCATCGAAGATGAGTCCGTGCATGACAACTATTAGAAATGAGAGGACATGGTGAAAGAACCATGTAAGAGTACGGAATGTATAGATGGAGGAAATTAGGTAAGGATGCGAGAGAATTCACATGCGTCAAAGAGAATATGGGTAACATTTATCTGGTGTTACTTAGTTGTGAAAACTGATTTGAGATGGCCAATTGTCAGTAATAGAAAACAAAATAAAACTACAGAACAGGTTTAAAAATAGGCACAGTACTGCATGGGAGACAATCCATCAATTGGTCACTGAGATGGGAAAACTTGACAGATATCAAGCACCAAAACTGAAGTTATGATGGAAATGGGAAAGCAACTCCTGAAGATTGTATGATTGAAAGGTGATTGGAAAATAAAAATTAATTAATTAGAAATCATGGTACATATTAAGATATGTATGTCACCTGTGAAAGAAAATTATTATTTGAAATTTACTGGTACACAATTTATTAAAAAACAAAAATAAATTGTTGTAGATGGCCAAAGCAATGTAATGCAATGATAATCTTTATTCTCAGTGCGTTTCATTATGTGACACCTGCTGTCATCTAGCTTTTATTCTCGAACATAGGGGATCTGTCTTTTATTTCCAAATGGAGAAGTCAAAAGTGCATGAAAAAGTAAACAAACAGGGGCCAATAAGGAGGATGATATTTTCACTATTGATATATTTCAGATTGATACAACATTAAAACGACTTCTAAGAACCTTTGTGAATTTACAATTTATTTGAGTGCAATTCGATTGTTCAGCAAGAGTTTCAATACAAGTGTTGGATCTTTTATTTTCTGACCTGGACATACTACCCAAGGGTGGATGGTCATGGTATTACAGGTTCAATTCAATGAGTCAGTGGCTGATTTTCTTTTTTGATGCTCTTTTCAATTACTCTTCCTTTCTGAATAACATGATATACACTAATTTCAAATGGTCATAATATTTTCTACAACATTTTTATTATGTGATAAAGTTTTTGGGCTCATTACGTTTCCTGCCAACAAACTGTTTGGTTAAGGGCTATGGCATGCCTTGCTAAATATGATTTACAAACAGGGGGGTTGTGATGAACAGAGTGTCTGAGTTAAACAGACCACTCTTACCCAGTCCAAAGATCAGGGCTTGATCCATCACCGTTATTTATCTCACTGCCCCATCCCAGCTCAGAACGTGGCTATATGCAAATCAGTCTGTCCCTGGCCCAGTGCATCATGGGAACAGGGCAGACTAAACTACCAAGCCAATTCTTCACCAGAAAGGAGACAAGCTACCGGGGACCGGTTTCTGGCATTTCAGCCTTCTTCGGCCCGGCTTGCTTGAATCCTGATGGAGCAGTGAGAAAGGGACTCATGTCTGAGTATACCCTGCCACACCTATAGTGGCCAAAAACGATTTACAAACAGGGGGGTGGTGATGAACAGAGTGTCTGAGTTAAACAGACCACTCTTACCCAGTCCAAAGATCAGGGCTTGATCCATCACCGTTATTTATCTCACTGCCCCATCCCAGCTCAGAACCTGGCTATATACAAATCAGTCTGTCCCTGGCCCAGTGCATCATGGGAACAGGGCAGACTAAACTACCAAGCCAATTCTTCACCAGAAAGGAGACAAGCTACCGGGGACCGGTTTCTGGCATTTCAGCCTTCTTCGGCCCGGCTTGCTTGAATCCTGATGGAGCAGTGAGAAAGGGACTCATGTCTGAGTATACCCTGCCACACCTATAGTGGCCAAAAACGATTTACAAACAGGGGGGTGGTGATGAACAGAGTGTCTGAGTTAAACAGACCACTCTTACCCAGTCCAAAGATCAGGGCTTGATCCATCACCGTTATTTATCTCACTGCCCCATCCCAGCTCAGAACCTGGCTATATGCAAATCAGTCTGTCCCTGGCCCAGTGCATCATGGGAACAGGGCAGACTAAACTACCAAGCCAATTCTTCACCAGAAAGGAGACAAGCTACCGGAGACCGGTTTCTGGCATTTCAGCCTTCTTCGGCCCGGCTTGCTTGAATCCTGATGGAGCAGTGAGAAAGGGACTCATGTCTGAGTATACCCTGCCACACCTATAGTGGCCAAAAACGATTTACAAACAGGGGGGTGGTGATGAACAGAGTGTCTGAGTTAAACAGACCACTCTTACCCAGTCCAAAGATCAGGGCTTGATCCATCACCGTTATTTATCTCACTGCCCCATCCCAGCTCAGAACCTGGCTATATGCAAATCAGTCTGTCCCTGGCCCAGTGCATCATGGGAACAGGGCAGACTAAACTACCAAGCCAATTCTTCACCAGAAAGGAGACAAGCTACCGGGGACCGGTTTCTGGCATTTCAGCCTTCTTCGGCCCGGCTTGCTTGAATCCTGATGGAGCAGTGAGAAAGGGACTCATGTCTGAGTATACCCTGCCACACCTATAGTGGCCAAAAACGATTTACAAACAGGGGGGTGGTGATGAACAGAGTGCACCATCAGGATTCAAGCAAGCCGGGCCGAAGACGGCTGAAATGCCAGAAACCGGTCCCCGGTAGCTTGTTTCCTTCCCAGTGTAAGAATTGGCTTTTGTAGTTTGGTTTGCCCTGTTCCCATCATGCACTGGGACAGGAACAGACTAATTTGCATACAGCCAGGTTCTGAAACTGGGATGGTGCAGTGAGCTAAAAAACGGTGTTGGATCTAGCCCTGATCTCTTGACTGGGTGAGAGTATTCTGCTTAATTCAGAGACTCTGTCCCTCACCACCCCTTGTTGTAAATATTTTTGTCCACCCTAAGCGTGGAAGGGTATACTCAGATGTGAGTCCCTTGCTCATTGCACCATCAGGATTCAAGCAAGCCGGGCCGAAGACGGCTAAAATGCCAGAAACCGGTCCCCGGTAGCTTGTTTCCTTCCCAGTGTAAGAATTGGCTTTTGTAGTTTGGTTTGCCCTGTTCCCATCATGCACTGGGACAGGAACAGACTAATTTGCATACAGCCAGGTTCTGAAACTGGGATGGTGCAGTGAGCTAAAAAACGGTGTTGGATCTAGCCCTGATCTCTTGACTGGGTGAGAGTATTCTGCTTAATTCAGAGACTCTGTCCCTCACCACCCCTTGTTGTAAATATTTTTGTCCACCCTAAGCGTGGAAGGGTATACTCAGATGTGAGTCCCTTGCTCATTGCACCATCAGGATTCAAGCAAGCCGGGCCGAAGACGGCTGAAATGCCAGAAACCGGTCCCCGGTAGCTTGTTTCCTTCCCAGTGTAAGAATTGGCTTTTGTAGTTTGGTTTGCCCTGTTCCCATCATGCACTGGGACAGGAACAGACTAATTTGCATACAGCCAGGTTCTGAAACTGGGATGGTGCAGTGAGCTAAAAAACGGTGTTGGATCTAGCCCTGATCTCTTGACTGGGTGAGAGTATTCTGCTTAATTCAGAGACTCTGTCCCTCACCACCCCTTTGTTGTAAATATTTTTGTCCACCCTAAGCGTGGAAGGGTATACTCAGATGTGAGTCCCTTGCTCATTGCACCATCAGGATTCAAGCAAGCCGGGCCGAAGACGGCTGAAACGCCAGAAACCGGTCCCCGGTAGCTTGTTTCCTTCCCAGTGTAAGAATTGGCTTTTGTAGTTTGGTTTGCCCTGTTCCCATCATGCACTGGGACAGGAACAGACTAATTTGCATACAGCCAGGTTCTGAAACTGGGATGGTGCAGTGAGCTAAAAAACGGTGTTGGATCTAGCCCTGATCTCTTGACTGGGTGAGAGTATTCTGCTTAATTCAGAGACTCTGTCCCTCACCACCCCTTGTTGTAAATATTGCTAAATATGATAGCATATGCATGTATTTAAAATATATGTTGGAAAGTGAAAGCATGTGAACAACAAAGGAAACATGAAAAAGATCTAAAACGTACATACACCATCCTTTATAAAAGGGTTAAGAAATAATCTGCACGCAATTGGATTCTTTCTTTTCAAAATGCAAAGAGTTGGTGATTCCAAATTAGAAAGTTATTTGCAGCGATGATTACATCTTTTGCTAAAAACAGCTCCTTTTCAGCCTGTCAGGTATTCAAAAAATATCAGTGCTCAGTAATGAGTAGTATACCACATCCAAGATGCTGAGAATTTGAAAAGCAAGGCAAAAAGGAATTGAAAGTACATGAAAGCATATAAATGAGTAAGTTTGTTGCCATTCAAAACCTTTTTCTGACCTTTCCTTCTATAGAAATGGCCCTAGATTTACAAAAAGCAACAGAATCACACCACTCTGTTCCCATGGTGGGAAAAGGATCTGATTGTCCAAAATGTATTGGTATGGAAGGAGCAGGGCTTCTTCACAGAAAACACGTTTTTTGAGTGGAGAAAAAAAGAGAAGAAAAGTGATTGCTAATATGGATTTGTATAGTGTGTCTAGAATTGCACTGATGAAGTAGCACACGTAAGATTGCAATCCCAGTATTACACCAAGAAATCTGCAACATGTGCAGCAATCGAGAAGAAACACTGGAAATGTTTGTGGATTTCTGACAATGGACCATTTCCTCTCCTTCCTAGTAGTCCTTGTCTGGCCTTAAAGGCATCACTGTTTCTTCGATACAGGTTCAGAGTGGTCACGAATATTGAAATGACAAAAGTAAGGCAGACTGCCACATGCAGTGCCTAATTTGGATGTGTCTGATGTTGTGGAGCTTCAACACTCTACTAGAAATGGGCCTTACAGTAATCTTGGGAAGAACTAGCAGGGGAAGCAGTTAGTTACAGCCCATTGCTAATGAGCAGCACTCCAGCACTAATCCTCTCTCCTGAGCGCAAAGCATCAGGAGAGGTTGCCACAGAGAGAAAGGAAGGGGACACCCAAATACTTTTCCAGATCAGCTGAACTTAATCTAGCGATCAATGGGGCAATTATAAGTGTCACAACCAGTTTCCCTCACATCCAAGAACATTGGAAAAGTTACCCCATATTTATAGCATCAAAAGTATAGTATTGTGTTTGATAGGGTGAGAAATACAATATTTTACAAGGGAAAGATTAAAGAGTTCCAAAGTATTTGTGTTTTTTAACAGTGACTCTTGAAAATAATAAGTATTGTTATTACTTTGCAATTGGATGAATTTGGTGAAGAAATTATCCCACAATCCTCATATGTAAATTAGTTACTAAGGATTGTCCCATTCATTTCCTCCTGTTCTGTTTGAATCTAATATTCCTCCATAATTTCTTATTATGATAACAAAACTTTGAAGCAGATTAGTTGCAAATGACTGATGATAATAGATTGGACAGACATGTACATAAATTGCTCCATTGTGCTGGCACAATATTTATTCAAAACTGATAACATTCTAATACTTGATAATATTTTAACATTTTTAAGATATTTTGCTAAAAGCTTCTCAAGCAAAAAAACTACTTCCAGGGAAATATGCACTCTTCAAATTTAAAGAGTCAGCATCGAAGATGAGTCCATGCATGACAACTATTAGAAATGAGAGGACATGGTGAAAGAACCATGTAAGAGTACGGAATGTATAGATGGAGGAAATTAGGTAAGGATGCGAGAGAATTCACATGCGTCAAAGAGAATATGGGTAACATTTATCTGGTGTTACTTAGTTGTGAAAACTGATTTGAGATGGCCAATTGTCAGTAATAGAAAACAAAATAAAACTACAGAACAGGTTTAAAAATAGGCACAGTACTGCATGGGAGACAATCCATCAATTGGTCACTGAGATGGGAAAACTTGACAGATATCAAGCACCAAAACTGAAGTTATGATGGAAATGGGAAAGCAACTCCTGAAGATTGTATGATTGAAAGGTGATTGGAAAATAAAAATTAATTAATTAGAAATCATGGTACATATTAAGATATGTATGTCACCTGTGAAAGAAAATTATTATTTGAAATTTACTGGTACACAATTTATTAAAAAACAAAAATAAATTGTTGTAGATGGCCAAAGCAATGTAATGCAATGATAATCTTTATTCTCAGTGCGTTTCATTATGTGACACCTGCTGTCATCTAGCTTTTATTCTCGAACATAGGGGATCTGTCTTTTATTTCCAAATGGAGAAGTCAAAAGTGCATGAAAAAGTAAACAAACAGGGGCCAATAAGGAGGATGATATTTTCACTATTGATATATTTCAGATTGATACAACATTAAAACGACTTCTAAGAACCTTTGTGAATTTACAATTTATTTGAGTGCAATTCGATTGTTCAGCAAGAGTTTCAATACAAGTGTTGGATCTTTTATTTTCTGACCTGGACATACTACCCAAGGGTGGATGGTCATGGTATTACAGGTTCAATTCAATGAGTCAGTGGCCGATTTTCTTTTTTGATGCTCTTTTCAATTACTCTTCCTTTCTGAATAACATGTTATACACTAATTTCAAATGGTCATAATATTTTCTACAACATTTTTATTATGTGATAAAGTTTTTGGGCTCATTACGTTTCCTGCCAACAAACTGTTTGGTTAAGGGCTATGGCATGCCTTGCTAAATATGATAGCATATGCATGTATTTAAAATATATGTTGGAAAGTGAAAGCATGTGAACAACAAAGGAAACATGAAAAAGATCTAAAACGTACATACACCATCCTTTATAAAAGGGTTAAGAAATAATCTGCACGCAATTGGATTCTTTCTTTTCAAAATGCAAAGAGTTGGTGATTCCAAATTAGAAAGTTATTTGCAGCGATGATTACATCTTTTGCTAAAAACAGCTCCTTTTCAGCCTGTCAGGTATTCAAAAAATATCAGTGCTCAGTAATGAGCAGTATACCACATCCAAGATGCTGAGAATTTGAAAAGCAAGGCAAAAAGGAATTGAGAGTACATGAAAGCATATAAATGAGTAAGTTTGTTGCCATTCAAAACCTTTTTCTGACCTTTCCTTCTATAGAAATGGCCCTAGATTTACAAAAAGCAACAGAATCACACCACTCTGTTCCCATGGTGGGAAAAGGATCTGATTGTCCAAAATGTATTGGTATGGAAGGAGCAGGGCTTCTTCACAGAAAACACGTTTTTTGAGTGGAGAAAAAAAGAGAAGAAAAGTGATTGCTAATATGGATTTGTATAGTGTGTCTAGAATTGCACTGATGAAGTAGCACACGTAAGATTGCAATCCCAGTATTACACCAAGAAATCTGCAACATGTGCAGCAATCGAGAAGAAACACTGGAAATGTTTGTGGATTTCTGACAATGGACCATTTCCTCTTCTTCCTAGTAGTCCTTGTCTGGCCTTAAAGGCATCACTGTTTCTTCGATACAGGTTCAGAGTGGTCACGAATATTGAAATGACAAAAGTAAGGCAGACTGCCACATGCAGTGCCTAATTTGGATGTGTCTGATGTTGTGGAGCTTCAACACTCTACTAGAAATGGGCCTTACAGTAATTTTTGGAAGAACTAGCAGGGGAAGCAGTTAGTTACAGCTCATTGCTAATGAGCAGCACTCCAGTACTATAGCAGTAATCCTCTCTCCTGAGCGCAAAGCATCAGGAGAGGTTGCCACAGAGAGAAAGGAAGGGGACACCCAAATACTTTTCCAGATCAGCTGAACTTAATCTAGCGATCAATGGGGCAATTATAAGTGTCACAACCAGTTTCTCTCACATCCAAGAACATTGGAAAAGTTACCCCATATTTATAGCATCAAAAGTATAGTACTGTGTTTGATAGGGTGAGAAATACAATATTTTACAAGGGGAAGATTAAAGAGTTCCAAAGTATTTGTGTTTTTTAACAGTGACTCTTGAAAATAATAAGTATTGTTATTACTTTGCAATTGGATGAATTTGGTGAAGAAATTATCCCACAATCCTCATATGTAAATTAGTTACTAAGGATTGTCCCATTCATTTCCTCTTGTTCTGTTTGAATCTAATATTCCTCCATAATTTCTTATTATGATAACAAAACCTTGAAGCAGATTAGTCGCAAATGACTGATGATAATAGATTGGACAGACATGTACATAAATTGCTCCATTGTGCTGGCACAATATTTATTCGAAAACTGATAACATTCTAATACTTGATAATATTTTAACATTTTTAAGATATTTTGCTAAAAGCTTCTCTAGCAAAAAAACTACTTCCAGGGAAATATGCACTCTTCAAATTTAAAGAGTCAGCATCGAAGATGAGTCCGTGCATGACAACTATTAGAAATGAGAGGACATGGTGAAAGAACCATGTAAGAGTATGGAATGTATAGATGGAGGAAATTAGGTAAGGATACGAGAGAATTCACATGCGTCAAAGAGAATATGGGTAACATTTATCTGGTGTTACTTAGTTGTGAAAACTGATTTGAGATTGCCAATTGTCAGTAATAGAAAACAAAATAAAACTACAGAACAGGTTTAAAAATAGGCACAGTACTGCATGGGAGACAATCCATCAATTGGTCACTGAGATGGGAAAACTTGACAGATATCAAGCACCAAAACTGAAGTAATGATGGAAATGGGAAAGCAACTCCTGAAGATTGTATGATTGAAAGGTGATTGGAAAATAAAAATTAATTAATTAGAAATCATGGTACATATTAAGATATGTATGTCACCTGTGAAAGAAAATTATTATTTGAAATTTACTGGTACACAATTTATTAAAAAACAAAAATAAATTGTTGTAGATGGCCAAAGCAATGTAATGCAATGATAATCTTTATTCTCAGTGCGTTTCATTATGTGACACCTGCTGTCATTTAGCTTTTATTCTCGAACATAGGGGATCTGTCTTTTATTTCCAAATGGAGAAGTCAAAAGTGCATGAAAAAGTAAACAAACAGGGGCCAATAAGGCGGATGATTCTTTCACTATTGATATATTTCAGATTGATACAACATTAAAACGACTTCTAAGAACCTTTGTGAATTTACAATTTATTTGAGTGCAATTCGATTGTTCAGCAAGAGTTTCAATACAAGTGTTGGATCTTTTATTTTCTGACCTGGACATACTACCCAAGGGTGGATGGTCATGGTATTACAGGTTCAATTCAATGAGTCAGTGGTCGATTTTCTTTTTTGATGCTCTTTTCAATTACTCTTCCTTTCTGAATAACATGTTATACACTAATTTCAAATGGTCATAATATTTTCTACAACATTTTTATTATGTGATAAAGTTTTTGGGCTCATTCCGTTTCCTGCCAACAAACTGTTTGGTTAAGGGCTATGGCATGCCTTGCTAAATATGATAGCATATGCATGTATTTAAAATATATGTTGGAAAGTGAAAGCATGTGAACAACAAAGGAAACATGAAAAAGATCTAAAACGTACATACACCATCCTTTATAAAAGGGTTAAGAAATAATCTGCACGCAATTGGATTCTTTCTTTTCAAAATGCAAAGAGTTGGTGGTTCCAAATTAGAAAGTTATTTGCAGCGATGATTACATCTTTTGCTAAAAACAGCTCCTTTTCAGCCTGTCAGGTATTCAAAAAATATCAGTGCTCAGTAATGAGTAGTATACCACATCCAAGATGCTGAGAATTTGAAAAGCAAGGCAAAAAGGAATTGAGAGTACATGAAAGCATATAAATGAGTAAGTTTGTTGCCATTCAAAACCTTTTTCTGACCTTTCCTTCTATAGAAATGGCCCTAGATTTACAAAAAGCAACAGAATCACACCACTCTGTTCCCATGGTGGGAAAAGGATCAGATTGCCCAAAATGTATTGGTATGGAAGGAGCAGGGCTTCTTCACGGAAAACACGTTTTTTGAGTGGAGAAAAAAAGAGAAGAAAAGTGATTGCTAATATGGATTTGTATAGTGTGTCTAGAATTGCACTGATGAACTAGCACACGTAAGATTGCAATCCCAGTATTACACCAAGAAATCTGCAACATGTGCAGCAATCGAGAAGAAACACTGGAAATGTTTGTGGATTTCTGACAATGGACCATTTCCTCTCCTTCCTAGTAGTCCTTGTCTGGCCTTAAAGGCATCACTGTTTCTTCGATACAGGTTCAGAGTGGTCACGAATATTGAAATGACAAAAGTAAGGCAGACTGCCACATGCAGTGCCTAATTTGGATGTGTCTGATGTTGTGGAGCTTCAACACTCTACTAGAAATGGGCCTTACAGTAATCTTTGGAAGAACGAGCAGGGGAAGCAGTTAGTTACAGCCCATTGCTAATGAGCAGCACTCCAGTACTATGGCAGTAATCCTCTCTCCTGAGCGCAAAGCATCAGGAGAGTTTGCCACAGAGAGAAAGGAAGGGGACACCCAAATACTTTTCCAGATCAGCTGAACTTAATCTAGCGATCAATAGGGGAATTATAAGTGTCACAACCAGTTTCCCTCACATCCAAGAACATTGGAAAAGCTACCCCATATTTATAGCATCAAACGTATAGTATTGTGTTTAATAGGGTGAGAAATACAATATTTTACAAGGGGAAGATTAAAGAGTTCCAAAGTATTTGTGTTTTTTAACAGTGACTCTTGAAAATAATAAGTATTGTTATTACTTTGCAATTGGATGAATTTGGTGAAGAAATTATCCCACAATCCTCATATGTAAATTAGTTACTAAGGATTGTCCCATTCATTTCCTCTTGTTCTGTTTGAATCTAATATTCCTCTATAATTTCTTATTATGATAACAAAACTTTGAAGCAGATTAGTCGCAAATGACTGATGATAATAGATTGGACAGACATGTACATAAATTGCTCCATTGTGCTGGCACAATATTTATTCGAAAACTGATAACATTCTAATACTTGATAATATTTTAACATTTTTAAGATATTTTGCTAAAAGCTTCTCAATCAAAAAAACTACTTCCAGGGAAATATGCACTCTTCAAATTTAAAGAGTCAGCATCGAAGATGAGTCCGTGCATGACAACTATTAGAAATGAGAGGACATGGTGAAAGAACCATGTAAGAGTACGGAATGTATAGATGGAGGAAATTAGGTAAGGATGCGAGAGAATTCACATGCGTCAAAGAGAATATGGGTAAAATTTATCTGGTGTTACTTAGTTGTGAAAACTGATTTGAGATTGCCAATTGTCAGTAATAGAAAACAAAATAAAACTACAGAACAGGTTTAAAAATAGGCACAGTACTACATGGGAGACAATCCATCAATTGGTCACTGAGATGGGAAAACTTGACGATATCAAGCACCAAAACTGAAGTAATGATGGAAATGGGAAAGCAACTCCTGAAGATTGTATGATTGAAAGGTGATTGGAAAATAAAAATTAATTAATTAGAAATCATGGTACATATTAAGATATGTATGTCACCTGTGAAAGAAAATTATTATTTGAAATTTACTGGTACACAATTTATTAAAAAACAAAAATAAATTGTTGTAGATGGCCAAAGCAATGTAATGCAATGATAATCTTTATTCTCAGTGCGTTTCATTATGTGACACCTGCTGTCATCTAGCTTTTATTCTCGAACATAGGGGATCTGTCTTTTATTTCCAAATGGAGAAGTCAAAAGTGCATGAAAAAGTAAACAAACAGGGGCCAATAAGGAGGATGATATTTTCACTATTGATATATTTCAGATTGATACAACATTAAAACGACTTCTAAGAACCTTTGTGAATTTACAATTTATTTGAGTGCAATTCGATTGTTCAGCAAGAGTTTCAATACAAGTGTTGGATCTTTTATTTTCTGACCTGGACATACTACCCAAGGGTGGATGGTCATGGTATTACAGGTTCAATTCAATGAGTCAGTGGTCGATTTTCTTTTTTGATGCTCTTTTCAATTACTCTTCCTTTCTGAATAACATGTTATACACTAATTTCAAATGGTCATAATATTTTCTACAACATTTTTATTATGTGATAAAGTTTTTGGGCTCATTCCGTTTCCTGCCAACAAACTGTTTGGTTAAGGGCTATGGCATGCCTTGCTAAATATGATAGCATATGCATGTATTTAAAATATATGTTGGAAAGTGAAAGCATGTGAACAACAAAGGAAACATGAAAAAGATCTAAAACGTACATACACCATCCTTTATAAAAGGGTTAAGAAATAATCTGCACGCAATTGGATTCTTTCTTTTCAAAATGCAAAGAGTTGGTGATTCCAAATTAGAAAGTTATTTGCAGCGATGATTACATCTTTTGCTAAAAACAGCTCCTTTTCAGCCTGTCAGGTATTCAAAAAATATCAGTGCTCAGTAATGAGTAGTATACCACATCCAAGATGCTGAGAATTTGAAAAGCAAGGCAAAAAGGAATTGAGAGTACATGAAAGCACATAAATGAGTACGTTTGTTGCCATTCAAAACCTTTTTCTGACCTTTCCTTCTATAGAAATGGCCCTAGATTTACAAAAAGCAACAGAATCACACCACTCTGTTCCCATGGTGGGAAAAGGATCTGATTGTCCAAAATGTATTGGTATGGAAGGAGCAGGGCTTCTTCACAGAAAACACGTTTTTTGAGTGGAGAAAAAAAGAGAAGAAAAGTGATTGCTAATATGGATTTGTATAGTGTGTCTAGAATTGCACTGATGAACTAGCACACGTAAGATTGCAATCCCAGTATTACACCAAGAAATCTGCAACATGTGCAGCAATCGAGAAGAAACACTGGAAATGTTTGTGGATTTCTGACAATGGACCATTTCCTCTCCTTCCTAGTAGTCCTTGTCTGGCCTTAAAGGCATCACTGTTTCTTCGATACAGGTTCAGAGTGGTCACGAATATTGAAATGACAAAAGTAAGGCAGACTGCCACATGCAATGCCTAATTTGGATGTGTCTGATGTTGTGAAGCTTCAACACTCTACTAGAAATGGGCCTTACAGTAATCTTTGGAAGATTGAGCAGGGGAAGCAGTTAGTTACAGCCCACTGCTAATGAGCAGCACTCCAGTACTATGGCAGTAATCCTCTCTCCTGAGCGCAAAGCATCAGAAGAGTTTGCCACAGAGAGAAAGGAAGGGGACACCCAAATACTTTTCCAGATCAGCTGAACTTAATCTAGCGATCAATAGGGGAATTATAAGTGTCACAACCAGTTTCCCTCACATCCAAGAACATTGGAAAAGCTACCCCATATTTATAGCATCAAACGTATAGTATTGTGTTTAATAGGGTGAGAAATACAATATTTTACAAGGGGAAGATTAAAGAGTTCCAAAGTATTTGTGTTTTTTAACAGTGACTCTTGAAAATAATAAGTATTGTTATTACTTTGCAATTGGATGAATTTGGTGAAGAAATTATCCCACAATCCTCATATGTAAATTAGTTACTAAGGATTGTCCCATTCATTTCCTCTTGTTCTGTTTGAATCTAATATTCCTCTATAATTTCTTATTATGATAACAAAACTTTGAAGCAGATTAGTCGCAAATGACTGATGATAATAGATTGGACAGACATGTACATAAATTGCTCCATTGTGCTGGCACAATATTTATTCGAAAACTGATAACATTCTAATACTTGATAATATTTTAACATTTTTAAGATATTTTGCTAAAAGCTTCTCAATCAAAAAAACTACTTCCAGGGAAATATGCACTCTTCAAATTTAAAGAGTCAGCATCGAAGATGAGTCCGTGCATGACAACTATTAGAAATGAGAGGACATGGTGAAAGAACCATGTAAGAGTACGGAATGTATAGATAGAGGAAATTAGGTAAGGATGCGAGAGAATTCACATGCGTCAAAGAGAATATGGGTAAAATTTATCTGGTGTTACTTAGTTGTGAAAACTGATTTGAGATTGCCAATTGTCAGTAATAGAAAACAAAATAAAACTACAGAACAGGTTTAAAAATAGGCACAGGACTGCATGGGAGACAATCCATCAATTGGTCACTGAGATGGGAAAACTTGACGATATCAAGCACCAAAACTGAAGTAATGATGGAAATGGGAAAGCAACTCCTGAAGATTGTATGATTGAAAGGTGATTGGAAAATAAAAAATAATTAATTAGAAATCATGGTACATATTAAGATATGTATGTCACCTGTGAAAGAAAATTATTATTTGAAATTTACTGGTACACAATTTATTAAAAAACAAAAATAAATTGTTGTAGATGGCCAAAGCAATGTAATGCAATGATAATCTTTATTCTCAGTGCGTTTCATTATGTGACACCTGCTGTCATCTAGCTTTTATTCTCGAACATAGGGGATCTGTCTTTTATTTCCAAATGGAGAAGTCAAAAGTGCATGAAAAAGTAAACAAACAGGGGCCAATAAGGAGGATGATATTTTCACTATTGATATATTTCAGATTGATACAACATTAAAACGACTTCTAAGAACCTTTGTGAATTTACAATTTATTTGAGTGCAATTCGATTGTTCAGCAAGAGTTTCAATACAAGTGTTGGATCTTTTATTTTCTGACCTGGACATACTACCCAAGGGTGGATGGTCATGGTATTACAGGTTCAATTCAATGAGTCAGTGGTCGATTTTCTTTTTTGATGCTCTTTTCAATTACTCTTCCTTTCTGAATAACATGTTATACACTAATTTCAAATGGTCATAATATTTTCTACAACATTTTTATTATGTGATAAAGTTTTTGGGCTCATTCCGTTTCCTGCCAACAAACTGTTTGGTTAAGGGCTATGGCATGCCTTGCTAAATATGATAGCATATGCATGTATTTAAAATATATGTTGGAAAGTGAAAGCATGTGAACAACAAAGGAAACATGAAAAAGATCTAAAACGTACATACACCATCCTTTATAAAAGGGTTAAGAAATAATCTGCACGCAATTGGATTCTTTCTTTTCAAAATGCAAAGAGTTGGTGATTCCAAATTAGAAAGTTATTTGCAGCGATAATTACATCTTTTGCTAAAAACAGCTCCTTTTCAGCCTGCCAGGTATTCAAAAAATATCAGTGCTCAGTAATGAGTAGTATACCACATCCAAGATGCTGAGAATTTGAAAAGCAAGGCAAAAAGGAATTGAGAGTACATGAAAGCACATAAATGAGTACGTTTGTTGCCATTCAAAACCTTTTTCTGACCTTTCCTTCTATAGAAATGGCCCTAGATTTACAAAAAGCAACAGAATCACACCACTCTGTTCCCATGGTGGGAAAAGGATCTGATTGTCCAAAATGTATTGGTATGGAAGGAGCAGGGCTTCTTCACGGAAAACACGTTTTTTGAGTGGAGAAAAAAAGAGAAGAAAAGTGATTGCTAATATGGATTTGTATAGTGTGTCTAGAATTGCACTGATGAAGTAGCACACGTAAGATTGCAATCCCAGTATTACACCAAGAAATCTGCAACATGTGCAGCAATCGAGAAGAAACACTGGAAATGTTTGTGGATTTATGACAATGGACCATTTCCTCTCCTTCCTAGTAGTCCTTGTCTGGCCTTAAAGGCATCACTGTTTCTTCGATACAGGTTCAGAGTGGTCACAAATATTGAAATGACAAAAGTAAGGCAGACTGCCACATGCAGTGCCTAATTTGGATGTGTCTGATGTTGTGGAGCTTCAACACTCTACTAGAAATGGGCCTTACAGTAATCTTTGGAAGAACTAGCAGGGGAAGCAGTTACAGCCTGATTCATGAAGTGAAATTGCGCCCGCAATCGCTGCGAAAACGCAAATGCGGGCGCAATTTCCATAATCGGCATTCAACAACAAAATAGCGAATTCGCTAACACATATTAGCGAATTCGCTAATATAATCGCAGAATCCCTGCCGCTGAGCATTAGCGATTCGGTAATAGCGACACACCACGGAATCTGCGAAAATAATAGCGAATTCGCAATAGAAAATCGCAATCGGCATTCAAGAAAAATCGCTATTTGCGAAAAACCCAAAAATCGCTATTTGCACGGCGCAAAATAAGGACAACTCAAAGCAGGTGGTAACCATGAAAGGCATAGAAAATATTTTTTCAAAAAAACGTTGTCCTATCACCAACAGGGCCAGGCCTGACCAATCACACATAAGGACATTCAGCAGCAGCATTAGGCTTTCCACAATGCCTGGGATGTACATGGTGGTGAGGCGGCGAAGGCTACAGCGAGCAGCACGGAGGAGACGCATGAGGCAGGCAAGGATTTACCGGCTGCGGGTCACCTTGCTGGGCCAAACCAGA
Source organism: Lissotriton vulgaris (assembly GCF_964263255.1). Lineage (NCBI taxonomy): Eukaryota > Metazoa > Chordata > Amphibia > Caudata > Salamandridae > Lissotriton > Lissotriton vulgaris. Next base: position 570,156,370 of record NC_141694.1, on the reverse strand, counting down.
GAACAGATTTATGCTAAATACAGGCTGAATGGGGAAATGATCACCTGGCTGATACAAGAACTCGACCCCATCATGCAGCACCCAACAAGGCGAAACAATTCTGTGCCCACACATGTGCAGGTATTGTGTAGCCTGCACCTCCTGGCCTCCGGAAGCTTCCAGGGGGTAGTAGCGGCCGCTGGGGGAATATCCCAGCCCACCATGTCACGCTGCCTCAACAGTTTTGTAGACGCCATGCTCACCCAGCTACACCGTCACATCAAATTCCCCGCCAGCCAACAGGAATTGGACATGACAAAGCTACAATTCTACAATGTAGCCCATTTTCCACATGTGCTCGGATGCATAGACTGTACCCACGTCGCCGTCTGCCCACCAGCTGGCATGGAGTATATGTTCCGCAACAGAAAGTGCTACCACTCCCTCAACATCCAGATGGTCTGCAATGCCAAGACATACATCACTGACATTGTCTCACGGTACCCAGGGAGTACCCATGACTCCTTCATCTTCCGGCACAGCGCACTCCACACACGGCTGGTCAGGGGAGAGTTTGGGGAAGGACACCTACTTGGTAAGTACACTTTGATTGAAATGTCACATTGCAAAGATGTAACAGCGCAGCACAGGCAATCACCATCTGCTCCTCCCATTCAGGTGACAGTGGCTACGCCCTCCGTGAATACCTCCTGACCCCATACCTCAACCCTGCTACACCCCAGCAACGGCGCTACAATATTGCTCACATACGGACAAGAAATTGCATAGAAAGGACATTTGGCCTGCTCAAGAGCAGGTTCCGCATACTGCACAAGACAGGTGGGGCCATGTATTACAGTCCTGCAAAGTGCTGCCGCATAGTGGCTGTCTGCGCAATACTACATAACATTGCAACCAAGCGCCGGATACCTGTTGACATCTCTGGCAGTGAATCTGAGGGGGACAACCAGCCACCTGCACATGCGCGCCATGCACAAGGGGAGACCCCAGCAGAAGGGCACAGACGTCGCAACCACATCACAGTGAACAGTTTCTAGTACAACCACTGCCATCACCCCACTAATCAACAATGCATGCAAAATGTAAAGAAGACACAACGCTAATGTGTGTAGGAAAAGAAATGTATTTGTTCAATTCACAAAAGTAAATGTAATGGTCCGTGCAAAAGGTCAAAATAAAAGTACCTGTTCAAATCACAAAAGTAAATGTAATGGTCCGTGCCAAAGGTCAAAATAAAAGTACCTGTTCAATTCACAAAAGTAAATGTAATGGTCCGTGCAAAAGGTCAAAATAAAAGTACCTGTTCAAATCACAAAAGTAAATGTAATGGTCCGTGCAAAAGGTCAAAATAAAAGTACCTGTTCAAATCACAAAAGTAAATGTAATGGTCCGTGCCAAATTAGTCCCACAAACAGTATTACGGCATACTGCTGTGCTTGCCAGGCTTCACCTCAGCCTGTGCCAGTGGTGATTACAGTCCTCTAGGTGTGCCTAGAGCATGACCCTCCACAACGCCTCTGAGGGCCTTCCTCCTCCGGGGCGTCAGGCAATGGGGGGGTCCTGGTGCTGCGGGTGGGTAGTGGGGCCTGTGAGGCTGATTGCGAGCTCAGGCTGGACGCCCCCTCACTCGCATCATCACCCCCCACAACAGATGGAATGGGTGGAGGGTGAAGAGCCACGACAGCCGTGGTGAGGGTCTCCAGCACCCTCGACATGTCCACACTGCACTGTATGACAGTGTGCTGCTGTGTCAGACAGCGCCTCGCCAGTAGGGATGTGGCATTTGCCGACACATAGCTTGCCCTGCTGTAGGTGCCAAGCTGTGTCAACAGTTGGCGGTGGTGCCGGCGTTGGCCACCGTACATTCTATTCATGGCGCGGGTGTTAGCCTCCACGGCTGCAGCTATGCGGGCCATTCCATTGCCCACACCGGCCAGGTCGGCCCTCATGCCTTCAATCTGTGTAGCAACACATGCCACGTTGCGGCCAATGTTGCATAGTTGGAGGTGAATTGCCCCCTGCTGCCGTGCCTGGCGCTGGTGTATGTGCAGCATCCGTCGCTCGATGCTGAGCCGCGCCTGTCCATCACCATTGGCCCGCCTGGTAGCAGCTGCGGATCGCTGGCGTGACCTGCCACGCCTGCCCTGCTGGCCGGATTGTGAGGCTGGGGGCTGACTGGACAGTGGCGCAGCCCCGGATGTTGAGGTGCCAGCTGATGGGGGTGAGGCCACCGGTGTTGCAGGTGTGCTCGTCGCTGGGGGTGTGCCTGCTGGTGTGGCTGTGGCAGTCGCTGCGGGGGCCACAGGAGTGACTGACCTGGCTGCAGCTCTGGGAGGAGCAGCGGTGGCAGGGAGCACAATGGGGGCTGCGATGGCAGCAGATGAGGGCGCTGCAGCAGTTGCAGGTGGGACGCTGCTGGTGATAGTTGATGGTGGTACAGTTGCAGCGTTAGGGGCTGGTGCCTGGGTATGTGTTGGCTCCTCCAGGACGCTGTCGTCAATCACCAGCCTGTCACTGTCACTGGTATCTCCACCTGTGGGGGTAAGTGGAGGACCATTAGTTGTATGCATCTGGCAGACGTGCAGTTGCTACATGCATGCTGGGTGACATTCCCTGAATGGCAGTGGCTTTGTGTGCATTGGGACCTGACTACATCTCCCACAATGGCTGCATTGTGGTACTACTACATTGTGGCCAGACTACATCTCCCACAATGCTTCAGGACAATCCTTGATGTGCAACAATTACATGCCTATGGGACATTGGGGGGGCCTATTTGGTCATGGACATCCACAGGGTGCAGGGTCGCAGTCGCATGCCACTTACCTTGGGTGTCTTGTGTGGGGGCAGATGAGTCCAGTGCAGTGAAACCCACAACGGCCTCCATCTCGAGGGTGTTTTCCACCTGGTCCTCCAGGGCGGTGTTCGGTGGTACCGTCGGACCTCCTCCTCCTGTGCCCGAGGACTCCCCAAGGCGCGCCGCCACCTTCTCCTTGGCACGACCTCGGAGGTCGTACCACCTCTTCTTCAGTTCTTCAAGGGACCTGGCCGCCACTCCCACCGAGTTAACTGCAGAGGCTATCCCCTGCCAAATGCGCCTCTTCTCCATTTCCGGGACCCTCCTGGAATTTGCACCGAACAGTTGGTCATGGTTAGCCACGACTCCCTCGATGAGGTGCTCCAGCTCCTGCTCGCTGAATTTGAGCTTTCGCTTCCTCCCAGCCGAGCTGCTGGTCCCTGGTGCAGCTTCCTCTGCCATGTTATGGGTTGTGGCTCTGTGGTTCACTCTACAAGCCAAGATGTGCAGCTGCTCTTCTATCTGCTCCCTGTCTCTCTGCCTCAATGTGCAAAATGGTGCTGGGAACCGGCAGCTTCCTGGTTGTGATGTCATCACTGGGCTCGAAATGCGACTTCCCGTTTTCCCGATCTCGCGAGTTTGCGATCTCGCAAATAGCGATATCGCTAATAGCGACATCGCTATTTGCGAGATCGCAGTCCAGCCGCGGGTAGGCCGAAATAGCGATTAATCTGCGATTAATCGCAATTTCGATCGGATCGCTATCGGATTTTGCGATCGCGTTCGAATCGCTTTTTTTTATCGCAATTCTTCATGAATTCGGATTTGCGATTTCTGAATAGCGACTCGCTATTTTTCGCTATTTCAGAATCGCAAATGCCGATTTTCATGAATATGGCGGTTAGTTACAGCCCATTGCTAATGAGCAGCACTCCAGTACTATGGCAGTAATCCTCTCTCCTGAGCGCAAAGCATCAGGAGAGGTTGCCACAGAGAGAAAGGAAGGGGACACCAAAATACTTTTCCAGATCAGCTGAACTTAATCTAGCGATCAATGGGGCAATTATAAGTGTCACAACCAGTTTCCCTCACATCCAAGAACATTGGAAAATTTACCCCATATTTATAGCATCAAAAGTATAGTATTGTGTTTGATAGGGTGAGAAATACAATATTTTACAAGGGGAAGATTAAAGAGTTCCAAAGTATTTGTGTTTTTTAACAGTGACTCTTGAAAATAATAAGTATTGTTATTACTTTGCAATTGGATGAATTTGGTGAAGAAATTATCCCACAATCCTCATATGTAAATTAGTTACTAAGGATTGTCCCATTCATTTCCTCTTGTTCTGTTTGAATCTAATATTCCTCCATAATTTCTTATTATGATAACAAAACTTTGAAGCAGATTAGTCACAAATGACTGATGATAATAGATTGGACTGACATGTACATAAATTGCTCCATTGTGCTGGCACAATATTTATTCGAAAACTGATAACATTCTAATACTTGATAATATTTTAACATTTTTAAGATATTTTGCTAAAAGCTTCTCAAGCAAAAAAACCACTTCCAGGGAAATATGCACTCTTCAAATTTAAAGAGTCAGCATCGAAGATGAGTCCGTGCATGACAACTATTAGAAATGAGAGGACATGGTGAAAGAACCATGTAAGAGTACGGAATGTATAGATGGAGGAAATTAGGTAAGGATGCGAGAGAATTCACATGCGTCAAAGAGAATATGGGTAACATTTATCTGGTGTTACTTAGTTGTGAAAACTGATTTGAGATTGCCAATTGTCAGTAATAGAAAACAAAATAAAACTACAGAACAGGTTTAAAAATAGGCACAGTACTGCATGGGAGACAATCCATCAATTGGTCACTGAGATGGGAAAACTTGACAGATATCAAGCACCAAAACTGAAGTAATGATGGAAATGGGAAAGCAACTCCTGAAGATTGTATGATTGAAAGGTGATTGGAAAATAAAAATTAATTAATTAGAAATCATGGTACACATTAAGATATGTATGTCACCTGTGAAAGAAAATTATTATTTGAAATTTACTGGTACACAATTTATTAAAAAACAAAAATAAATTGTTGTAGATGTCCAAAGCAATGTAATGCAATGATAATCTTTATTCTCAGTGCGTTTCATTATGTGACACCTGCTGTCATCTAGCTTTTATTCTCGAGCATAGGGGATCTGTCTTTTATTTCCAAATGGAGAAGTCAAAAGTGCATGAAAAAGTAAACAAACAAGGGCCAATAAGGAGGATGATATTTTCACTATTGATATATTTCAGATTGATACAACATTAAAACGACTTCTAAGAACCTTTGTGAATTTACAATTTATTTGAGTGCAATTCGATTGTTCAGCAAGAGTTTCAATACAAGTGTTGGATCTTTTATTTTCTGACCTGAACATACTACCCAAGGGTGGATGGTCATGGTATTACAGGTTCAATTCAATGAGTCAGTGGCCGATTTTCTTTTTTGATGCTCTTTTCAATTACTCTTCCTTTCTGAATAACATGTTATACACTAATTTCAAATGGTCATAATATTTTCTACAACATTTTTATTATGTGATAAAGTTTTTGAGCTCATTCCGTTTCCTGCCAACAAACTGTTTGGTTAAGGGCTATGGCATGCCTTGCTAAATATGATAGCATATGCATGTATTTAAAATATATGTTGGAAAGTGAAAGCATGTGAACAACAAAGGAAACATGAAAAAGATCTAAAACGTACATACACCATCCTTTATAAAAGGGTTAAGAAATAATCTGCACGTAATTGGATTCTTTCTTTTCAAAATGCAAAGAGTTGGTGATTCCAAATTAGAAAGTTATTTGCAGCGATGATTACATCTTTTGCTAAAAACAGCTCCTTTTCAGCCCGTCAGGTATTCAAAAAATATCAGTGCTCAGTAATGAGTAGTATAACACATCCAAGATGCTGAGAATTTGAAAAGCAAGGCAAAAAGGAATTGAGAGTACATGAAAGCATATAAATGAGTAAGTTTGTTGCCATTCAAAACCTTTTTCTGACCTTTCCTTCTATAGAAATGGCCCTAGATTTACAAAAAGCAACAGAATCACACCACTCTGTTCCCATGGTGGGAAAAGGATCTGATTGTCCAAAATGTATTGGTATGGAAGGAGCAGGGCTTCTTCACAGAAAACACGTTTTTTGAGTGGAGAAAAAAAGAGAAGAAAAGTGATTGCTAATATGGATTTGTATAGTGTGTCTAGAATTGCACTGATGAAGTAGCACACGTATGATTGCAATCCCAGTATTACACCAAGAAATCTGCAACATGTGCAGCAATCGAGAAGAAACACTGGAAATGTTTGTGGATTTCTGACAATGGACCATTTCCTCTCCTTCCTAGTAGTCCTTGTCTGGCCTTAAAGGCATCACTGTTTCTTCGATACAGGTTCAGAGTGGTCACGAATATTGAAATGACAAAAGTAAGGCAGACTGCCACATGCAGTGCCTAATTTGGATGTGTCTGATGTTGTGGAGCTTCAACACTCTACTAGAAATTGGCCTTACAGTAATCTTTGGAAGAACTAGCAGGGGAAGCAGTTAGTTACAGCCCATTGCTAATGAGCAGAACTCCAGTACTATGGCAGTAATCCTCTCTCCTGAGCGCAAAGCATCAGGAGAGGTTGCCACAGAGAGAAAGGAAGGGGATACCCAAATATTTTTCCAGATCAGCTGAACTTAATCTAGCGATCAATGGGGTAATTATAAGTGTCACAACCAGTTTCCCTCACATCCAAGAACATTGGAAAAGTTACCCCATATTTATAGCATCAAAAGTATAGTATTGTGTTTGATAGGGTGAGAAATACAATATTTTACAAGGGGAAGATTAAAGAGTTCCAAAGTATTTGTGTTTTTTAACAGTGACTCTTGAAAATAATAAGTATTGTTATTACTTTGCAATTGGATGAATTTGGTGAAGAAATTATCCCACAATCCTCATATGTAAATTAGTTACTAAGGATTGTCCCATTCATTTCCTCTTGTTCTGTTTGAATCTAATATTCCTACATAATTTCTTATTATGATAACAAAACTTTGAAGCAGATTAGTTGCAAATGACTGATGATAATAGATTGGACAGACATGTACATAAATTGCTCCATTGTGCTGGCACAATATTTATTCGAAACTGATAACATTCTAATACTTGATAATATTTTAACATTTTTAAGATATTTTGCTAAAAGCTTCTCAAGCAAAAAAACTACTTCCAGGGAAATATGCACTCTTCAAATTTAAAGAGTCAGCATCGAAGATGAGTCCGTGCATGAAAATTATTAGAAATGAGAGGACATGGTGAAAGAACCATGTAAGAGTACGGAATGTATAGATGGAGGAAATTAGGTAAGGATGCGAGAGAATTCACATGCGTCAAAGAGAATATGGGTAACATTTATCTGGTGTTACTTAGTTGTGAAAACTGATTTGAGATGGCCAATTGTCAGTAATAGAAAACAAAATAAAACTACAGAACAGGTTTAAAAATAGGCACAGTACTGCATGGGAGACAATCCATCAATTGGTCACTGAGATGGGAAAACTTGACAGATATCAAGCACCAAAACTGAAGTAATGATGGAAATGGGAAAGCAACTCCTGAAGATTGTATGATTGAAAGGTGATTGGAAAATAAAAATTAATTAATTAGAAATCATGGTACATATTAAGATATGTATGTCACCTGTGAAAGAAAAATATTATTTGAAATTTACTGGTACACAATTTATTAAAAAACAAAAATAAATTGTTGTAGATGGCCAAAGCAATGTAATGCAATGATAATCTTTATTCTCAGTGCGTTTCATTATGTGACACCTGCTGTCATCTAGCTTATATTCACGAACATAGGGGATCTGTCTTTTATTTCCAAATGGAGAAGTCAAAAGTGCATGAAAAAGTAAACAAACAGGGGCCAATAAGGAGGATGATATTTTCACTATTGATATATTTCAGATTGATACAACATTAAAACGACTTCTAAGAACCTTTGTGAATTTACAATTTATTTGAGTGCAATTCGATTGTTCAGCAAGAGTTTCAATACAAGTGTTGGATCTTTTATTTTCTGACCTGGACATACTACCCAAGGGTGGATGGTCATGGTATTACAGGTTCAATTCAATGAGTCAGTGGCCGATTTTCTTTTTTGATGCTCTTTTCAATTCCTCTTCCTTTCTGAATAACATGTTATACACTAATTTCAAATGGTCATAATATTTTCTACAACATTTTTATTATGTGATAAAGTTTTTGGGCTCATTCCGTTTCCTGCCAACAAACTGTTTGGTTAAGGGCTATGGCATGCCTTGCTAAATATGATAGCATATGCATGTATTTAAAATATATGTTGGAAAGTGAAAGCATGTGAACAACAAAGGAAACATGAAAAAGATCTAAAACGTACATACACCATCCTTTATAAAAGGGTTAAGAAATAATCTGCACGCAATTGGATTCTTTCTTTTCAAAATGCAAAGAGTTGGTGATTCCAAATTAGAAAGTTATTTGCAGCGATGATTACATCTTTTGCTAAAAACAGCTCCTTTTCAGCCTGTCAGGTATTCAAAAAATATCAGTGCTCAGTAATGAGTAGTATACCACATCCAAGATGCTGAGAATTTGAAAATCAAGGCAAAAAGGAATAGAGAGTACATGAAAGCATATAAATGAGTAAGTTTGTTACCATTCAAAACCTTTTTCTGACCTTTCCTTCTATAGAAATGGCCCTAGATTTACAAAAAGCAACAGAATCACACCACTCTGTTCCCATGGTGGGAAAAGGATCTGATTGTCCAAAATGTATTGGTATGGAAGGAGCAGGGCTTCTTCACGGAAAACACGTTTTTTGAGTGGAGAAAAAAAGAGAAGAAAAGTGATTGCTAATATGGATTTGTATAGTGTGTCTAGAATTGCACTGATGAAGTAGCACACGTAAGATTGCAATCCCAGTATTACACCAAGAAATCTGCAACATGTGCAGCAATCGAGAAGAAACACTGGAAATGTTTGTGGATTTCTGACAATGGACCATTTTCTCTCCTTCCTAGTAGTCCTTGTCTGGCCTTAAAGGCATCACTGTTTCTTCGATACAGGTTCAGAGTGGTCACGAATATTGAAATGACAAAAGTAAGGCAGACTGCCACATGCAGTGCCTAATTTGGATGTGTTTGATGTTGTGGAGCTTCAACACTCTACTAGAAACGGGCCTTACAGTAATTTTTGGAAGAACTAGCAGGGGAAGCAGTTAGTTACAGCCCATTGCTAATGAGCAGCACTCCAGTACTATGGCAGTAATCCTCTCTCCTGAGCGCAAAGCATCAGGAGAGGTTGCCACAGAGAGAAAGGAAGGGGACACCCAAATACTTTTCCAGATCAGCTGAACTTAATCTAGCGATCAATGGGGCAATTATAAGTGTCACAACCAGTTTCCCTCACATCCAAGAACATTGGAAAAGCTACCCCATATTTATAGCATCAAACGTATAGTATTGTGTTTAATAGGGTGAGAAATACAATATTTTACAAGGGGAAGATTAAAGAGTTCCAAAGTATTTGTGTTTTTTAACAGTGACTCTTGAAAATAATAAGTATTGTTATTACTTTGCAATTGGATGAATTTGGTGAAGAAATTATCCCACAATCCTCATATGTAAATTAGTTACGAAGGATTGTCCCATTCATTTCCTCTTGTTCTGTTTGAATCTAATATTCCTCCATAATTTCTTATTATGATAACAAAACTTTGAAGCAGATTAGTCGCAAATGACTGATGATAATAGATTGGACAGACATGTACATAAATTGCTCCATTGTGCTGGCACAATATTTATTCGAAACTGATAACATTCTAATACTTGATAATATTTTAACATTTTTAAGATATTTTGCTAAAAGCTTCTCAAGCAAAAAAACTACTTCCAGGGAAATATGCACTCTTCAAATTGAAAGAGTCAGGATCGAAGATGAGTCCGTGCATGACAACTATTAGAAATGAGAGGACATGGTGAAAGAACCATGTAAGAGTACGGAATGTATAGATGGAGGAAATTAGGTAAGGATGCGAGAGAATTCACATGCGTCAAAGAGAATATGGGTAACATTTATCTGGTGTTACTTAGTTGTGAAAACTGATTTGAGATTGCCAATTGTCAGTAATAGAAAACAAAATAAAACTACAGAACAGGTTTAAAAATAGGCACAGTACTGCATAGGAGACAATCCATCAATTGGTCACTGAGATGGGAAAACTTGACAGATATCAAGCACCAAAACTGAAGTAATGATGGAAATGGGAAAGCAACTCCTGAAGATTGTATGATTGAAAGGTGATTGGAAAATAAAAATTAATTAATTAGAAATCATGGTACATATTAAGATATGTATGTCACCTGTGAAAGAAAATTATTATTTGAAATTTACTGGTACACAATTTATTAAAAAACAAAAATAAATTGTTGTAGATGGCCAAAGCAATGTAATGCAATGATAATCTTTATTCTCAGTGCGTTTCATTATGTGACACCTGCTGTCATCTAGCTTTTATTCTCGAACATAGGGGATCTGTCTTTTATTTCCAAATGGAGAAGTCAAAAGTGCATGAAAAAGTAAACAAACAGGGGCCAATAAGGAGGATGATATTTTCACTATTGATATATTTCAGATTGATACAACATTAAAACGACTTCTAAGAACCTTTGTGAATTTATAATTTAATTGAGTGCAAGTCGATTGTTCAGCAAGAGTTTCAATACAAGTGTTGGATCTTTTATTTTCTGACCTGGACATACTACCCAAGGGTGGATGGTCATGGTATTACAGGTTCAATTCAATGAGTCAGTGGCCGATTTTCTTTTTTGATGCTCTTTTCAATTGCTCTTCCTTTCTGAATAACATGTTATACACTAATTTCAAATGGTCATAATATTTTCTACAACATTTTTATTATGTGATAAAGTTTTTGGGCTCATTCCGTTTCCTGCCAACAAACTGTTTGGTTAAGGGCTATGGCATGCCTTGCTAAATATGATAGCATATGCATGTATTTAAAATATATGTTGGAAAGTGAAAGCATGTGAACAACAAAGGAAACATGAAAAAGATCTAAAACGTACATACACCATCCTTTATAAAAGGGCTAAGAAATAATCTGCACGCAATTGGATTCTTTCTTTTCAAAATGCAAAGAGTTGGTGATTCCAAATTAGAAAGTTATTTGCAGCGATGATTACATCTTTTGCTAAAAACAGCTTTTTTTCAGCCTGTCAGGTATTCAAAAAATATCAGTGCTCAGTAATGAGTAGTATACCACATCCAAGATGCTGAGAATTTGAAAAGCAAGGCAAAAAGGAATTGAGAGTACATGAAAGCATATAAACGAGTAAGTTTGTTGCCATTCAAAACCTTTTTCTGACCTTTCCTTCTATAGAAATGGCCCTAGATTTACAAAAAGCAACAGAATCACACCACTCTGTTCCCATGGTGGGAAAAGGATCTGATTGTCCAAAATGTATTGGTATGGAAGGAGCAGGGCTTCTTCACAGAAAACACGTTTTTTGAGTGGAGAAAAAAAGAGAAGAAAAGTGATTGCTAATATGGATTTGTATAGTGTGTCTAGAATTGCACTGATGAAGTAGCACACGTAAGATTGCAATCCCAGTATTACACCAAGAAATCTGCAACATGTGCAGCAATCGAGAAGAAACACTGGAAATGTTTGTGGATTTCTGACAATGGACCATTTCCTCTCCTTCCTAGTAGTCCTTGTCTGGCCTTAAAGGCATCACTGTTTCTTCGATACAGGTTCAGAGTGGTCACAAATATTGAAATGACAAAAGTAAGGCAGACTGCCACATGCAGTGCCTAATTTGGATGTGTCTGATGTTGTGGAGCTTCAACACTCTACTAGAAATGGGCCTTACAGTAATCTTTGGAAGAACTAGCAGGGGAAGCAGTTAGTTACAGCCCATTGCTAATGAGCAGCCCTCCAGTACTATGGCAGTAATCCTCTCTCCTGAGCGCAAAGCATCAGGAGAAGGTTGCCACAGAGAAAAAGGAAGGGGACACCCAAATACTTTTCCAGATCAGCTGAACTTAATCTAGCGATCAATGGGGCAATTATAAGTGTCACAACCAGTTTCCCTCACATCCAAGAACATTGGAAAATTTACCCCATATTTATAGCATCAAAAGTATAGTATTGTGTTTGATAGGGTGAGAAATACAATATTTTACAAGGGGAAGATTAAAGAGTTCCAAAGTATTTGTGTTTTTTAACAGTGACTCTTGAAAATAATAAGTATTGTTATTACTTTGCAATTGGATGAATTTGGTGAAGAAATTATCCCACAATCCTCATATGTAAATTAGTTACTAAGGATTGTCCCATTCATTTCCTCTTGTTCTGTTTGAATCTAATATTCCTCCATAATTTCTTATTATGATAACAAAACTTTGAAGCAGAATAGTCGCAAATGACTGATGATAATAGATTGGACAGACATGTACATAAATTGCTCCATTGTGCTGGCACAATATTTATTCGAAAACTGATAACATTCTAATACTTGATAATATATTAACATTTTTAAGATATTTTGCTAAAAGCTTCTCAAGCAAAAAAACCACTTCCAGGGAAATATGCACTCTTCAAATTTAAAGAGTCAGCATCGAAGATGAGTCCGTGCATGACAACTATTAGAAATGAGAGGACATGGTGAAAGAACCATGTAAGAGTACGGAATGTATAGATGGAGGAAATTAGGTAAGGATGCGAGAGAATTCACATGCGTCAAAGAGAATATGGGTAACATTTATCTGGTGTTACTTAGTTGTGAAAACTGATTTGAGATTGCCAATTGTCAGTAATAGAAAACAAAATAAAACTACAGAACAGGTTTAAAAATAGGCACAGTACTGCATGGGAGACAATCCATCAATTGGTCACTGAGATCGGAACACTTGACAGATATCAAGCACCAAAACTGAAGTAATGATGGAAATGGGAAAGCAAATCCTGAAGATTGTATGATTGAATGGTGATTGGAAAATAAAAATTAATTAATTAGAAATCATGGTACACATTAAGATATGTATGTCACCTGTGAAAGAAAATTATTATTTGAAATTTACTGGTACACAATTTATTAAAAAACAAAAATAAATTGTTGTAGATGGCCAAAGCAATGTAATGGAATGATAATCTTTATTCTCAGTGCGTTTCATTATGTGACACCTGCTGTCATCTAGCTTTTATTCTCGAGCATAGGGGATCTGTCTTTTATTTCCAAATGGAGAAGTCAAAAGTGCATGAAAAAGTAAACAAACAGGGGCCAATAAGGAGGATGATATTTTCACTATTGATATATTTCAGATTGATACAACATTAAAACGACTTCTAAGAACCTTTGTGAATTTACAATTTATTTGAGTGCAATTCGATTGTTCAGCAAGAGTTTCAATACAAGTGTTGGATCTTTTATTTTCTGACCTGGACATACTACCCAAGGGTGGATGGTCATGGTATTACAGGTTCAATTCAATGAGTCAGTGGCCGATTTTCTTTTTTGATGCTCTTTTCAATTACTCTTCCTTTCTGAATAACATGTTATACACTAATTTCAAATGGTCATAATATTTTCTACAACATTTTTATTATGTGATAAAGTTTTTGAGCTCATTCCGTTTCCTGCCAACAAACTGTTTGGTTAAGGGCTATGGCATGCCTTGCTAAATATGATAGCATATGCATGTATTTAAAATATATGTTGGAAAGTGAAAGCATGTGAACAACAAAGGAAACATGAAAAAGATCTAAAACGTACATACACCATCCTTTATAAAAGGGTTAAGAAATAATCTGCACGCAATTGGATTCTTTCTTTTCAAAATGCAAAGAGTTGGTGATTCCAAATTAGAAAGTTATTTGCAGCGATGATTACATCTTTTGCTAAAAACAGCTCCTTTTCAGCCCGTCAGGTATTCAAAAAATATCAGTGCTCAGTAATGAGTAGTATACCACATCCAAGATGCTGAGAATTTGAAAAGCAAGGCAAAAAGGAATTGAGAGTACATGAAAGCATATAAATGAGTAAGTTTGTTGCCATTCAAAACCTTTTTCTGACCTTTCCTTCTATAGAAATGGCCCTAGATTTACAAAAAGCAACAGAATCACACCACTCTGTTCCCATGGTGGGAAAAGGATCTGATTGTCCAAAATGTATTGGTATGGAAGGAGCAGGGCTTCTTCACAGAAAACACGTTTTTTGAGTGGAGAAAAAAAGAGAAGAAAAGTGATTGCTAATATGGATTTGTATGGTGTGTCTAGAATTGCACTGATGAAGTAGCACACGTAAGATTGCAATCCCAGTATTACACCAAGAAATCTGCAACATGTGCAGCAATCGAGAAGAAACACTGGAAATGTTTGTGGATTTCTGACAATGGACCATTTCCTCTCCTTCCTAGTAGTCCTTGTCTGGCCTTAAAGGCATCACTGTTTCTTCGATACAGGTTCAGAGTGGTCACGAATATTGAAATGACAAAAGTAAGGCAGACTGCCACATGCAGTGCCTAATTTGGATGTGTCTGATGTTGTGGAGCTTCAACACTCTACTAGAAATGGGCCTTACAGTAATCTTTGGAAGAACTAGCAGGGGAAGCAGTTAGTTACAGCCCATTGCTAATGAGCAGCACTCCAGTACTATGGCAGTAATCCTCTCTCCTGAGCGCAAAGCATCAGGAGAGGTTGCCACAGAGAGAATGGAATGGGACACCCAAATACTTTTCCAGATCAGCTGAACTTAATCTAGCGATCAATGGGGCAATTATAAGTGTCACAACCAGTTTCCCTCACATCCAAGAACATTGGAAAAGTTACCCCATATTTATAGCATCAAAAGTATAGTATTGTGTTTGATAGGGTGAGAAATACAATATTTTACAAGGGGAAGATTAAAGAGTTCCAAAGTATTTGTGTTTTTTAACAGTGACTCTTGAAAATAATAAGTATTGTTATTACTTTGCAATTGGATGAATTTGGTGAAGAAATTATCCCACAATCCTCATATGTAAATTAGTTACTAAGGATTGTCCCATTCATTTCCTCTTGTTCTGTTTGAATCTAATATTCCTACATAATTTCTTATTATGATAACAAAACTTTGAAGCAGATTAGTTGCAAATGACTGATGATAATAGATTGGACAGACATGTACATAAATTGCTCCATTGTGCTGGCACAATATTTATTCGAAACTGATAACATTCTAATACTTGATAATATTTTAACATTTTTAAGATATTTTGCTAAAAGCTTCTCAAGCAAAAAAACTACTTCCAGGGAAATATGCACTCTTCAAATTTAAAGAGTCAGCATCGAAGATGAGTCCGTGCATGACAACTATTAGAAATGAGAGGACATGGTGAAAGAACCATGTAAGAGTACGGAATGTATAGATGGAGGAAATTAGGTAAGGATGCGAGAGAATTCACATGCGTCAAAGAGAATATGGGTAACATTTATCTGGTGTTACTTAGTTGTGAAAACTGATTTGAGATTGCCAATTGTCAGTAATAGAAAACAAAATAAAACTACAGAACAGGTTTAAAAATAGGCACAGTACTGCATGGGAGACAATCCATCAATTGGTCACTGAGATGGGAAAACTTGACAGATATCAAGCACCAAAACTGAAGTAATGATGGAAATGGGAAAGCAACTCCTGAAGATTGTATGATTGAAAGGTGATTGGAAAATAAAAATTAATTAATTTGAAATCATGGTACACATTAAGATATGTATGTCACCTGTGAAAGAAAATTATTATTTGAAATTTACTGGTACACAATTTATTAAAAAACAAAAATAAATTGTTGTAGATGGCCAAAGCAATGTAATGCAATGATAATCTTTATTCTCAGTGCGTTTCATTATGTGACACCTGCTGTCATCTAGCTTTTATTCTCGAGCATAGGGGATCTGTCTTTTATTTCCAAATGGAGAAGTCAAAAGTGCATGAAAAAGTAAACAAACAGGGGCCAATAAGGAGGATGATATTTTGACTATTGATATATTTCAGATTGATACAACATTAAAACGACTTCTAAGAACCTTTGTGAATTTACAATTTATTTGAGTGCAATTCGATTGTTCAGCAAGAGTTTCAATACAAGTGTTGGATCTTTTATTTTCTGACCTGGACATACTACCCAAGGGTGGATGGTCATGGTATTACAGGTTCAATTCAATGAGTCAGTGGCCAATTTTCTTTTTTGATGCTCTTTTCAATTACTCTTCCTTTCTGAATAACATGTTATGCACTAATTTCAAATGGTCATAATATTTTCTACAACATTTTTATTATGTGATAAAGTTTTTGAGCTCATTCCGTTTCCTGCCAACAAACTGTTTGGTTAAGGGCTATGGCATGCCTTGCTAAATATGATAGCATATGCATGTATTTAAAATATATGTTGGAAAGTGAAAGCATGTGAACAACAAAGGAAACATGAAAAACATCTAAAACGTACATACACCATCCTTTATAAAAGGGTTAAGAAATAATCTGCACGCAATTGGATTCTTTCTTTTCAAAATGCAAAGAGTTGGTGATTCCAAATTAGAAAGTTATTTGCAGCGATGATTACATCTTTTGCTAAAAACAGCTCCTTTTCAGCCCGTCAGGTATTCAAAAAATATCAGTGCTCAGTAATGAGTAGTATACCACATCCAAGATGCTGAGAATTTGAAAAGCAAGGCAAAAAGGAATTGAGAGTACATGAAAGCATATAAATGAGTAAGTTTGTTGCCATTCAAAACCTTTTTCTGACCTTTCCTTCTATAGAAATGGCCCTAGATTTACAAAAAGCAACAGAATCACACCACTCTGTTCCCATGGTGGGAAAAGGATCTGATTGTCCAAAATGTATTGGTATGGAAGGAGCAGGGCTTCTTCACAGAAAACACGTTTTTTGAGTGGAGAAAAAAAGAGAAGAAAAGTGATTGCTAATATGGATTTGTATAGTGTGTCTAGAATTGCACTGATGAAGTAGCACACGTAAGATTGCAATCCCAGTATTACACCAAGAAATCTGCAACATGTGCAGCAATCGAGAAGAAACACTGGAAATGTTTGTGGATTTCTGACAATGGACCATTTCCTCTCCTTCCTAGTAGTCCTTGTCTGGCCTTAAAGGCATCACTGTTTCTTCGATACAGGTTCAGAGTGGTCACGAATATTGAAATGACAAAAGTAAGGCAGACTGCCACATGCAGTGCCTAATTTGGATGTGTCTGATGTTGTGGAGCTTCAACACTCTACTAGAAATGGGCCTTACAGTAATCTTTGGAAGAACTAGCAGGGGAAGCAGTTAGTTACAGCCCATTGCTAATGAGCAGCACTCCAGTACTATGGCAGTAATCCTCTCTCCTGAGCGCAAAGCATCAGGAGAGGTTGCCACAGAGAGAATGGAAGGGGACACCCAAATACTTTTCCAGATCAGCTGAACTTAATCTAGCGATCAATGGGGCAATTATAAGTGTCACAACCAGTTTCCCTCACATCCAAGAACATTGGAAAAGTTACCCCATATTTATAGCATCAAAAGTATAGTATTGTGTTTGATAGGGTGAGAAATACAATATTTTACAAGGGGAAGATTAAAGAGTTCCAAAGTATTTGTGTTTTTTAACAGTGACTCTTGAAAATAATAAGTATTGTTATTACTTTGCAATTGGATGAATTTGGTGAAGAAATTATCCCACAATCCTCATATGTAAATTAGTTACTAAGGATTGTCCCATTCATTTCCTCTTGTTCTGTTTGAATCTAATATTCCTACATAATTTCTTATTATGATAACAAAACTTTGAAGCAGATTAGTTGCAAATGACTGATGATAATAGATTGGACAGACATGTACATAAATTGCTCCATTGTGCTGGCACAATATTTATTCGAAACTGATAACATTCTAATACTTGATAATATTTTAACATTTTTAAGATATTTTGCTAAAAGCTTCTCAAGCAAAAAAACTACTTCCAGGGAAATATGCACTCTTCAAATTTAAAGAGTCAGCATCGAAGATGAGTCCGTGCATGACAACTATTAGAAATGAGAGGACATGGTGAAAGAACCATGTAAGAGTACGGAATGTATAGATGGAGGAAATTAGGTAAGGATGCGAGAGAATTCACATGCGTCAAAGAGAATATGGGTAACATTTATCTGGTGTTACTTAGTTGTGAAAACTGATTTGAGATTGCCAATTGTCAGTAATAGAAAACAAAATAAAACTACAGAACAGGTTTAAAAATAGGCACAGTACTGCATGGGAGACAATCCATCAATTGGTCACTGAGATGGGAAAACTTGACAGATATCAAGCACCAAAACTGAAGTAATGATGGAAATGGGAAAGCAACTCCTGAAGATTGTATGATTGAAAGGTGATTGGAAAATAAAAATTAATTAATTTGAAATCATGGTACACATTAAGATATGTATGTCACCTGTGAAAGAAAATTATTATTTGAAATTTACTGGTACACAATTTATTAAAAAACAAAAATAAATTGTTGTAGATGGCCAAAGCAATGTAATGCAATGATAATCTTTATTCTCAGTGCGTTTCATTATGTGACACCTGCTGTCATCTAGCTTTTATTCTCGAGCATAGGGGATCTGTCTTTTATTTCCAAATGGAGAAGTCAAAAGTGCATGAAAAAGTAAACAAACAGGGGCCAATAAGGAGGATGATATTTTCACTATTGATATATTTCAGATTGATACAACATTAAAACGACTTCTAAGAACCTTTGTGAATTTACAATTTATTTGAGTGCAATTCGATTGTTCAGCAAGAGTTTCAATACAAGTGTTGGATCTTTTATTTTCTGACCTGGACATACTACCCAAGGGTGGATGGTCATGGTATTACAGGTTCAATTCAATGAGTCAGTGGCCAATTTTCTTTTTTGATGCTCTTTTCAATTACTCTTCCTTTCTGAATAACATGTTATGCACTAATTTCAAATGGTCATAATATTTTCTACAACATTTTTATTATGTGATAAAGTTTTTGAGCTCATTCCGTTTCCTGCCAACAAACTGTTTGGTTAAGGGCTATGGCATGCCTTGCTAAATATGATAGCATATGCATGTATTTAAAATATATGTTGGAAAGTGAAAGCATGTGAACAACAAAGGAAACATGAAAAAGATCTAAAACGTACATACACCATCCTTTATAAAAGGGTTAAGAAATAATCTGCACGCAATTGGATTCTTTCTTTTCAAAATGCAAAGAGTTGGTGATTCCAAATTAGAAAGTTATTTGCAGCGATGATTACATCTTTTGCTAAAAACAGCTCCTTTTCAGCCCGTCAGGTATTCAAAAAATATCAGTGCTCAGTAATGAGTAGTATACCACATCCAAGATGCTGAGAATTTGAAAAGCAAGGCAAAAAGGAATTGAGAGTACATGAAAGCATATAAATGAGTAAGTTTGTTGCCATTCAAAACCTTTTTCTGACCTTTCCTTCTATAGAAATGGCCCTAGATTTACAAAAAGCAACAGAATCACACCACTCTGTTCCCATGGTGGGAAAAGGATCTGATTGTCCAAAATGTATTGGTATGGAAGGAGCAGGGCTTCTTCACAGAAAACACGTTTTTTGAGTGGAGAAAAAAAGAGAAGAAAAGTGATTGCTAATATGGATTTGTATAGTGTGTCTAGAATTGCACTGATGAAGTAGCACACGTAAGATTGCAATCCCAGTATTACACCAAGAAATCTGCAACATGTGCAGCAATCGAGAAGAAACACTGGAAATGTTTGTGGATTTCTGACAATGGACCATTTCCTCTCCTTCCTAGTAGTCCTTGTCTGGCCTTAAAGGCATCACTGTTTCTTCGATACAGGTTCAGAGTGGTCACGAATATTGAAATGACAAAAGTAAGGCAGACTGCCACATGCAGTGCCTAATTTGGATGTGTCTGATGTTGTGGAGCTTCAACACTCTACTAGAAATGGGCCTTACAGTAATCTTTGGAAGAACTAGCAGGGGAAGCAGTTAGTTACAGCCCATTGCTAATGAGCAGCACTCCAGTACTATGGCAGTAATCCTCTCTCCTGAGCGCAAAGCATCAGGAGAGGTTGCCACAGAGAGAATGGAAGGGGACACCCAAATACTTTTCCAGATCAGCTGAACTTAATCTAGCGATCAATCGGGCAATTATAAGTGTCACAACCAGTTTCCCTCACATCCAAGAACATTGGAAAAGTTACCCCATATTTATAGCATCAAAAGTATAGTATTGTGTTTGATAGGGTGAGAAATACAATATTTTACAAGGGGAAGATTAAAGAGTTCCAAAGTATTTGTGTTTTTTAACAGTGACTCTTGAAAATAATAAGTATTGTTATTACTTTGCAATTGGATGAATTTGGTGAAGAAATTATCCCACAATCCTCATATGTAAATTAGTTACTAAGGATTGTCCCATTCATTTCCTCTTGTTCTGTTTGAATCTAATATTCCTACATAAT
The DNA here is from genome assembly GCF_964263255.1 of Lissotriton vulgaris. Lineage (NCBI taxonomy): Eukaryota > Metazoa > Chordata > Amphibia > Caudata > Salamandridae > Lissotriton > Lissotriton vulgaris. Next base: position 570,135,951 of record NC_141694.1, on the reverse strand, counting down.
TTCTTATTATGATAACAAAACTTTGAAGCAGATTAGTTGCAAATGACTGATGATAATAGATTGGACAGACATGTACATAAATTGCTCCATTGTGCTGGCACAATATTTATTCGAAACTGATAACATTCTAATACTTGATAATATTTTAACATTTTTAAGATATTTTGCTAAAAGCTTCTCAAGCAAAAAAACTACTTCCAGGGAAATATGCACTCTTCAAATTTAAAGAGTCAGCATCGAAGATGAGTCCGTGCATGACAACTATTAGAAATGAGAGGACATGGTGAAAGAACCATGTAAGAGTACGGAATGTATAGATGGAGGAAATTAGGTAAGGATGCGAGAGAATTCACATGCGTCAAAGAGAATATGGGTAACATTTATCTGGTGTTACTTAGTTGTGAAAACTGATTTGAGATTGCCAATTGTCAGTAATAGAAAACAAAATAAAACTACAGAACAGGTTTAAAAATAGGCACAGTACTGCATGGGAGACAATCCATCAATTGGTCACTGAGATGGGAAAACTTGACAGATATCAAGCACCAAAACTGAAGTAATGATGGAAATGGGAAAGCAACTCCTGAAGATTGTATGATTGAAAGGTGATTGGAAAATAAAAATTAATTAATTAGAAATCATGGTACACATTAAGATATGTATGTCACCTGTGAAAGAAAATTATTATTTGAAATTTACTGGTACACAATTTATTAAAAAACAAAAATAAATTGTTGTAGATGGCCAAAGCAATGTAATGCAATGATAATCTTTATTCTCAGTGCGTTTCATTATGTGACACCTGCTGTCATCTAGCTTTTATTCTCGAGCATAGGGGATCTGTCTTTTATTTCCAAATGGAGAAGTCAAAAGTGCATGAAAAAGTAAACAAACAGGGGCCAATAAGGAGGATGATATTTTCACTATTGATATATTTCAGATTGATACAACATTAAAACGACTTCTAAGAACCTTTGTGAATTTACAATTTATTTGAGTGCAATTCGATTGTTCAGCAAGAGTTTCAATACAAGTGTTGGATCTTTTATTTTCTGACCTGGACATACTACCCAAGGGTGGATGGTCATGGTATTACAGGTTCAATTCAATGAGTCAGTGGCCAATTTTCTTTTTTGATGCTCTTTTCAATTACTCTTCCTTTCTGAATAACATGTTATGCACTAATTTCAAATGGTCATAATATTTTCTACAACATTTTTATTATGTGATAAAGTTTTTGAGCTCATTCCGTTTCCTGCCAACAAACTGTTTGGTTAAGGGCTATGGCATGCCTTGCTAAATATGATAGCATATGCATGTATTTAAAATATATGTTGGAAAGTGAAAGCATGTGAACAACAAAGGAAACATGAAAAAGATCTAAAACGTACATACACCATCCTTTATAAAAGGGTTAAGAAATAATCTGCACGCAATTGGATTCTTTCTTTTCAAAATGCAAAGAGTTGGTGATTCCAAATTAGAAAGTTATTTGCAGCGATGATTACATCTTTTGCTAAAAACAGCTCCTTTTCAGCCTGTCAGGTATTCAAAAAATATCAGTGCTCAGTAATGAGCAGTATACCACATCCAAGATGCTGAGAATTTGAAAAGCAAGGCAAAAAGGAATTGAGAGTACATGAAAGCATATAAATGAGTAAGTTTGTTGCCATTCAAAACCTTTTTCTGACCTTTCCTTCTATAGAAATGGCCCTAGATTTACAAAAAGCAACAGAATCACACCACTCTGTTCCCATGGTGGGAAAAGGATCTGATTGTCCAAAATGTATTGGTATGGAAGGAGCAGGGCTTCTTCACAGAAAACACGTTTTTTGAGTGGAGAAAAAAAGAGAAGAAAAGTGATTGCTAATATGGATTTGTATGGTGTGTCTAGAATTGCACTGATGAAGTAGCACACGTAAGATTGCAATCCCAGTATTACACCAAGAAATCTGCAACATGTGCAGCAATCGAGAAGAAACACTGGAAATGTTTGTGGATTTCTGACAATGGACCATTTCCTCTCCTTCCTAGTAGTCCTTGTCTGGCCTTAAAGGCATCACTGTTTCTTCGATACAGGTTCAGAGTGGTCACGAATATTGAAATGACAAAAGTAAGGCAGACTGCCACATGCAGTGCCTAATTTGGATGTGTCTGATGTTGTGGAGCTTCAACACTCTACTAGAAATGGGCCTTACAGTAATCTTTGGAAGAACTAGCAGGGGAAGCAGTTAGTTACAGCCCATTGCTAATGAGCAGCACTCCAGTACTATGGCAGTAATCCTCTCTCCTGAGCGCAAAGCATCAGGAGAGGTTGCCACAGAGAGAAAGGAAGGGGACACCCAAATACTTTTCCAGATCAGCTGAACTTAATCTAGCGATCAATGGGGTAATTATAAGTATCACAACCAGTTTCTCTCACATCCAAGAACATTGGAAAAGTTACCCCATATTTATAGCATCAAAAGTATAGTATTGTGTTTGATAGGGTGAGAAATACAATATTTTACAAGGGGAAGATTAAAGAGTTCCAAAATATTTGTGTTTTTTAACAGTGACTCTTGAAAATAATAAGTATTGTTATTACTTTGCAATTGGATGAATTTGGTGAAGAAATTATCCCACAATCCTCATATGTAAATTAGTTACTAAGGATTGTCCCATTCATTTCCTCTTGTTCTGTTTGAATCTAATATTCCTCCATAATTTCTTATTATGATAACAAAACTTTGAAGCAGATTAGTCGCAAATGACTGATGATAACAGACATGTACATAAATTGCTCCATTGTGCTGGCACAATATTTATTCGAAAACTGATAACATTCTAATACTTGATAATATTTTAACATTTTTAGGATATTTTGCTAAAAGCTTCTCAAGCAAAAAAACTACTTCCAGGGAAATATGCACTCTTCAAATTTAAAGAGTCAGCATCGAAGATGAGTCCGTGCATGACAACTATTAGAAATGAGAGGACATGGTGAAAGAACCATGTAAGAGTACGGAATGTATAGATGGAGGAAATTAGGTAAGGATGCGAGAGAATTCACATGCGTCAAAGAGAATATGGGTAACATTTATCTGGTGTTACTTAGTTGTGAAAACTGATTTAAGATTGCCAATTGTCAGTAATAGAAAACAAAATAAAACTACAGAACAGGTTTAAAAATAGGCACAGTACTGCATGGGAGACATTCCTCAAATGGTCACTGAGATGGGAAAACTTGACAGATATCAAGCACCAAAACTGAAGTAATGATGGAAATGGGAAAGCAACTCCTGAAGATTGTATGATTGAAAGGTGATTGGAAAATAAAAATTAATTAATTAGAAATCATGGTACATATTAAGATATGTATGTCACCTGTGAAAGAAAATTATTATTTGAAATGTACTGGTACACAATTTATTAAAAAACAAAAATAAATTGTTGTAGATGGCCAAAGCAATGTAATGCAATGATAATCTTTATTCTCAGTGTGTTTCATTATGTGACACCTGCTGTCATCTAGCTTTTATTCTCGAACATAGGGGATCTGTCTTTTATTTCCAAATGGAGAAGTCAAAAGTGCATGAAAAAATAAACAAACAGGGGCCAATAAGGAGGATGATATTTTCACTATTGATATATTTCAGATTGATACAACATTAAAACGACTTCTAAGAACCTTTGTGAATTTACAATTTATTTGAGTGCAATTCGATTGTTCAGCAAGAGTTTCAATACAAGTGTTGGATCTTTTATTTTCTGACCTGGACATACTACCCAAGGGTGGATGGTCATGGTATTACAGGTTCAATTCAATGAGTCAGTGGCCGATTTTCTTTTTTGATGCTCTTTTCAATTTCTCTTCCTTTCTGAATAACATGTTATACACTAATTTCAAATGGTCATAATATTTTCTACAACATTTTTATTATGTGATAAAGTTTTTGGGCTCATTACGTTTCCGGCCAACAAACTGTTTGGTTAAGGGCTATGGCATGCCTTGCTAAATATGATAGCATATGCATGTATTTAAAATATATGTTGGAAAGTGAAAGCATGTGAACAACAAAGGAAACATGAAAAAGATCTAAAACGTACATACACCATCCTTTATAAAAGGGTTAAGAAATAATCTGCACGCAATTGGATTCTTTCTTTTCAAAATGCAAAGAGTTGGTGATTCCAAATTAGAAAGTTAATTGCAGCGATGATTACATCTTTTGCTAAAAACAGCTCCTTTTCAGCCTGTCAGGTATTCAAAAAATATCAGTGCTCAGTAATGAGCAGTATACCACATCCAAGATGCTGAGAATTTGAAAAGCAAGGCAAAAAGGAATTGAGAGTACATGAAAGCATATAAATGAGTAAGTTTGTTGCCATTCAAAACCTTTTTCTGACCTTTCCTTCTATAGAAATGGCCCTAGATTTACAAAAAGCAACAGAATCACACCACTCTGTTCCCATGGTGGGAAAAGGATCTGATTGTCCAAAATGTATTGGTATGGAAGGAGCAGGGCTTCTTCACAGAAAACACGTTTTTTGAGTGGAGAAAAAAAGAGAAGAAAAGTGATTGCTAATATGGATTTGTATGGTGTGTCTAGAATTGCACTGATGAAGTAGCACACGTAAGATTGCAATCCCAGTATTACACCAAGAAATCTGCAACATGTGCAGCAATCGAGAAGAAACACTGGAAATGTTTGTGGATTTCTGACAATGGACCATTTCCTCTCCTTCCTAGTAGTCCTTGTCTGGCCTTAAAGGCATCACTGTTTCTTCGATACAGGTTCAGAGTGGTCACGAATATTGAAATGACAAAAGTAAGGCAGACTGCCACATGCAGTGCCTAATTTGGATGTGTCTGATGTTGTGGAGCTTCAACACTCTACTAGAAATGGGCCTTACAGTAATCTTTGGAAGAACTAGCAGGGGAAGCAGTTAGTTACAGCCCATTGCTAATGAGCAGCACTCCAGTACTATGGCAGTAATCCTCTCTCCTGAGCGCAAAGCATCAGGAGAGGTTGCCACAGAGAGAAAGGAAGGGGACACCCAAATACTTTTCCAGATCAGCTGAACTTAATCTAGCGATCAATGGGGCAATTATAAGTGTCACAACCAGTTTCCCTCACATCCAAGAACATTGGAAAAGTTACCCCATATTTATAGCATCAAAAGTATAGTATTGTGTTTGATAGGGTGAGAAATACAATATTTTACAAGGGGAAGATTAAAGAGTTCCAAAGTATTTGTGTTTTTTAACAGTGACTCTTGAAAATAATAAGTATTGTTATTACTTTGCAATTGGATGAATTTGGTGAAGAAATTATCCCACAATCCTCATATGTAAATTAGTTACTAAGGATTGTCCCATTCATTTCCTCTTGTTCTGTTTGAATCTAATATTCCTACATAATTTCTTATTATGATAACAAAACTTTGAAGCAGATTATTTGCAAATGACTGATGATAATAGATTGGACAGTCATGTACATAAATTGCTCCATTGTGCTGGCACAATATTTATTCGAAACTGATAACATTCTAATACTTGATAATATTTTAACATTTTTAAGATATTTTGCTAAAAGCTTCTCAAGCAAAAAAACGACTTCCAGGGAAATATGCACTCTTCAAATTTAAAGGGTCAGCATCGAAGATGAATCCGTGCATGACAACTATTAGAAATGAGAGGACATGGTGAAAGAACCATGTAAGAGTACGGAATGTATAGATGGAGGAAATTAGGTAAGGATGCGAGAGAATTCACATGCGTCAAAGAGAATATGGGTAAAATTTATCTGGTGTTACTTAGTTGTGAAAACTGATTTGAGATTGCCAATTGTCAGTAATAGAAAACAAAATAAAACTACAGAACAGGTTTAAAAATAGGCACAGTACTGCATGGGAGACAATCCATCAATTGGTCACTGAGATGGGAAAACTTGACAGATATCAAGCACCAAAACTGAAGTAATGATGGAAATGGGAAAGCAACTCCTGAAGATTGTATGATTGAAAGGTGATTGGAAAATAAAAATTAATTAATTAGAAATCATGGTACATATTAAGATATGTATGTCACCTGTGAAAGAAAATTATTATTTGAAATTTACTGGTACACAATTTATTAAAAAACAAAAATAAATTGTTGTAGATGGCCAAAGCAATGTAATGCAATGATAATCTTTCTTCTCAGTGCGTTTCATTATGTGACACCTGCTGTCATCTAGCTTTTATTCTCGAACATAGGGGATCTGTCTTTTATTTCCAAATGGAGAAGTCAAAAGTGCATGAAAAAGTAAACAAACAGGGGCCAATAAGGAGGATGATATTTTCACTATTGATATATTTCAGATTGATACAACATTAAAACGACATCTAAGAACCTTTGTGAATTTACAATTTATTTGAGTGCAATTCGATTGTTCAGCAAGAGTTTCAATACAAGTGTTGGATCTTTTATTTTCTGACCTGGACATACTACCCAAGGGTGGATGGTCATGGTATTACAGGTTCAATTCAATGAGTCAGTGGCCGATTTTCTTTTTTGATGCTCTTTTCAATTTCTCTTCCTTTCTGAATAACATGTTATACACTAATTTCAAATGGTCATAATATTTTCTACAACATTTTTATTATGTGATAAAGTTTTTGGGCTCATTACGTTTCCGGCCAACAAACTGTTTGGTTAAGGGCTATGGCATGCCTTGCTAAATATGATAGCATATGCATGTATTTAAAATATATGTTGGAAAGTGAAAGCATGTGAACAACAAAGGAAACATGAAAAAGATCTAAAACGTACATACACCATCCTTTATAAAAGGGTTAAGAAATAATCTGCACGCAATTGGATTCTTTCTTTTCAAAATGCAAAGAGTTGGTGATTCCAAATTAGAAAGTTATTTGCAGCGATGATTACATCTTTTGCTAAAAACAGCTCCTTTTCAGCCTGTCAGGTATTCAAAAAATATCAGTGCTCAGTAATGAGCAGTATACCACATCCAAGATGCTGAGAATTTGAAAAGCAAGGCAAAAAGGAATTGAGAGTACATGAAAGCATATAAATGAGTAAGTTTGTTGCCATTCAAAACCTTTTTCTGACCTTTCCTTCTATAGAAATGGCCCTAGATTTACAAAAAGCAACAGAATCACACCACTCTGTTCCCATGGTGGGAAAAGGATCTGATTGTCCAAAATGTATTGGTATGGAAGGAGCAGGGCTTCTTCACAGAAAACACGTTTTTTGAGTGGAGAAAAAAAGAGAAGAAAAGTGATTGCTAATATGGATTTGTATGGTGTGTCTAGAATTGCACTGATGAAGTAGCACACGTAAGATTGCAATCCCAGTATTACACCAAGAAATCTGCAACATGTGCAGCAATCGAGAAGAAACACTGGAAATGTTTGTGGATTTCTGACAATGGACCATTTCCTCTCCTTCCTAGTAGTCCTTGTCTGGCCTTAAAGGCATCACTGTTTCTTCGATACAGGTTCAGAGTGGTCACGAATATTGAAATGACAAAAGTAAGGCAGACTGCCACATGCAGTGCCTAATTTGGATGTGTCTGATGTTGTGGAGCTTCAACACTCTACTAGAAATGGGCCTTACAGTAATCTTTGGAAGAACTAGCAGGGGAAGCAGTTAGTTACAGCCCATTGCTAATGAGCAGCACTCCAGTACTATGGCAGTAATCCTCTCTCCTGAGCGCAAAGCATCAGGAGAGGATGCCACAGAGAGAAAGGAAGGGGACACCCAAATACTTTTCCAGATCAGCTGAACTTAATCTAGCGATCAATGGGGTAATTATAAGTATCACAACCAGTTTCTCTCACATCCAAGAACATTGGAAAAGTTACCCCATATTTATAGCATCAAAAGTATAGTATTGTGTTTGATAGGGTGAGAAATACAATATTTTACAAGGGGAAGATTAAAGAGTTCCAAAGTATTTGTGTTTTTTAACAGTGACTCTTGAAAATAATAAGTATTGTTATTACTTTGCAATTGGATGAATTTGGTGAAGAAATTATCCCACAATCCTCATATGTAAATTAGTTACTAAGGATTGTCCCATTCATTTCCTCTTGTTCTGTTTGAATCTAATATTCCTCCATAATTTCTTATTATGATAACAAAACTTTGAAGCAGATTAGTCGCAAATGACTGATGATAACAGACATGTACATAAATTGCTCCATTGTGCTGGCACAATATTTATTCGAAAACTGATAACATTCTAATACTTGATAATATTTTAACATTTTTAGGATATTTTGCTAAAAGCTTCTCAAGCAAAAAAACTACTTCCAGGGAAATATGCACTCTTCAAATTTAAAGAGTCAGCATCGAAGATGAGTCCGTGCATGACAACTATTAGAAATAAGAGGACATGGTGAAAGAACCATGTAAGAGTACGGAATGTATAGATGGAGGAAATTAGGTAAGGATGCGAGAGAATTCACATGCGTCAAAGAGAATATGGGTAACATTTATCTGGTGTTACTTAGTTGTGAAAACTGATTTGAGATTGCCAATTGTCAGTAATAGAAAAAAAAATAAAACTACAGAACAGGTTTAAAAATAGGCACAGTACTGCATGGGAGACATTCCTCAAATGGTCACTGAGATGGGAAAACTTGACAGATATCAAGCACCAAAACTGAAGTAATGATGGAAATGGGAAAGCAACTCCTGAAGATTGTATGATTGAAAGGTGATTGGAAAATAAAAATTAATTAATTAGAAATCATGGTACATATTAAGATATGTATGTCACCTGTGAAAGAAAATTATTATTTGAAATGTACTGGTACACAATTTATTAAAAAACAAAAATAAATTGTTGTAGATGGCCAAAGCAATGTAATGCAATGATAATCTTTATTCTCAGTGCGTTTCATTATGTGACACCTGCTGTCATCTAGCTTTTATTCTCGAACATAGGGGATCTGTCTTTTATTTCCAAATGGAGAAGTCAAAAGTGCATGAAAAAATAAACAAACAGGGGCCAATAAGGAGGATGATATTTTCACTATTGATATATTTCAGATTGATACAACATTAAAACGACTTCTAAAAACCTTTGTGAATTTACAATTTATTTGAGTGCAATTCGATTGTTCAGCAAGAGTTTCAATACAAGTGTTGGATCTTTTATTTTCTGACCTGGACATACTACCCAAGGGTGGATGGTCATGGTATTACAGGTTCAATTCAATGAGTCAGTGGCCTATTTTCTTTTTTGATGCTCTTTTCAATTACTCTTCCTTTCTGAATAACATGTTATACACTAATTTCAAATGGTCATAATATTTTCTACAACATTTTTATTATGTGATAAAGTTTTTGGTCTCATTCCGTTTCCTGCCAACAAACTGTTTGGTTAAGGGCTATGGCATGCCTTGCTAAATATGATAGCATATGCATGTATTTAAAATATATGTTGGAAAGTGAAAGCATGTGAACAACAAAGGAAACATGAAAAAGATCTAAAACGTACATACACCATCCTTTATAAAAGGGTTAAGAAATAATCTGCACGCAATTGGATTCTTTCTTTTCAAAATGCAAAGAGTTGGTGATTCCAAATTAGAAAGTTATTTGCAGCGATGATTACATCTTTTGCTAAAAACAGCTCCTTTTCAGCCTGTCAGGTATTCAAAAAATATCAGTGCTCAGTAATGAGTAGTATACCACATCCAAGATGCTGAGAATTTGAAAAGCAAGGCAAAAAGGAATTGAGAGTACATGAAAGTATATAAATGAGTAAGTTTGTTGCCATTCAAAACCTTTTTCTGACCTTTCCTTCTATAGAAATGGCCCTAGATTTACAAAAAGCAACAGAATCACACCACTCTGTTCCCATGGTGGGAAAAGGATCTGATTGTCCAAAATGTATTGGTATGGAAGGAGCAGGGCTTCTTCACAGAAAACACGTTTTTTGAGTGGAGAAAAAAGAGAAGAAAAGTGATTGCTAATATGGATTTGTATAGTGTGTCTAGAATTGCACTGATGAAGTAGCACACGTAAGATTGCAATCCCAGTATTACACCAAGAAATCTGCAACATGTGCAGCAATCGAGAACAAACACTGGAAATGTTTGTGGATTTCTGACAATGGACCATTTCCTCTCCTTCCTAGTAGTCCTTGTCTGGCCTTAAAGGCATCACTGTTTCTTCGATACAGGTTCAGAGTGGTCACGAATATTGAAATGACAAAAGTAAGGCAGACTGCCACATGCAGTGCCTAATTTGGATGTGTCTGATGTTGTGGAGCTTCAACACTCTACTAGAAATGGGCCTTACAGTAATCTTTGGAAGAACTAGCAGGGGAAGCAGTTAGTTACAGCCCATTGCTAATGAGCAGCACTCCAGTACTATGGCAGTAATCCTCTCTCCTGAGCGCAAAGCATCAGGAGAGGTTGCCACAGAGAGAAAGGAAGGGGACACCCAAATACTTTTCCAGATCAGCTGAACTTAATCTAGCAATCAATGGGGCAATTATAAGTGTCACAACCAGTTTCCCTCACATCCAAGAACATTGGAAAAGTTACCCCATATTTATAGCATCAAAAGTATAGTATTGTGTTTGATAGGGTGAGAAATACAATATTTTACAAGGGGAAGATTAAAGAGTTCCAAAGTATTTGTGTTTTTTAACAGTGACTCTTGAAAATAATAAGTATTGTTATTACTTTGCAATTGGATGAATTTGGTGAAGAAATTATCCCACAATCCTCATATGTAAATTAGTTACTAAGGATTGTCCCATTCATTTCCTCTTGTTCTGTTTGAATCTAATATTCCTACATAATTTCTTATTATGATAACAAAACTTTGAAGCAGATTATTTGCAAATGACTGATGATAATAGATTGGACAGACATGTACATAAATTGCTCCATTGTGCTGGCACAATATTTATTCGAAACTGATAACATTCTAATACTTGATAATATTTTAACATTTTTAAGATATTTTGCTAAAAGCTTCTCAAGCAAAAAAACGACTTCCACGGAAATATGCACTCTTCAAATTTAAAGGGTCAGCATCGAAGATGAATCCGTGCATGACAACTATTAGAAATGAGAGGACATGGTGAAAGAACCATGTAAGAGTACGGAATGTATAGATGGAGGAAATTAGGTAAGGATGCGAGAGAATTCACATGCGTCAAAGAGAATATGGGTAACATTTATCTGGTGTTACTTAGTTGTGAAAACTGATTTGAGATTGCCAATTGTCAGTAATAGAAAACAAAATAAAACTACAGAACAGGTTTAAAAATAGGCACAGTACTGCATGGGAGACAATCCATCAATTGGTCACTGAGATGGGAAAACTTGACAGATATCAAGCACCAAAACTGAAGTAATGATGGAAATGGGAAAGCAACTCCTGAAGATTGTATGATTGAAAGGTGATTGGAAAATAAAAATTAATTAATTAGAAATCATGGTACATATTAAGATATGTATGTCACCTGTGAAAGAAAATTATTATTTGAAATTTACTGGTACACAATTTATTAAAAAACAAAAATAAATTGTTGTAGATGGCCAAAGCAATGTAATGCAATGATAATCTTTCTTCTCAGTGCGTTTCATTATGTGACACCTGCTGTCATCTAGCTTTTATTCTCGAACATAGGGGATCTGTCTTTTATTTCCAAATGGAGAAGTCAAAAGTGCATGAAAAAGTAAACAAACAGGGGCCAATAAGGAGGATGATATTTTCACTATTGATATATTTCAGATTGATACAACATTAAAACGACTTCTAAGAACCTTTGTGAATTTACAATTTATTTGAGTGCAATTCGATTGTTCAGCAAGAGTTTCAATACAAGTGTTGGATCTTTTATTTTCTGACCTGGACATACTACCCAAGGGTGGATGGTCATGGTATTACAGGTTCAATTCAATGAGTCAGTGGCCGATTTTCTTTTTTGATGCTCTTTTCAATTTCTCTTCCTTTCTGAATAACATGTTATACACTAATTTCAAATGGTCATAATATTTTCTACAACATTTTTATTATGTGATAAAGTTTTTGGGCTCATTACGTTTCCGGCCAACAAACTGTTTGGTTAAGGGCTATGGCATGCCTTGCTAAATATGATAGCATATGCATGTATTTAAAATATATGTTGGAAAGTGAAAGCATGTGAACAACAAAGGAAACATGAAAAAGATCTAAAACGTACATACACCATCCTTTATAAAAGGGTTAAGAAATAATCTGCACGCAATTGGATTCTTTCTTTTCAAAATGCAAAGAGTTGGTGATTCCAAATTAGAAAGTTATTTGCAGCGATGATTACATCTTTTGCTAAAAACAGCTCCTTTTCAGCCTGTCAGGTATTCAAAAAATATCAGTGCTCAGTAATGAGCAGTATACCACATCCAAGATGCTGAGAATTTGAAAAGCAAGGCAAAAAGGAATTGAGAGTACATGAAAGCATATAAATGAGTAAGTTTGTTGCCATTCAAAACCTTTTTCTGACCTTTCCTTCTATAGAAATGGCCCTAGATTTACAAAAAGCAACAGAATCACACCACTCTGTTCCCATGGTGGGAAAAGGATCTGATTGTCCAAAATGTATTGGTATGGAAGGAGCAGGGCTTCTTCACAGAAAACACGTTTTTTGAGTGGAGAAAAAAAGAGAAGAAAAGTGATTGCTAATATGGATTTGTATGGTGTGTCTAGAATTGCACTGATGAAGTAGCACACGTAAGATTGCAATCCCAGTATTACACCAAGAAATCTGCAACATGTGCAGCAATCGAGAAGAAACACTGGAAATGTTTGTGGATTTCTGACAATGGACCATTTCCTCTCCTTCCTAGTAGTCCTTGTCTGGCCTTAAAGGCATCACTGTTTCTTCGATACAGGTTCAGAGTGGTCACGAATATTGAAATGACAAAAGTAAGGCAGACTGCCACATGCAGTGCCTAATTTGGATGTGTCTGATGTTGTGGAGCTTCAACACTCTACTAGAAATGGGCCTTACAGTAATCTTTGGAAGAACTAGCAGGGGAAGCAGTTAGTTACAGCCCATTGCTAATGAGCAGCACTCCAGTACTATGGCAGTAATCCTCTCTCCTGAGCGCAAAGCATCAGGAGAGGTTGCCACAGAGAGAAAGGAAGGGGACACCCAAATACTTTTCCAGATCAGCTGAACTTAATCTAGCGATCAATGGGGTAATTATAAGTATCACAACCAGTTTCTCTCACATCCAAGAACATTGGAAAAGTTACCCCATATTTATAGCATCAAAAGTATAGTATTGTGTTTGATAGGGTGAGAAATACAATATTTTACAAGGGGAAGATTAAAGAGTTCCAAAGTATTTGTGTTTTTTAACAGTGACTCTTGAAAATAATAAGTATTGTTATTACTTTGCAATTGGATGAATTTGGTGAAGAAATTATCCCACAATCCTCATATGTAAATTAGTTACTAAGGATTGTCCCATTCATTTCCTCTTGTTCTGTTTGAATCTAATATTCCTCCATAATTTCTTATTATGATAACAAAACTTTGAAGCAGATTAGTCGCAAATGACTGATGATAACAGACATGTACATAAATTGCTCCATTGTGCTGGCACAATATTTATTCGAAAACTGATAACATTCTAATACTTGATAATATTTTAACATTTTTAGGATATTTTGCTAAAAGCTTCTCAAGCAAAAAAACTACTTCCAGGGAAATATGCACTCTTCAAATTTAAAGAGTCAGCATCGAAGATGAGTCCGTGCATGACAACTATTAGAAATGAGAGGACATGGTGAAAGAACCATGTAAGAGTACGGAATGTATAGATGGAGGAAATTAGGTAAGGATGCGAGAGAATTCACATGCGTCAAAGAGAATATGGGTAACATTTATCTGGTGTTACTTAGTTGTGAAAACTGATTTGAGATTGCCAATTGTCAGTAATAGAAAACAAAATAAAACTACAGAACAGGTTTAAAAATAGGCACAGTACTGCATGGGAGACATTCCTCAAATGGTCACTGAGATGGGAAAACTTGACAGATATCAAGCACCAAAACTGAAGTAATGATGGAAATGGGAAAGCAACTCCTGAAGATTGTATGATTGAAAGGTGATTGGAAAATAAAAATTAATTAATTAGAAATCATGGTACATATTAAGATATGTATGTCACCTGTGAAAGAAAATTATTATTTGAAATGTACTGGTACACAATTTATTAAAAAACAAAAATAAATTGTTGTAGATGGCCAAAGCAATGTAATGCAATGATAATCTTTATTCTCAGTGCGTTTCATTATGTGACACCTGCTGTCATCTAGCTTTTATTCTCGAACATAGGGGATCTGTCTTTTATTTCCAAATGGAGAAGTCAAAAGTGCATGAAATAATAAACAAACAGGGGCCAATAAGGAGGATGATATTTTCACTATTGATATATTTCAGATTGATACAACATTAAAACGACTTCTAAGAACCTTTGTGAATTTACAATTTATTTGAGTGCAATTCGATTGTTCAGCAAGAGTTTCAATACAAGTGTTGGATCTTTTATTTTCTGACCTGGACATACTACCCAAGGGTGGATGGTCATGGTATTACAGGTTCAATTCAATGAGTCAGTGGCCTATTTTCTTTTTTGATGCTCTTTTCAATTACTCTTCCTTTCTGAATAACATGTTATACACTAATTTCAAATGGTCATAATATTTTCTACAACATTTTTATTATTTGATAAAGTTTTTGGTCTCATTCCGTTTCCTGCCAACAAACTGTTTGGTTAAGGGCTATGGCATGCCTTGCTAAATATGATAGCATATGCATGTATTTAAAATATATGTTGGAAAGTGAAAGCATGTGAACAACAAAGGAAACATGAAAAAGATCTAAAACGTACATACACCATCCTTTATAAAAGGGTTAAGAAATAATCTGCACGCAATTGGATTCTTTCTTTTCAAAATGCAAAGAGTTGGTGATTCCAAATTAGAAAGTTATTTGCAGCGATGATTACATCTTTTGCTAAAAACAGCTCCTTTTCAGCCTGTCAGGTATTCAAAAAATATCAGTGCTCAGTAATGAGTAGTATACCACATCCAAGATGCTGAGAATTTGAAAAGCAAGGCAAAAAGGAATTGAGAGTACATGAAAGTATATAAATGAGTAAGTTTGTTGCCATTCAAAACCTTTTTCTGACCTTTCCTTCTATAGAAATGGCCCTAGATTTACAAAAAGCAACAGAATCACACCACTCTGTTCCCATGGTGGGAAAAGGATCTGATTGTCCAAAATGTATTGGTATGGAAGGAGCAGGGCTTCTTCACAGAAAACACGTTTTTTGAGTGGAGAAAAAAGAGAAGAAAAGTGATTGCTAATATGGATTTGTATAGTGTGTCTAGAATTGCACTGATGAAGTAGCACACGTAAGATTGCAATCCCAGTATTACACCAAGAAATCTGCAACATGTGCAGCAATCGAGAAGAAACACTGGAAATGTTTGTGGATTTCTGACAATGGACCATTTCCTCTCCTTCCTAGTAGTCCTTGTCTGGCCTTAAAGGCATCACTGTTTCTTCGATACAGGTTCAGAGTGGTCACAAATATTGAAATGACAAAAGTAAGGCAGACTGCCACATGCAGTGCCTAATTTGGATGTGTCTGATGTTGTGGAGCTTCAACACTCTACTAGAAATGGGCCTTACAGTAATCTTTGGAAGAACTAGCAGGGGAAGCAGTTAGTTACAGCCCTTTGCTAATGAGCAGCACTCCAGTACTATGGCAGTAATCCTCTCTCCTGAGCGCAAAGCATCAGGAGAGGTTGCCACAGAGAGAAAGGAAGGGGACACCCAAATATTTTTCCAGATCAGCTGAACTTAATCTAGCGATCAATGGGGCAATTATAAGTGTCACAACCAGTTTCCCTCACATCCAAGAACATTGGAAAAGTTACCCCATATTTATAGCATCAAAAGTATAGTATTGTGTTTGATAGGGTGAGATATACAATATTTTACAAGGGGAAGATTAAAGAGTTCCAAAGTATTTGTGTTTTTTAACAGTGACTCTTGAAAATAATAAGTATTGTTATTACTTTGCAATTGGATGAATTTGGTGAAGAAATTATCCCACAATCCTCATATGTAAATTAGTTACTAAGGATTGTCCCATTCATTTCTTCTTGTTCTGTTTGAATCCAATATTCCTCCATAATTTCTTATTATGATAACAAAACTTTGAAGCAGATTAGTCGTAAATGACTGATGATAATAGATTGGACAGACATGTACATAAATTGCTCCATTGTGCTGGCACAATATTTATTCGAAAACTGATAACATTCTAATACTTGATAATATTTTAACATTTTTAAGATATTTTGCTAAAAGCTTCTCAAGCAAAAAAACTACTTCCAGGGAAATATGCACTCTTCAAATTTAAAGAGTCAGCATCGAAGATGAGTCCGTGCATGACAACTATTAGAAATGAGAGGACATGGTGAAAGAACCATGTAAGAGTACGGAATGTATAGATGGAGGAAATTAGGTAAGGATGCGAGAGAATTCACATGCGTCAAAGAGAATATGGGTAACATTTATCTGGTGTTACTTAGTTGTGAAAACTGATTTGAGATTGCCAATTGTCAGTAATAGAAAACAAAATAAAACTACAGAACAGGTTTAAAAATAGGCACAGTACTGCATGGGAGACATTCCTCAAATGGTCACTGAGATGGGAAAACTTGACAGATATCAAGCACCAAAACTGAAGTAATGATGGAAATGGGAAAGCAACTCCTGAAGATTGTATGATTGAAAGGTGATTGGAAAATAAAAATTAATTAATTAGAAATCATGGTACATATTAAGATATGTATGTCACCTGTGAAAGAAAATTATTATTTGAAATTTACTGGTACACAATTTATTAAAAAACAAAAATAAATTGTTGTAGATGGCCAAAGCAATGTAATGCAATGATAATCTTTATTCTCAGTGCGTTTCATTATGTGACACCTGCTGTCATCTAGCTTTTATTCTCAAACATAGGGGATCTGTCTTTTATTTCCAAATGGAGAAGTCAAAAGTGCATGAAAAAGTAAACAAACAGGGGCCAATAAGGAGGATGATATTTTCACTGTTGATATATTTCAGATTGATACAACATTAAAACGACTTCTAAGAACCTTTGTGAATTTACAATTTATTTGAGTGCAATTCGATTGTTCAGCAAGAGTTTCAATACAAGTGTTGGATCTTTTATTTTCTGACCTGGACATACTACCCAAGGGTGGATGGTCATTGTATTACAGGTTCAATTCAATGAGTCAGTGTCCGATTTTCTTTTTTGATGCTCTTTTCAATTACTCTTCCTTTCTGAATAACATGTTATACACTAATTTCAAATGGACATAATATTTTCTACAACATTTTTATTATGTGATAAAGTTTTTGGGCTCATTCCATTTCCTGCCAACAAACTGTTTGGTTAAGGGCTATGGCATGCCTTGCTAAATATGATAGCATATGCATGTATTTAAAATATATGATGGAAAGTGAAAGCATGTGAACAACAAAGGAAACATGAAAAAGATCTAAAACGTACATACACCATCCTTTATAAAAGGGTTAAGAAATAATCTGCATGCAATTGGATTCTTTCTTTTCAAAATACAAAGAGTTGGTGATTCCAAATTAGAAAGTTATTTGCAGCGATGATTACATCTTTTGCTAAAAACAGCTCCTTTTCAGCCTGTCAGGTATTCAAAAAATATCAGTGCTCAGTAATGAGTAGTATACCACATCCAAGATGCTGAGAATTTGAAAAGCAAGGCAAAAAGGATTTGAGAGTACATGAAAGCATATAAATGAGTAAGTTTGTTGCCATTCAAAACCTTTTTCTGACCTTTCCTTCTATAGAAATGGCCCTAGATTTACAAAAAGCAACAGAATCACACCACTCTGTTCCCATGGTGGGAAAAGGATCTGATTGTCCAAAATGTATTGGTATGGAAGGAGCAGGGCTTCTTCACAGAAAACACGTTTTTTGAGTGGAGAAAAAAAGAGAAGAAAAGTGATTGCTAATATGGATTTGTATAGTGTGTCTAGAATTGCACTGATGAAGTAGCACACGTAAGATTGCAATCCCAGTATTACACCAAGAAATCTGCAACATGTGCAGCAATCGAGAAGAAACACTGGAAATGTTTGTGGATTTCTGACAATGGACCATTTCCTCTCCTTCCTAGTAGTCCTTGTCTGGCCTTAAAGGCATCACTGTTTCTTCGATACAGGTTCAGAGTAGTCACGAATATTGAAATGACAAAAGTAAGGCAGACTGCCACATGCAGTGCCTAATTTGGATGTGTCTGATGTTGTGGAGCTTCAACACTCTACTAGAAATGGGCCTTACAGTAATCTTTGGAAGAACTAGCAGGGGAAGCAGTTAGTTACAGCCCATTGCTAATGAGCAGCACTCCAGTACTATGGCAGTAATCCTCTCTCCTGAGCGCAAAGCATCAGGAGAGGTTGCCACAGAGAGAAAGGAAGGGGACACCCAAATACTTTTCCAGATCAGCTGAACTCTAGCGATCAATGGGGCAATTATAAGTGTCACAACCAGTTTCCCTCACATCCAAGAACATTGGAAAAGTTACCCCATATTTATAGCATCAAAAGTATAGTATTGTGTTTGATAGGGTGAGAAATACAATATTTTACAAGGGGAAGATTAAAGAGTTCCAAAGTATTTGTGTTTTTTAACAGTGACTCTTGAAAATAATAAGTATTGTTATTACTTTGCAATTGGATGAATTTGGTGAAGAAATTATCCCACAATCCTCATATGTAAATTAGTTACTAAGGATTGTCCCATTCATTTCCTCTTGTTCTGTTTGAATCTAATATTCCTCCATAATTTCTTATTATGATAACAAAACTTTGAAGCAGATTAGTCGCAAATGACTGATGATAATAGATTGGACAGACATGTACATAAATTGCTCCATTGTGCTGGCACAATATTTATTTGAAAACTGATAACATTCTAATACTTGATAATATTTTAACATTTTTAAGATATTTTGCTAAAAGCTTCTCAAGCAAAAAAACTACTTCCAGGGAAATATGCACTCTTCAAATTTAAAGAGTCAGCATCGAAGATGAGTCCGTGCATGACAACTATTAGAAATGAGAGGACATGGTGAAAGAACCATGTAAGAGTACGGAATTATGGCTGAGATACCCGCCACCCCCTCTAAACACAATCCCCAAGGATGGGAAACCGGAAACAGTTCTGAACTTTTGGAAGGCGGGAGGGAGTGACCCTCCCGGCCGTATTTATTAAAATATGAAACAAAATCAAAGCATTAAAATAACAGTTTCATATTATGTACAATTTCATTTCCACATTACGATGTTTGGCTAACCTTAACAGATCTCTAATACAAAGGTTCTCCTAGCCGAACTATCATCCTACAAAACATTTGACTTGAAATTGTACATCCTAACGTTAAGGGCCAATGGCAAGGTCGTAACCGGTGTCAGATCCCTAAACCAGAAATACCCCCTCACTTGTGAGGGGAGCGACCGCACAGAGGCGTACCTCAAGTGCATCTACCAATTTCCCTTTGACTTGACGGGGGCCCCAATGAACTCAACGCCATTTAACGGTCGTCCGAGGACTCGTGTGAGGTGTCTAAAAGGTAGCGTAAACCCCCTCCCGAACCCCACACAACTTACCCATCTGCCGTCGCAGATGTCCTGGCCCCGGGAAATTCCCCAGGAGGGCCCGTAGCCCCTCCTATCCAGGAAGGGGCCTTGACCACCTTTCCTTTCCTTCCGGCGGCCTATCCTTAGAAGGGACCGCCTCCCCGTTGAGGGGCCAATGGCCACCTCCCCCGAGCGCTCCCATCCGTAATGGGTGACGCCCCCCCATAGGGATCTTCCAATTACTGCTCACCGATCATGACCTTACCGCCCGACCAAAATAAATACGACAATTTACCTAAATTACTGATTTATAAAACAACCATAACTATTACAAGCATGATTACTGATCAACACTAGTGCAGAATTACTTTATTTGCAAAAGAAAAAACATACTGAAAATGACCATTCTTTATTGTATACTCAAAATATCACGATAATCATCACAACCTGCAAGAAATAGAGTTACCACATCAAAACTTTATTAAAAACAACTAGCTGTCCTCAGGGGCTGGTGGGTGGGTCAAAATTGGCTCTTCGTTCCGTCTCGAGCTCACGTGCAGCGGGGAGGTGCAGCTTCAGAGCACAGGAACAAGAGGATGCTTTCGGGGCTTGTTGCTCTTTTTATCCGTCTTCGGGCGGGCGTAAACCCGCCCCCGCCTGCCTCCGAGGGCGTGGCTGGCCGCGTCAGTGTCTAGGACAACCCACTCCAGGGCGGGAAAAGGCGCGCCCCGGCTACGCCGCTTCGGGCATACCAGCCGAGACTCGCCTCCCGCCCAAGATGGCTTCCCGGGGGGATCGTGGTACTCCACCATACGTTCGGGGGGACCGAATGGTCGCCCCTTTCCATATGGCTGAGATACCCGCCACCCCCTCTCAACACAATCCCCAAGGATGGGAAACCGGAAACAGTTCTGAACTTTTGGAAGGCGGGAGGGAGTGACCCTCCCGGCCGTATTTATTAAAATATGAAACAAAATCAAAACATTAAAATAACAGTTTCATATTATGTACAATTTCATTTCCACATTACGATGTTTGGCTAACCTTAACAGATCTCTAATACAAAGGTTCTCTTAGCCGAACTATCATCCTACAAAACATTTGACTTGAAATTGTACATCCTAACGTTAAGGGCCAACGGCAAGGTCATAACCGGTGTCAGATCCCTAAACCAGAAATACCCCCCTCACTTGTGAGGGGAGCGACCGCACAGAGGCGTACCTCAAGTGCATCTACCAATTTCCCTTTGACTTGACGGGGGCCCCAATGAACTCGACGCCATTTAACGGTCGTCCGAGGACTCGTGTGAGGTGTCTAAAAGGTAGCGTAAACCCCCTCCCGAACCCCACACAACTTACCCATCTGCCGTCGCAGATGTCCTGGCCCCGGGAAATTCCCCAGGAGGGCCCGTAGCCCCTCCTATCCAGGAAGGGGCCTTGACCACCTTTCCTTTCCTTCCGGCGGCCTATCCTTAGAAGGGACCGCCTCCCCGTTGAGGGGCCAATGGCCACCTCCCCCGAGCGCTCCCATCCGTAATGGGTGACGCCCCCCCATAGGGATCTTCCAATTACTGCTCACCGATCATGACCTTACCGCCACAGGCCGGAAAGTTGACCGGCTATCCGGACCCCCCACAACAACTCCTGCCTAAAGGTCATGTTTTAAACTCTTTAGCCAAGCTATGAGGTCTCCTATGAGTAACTCATTCCCCACCCGGGACAAATGAACCCCGTCCCCCAAATACATACTGTCCCCTTTGATACAACCATGCGAAACAGAATGCAGTGTATTTGAACGAAACAATCTGCTCAACTTGTTATTTATTTTCTTCACTGAATGATTCAGAGCAGAAACCGAAATAGCCCCCCGCCACACTTTCCGTGGGATCATATGGGACCATGCAATTGTGCACCCTGGAACTCTTCTTGCCAACCAACTTACTGTGGAAAGCATTGCCTCAAGAAGAAGTCGTCTACCAGTGGCCACCAAATCGTTGCCCCCAAGATGGACTATGATTATAGACGGCGGTGACCTTGTCCGCCCTAACAAACCCTCGAAAAAGGATTGAAACTGGTCAATACAGAGCCCGCCCCTTCCGTAGAAGGACACCCTGTACCCGTATTCCCCAGCCACGTGAATCATGTCACCTGCTTTGAATACGTCCGCGGCACGCCTCACGTATGAGTGGCCCACGACCCACACCTCCTTTCTCGCAGCCGGTGATGTCTGACCGCTGTTCCCCAGGTGTCGGGTCGACTGCACAGTCCGCCCCGCCTCGTAAGCTTGCGCAACTGAAAACCAAACAAAAACAAGAAGCGTGAGTACATTATTACAGCTTCACAACATGTGCAACCGCACATACCTTTTATAACAATTCGAGGACCAACGCCCCAAACGTTTTACTTTGTCTACACTCAGACCCCTGGCTGTAGCCTCAGTAGCAGCCCCTATCCGAAAGGAATGGGCCCCGAACACGCCGGGGTTCAAGCCCGTGGCCGAAATCGACATCGCAAGCACCCGCTGGAACTGAAACCTCGTCAGTGGGGTGGCGTCAGCGTGTCTCAACAAGGTCCCCCCCCATGCTGCCACCCTCTGTGCGAAATATTCCTCAACGCACACCACAGGGCACATGGAAGACCCGGGGATCCTCTGAATGATTATGCAGTCCCCAATTGCACCCTGATCGGTTTGGACTTAACAAACGAGACCGTCATCGTCTCCTCCCTGACCTGGATGTGCTCCCGGCACAGTCCCCCCATCGTATCCTGCTTGTTCTTCGCCACTAATTCGCTTACCCGCATAGCCCCATGGAATGCTAGCGCAAATGCAGCTCGGAATAACACTGCTTCGTACTGGGATGAACACGTTGCCGGGAGTACGGACAATAACAGGGTCAGCCTATCCAGACCTATCGGGTGCCTCTCATCTACTCTGCGACCCTCAAGGCGTTGCCACCCACGTAGCGCTTTCTGCACAACGAAAGACGCTGTCGGGTCCTGGATCCCATGAGCCCTTGCCATAAAGGAAATGGCGGCCCGATGCCTCTGGGCCGTAGCTACTGATTTGCCTGCCTGATGTAAAGACAGCAAGAATTTTACTACAAACTCTTCCTGGCCCCAAAGCTCCCCCCTACCAGCACCCAAAAAGGACCAATAAGAACGGAACGCCCCTTCATATGCCTTCCTCGTCCTGGGTGCTAAACTCTCTCCCACGAGGTTTTGTAGTTCGGGGCACCGAGAGACCAGAGAGCTTCGGGAAAGGGTGCCGCCACCGGGTCCGCTGTGGGCAGAAAACCCCAGAAGGCCTGCATACGGAAACGAGAAAGCGCATCAGCCGCTTGGTTCAGTACCCCCGGCACATGCTTTGCCCGAAATAGCACATTCAACTGCATACACAATAACACAATTTCTTTGAGCAGCCTTAGAATCCATTTGCATCGTGCTGCCTGACTATTGATACACTCAACCACGGTCATGTTATCAGACCAGAACACCACAGAGTGATCCCGGAACCCCTCAGGCCAAGTTTTCAGGGCCACCAAAATGGGGAGAAGTTCGAGAAAAGCAATGTTACTTGTCAGCCCGCACTCGTGCCACCATGACGGCCATTTTTGAGCCGACCATTGTGTACCAAATATGGCACCAAAACCTATACTCCCCGCCGAGTCTGTCCAAAGCCCCAGCTCCTCGGAGGACACCGCTGGTTTGTTCCAGACGATTCGACCATTGAAATCCGCCAGAAATGCCAACCAAATGCGCATGTCCTGGCAAACCTCTGCCGAGAGCCTCGTGCGATGATGACCCTCCTTCAGGCCGACCATGGCTTGTGCAATCGAGCGGGAAAAGGGGCGCGCCATTGGCATCACTTTCAGGGCAAAATTCAACTGACCCACCACCTGTTGCAATTGATGCAGGTTTACTTTCGTTGCACGAATACATGTTTCAAGGGATAACCTGAATTTTAACACTTTTTCCTTGGGTAATCTAAAACAACCTTCTTCCGAGTCGAGCTCGATCCCCAGAAACTCGAGCAAAGTCGAGGGACCCATAGTCTTACCTGGCGCCAATGGCACACCGAATTGATTCATTAAGACACAAAATTCATGTAAAGCCTGTCCACACTCAGAATCCCCGGCTGCCCCCAAAAACAGAAAGTCATCGAGATAATGCATAACATGCTGAAAACCTGTCTTCCTTGTGAATACCCATTGCAGAAAACAACTGAACTTTTCGAAATAGGCACAGGATATCGAGCACCCCATTGGCATACATCTATCCATGTAGTACCGACCCTGAAACATAAAACCAAGGAGGCGCTGATCGTCTGGGTGCACCGGGAGCAACCGGAACGCTGACTCGATGTCTGATTTTGCCATCAGCGCCCCGGGCCCCAGGCGATTCAACATGGCAACGGCCTCATCGAAGGATGCGTACCGCACCGAACACACTTCCGGGTCTATCGCGTCATTCACGGAAAGACCACGTGGGGCTGACAAGTTATGTATCAGCCGAAACTCACCCGGGTCCTTCTTGGGGACCACCCCTAGAGGGGAACAAACAAAGTTAGCAACCGGTGGCAAATCAAATGGACCGGCGACACGACCTCGAGTCACCTCCTTCCCAATCTTTACCTGTACCACCGCCGTATGCTGCAAGACCGACAGTTGATTCTTACAGTTTGCTACACCCTGAAAATCCCCCACTGGGATGCGGAAACCATATGAAAACCCGTTTCGCAACACCCCAGCGGAAGCATGATCCGGGTATTCGTTGAGCCAAGGAATCATCGCCATGGTATCAATCGGAGTAGGTAAAGGCGCCCCTCGGACTATTTCAGACCTGTTTGGCGCTTCCCTTACCACCGTTATCACCCGTTTTGGCTCTGCACATGGACTGGGATGGCTGCCCACACCCCCCACATTCATGTCTGAACTTGCATGACCCCTGGGGCCTCGTACATTTACCTCTGTTAAAATTCCAACAAATCCCCCTTTTACCTGCGTTGCCACTCGGCTTCGAGTTGTACTCGTTACCTGCACCCGTCCGAAAGGGTGTCCCAGAGTATTGGCGGGAAGATTCACCCCAGTTACTCCCTGACAATGGCACTTTCAACATTCCTGTACTCTCCATTTTTTGCCATGACACGGAGTCGTAACAATCCCAAGTCAGAACTGGGTCGTGTTCCTTAGCTTTTCTAAAAATATTGTCATAGCAGAACCACTGATTGCCCCCATACGCTACGGAATACTCCATGATACGTGATTGATAAATAGGCAACTCGGGCCTGCGCTCGCCCAGGATGGAGGTAAAAATGCCCCACGCTCTGCCCCAAGTACCAATGTTTTCGTCAACCTTAAAGGCGGCCATTTTTGCGCGCCAAACACTCGGATGCATGAGCTCCTTTTGGCTCTTAACATGCTCCATCTCGTAATGGCCGGTAAGCAAAGAAAAAATGTTAACATACTTATTCGCCCAAATCTTTTCCTTAATTTCCAGTGGAACATGCTGAGCCACCTTCTCCCTTCGTGAAGGTACAGACCCCTCCCCCGCGATCGGCAATGGCCGCTTATCAGAAGCTGCATTTGCCGCCGAACATGGGCCTGTTGCATTTTCCGCCGCCGGAACCGGCGGGGTAACAGAAGATGGTGCCTTCGCAGCCTCCCTAGATTCCCGCAGTTGTCTCATTACTGCCCGGGCGTCGTCAGCCGTGGTGCCCTCGCTATCTTTTCCCAACCACGCTGCCAATTGTGCCGCTAACTCGGGAGGCATATCTTCCCCGGTCACGGGGGTGACCACCACGGGGATCGGATTCCCCTCCTTCGGCACCGGGGTTGGCTCCTCAAGTGGGGTATCGGGAACCGGGGTTTCCCCCCCAAGCGCCCCCCTTCTGGACCTCTTGCCTCTCCCACCGGGGACTACTCCCGGCAAAGGCCGTTTCGGTCCTCCCTCCCCGTTCTTAGCCGCCATCTGCTTCTTCAAATCGGCTACCTCCTTCATGAGCATGCGGAGCATCTGATCGGTACCGACCCGCTTTCCGACTTTCTTGGGCATTCTCAGACGGGATATCTGTAAGACAAAAGAAAGATTACAACGCTCAAAATTGGCTCTTCGTTCCGTCTCGAGCTCACGTGCAGCGGGGAGGTGCAGCTTCAGAGCACAGGAACAAGAGGATGCTTTCGTGGCTTGTTGCTCCTTTTATCCGTCTTCGGGCGGGCGTAAACCCGCCCCGCCTGCCTCCGAGGGCGTGGCCGGCCGCGTCAGTGTCTAGGACAACCCACTCCAGGGCGGGAAAAGGCACGCCCCGGCTACGCCGCTTCGGGCATACCAGCCGAGACTCGCCTCCCGCCCAAGATGGCTTCCCGGGGGGATCGTGGTACTCCACCATACGTTCGGGGGGACCGAATGGTCGCCCCTTTCCAGTATAGATGGAGGAAATTAGGTAAGGATGCGAGAGAATTCACATGCGTCAAAGAGAATATGGGTAACATTTATCTGGTGTTACTTAGTTGTGAAAACTGATTTGAGATTGCCAATTGTCAGTAATAGAAAACAAAATAAAACTACAGAACAGGTTTAAAAATAGGCACAGTACTGCATGGGAGACAATCCATCAATTGGTCACTGAGATGGGAAAACTTGACAGATATCAAGCACCAAAACTGAAGTAATGATGGAAATGGGAAAGCAACTCCTGAAGATTGTATGATTGAAAGGTGATTGGAAAATAAAAATTAATTAATTAGAAATCATGGTATATATTAAGATATGTATGTCACCTGCGAAAGAAAATTATTATTTGAAATTTACTGGTACACAATTTATTAAAAAACTAAAATAAATTGTTGTAGATGGCCAAAGCAATGTAATGCAATGATAATCTTTATTTTCAGTGCGTTTCATTATGTGACACCTGCTGTCATCTAGCTTTTATTCTCGAACATAGGGGATCTGTCTTTTATTTCCAAATGGAGAAGTCAAAAGTGCATGAAAAAGTAAACAAACAGGGGCCAATAAGGAGGATGATATTTTCACTATTGATATATTTCAGATTGATACAACATTAAAACGACTTCTAAGAACCTTTGTGAATTTACAATTTATTTGAGTGCAATTCGATTGTTCAGCAAGAGTTTCAATACAAGTGTTGGATCTTTTATTTTCTGACCTGGACATACTACCCAAGGGTGGATGGTCATGGTATTACAGGTTCAATTCAATGAGTCAGTGGCCGATTTTCTTTTTTGATGCTCTTTTCAATTACTCTTCCTTTCTGAATAACATGTTATACACTAATTTCAAATGGTCATAATATTTTCTACAACATTTTTATTATGTGATAAAGTTTTTGGGCTCATTCCGTTTCCTGCCAACAAACTGTTTGGTTAAGGGCTATGGCATGCCTTGCTAAATATGATAGCATATGCATGTATTTAAAATGTATGTTGGAAAGTGAAAGCATGTGAACAACAAAGGAAACATGAAAAAGATCTAAAACGTACATACACCATCCTTTATAAAAGGGTTAAGAAATAATCTGCACTCAATTGGATTCTTTCCTTTCAAAATGCAAAGAGTTGGTGATTCCAAATTAGAAAGTTATTTGCAGCGATGATTACATCTTTTACTAAAAACAGCTCCTTTTCAGCCTGTCAGGTATTCAAAAAATATCAGTGCTCAGTAATGAGTAGTATACCACATCCAAGATGCTGAGAATTTGAAAAGCAAGGCAAAAAGGAATTGAGAGTACATGAAAGCATATAAATGAGTAAGTTTGTTGCCATTCAAAACCTTTTTCTGACCTTTCCTTCTATAGAAATGGCCCTAGATTTACAAAAAGCAACAGAATCACACCACTCTGTTCCCATGGTGGGAAAAGGATCTGATTGTCCAAAATGTATTGGTATGGAAGGAGCAGGGCTTCTTCACAGAAAACACGTTTTTTGAGTGGAGAAAAAAAGAGAAGAAAAGTGATTGCTTATATGGATTTGTATAGTGTGTCTAGAATTGCACTGATGAAGTAGCACACGTAAGATTGCAATCCCAGTATTACACCAAGAAATCTGCAACATGTGCAGCAATCGAGAAGAAACACTGGAAATGTTTGTGGATTTCTGACAATGGACCATTTCCTCTCCTTCCTAGTAGTCCTTGTCTGGCCTTAAAGGCATCACTGTCTCTTCGTTACAGGTTCAGAGTGGTCACGAATATTGAAATGACAAAAGTAAGGCAGACTGCCACATGCAGTGCCTAATTTGGATGTGTCTGATGTTGTGGAGCTTCAACACTCCACTAGAAATGGGCCTTACAGTAATCTTTGGAAGAACTAGCAGGGGAAGCAGTAAGTTACAGCCCATTGCTAATGAGCAGCACTCCATTATTATGGCAGTAATCCTCTCTCCTGAGCGCAAAGCATCAGGAGAGGTTGTCACAGAGAGAAAGGAAGGGGACACCCAAATACTTTTCCAGATCAGCTGAACTTAATCTAGCGATCAATAGAGCAATTATAAGTGTCACAACCAGTTTCCCTCACATCCAAGAACATTGGAAAAGTTACCCCATATTTATAGCATCAAACGTATAGTATTGTGTTTGATAGGGTGAGAAATACAATATTTTACAAGGGGAAGATTAAAGAGTTCCAAAGTATTTGTGTTTTTTAACAGTGACTCTTGAAAATAATACGTATTGTTATTACTTTGCAATTGGATGAATTTGGTGAAGAAATTATCCCACAACCCTCATATGTAAATTAGTTACTAAGGATTGTTCCATTCATTTCCTCTTGTTCTGTTTGAATCTAATATTCCTCCATAATTTCTTATTATGATAACAAAACTTTGAAGCAGATTAGTCGCAAATGACTGATGATAATAGATTGGACAGACATGTACATAAATTGCTCCATTGTACTGGCACAATATTTATTCGAAAACTGATAACATTGTAATACTTGATAATATTTTAACATTTTTAAGATATTTTGCTAAAAGCTTCTCAAGGAAAAAAACTACTTCCAGGGAAATATGCACTCTTCAAATTTAAAGAGTCAGCATCGAAGATGAGTCCGTGCATGACAACTATTAGAAATGAGAGGACATGGTGAAAGAACCATGTAAGAGTACGGAATGTATAGATGGAGGAAATTAGGTAAGGATGCGAGAGAATTCACATGCATCAAAGAGAATATGGGTAACATTTATCTGGTGTTACTTAGTTGTGAAAACTGATTTGAGATTGCCAATTGTCAGTAATAGAAAACAAAATAAAACTACAGAACAGGTTTAAAAATAGGCACAGTACTGCATGGGAGACAATCCATCAATTGGTCACTGAGATGGGAAAACTTGACAGATATCAAGCACCAAAACTGAAGTAATGATGGAAATGGAAAAGCAACTCCTGAAGATTGTATGATTGAAAGGTGATTGGAAAATAAAAATTAATTAATTAGAAATCATGGTACATATTAAGATATTTATGTCACCTGTGAAAGAAAATTATTATTTGAAATTTACTGGTACACAATTTATTAAAAAACAAAAATAAATTGTTGTAGATGGCCAAAGCAATGTAATGCAATGATAATCTTTATTCTCAGTGCGTTTCATTATGTGACACCTGCTGTCATCTAGCTTTTATTCTCGAACATAGGGGATCTGTCTTTTATTTCCAAATGGAGAAGTCAAAAGTGCATGAAAAAGTAAACAAACAGGGGCCAATAAGGAGGATGATATTTTCACTATTGATATATTTCAGATTGATACAACATTAAAACGACTTCTAAGAACCTTTGTGAATTTACAATTTATTTGAGTGCAATTCGATTGTTCAGCAAGAGTTTCAATACAAGTGTTGGATCTTTTATTTTCTGACCTGGACATACTACCCAAGGGTGGATGGTCATGGTATTACAGGTTCAATTCAATGAGTCAGTGGCCGATTTTCTTTTTTGATGCTCTTTTCAATTACTCTTCCTTTCTGAATAACATGTTATACACTAATTTCAAATGGTCATAATATTTTCTACAACATTTTTATTATGTGATAAAGTTTTTGGGCTCATTCCGTTTCCTGCCAACAAACTGTTTGGTTAAGGGCCATGGCATGCCTTGCTAAATATGATAGCATATGCATCTATTTAAAATATATGTTGGAAAGTGAAAGCATGTGAACAACAAAGGAAACATGAAAAAGATCTAAAACGTACATACACCATCTTTATAAAAGGGTTAAGAAATAATCTGCACGCAATTGGATTCTTTCTTTTCAAAATGCAAAGAGTTGGTGATTCCAAATTAGAAAGTTATTTGCAGCGATGATTACATCTTTTGCTAAAAACAGCTCCTTTTCAGCCTGTCAGGTATTCAAAAAATATCAGTGCTCAGTAATGAGTAGTATACCACATCCAAGATGCTGAGAATTTGAAAAGCAAGGCAAAAAGGAATTGAGAGTACATGAAAGCATATAAATGAGTAAGTTTGTTGCCATTCAAAACCTTTTTCTGACCTTTCCTTCTATAGAAATGGCCCTAGATTTACAAAAAGCAACAGAATCCCACCACTCTGTTCCCATGGTGGGAAAGGGATCTGATTGTCCAAAATGTATTGGTATGGAAGGAGCAGGGCTTCTTCACGGAAAACACGTTTTTTGAGTGGAGAAAAAAAGAGAAGAAAAGTGATTGCTAATATGGATTTGTATAGTGTGTCTAGAATTGCACTGATGAAGTAGCACACGTAAGATTGCAATCCCAGTATTACACCAAGAAATCTGCATTATGTGCAGCAATCGAGAAGAAACACTGGAAATGTTTGTGGATTTCTGACAATGGGCCATTTCCTCTCCTTCCTAGTAGTCCTTGTCTGGCCTTAAAGGCATCACTGTTTCTTCGATACAGGTTCAGATTGGTCACGAATATTGAAATGACAAAAGTAAGGCAGACTGCCACATGCAGTGCCTAATTTGGATGTGTCTGATGTTGTGGAGCTTCAACACTCCACTAGAAATGGGCCTTACAGTAATCTTTGGAAGAACTAGCAGGGGAAGCAGTTAGTTACAGCCCATTGCTAATGAGCAGCACTCCAGTACTATGGCAGTAATCCTCTCTACTGAGCGCAAAGCATCAGGAGAGGTTGCCACAGAGAGAAAGGAAGGGGACACCCAAAAATTTTTCCAGATCAGCTGAACTTAATCTAGCGATCAATGGGGCAATTATAAGTGTCACAACCAGTTTCCCTCACATCCAAGAACATTGGAAAAGTTACCCCATATTTATAGCATCAAAAGTATAGTATTGTGTTTGATAGGGTGAGAAATACAATATTTTACAAGGGGAAGATTAAAGAGTTCCAAAGTATTTGTGTTTTTTAACAGTGACTCTTGAAAATAATAAGTATTGTTATTACTTTGCAATTGGATGAATTTGGTGAAGAAATTATCCCACAATCCTCATATGTAAATTAGTTATTAAGGATTGTCCCATTCATTTCCTCTTGTTCTGTTTGAATCTAATATTCCTCCATAATTTCTTATTATGATAACAAAACTTTGAAGCAGATTAGTCGCAAATGACTGATGATAATAGATTGGACAGACATGTACATAAATTGCTCCATTGTGCTGGCACAATATTTATTCCAAAACTGATAACATTCTAATACTTGATAATATTTTAACATTTTTAAGATATTTTGCTAAAAGCTTCTCAAGCAAAAAAACTACTTCCAGGGAAATATGCACTCTTCAAATTTAAAGAGTCAGCATCGAAGATGAGTCCGTGCATGACAACTATTAGAAATGAGAGGACATGGTGAAAGAACCATGTAAGAGTACGGAATGTATAGATGGAGGAAATTAGGTAAGGATGCGAGAGAATTCACATGCGTCAAAGAGAATATGGGTAACATTTATCTGGTGTTACTTAGTTGTGAAAACTGATTTGAGATTGCCAATTGTCAGTAATAGAAAACAAAATAAAACTACAGAACAGGTTTAAAAATAGGCACAGTACTGCATGGGAGACATTCCTCAAATGGTCACTGAGATGGGAAAACTTGACAGATATCAAGTACCAAAACTGAAGTAATGATGGAAATGGGAAAGCAACTCCTGAAGATTGTATGATTGAAAGGTGATTGGAAAATAAAAATTAATTAATTAGAAATCATGGTACATATTAAGATATGTATGTCACCTGTGAAAGAAAATTATTATTCGAAATTTACTGGTACACAATTTATTAAAAAACAAAAATAAATTGTTGTAGATGGCCAAAGCAATGCAATGCAATGATAATCTTTATTCTCAGTGCGTTTCATTATGTGACACCTGCTGTCATCTAGCTTTTATTCTCAAACATAGGGGATCTGTCTTTTATTTCCAAATGGAGAAGTCAAAAGTGCATGAAAAAGTAAACAAACAGGGGCTAATAAGGAGGATGATATTTTCACTATTGATATATTTCAGATTGATACAACATTAAAACGACTTCTAAGAACCTTTGTGAATTTACAATTTATTTGAGTGCAATTCGATTGTTCAGCAAGAGTTTCAATACAAGTGTTGGATCTTTTATTTTCTGACCTGGACATACTACCCAAGGGTGGATGGTCATTGTATTACAGGTTCAATTCAATGAGTCAGTGGCCGATTTTCTTTTTTGATGCTCTTTTCAATTACTCTTCCTTTCTGAATAACATGTTATACACTAATTTCAAATGGTCATAATATTTTCTACAACATTTTTATCATGTGATAAAGTTTTTGGGCTCATTCCGTTTCCTGCCAACAAATTGTTTGGTTAAGGGCTATGGCATGCCTTGCTAAATATGATAGCATATGCATGTATTTAAAATATATGTTGGAAAGTGAAAGCATGTGAACAACAAAGGAAACATGAAAAAGATCTTAAACGTACATACACCATCCTTTATAAAAGGGTTAAGAAATAATCTGCATGCAATTGGATTCTTTCTTTTCAAAATACAAAGAGTTGGTGATTCCAAATTAGAAATTTATTTGCAGCGATGATTACATCTTTTGCTAAAAACAGCTCCTTTTCAGCCTGTCAGGTATTCAAAAAATATCAGTGCTCAGTAATGAGTAGTATACCACATCCAAGATGCTGAGAATTTGAAAAGCAAGGCAAAAAGGAATTGAGAGTACATGAAAGCATATAAATGAGTAAGTTTGTTGCCATTCAAAACCTTTTTCTGACCTTTCCTTCTATAGAAATGGCCCTAGATTTACAAAAAGCAACAGAATCACACCACTCTGTTCCCATGGTGGGAAAAGGATCTGATTGTCCAAAATGTATTGGTATGGAAGGAGCAGGGCTTCTTCACAGAAAACACGTTTTTTGAGTGGAGAAAAAAAGAGAAGAAAAGTGATTGCTAATATGGATTTGTATAGTGTGTCTAGAATTGCACTGATGAAGTAGCACACGTAAGATTGCAATCCCAGTATTACACCAAGAAATCTGCAACATGTGCAGCAATTGAAAAGAAACACTGTAAATGTTTGTGGATTTCTGACAATGGACCATTTCCTCTCCTTCCTAGTAGTCCTTGTCTGGCCTTAAAGGCATCACTGTTTCTTCGATACAGGTTCAGAGTGGTCACGAATATTGAAATGACAAAAGTAAGGCAGACTGCCACATGCAGTGCCTAATTTGGATGTGTCTGATGTTGTGGAGCTTCAACACTCTACTAGAAATGGGCCTTACAGTAATCTTTGGAAGAACTAGCAGGGGAAGCAGTTAGTTACAGCCCATTGCTAATGAGCAGCACTCCAGTACTATGGCAGTAATCCTCTCTCCAGAGCGCAAAGCATCAGGAGAGGTTGCCACAGAGAGAAAGGAAGGGGACACCCAAATACTTTTCCAGATCAGCTGAGCTTAATCTAGCGATCAATGGGGCAATTATAAGTGTCACAACCAGTTTCCCTCACATCCAAGAACATTGGAAAAGTTACCCCATATTTATAGCATCAAAAGTATAGTATTGTGTTTGATAGGGTGAGAAATACAATATTTTACAAGGGGAAGATTAAAGAGTTTCAAAGTATTTGTGTTTTTTAACAGTGACTCTTGAAAATAATAAGTATTGTTATTACTTTGCAATTGGATGAATTTGGTGAAGAAATTATCCCACAATCCTCATATGTAAATTAGTTACTAAGGATTGTCCCATTCATTTCCTCTTGTTCTGTTTGAATCTAATATTCCTCCATAATTTCTTATTATGATAACAAAACTTTGAAGCAGATTAGTCGCAAATGACTGATGATAATAGATTGGACAGACATGTACATAAATTGCTCCATTGTGCTGGCACAATATTTATTCGAAAACTGATAACATTCTAATACTTGATAATATTTTAACATTTTTAAGATATTTTGCTAAAAGCTTCTCAAGCAAAAAAACTACTTCCAGGGAAATATGCACTCTTCAAATTTAAAGAGTCAGCATCGAAGATGAGTCCGTGCATGACAACTATTAGAAATGAGAGGACATGGTGAAAGAACCATGTAAGAGTACGGAATGTATAGATTGAGGAAATTAGGTAAGGATGCGATAGAATTCACATGCGTCAAAGAGAATATGGGTAACATTTATCTGGTGTTACTTAGTTGTGAAAACTGATTTGAGATTGCCAATTGTCAGTAATAGAAAACAAAATAAAACTACAGAACAGGTTTAAAAATAGGCACAGTACTGCATGGGAGACAATCCATCAATTGGTCACTGAGATGGGAAAACTTGACAGATATCAAGCACCAAAACTGAAGTAATGATGGAAATGGGAAAGCAACTCCTGAAGATTGTATGATTGAAAGGTGATTGGAAAATAAAAATTAATTAATTAGAAATCATGGTACATATTAAGATATGTATGTCACCTGTGAAAGAAAATTATTATTTGAAATTTACTGGTACACAATTTATTAAAAAACAAAAATAAATTGTTGTAGATGGCCAAAGCAATGTAATGCAATGATAATCTTTATTCTCAGTGCGTTTCATTATGTGACACCTGCTGTCATCTAGCTTTTATTCTCGAACATAGGGGATCTGTCTTTTATTTCCAAATGGAGAAGTCAAAAGTGCATGAAAAAGTAAACAAACAGGGGCCAATAAGGAGGATGATATTTTCACTATTGATATATTTCAGATTGATACAACATTAAAACGACTTCTAAGAACCTTTGTGAATTTACAATTTATTTGAGTGCAATTCAATTGTTCAGCAAGAGTTTCAATACAAGTGTTGGATCTTTTATTTTCTGACCTGGACATACTACCCAAGGGTGGATGGTCATGGTATTACAGGTTCAATTCAATGAGTCAGTGGCCGATTTTCTTTTTTGATGCTCTTTTCAATTACTCTTCCTTTCTGAATAACATGTTATACACTAATTTCAAATGGCCATAATATTTTCTACAACATTTTTATTATGTGATAAAGTTTTTGGGCTCATTCCGTTTCCTGCCAACAAACTGTTTGGTTAAGGGCTATGGCATGCCTTGCTAAATATGATAGCATATGCATCTATTTAAAATATATGTTGGAAAGTGAAAGCATGTGAACAACAAAGGAAACATGAAAAAGATCTAAAACGTACATACACCATCCTTTATAAAAGGGTTAAGAAATAATATGCACGCAATTGGATTCTTTCTTTTCAAAATGCAAAGAGTTGGTGATTCCAAATTAGAAAGTTATTTGCAGCGATGATTACATCTTTTGCTAAAAACAGCTCCTTTTCAGCCTGTCAGGTATTCAAAAAATATCAGTGCTCAGTAATGAGTAGTATACCACATCCAAGATGCTGAGAATTTGAAAAGCAAGGCAAAAAGGAATTGAGAGTACATGAAAGCATATAAATGAGTAAGTTTGTTGCCATTCAAAACCTTTTTCTGACCTTTCCTTCTATAGAAATGGCCCTAGATTTACAAAAAGCAACAGAATCACACCACTCTGTTCCCATGGTGGGAAAAGGATCTGATTGTCCAAAATGTATTGGTATGGAAGGAGCAGGGCTTCTTCACGGAAAACACGTTTTTTGAGTGGAGAAAAAAAGAGAAGAAAAGTGATTGCTAATATGGATTTGTATAGTGTGTCTAGAATTGCACTGATGAAGTAGCACACGTAAGATTGCAATCCCAGTATTACACCAAGAAATCTGCAACATGTGCAGCAATCGAGAAGAAACACTGGAAATGTTTGTGGATTTCTGACAATGGACCATTTCCTCTCCTTCCTAGTAGTCCTTGTCTGGCCTTAAAGGCATCACTGTTTCTTCGATACAGGTTCAGAGTGGTCACGAATATTGAAATGACAAAAGTAAGGCAGACTGCCACATGCAGTGCCTAATTTGGATGTGTCTGATGTTGTGGAGCTTCAACACTCTACTAGAAATGGGCCTTACAGTAATCTTTGGAAGAACTAGCAGGGGAAGCAGTTAGTTACAGCCCATTGCTAATGAGCAGCACTCCAGTACTATGGCAGTAATTCTCTCTCCTGAGCACAAAGCATCAGGAGAGGTTGCCACAGAGAGAAAGGAAGGGGACACCCAAATACTTTTCCAGATCAGCTGAACTTAATCTAGCAATCAATGGGGCAATTATAAGTGTCACAACCTGTTTCCCTCACATCCAAGAACATTGGAAAAGCTACCCCATATTTATAGCATCAAACGTATAGTATTGTGTTTGATAGGGTGAGAAATACAATATTTTACAAGGGGAAGATTAAAGAGTTCCAAAGTATTTCTGTTTTTTAACAGTGACTCTTGAAAATAATAAGTATTGTTATTACTTTGCAATTGGATGAATTTGGTGAAGAAATTATCCCACAATCCTCATATGTAAATTAGTTACTAAGGATTGTCCCATTCATTTCCTCTTGTTCTGTTTGAATCTAATATTCCTCCATAATTTCATATTATGATAACAAAACTTTGAAGCAGATTAGTCGCAAATGATTGATGATAATAGATTGGACAGACATGTACATAAATTGCTCCATTGTGCTGGCACAATATTTATTCGAAAACTGATAACATTCTAATACTTGATAATATTTTAACATTTTTAAGATATTTTGCTAAAAGCTTCTCAAGCAAAAAAACTACTTACAGGGAGATATGCACTCTTCAAATTTAAAGAGTCAGCATCGAAGATGAGTCCGTGCATGACAACTATTAGAAATGAGAGGACATGGTGAAAGAACCATGTAAGAGTACGGAATGTATAGATGGAGGAAATTAGGTAAGGATGCAAGAGAATTCACATGCGTCAAAGAGAATATGGGTAACATTTATCTGGTGTTACTTAGTTGTGAAAACTGATTTGAGATTGCCAATTGTCAGTAATATCAAACAAAATAAAACTACAGAACAGGTTTAAAAATAGGCACAGTACTGCATGGGAGACAATCCATCAATTGGTCACTGAGATGGGAAAACTTGACAGATATCAAGCACCAAAACTGAAGTAATGATGGAAATGGGAAAGCAACTCCTGAAGATTGTATGATTGAAAGGTGATTGGAAAATAAAAATTAATTAATTAGAAATCATGGTACATATTAAGATATGTATGTCACCTGTGAAAGAAAATTATTATTTGAAATTTACTGGTACACAATTTATTAAAAAACAAAAATAAATTGTTGTAGATGGCCAAAGCAATGTAATGCAATGATAATCTTTATTCTCAGTGCGTTTCATTATGTGACACCTGCTGTCATCTAGCTTTTATTCTCGAACATAGAGGATCTGTCTTTTATTTCCAAATGGAGAAGTCAAAAGTGCATGAAAAAGTAAACAAACAGGGGCCAATAAGGAGGATGATATTTTCACTATTGATATATTTCAGATTGATACAACATTAAAACGACTTCTAAGAACCTTTGTGAATTTATAATTTATTTGAGTGCAATTCGATTGTTCAGCAAGAGTTTCAATACAAGTGTTGGATTTTTTATTTTCTGACCTGGACATACTACCCAAGGGTGGATGGTCATGGTATTACAGGTTCAATTCAATGAGTCAGTGGCCGATTTTCTTTTTTGATGCTCTTTTCAATTACTCTTCCTTTCTGAATAACATGTTATACACTAATTTCAAATGGTCATAATATTTTCTACAACATTTTTATTATGTGATAAAGTTTTTGGGCTCATTCCGTTTCCTGCCAACAAACTGTTTGGTTAAGGGCTATGGCATGCCTTGCTAAATATGATAGCATATGCATGTATTTAAAATATATGTTAGAAAGTGAAAGCATGTGAACAACAAAGGAAACATGAAAAAGATCTAAAACGTACATACACCATCCTTTATAAAAGGGTTAAGAAATAATCTGCACGCAATTAGATTCTTTCTTTTCAAAATGCAAAGAGTTGGTGATTCCAAATTAGAAAGTTATTTGCAGCGATGATTACATCTTTTGCTAAAAACAGCTCCTTTTCAGCCTGTCAGGTATTCAAAAAATATCAGTGCTCAGTAATGAGTAGTATACCACATCCAAGATGCTGAGAATTTGAAAAGCAAGGCAAAAAGGAATTGAGAGTACATGAAAGCATATAAATGGGTAAGTTTGTTGCCATTCAAAACCTTTTTCTGACCTTTCCTTCTATAGAAATGGCCCTAGATTTACAAAAAGCAACAGAATCACACCACTCTGTTCCCATGGTGGGAAAAGGATCTGATTGTCCAAAATGTATTGGTATGGAAGGAGCAGGGCTTCTTCACAGAAAACAAGTTTTTTGAGTGGAGAACAAAGGAGAAGAAAAGTGATTACTAATATGGATTTGTATAGTGTGTCTAGAATTGCACTGATGAAGTAGCACACGTAAGATTGCAATCCCAGCATTACACCAAGAAATCTGCAACATGTGCAGCAATCAAGAAGAAACACTGGAAATGTTTGTGGATTTCTGACAATGGACCATTTCCTCTCCTTCCTAGTAGTCCTTGTCTGGCCTTAAAGGCATCACTGTTTCTTCGATACAGGTTCAGAGTGGTCACGAATATTGAAATGACAAAAGTAAGGCAGACTGCCATATGCAGTGCTTAATTTGGATGTGTATGATGTTGTGGAGCTTCAACACTCTACTAGAAATGGGCCTTACAGTAATCTTTGGAAGAACTAGCAGGGGAAGCAGTTAGTTACAGCCCATTGCTAATGAGCAGCACTCCAGTACTATGGCAGTAATCCTCTCTCCTGAGCGCAAAGCATCTGGAGAGGTTGCCACAGAGAGAAAGGAAGAGGACACCCAAATACTTTTCCAGATCAGCTGAACTTAATCTAGCGATCAATGGGGCAATTATAAGTGTCACAACCAGTTTCCCTCACATCCAAGAACATTGGAAAAGTTACCCCATATTTATAGCATCAAAAGTATAGTATTGTGTTTAATAGGGTGAGAAATACAACATTTTACAAGTGGAAGATTAAAGAGTTCCAAAGTATTTGTGTTTTTTAACAGTGACTCTTGAAAATAATAAGTATTGTTATTACTTTGCAATTGGATGAATTTGGTGAAGAAATTATCCCACAATCCTCATATGTAAATTAGTTACTAAGGATTGTCCCCTTCATTTCATCTTGTTCTGTTTGAATCTAATATTCCTCCATAATTTCTTATTATGATAACAAAACTTTAAAGCAGATTAGTCGCAAATGACTGATGATAATAGATTGGACAGACATGTACATTATGGCTGAGATACCCGCCACCCCCTCTCAACACAATCCCCAAGGATGGGACACCGGAAACAGTTCTGAAGTCTTTGGAAGACGGGAGGGAGTAACCCCCCCGGCCGTATTTATTAAAATATGAAACAAAATTAAAACATTAAATAAACAGTTTCATATTATGTACAATTTCATTACCACATTGCGATGTTTGGCTAACCTTAACATAGTCTCTAATACAAAGGTTCTCCTAGCCGAACTAACATCCTGCAAAACATTTACTTGAAATTTTGAAATTGTACATCCTAACGTTTAAGGGCCAACGGCAAGGTCGTAACCGGTGTCAAGATCCCTAACCCAGAAATATCGCCCTCACTTGTGAGGGGCGGCCCAGAGGCGTACCTCAAGTGCAATTACCAATTTCCCTTGACTTGACGGGGGCCCCAATAAAACTCGTCGCCACTTAGAGGTCGTACGAGGACTCGTGTGAGGTATCTAGAAGGTAGCGTAGACCTCCCCCCAAACCCCACACAACTTACCATATCTGCCGTCGCAGACGTTCTGGCCCCGGGAAATTCCCCAGGAGGGGGCTGTAACCCCTCCTACCCAGGAAGGGGCCTTGACCGCCTTTCCTCTTCTTTCGGCGACCCATCCTTAGAAGGGACCGCCTCCCCGTTGAGGGGCCAATGGCCACCTCCCCCGAGCGCTCCCATCCGTGCTGGGTGACGCCCACTCATAGGGATCTTCCAATTAGTGCTCACCGATCATGACCTTACCGCCCGACCAAAATAAATACGACAATGCTAACTAAATGATTAAACTAAAATACAGTAGCAACTATACTTTTATTAAAAGCATGCTTACCAATGAACACTAAAGCAGAATTTCTTTATTTGCAAAACACAAATCGACATTCTTTATTACATACTCAAAATCATCACGATAATACCACGACCTGTAAACGAAAATCAGAGTCGTCCATCAACTTTAATCAAAACCACTTGCTGTCATCAGGGGCTGGTGGGTGGGTCAAAATTGGCTCTTCGTTCCGTCTCGAGCTCACGTGCAGCGAGGAGGTGCAGCTTCAGAGCACAGGAACAAGAGGATGCCTTCGGATCTTGCTTCTCCTTTTATCCGTCTTCAGGGCGGGCGTAAACCCGCCCCTGCCTGCCCCTAGGGCGTGGCCAGCCGCGTCAGTGTCTAGGCCAACCCACTCTAGGGCGGGAAAAGGCGCGCCCCGGCTACGCCGCTTCGGGCATACCAGCCGAGACTCGCCTCCCGCCCAAGATGGCTTCCCGGGGGGATCGTGGTACTCTGCCATACGTTCGGGGGGACCGAGTGGTCGCCCCTTTCCATATGGCTGAGATACCCGCCACCCCCTCTCAACACAATCCCCAAGGATGGGACACCGGAAACAGTTCTGAAGTCTTTGGAAGACGGGAGGGAGTAACCCCCCCGGCCGTATTTATTAAAATATGAAACAAAATTAAAACATTAAATAAACAGTTTCATATTATGTACAATTTCATTACCACATTGCGATGTTTGGCTAACCTTAACATAGTCTCTAATACAAAGGTTCTCCTAGCCGAACTAACATCCTGCAAAACATTTACTTGAAATTTTGAAATTGTACATCCTAACGTTTAAGGGTCAACGGCAAGGTCTTAACCGGTGTCAAGATCCCTAACCCAGAAATATCGCCCTCACTTGTGAGGGGCGGCCCAGAGGCGTACCTCAAGTGCAATTACCAATTTCCCTTGACTTGACGGGGGCCCCAATAAAACTTGTCGCCACTTAGAGGTCGTACGAGGACTCGTGTGAGGTATCTAGAAGGTAGCGTAGACCTCCCCCCAAACCCCACACAACTTACCATATCTGCCGTCGCAGACGTCCTGGCCCCGGGAAATTCCCCAGGAGGGGGCTGTAACCCCTCCTACCCAGGAAGGGGCCTTGACCGCCTTTCCTCTTCTTTCGGCGACCCATCCTTAGAAGGGACCGCCTCCCCGTTGAGGGGCCAATGGCCACCTCCCCCGAGCGCTCCCATCCGTGCTGGGTGACGCCCACTCATAGGGATCTTCCAATTAGTGCTCACCGATCATGACCTTACCGCCACAGGCCGGATAGTTGACCGGCTATCCGGACCCCCCACAACACTCCTACCTAAAGGTCATGGTGTAACGTTTTTAGCCATGCTAAGAAGTCTCCTATGAGTAACTCATTCCCCACCCGAGACAAATGCACTCCATCCCCCAAATACATACTGTCATCATTAATACACCCATGGGAAATGGCATGCAGTGTCCTGGAACGGAACAACCTACTCACTTTGTTATTAAGCTTCCTAACAGAATGATTTAGAGCAGGAACCGAAATAGCCCCCCGCCACACTTTTCGTGGGATCATATGGGACCATGCAATTGTGCACCCTGGAACTCTCCTCGCTAACCAACTTACAGTGGAAAGCATTGCCTCAAGAAGAAGTCGTCTACCAGTGGTGACCAAATCATTACCCCCAAGATGTACTATCACTACAGACGGCGGTGACCTCGTCCGCCCTAGCAAACCCTCAAAAAATGATTGAAACTGGTCAATACAGAGTCCGCCTCTTCCGTAGAAGGACACACTGTACCCGTATTCCCCAGCTACGTGAATCATATCACCTGCTTTGAATACGTCTGCGGCACGCCTCACGTATGAGTGGCCCACAACCCACACCTCCTTTTTCACAGCCGGTGATGTCTGACCGCTGGCCCGGTGTAGGGTCGACTGCGAAGTCCGCCCCGCCTCGTAGGCTTGCGCAACTGAAAACCAAACAAAAACAAGAAGCGTGAGTACATTGCTACAGCTTCACAACATGTGCAACCGCACATACCTCTTATAACAATTGGAGGACCAACGCCCCACCCGTTTAATTTGTTCAACATCCAGACCCCTGGCTGTTGCTTCTGTAGCAGCCCCTATCCAAAAGGAATGGGTCCCAAACTCGCCCGGGTTCAAGCCCGCAGCGGCAATCGACATCGCAAGCACCCGCTGAAACTGAAACTTTGTCAGTGGGGTGGCGTCAGCGTGTCTCAACAAGGTCCCCCCCCATGATGCCACCCTTCGTGCTAAATAATCTTCTAGACACCTTACCGGGCACATGGAGGACCCGGGAATCCTGCGTATGATTACGCAGTCACCCATCCCACTTTGATCGGTCTTAGACCTGACAAATGAGACCGTCATCGTCTCCCCTCTGATCTGGACGTGCTCCTGGCACAATCCTCCTGTCACATCCTGCTTGTTCCTCGCCACTAATTCGCTTACCCGCATAGCCCCATGGAATGCCAGCGTAAAAGCGGCTCGGAATAACACCGTCTCAAACTGAGATGAACACGTAGCAGGGAGACTGGATAATAACTGGGCCAGCCTATCCAAACCTATCGGGCGCCTCTCATCTACCCTGCGACCCTCAAGGCGTTGCCACCCCCGTAGCGCTTTCTGTACAACGAAAGACGCTGTCGGATCCTGGATCCCGTGAGCCCTGGCAACAAAGGAAATGGCAGCCCGATGTCTCTGAGCCGTGGCAACCGATTTCCCGGCCCGATGTAAGGACATCAGAAAATCCACCACCCACTCTTCCTGGCCCCAAAGCTCCTCCCTATCAGTACCCAAAAAGGCCAAATAGGACCGGAACGCCCCTTCATATGCCTTCCTCGTCCTGGGTGCTAAACTCTCTCCCACGAGGTTACGAAGTTCGGGGCACCGAGAGACCAGAGAGCTTCGGGAAAGGGTGCCGGCTCCGGGTCCGCTGTGGGAAGGAAACCCCAGAAAGCCTGTATACGAAAACGAGACAGTGCATCAGCCGCCTGGTTCATTACCCCTGGGACATGTCTTGCTCTGAATAGCACATTCAATTGCATACAAAGTAAAACAATTTCTTTGAGCAGTCTCAAAATTCACTTGCATCGTGCTGCCTGACTATTGATACACTCGACCACGGTCATATTGTCAGACCAAAATACCACCGAGTGATCTCTGAACCCTTCGGGCCAAGTTCTCAGGGCCACTAAAATGGGGAAAAGTTCCAGGAAAGCAATGTTACTTGTCAATCCACTGTCATGCCACCATGTCGGCCACTTTTGTGCAGACCATCTCGTGCCGAATATGGCACCGAAACCTATGCTCCCCGCCGAATCTGTCCACAGCCCCAGCTCCTCAGAGGACACGGCTGGTTTGTTCCAGACGACTCGACCATTGAAATCCGCCAGAAATGCCAACCAAATGCGCATGTCCTGGCGGACCTCTGCCGAGAGCCTTGTGCGATGATGGCACTCCTTCAGGCCGACCATGGCTTGAGCGATCGAACGGGAAAAGGGGCGGGCCATTGGTATAACCCTCAGGGCAATATTCAACTGGCCAACTAACTGCTGTAATTGATGCAGCCTAACCTTAGGTCCCCTTATACACATCTGCAGGGATGTCCTGAACTTTGATACTTTGTCGGCTGGTAAACGAAAACAACCTTCTGCGGAGTCTAACTCGATCCCCAGAAACTCGAGGCACGTGGAAGGCCCCACAGTCTTACCTGGTGCCAATGGCACGCCAAACTGATTCATCAAGTCACAAAACTGTGCTAAAGCCTGCCCACATTCCGGGTCCCCGGCTGCCCCCAGGAACAAAAAATCATCCAGGTAATGCATCACATTTCGGAAACCTGTCTTCCTTGTGAAGACCCATTGTAGAAAACTACTGAATTTTTCGAAATAGTCACAAGATATAGAGCACCCCATCGGCATACACCTATCCATGTAATAATGACCCTGAAACATGAAACCTAAGAGACGCTGATCGTCTGGATGTACCGGGAGCAACCGGAACGCTGACTCGATATCAGATTTAGCCATCAGCGCCCCGGGCCCCAGGCGATTCAAAATGGCTACGGCCTCATCAAATGATGCGTACCGCACCGAACACACTTCCGGGTCTATCGCTTCATTGACGGAGAGACCACGTGGGGCTGATAAATTATGTATCAGCCGAAACTCACCCGGGTCCTTCTTTGGGACCACACCTAACGGGGAACAAACAA
The DNA here is from genome assembly GCF_964263255.1 of Lissotriton vulgaris. NCBI lineage: Eukaryota > Metazoa > Chordata > Amphibia > Caudata > Salamandridae > Lissotriton > Lissotriton vulgaris. Next base: position 570,091,467 of record NC_141694.1, on the reverse strand, counting down.
AATTAGGAACCGGTGGTACACTAAACGGACCGGCGACTCGACCTCGAGCAACCTCCTTCATGATCTTATTCTGTACCACGGTCGTATGTTGAAAGACCGTTAGCTGATTTTTACATTTCGATGCACCCTGTAAGTCCCCCACTGGGATGCGGAAACCATAAGAAAACCCGTTCCGCAACACCCCAGCAGAAGCACGATCCGGGTATTCACTGAGCCAAGGAATCATTGCCAAGGTATCAATCGGGGTAGGTAAAGGCGCCCCTCGGACTATGTTAGACCTGTTTGGCACCTCCTCTACCCCCGTTATCACCCGTTTTGGCTCTGCACGTGGACTCAGGATGGGATGATTGCCCACACCCACTACATTCATGTCTAAATTTGCATGATCCCTGGGGCCTAGTACATTTACCCCTGTTAAAGTTCCAACAAACCCCCCTTTTTCCTGTGTTACCGGCAGGCTTCGAGTAATTGTCTGTACCCGTACCTGACCGAAAGGGCGTCCCCGCATACTGGCGGGAAGATTCGCCAACGATACTCCCCACTAATGGCAATTTCAACATACCAGTCTCCTTCATTTTGGACCATGACACAGAATCATAACAATCCCATGTTAAGTTTTTATCGTGTTCTTTAGCCTTTCTAAACAGGTTATCATAGCAGAACCAATGATTACCCTCGTGTGATACCGAGTACCCCATGATTCGTGATTGATAAATCGGCAATTCGGGTAACAGATCGGGCCTTCGCTCTCCCAAGATCGATGTAAAAACCCCCCAAGCTTGGCCCCAATTGCCAATGTTTTCATTTACCTTAAAGGCGGCCATTTTTGCGCGCCAAACACTCGGATGCATGAGCTCCTTCTGGCCCTTGACATGCTCCATCTCATAGTGATCAGTAAGCAACGAGAATATGTTTACATACTCCCCTGCCCATATCTTTTCCTTAATAGCCAAAGGAACATGCTGACCCAATTTTTCCCTACGAGAGGGTGCCGACTCATCCCTCGCAATCGGCAATGGCCGCTTACCTGCACCGGACGTCGTCTCTGCTACTGAACCCGTCCCCTGCGGCCTCTCTACTGCTGCAGCCGGCGTGGACACCTTCGCTGCTTCCCGTGACTCACGCAGTTGCTTTATTAACTCCTGCGCGTTGACAGCCGTGGCGCCCTCGTTACCTTTACCCAACCACGCTGCCAATTGTGCTGCCAGCTCGGGCGGCATATCTTCTTCGGACACGGGGGTGACCACAACGGGAATCGGATTCCCTTCCTTCGGCACCGGAGTTGGTGCCTCGAGCGGGGCACTGGGACCCGGGATGTCTTCTCCCGCTGCTCCCCTCCTGGGCCTCTTGTTTTTCCCTCCCGGGGCTGCTCCCGCCAAAGGACGTTTTGGTCCCCCTTCCTCGTTCTTATCCACTCGCTTCTTTAGTTCGGTCATCTCCTTCATGAGAACACGCAGCATCTGTTCGGTAGTCATGCGCTTTCCCGCCTTCTTCGGCATTCTCCAACAGAGTATCTGCAAAACAAACAAGAACGATTACAACGCTCAAAATTGGCTCTTCGTTCCGTCTCGAGCTCACGTGCAGCGAGGAGGTGCAGCTTCAGAGCACAGGAACAAGAGGATGCCTTCGGATCTTGCTTCTCCTTTTATCCGTCTTCAGGGCGGGCGTAAACCCGCCCCTGCCTGCCCCTAGGGCGTGGCCAGCCGCGTCAGTGTCTAGGCCAACCCACTCTAGGGCGGGAAAAGGCGCGCCCCGGCTACGCCGCTTCGGGCATACCAGCCGAGACTCGCCTCCCGCCCAAGATGGCTTCCCGGGGGGATCGTGGTACTCTGCCATACGTTCGGGGGGATCGAGTGGTCGCCCCTTTCCAAAATTGCTCCATTGTGCTGGCACAATATTTATTCGAAAACTGATAACATTCTAATACTTGATAATATTTTAACATTTTTAAGATATTTTGCTAAAAGCTTCTCAAGCAAAAAAACTACTTCCAGGGAAATATGCACTCTTCAAATTAAAGAGTCAGCATCGAAGATGAGTCCGTGCATGACAACTATTAGAAATGAGAGGACATGGTGAAAGAACCATGTAAGAGTACGGAATGTATAGATGGAGGAAATTAGGTAAGGATGCGAGAGAATTCACATGCGTCAAAGAGAATATGGGTAACATTTATCTGGTGTTACTTAGTTGTGAAAACTGATTTGAGATTGCCAATTGTCAGTAATAGAAAACAAAATAAAACTACAGAACAGGTTTAAAAATAGGCACAGTACTGCATGGGAGACAATCCTTCAATTGGTCACTGAGATGGGAAAACTTGACAGATATCAAGCACCAAAACTGAAGTAATGATGGAAATGGGAAAGCAACTCCTGAAGATTGTATGATTGAAAGGTGATTGGAAAATAAAAATTAATTAATTAGAAATCATGGTACATATTAAGATATGTATGTCACCTGTGAAATGAAATTATTATTTGAAATTTACTGGTACACAATTTATTAAAAAACAAAAATAAATTGTTGTAGATGGCCAAAGCAATGTAATGCAATGATAATCTTTATTCTCAGTGCGTTTCATTATGTGACACCTGCTGTCATCTAGCTTTTATTCTCAAACATAGGGGATCTGTCTTTTATTTCCAAATGGAGAAGTCAAAAGTGCATGAAAAAGTAAACAAACAGGGGCCAATAAGGAGGATGATATTTTCACTATTGATATATTTCAGATTGATATAACATTAAAACGACTTCTAAGAACCTTTGTGAATTTACAATTTATTTGAGTGCAATGTGGAGAAGTGTGGCTCACTGGTTAGAGCAGGCAGACCCTGAAGCAGAGGTCAGACCCGGGACCAGGGTTCGATTCCCGACGCGGCAGGGTGTTGAGCTCAAATGTCCACGGACTTGATAATTCTCGCTTCGGTGCCTGACCTAATCATGGGTTCACACTATGCAACTCTGGGCATTAAGCTTGCTTAATCTCCACAACGGCCCCCCGCGGCAGGATGCCCTGTAGGGGCTATCCCACAGGGAAAAATCAGGACGGGTTCCCAAGGCAAGCGCGGAGATACCCCTTCGGGGGTCGATTCTGGCGCTATATAAGAAATGCAATAATAATAATAATAATTCGATTGTTCAGCAAGAGTTTCAATACAAGTGTTGGATCTTTTATTTTCTGACCTGGACATACTACCCAAGGGTGGATGGTCATGGTATTACAGGTTCAATTCAATGAGTCGGTGGCCGATTTTCTTTTTTGATGCTCTTTTCAATTACTCTTCCTTTCTGAATAACATGTTATACACTAATTTCAAATGGTCATAATATTTTCTACAACATTTTTATTATGTGATAAAGTTTTTGGGCTCATTCCGTTTCCTGCCAACAAACTGTTTGGTTAAGGGCTATGGCATGCCTTGCTAAATATGATAGCATATGCATGTATTTAAAATATATGTTGGAAAGTGAAAGCATGTGAACAACAAAGGAAACATGAAAAAGATCTAAAACGTACATACACCATCCTTTATAAAAGGGTTAAGAAATAATCTGCACGCAATTGGATTCTTTCTTTTCAAAATGCAAAGAGTTGGTGATTCCAAATTAGAAAGTTATTTGCAGCGATGATTACATCTTTTGCTAAAAACAGCTCCTTTTCAGCCTGTCAGGTATTCAAAAAATATCAGTGCTCAGTAATGAGTAGTATACCACATCCAAGATGCTGAGAATTTGAAAAGCAAGGCAAAAAGGAATTGAGAGTACATGAAAGCATATAAATGAGTAAGTTTGTTGCCATTCAAAACCTTTTTCTGACCTTTCCTTCTATAGAAATAGCCCTAGATTTACAAAAAGCAACAGAATCACACCACTCTGTTCCCATGGTGGGAAAAGGATCTGATTGTCCAAAATGTATTGGTATGGAAGGAGCAGGGCTTCTTCACAGAAAACACGTTTTTTGAGTGGAGAAAAAAAGAGAAGAAAAGTGATTGCTAATATGGATTTGTATAGTGTGTCTAGAATTGCACTGATGAAGTAGCACACTTAAGATTGCAATCCCAGTATTACACCAAGAAATCTGCAACATGTGCAGCAATCGAGAAGAAACACTGGAAATGTTTGTGGATTTCTGACAATGGACCATTTCCTCTCCTTCCTAGTAGTCCTTGTCTGGCCTTAAAGGCATCACTGTTTCTTCGATACAGGTTCAGAGTGGTCACGAATATTGAAATGACAAAAGTAAGGCAGACTGCCACATGCAGTGCCTAATTTGGATGTGTCTGATGTTGTGGAGCTTCAACACTCTACTAGAAATGGGCCTTACAGTAATCTTTGGAAGAACTAGCAGGGGAAGCAGTTAGTTACAGCCCATTGCTAATGAGCAGCACTCCAGTAATTCTCTCTCCTGAGCGCAAAGCATCAGGAGAGGTTGCCACAGAGAGAAAGGAAGGGGACACCCAAATACTTTTCCAGATCAGCTGAACTTAATCTAGCGATCAATGGGGCAATTATAAGTGTCACAACCAGTTTCCCTCACATCCAAGAACATTGGAAAAGCTACCCCATATTTATAGCATCAAACGTATAGTATTGTGTTTGATAGGGTGAGAAATACAATATTTTACAAGGGGAAGATTAAAGAGTTCCAAAGTATTTCTGTTTTTTAACAGTGACTCTTGAAAATAATAAGTATTGTTATTACTTTGCAATTGGATGAATTTGGTGATGAAATTATCCCACAATCCTCATATGTAAATTAGTTACTAAGGATTGTCCCATTCATTTCCTCTTGTTCTGTTTGAATCTAATATTCCTCCATAATTTCATATTATGATAACAAAACTTTGAAGCAGATTAGTCGCAAATGACTGATGATAATAGATTGGACAGACATGTACATAAATTGCTCCATTGTGCTGGCACAATATTTATTCGAAAACTGATAACATTCTAATACTTGATAATATTTTAACATTTTTAAGATATTTTGCTAAAAGCTTCTCAAGCAAAAAAACTACTTCCAGGTAAATATGCACTCTTCAAATTTAAAGAGTCCGCATCGAAGATGAGTCCGTGCATGACAACTATTAGAAATGAGAGGACATGGTGAAAGAACCATGTAAGAGTACGGAATGTATAGATGGAGGAAATTAGGTAAGGATGCAAGAGAATTCACATGCATCAAAGAGAATATGGGTAACATTTATCTGGTGTTACTTAGTTGTGAAAACTGATTTGAGATTGCCAATTGTCAGTAATAGAAAACAAAATAAAACTACAGAACAGGTTTAAAAATAGGCACAGTACTGCATGGGAGACAATCCATCAATTGGTCACTGAGATGGGAAAACTTGACAGATATCAAGCACCAAAACTGAAGTAATGATGGAAATGGGAAAGCAACTCTTGAAGATTGTATGATTGAAAGGTGATTGGAAAATAAAAATTAATTAATTAGAAATCATGGTACATATTAAGATATGTATGTCACCTGTGAAAGAAAATTATTATTTGAAATTTACTGGTACACAATTTATTAAAAAACAAAAATAAATTGTTGTAGATGGCCAAAGCAATGTAATGCAATGATAATCTTTATTCCCAGTGCGTTTCATTATGTGACACCTGCTGTCATCTAGCTTTTATTCTCGAACATAGAGGATCTGTCTTTTATTTCCAAATGGAGAAGTCAAAAGTGCATGAAAAAGTAAACAAACAGGGGCCAATAAGGAGGATGATATTTTCACTATTGATATATTTCAGATTGATACAACATTAAAACGACTTCTAAGAACCTTTGTGAATTTATAATTTATTTGAGTGCAATTCGATTGTTCAGCAAGAGTTTCAATACAAGTGTTGGATCTTTTATTTTCTGACCTGGACATACTACCCAAGGGTGGATGGTCATGGTATTACAGGTTCAATTCAATGAGTCAGTGGCCGATTTTCTTTTTTGATGCTCTTTTCAATTACTCTTCCTTTCTGAATAACATGTTATACACTAATTTCAAATGGTCATAATATTTTCTACAACATTTTTATTATGTGATAAAGTTTTTGGGCTCATTCCGTTTCCTGCCAACAAACTGTTTGGTTAAGGGCTATGGCATGCCTTGCTAAATATGATAGCATATGCATGTATTTAAAATATATGTTGGAAAGTGAAAGCTTGTGAACAACAAAGGAAACATGAAAAAGATCTAAAACGTACATACACCATCCTTTATAAAAGGGTTAAGAAATAATCTGCACGCAATTGGATTCTTTCTTTTCAAAATGCAAAGAGTTGGTGATTCCAAATTAGAAAATTATTTGCAGCGATGATTACATCTTTTGCTAAAAACAGCTCCTTTTCAGCCTGTCAGGTATTCAAAAAATATCAGTGCTCAGTAATGAGTAGTATACCACATCCAAGATGCTGAGAATTTGAATAGCAACGCAAAAAGGAATTGAGAGTACATGAAAGCATATAAATGAGTAAGTTTGTTGCCATTCAAAACCTTTTTCTGACCTTTCCTTCTATAGAAATGGCCCTAGATTTACAAAAAGCAACAGAATCACACCACTCTGTTCCCATGGTGGGAAAAGGATCTGATTGTCCAAAATGTATTGGTATGGAAGGAGCAGGGCCTCTTCACAGAAAACACGTTTTTTGAGTGGAGAAAAAAAGAGAAGAAAAGTGATTGCTAATATGGATTTGTATAGTGTGTCTAGAATTGCACTGATGAAGTAGCACACTTAAGATTGCAATCCCAGTATTACACCAAGAAATATGCAACATGTGCAGCAATCGAGAAGAAACACTGGAAATGTTTGTGGATTTCTGACAATGGACCATTTCCTCTCCTTCCTAGTAGTCCTTGTCTGGCCTTAAAGGCATCACTGTTTCTTCGATACAGGTTCAGAGTGGTCACGAATATTGAAATGACAAAAGTAAGGCAGACTGCCACATGCAGTGCCTAATTTGGATGTGTCTGATGTTGTGGAGCTTCAACACTCTACTAGAAATGGGCCTTACAGTAATCTTTGGAATGACTAGCAGGGGAAGCAGTTAGTTACAGCCCATTGCTAATGAGCAGCACTCCAGTACTATGGCAGTAATCCTCTCTCCTGAGCGCAAAGCATCAGGAGAGGTTGCCACAGAGAGAAAGGAAGGGGACACCCAAATACTTTTCCAGATCAGCTGAACTTAATCTAGCAATCAATGGAGCAATTATAAGTGTCACAACCAGTTTCCCTCACATCCAAGAACATTGGAAAAGCTACCCCATATTTATAGCATCAAACGTATAGTATTGTGTTTAATAGGGTGAGAAATACAATATTTTACAAGGGGAAGATTAAAGAGTTCCAAAGTATTTGTGTTTTTTAACAGTGACTCTTGAAAATAATAAGTATTGTTATTACTTTGCAATTGGATGAATTTGGTGAAGAAATTATCCCACAATCCTCATATGTAAATTAGTTACTAAGGATTGTCCCATTCATTTCCTCTTGTTCTGTTTGAATCTAATATTCCTCCATAATTTCTTATTATGATAACAAAACTTTGAAGCAGATTAGTCACAAATGACTGATGATAATAGATTGGACAGACATGTACATAAATTGCTCCATTGTGCTGGCACAATATTTATTCGAAAACTGATAACATTCTAATACTTGATAATATTTTAACATTTTTAAGATATTTTGCTAAAAGCTTCTCAAGCAAAAAAACTACTTCCAGGGAAATATGCACTCTTCAAATTTAAAGAGTCAGCATCGAAGATGAGTCCGTGCATGACAACTATTAGAAATGAGAGGACATGGTGAAAGAACCATGTAAGAGTACGGAATGTATAGATGGAGGAAATTAGGTAAGGATGCGAGAGAATTCACATGCGTCAAAGAGAATATGGGTAACATTTATCTGGTGTTACTTAGTTGTGAAAACTGATTTGAGATTGCCAATTGTCAGTAATAGAAAACAAAATAAAACTACAGAACAGGTTTAAAAATAGGCACAGTACTGCATGGGAGACAATCCATCAATTGGTCACTGAGATGGGAAAACTTGACAGATATCAAGCACCAAAACTGAAGTAATGATGGAAATGGGAAAGCAACTCCTGAAGATTGTATGATTGAAAGGTGATTGGAAAATAAAAATTAATTAATTAGAAATCATGGTACATATTAAGATTTGTATGTCACCTGTGAAAGAAAATTATTATTTGAAATTTACTGGTACACAATTTATTAAAAAACAAAAATAAATTGTTGTAGATGGCCAAAGCAATGTAATGCAATGATAATCTTTATTCTCAGTGCGTTTCATTATGTGACACCTGCTGTCATCTAGCTTTTATTCTCGAACATAGGGGATCTGTCTTTTATTTCCAAATGGAGAAGTCAAAAGTGCATGAAAAAGTAAACAAACAGGGGCCAATAAGGAGGATGATATTTTCACTATTGATATATTTCAGATTGATACAACATTAAAACGACTTCTAAGAACCTTTGTGAATTTACAATTTAATTGAGTGCAATTCGATTGTTCAGCAAGAGTTTCAATACAAGTGTTGGATCTTTTATTTTCTGACCTGGACATACTACCCAAGGGTGGATGGTCATGGTATTACAGGTACAATTCAATGAGTCAGTGGCCGATTTTCTTTTTTGATGCTCTTTTCAATTACTCTTCCTTTCTGAATAACATGTTATACACTAATTTCAAATGGAGATAATATTTTCTACAACATTTTTATTATGTGATAAAGTTTTTGGGCTCATTCCGTTTCCTGCCAACAAACTGTTTGGTTAAGGGCTATGGCATGCCTTGCTAAATATGATAGCATATGCATGTATTTAAAATATATGTTGGAAAGTGAAAGCATGTGAACAACAAAGGAAACATGAAAAAGATCTAAAACGTACATACACCATCCTTTATAAAAGGGTTAAGAAATAATCTGCACGCAATTGGATTCTTTCTTTTCAAAATGCAAAGAGTTGGTGATTCCAAATTAGAAAGTTATTTGCAGCGATGATTACATCTTTTGTTAAAAACAACTCCTTTTCAGCCTGTCAGGTATTCAAAAAATATCAGTGCTCAGTAATGAGTAGTAAACCACATCCAAGATGCTGAGAATTTGAAAAGTAAGGCAAAAAGGAATTGAGAGTACATGAAAGCATATAAATGAGTAAGTTTGTTGCCATTCAAAACCTTTTTCTGACCTTTCCTTCTATAGAAATGGCCCTAGATTTACAAAAAGCAACAGAATCAAGCCACTCTGTTCCCATGGTGGGAAAAGGATCTGATTGTCCAAAATGTATTGGTATGGAAGGAGCAGGGCTTCTTCACAGAAAACACGTTTTTTGAGTGGAGAAAAAAAGAGAAGAAAAGTTATTGCTAATATGGATTTGTATAGTGTGTCTAGAATTGCACTGATGAAGTAGCACACGTAAGATTGTAATCCCAGTATTACACCAAGAAATCTGCAACATGTGCAGCAATCGAGAAGAAACACTGGAAATGTTTGTGGATTTCTGACAATGGACCATTTCCTCTCCTTCCTAGTAGTCCTTGTCTGGCCTTAAAGGCATCTCTGTTTCTTCGATACAGGTTCAGAGTGGTCACGAATATTGAAATGACAAAAGTAAGGCAGACTGCCACATGCAGTGCCTAATTTGGATGTGTCTGATGTTGTGGAGCTTCAACACTTTACTAGAAATGGGCCTTACAGTAATCTTTGGAAGAACTAGCAGGGGAAGCAGTTAGTTATAGCCCATTGCTAATGAGCAGCACTCCAGTACTATGGCAGTAATCCTCTCTCCTGAGCGCAAAGCATCAGGAGAGGTTGCCACAGAGAGAAAGGAAGGGGACACCCAAATACTTTTCCAGATCAGCTGAACTTAATCTAGCGATCAATGGGGCAATTATAAGTGTCACAACCAGTTTCCCTCACATCCAAGAACATTGGAAAAGCTACCCCATATTTATAGCATCAAAAGTATAGTATTGTGTTTGATAGGGTGAGAAATACAATATTTTACAAGGGGAAGATTAAAGAGTTCCAAAGTATTTGTGTTTTTTAACAGTGACTCTTGAAAATAATAAGTATTGTTATTACTTTGCAATTGGATGAATTTGGTGAAGAAATTATCCCACAAACCTCATATGTAAATTAGTTACTAAGGATTGTCTCATTCATTTCCTCTTGTTCTGTTTGAATCTAATATTCCTCCATAATTTCTTATTATGATAACAACACTTTGAAGCAGATTAGTCGCAAATGACTGATGATAATAGATTGGACAGACATGTACATAAATTGCTCCATTGTGCTGGCACAATATTTATTCGAAAACTGATAACATTCTAATACTTGATAATATTTTAACATTTTTAAGATATTTTGCTAAAAGCTTCTCAAGCAAAAAAACTACTTCCAGGGAAATATGCACTCTTCAAATTTAAAGAGTCAGCATCGAAGATGAGTCCATGCATGACAACTATTAGAAATGAGAGGACATGGTGAAAGAACCATGTAAGAGTACGGAATGTATAGATGGAGGAAATTAGGTAAGGATGCGAGAGAATTCACATGCGTCAAAGAGAATATGGGTAACATTTATCTGTTGTTACTTAGTTGTGAAAACTGATTTGAGATTGCCAATTGTCAGTAATAGAAAACAAAATAAAACTACAGAACAGGTTTAAAAATAGGCACAGTACTGCATGGGAGACAATCCATCAATTGGTCACTGAGATGGGAAAACTTGACAGATATCAAGCACCAAAACTGAAGTAATGATGGAAATGGGAAAGCAACTCCTGAAGATTGTATGATTGAAAGGTGATTGGAAAATAAAAATTAATTAATTAGAAATCATGGTACATATTAAGATATGTATGTCACCTGTGAAAGAAAATTATTATTTGAAATTTACTGGTACACAATTTATTAAAAAACAAAAATAAATTGTTGTAGATGGCCAAAGCAATGTAATGCAATGATAATCTTTATTCTCAGTGCGTTTCATTATGTGACACCTGCTGTCATCTAGCTTTTATTCTCGAACATAGGGGATCGGTCTTTTATTTCCAAATGGAGAAGTCAAAAGTGCATGAAAAAGTAAACAAACAGGGGCCAATAAGGAGGATGATATTTTCACTATTGATATATTTCAGATTGATACAACATTAAAACGACTTCTAAGAACCTTTGTGAATTTATAATTTATTTGAGTGCAATTCGATTGTACAGCAAGAGTTTCAATACAAGTGTTGGATCTTTTATTTTCTGACCTGGACATACTACCCAAGGGTGGATGGTCATGGTATTACAGGTTCAATTCAATGAGTCAGTGGCCGATTTTCTTTTTTGATGCTCTTTTCAATTACTCTTCATTTCTGAATAACATGTTATACACTAATTTCAAATGGTCATAATATTTTCTACAACATTTTTATTATGTGATAAAGTTTTTGGGCTCATTCCGTTTCCTGCCAAGAAACTGTTTGGTTAAGGGCTATGGCATGCCTTGCTAAATATGATAGCATATGCATGTATTTAAAATATATGTTGGAAAGTGAAAGCATGTGAACAACAAAGGAAACATGAAAAAGATCTAAAACGTACATACACCATCCTTTATAAAAGGGTTAAGAAATAATCTGCACGCAATTGGATTCTTTCTTTTCAAAATGCAAAGAGTTGGTGATTCCAAATTAGAAAGTTATTTGCAGCGATGATTACATCTTTTGCTAAAAACAGCTCCTTTTCAGCCTGTCAGGTATTCAAAAAATATCAGTGCTCAGTAATGAGTAGTATACCACATCCAAGATGCTGAGAATTTGAATAGCAAGGCAAAAAGGAATTGAGAGTACATGAAAGCATATAAATGAGTAAGTTTGTTGCCATTCAAAACCTTTTTCTGACCTTTTCTTCTATAGAAATGGCCCTAGATTTACAAAAAGCAACAGAATCACACCACTCTGTTCCCATGGTGGGAAAAGGATCTGATTGTCCAAAATGTATTGGTATGGAAGGAGCAGGGCTACTTCACAGAAAACACGTTTTTTGAGTGGAGAAAAAAAGAGAAGAAAAGTGATTGCTAATATGGATTTGTATAGTGTGTCTAGAATTGCACTGATGAAGTAGCACACGTAAGATTGCAATCCCAGTATTACACCAAGAAATCTGCAACATGTGCAGCAATCGAGAAGAAACACTGGAAATGTTTGTGGATTTCTGACAATGGACCATTTCCTCTCCTTCCTAGTAAACCTTGTCTGGCCTTAAAGGCATCACTGTTTCTTCGATACAGGTTCAGAGTGGTCACGAATATTGAAATGACAAAAGTAAGGCAGACTGCCACATGCAGTGCCTAATTTGGATGTGTCTGATGTTGTGGAGCTTCAACACTCTACTAGAAATGGGCCTTACAGTAATCTTTGGAAGAACTAGCAGGGGAAGCAGTTAGTTACAGCCCATTGCTAATGAGCAGCACTCCAGTACTATGGCAGTAATCCTCTCTCCTGAGCGCAAAGCATCAGGAGAGGTTGCCACAGAGAGAAAGGAAGGGGACACCCAAATACTTTTCCAGATCAGCTGAACTTAATCTAGCAATCAATGGAGCAATTATAAGTGTCACAACCAGTTTCCCTCACATCCAAGAACATTGGAAAAGCTACCCCATATTTATAGCATCAAACGTATAGTATTGTGTTTAATAGGGTGAGAAATACAATATTTTACAAGGGGAAGATTAAAGAGTTCCAAAGTATTTGTGTTTTTTAACAGTGACTCTTGAAAATAATAAGTATTGTTATTACTTTGCAATTGGATGAATTTGGTGAAGAAATTATCCCACAATCCTCATATGTAAATTAGTTACTAAGGATTGTCCCATTCATTTCCTCTTGTTCTGTTTGAATCTAATATTCCTCCATAATTTCTTATTATGATAACAAAACTTTGAAGCAGATTAGTCGCAAATGACTGATGATAATAGATTGGACAGACATGTACATAAATTGCTCCATTGTGCTGGCACAATATTTATTCGAAAACTGATAACATTCTAATACTTGATAATATTTTAACATTTTTAAGATATTTTGCTAAAAGCTTCTCAAGCAAAAAAACTACTTCCAGGGAAATATGCACTCTTCAAATTTAAAGAGTCAGCATCGAAGATGAGTCCGTGCATGACAACTATTAGAAATGAGAGGACATGGTGAAAGAACCATGTAAGAGTACGGAATGTATAGATGGAGGAAATTAGGTAAGGATGCGAGAGAATTCACATGCGTCAAAGAGAATATGGGTAACATTTATCTGTTGTTACTTAGTTGTGAAAACTGATTTGAGATTGCCAATTGTCAGTAATAGAAAACAAAATAAAACTACAGAACAGGTTTAAAAATAGGCACAGTACTGCATGGGAGACAATCCATCAATTGGTCACTGAGATGGGAAAACTTGACAGATATCAAGCACCAAAACTGAAGTAATGATGGAAATGGGAAAGCAACTCCTGAAGATTGTATGATTGAAAGGTGATTGGAAAATAAAAATTAATTAATTAGAAATCATGGTACATATTAAGATTTGTATGTCACCTGTGAAAGAAAATTATTATTTGAAATTTACTGGTACACAATTTATTAAAAAACAAAAATAAATTGTTGTAGATGGCCAAAGCATGTAATGCAATGATAATCTTTATTCTCAGTGCGTTTCATTATGTGACACCTGCTGTCATCTAGCTTTTATTCTCGAACATAGGGGATCGGTCTTTTATTTCCAAATGGAGAAGTCAAAAGTGCATGAAAAAGTAAACAAACAGGGGCCAATAAGGAGGATGATATTTTCACTATTGATATATTTCAGATTGATACAACATTAAAACGACTTCTAAGAACCTTTGTGAATTTACAATTTAATTGAGTGCAATTCGATTGTTCAGCAAGAGTTTCAATACAAGTGTTGGATCTTTTATTTTCTGACCTGGACATACTACCCAAGGGTGGATGGTCATGGTATTACAGGTTCAATTCAATGAGTCAGTGGCCGATTTTCTTTTTTGATGCTCTTTTCAATTACTCTTCCTTTCTGAATAACATGTTATACACTAATTTCAAATGGACATAATATTTTCTACAACATTTTTATTATGTGATAAAGTTTTTGGGCTCATTCCGTTTCCTGCCAACAAACTGTTTGGTTAAGGGCTATGGCATGCCTTGCTAAATATGATAGCATATGCATGTATTTAAAATATATGTTGGAAAGTGAAAGCATGTGAACAACAAAGGAAACATGAAAAAGATCTGAAACGTACATACACCATCCTTTATAAAAGGGTTAAGAAATAATCTGCACGCAATTGGATTCTTTCTTTTCAAAATGCAAAGAGTTGGTGATTCCAAATTAGAAAGTTATTTGCAGCGATGATTACATCTTTTGCTAAAAACAACTCCTTTTCAGCCTGTCAGGTATTCAAAAAATATCAGTGCTCAGTAATGAGTAGTATACCACATCCAAGATGCTGAGAATTTGAAAAGCAAGGCAAGAAGGAATTGAGAGTACATGAAAGCATATAAATGAGTAAGTTTGTTGCCATTCAAAACCTTTTTCTGACCTTTCCTTCTATAGAAATGGCCCTAGATTTACAAAAAGCAACAGCATCACACCACTCTGTTCCCATGGTGGGAAAAGGATCTGATTGTCCAAAATGTATTGGTATGGAAGGAGCAGGGCTTCTTCACAGAACACAAGTTTTTTGAGTGGAGAACAAAAGAGAAGAAAAGTGATTACTAATATGGATTTGTATAGTGTGTCTAGAATTGCACTGATGAAGTAGCACACGTAAGATTGCAATCCCAGCATTACACCAAGAAATCTGCAACATGTGCAGCAATCGAGAAGAAACACTGGAAATGTTTGTGGATTTCTGACAATGGACCATTTCCTCTCCTTCCTAGTAGTCCTTGTCTGGCCTTAAAGGCATCACTGTTTCTTCGATACAGGTTCAGAGTGGTCACGAATATTGAAATGACAAAAGTAAGGCAGACTGCCACATGCAGTGCCTAATTTGGATGTGTCTGATGTTGTGGAGCTTCAACACTCTACTAGAAATGGGCCTTACAGTAATCTTTGGAAGAACTAGCAGGGGAAGCAGTTAGTTACAGCCCATTGCTAATGAGCAGCACTCCAGTACTATGGCAGTAATCCTCTCTCCTGAGCGCAAAGCATCAGGAGAGGTTGCCACAGAGAGAAAGGAAGGGGACACCCAAATACTTTTCCAGGTCAGCTGAACTTAATCTAGCGATCAATGGGGCAATTATAAGTGTCACAACCAGTTTCCCTCACATCCAAGAACATTGGAAAAGCTACCCCATATTTATAGCATCAAACGTATAGTATTGTGTTTAATAGGGTGAGAAATACAATATTTTACAAGGGGAAGATTAAAGAGTTCCAAAGTATTTGTGTTTTTTAACAGTGACTCTTGAAAATAATAAGTATTGTTATTACTTTGCAATTGGATGAATTTGGTGAAGAAATTATCCCACAATCCTCATATGTAAATTAGTTACTAAGGATTGTCCCATTCATTTCCTCTTGTTCTGTTTGAATCTAATATTCCTCCATAATTTCTTATTATGATAACAAAACTTTGAAGCAGATTAGTCGCAAATGACTGATGATAATAGATTGGACAGACATGTACATAAATTGCTCCATTGTGCTGGCACAATATTTATTCGAAAACTGATAACATTCTAATACTTGATAATATTTTAACATTTTTAAGATATTTTGCTAAAAGCTTCTCAAGCAAAAAAACTACTTCCAGGGAAATATGCACTCTTCAAATTTAAAGAGTCAGCATCGAAGATGAGTCCGTGCATCACAACTATTAGAAATGAGAGGACATGGTGAAAGAACCATGTAAGAGTACGGAATGTATAGATGGAGGAAATTAGGTAAGGATGCGAGAGAATTCACATGCGTCAAAGAGAATATGGGTAACATTTATCTGTTGTTACTTAGTTGTGAAAACTGATTTGAGATTGCCAATTGTCAGTAATAGAAAACAAAATAAAACTACAGAACAGGTTTAAAAATAGGCACAGTACTGCATGGGAGACAATCCATCAATTGGTCACTGAGATGGGAAAACTTGACAGATATCAAGCACCAAAACTGAAGTAATGATGGAAATGGGAAAGCAACTCCTGAAGATTGTATGATTGAAAGGTGATTGGAAAATAAAAATTAATTAATTAGAAATCATGGTACATATTAAGATTTGTATGTCACCTGTGAAAGAAAATTATTATTTGAAATTTACTGGTACACAATTTATTAAAAAACAAAAATAAATTGTTGTAGATGGCCAAAGCATGTAATGCAATGATAATCTTTATTCTCAGTGCGTTTCATTATGTGACACCTGCTGTCATCTAGCTTTTATTCTCGAACATAGGGGATCGGTCTTTTATTTCCAAATGGAGAAGCCAAAAGTGCATGAAAAAGTAAACAAACAGGGGCCAATAAGGAGGATGATATTTTCACTATTGATATATTTCAGATTGATACAACATTAAAACGACTTCTAAGAACCTTTGTGAATTTACAATTTATTTGAGTGCAATTCGATTGTTCAGCAAGAGTTTCAATACAAGTGTTGGATCTTTTATTTTCTGACCTGGACATACTACCCAAGGGTGGATGGTCATGGTATTACAGGTTCAATTCAATGAGTCAGTGGCCGATTTTCTTTTTTGATGCTCTTTTCAATTACTCTTCCTTTCTGAATAACATGTTATACACTAATTTCAAATGGACATAATATTTTCTACAACATTTTTATTATGTGATAAAGTTTTTGGGCTCATTCCGTTTCCTGCCAACAAACTGTTTGGTTAAGGGCTATGGCATGCCTTGCTAAATATGATAGCATATGCATGTATTTAAAATATATGTTGGAAAGTGAAAGCATGTGAACAACAAAGGAAACATGAAAAAGATCTAAAACGTACATACACCATCCTTTATAAAAGGGTTAAGAAATAATCTGCACGCAATTGGATTCTTTCTTTTCAAAATGCAAAGAGTTGGTGATTCCAAATTAGAAAGTTATTTGCAGCGATGATTACATCTTTTGCTAAAAACAACTCCTTTTCAGCCTGTCAGGTATTCAAAAAATATCAATGCTCAGTAATGAGTAGTATACCACATCCAAGATGCTGAGAATTTGAAAAGCAAGGCAAGAAGGAATTGAGAGTACATGAAAGCATATAAATGAGTAAGTTTGTTGCCATTCAAAACCTTTTTCTGACCTTTCCTTCTATAGAAATGGCCCTAGATTTACAAAAAGCAACAGCATCACACCACTCTGTTCCCATGGTGGGAAAAGGATCTGATTGTCCAAAATGTATTGGTATGGAAGGAGCAGGGCTTCTTCACAGAACACAAGTTTTTTGAGTGGAGAACAAAAGAGAAGAAAAGTGATTACTAATATGGATTTGTATAGTGTGTCTAGAATTGCACTGATGAAGTAGCACACGTAAGATTGCAATCCCAGCATTATACCAAGAAATCTGCAACATGTGCAGCAATCGAGAAGAAACACTGGAAATGTTTGTGGATTTCTGACAATGGACCATTTCCTCTCCTTCCTAGTAGTCCTTGTCTGGCCTTAAAGGCATCACTGTTTCTTCGATACAGGTTCAGAGTGGTCACGAATATTGAAATGACAAAAGTAAGGCAGACTGCCACATGCAGTGCCTAATTTGGATGTGTCTGATGTTGTGGAGCTTCAACACTCTACTAGAAATGGGCCTTACAGTAATCTTTGGAAGAACTAGCAGGGGAAGCAGTTAGTTACAGCCCATTGCTAATGAGCAGCACTCCAGTACTATGGCAGTAATTCTCTCTCCTGAGCACAAAGCATCAGGAGAGGTTGCCACAGAGAGAAAAGAAGGGGACACCCAAATACTTTTCCAAATCAGCTGAACTTAATCTAGCAATCAATGGGGCAATTATAAGTGTCACAACCAGTTTCCCTCACATCCAAGAACATTGGAAAAGCTACCCCATATTTATAGCATCAAACGTATAGTATTGTGTTTGATAGGGTGAGAAATACAATATTTTACAAGGGGAAGATTAAAGAGTTCCAAAGTATTTCTGTTTTTTAACAGTGACTCTTGAAAATAATAAGTATTGTTATTACTTTGCAATTGGATGAATTTGGTGAAGAAATTATCCCACAATCCTCATATGTAAATTAGTTACTAAGGATTGTCCCATTCATTTCCTCTTGTTCTGTTTGAATCTAATATTCCTCCATAATTTCATATTATGATAACAAAACTTTGAAGCAGATTAGTCGCAAATGATTGATGATAATAGATTGGACAGACATGTACATAAATTGCTCCATTGTGCTGGCACAATATTTATTCGAAAACTGATAACATTCTAATACTTGATAATATTTTAACATTTTTAAGATATTTTGCTAAAAGCTTCTCAAGCAAAAAAACTACTTACAGGGAGATATGCACTCTTCAAATTTAAAGAGTCAGCATCGAAGATGAGTCCGTGCATGACAACTATTAGAAATGAGAGGACATGGTGAAAGAACCATGTAAGAGTACGGAATGTATAGATGGAGGAAATTAGGTAAGGATGCAAGAGAATTCACATGCGTCAAAGAGAATATGGGTAACATTTATCTGGTGTTACTTAGTTGTGAAAACTGATTTGAGATTGCCAATTGTCAGTAATAGAAAACAAAATAAAACTACAGAACAGGTTTAAAAATAGGCACAGTACTGCATGGGAGACAATCCATCAATTGGTCACTGAGATGGGAAAACTTGACAGATATCAAGCACCAAAACTGAAGTAATGATGGAAATGGGAAAGCAACTCCTGAAGATTGTATGATTGAAAGGTGATTGGAAAATAAAAATTAATTAATTAGAAATCATGGTACATATTAAGATATGTATGTCACCTGTGAAAGAAAATTATTATTTGAAATTTACTGGTACACAATTTATTAAAAAACAAAAATAAATTGTTGTAGATGGCCAAAGCAATGTAATGCAATGATAATCTTTATTCTCAGTGCGTTTCATTATGTGACACCTGCTGTCATCTAGCTTTTATTCTCGAACATAGAGGATCTGTCTTTTATTTCCAAATGGAGAAGTCAAAAGTGCATGAAAAAGTAAACAAACAGGGGCCAATAAGGAGGATGATATTTTCACTATTGATATATTTCAGATTGATACAACATTAAAACGACTTCTAAGAACCTTTGTGAATTTATAATTTATTTGAGTGCAATTCGATTGTTCAGCAAGAGTTTCAATACAAGTGTTGGATTTTTTATTTTCTGACCTGGACATACTACCCAAGGGTGGATGGTCATGGTATTACAGGTTCAATTCAATGAGTCAGTGGCCGATTTTCTTTTTTGATGCTCTTTTCAATTACTCTTCCTTTCTGAATAACATGTTATACACTAATTTCAAATGGTCATAATATTTTCTACAACATTTTTATTATGTGATAAAGTTTTTGGGCTCATTCCGTTTCCTGCCAACAAACTGTTTGGTTAAGGGCTATGGCATGCCTTGCTAAATATGATAGCATATGCATGTATTTAAAATATATGTTAGAAAGTGAAAGCATGTGAACAACAAAGGAAACATGAAAAAGATCTAAAACGTACATACACCATCCTTTATAAAAGGGTTAAGAAATAATCTGCACGCAATTGGATTCTTTCTTTTCAAAATGCAAAGAGTTGGTGATTCCAAATTAGAAAGTTATTTGCAGCGATGATTACATCTTTTGCTAAAAACAGCTCCTTTTCAGCCTGTCAGGTATTCAAAAAATATCAGTGCTCAGTAATGAGTAGTATACCACATCCAAGATGCTGAGAATTTGAAAAGCAAGGCAAAAAGGAATTGAGAGTACATGAAAGCATATAAATGGGTAAGTTTGTTGCCATTCAAAACCTTTTTCTGACCTTTCCTTCTATAGAAATGGCCCTAGATTTACAAAAAGCAACAGAATCACACCACTCTGTTCCCATGGTGGGAAAAGGATCTGATTGTCCAAAATGTATTGGTATGGAAGGAGCAGGGCTTCTTCACAGAAAACAAGTTTTTTGAGTGGAGAACAAAAGAGAAGAAAAGTGATTACTAATATGGATTTGTATAGTGTGTCTAGAATTGCACTGATGAAGTAGCACACGTAAGATTGCAATCCCAGCATTACACCAAGAAATCTGCAACATGTGCAGCAATCGAGAAGAAACACTGGAAATGTTTGTGGATTTCTGACAATGGACCATTTCCTCTCCTTCCTAGTAGTCCTTGTCTGGCCTTAAAGGCATCACTGTTTCTTCGATACAGGTTCAGAGTGGTCACGAATATTGAAATGACAAAAGTAAGGCAGACTGCCATATGCAGTGCTTAATTTGGATGTGTCTGATGTTGTGGAGCTTCAACACTCTACTAGAAATGGGCCTTACAGTAATCTTTGGAAGAACTAGCAGGGGAAGCAGTTAGTTACAGCCCATTGCTAATGAGCAGCACTCCAGTACTATGGCAGTAATCCTCTCTCCTGAGCGCAAAGCATCTGGAGAGGTTGCCACAGAGAGAAAGGAAGAGGACACCCAAATACTTTTCCAGATCAGCTGAACTTAATCTAGCAATCAATGGGGCAATTATAAGTGTCACAACCAGTTTCCCTCACATCCAAGAACATTGGAAAAGTTACCCCATATTTATAGCATCAAAAGTATAGTATTGTGTTTAATAGGGTGAGAAATACAATATTTTACAAGTGGAAGATTAAAGAGTTCCAAAGTATTTGTGTTTTTTAACAGTGACTCTTGAAAATAATAAGTATTGTTATTACTTTGCAATTGGATGAATTTGGTGAAGAAATTATCCCACAATTCTCATATGTAAATTAGTTACTAAGGATTGTCCCCTTCATTTCCTCTTGTTCTGTTTGAATCTAATATTCCTCCATAATTTCTTATTATGATAACAAAACTTTAAAGCAGATTAGTCGCAAATGACTGATGATAATAGATTGGACAGACATGTACATAAATTGCTCCATTGTGCTGGCACAATATTTATTCGAAAACTGATAACATTCTAATACTTGATAATATTTTAACATTTTTAAGATATTTTGCTAAAAGCTTCTCAAGCAAAAAAACTACTTCCACGGAAATATGCACTCTTCAAATTAAAGAGTCAGCATCGAAGATGAGTCCGTGCATGACAACTATTAGAAATGAGAGGACATGGTGAAAGAACCATGTAAGAGTACGGAATGTATAGATGGAGGAAATTAGGTAAGGATGCGAGAGAATTCACATGCGTCAAAGAGAATATGGGTAACATTTATCTGGTGTTACTTAGTTGTGAAAACTGATTTGAGATTGCCAATTGTCAGTAATAGAAAACAAAATAAAACTACAGAACAGGTTTAAAAATAGGCACAGTACTGCATGGGAGACAATCCTTCAATTGGTCACTGAGATGGGAAAACTTGACAGATATCAAGCACCAAAACTGAAGTAATGATGGAAATGGGAAAGCAACTCCTGAAGATTGTATGATTGAAAGGTGATTGGAAAATAAAAATTAATTAATTAGAAATCATGGTACATATTAAGATATGTATGTCACCTGTGAAAGGAAATTATTATTTGAAATTTACTGGTACACAATTTATTAAAAAACAAAAATAAATTGTTGTAGATGGCCAAAGCAATGTAATGCAATGATAATCTTTATTCTCAGTGCGTTTCATTATGTGACACCTGCTGTCATCTAGCTTTTATTCTCAAACATAGGGGATCTGTCTTTTATTTCCAAATGGAGAAGTCAAAAGTGCATGAAAAAGTAAACAAACAGGGGCCAATAAGGAGGATGATATTTTCACTATTGATATATTTCAGATTGATACAACATTAAAACGACTTCTAAGAACCTTTGTGAATTTACAATTTATTTGAGTGCAATGTGGAGAAGTGTGGCTCACTGGTTAGAGCAGGCAGACCCTGAAGCAGAGGTCAGACCCGGGACCAGGGTTCGATTCCCGACGCGGCAGGGTGTTGAGCTCAAATGTCCACGGACTTGATAATTCTCGCTTCGGTGCCTGACCTAATCATGGGTTCACACTATGCAACTCTGGGCATTAAGCTTGCTTAATCTCCACAACGGCCCCCCGCGGCAGGATGCCCTGTAGGGGCTATCCCACAGGGAAAAATCAGGACGGGTTCCCAAGGCAAGCGCGGAGATACCCCTTCAGGGGTCGATTCTGGCGCTATATAAGAAATGCAATAATAATAATAATAATGATTCGATTGTTCAGCAAGAGTTTCAATACAAGTGTTGGATCTTTTATTTTCTGACCTGGACATACTACCCAAGGGTGGATGGTCATGGTATTACAGGTTCAATTCAATGAGTCAGTGGCCGATTTTCTTTTTTGATGCTCTTTTCAATTACTCTTCCTTTCTGAATAACATGTTATACACTAATTTCAAATGGTCATAATATTTTCTACAACATTTTTATTATGTGATAAAGTTTTTGGGCTCATTCCGTTTCCTGCCAACAAACTGTTTGGTTAAGGGCTATGGCATGCCTTGCTAAATATGATAGCATATGCATGTATTTAAAATATATGTCGGAAAGTGAAAGCATGTGAACAACAAAGGAAACATGAAAAAGATCTAAAACGTACATACACCATCCTTTATAAAAGGGTTAAGAAATAATCTGCACGCAATTGGATTCTTTCTTTTCAAAATGCAAAGAGTTGGTGATTCCAAATTAGAAAGTTATTTGCAGCGATGATTACATCTTTTGCTAAAAACAGCTCCTTTTCAGCCTGTCAGGTATTCAAAAAATATCAGTGCTCAGTAATGAGTAGTATACCACATCCAAGATGCTGAGAATTTGAAAAGCAAGGCAAAAAGGAATTGAGAGTACATGAAAGCATATAAATGAGTAAGTTTGTTGCCATTCAAAACCTTTTTCTGACCTTTCCTTCTATAGAAATAGCCCTAGATTTACAAAAAGCAACAGAATCACACCACTCTGTTCCCATGGTGGGAAAAGGATCTGATTGTCCAAAATGTATTGGTATGGAAGGAGCAGGGCTTCTTCACAGAAAACACGTTTTTTGAGTGGAGAAAAAAAGAGAAGAAAAGTGATTGCTAATATGGATTTGTATAGTGTGTCTAGAATTGCACTGATGAAGTAGCACACGTAAGATTGCAATCCCAGTATTACACCAAGAAATCTGCAACATGTGCAGCAATCGAGAAGAAACACTGGAAATGTTTGTGGATTTCTGACAATGGACCATTTCCTCTCCTTCCTAGTAGTCCTTGTCTGGCCTTAAAGGCATCACTGTTTCTTCGATACAGGTTCAGAGTGGTCACGAATATTGAAATGACAAAAGTAAGGCAGACTGCCACATGCAGTGCCTAATTTGGATGTGTCTGATGTTGTGGAGCTTCAACACTCTACTAGAAATGGGCCTTACAGTAATCTTTGGAAGAACTAGCAGGGGAAGCAGTTAGTTACAGCCCATTGCTAATGAGCAGCACTCCAGTACTATGGCAGTAATCCTCTCTCCTGAGCGCAAAGCATCAGGAGAGGTTGCCACAGAGAGAAAGGAAGGAGACACCCAAATACTTTTCCAGATCAGCTGAACTTAATCTAGCGATCAATGGGGCAATTATAAGTGTCACAACCAGTTTCCCTCACATCCAAGAACATTGGAAAAGCTACCCCATATTTATAGCATCAAACGTAAAGTATTGTGTTTAATAGGGTGAGAAATACAATATTTTATAAGGGGAAGATTAAAGAGTTCCAAAGTATTTGTGTTTTTTAACAGTGACTCTTGAAAATAATAAGTATTGTTATTACTTTGCAATTGGATGAATTTGGTGAAGAAATTATCCCACAATCCTCTTATGTAAATTAGTTACTAAGGATTGTCCCATTCATTTCCTCTTGTTCTGTTTGAATCTAATATTCCTCCATAATTTCTTATTATGATAACAAAACTTTGAAGCAGATTAGTCGCAAATGACTGATGATAATAGATTGGACAGACATGTACATAAATTGCTCCATTGTGCTGGCACAATATTTATTCGAAAACCGATAACATTCTAATACTTGAAAATATTTTAACATTTTTAAGATATTTTGCTAAAAGCTTCTCAAGCAAAAAAACTACTTCCAGGGAAATATGCACTCTTCAAATTTAAAGAGTCAGCATCGAAGATGAGTCCGTGCATGACAACTATTAGAAATGAGAGGACATGGTGAAAGAACCATGTAAGAGTACGGAATGTATAGATGGAGGAAATTAGGTAAGGATGCAAGAGAATTCACATGCGTCAAAGAGAATATGGGTAACATTTATCTGGTGTTACTTAGTTGTGAAAACTGATTTGAGATTGCCAATTGGCAGTAATAGAAAACAAAATAAAACTAGAGAACAGGTTTAAAAATAGGCACAGTACTGCATGGGAGACAATCCATCAATTGGTCACTGAGATGGGAAAACTTGACAGATATCAAGCACCAAAACTGAAGTAATGATGGAAATGGGAAAGCAACTCCTGAAGATTGTATGATTGAAAGGTGATTAGAAAATAAAAATTAATTAATTAAAAATCTTGGTACATATTAAGATATATATGTCACCTGTGAAAGAAAATTATTATTTGAAATTTACTGGTACACAATTTATTAAAAAACAAAAATAAATTGTTGTAGATGGCCAAAGCAATGTAATGCAATGATAATCTTTATTCTCAGTGAGTTTCGTTATGTGACACCTGCTGTCATCTAGCTTTTATTCTCGAACATAGGGGATCTGTCTTTTATTTCCAAATGGAGAAGTCAAAAGTGCATGAAAAAGTAAACAAACAGGGGCCGATAAGGAGGATGATATTTTCACTATTGATATATTTCAGATTGATACAACATTAAAACGACTTCTAAGTACCTTTGTGAATTCACAATTTATTTGAGTGCAATTCGATTGTTCAGCAAGAGTTTCAATACAAGTGCTGGATCTTTTATTTTCTGACCTGGACATACTACCCAAGGGTGGATGGTCATGGTATTACAGGTTCAATTCAATGAGTCAGTGGCCGATTTTCTTTTTTGATGCTCTTTTCAATTACTCTTCCTTTCTGAATAACATGTTATACACTAATTTCAAATGGTCATAATATTTTCTACAACATTTTTATTATGTGATAAAGTTTTTGGGCTCATTCCGTTTCCTGCCAACAAACTGTTTGGTTAAGGGCTATGGCATGCCTTGCTAAATATGATAGCATATGCATGTATTTAAAATATATGTTGGAAAGTGAAAGCATGTGAACAACAAAGGAAACATGAAAAAGATCTAAAACGTACATACACCATCCTTTATAAAAGGGTTAAGAAATAATCTGCACGCAATTGGATTCTTTCTTTTCAAAATGCAAAGAGTTGGTGATTCCAAATTAGAAAGTTATTTGCAGCGATGATTACATCTTTTGCTAAAAACAGCTCCTTTTCAGCCTGTCAGGTATTCAAAAAATATCAGTGCTCAGTAATGAGTAGTATACCACATCCAAGATGCTGAGAATTTGAAAAGCAAGGCAAAAAGGAATTGAGAGTACATGAAAGCATACAAATGAGTAAGTTTGTTGCCATTCAAAACCTTTTTCTGACCTTTCCTTCTATAGAAATGGCCCTAGATTTACAAAAAGCAACAGAATCACACCACTCTGTTCCCATGGTGGGAAAAGGATCTGATTGTCCAAAATGTATTGGTATGGAAGGAGCAGGGCTTCTTCACAGAAAACAAGTTTTTTGAGTGGAGAACAAAAGAGAAGAAAAGTGATTACTGATATGGATTTGTATAGTGTGTCTAGAATTGCACTGATGAAGTAGCACACGTAAGATTGCAATCCCAGCATTACACCAAGAAATCTGCAACATGTGCAGCAATCGAGAAGAAACACTGGAAATGTTTGTGGATTTCTGACAATGGACCATTTCCTCTCCTTCCTAGTAGTCCTTGTCTGGCCTTAAAGGCATCACTGTTTCTTCGATACAGGTTCAGAGTGGTCACGAATATTGAAATGACAAAAGTAAGGCAGACTGCCATATGCAGTGCTTAATTTGGATGTGTCTGATGTTGTGGAGCTTCAACACTCTACTAGAAATGGGCCTTACAGTAATCTTTGGAAGAACTAGCAGGGGAAGCAGTTAGTTACAGCCCATTGCTAATGAGCAGCACTCCAGTACTATGGCAGTAATCCTCTCTCCTGAGCGCAAAGCATCTGGAGAGGTTGCCACAGAGAGAAAGGAAGAGGACACCCAAATACTTTTCCAGATCAGCTGAACTTAATCTAGCAATCAATGGGGCAATTATAAGTGTCACAACCAGTTTCCCTCACATCCAAGAACATTGGAAAAGTTACCCCATATTTATAGCATCAAAAGTATAGTATTGTGTTTAATAGGGTGAGAAATACAATATTTTACAAGTGGAAGATTAAAGAGTTCCAAAGTATTTGTGTTTTTTAACAGTGACTCTTGAAAATAATAAGTATTGTTATTACTTTGCAATTGGATGAATTTGGTGAAGAAATTATCCCACAATTCTCATATGTAAATTAGTTACTAAGGATTGTCCCCTTCATTTCCTCTTGTTCTGTTTGAATCTAATATTCCTCCATAATTTCTTATTATGATAACAAAACTTTAAAGCAGATTAGTCGCAAATGACTGATGATAATAGATTGGACAGACATGTACATAAATTGCTCCATTGTGCTGGCACAATATTTATTCGAAAACTGATAACATTCTAATACTTGATAATATTTTAACATTTTTAAGATATTTTGCTAAAAGCTTCTCAAGCAAAAAAACTACTTCCAGGGAAATATGCACTCTTCAAATTAAAGAGTCAGCATCGAAGATGAGTCCGTGCATGACAACTATTAGAAATGAGAGGACATGGTGAAAGAACCATGTAAGAGTACGGAATGTATAGATGGAGGAAATTAGGTAAGGATGCGAGAGAATTCACATGCGTCAAAGAGAATATGGGTAACATTTATCTGGTGTTACTTAGTTGTGAAAACTGATTTGAGATTGCCAATTGTCAGTAATAGAAAACAAAATAAAACTACAGAACAGGTTTAAAAATAGGCACAGTACTGCATGGGAGACAATCCTTCAATTGGTCACTGAGATGGGAAAACTTGACAGATATCAAGCACCAAAACTGAAGTAATGATGGAAATGGGAAAGCAACTCCTGAAGATTGTATGATTGAAAGGTGATTGGAAAATAAAAATTAATTAATTAGAAATCATGGTACATATTAAGATATGTATGTCACCTGTGAAAGGAAATTATTATTTGAAATTTACTGGTACACAATTTATTAAAAAACAAAAATAAATTGTTGTAGATGGCCAAAGCAATGTAATGCAATGATAATCTTTATTCTCAGTGCGTTTCATTATGTGACACCTGCTGTCATCTAGCTTTTATTCTCAAACATAGGGGATCTGTCTTTTATTTCCAAATGGAGAAGTCAAAAGTGCATGAAAAAGTAAACAAACAGGGGCCAATAAGGAGGATGATATTTTCACTATTGATATATTTCAGATTGATACAACATTAAAACGACTTCTAAGAACCTTTGTGAATTTACAATTTATTTGAGTGCAATGTGGAGAAGTGTGGCTCACTGGTTAGAGCAGGCAGACCCTGAAGCAGAGGTCAGACCCG
This sequence comes from Lissotriton vulgaris, assembly GCF_964263255.1. Lineage (NCBI taxonomy): Eukaryota > Metazoa > Chordata > Amphibia > Caudata > Salamandridae > Lissotriton > Lissotriton vulgaris. The sequence goes on along the minus strand of NC_141694.1, from coordinate 570,063,578 downwards.
GGACCAGGGTTCGATTCCCGACGCGGCAGGGTGTTGAGCTCAAATGTCCACGGACTTGATAATTCTCGCTTCGGTGCCTGACCTAATCATGGGTTCACACTATGCAACTCTGGGCATTAAGCTTGCTTAATCTCCACAACGGCCCCCCGCGGCAGGATGCCCTGTAGGGGCTATCCCACAGGGAAAAATCAGGACGGGTTCCCAAGGCAAGCGCGGAGATACCCCTTCAGGGGTCGATTCTGGCGCTATATAAGAAATGCAATAATAATAATAATTCGATTGTTCAGCAAGAGTTTCAATACAAGTGTTGGATCTTTTATTTTCTGACCTGGACATACTACCCAAGGGTGGATGGTCATGGTATTACAGGTTCAATTCAATGAGTCAGTGGCCGATTTTCTTTTTTGATGCTCTTTTCAATTACTCTTCCTTTCTGAATAACATGTTATACACTAATTTCAAATGGTCATAATATTTTCTACAACATTTTTATTATGTGATAAAGTTTTTGGGCTCATTCCGTTTCCTGCCAACAAACTGTTTGGTTAAGGGCTATGGCATGCCTTGCTAAATATGATAGCATATGCATGTATTTAAAATATATGTTGGAAAGTGAAAGCATGTGAACAACAAAGGAAACATGAAAAAGATCTAAAACGTACATACACCATCCTTTATAAAAGGGTTAAGAAATAATCTGCACGCAATTGGATTCTTTCTTTTCAAAATGCAAAGAGTTGGTGATTCCAAATTAGAAAGTTATTTGCAGCGATGATTACATCTTTTGCTAAAAACAGCTCCTTTTCAGCCTGTCAGGTATTCAAAAAATATCAGTGCTCAGTAATGAGTAGTATACCACATCCAAGATGCTGAGAATTTGAAAAGCAAGGCAAAAAGGAATTGAGAGTACATGAAAGCATATAAATGAGTAAGTTTGTTGCCATTCAAAACCTTTTTCTGACCTTTCCTTCTATAGAAATAGCCCTAGATTTACAAAAAGCAACAGAATCACACCACTCTGTTCCCATGGTGGGAAAAGGATCTGATTGTCCAAAATGTATTGGTATGGAAGGAGCAGGGCTTCTTCACAGAAAACACGTTTTTTGAGTGGAGAAAAAAAGAGAAGAAAAGTGATTGCTAATATGGATTTGTATAGTGTGTCTAGAATTGCACTGATGAAGTAGCACACGTAAGATTGCAATCCCAGTATTACACCAAGAAATCTGCAACATGTGCAGCAATCGAGAAGAAACACTGGAAATGTTTGTGGATTTCTGACAATGGACCATTTCCTCTCCTTCCTAGTAGTCCTTGTCTGGCCTTAAAGGCATCACTGTTTCTTCGATACAGGTTCAGAGTGGTCACGAATATTGAAATGACAAAAGTAAGGCAGACTGCCACATGCAGTGCCTAATTTGGATGTGTCTGATGTTGTGGAGCTTCAACACTCTACTAGAAATGGGCCTTACAGTAATCTTTGGAAGAACTAGCAGGGGAAGCAGTTAGTTACAGCCCATTGCTAATGAGCAGCACTCCAGTACTATGGCAGTAATCCTCTCTCCTGAGCGCAAAGCATCAGGAGAGGTTGCCACAGAGAGAAAGGAAGGAGACACCCAAATACTTTTCCAGATCAGCTGAACTTAATCTAGCGATCAATGGGGCAATTATAAGTGTCACAACCAGTTTCCCTCACATCCAAGAACATTGGAAAAGCTACCCCATATTTATAGCATCAAACGTAAAGTATTGTGTTTAATAGGGTGAGAAATACAATATTTTACAAGGGGAAGATTAAAGAGTTCCAAAGTATTTGTGTTTTTTAACAGTGACTCTTGAAAATAATAAGTATTGTTATTACTTTGCAATTGGATGAATTTGGTGAAGAAATTATCCCACAATCCTCTTATGTAAATTAGTTACTAAGGATTGTCCCATTCATTTCCTCTTGTTCTGTTTGAATCTAATATTCCTCCATAATTTCTTATTATGATAACAAAACTTTGAAGCAGATTAGTCGCAAATGACTGATGATAATAGATTGGACAGACATGTACATAAATTGCTCCATTGTGCTGGCACAATATTTATTCGAAAACCGATAACATTCTAATACTTGAAAATATTTTAACATTTTTAAGATATTTTGCTAAAAGCTTCTCAAGCAAAAAAACTACTTCCAGGGAAATATGCACTCTTCAAATTTAAAGAGTCAGCATCGAAGATGAGTCCGTGCATGACAACTATTAGAAATGAGAGGACATGGTGAAAGAACCATGTAAGAGTACGGAATGTATAGATGGAGGAAATTAGGTAAGGATGCAAGAGAATTCACATGCGTCAAAGAGAATATGGGTAACATTTATCTGGTGTTACTTAGTTGTGAAAACTGATTTGAGATTGCCAATTGGCAGTAATAGAAAACAAAATAAAACTACAGAACAGGTTTAAAAATAGGCACAGTACTGCATGGGAGACAATCCATCAATTGGTCACTGAGATGGGAAAACTTGACAGATATCAAGCACCAAAACTGAAGTAATGATGGAAATGGGAAAGCAACTCCTGAAGATTGTATGATTGAAAGGTGATTGGAAAATAAAAATTAATTAATTAAAAATCTTGGTACATATTAAGATATATATGTCACCTGTGAAAGAAAATTATTATTTGAAATTTACTGGTACACAATTTATTAAAAAACAAAAATAAATTGTTGTAGATGGCCAAAGCAATGTAATGCAATGATAATCTTTATTCTCAGTGAGTTTCGTTATGTGACACCTGCTGTCATCTAGCTTTTATTCTCGAACATAGGGGATCTGTCTTTTATTTCCAAATGGAGAAGTCAAAAGTGCATGAAAAAGTAAACAAACAGGGGCCGATAAGGAGGATGATATTTTCACTATTGATATATTTCAGATTGATACAACATTAAAACGACTTCTAAGAACCTTTGTGAATTTACAATTTATTTGAGTGCAATTCGATTGTTCAGCAAGAGTTTCAATACAAGTGTTGGATCTTTTATTTTCTGACCTGGACATACTACCCAAGGGTGGATGGTCATGGTATTACAGGTTCAATTCAATGAGTCAGTGGCCGATTTTCTTTTTTGATGCTCTTTTCAATTACTCTTCCTTTCTGAATAACATGTTATACACTAATTTCAAATGGTCATAATATTTTCTACAACATTTTTATTATGTGATAAAGTTTTTGGGCTCATTCCGTTTCCTGCCAACAAACTGTTTGGTTAAGGGCTATGGCATGCCTTGCTAAATATGATAGCATATGCATGTATTTAAAATATATGTTGGAAAGTGAAAGCATGTGAACAACAAAGGAAACATGAAAAAGATCTAAAACGTACATACACCATCCTTTATAAAAGGGTTAAGAAATAATCTGCACGCAATTGGATTCTTTCTTTTCAAAATGCAAAGAGTTGGTGATTCCAAATTAGAAAGTTATTTGCAGCGATGATTACATCTTTTGCTAAAAACAGCTCCTTTTCAGCCTGTCAGGTATTCAAAAAATATCAGTGCTCAGTAATGAGTAGTATACCACATCCAAGATGCTGAGAATTTGAAAAGCAAGGCAAAAAGGAATTGAGAGTACATGAAAGCATACAAATGAGTAAGTTTGTTGCCATTCAAAACCTTTTTCTGACCTTTCCTTCTATAGAAATGGCCCTAGATTTACAAAAAGCAACAGAATCACACCACTCTGTTCCCATGGTGGGAAAAGGATCTGATTGTCCAAAATGTATTGGTATGGAAGGAGCAGGGCTTCTTCACAGAAAACAAGTTTTTTGAGTGGAGAACAAAAGAGAAGAAAAGTGATTACTAATATGGATTTGTATAGTGTGTCTAGAATTGCACTGATGAAGTAGCACACGTAAGATTGCAATCCCAGCATTACAACAAGAAATCTGCAGCATGTGCAGCAATCGAGAAGAAACACTGGAAATGTTTGTGGATTTCTGACAATGGACCATTTCCTCTCCTTCTTAGTAGTCCTTGTCTGGCCTTAAAGGCATCACTGTTTATTCGATACAGGTTCAGAGTGGTCACGAATATTGAAATGACAAAAGTAAGGCAGACTGCCACATGCAGTGCCTAATTTGGATGTGTCTGATGTTGTGGAGCTTCAACACTCTACTAGAAATGGGCCTTACAGTAATCTTTGGAAGAACTAGCAGGGGAAGCAGTTAGTTACAGCCCATTGCTAATGAGCAGCACTCCAGTACTATGACAGTAATCCTCTCTCCTGAGCGCAAAGCATCAGGAGAGGTTGCCACAGAGAGAAAGGAAGGAGACACCCAAATACTTTTCCAGATCAGCTGAACTTAATCTAGCGATCAATGGGGCAATTATAAGTGTCACAACCAGTTTCCCTCACATCCAAGAACATTGAAAAAGCTACCCCATATTTATAGCATCAAACGTAAAGTATTGTGTTTAATAGGGTGAGAAATACAATATTTTACAAGGGGAAGATTAAAGAGTTCCAAAGTATTTGTGTTTTTTAACAGTGACTCTTGAAAATAATAAGTATTGTTATTACTTTGCAATTGGATGAATTTGGTGAAGAAATTATCCCACAATCCTCTTATGTAAATTAGTTACTAAGGATTGTCCCATTCATTTCCTCTTGTTCTGTTTGAATCTAATATTCCTCCATAATTTCTTATTATGATAACAAAACTTTGAAGCAGATTAGTCGCAAATGACTGATGATAATAGATTGGACAGACATGTACATAAATTGCTCCATTGTGCTGGCACAATATTTATTCGCAAACCGATAACATTCTAATACTTGAAAATATTTTAACATTTTTAAGATATTTTGCTAAAAGCTTCTCAAGCAAAAAAACTACTTCCAGGGAAATATGCACTCTTCAAATTTAAAGAGTCAGCATCGAAGATGAGTCCGTGCATGACAACTATTAGAAATGAGAGGACATGGTGAAAGAACCATGTAAGAGTACGGAATGTATAGATGGAGGAAATTAGGTAAGGATGCGAGAGAATTCACATGCGTCAAAGAGAATATGGGTAACATTTATCTGGTGTTACTTAGTTGTGAAAACTGATTTGAGATTGCCAATTGGCAGTAATAGAAAACAAAATCAAACTACAGAACAGGTTTAAAAATAGGCACAGTACTGCATGGGAGACAATCCATCAATTGGTCACTGAGATGGGAAAACTTGACAGATATCAAGCACCAAAACTGAAGTAATGATGGAAATGGGAAAGCAACTCCTGAAGATTGTATGATTGAAAGGTGATTGGAAAATAAAAATTAATTAATTAGAAATCATGGTACATATTAAGATATGTATGTCACCTGTGAAAGAAAATTATTATTTGAAATTTACTGGTACACAATTTATTAAAAAACAAAAATAAATTGTTGTAGATGGCCAAAGCAATGTAATGCAATGATAATCTTTATTCTCAGTGAGTTTCATTATGTGACACCTGCTGTCATCTAGCTTTTATTCTCGAACATAGGGGATCTGTCTTTTATTTCCAAATGGAGAAGTCAAAAGTGCATGAAAAGTAAACAAACAGGGGCCGATAAGGAGGATGATATTTTCACTATTGATATATTTCAGATTGATACAACATTAAAACGACTTCTAAGAACCTTTGGGAATTTACAATTTATTTGAGTGCAATTCGATTGTTCAGCAAGAGTTTCAATACAAGTGTTGGATCTTTTATTTTCTGACCTGGACATACTACCCAAGGGTGGATGGTCATGGTATTACAGGTTCAATTCAATGAGTCAGTGGCCGATTTTCTTTTTTGATGCTCTTTTCAATTACTCTTCCTTTCTGAATACCATGTTATACACTAATTTCAAATGGTCATAATATTTTCTACAACATTTTTATTATGTGATAAAGTTTTTGGGCTCATTCCGTTTGCTGCCAAAAAACTGTTTGGTTAAGGGCTATGGCAAGCCTTGCTAAATATGATAGCATATGCATGTATTTAAAATATATGTTGGAAAGTGAAAGCATGTGAACAACAAAGGAAACATGAAAAAGATCTAAAACGTACATACACCATCCTTTATAAAAGGGTTAAGAAATAATCTGCACGCAATTGGATTCTTTCTTTTCAAAATGCAAAGAGTTGGTGATTCCAAATTAGAAAGTTATTTGCAGCGATGATTACATCTTTTGCTAAAAACAGCTCCTTTTCAGCCTGTCAGGTATTCAAAAAATATCAGTGCTCAGTAATGAGTAGTATACCACATCCAAGATGCTGAGAATTTGAAAAGCAAGGCAAAAAGGAATTGAGAGTACATGAAAGCATATAAATGAGTAAGTTTGTTGCCATTCAAAACCTTTTTCTGACCTTTCCTTCTATAGAAATGGCCCTAGATTTACAAAAAGCAACAGAATCACACCACTCTGTTCCCATGGTGGGAAAAGGATGTGATTGTCCAAAATGTATTGGTATGGAAGGAGCAGGGCTTCTTCACAGAAAACAAGTTTTTTGAGTGGAGAACAAAAGAGAAGAAAAGTGATTACTAATATGGATTTGTATAGTGTGTCTAGCATTGCACTGATGAAGTAGCACACGTATGATTGCAATCCCAGCACTACACCAAGAAATCTGCAACATGTGCAGCAATCGAGAAGAAACACTGGAAATGTTTGTGGATTTCTGACAATGGACCATTTCCTCTCCTTCCTAGTAGTCCTTGTCTGGCCTTAAAGGCATCACTGTTTCTTCGATGCAGGTTAAGAGTGGTCACGAATATTGAAATGACAAAAGTAAGGCAGACTGCCACATGCAGTGCCTAATTTGGATGTGTCTGATGTTGTGGAGCTTCAACACTCTACTAGAAATGGGCCTTACAGTAATCTTTGGAAGAACTAGCAGGGGAAGCAGTTAGTTACAGCCCATTGCTAATGAGCAGCACTCCAGTACTATGGCAGTAATCCTCTCTCCTGAGCGCAAAGCATCAGGAGAGGTTGCCACAGAGAGAAAGGAAGGGGACACCCAAATACTTTTCCAGATCAGCTGAACTTAATCTAGCGATGAATGGGGCAATTATAAGTGTCACAACCAGTTTCCCTCACATCCAAGAACATTGGAAAAGTTACCCCATATTTATAGCATCAAAAGTATAGTCTTGTGTTTGATAGGGTGAGAAATACAATATTTTACAAGGGGAAGATTAAAGAGTTCCAAAGTATTTGTGTTTTCTAACAGTGACTCTTAAAAATAATAAGTATTGTTATTACTTTGCAATTGGATGAATTTGGTGAAGAAATTATCCCACAATCCTCATATGTAAATTAGTTACTAAGGATTGTCCCATTCATTTCCTCTTGTTCTGTTTGAATCTAATATTCCTCCATAATTTCTTATTATGATAACAAAACTTTGAAGCAGATTAGTCGCAAATGACTGATGATAATAGATTGGACAGACATGTACATAAATTGCTCCATTGTGCTGGCACAATATTTATTCGAAAACTGATAACATTCTAATACTTGATAATATTTTAACATTTTTAAGATATTTTGCTAAAAGCTTCTCAAGCAAAAAAAGCTACTTCCAGGGAAATATGCACTCTTCAAATTTAAAGAGTCAGCATCGAAGATGAGTCCGTGCATGACAACTATTAGAAATGAGAGGACATGGTGAAAGAACCATGTAAGAGTACGGAATGTATAGATGGAGGAAATTAGGTAAGGATGCGAGAGAATTCACATGCGTCAAAGAGAATATGGGTAACATTTATCTGGTGTTACTTAGTTGTGAAAACTGATTTGAGATTGCCAATTGTCAGTAATAGAAAACAAAATAAAACTACAGAACAGGTTTAAAAAGAGGCACAGTACTGCATGGGAGACAATCCATCAATTGGTCACTGAGATGGGAAAACTTGACAGATATCAAGCACCAAAACTGAAGTAATGATGGAAATGGGAAAGCAACTCCTGAAGATTGTATGATTGAAAGGTGATTGGAAAATAAAAATTAATTAATTAGAAATCATGGTACATATTAAGATATGTATGTCACCTGTGAAAGAAAATTATTATTTGAAATTTACTGGTACGCAATTTATTAAAAAAAAAATAAAAAAATTGTTGTAGATGGCCAAAGCAATGTAATGCAATGATAATCTTTATTCTCAGTGCGTTTCATTATGTGACACCTGCTGTCATCTAGCTTTTATTCTTGAACATAGGGGATCTGTCTTTTATTTCCAAATGGAGAAGTCAAAAGTGCATGAAAAAGTAAACAAACAGGGGCCAATAAGGAGGATGATATTTTCACTATTGTTTTATTTCAGATTGATACAACATTAAAACGACTTCTAAGAACCTTTGTGAATTTATAATTTATTTGAGTGCAATTCGATTGTTCAGCAAGAGTTTCAATACAAGTGTTGGATCTTTTATTTTCTGACCTGGACATACTACCCAAGGGTGGATGGTCATGGTATTACAGGTTCAATTCAATGAGTCAGTGGCCGATTTTCTTTTTTGATGCTCTTTTCAATTACTCTTCCTTTCTGAATAACATGTTATACACTAATTTCAAATGGTCATAATATTTTCTACAACATTTTTATTATGTGATAAAGTTTTTGGGCTCATTCCGTTTCCTGCCAACAAACTGTTTGGTTAAGGGCTATGGCATGCCTTGCTAAATATGATAGCATATGCATGTATTTAAAATATATGTTGGAAAGTGAAAGCATGTGAACAACAAAGGAAACATGAAAAAGATCTAAAACGTACATACACCATCCTTTATAAAAGGGTTAAGAAATAATCTGCACGCAATTGGATTCTTTCTTTTCAAAATGCAAAGAGTTGGTGATTCCAAATTAGAAAGTTATTTGCAGCGATGATTACATCTTTTGCTAAAAACAGCTCCTTTTCAGCCTGTCAGGTATTCAAAAAATATCAGTGCTCAGTAATGAGTAGTATACCACATCCAAGATGCTGAGAATTTGAATAGCAAGGCAAAAAGGAATTGAGAGTACATGAAAGCATATAAATGAGTAAGTTTGTTGCCATTCAAAACCTTTTTCTGACCTTTCCTTCTATAGAAATGGCCCTAGATTTACAAAAAGCAACAGAATCACACCACTCTGTTCCCATGGTGGGAAAAGGATCTGATTGTCCAAAATGTATTGGTATGGAAGGAGCAGGGCTTCTTCACAGAAAACACGTTTTTTGAGTGGAGAAAAAAAGAGAAGAAAAGTGATTGCTAATATGGATTTGTATAGTGTGTCTAGAATTGCACTGATGAAGTAGCACACGTAAGATTGCAATCCCAGTATTACACCAAGAAATCTGCAACATGTGCAGCAATAGAGAAGAAACACTGGAAATGTTTGTGGATTTCTGACAATGGACCATTTCCTCTCCTTCCTAGTAGTCCTTGTCTGGCCTTAAAGGCATCACTGTTTCTTCGATACAGGTTCAGAGTGGGCACGAATATTGAAATGACAAAAGTAAGGCAGACTGCCACATGCAGTGCCTAATTTGGATGTATCTGATGTTGTGGAGCTTCAACACTCTACTAGAAATGGGCCTTACAGTAATCTTCGGAAGAACTAGCAGGGAAAGCAGTTAGTTACAGCCCATTGCTAATGAGCAGCACTCCAGTACTATGGCAGTAATCCTCTCTCCTGAGCGCAAAGCATCAGGAGAGGTTGCCACAGAGAGAAAGGAAGGGGACACCCAAATACTTTTCCAGATCAGCTGAACTTAATCTAGCGATCAATGGGGCAATTATAAGTGTCACAACCAGTTTCCCTCACATCCAAGAACATTGGAAAAGCTACCCCATATTTATAGCATCAAACGTATAGTATTGTGTTTAATAGGGTGAGAAATACAATATTTTACAAGGGGAAGATTAAAGAGTTCCAAAGTATTTGTGTTTTTTAACAGTGACTCTTGAAAATAATAAGTATTGTTATTACTTTGCAATTGGATGAATTTGGTGAAGAAATTATCCCACAATCCTCATATGTAAATTAGTTACTAAGGATTGTCCCATTCATTTCCTCTTGTTCTGTTTGAATCTAATATTCCTCCATAATTTCTTATTATGATAACAAAACTTTCAAGCAGATTAGTCGCAAATGACTGATGATAATAGATTGGACAGACATGTACATAAATTGCTCCATTGTGCTGGCACAATATTTATTCGAAAACTAATAACATTCTAATACTTGATAATATTTTAACATTTTTAAGATATTTTGCTAAAAGCTTCTCAAGCAAAAGAACTACTTCCAGGGAAATATGCACTCTTCAAATTTAAAGAGTCAGCATCGAAGATGAGTCCGTGCATGACAACTATTAGAAATGAGAGGACATGGTGAAAGAACCATGTAAGAGTACGGAATGTATAGATGGAGGAAATTAGGTAAGGATGCAAGAGAATTCACATGTGTCAAAGAGAATATGGGTAACATTTATCTGGTGTTACTTAGTTGTGAAAACTGATTTGAGATTGCCAATTGTCAGTAATAGAAAACAAAATAAAACTACAGAACAGGTTTAAAAATAGGCACAGTACTGCATGGGAGACAATCCATCAATTGGTCACTGAGATGGGAAAACTTGACAGATATCAAGCACCAAAACTGAAGTAATGATGGAAATGGGAAAGCAACTCCTGAAGATTGTATGATTGAAAGGTGATTGGAAAATAAAAATGAATTAATTAGAAATCATGGTACATATTAAGATATGTATGTCACCTGTGAAAGAAAATTATTATTTGAAATTTACTGGTACACAATTTATTAAAAAACAAAAATAAATTGTTGTAGATGGCCAAAGCAATGTAATGCAATGATAATCTTTATTCTCAGTGCGTTTCATTATGTTACACCTGCTGTCATCTAGCTTTTATTCTCGAACATAGGGGATCTGTCTTTTATTTCCAAATGGAGAAGTCAAAAGTGCATGAAAAAGTAAACAAACAGGGGCCAATAAGGAGGATGATATTTTCACTATTGATATATTTCAGATTGATACAACATTAAAACGACTTCTAAGAACCTTTGTGAATTTATAATTTATTTGAGTGCAATTCGAATGTTCAGCAAGAGTTTCAATACAAGCGTTGGATCTTTTATTTTCTGACCTGGACATACTACCCAAGGGTGGATGGTCATGGTATTACAGGTTCAATTCAATGAGTCAGTGGCCGATTTTCTTTTTTGATGCTCTTTTCAATTACTCTTCCTTTCTGAATAACATGTTATACACTAATTTCAAATGGTCATAATATTTTCTACAACATTTTTATTATGTGATAACGTTTTTGGGCTCATTCCGTTTCCTGCCAACAAACTGTTTGGTTAAGGGCTATGGCATGCCTTGCTAAATATGATAGCATATGCATGTATTTAAAATATATGTTGGAAAGTGAAAGCATGTGAACAACAAAGAAAACATGAAAAAGATCTAAAACGTACATACACCATCCTTTATAAAAGGGTTAAGAAATAATCTGCACGCAATTGGATTCTTTCTTTTCAAAATGCAAAGAGTTGGTGATTCCAAATTAGAAAGTTATTTGCAGCGATGATTACATCTTTTGCTAAAAACAGCTCCTTTTCAGCCTGTCAGGTATTCAAAAAATATCAGTGCTCAGTAATGAGTAGTATACCACATCCAAGATGCTGAGAATTTGAATAGCAAGGCCAAAAGGAATTGAGAGTACATGAAAGCATATAAATGAGTAAGTTTGTTGCCATTCAAAACCTTTTTCTGACCTTTCCTTCTATAGAAATGGCCCTAGATTTACAAAAAGCAACAGAATCACACCACTCTGTTCCCATGGTGGGAAAAGGATCTGATTGTCCAAAATGTATTGGTATGGAAGGAGCAGGGCTTCTTCACAGAAAACACGTTTTTTGAGTGGAGAAAAAAAGAGAAGAAAAGTGATTGCTAATATGGATTTGTATAGTGTGTCTAGAATTGCACTGATGAAGTAGCACACGTAAGATTGCAATCCCAGTATTACACCAAGAAATCTGCAACATGTGCAGCAATCGAGAAGAAACACTGGAAATGTTTGTGGATTTCTGACAATGGACCATTTCCTCTCCTTCCTAGTAGTCCTTGTCTGGCCTTAAAGGCATCACTGTTTCTTCGATACAGGTTCAGAGTGGTCACGAATATTGAAATGACAAAAGTAAGGCAGACTGCCACATGCAGTGCCTAATTTGGATGTGTCTGATGTTGTGGAGCTTCAACACTCTACTAGAAATGGGCCTTACAGTAATCTTTGGAAGAACTAGCAGGGGAAGCAGTTAGTTACAGCCCATTGCTAATGAGCAGCACTCCAGTACTATGGCAGTAATCCTCTCTCCTGAGCGCAAAGCATCAGGAGAGGTTGCCACAGAGAGAAAGGAAGGAGACACCCAAATACTTTTCCAGATCAGCTGAACTTAATCTAGCGATCAATGGGGCAATTATAAGTGTCACAACCAGTTTCCCTCACATCCAAGAACATTGGAAAAGCTACCCCATATTTATAGCATCAAACGTAAAGTATTGTGTTTAATAGGGTGAGAAATACAATATTTTATAAGGGGAAGATTAAAGAGTTCCAAAGTATTTGTGTTTTTTAACAGTGACTCTTGAAAATAATAAGTATTGTTATTACTTTGCAATTGGATGAATTTGGTGAAGAAATTATCCCACAATCCTCTTATGTAAATTAGTTACTAAGGATTGTCCCATTCATTTCCTCTTGTTCTGTTTGAATCTAATATTCCTCCATAATTTCTTATTATGATAACAAAACTTTGAAGCAGATTAGTCGCAAATGACTGATGATAATAGATTGGACAGACATGTACATAAATTGCTCCATTGTGCTGGCACAATATTTATTCGAAAACCGATAACATTCTAATACTTGAAAATATTTTAACATTTTTAAGATATTTTGCTAAAAGCTTCTCAAGCAAAAAAACTACTTCCAGGGAAATATGCACTCTTCAAATTTAAAGAGTCAGCATCGAAGATGAGTCCGTGCATGACAACTATTAGAAATGAGAGGACATGGTGAAAGAACCATGTAAGAGTACGGAATGTATAGATGGAGGAAATTAGGTAAGGATGCAAGAGAATTCACATGCGTCAAAGAGAATATGGGTAACATTTATCTGGTGTTACTTAGTTGTGAAAACTGATTTGAGATTGCCAATTGGCAGTAATAGAAAACAAAATAAAACTAGAGAACAGGTTTAAAAATAGGCACAGTACTGCATGGGAGACAATCCATCAATTGGTCACTGAGATGGGAAAACTTGACAGATATCAAGCACCAAAACTGAAGTAATGATGGAAATGGGAAAGCAACTCCTGAAGATTGTATGATTGAAAGGTGATTAGAAAATAAAAATTAATTAATTAAAAATCTTGGTACATATTAAGATATATATGTCACCTGTGAAAGAAAATTATTATTTGAAATTTACTGGTACACAATTTATTAAAAAACAAAAATAAATTGTTGTAGATGGCCAAAGCAATGTAATGCAATGATAATCTTTATTCTCAGTGAGTTTCGTTATGTGACACCTGCTGTCATCTAGCTTTTATTCTCGAACATAGGGGATCTGTCTTTTATTTCCAAATGGAGAAGTCAAAAGTGCATGAAAAAGTAAACAAACAGGGGCCGATAAGGAGGATGATATTTTCACTATTGATATATTTCAGATTGATACAACATTAAAACGACTTCTAAGTACCTTTGTGAATTCACAATTTATTTGAGTGCAATTCGATTGTTCAGCAAGAGTTTCAATACAAGTGCTGGATCTTTTATTTTCTGACCTGGACATACTACCCAAGGGTGGATGGTCATGGTATTACAGGTTCAATTCAATGAGTCAGTGGCCGATTTTCTTTTTTGATGCTCTTTTCAATTACTCTTCCTTTCTGAATAACATGTTATACACTAATTTCAAATGGTCATAATATTTTCTACAACATTTTTATTATGTGATAAAGTTTTTGGGCTCATTCCGTTTCCTGCCAACAAACTGTTTGGTTAAGGGCTATGGCATGCCTTGCTAAATATGATAGCATATGCATGTATTTAAAATATATGTTGGAAAGTGAAAGCATGTGAACAACAAAGGAAACATGAAAAAGATCTAAAACGTACATACACCATCCTTTATAAAAGGGTTAAGAAATAATCTGCACGCAATTGGATTCTTTCTTTTCAAAATGCAAAGAGTTGGTGATTCCAAATTAGAAAGTTATTTGCAGCGATGATTACATCTTTTGCTAAAAACAGCTCCTTTTCAGCCTGTCAGGTATTCAAAAAATATCAGTGCTCAGTAATGAGTAGTATACCACATCCAAGATGCTGAGAATTTGAAAAGCAAGGCAAAAAGGAATTGAGAGTACATGAAAGCATACAAATGAGTAAGTTTGTTGCCATTCAAAACCTTTTTCTGACCTTTCCTTCTATAGAAATGGCCCTAGATTTACAAAAAGCAACAGAATCACACCACTCTGTTCCCATGGTGGGAAAAGGATCTGATTGTCCAAAATGTATTGGTATGGAAGGAGCAGGGCTTCTTCACAGAAAACAAGTTTTTTGAGTGGAGAACAAAAGAGAAGAAAAGTGATTACTAATATGGATTTGTATAGTGTGTCTAGAATTGCACTGATGAAGTAGCACACGTAAGATTGCAATCCCAGCATTACACCAAGAAATCTGCAACATGTGCAGCAATCGAGAAGAAACACTGGAAATGTTTGTGGATTTCTGACAATGGACCATTTCCTCTCCTTCCTAGTAGTCCTTGTCTGGCCTTAAAGGCATCACTGTTTCTTCGATACAGGTTCAGAGTGGTCACGAATATTGAAATGACAAAAGTAAGGCAGACTGCCATATGCAGTGCTTAATTTGGATGTGTCTGATGTTGTGGAGCTTCAACACTCTACTAGAAATGGGCCTTACAGTAATCTTTGGAAGAACTAGCAGGGGAAGCAGTTAGTTACAGCCCATTGCTAATGAGCAGCACTCCAGTACTATGGCAGTAATCCTCTCTCCTGAGCGCAAAGCATCTGGAGAGGTTGCCACAGAGAGAAAGGAAGAGGACACCCAAATACTTTTCCAGATCAGCTGAACTTAATCTAGCAATCAATGGGGCAATTATAAGTGTCACAACCAGTTTCCCTCACATCCAAGAACATTGGAAAAGTTACCCCATATTTATAGCATCAAAAGTATAGTATTGTGTTTAATAGGGTGAGAAATACAATATTTTACAAGTGGAAGATTAAAGAGTTCCAAAGTATTTGTGTTTTTTAACAGTGACTCTTGAAAATAATAAGTATTGTTATTACTTTGCAATTGGATGAATTTGGTGAAGAAATTATCCCACAATTCTCATATGTAAATTAGTTACTAAGGATTGTCCCCTTCATTTCCTCTTGTTCTGTTTGAATCTAATATTCCTCCATAATTTCTTATTATGATAACAAAACTTTAAAGCAGATTAGTCGCAAATGACTGATGATAATAGATTGGACAGACATGTACATAAATTGCTCCATTGTGCTGGCACAATATTTATTCGAAAACTGATAACATTCTAATACTTGATAATATTTTAACATTTTTAAGATATTTTGCTAAAAGCTTCTCAAGCAAAAAAACTACTTCCAGGGAAATATGCACTCTTCAAATTAAAGAGTCAGCATCGAAGATGAGTCCGTGCATGACAACTATTAGAAATGAGAGGACATGGTGAAAGAACCATGTAAGAGTACGGAATGTATAGATGGAGGAAATTAGGTAAGGATGCGAGAGAATTCACATGCGTCAAAGAGAATATGGGTAACATTTATCTGGTGTTACTTAGTTGTGAAAACTGATTTGAGATTGCCAATTGTCAGTAATAGAAAACAAAATAAAACTACAGAACAGGTTTAAAAATAGGCACAGTACTGCATGGGAGACAATCCTTCAATTGGTCACTGAGATGGGAAAACTTGACAGATATCAAGCACCAAAACTGAAGTAATGATGGAAATGGGAAAGCAACTCCTGAAGATTGTATGATTGAAAGGTGATTGGAAAATAAAAATTAATTAATTAGAAATCATGGTACATATTAAGATATGTATGTCACCTGTGAAAGGAAATTATTATTTGAAATTTACTGGTACACAATTTATTAAAAAACAAAAATAAATTGTTGTAGATGGCCAAAGCAATGTAATGCAATGATAATCTTTATTCTCAGTGCGTTTCATTATGTGACACCTGCTGTCATCTAGCTTTTATTCTCAAACATAGGGGATCTGTCTTTTATTTCCAAATGGAGAAGTCAAAAGTGCATGAAAAAGTAAACAAACAGGGGCCAATAAGGAGGATGATATTTTCACTATTGATATATTTCAGATTGATACAACATTAAAACGACTTCTAAGAACCTTTGTGAATTTACAATTTATTTGAGTGCAATGTGGAGAAGTGTGGCTCACTGGTTAGAGCAGGCAGACCCTGAAGCAGAGGTCAGACCCGGGACCAGGGTTCGATTCCCGACGCGGCAGGGTGTTGAGCTCAAATGTCCACGGACTTGATAATTCTCGCTTCGGTGCCTGACCTAATCATGGGTTCACACTATGCAACTCTGGGCATTAAGCTTGCTTAATCTCCACAACGGCCCCCCGCGGCAGGATGCCCTGTAGGGGCTATCCCACAGGGAAAAATCAGGACGGGTTCCCAAGGCAAGCGCGGAGATACCCCTTCAGGGGTCGATTCTGGCGCTATATAAGAAATGCAATAATAATAATAATTCGATTGTTCAGCAAGAGTTTCAATACAAGTGTTGGATCTTTTATTTTCTGACCTGGACATACTACCCAAGGGTGGATGGTCATGGTATTACAGGTTCAATTCAATGAGTCAGTGGCCGATTTTCTTTTTTGATGCTCTTTTCAATTACTCTTCCTTTCTGAATAACATGTTATACACTAATTTCAAATGGTCATAATATTTTCTACAACATTTTTATTATGTGATAAAGTTTTTGGGCTCATTCCGTTTCCTGCCAACAAACTGTTTGGTTAAGGGCTATGGCATGCCTTGCTAAATATGATAGCATATGCATGTATTTAAAATATATGTTGGAAAGTGAAAGCATGTGAACAACAAAGGAAACATGAAAAAGATCTAAAACGTACATACACCATCCTTTATAAAAGGGTTAAGAAATAATCTGCACGCAATTGGATTCTTTCTTTTCAAAATGCAAAGAGTTGGTGATTCCAAATTAGAAAGTTATTTGCAGCGATGATTACATCTTTTGCTAAAAACAGCTCCTTTTCAGCCTGTCAGGTATTCAAAAAATATCAGTGCTCAGTAATGAGTAGTATACCACATCCAAGATGCTGAGAATTTGAAAAGCAAGGCAAAAAGGAATTGAGAGTACATGAAAGCATATAAATGAGTAAGTTTGTTGCCATTCAAAACCTTTTTCTGACCTTTCCTTCTATAGAAATAGCCCTAGATTTACAAAAAGCAACAGAATCACACCACTCTGTTCCCATGGTGGGAAAAGGATCTGATTGTCCAAAATGTATTGGTATGGAAGGAGCAGGGCTTCTTCACAGAAAACACGTTTTTTGAGTGGAGAAAAAAAGAGAAGAAAAGTGATTGCTAATATGGATTTGTATAGTGTGTCTAGAATTGCACTGATGAAGTAGCACACGTAAGATTGCAATCCCAGTATTACACCAAGAAATCTGCAACATGTGCAGCAATCGAGAAGAAACACTGGAAATGTTTGTGGATTTCTGACAATGGACCATTTCCTCTCCTTCCTAGTAGTCCTTGTCTGGCCTTAAAGGCATCACTGTTTCTTCGATACAGGTTCAGAGTGGTCACGAATATTGAAATGACAAAAGTAAGGCAGACTGCCACATGCAGTGCCTAATTTGGATGTGTCTGATGTTGTGGAGCTTCAACACTCTACTAGAAATGGGCCTTACAGTAATCTTTGGAAGAACTAGCAGGGGAAGCAGTTAGTTACAGCCCATTGCTAATGAGCAGCACTCCAGTACTATGGCAGTAATCCTCTCTCCTGAGCGCAAAGCATCAGGAGAGGTTGCCACAGAGAGAAAGGAAGGAGACACCCAAATACTTTTCCAGATCAGCTGAACTTAATCTAGCGATCAATGGGGCAATTATAAGTGTCACAACCAGTTTCCCTCACATCCAAGAACATTGGAAAAGCTACCCCATATTTATAGCATCAAACGTAAAGTATTGTGTTTAATAGGGTGAGAAATACAATATTTTACAAGGGGAAGATTAAAGAGTTCCAAAGTATTTGTGTTTTTTAACAGTGACTCTTGAAAATAATAAGTATTGTTATTACTTTGCAATTGGATGAATTTGGTGAAGAAATTATCCCACAATCCTCTTATGTAAATTAGTTACTAAGGATTGTCCCATTCATTTCCTCTTGTTCTGTTTGAATCTAATATTCCTCCATAATTTCTTATTATGATAACAAAACTTTGAAGCAGATTAGTCGCAAATGACTGATGATAATAGATTGGACAGACATGTACATAAATTGCTCCATTGTGCTGGCACAATATTTATTCGAAAACCGATAACATTCTAATACTTGAAAATATTTTAACATTTTTAAGATATTTTGCTAAAAGCTTCTCAAGCAAAAAAACTACTTCCAGGGAAATATGCACTCTTCAAATTTAAAGAGTCAGCATCGAAGATGAGTCCGTGCATGACAACTATTAGAAATGAGAGGACATGGTGAAAGAACCATGTAAGAGTACGGAATGTATAGATGGAGGAAATTAGGTAAGGATGCAAGAGAATTCACATGCGTCAAAGAGAATATGGGTAACATTTATCTGGTGTTACTTAGTTGTGAAAACTGATTTGAGATTGCCAATTGGCAGTAATAGAAAACAAAATAAAACTACAGAACAGGTTTAAAAATAGGCACAGTACTGCATGGGAGACAATCCATCAATTGGTCACTGAGATGGGAAAACTTGACAGATATCAAGCACCAAAACTGAAGTAATGATGGAAATGGGAAAGCAACTCCTGAAGATTGTATGATTGAAAGGTGATTGGAAAATAAAAATTAATTAATTAAAAATCTTGGTACATATTAAGATATATATGTCACCTGTGAAAGAAAATTATTATTTGAAATTTACTGGTACACAATTTATTAAAAAACAAAAATAAATTGTTGTAGATGGCCAAAGCAATGTAATGCAATGATAATCTTTATTCTCAGTGAGTTTCGTTATGTGACACCTGCTGTCATCTAGCTTTTATTCTCGAACATAGGGGATCTGTCTTTTATTTCCAAATGGAGAAGTCAAAAGTGCATGAAAAAGTAAACAAACAGGGGCCGATAAGGAGGATGATATTTTCACTATTGATATATTTCAGATTGATACAACATTAAAACGACTTCTAAGAACCTTTGTGAATTTACAATTTATTTGAGTGCAATTCGATTGTTCAGCAAGAGTTTCAATACAAGTGTTGGATCTTTTATTTTCTGACCTGGACATACTACCCAAGGGTGGATGGTCATGGTATTACAGGTTCAATTCAATGAGTCAGTGGCCGATTTTCTTTTTTGATGCTCTTTTCAATTACTCTTCCTTTCTGAATAACATGTTATACACTAATTTCAAATGGTCATAATATTTTCTACAACATTTTTATTATGTGATAAAGTTTTTGGGCTCATTCCGTTTCCTGCCAACAAACTGTTTGGTTAAGGGCTATGGCATGCCTTGCTAAATATGATAGCATATGCATGTATTTAAAATATATGTTGGAAAGTGAAAGCATGTGAACAACAAAGGAAACATGAAAAAGATCTAAAACGTACATACACCATCCTTTATAAAAGGGTTAAGAAATAATCTGCACGCAATTGGATTCTTTCTTTTCAAAATGCAAAGAGTTGGTGATTCCAAATTAGAAAGTTATTTGCAGCGATGATTACATCTTTTGCTAAAAACAGCTCCTTTTCAGCCTGTCAGGTATTCAAAAAATATCAGTGCTCAGTAATGAGTAGTATACCACATCCAAGATGCTGAGAATTTGAAAAGCAAGGCAAAAAGGAATTGAGAGTACATGAAAGCATACAAATGAGTAAGTTTGTTGCCATTCAAAACCTTTTTCTGACCTTTCCTTCTATAGAAATGGCCCTAGATTTACAAAAAGCAACAGAATCACACCACTCTGTTCCCATGGTGGGAAAAGGATCTGATTGTCCAAAATGTATTGGTATGGAAGGAGCAGGGCTTCTTCACAGAAAACAAGTTTTTTGAGTGGAGAACAAAAGAGAAGAAAAGTGATTACTAATATGGATTTGTATAGTGTGTCTAGAATTGCACTGATGAAGTAGCACACGTAAGATTGCAATCCCAGCATTACAACAAGAAATCTGCAGCATGTGCAGCAATCGAGAAGAAACACTGGAAATGTTTGTGGATTTCTGACAATGGACCATTTCCTCTCCTTCTTAGTAGTCCTTGTCTGGCCTTAAAGGCATCACTGTTTATTCGATACAGGTTCAGAGTGGTCACGAATATTGAAATGACAAAAGTAAGGCAGACTGCCACATGCAGTGCCTAATTTGGATGTGTCTGATGTTGTGGAGCTTCAACACTCTACTAGAAATGGGCCTTACAGTAATCTTTGGAAGAACTAGCAGGGGAAGCAGTTAGTTACAGCCCATTGCTAATGAGCAGCACTCCAGTACTATGGCAGTAATCCTCTCTCCTGAGCGCAAAGCATCAGGAGAGGTTGCCACAGAGAGAAAGGAAGGAGACACCCAAATACTTTTCCAGATCAGCTGAACTTAATCTAGCGATCAATGGGGCAATTATAAGTGTCACAACCAGTTTCCCTCACATCCAAGAACATTGAAAAAGCTACCCCATATTTATAGCATCAAACGTAAAGTATTGTGTTTAATAGGGTGAGAAATACAATATTTTACAAGGGGAAGATTAAAGAGTTCCAAAGTATTTGTGTTTTTTAACAGTGACTCTTGAAAATAATAAGTATTGTTATTACTTTGCAATTGGATGAATTTGGTGAAGAAATTATCCCACAATCCTCTTATGTAAATTAGTTACTAAGGATTGTCCCATTCATTTCCTCTTGTTCTGTTTGAATCTAATATTCCTCCATAATTTCTTATTATGATAACAAAACTTTGAAGCAGATTAGTCGCAAATGACTGATGATAATAGATTGGACAGACATGTACATAAATTGCTCCATTGTGCTGGCACAATATTTATTCGCAAACCGATAACATTCTAATACTTGAAAATATTTTAACATTTTTAAGATATTTTGCTAAAAGCTTCTCAAGCAAAAAAACTACTTCCAGGGAAATATGCACTCTTCAAATTTAAAGAGTCAGCATCGAAGATGAGTCCGTGCATGACAACTATTAGAAATGAGAGGACATGGTGAAAGAACCATGTAAGAGTACGGAATGTATAGATGGAGGAAATTAGGTAAGGATGCGAGAGAATTCACATGCGTCAAAGAGAATATGGGTAACATTTATCTGGTGTTACTTAGTTGTGAAAACTGATTTGAGATTGCCAATTGGCAGTAATAGAAAACAAAATCAAACTACAGAACAGGTTTAAAAATAGGCACAGTACTGCATGGGAGACAATCCATCAATTGGTCACTGAGATGGGAAAACTTGACAGATATCAAGCACCAAAACTGAAGTAATGATGGAAATGGGAAAGCAACTCCTGAAGATTGTATGATTGAAAGGTGATTGGAAAATAAAAATTAATTAATTAGAAATCATGGTACATATTAAGATATGTATGTCACCTGTGAAAGAAAATTATTATTTGAAATTTACTGGTACACAATTTATTAAAAAACAAAAATAAATTGTTGTAGATGGCCAAAGCAATGTAATGCAATGATAATCTTTATTCTCAGTGAGTTTCATTATGTGACACCTGCTGTCATCTAGCTTTTATTCTCGAACATAGGGGATCTGTCTTTTATTTCCAAATGGAGAAGTCAAAAGTGCATGAAAAGTAAACAAACAGGGGCCGATAAGGAGGATGATATTTTCACTATTGATATATTTCAGATTGATACAACATTAAAACGACTTCTAAGAACCTTTGTGAATTTACAATTTATTTGAGTGCAATTCGATTGTTCAGCAAGAGTTTCAATACAAGTGTTGGATCTTTTATTTTCTGACCTGGACATACTACCCAAGGGTGGATGGTCATGGTATTACAGGTTCAATTCAATGAGTCAGTGGCCGATTTTCTTTTTTGATGCTCTTTTCAATTACTCTTCCTTTCTGAATACCATGTTATACACTAATTTCAAATGGTCATAATATTTTCTACAACATTTTTATTATGTGATAAAGTTTTTGGGCTCATTCCGTTTGCTGCCAAAAAACTGTTTGGTTAAGGGCTATGGCAAGCCTTGCTAAATATGATAGCATATGCATGTATTTAAAATATATGTTGGAAAGTGAAAGCATGTGAACAACAAAGGAAACATGAAAAAGATCTAAAACGTACATACACCATCCTTTATAAAAGGGTTAAGAAATAATCTGCACGCAATTGGATTCTTTCTTTTCAAAATGCAAAGAGTTGGTGATTCCAAATTAGAAAGTTATTTGCAGCGATGATTACATCTTTTGCTAAAAACAGCTCCTTTTCAGCCTGTCAGGTATTCAAAAAATATCAGTGCTCAGTAATGAGTAGTATACCACATCCAAGATGCTGAGAATTTGAAAAGCAAGGCAAAAAGGAATTGAGAGTACATGAAAGCATATAAATGAGTAAGTTTGTTGCCATTCAAAACCTTTTTCTGACCTTTCCTTCTATAGAAATGGCCCTAGATTTACAAAAAGCAACAGAATCACACCACTCTGTTCCCATGGTGGGAAAAGGATGTGATTGTCCAAAATGTATTGGTATGGAAGGAGCAGGGCTTCTTCACAGAAAACAAGTTTTTTGAGTGGAGAACAAAAGAGAAGAAAAGTGATTACTAATATGGATTTGTATAGTGTGTCTAGCATTGCACTGATGAAGTAGCACACGTATGATTGCAATCCCAGCACTACACCAAGAAATCTGCAACATGTGCAGCAATCGAGAAGAAACACTGGAAATGTTTGTGGATTTCTGACAATGGACCATTTCCTCTCCTTCCTAGTAGTCCTTGTCTGGCCTTAAAGGCATCACTGTTTCTTCGATGCAGGTTAAGAGTGGTCACGAATATTGAAATGACAAAAGTAAGGCAGACTGCCACATGCAGTGCCTAATTTGGATGTGTCTGATGTTGTGGAGCTTCAACACTCTACTAGAAATGGGCCTTACAGTAATCTTTGGAAGAACTAGCAGGGGAAGCAGTTAGTTACAGCCCATTGCTAATGAGCAGCACTCCAGTACTATGGCAGTAATCCTCTCTCCTGAGCGCAAAGCATCAGGAGAGGTTGCCACAGAGAGAAAGGAAGGGGACACCCAAATACTTTTCCAGATCAGCTGAACTTAATCTAGCGATGAATGGGGCAATTATAAGTGTCACAACCAGTTTCCCTCACATCCAAGAACATTGGAAAAGTTACCCCATATTTATAGCATCAAAAGTATAGTATTGTGTTTGATAGGGTGAGAAATACAATATTTTACAAGGGGAAGATTAAAGAGTTCCAAAGTATTTGTGTTTTTTAACAGTGACTCTTAAAAATAATAAGTATTGTTATTACTTTGCAATTGGATGAATTTGGTGAAGAAATTATCCCACAATCCTCATATGTAAATTAGTTACTAAGGATTGTCCCATTCATTTCCTCTTGTTCTGTTTGAATCTAATATTCCTCCATAATTTCTTATTATGATAACAAAACTTTGAAGCAGATTAGTCGCAAATGACTGATGATAATAGATTGGACAGACATGTACATAAATTGCTCCATTGTGCTGGCACAATATTTATTCGAAAACTGATAACATTCTAATACTTGATAATATTTTAACATTTTTAAGATATTTTGCTAAAAGCTTCTCAAGCAAAAAAAGCTACTTCCAGGGAAATATGCACTCTTCAAATTTAAAGAGTCAGCATCGAAGATGAGTCCGTGCATGACAACTATTAGAAATGAGAGGACATGGTGAAAGAACCATGTAAGAGTACGGAATGTATAGATGGAGGAAATTAGGTAAGGATGCGAGAGAATTCACATGCGTCAAAGAGAATATGGGTAACATTTATCTGGTGTTACTTAGTTGTGAAAACTGATTTGAGATTGCCAATTGTCAGTAATAGAAAACAAAATAAAACTACAGAACAGGTTTAAAAAGAGGCACAGTACTGCATGGGAGACAATCCATCAATTGGTCACTGAGATGGGAAAACTTGACAGATATCAAGCACCAAAACTGAAGTAATGATGGAAATGGGAAAGCAACTCCTGAAGATTGTATGATTGAAAGGTGATTGGAAAATAAAAATTAATTAATTAGAAATCATGGTACATATTAAGATATGTATGTCACCTGTGAAAGAAAATTATTATTTGAAATTTACTGGTACGCAATTTATTAAAAAAAAAATAAAAAAATTGTTGTAGATGGCCAAAGCAATGTAATGCAATGATAATCTTTATTCTCAGTGCGTTTCATTATGTGACACCTGCTGTCATCTAGCTTTTATTCTCGAACATAGGGGATCTGTCTTTTATTTCCAAATGGAGAAGTCAAAAGTGCATGAAAAAGTAAACAAACAGGGGCCAATAAGGAGGATGATATTTTCACTATTGTTTTATTTCAGATTGATACAACATTAAAACGACTTCTAAGAACCTTTGTGAATTTATAATTTATTTGAGTGCAATTCGATTGTTCAGCAAGAGTTTCAATACAAGTGTTGGATCTTTTATTTTCTGACCTGGACATACTACCCAAGGGTGGATGGTCATGGTATTACAGGTTCAATTCAATGAGTCAGTGGCCGATTTTCTTTTTTGATGCTCTTTTCAATTACTCTTCCTTTCTGAATAACATGTTATACACTAATTTCAAATGGTCATAATATTTTCTACAACATTTTTATTATGTGATAAAGTTTTTGGGCTCATTCCGTTTCCTGCCAACAAACTGTTTGGTTAAGGGCTATGGCATGCCTTGCTAAATATGATAGCATATGCATGTATTTAAAATATATGTTGGAAAGTGAAAGCATGTGAACAACAAAGGAAACATGAAAAAGATCTAAAACGTACATACACCATCCTTTATAAAAGGGTTAAGAAATAATCTGCACGCAATTGGATTCTTTCTTTTCAAAATGCAAAGAGTTGGTGATTCCAAATTAGAAAGTTATTTGCAGCGATGATTACATCTTTTGCTAAAAACAGCTCCTTTTCAGCCTGTCAGGTATTCAAAAAATATCAGTGCTCAGTAATGAGTAGTATACCACATCCAAGATGCTGAGAATTTGAATAGCAAGGCAAAAAGGAATTGAGAGTACATGAAAGCATATAAATGAGTAAGTTTGTTGCCATTCAAAACCTTTTTCTGACCTTTCCTTCTATAGAAATGGCCCTAGATTTACAAAAAGCAACAGAATCACACCACTCTGTTCCCATGGTGGGAAAAGGATCTGATTGTCCAAAATGTATTGGTATGGAAGGAGCAGGGCTTCTTCACAGAAAACACGTTTTTTGAGTGGAGAAAAAAAGAGAAGAAAAGTGATTGCTAATATGGATTTGTATAGTGTGTCTAGAATTGCACTGATGAAGTAGCACACGTAAGATTGCAATCCCAGTATTACACCAAGAAATCTGCAACATGTGCAGCAATAGAGAAGAAACACTGGAAATGTTTGTGGATTTCTGACAATGGACCATTTCCTCTCCTTCCTAGTAGTCCTTGTCTGGCCTTAAAGGCATCACTGTTTCTTCGATACAGGTTCAGAGTGGTCACGAATATTGAAATGACAAAAGTAAGGCAGACTGCCACATGCAGTGCCTAATTTGGATGTATCTGATGTTGTGGAGCTTCAACACTCTACTAGAAATGGGCCTTACAGTAATCTTCGGAAGAACTAGCAGGGAAAGCAGTTAGTTACAGCCCATTGCTAATGAGCAGCACTCCAGTACTATGGCAGTAATCCTCTCTCCTGAGCGCAAAGCATCAGGAGAGGTTGCCACAGAGAGAAAGGAAGGGGACACCCAAATACTTTTCCAGATCAGCTGAACTTAATCTAGCGATCAATGGGGCAATTATAAGTGTCACAACCAGTTTCCCTCACATCCAAGAACATTGGAAAAGCTACCCCATATTTATAGCATCAAACGTATAGTATTGTGTTTAATAGGGTGAGAAATACAATATTTTACAAGGGGAAGATTAAAGAGTTCCAAAGTATTTGTGTTTTTTAACAGTGACTCTTGAAAATAATAAGTATTGTTATTACTTTGCAATTGGATGAATTTGGTGAAGAAATTATCCCACAATCCTCATATGTAAATTAGTTACTAAGGATTGTCCCATTCATTTCCTCTTGTTCTGTTTGAATCTAATATTCCTCCATAATTTCTTATTATGATAACAAAACTTTCAAGCAGATTAGTCGCAAATGACTGATGATAATAGATTGGACAGACATGTACATAAATTGCTCCATTGTGCTGGCACAATATTTATTCGAAAACTAATAACATTCTAATACTTGATAATATTTTAACATTTTTAAGATATTTTGCTAAAAGCTTCTCAAGCAAAAGAACTACTTCCAGGGAAATATGCACTCTTCAAATTTAAAGAGTCAGCATCGAAGATGAGTCCGTGCATGACAACTATTAGAAATGAGAGGACATGGTGAAAGAACCATGTAAGAGTACGGAATGTATAGATGGAGGAAATTAGGCAAGGGTGCGAGAGAATTCACATGCGTCAAAGAGAATATGGGTAACATTTATCTGGTGTTACTTAGTTGTGAAAACTGATTTGAGATTGCCAATTGTCAGTAATAGAAAACAAAATAAAACTACAGAACAGGTTTAAAAATAGGCACAGTACTGCATGGGAGACAATCCATCAATTGGTCACTGAGATGGGAAAACTTGACAGATATCAAGCACCAAAACTGAAGTAATGATGGAAATGGGAAAGCAACTCCTGAAGATTGTATGATTGAAAGGTGATTGGAAAATAAAAATTAATTAATTAGAAATCATGGTACATATTAAGATATGTATGTCACCTGTGAAAGAAAATTATTATTTGAAATTTACTGGTACACAATTTATTAAAAAACAAAAATAAATTGTTGTAGATGGCCAAAGCAATGTAATGCAATGATAATCTTTATTCTCAGTGCGTTTCATTATGTGACACCTGCTGTCATCTAGCTTTTATTCTCGAACATAGGGGATCTGTCTTTTATTTCCAAATGGAGAAGTCAAAAGTGCATGAAAAAGTAAACAAACAGGGGCCAATAAGGAGGATGATATTTTCACTATTGATATATTTCAGATTGATACAACATTAAAACGACTTCTAAGAACCTTTGTGAATTTATAATTTATTTGAGTGCAATTCGATTGTTCAGCAAGAGTTTCAATACAAGTGTTGGATCTTTTATTTTCTGACCTGGACATACTACCCAAGGGTGGATGGTCATGGTATTACAGGTTCAATTCAATGAGTCAGTGGCCGATTTTCTTTTTTGATGCTCTTTTCAATTACTCTTCCTTTCTGAATATCATGTTATACACTAATTTCAAATGGTCATAATATTTTCTACAACATTTTTATTATGTGATAAAGTTTTTGGGCTCATTCCGTTTCCTGCCAACAAACTGTTTGGTTAAGGTCTATGGCATGCCTTGCTAAATATGATAGCATATGCATGTATTTAAAATATATGTTGGAAAGTGAAAGCATGTGAACAACAAAGGAAACATGAAAAAGATCTAAAACGTACATACACCATCCTTTATAAAAGGGTTAAGAAATAATCTGCACGCAATTGGATTCTTTCTTTTCAAAATGCAAAGAGTTGGTGATTCCAAATTAGAAAGTTATTTGCAGCGATGATTACATCTTTTGCTAAAAACAGCTCCTTTTCAGCCTGTCAGGTATTCAAAAAATATCAGTGCTCAGTAATGAGTAGTATACCACATCCAAGATGCTGAGAATTTGAATAGCAAGGCAAAAAGGAATTGAGAGTACATGAAAGCATATAAATGAGTAAGTTTGTTGCCATTCAAAACCTTTTTCTGACCTTTCCTTCTATAGAAATGGCCCTAGATTTACAAAAAGCAACAGAACCACACCACTCTGTTCCCATGGTGGGAAAAGGATCTGATTGTCCAAAATGTATTTGTATGGAAGGAGCAGGGCTTCTTCACAGAAAATACGTTTTTTGAGTGGAGAAAAAAAGAGAAGAAAAGTGATTGCTAATATGGATTTGTATAGTGTGTCTAGAATTGCACTGATGAAGTAGCACACGTAAGATTGCAATCCCAGTATTACACCAAGAAATCTGCAACATGTGCAGCAATCGAGAAGAAACACTGGAAATGTTTGTGGATTTCCGACAATGGACCATTTCCTCTCCTTCCTAGTAGTCCTTGTCTGGCCTTAAAGGCATCACTGTTTCTTCGATACAGGTTCAGAGTGGTCACGAATATTGAAATGACAAAAGTAAGGCAGACTGCCACATGCAGTGCCTAATTTGGATGTGTCTGATGTTGTGGAGCTTCAACACTCTACTAGAAATGGGCCTTACAGCAATCTTTGGAAGAACTAGCAGGGGAAGCAGTTAGTTACAGCCCAGTGCTAATGAGCAGCACTCCAGTACTATGGCAGTAATCCTCTCTCCTGAGCGCAAAGCATCAGGAGAGGTTGCCACAGAGAGAAAGGAAGGGGACACCCAAATACTTTTCCAGATCAGCTGAACTTAATCTAGCGATCAATGGGGCAATTATAAGTGTCACAACCAGTTTCCCTCACATCCAAGAACATTGGAAAAGTTACCCCATATTTATAGCATCAAAAGTATAGTATTGTGTTTGATAGGGTGAGAAATACAATATTTTACAAGGGGAAGATTAAAGAGTTCCAAAGTATTTGTGTTTTTTAACAGTGACTCTTGAAAATAATAAGTATTGTTATTACTTTGCAATTGGATGAATTTGGTGAAGAAATTATCCCACAATCCTCATATGTAAATTAGTTACTAAGGATTGTCCCATTCATTTCCTCTTGTTCTGTTTGAATCTAATATTCCTCCATAATTTCCTATTATGATAACAAAACTTTGAAGCAGATTAGTCGCAAATGACAGATGATAATAGATTGGACAGACATGTACATAAATTGCTCCATTGTGCTGGCACAATATTTATTCGAAAACTGATAACATTCAAATACTTGATAATATTTTAACATTTTTAAGATATTTTGCTAAAAGCTTCTCAAGCAAAAAAACTACTTCCAGGGAAATATGCACTCTTCAAATTTCAAGAGTCAGCATCGAAGATGAGTCCGTGCATGACAACTATTAGAAATGAGAGGACATGGTGAAAGAACCATGTAAGAGTACGGAATGTATAGATGGAGGAAATTAGGTAAGGATGCAAGAGAATTCACATGTGTCAAAGAGAATATTAGTAACATTTATCTGGTGTTACTTAGTTGTGAAAACTGATTTGGAGTGCCAATTGTCAGTAATAGAAAACAAAATAAAACTACAGAACAGGTTTAAAAATAGGCACAGTACTGCATGGGAGACAATCCATCAATTGGTCACTGAGATGGGAAAACTTGACAGATATCAAGCACCAAAACTGAAGTAATGATGGAAATGGGAAAGACACTCCTGAAGATTGTATGATTGAAAGGTGATTGGAAAATAAAAATTAATTAATTAGAAATCATGGTACATATTAAGATATGTATGTCACCTGTGAAAGAAAATTATTATTTGAAATTTACTGGTACACAATTTATTAAAAAACAAAAATAAATTGTTGTAGATGGCCAAAGCAATGTAATGCAATGATAATCTTTATTCTCAGTGCGTTTCATTATGTGACACCTGCTGTCATCTAGCTTTTATTCTCGAACATAGGGGATCTGTCTTTTATTTCCAAATGGAGAAGTCCAAAGTGCATGAAAAAGTAAACAAACAGGGGCCAATAAGGAGGATGATATTTTCACTATTGATATATTTCAGATTGATACAACATTAAAACGACTTCTAAGAACCTTTGTGAATTTACAATTTATTTGAGTGCAATTCGATTGTTCAGCAAGAGTTTCAATACAAGTGTTGGATATTTTTTTTCTGACCTGGACATACTACCCAAGGGTGGATGGTCATGGTATTACAGGTTCAATTCAATGAGTCAGTGGCCGATTTTCTTTTTTGATGCTCTTTTCAATTACTCTTCCTTTCTGAATAACATGTTATACACTAATTTCAAATGGTCATAATATTTTCTACAACATTTTTATTATGTGATAAAGTTTTTGGGCTCATTCCGTTTCCTGCCAACAAACTGTTTGGTTAAGGGCTATGGCATGCCTTGCTAAATATGATAGCATATGCATGTATTTAAAATATATGTTGGAAAGTGAAAGCATGTGAACAACAAAGGAAACATGAAAAAGATCTAAAACGTACATACACCATCCTTTATAAAAGGGTTAAGAAATAATCTGCACGCAATTGGATTCTTTCTTTTCAAAATGCAAAGAGTTGGTGATTCCAAATTAGAAAGTTATTTGCAGCGATGATTACATCTTTTGCTAAAAACAGCTCCTTTTCAGCCTGTCAGGTATTCAAAAAATATCAGTGCTCAGTAATGAGTAGTATACCACATCCAAGATGCTGAGAATTTGAATAGCAAGGCAAAAAGGAATTGAGAGTACATGAAAGCATATAAATGAGTAAGTTTGTTGCCATTCAAAACCTTTTTCTGACCTTTCCTTCTATAGAAATGGCCCTAGATTTACAAAAAGCAACAGAACCACACCACTCTGTTCCCATGGTGGGAAAAGGATCTGATTGTCCAAAATGTATTTGTATGGAAGGAGCAGGGCTTCTTCACAGAAAATACGTTTTTTGAGTGGAGAAAAAAAGAGAAGAAAAGTGATTGCTAATATGGATTTGTATAGTGTGTCTAGAATTGCACTGATGAAGTAGCACACGTAAGATTGCAATCCCAGTATTACACCAAGAAATCTGCAACATGTGCAGCAATCGAGAAGAAACACTGGAAATGTTTGTGGATTTCTGACAATGGACCATTTCCTCTCCTTCCTAGTAGTCCTTGTCTGGCCTTAAAGGCATCACTGTTTCTTCGATACAGGTTCAGAGTGGTCACGAATATTGAAATGACAAAAGTAAGGCAGACTGCCACATGCAGTGCCTAATTTGGATGTGTCTGATGTTGTGGAGCTTCAACACTCTACTAGAAATTGGCCTTACAGTAATCTTTGGAAGAACTAGCAGGGGAAGCAGTTAGTTACAGCCCATTGCTAATGAGCAGCACTCCAGTACTATGGCAGTAATCCTCTCTCCTGAGCACAAAGCATCAGGAGAGGTTGCCACAGAGAGAAAGGAAGGGGACACCCAAATACTTTTCCAGATCAGCTGAACTTAATCTAGCGATCAATGGGGCAATTATAAGTGTCACAACCAGTTTCCCTCACATCCAAGAACATTGGAAAAGTTACCCCATATTTATAGCATCAAAAGTATAGTATTGTGTTTGATAGGGTGAGAAATACAATATTTTACAAGGGGAAGATTAAAGAGTTCCAAAGTATTTGTGTTTTTTAACAGTGACTCTTGAAAATAATAAGTATTGTTATTACTTTGCAATTGGATGAATTTGGTGAAGAAATTATCCCACAATCCTCATATGTAAATTAGTTACTAAGGATTGTCCCATTCATTTCCTCTTGTTCTGTTTGAATCTAATATTCCTCCATAATTTCCTATTATGATAACAAAACTTTGAAGCAGATTAGTCGCAAATGACTGATGATAATAGATTGGACAGACATGTAGATAAATTGCTCCATTGTGCTGGCACAATATTTATTCGAAAACTGATAACATTCTAATACTTGATAATATTTTAACATTTTTAAGATATTTTGCTAAAAGCTTCTCAAGCAAAAAAACTACTTCCAGGGAAATATGCACTCTTCAAATTTAAAGAGTCAGCATCGAAGATGAGTCCATGCATGACAACTATTAGAAATGAGAGGACATGGTGAAAGAACCATGTAAGAGTACGGAATGTATAGATGGAGGAAATTAGGCAAGGATGCGAGAGAATTCACATGCGTCAAAGAGAATATGGGTAACATTTATCTGGTGTTACTTAGTTGTGAAAACTGATTTGAGATTGCCAATTGTCAGTAATAGAAAACAAAATAAAACTACAGAACAGGTTTAAAAATAGGCACAGTACTGCATGGGAGACAATCCATCAATTGGTCACTGAGATGGGAAAACTTGACAGATATCAAGCACCAAAACTGAAGTAATGATGGAAATGGGAAAGCAACTCCTGAAGATTGTATGATTGAAAGGTGATTGGAAAATAAAAATTAATTAATTAGAAATCATGGTACATATTAAGATATGTATGTCACCTGTGAAAGAAAATTATTATTTGAAATTTACTGGTACACAATTTATTAAAAAACAAAAATAAATTGTTGTAGATGTCCAAAGCAATGTAATGCAATGATAATCTTTATTCTCAGTGCGTTTCATTATGTGACACCTGCTGTCATCTAGCTTTTATTCTCGAACATAGGGGATCTGTCTTTTATTTCCAAATGGAGAAGTCAAAAGTGCATGAAAAAGTAAACAAACAGGGGCCAATAAGGAGGATGATATTTTCACTATTGATATATTTCAGATTGATACAACATTAAAACGACTTCTAAGAACCTTTGTGAATTTATAATTTATTTGAGTGCAATTCGATTGTTCAGCAAGAGTTTCAATACAAGTGTTGGATCTTTTATTTTCTGACCTGGACATACTACCCAAGGGTGGATGGTCATGGTATTACAGGTTCAATTCAATGAGTCAGTGGCCGATTTTCTTTTTTGATGCTCTTTTCAATTACTCTTCCTTTCTGAATAACATGTTATACACTAATTTCAAATGGTCATAATATTTTCTACAACATTTTTATTATGTGATAAAGTTTTTGGGCTCATTCCGTTTCCTGCCAACAAACTGTTTGGTTAAGGGCTATGGCATGCCTTGCTAAATATGATAGCATATGCATGTATTTAAAATATATGTTGGAAAGTGAAAGCATGTGAACAACAAAGGAAACATGAAAAAGATCTAAAACGTACATACACCATCCTTTATAAAAGGGTTAAGAAATAATCTGCACGCAATTGGATTCTTTCTTTTCAAAATGCAAAGAGTTGGTGATTCCAAATTAGAAAGTTATTTGCAGCGATGATTACATCTTTTGCTAAAAACAGCTCCTTTTCAGCCTGTCAGGTATTCAAAAAATATCAGTGCTCAGTAATGAGTAGTATACCACATCCAAGATGCTGAGAATTTGAATAGCAAGGCAAAAAGGAATTGAGAGTACATGAAAGCATATAAATGAGTAAGTTTGTTGCCATTCAAAACCTTTTTCTGACCTTTCCTTCTATAGAAATGGCCCTAGATTTACAAAAAGCAACAGCATCACACCACTCTGTTCCCATGGTGGGAAAAGGATCTGATTGTCCAAAATGTATTGGTATGGAAGGAGCAGGGCTTCTTCACAGAAAACACGTTTTTTGAGTGGAGAAAAAAAGAGAAGAAAAGTGATTGCTAATATGGATTTGTATAGTGTGTCTAGAATTGCACTGATGAAGTAGCACACGTAAGATTGCAATCCCAGTATTACACCAAGAAATCTGCAACATGTGCAGCAATAGAGAAGAAACACTGGAAATGTTTGTGGATTTCTGACAATGGACCATTTCCTCTCCTTCCTAGTAGTCCTTGTCTGGCCTTAAAGGCATCACTGTTTCTTCGATACAGGTTCAGAGTGGTCACGAATATTGAAATGACAAAAGTAAGGCAGACTGCCACATGGAGTGCCTAATTTGGATGTGTCTGATGTTGTGGAGCTTCAACACTCTACTAGAAATGGGCCTTACAGTAATCTTTGGAAGAACTAGCAGGGGAAGCAGTTAGTTACAGCCCATTGCTAATGAGCAGCATTCCAGTACTATGGCAGTAATCCTCTCTCCTGAGCGCAAAGCATCAGGAGAGGTTGCCACAGAGAGAAAGGAAGGGGACACCCAAATACTTTTCCAGATCAGCTGAACTTAATCTAGCGATCAATGGGGCAATTATAAGTGTCACAACCAGTTTCCCTCACATCCAAGAACATTGGAAAAGCTACCCCATATTTATAGCATCAAACGTATAGTATTGTGTTTAATAGGGTGAGAAATACAATATTTTACAAGGGGAAGATTAAAGAGTTCCAAAGTATTTGTGTTTTTTAACAGTGACTCTTGAAAATAATAAGTATTGTTATTACTTTGCAATTGGATGAATTTGGTGAAGAAATTATCCCACAATCCTCATATGTAAATTAGTTACTAAGGATTGTCCCATTCATTTCCTCTTGTTATGTTTGAATCTAATATTCCTCCATAATTTCTTATTATGATAACAAAACTTTGAAGCAGATTAGTCGCAAATGACTGATGATAATAGATTGGACAGACATGTACATAAATTGCTCCATTGTGCTGGCACAATATTTATTCGAAAACTGATAACATTCTAA
The DNA here is from genome assembly GCF_964263255.1 of Lissotriton vulgaris. Lineage (NCBI taxonomy): Eukaryota > Metazoa > Chordata > Amphibia > Caudata > Salamandridae > Lissotriton > Lissotriton vulgaris. Next base: position 570,028,637 of record NC_141694.1, on the reverse strand, counting down.
TACTTGATAATATTTTAACATTTTTAAGATATTTTGCTAAAAGCTTCTCAAGCAAAAGAACTACTTCCAGGGAAATATGCACTCTTCAAATTTAAAGAGTCAGCATCGAAGATGAGTCCGGGCATGACAACTATTAGAAATGAGAGGACATGGTGAAAGAACCATGTAAGAGTACGGAATGTATAGATGGAGGAAATTAGGTAAGGATGCAAGAGAATTCACATGTGTCAAAGAGAATATGGGTAACATTTATCTGGTGTTACTTAGTTGTGAAAACTGATTTGAGATTGCCAATTGTCAGTAATAGAAAACAAAATAAAACTACAGAACAGGTTTAAAAATAGGCACAGTACTGCATGGGAGACAATCCATCAATTGGTCACTGAGATGGGAAAACTTGACAGATATCAAGCACCAAAACTGAAGTAATGATGGAAATGGGAAAGCAACTCCTGAAGATTGTATGATTGAAAGGTGATTGGAAAATAAAAATTAATTAATTAGAAATCATGGTACATATTAAGATATGTATGTCACCTGTGAAAGAAAATTATTATTTGAAATTTACTGGTACACAATTTATTAAAAAACAAAAATAAATTGTTGTAGATGGCCAAAGCAATGTATTGCAATGATAATCTTTATTCTCAGTGCGTTTCATTATGTGACACCTGCTGTCATCTAGCTTTTATTCTCGAACATAGGGGATCTGTCTTTTATTTCCAAATGGAGAAGTCAAAAGTGCATGAAAAAGTAAACAAACAGGGGCCAATAAGGAGGATGATATTTTCACTATTGATATATTTCAGATTGATACAACATTAAAACGACTTCTAAGAACCTTTGTGAATTTACAATTTATTTGAGTGCAATTCGATTGTTCAGCAAAAGTTTCAATACAAGTGTTGGATCTTTTATTTTCTGACCTGGACATACTACCCAAGGGTGGATGGTCATGGTATTACAGGTTCAATTCAATGAGTCAGTGGCCGATTTTCTTTTTTGATGCTCTTTTCAATTACTCTTCCTTTCTGAATAACATGTTATACACTAATTTCAAATGGTCATAATATTTTCTACAACATTTTTATTATGTGATAAAGTTTTTGGGCTCATTCCGTTTCCTGCCAACAAACTGTTTGGTTAAGGGCTATGGCATGCCTTGCTAAATATGATAGCATATGCATGTATTTAAAATATATGTTGGAAAGTGAAAGCATGTGAACAACAAAGGAAACATGAAAAAGATCTAAAATGTACATACACCATCCTTTATAAAAGGGTTAAGAAATAATCTGCACGCAATTGGATTCTTTCTTTTGAAAATGCAAAGAGTTGGTGATTCCAAATTAGAAAGTTATTTGCAGCGATGATTACATCTTTTGCTAAAAACAGCTCCTTTTCAGCCTGTCAGGTATAAAAAAAATATCAGTGCTCAGTAATGAGTAGTATACCACATCCAAGTTGCTGAGAATTTGAAAAGCAAGGCAAAAAGGAATTGAGAGTACATGAAAGCATATAAATGAGTAAGTTTGTTGCCATTCAAAACCTTTTTCTGACCTTTCCTTCTATAGAATTGGCCCTAGATTTACAAAAAGCAACAGAATCACACCACTCTGTTCCCATGGTGGGAAAAGGATCTGATTGTCCAAAATGTATTGGTATGGAAGGAGCAGGGCTTCTTCACAGAAAACAAGTTTTTTGAGTGGAGAACAAAATAGAAGAAAAGTGATTACTAATATGGATTTGTATAGTGTGTCTAGAATTGCACTGATGAAGTAGGACACGTAAGATTGCAATCCCAGCATTACACCAAGAAATCTGCAACATGTGCAGCAATGGAGAAGAAACACTGGAAATGTTTGTGGATTTCTGACAATGGACCATTTCCTCTCCTTCCTAGTAGTCCTTGTCTGGCCTTAAAGGCATCACTGTTTCTTCGATACAGGTTCAGAGTGGTCACGAATATTGAAATGACAAAAGTAAGGCAGACTGCCACATGCAGTGCCTAATTTGGATGTGTCTGATGTTGTGGAGCTTCAACACTTTACTAGAAATGGGCCTTACAGTAATCTTTGGAAGAACTAGCAGGGGAAGCAGTTAGTTATAGCCCATTGCTAATGAGCAGCACTCCAGTACTATGGCAGTAATCCTCTCTCCTGAGCGCAAAGCATCAGGAGAGGTTGCCACAGAGAGAAAGGAAGGGGACACCCAAATACTTTTCCAGATCAGCTGAACTTAATCTAGCGATCAATGGGGCAATTATAAGTGTCACAACCAGTTTCCCTCACATCCAAGAACATTGGAAAAGCTACCCCATATTTAGAGCATCAAACGTATAGTATTGTGTTTAATAGGGTGAGAAATACAATATTTTACAAGGGGAAGATTAAAGAGTTCCAAAGTATTTGTGTTTTTTAACAGTGACTCTTGAAAATAATAAGTATTGTTATTACTTTGCAATTGGATGAATTTGGTGAAGAAATTATCCCACAATCCTCATATGTAAATTAGTTACTAAGGATTGTCCCATTCATTTCCTCTTGTTCTGTTTGAATCTAATATTCCTCCATAATTTCTTATTATGATAACAAAACTTTGAAGCAGATTAGTCGCAAATGACTGATGATAATAGATTGGACAGACATGTACATAAATTGCTCCATTGTGCTGGCACAATATTTATTCGAAAACTGATAACATTCAAATACTTGATAATATTTTAACATTTTTAAGATATTTTGCTAAAAGCTTCTCAAGCAAAAAAACTACTTCCAGGGAAATATGCACTCTTCAAATTTAAAGAGTCAGCATCGAAGATGAGTCCGTGCATGACAACTATTAGAAATGAGAGGACATGGTGAAAGAACCATGTAAGAGTATGGAATGTATAGATGGAGGAAATTAGGTAAGGATGCAAGAGAATTCACATGCGTCAAAGAGAATATTAGTAACATTTATCTGGTGTTACTTAGTTGTGAAAACTGATTTGGAGTGCCAATTGTCAGTAATAGAAAACAACATAAAACTACAGAACAGGTTTAAAAATAGGCACAGTACTGCATGGGAGACAATCCATCAATTGGTCACTGAGATGGGAAAACTTGACAGATATCAAGCACCAAAACTGAAGTAATGATGGAAATGGGAAAGCAACTCCTGAAGATTGTATGATTGAAAGGTGATTGGAAAATAAAAATTAATTAATTAGAAATCATGGTACATATTAAGATATGTATGTCACCTGTGAAAGAAAATTATTATTTGACATTTACTGGTACACAATTTATTAAAAAACAAAAATAAATTGTTGTAGATGGCCAAAGCAATGTAATGCAATGATAATCTTTATTCTCAGTGCGTTTCATTATGTGACACCTGCTGTCATCTAGCTTTTATTCTCGAACATAGGGGATCTGTCTTTTATTTCCAAATGGAGAAGTCCAAAGTGCATGAAAAAGTAAACAAACAGGGGCCAATAAGGAGGATGATACTTTCACTATTGATATATTTCAGATTGATACAACATTAAAACGACTTCTAAGAACCTTTGTGAATTTACAATTTATTTGAGTGCAATTCGATTGTTCAGCAAGAGTTTCAATACAAGTGTTGGATATTTTTTTTCTGACCTGGACATACTACCCAAGGGTGGATGGTCATGGTATTACATGTTCAATTCAATGAGTCAGTGGCCGATTTTCTTTTTTGATGCTCTTTTCAATTACTCTTCCTTTCTGAATAACATGTTATACACTAATTTCAAATGGTCATAATATTTTCTACAACATTTTTATTATGTGATAAAGTTTTTGGGCTCATTCCGTTTCCTGCCAACAAACTGTTTGGTTAAGGGCTATGGCATGCCTTGCTAAATATGATAGCATATGCATGTATTTAAAATATATGTTGGAAAGTGAAAGCATGTGAACAACAAAGGAAACATGAAAAAGATCTAAAACGTACATACACCATCCTTTATAAAAGGGTTAAGAAATAATCTGCACGCAATTGGATTCTTTCTTTTCAAAATGCAAAGAGTTGGTGATTCCAAATTAGAAAGTTATTTGCAGCGATGATTACATCTTTTGCTAAAAACAGCTCCTTTTCAGCCTGTCAGGTATTCAAAAAATATCAGTGCTCAGTAATGAGTAGTATACCACATCCAAGATGCTGAGAATTTGAATAGCAAGGCAAAAAGGAATTGAGAGTACATGAAAGCATATAAATGAGTAAGTTTGTTGCCATTCAAAACCTTTTTCTGACCTTTCCTTCTATAGAAATGGCCCTAGATTTACAAAAAGCAACAGAACCACACGACTCTGTTCCCATGGTGGGAAAAGGATCTGATTGTCCAAAATGTATTTGTATGGAAGGAGCAGGGCTTCTTCACAGAAAATACGTTTTTTGAGTGGAGAAAAAAAGAGAAGAAAAGTGATTGCTAATATGGATTTGTATAGTGTGTCTAGAATTGCACTGATGAAGTAGCACACGTAAGATTGCAATCCCAGTATTACACCAAGAAATCTGCAACATGTGCAGCAATCGAGAAGAAACACTGGAAATGTTTGTGGATTTCTGACAATGGACCATTTCCTCTCCTTCCTAGTAGTCCTTGTCTGGCCTTAAAGGCATCACTGTTTCTTCGATACAGGTTCAGAGTGGTCACGAATATTGAAATGACAAAAGTAAGGCAGACTGCCACATGCAGTGCCTAATTTGGATGTGTCTGATGTTGTGGAGCTTCAACACTCTACTAGAAATGGGCCTTACAGTAATCTTTGGAAGAACTAGCAGGGGAAGCAGTTAGTTACAGCCCATTGCTAATGAGCAGCACTCCAGTACTATGGCAGTAATCCTCTCTCCTGAGCGCAAAGCATCAGGAGAGGTTGCCACAGAGAGAAAGGAAGGGGACACCCAAATACTTTTCCAGATCAGCTGAACTTAATCTAGCGATCAATGGGGCAATTATAAGTGTTACAACCAGTTTCCCTCACATCCAAGAACATTGGAAAAGTTACCCCATATTTATAGCATCAAAAGTATAGTATTGTGTTTGATAGGGTGAGAAATACAATATTTTACAAGGGGAAGATTAAAGAGTTCCAAAGTATTTGTGTTTTTTAACAGTGACTCTTGAAAATAATAAGTATTGTTATTACTTTGCAATTGGATGAATTTGGTGAAGAAATTATCCCACAATCCTCATATGTAAATTAGTTACTAAGGATTGTCCCATTCATTTCCTCTTGTTCTGTTTGAATCTAATATTCCTCCATAATTTCCTATTATGATAACAAAACTTTGAAGCAGATTAGTCGCAAATGACTGATGATAATAGATTGGACAGACATGTAGATAAATTGCTCCATTGTGCTGGCACAATATTTATTCGAAAACTGATAACATTCTAATACTTGATAATATTTTAACATTTTTAAGATATTTTGCTAAAAGCTTCTCAAGCAAAAAAACTACTTCCAGGGAAATATGCACTCTTCAAATTTAAAGAGTCAGCATCGAAGATGAGTCCATGCATGACAACTATTAGAAATGAGAGGACATGGTGAAAGAACCATGTAAGAGTACGGAATGTATAGATGGAGGAAATTAGGCAAGGATGCGAGAGAATTCACATGCGTCAAAGAGAATATGGGTAACATTTATCTGGTGTTACTTAGTTGTGAAAACTGATTTGAGATTGCCAATTGTCAGTAATAGAAAACAAAATAAAACTACAGAACAGGTTTAAAAATAGGCACAGTACTGCATGGGAGACAATCCATCAATTGGTCACTGAGATGGGAAAACTTGACAGATATCAAGCACCAAAACTGAAGTAATGATGGAAATGGGAAAGCAACTCCTGAAGATTGTATGATTGAAAGGTGATTGGAAAATAAAAATTAATTAATTAGAAATCATGGTACATATTAAGATATGTATGTCACCTGTGAAAGAAAATTATTATTTGAAATTTACTGGTACACAATTTATTAAAAAACAAAAATAAATTGTTGTAGATGTCCAAAGCAATGTAATGCAATGATAATCTTTATTCTCAGTGCGTTTCATTATGTGACACCTGCTGTCATCTAGCTTTTATTCTCGAACATAGGGGATCTGTCTTTTATTTCCAAATGGAGAAGTCAAAAGTGCATGAAAAAGTAAACAAACAGGGGCCAATAAGGAGGATGATATTTTCACTATTGATATATTTCAGATTGATACAACATTAAAACGACTTCTAAGAACCTTTGTGAATTTATAATTTATTTGAGTGCAATTCGATTGTTCAGCAAGAGTTTCAATACAAGTGTTGGATCTTTTATTTTCTGACCTGGACATACTACCCAAGGGTGGATGGTCATGGTATTACAGGTTCAATTCAATGAGTCAGTGGCCGATTTTCTTTTTTGATGCTCTTTTCAATTACTCTTCCTTTCTGAATAACATGTTATACACTAATTTCAAATGGTCATAATATTGTCTACAACATTTTTATTATGTGATAAAGTTTTTGGGCTCATTCCGTTTCCTGCCAACAAACTGTTTGGTTAAGGGCTATGGCATGCCTTGCTAAATATGATAGCATATGCATGTATTTAAAATATATGTTGGAAAGTGAAAGCATGTGAACAACAAAGGAAACATGAAAAAGATCTAAAACGTACATACACCATCCTTTATAAAAGGGTTAAGAAATAATCTGCACGCAATTGGATTCTTTCTTTTCAAAATGCAAAGAGTTGGTGATTCCAAATTAGAAAGTTATTTGCAGCGATGATTACATCTTTTGCTAAAAACAGCTCCTTTTCAGCCTGTCAGGTATTCAAAAAATATCAGTGCTCAGTAATGAGTAGTATACCACATCCAAGATGCTGAGAATTTGAATAGCAAGGCAAAAAGGAATTGAGAGTACATGAAAGCATATAAATGAGTAAGTTTGTTGCCATTCAAAACCTTTTTCTGACCTTTCCTTCTATAGAAATGGCCCTAGATTTACAAAAAGCAACAGAACCACACCACTCTGTTCCCATGGTGGGAAAAGGATCTGATTGTCCAAAATGTATTTGTATGGAAGGAGCAGGGCTTCTTCACAGAAAATACGTTTTTTGAGTGGAGAAAAAAAGAGAAGAAAAGTGATTGCTAATATGGATTTGTATAGTGTGTCTAGAATTGCACTGATGAAGTAGCACACGTAAGATTGCAATCCCAGTATTACACCAAGAAATCTGCAACATGTGCAGGAATCGAGATGAAACAGTGGAAATGTTTGTGGATTTCTGACAATGGACCATTTCCTCTCCTTCCTAGTAGTCCTTGTCTGGCCTTAAAGGCATCACTGTTTCTTCGATACAGGTTCAGAGTGGTCACGAATATTGAAATGACAAAAGTAAGGCAGACTGCCACATGCAGTGCCTAATTTGGATGTGTCTGATGTTGTGGAGCTTCAACACTCTACTAGAAATGGGCCTTACAGCAATATTTGGAAGAACTAGCAGGGGAAGCAGTTAGTTACAGCCCATTGCTAATGAGCAGCACTATGGCAGTAATCCTCTCTCCTGAGCGCAAAGCATCAGGAGAGGTTGCCACAGAGAGAAAGGAAGGGGACACCCAAATACTTTTCCAGATCAGCTGAACTTAATCTAGCGATCAATGGGGCAATTATAAGTGTCACAACCAGTTTCCCTCACATCCAAGAACATTGGAAAAGTTACCCCATATTTATAGCATCAAAAGTATAGTATTGTGTTTGATAGGGTGAGAAATACAATATTTTACAAGGGGAAGATTAAAGAGTTCCAAAGTATTTGTGTTTTTTAACAGTGACTCTTGAAAATAATAAGTATTGTTATTACTTTGCAATTGGATGAATTTGGTGAAGAAATTATCCCACAATCCTCATATGTAAATTAGTTACTAAGGATTGTCCCATTCATTTCCTCTTGTTCTGTTTGAATCTAATATTCCTCCATAATTTCCTATTATGATAACAAAACTTTGAAGCAGATTAGTCGCAAATGACTGATGATAATAGATTGGACAGACATGTAGATAAATTGCTCCATTGTGCTGGCACAATATTTATTCGAAAACTGATAACATTCTAATACTTGGTAATATTTTAACATTTTTAAGATATTTTGCTAAAAGCTTCTCAAGCAAAAAAACTACTTCCAGGGAAATATGCACTCTTCAAATTTAAAGAGTCAGCATCGAAGATGAGTCCGTGCATGACAACTATTAGAAATGAGAGGACATGGTGAAAGAACCATGTAAGAGTACGGAATGTATAGATGGAGGAAATTAGGCAAGGATGCGAGAGAATTCACATGCGTCAAAGAGAATATGGGTAACATTTATCTTGTGTTACTTAGTTGTGAAAACTGATTTGAGATTGCCAATTGTCAGTAATAGAAAACAAAATAAAACTACAGAACAGGTTTAAAAATAGGCACAGTACTGCATGGGAGACAATCCATCAATTGGTCACTGAGATGGGAAAACTTGACAGATATCAAGCACCAAAACTGAAGTAATGATGGAAATGGGAAAGCAACTCCTGAAGATTGTATGATTGAAAGGTGATTGGAAAATAAAAATTAATTAATTAGAAATCATGGTACATATTAAGATATGTATGTCACCTGTGAAAGAAAATTATTATTTGAAATTTACTGGTACACAATTTATTAAAAAACAAAAATAAATTGTTGTAGATGGCCTAAGCAATGTAATGCAATGATAATCTTTATTCTCAGTGCGTTTCATTATGTGACACCTGCTGTCATCTAGCTTTTATTCTCGAACATAGGGGATCTGTCTTTTATTTCCAAATGGAGAAGTCAAAAGTGCATGAAAAAGTAAACAAACAGAGGATAATAAGGAGGATGATATTTTCACTATTGATATATTTCAGATAGATACAACATTAAAACGACTTCTAAGAACCTTTGTGAATTTATAATTTATTTGAGTGCAATTCGATTGTTCAGCAAGAGTTTCAATACAAGTGTTGGATCTTTTATTTTCTGACCTGGACATACTACCCAAGGGTGGATGGTCATGGTATTACAGGTTCAATTCAATGAGTCAGTGGCCGATTTTCTTTTTTGATGCTCTTTTCAATTACTCTTCCTTTCTGAATAACATGTTATACACTAATTTCAAATGGTCATAATATTTTCTACAACATTTTTATTATGTGATAAAGTTTTTGGGCTCATTCCGTTTCCTGCCAACAAACTGTTTGGTTAAGGGCTATGGCATGCCTTGCTAAATATGACAGCATATGCATGTATTTAAAATATATGTTGGAAAGTGAAAGCATATGAACAACAAAGGAAACATGAAAAAGATCTAAAACGTACATACACCATCCTTTATAAAAGGGTTAAGAAATAATCTGCACGCAATTGGATTCTTTCTTTTCAAAATGCAAAGAGTTGGTGATTCCAAATTAGAAAGTTATTTGCAGCGATGATTACATCTTTTGCTAAAAACAGCTCCTTTTCAGCCTGTCAGGTATTCAAAAAATATCAGTGCTCAGTAATGAGTAGTATACCACATCCAAGATGCTGAGAATTTGAATAGCAAGGCAAAAGGGAATTGAGAGTACATGAAAGCATATACATGAGTAAGTTTGTTGCCATTCAAAACCTTTTTCTGACCTTTCCTTCTATAGAAATGGCCCTAGATTTACAAAAAGCAACAGAATCACACCACTCTGTTCCCATGGTGGGAAAAGGATCTGATTGTCCAAAATGTATTGGTATGGAAGGAGCAGGGCTTCTTCACAGAAAACACGTTTTTTGAGTGGAGAAAAAAAGAGAAGAAAAGTGATTGCTAATATGGATTTGTATAGTGTGTCTAGAATTGCACTGATGAAGTAGCACACGTAAGATTGCAATCCCAGTATTACACCAAGAAATCTGCAACATGTGCAGCAATAGAGAAGAAACACTGGAAATGTTTGTGGATTTCTGACAATGGACCATTTCCTCTCCTTCCTAGTAGTCCTTGTCTGGCCTTAAAGGCATCACTGTTTCTTCGATACAGGTTCAGAGTGGTCACGAATATTGAAATGACAAAAGTAAGGCAGACTGCCACATGCAGTGCCTAATTTAGATGTGTCTGATGTTGTGGAGCTTCAACACTCTACTAGAAATGGGCCTTACAGTAATCTTTGGAAGAACTAGCAGGGGAAGCAGTTAGTTACAGCCCATTGCTAATGAGCAGCACTCCAGTACTATGGCAGTAATCCTCTCTCCTGAGCGCAAAGCATCAGGAGAGCGTGCCACAGAGAGAAAGGAAGGGGACACCCAAATACTTTTCCAGATCAGCTGAACTTAATCTAGCGATCAATGGGGCAATTATAAGTGTCACAACCAGTTTCCCTCACATCCAAGAACATTGGAAAAGCTACCCCATATTTATAGCATCAAACGTATAGTATTGTGTTTAATAGGGTGAGAAATACAATATTTTACAAGGGGAAGATTAAAGAGTTCCAAAGTATTTGTGTTTTTTAACAGTGACTCTTGAAAATAATAAGTATTGTTATTACTTTGCAATTGGATGAATTTGGTGAAGAAATTATCCCACAATCCTCATATGTAAATTAGTTACTAAGGATTGTCCCATTCATTTCCTCTTGTTCTGTTTGAATCTAATATTCCTCCATAATTTCTTATTATGATAACAAAACTTTGAAGCAGATTAGTCGCAAATGACTGATGATAATAGATTGGACAGACATGTACATAAATTGCTCCATTGTGCTGGCACAATATTTATTCGAAAACTGATAACATTCTAATACTTGATAATATTTTAACATTTTTAAGATATTTTGCTAAAAGCTTCTCAAGCAAAAGAACTACTTCCAGGGAAATATGCACTCTTCAAATTTAAAGAGTCAGCATCGAAGATGAGTCCGTGCATGACAACTATTAGAAATGAGAGGACATGGTGAAAGAACCATGTAAGAGTACGGAATGTATAGATGGAGGAAATTAGGTAAGGATGCAAGAGAATTCACATGCGTCAAAGAGAATATGGGTAACATTTATCTGGTGTTACTTAGTTGTGAAAACTGATTTGAGATTGCCAATTGTCAGTAATAGAAAACAAAATAAAACTACAGAACAGGTTTAAAAATAGGCACAGTACTGCATGGGAGACAATCCATCAATTGGTCACTGAGATGGGAAAACTTGACAGATATCAAGCACCAAAACTGAAGTAATGATGGAAATGGGAAAGCAACTCCTGAAGATTGTATGATTGAAAGGTGATTGGAAAATAAAAATTAATTAATTAGAAATCATGGTACATATTAAGATATGTATGTCACCTGTGAAAGAAAATTATTATTTGAAATTTACTGGTACACAATTTATTAAAAAACAAAAATAAATTGTTGTAGATGGCCAAAGCAATGTAATGCAATGATAATCTTTATTCTCAGTGCGTTTCATTATGTGACACCTGCTGTCATCTAGCTTTTATTCTCGAACATAGGGGATCTGTCTTTTATTTCCAAATGGAGAAGTCAAAAGTGCATGAAAAAGTAAACAAACAGGGGCCAATAAGGAGGATGATATTTTCACTATTGATATATTTCAGATTGATACAACATTAAAACGACTTCTAAGAACCTTTGTGAATTTACAATTTATTTGAGTGCAATTCGATTGTTCAGCAAGAGTTTCAATACAAGTGTTGGATCTTTTATTTTCTGACCTGGACATACTACCCAAGGGTGGATGGTCATGGTATTACAGGTTCAATTCAATGAGTCAGTGGCCGATTTTCTTTTTTGATGCTCTTCTCAATTACTCTTCCTTTCTGAATAACATGTTATACACTAATTTCAAATGGTCATAAAATTTTCTACAACATTTTTATTATGTGATAAAGTTTTTGGGCTCATTCCGTTTCCTGCCAACAAACTGTTTGGTTAAGGGCTATGGCATGCCTTGCTAAATATGATAGCATATGCATGTATTTAAAATATATGTTGGAAAGTGAAAGCATGTGAACAACAAAGGAAACATGAAAAAGATCTAAAACGTACATACACCATCCTTTATAAAAGGGTTAAGAAATAATCTGCACGCAATTGGATTCTTTCTTTTCAAAATGCAAAGAGTTGGTGATTCCAAATTAGAAAGTTATTTGCAGCGATGATTACATCTTTTGCTAAAAACAGCTCCTTTTCAGCCTGTCAGGTATAAAAAAATATCAGTGCTCAGTAATGAGTAGTATACCACATCCAAGTTGCTGAGAATTTGAAAAGCAAGGCAAAAAGGATTTGAGAGTACATGAAAGCATATAAATGAGTAAGGTTGTTGCCATTCAAAACCTTTTTCTGACCTTTCCTTCTATAGAATTGGCCCTAGATTTACAAAAAGCAACAGAATCACACCATTATGTTCCCATGGTGGGAAAAGGATCTGATTGTCCAAAATGTATTGGTATGGAAGGAGCAGGGCTTCTTCACAGAAAACAAGTTTTTTGAGTGGAGAACAAAAGAGAAGAAAAGTGATTACTAATATGGATTTGTATAGTGTGTCTAGAATTGCACTGATGAAGTAGCACACGTAAGATTGCAATCCCAGCATTACACCAAGAAATCTGCAACATGTGCAGCAATCGAGAAGAAACACTGGAAATGTTTGTGGATTTCTGACAATGGACCATTTCCTCTCCTTCCTAGTAGTCCTTGTCTGGCCTTAAAGGCATCACTGTTTCTTCGATACAGGTTCAGAGTGGTCACGAACATTGAAATGACAAAAGTAAGGCAGACTGCCACATGCAGTGCCTAATTTGGATGTGTCTGATGTTGTGGAGCTTCAACACTCTACTAGAAATGGGCCTTACAGTAATCTTTGGAAGAACTAGCAGGGGAAGCAGTTAGTTACAGCCCATTGCTAATGAGCAGCACTCCAGTACTATGGCAGTAATCCTCTCTCCTGAGCGCAAAGCATCAGGAGAGGTTGCCACAGAGAGATAGGAAGGGGACACCCAAATACTTTTCCAGATCAGCTGAACCTAATCTAGCGATCAATGGGGCAATTTTAAGTGTCACAACCAGCTTCCCTCACATCCAAGAACATTGGAAAAGCTACCCCATATTTATAGCATCAAACGTATAGTATTGTGTTTAATAGGGTGAGAAATACAATATTTTACAAGGGGAAGATTAAAGAGTTCCAAAGTATTTGTGTTTTTTAACAGTGTCTCTTGAAAATAATAAGTATTGTTATTACTTTGCAATTGGATGAATTTGGTGAAGAAATTATCCCACAATCCTCATATGTAAATTAGTTACTAAGGATTGTCCCGTTCATTTCCTCTTGTTCTGTTTGAATCTAATATTCCTCCATAATTTCCTATTATGATAACAAAACTTTGAAGCAGATTAGTCGCAAATGACTGATGATAATAGATTGGACAGACATGTAGATAAATTGCTCCATTGTGCTGGCACAATATTTATTCGAAAACTGATAACATTCTAATACTTGATAATATTTTAACATTTTTAAGATATTTTGCTAAAAGCTTCTCAAGCAAAAAAACGACTTCCAGGGAAATATGCACTCTTCAAATTTAAAGAGTCAGCATCGAAGATGAGTCCGTGCATGACAACTATTAGAAATGAGAGGACATGGTGAAAGAACCATGTAAGAGTACGGAATGTATAGATGGAGGAAATTAGGCAAGGATGCGAGAGAATTCACATGCGTCAAAGAGAATATGGGTAACATTTATCTGGTGTTACTTAGTTGTGAAAACTGATTTGAGATTGCCAATTGTCAGTAATAGAAAACAAAATAAAACTACAGAACAGGTTTAAAAATAGGCACAGTACTGCATGGGAGACAATCCATCAATTGGTCACTGAGATGGGAAAACTTGACAGATATCAAGCACCAAAACTGAAGTAATGATGGAAATGGGAAAGCAACTCCTGAAGATTGTATGATTGAAAGGTGATTGGAAAATAAAAATTAATTAATTAGAAATCATGGTACATATTAAGATATGTATGTCACCTGTGAAAGAAAATTATTATTTGAAATTTACTGGTACACAATTTATTAAAAAACAAAAATAAATTGTTGTAGATGGCCAAAGCAATGTAATGCAATGATAATCTTTATTCTCAGTGCGTTTCATTATGTGACACCTGCTGTCATCTAGCTTTTATTCTCGAACATAGGGGATCTGTCCTTTATTTCCAAATGGAGAAGTCAAAAGTGCATGAAAAAGTAAACAAACAGGGGCCAATAAGGAGGATATATTTTCACTATTGATATATTTCAGATTGATACAACATTAAAATGACTTCTAAGAACCTTTGTGAATTTATAATTTATTTGAGTGCAATTCGATTGTTCAGCAAGAGTTTCAATACAAGTGTTGGATCTTTTATTTTCTGACCTGGACATACTACCCAAGGGTGGATGGTCATGGTATTACAGGTTCAATTCAATGAGTCAGTGGCCGATTTTCTTTTTTGATGCTCTTTTCAATTACTCTTCCTTTCTGAATAACATGTTATACACTAATTTCAAATGGTCATAATATTTTCTACAACATTTTTATTATGTGATAAAGTTTTTGGGCTCATTCCGTTTCCTGCCAACAAACTGTTTGGTTAAGGGCTATGGCATGCCTTGCTAAATATGATAGCATATGCATGTATTTAAAATATATGTTGGAAAGTGAAAGCATGTGAACAACAAAGGAAACATGAAAAAGATCTAAAACGTACATATACCATCCTTTATAAAAGGGTTAAGAAATAATCTGCACGCAATTGGATTCTTTCTTTTCAAAATGCAAAGAGTTGGTGATTCCAAATTAGAAAGTTATTTGCAGCGATGATTACATCTTTTGCTAAAAACAGCTCCTTTTCAGCCTGTCAGGTATTCAAAAAATATCAGTGCTCAGTAATGAGTAGTATACCACATCCAAGATGCTGAGAATTTGAATAGCAAGGCAAAAAGGAATTGAGAGTACATGAAAGCATATAAATGAGTAAGTTTGTTGCCATTCAAAACCTTTTTCTGACCTTTCCTTCTATAGAAATGGCCCTAGATTTACAAAAAGCAGCAGAACCACACCACTCTGTTCCCATGGTGGGAAAAGGATCTGATTGTCCAAAATGTATTTGTATGGAAGGAGCAGGGCTTCTTCACAGAAAATACGTTTTTTGAGTGGAGAAAAAAAGAGAAGAAAAGTGATTGCTAATATGGATTTGTATAGTGTGTCTAGAATTGCACTGATGAAGTAGCACACGTAAGATTGCAATCCCAGTATTACACCAAGAAATCTGCAACATGTGCAGCAATCGAGAAGAAACACTGGAAATGTTTGTGGATTTCTGACAATGGACCATTTTCTCTCCTTCCTAGTAGTCCTTGTCTGGCCTTAAAGGCATCACTGTTTCTTCGATACAGGTTCAGAGTGGTCACGAATATTGAAATGACAAAAGTAAGGCAGACTGCCACATGCAGTGCCTAATTTGGATGTGTCTGATGTTGTGGAGCTTCAACACTCTACTAGAAATGGGCCTTACAGTAATCTTTGGAAGAACTAGCAGGGGAAGCAGTTAGTTACAGCCCATTGCTAATGAGCAGCACTCCAGTACTATGGCAGTAATCCTCTCTCCTGAGCGCAAAGCATCAGGAGAGGTTGCCACAGAGAGAAAGGAAGGGGACACCCAAATACTTTTCCAGATCAGCTGAACTTAATCTAGCGATCAATGGGGCAATTATAAGTGTCACAACCAGTTTCCCTCACATCCAAGATCATTGGAAAAGTTACCCCATATTTATAGCATCAAAAGTATAGTATTGTGTTTGATAGGGTGAGAAATACAATATTTTACAAGGGGAAGATTAAAGAGTTCCAAAGTATTTGTGTTTTTTAACAGTGACTCTTGAAAATAATAAGTATTGTTATTACTTTGCAATTGGATGAATTTGGTGAAGAAATTATCCCACAATCCTCATATGTAAATTAGTTACTAAGGATTGTCCCATTCATTTCCTCTTGTTCTGTTTGAATCTAATATTCCTCCATAATTTCTTATTATGATAACAAAACTTTGAAGCAGATTAGTCGCAAATGACTGATGATAATAGATTGGACAGACATGTACATAAATTGCTCTATTGTGCTGGCACAATATTTATTCGAAAACTGATAACATTCTAATACTTGATAACATTTTAACATTTTTAAGATATTTTGCTAAAAGCTTCTCAAGCAAAAGAACTACTTCCAGGGAAATATGCACTCTTCAAATTTAAAGAGTCAGCATCGAAGATGAGTCCGTGCATGACAACTATTAGAAATGAGAGGACATGGTGAAAGAACCATGTAAGAGTACGGAATGTATAGATGGAGGAAATTAGGTAAGGATGCAAGAGAATTCACATGCGTCAAAGAGAATATGGGTAACATTTATCTGGTGTTACTTAGTTGTGAAAACTGATTTGAGATTGCCAATTGTCAGTAATAGAAAACAAAATAAAACTACAGAACAGGTTTAAAAATAGGCACAGTACTGCATGGGAGACAATCCATCAATTGGTCACTGAGAGGTGTGTTACTGCTACAACGCATCTTTTACAACGTAATGCTGTTACAACGCAGCTATTACATCGCAAATACCATTACAATGCATGCCATTACAACGCATGGCATTACATAGCAGATGCTATTACAACGCATACCATTACATCGTAAGTATTGGTAAGTATTTAATTTTTTTTTTTTTATTTAATATTTTATAATTGATTTAATTATTATTAATTATAAAAAAATATTTATTTCGTTTTTAAATATTATAAATTAAATATATTAATTTAAGTATTTTTTAAAATAAGTATGAGTATAGGAGTATATGTTTTGGGGTACTGATGTATATGTTTTGGGGTGTTTGGGTATTTTTAGGTTTTAGGGCAGTGTTTGGGTTTTGGGGTACAGGGGTGTTTTTAGGTTTTAGGGCAGTGTTTGGGTTTTGGGGTACAGGGGTGTTTTTAGGTTTTAAGGCAGGGTTTGGGTTTTGGGGTACAGGGGTGTTTTTAGGTTTTAGGGCAGGGTTTGGGTTTTGGGGTACAGGGGTGTTTTTAGGTTTTAGGGAAGGGTTTGGGTTTTGGGGTACAGGGGTGTTTTTAGGTTTTAGGGCAGGGTTTGGATTTTGGGGTACAGGGGTGTCTTTAGGTTTTAGGGCAGGGTTTGGGTTTTGGGGTACAGGGGTGTTTTTAGGTTTTAGGGCAGGGTTTGGGTTTTGGGGTACAGGGGTGTTTTTAGGTTTTAGGGCAGGGTTTGGGTTTTGGGTACAGGGGTGTTTTTAGGTTTTAGGGCAGGGTTTGGGTTTTGGGGTTCAGGGGTGTTTTTAGGTTTTAGGGCAGGGTTTGGGTTTTGGGGTACAGGGGTGTTTTTAGGTTTTAGGGCAGGGTTTGGGTTTTGGGGTACAGGGGTGTTTTTAGGTTTCAGGGCAGGGTTTGGGTTTTGGGGTACAGGGGTGTTTTAAGGTTTTAGGGCAGGGTTTGGGTTTTGGGGTACAGGGGTGTTTTTAGGTTTTAGGGCAGGGTTTGGGTTTTGGGGTACAGGGGTGTTTTTAGGTTTTAGGGCAGGGTTTGGGTTTTGGGGTACAGGGGTGTTTTTAGGTTTTAGGGCAGGGTTTGGGTTTTGGGGTACAGGAGTGTTTTTAGGTTTTAGGGCAGGGTTTGGGTTTTGGGGTACAGGGGTGTTTTTAGGTTTTAGGGCTGGGTTTGTTTTTTGGGGTACAGGGGTATTACGACTTTATATAAATTAAATTAATTAAATTAATTTTATTTAATGTAATTACATTAATAACTATATTTACAATTATTAATTTAATTGTATTAATAAACGGTTAGATGTAAATTATATTATTTAAAAATGTTTAATTAATTAAATTCTTTTAATTATATTAAATATAATTATATTATGTATTATTTATAATTTAAATAAATTATAATTATATTTATTGTAATTAATTACATTATATTATTTACTATTCATAAATTTTTTATATTTCATTAATTATATTATTTTAAATATATTAAATTAATATCAATTTTAATATTAATTAAATTACTATAATTAAATTAATTACTGTTTTAAAAATGTTATATTATTTTTATTATTTTAAATAAATTTAATTAACTTTATTACATTTTTTTTTAAAAAGATATACTTACCTATACTTACGATGTAATGCCATGCGTTGTAAAAGTATCTGCTATGTAATGCCATGCGTTGTAATGGCATGCATTGTAATGGTTTTTGCGTTGTAAAAATCGCGTTGTAACGGAACGCGTTGTAATACATCGCGTTGTACTGACACCAATCCCACTGAGATGGGAAAACTTGACAGATATCAAGCACCAAAACTGAAGTAATGATGGAAATGGGAAAGCAACTCCTGAAGATTGTATGATTGAAAGGTGATTGGAAAATAAAAATTAATTAATTAGAACTCATGGTACATATTAAGATATGTATGTCACCTGTGAAAGAAAATTATTATTTGAAATTTACTGGTACACAATTTATTAAAAAACAAAAATAAATTGTTGTAGATGGCCAAAGCAATGTAATGCAATGATAATCTTTATTCTCAGTGCGTTTCATTATGTGACACCTGCTGTCATCTAGCTTTTATTCTCGAACATAGGGGATCTGTCTTTTATTTCCAAATGGAGAAGTCAAAAGTGCATGAAAAAGTAAACAAACAGGGGCCAATAAGGAGGATGATATTTTCACTATTGATATATTTCAGATTGATACAACATTAAAACGACTTCTAAGAACCTTTGTGAATTTACAATTTATTTGAGTGCAATTCGATTGTTCAGCAAGAGTTTCAATACAAGTGTTGGATCTTTTATTTTCTGACCTGGACATACTACCCAAGGGTGGATGGTCATGGTATTACAGGTTCAATTCAATGAGTCAGTGGCCGATTTTCTTTTTTGATGCTCTTTTCAATTACTCTTCCTTTCTGAATAACATGTTATACACTAATTTCAAATGGTCATAAAATTTTCTACAACATTTTTATTATGTGATAAAGTTTTTGGGCTCATTCCGTTTCCTGCCAACAAACTGTTTGGTTAAGGGCTATGGCATGCCTTGCTAAATATGATAGCATATGCATGTATTTAAAATATATGTTGGAAAGTGAAAGCATGTGAACAACAAAGGAAACATGAAAAAGATCTAAAACGTACATACACCATCCTTTATAAAAGGGTTAAGAAATAATCTGCAGGCAATTGGATTCTTTATTTTCAAAATGCAAAGAGTTGGTGATTCCAAATTAGAAAGTTATTTGCAGCGATGATTACATCTTTTGCTAAAAACAGCTCCTTTTCAGCCTGTCAGGTATAAAAAAATATCAGTGCTCAGTAATGAGTAGTATACCACATCCAAGTTGCTGAGAATTTGAAAAGCAAGGCAAAAAGGAATTGAGAGTACATGAAAGCATATAAATGAGTAAGGTTGTTGCCATTCAAAACCTTTTTCTGACCTTTCCTTCTATAGAATTGGCCCTAGATTTACAAAAAGCAACAGAATCACACCACTATGTTCCCATGGTGGGAAAAGGATCTGATTGTCCAAAATGTATTGGTATGAAAGGAGCAGGGCTTCTTCACAGAAAACAAGTTTTTTGAGTGGAGAACAAAAGAGAAGAAAAGTGATTACTAATATGGATTTGTATAGTGTGTCTAGAATTGCACTGATGAAGTAGCACACGTAAGATTGCAATCCCAGCATTACACCAAGAAATCTGCAACATGTGCAGCAATCGAGAAGAAACACTGGAAATGTTTGTGGATTTCTGACAATGGACCATTTCCTCTCCTTCCTAGTAGTCCTTGTCTGGCCTTAAAGGCATCACTGTTTCTTCGATACAGGTTCAGAGTGGTCACGAACATTGAAATGACAAAAGTAAGGCAGACTGCCACATGCAGTGCCTAATTTGGATGTGTCTGATGTTGTGGAGCTTCAACACTCTACTAGAAATGGGCCTTACAGTAATCTTTGGAAGAACTAGCAGGGGAAGCAGTTAGTTACAGCCCATTGCTAATGAGCAGCACTCCAGTACTATGGCAGTAATCCTCTCTCCTGAGCGCAAAGCATCAGGGGCCTCATTTATGAAAGGCTTGCGCCACCGGTGCGTCACTTTTTCCCATGTTAAAAGTGACGCACCGGCGGCGCAAGTCCTCCATAAATAAGGCCCCAGGAGAGGTTGCCACAGAGAGATAGGAAGGGGACACCCAAATACTTTTCCAGATCAGCTGAACCTAATCTAGCGATCAATGGGGCAATTTTAAGTGTCACAACCAGTTTCCCTCACATCCAAGAACATTGGAAAAGCTACCCCATATTTATAGCATCAAACGTATAGTATTGTGTTTAATAGGGTGAGAAATACAATATTTTACAAGGGGAAGATTAAAGAGTTCCAAAGTATTTGTGTTTTTTAACAGTGTCTCTTGAAAATAATAAGTATTGTTATTACTTTGCAATTGGATGAATTTGGTGAAGAAATTATCCCACAATCCTCATATGTAAATTAGTTACTAAGGATTGTCCCATTCATTTCCTCTTGTTCTGTTTGAATCTAATATTCCTCCATAATTTCTTATTATGATAACAAAACTTTGAAGCAGATTAGTCGCAAATGACTGATGATAATAGATTGGACAGACATGTACATAAATTGCTCCATTGTGCTGGCACAATATTTATTCGAAAACTGATAACATTCTAATACTTGATAATATTTTAACATTTTTAAGATATTTTGCTAAAAGCTTCTCAAGCAAAAAAACTACTTCCAGGGAAATATGCACTCTTCAAATGTAAAGAGTCAGCATCGAAGATGAGTCCGTGCATGACAACTATTAGAAATGAGAGGACATGGTGAAAGAACCATGTAAGAGTACGGAATGTATAGATGGAGGAAATTAGGTAAGGATGCAAGAGAATTCACATGCGTCAAAGAGAATATGGGTAACATTTATCTGGTGTTACTTAGTTGTGAAAACTGATTTGAGATTGCCAATTGTCAGTAATAGAAAACGAAATAAAACTACAGAACAGGTTTAAAAATAGGCACAGTACTGCATGGGAGACAATCCATCAATTGGTCACTGAGATGGGAAAACTTGACAGATATCAAGCACCAAAACTGAAGTAAAGATGGTAATGGGAAAGCAACTCCTGAAGATTGCATGATTGAAAGGTGATTGGAAAATAAATATTAATTAATTAGAAATCATGGTACATATTAAGATATGTATGTCACCTGTGAAAGAAAATTATTATTTGAAATTTACTGGTACACAATTTATTAAAAAACAAAAATAAATTGTTGTAGATGGCCAAAGCAATGTAATGCAATGATAATCTTTATTCTCAGTGCGTTTCATTATGTGACACCTGCTGTCATCTAGCTTTTATTCTCGAACATAGGGGATCTGTCTTTTATTTCCAAATGGAGAAGTCAAAAGTGCATGAAAAAGTAAACAAACAGGGGCCAATAAGGAGGATGATATTTTCACTATTGATATATTTCAGATTGATACAACATTAAAACAACTTCTAAGAACCTTTGTGAATTTACAATTTATTTGAGTTCAATTCGATTGTTCAGCAAGAGTTTCAATACAAGTGTTGGATCTTTCATTTTCTGACCTGGACATACTACCCGAGGGTGGATGGTCATGGTATTACAGGTTCAATTCAATGAGTCAGTGGCGGATTTTCTTTTTTGATGCTCTTTTCAATTACTCTTCCTTTCTGAATAACATGTTATACACTAATTTCAAATGGTCATAATATTTTCTACAACATTTTTATTATGTGATAACGTTTTTGGGCTCATTCCGTTTCCTGCCAACAAACTGTTTGGTTAAGGGCTATGGCATGCCTTGCTAAATATGATAGCATATGCATGTATTTAAAATATATGTTGGAAAGTGAAAGCATGTGAACAACAAAGGAAACATGAAAAAGATCTAAAACGTACATACACCATCCTTTATAAAAGGGTTAAGAAATAATCTGCACGCAATTGGATTCTTTCTTTTCAAAGTGCAAAGAGTTGGTGATTCCAAATTAGAAAGTTATTTGCAGCGATGATTACATCTTTTGCTAAAAACAGACAGCTCCTTTTCAGCCTGTCAGGTATTCAAAAAATATCAGTGCTCAGTAATGAGTAGTATACCACATCCAAGATGCTGAGAATTTGAAAAGCAAGGCAAAAAGGAATTGAGAGTACATGAAAGCATATAAATGAGTAAGTTTGTTGCCATTCAAAACCTTTTTCTGAACTTTCCTTCTATAGAAATGGCCCTAGATTTACAAAAAGCAACAGAATCACACCACTCTGTTCGCATGGTGGGAAAAGGATCTGATTGTCCAAAATGTATTGGTATGGAAGGAGCAGGGCTTCTTCACAGAAAACACGTTTTTTGAGTGGAGAACAAAAGAGAAGAAAAGTGATTGCTAATATGGATTTGTATAGTGTGTCTAGAATTGCACTGATGAAGTAGCGCACGTAAGATTGCAATCCCAGTATTACACCAAGAAATCTGCAACATGTGCAGCAATCGAGAAGAAACACTGGAAATGTTTGTGGATTTCTGACAATGGACCATTTCTTCTCCTTCCTAGTAGTCCTTGTCTGGCCTTAAAGGCATCACTGTTTCTTCGATACAGGTTCAGCGTGGTCACGAATATTGAAATGACAAAAGTAAGGCAGACTGCCGCATGCAGTGCCTAATTTGGATGTGTCTGATGTTGTGGAGCTTCAACACTCTACTAGAAATGGGCCTTACAGTAATCTTTGGAAGGACTAGCAGGGGAAGCAGTTAGTTACAGCCCATTGCTAATGAGCAGCACTCCAGTACTATGGCAGTAATTCTCTCTCCTGAGCGCAAAGCATCAGGAGAGGTTGCCACAGAGAGAAAGGAAGGGGACACACAAATACTTTTCCAGATCAGCTGAACTTAATCTAGCGATCAATGGGGCAATTATAAATGTCACAACCAGTTTCCCTCACATCCAAGAACTTTGGAAAAGTTACCCCATATTTATAGCATCAAAAGTATAGTATTGTGTTTAATAGGGTGAGAAATACAATATTTTACAAGTGGAAGATTAAAGGGTTCCAAAGTATTTGTGTTTTTTAACAGTGACTCTTGAAAATAATAAGTATTGTTATTACTTTGCAATTGGATATATTTGGTGAAGAAATTATCCCACAATCCTCATATGCAAATTAGTTACTAAGGATTGTCCCATTCATTCCCTCTTGTGCTGTTTGAATCTAATATTCCTCCATAATTTCTTATTAGGATAACAAAACTTTGAAGCAGATTAGTCGCAAATGATTGATGATAATAGATTGGACAGACATGTACATTAATTGCTTCATTGTGCTGGCACAATATTTATTCGATAACTGATAACATTCTAATACTTGATAATATTTTAACATTTTTAAGATATTTTGCTAAAAGCTTCTCAAGCAAAAAACCTACTTCCAGGGAAATATGCACTCTTCAAATTTAAAGAGTCAGCATCGAAGATGAGTCCGTGCATGACAACTATTAGAATCGAGAGGACATGGTGAAAGAACCATGTAAGAGTACGGAATGTATAGATGGAGGAAATTAGGTAAGGATGCGAGAGAATTCACATGTGTCAAAGAGAATATGGGTAACATTTATCTGGTGTTACTTTGTTGTGAAAACTGATTTGAGATTGCCAATTGTCAGTAATAGAAAACAAAATAAAACTACAGAACAGGTTTAAAAATAGGCACAGTACTGCATGGGAGACAATCCATCAATTGGTCACTGAGGTGGGAAAACTTGACAGATATCAAGCACCAAAACTGAAGTAATGATGGAAATGGGAAAGCAACTCCTGAAGATTGTATGATTGAAAGGTGATTGGAAAATAAAAATTAATTAATTAGAAATCATGGTACATATTAAGATATGTATGTCACCTGTGAAAGAAAATTATTATTTGAAATTTACTGGTACACAATTTATTAAAAAACAAAAATAAATTGTTGTAGATGGCCAAAGCAATGTAATGCAATGTTAATCTTTATTCTCAGTGCATTTCATTATGTGACACCTGCTGTCATCTAGCTTTTATTCTCGAACATAGGGGATCTGTCTTTTATTTCCAAATGGAGAAGTCAAAAGTGCATGAAAAAGTAAACAAACAGGGGCCAATAAGGAGGATGATATTTTCACTATTGATATATTTCAGATTGATACAACATTAAAACGACTTCTAAGAACCTTTGTGAATTTACAATTTATTTGAGTGCAATTCGATTGTTCAGCAAGAGTTTCAATACAAGTGTTGGATCTTTTATTTTCTGACCTGGACATACTACCCAAGGGTGGATGGTCATGGTATTACAGGTTCAATTCAATGAGTCAGTGGCCGATTTTCTTTTTTGATGCTCTTTTCAATTACTCTTCCTTTCTGAATAACATGTTATACACTAATTTCAAATGGTCATAATATTTTCTACAGCATTTTTATTATGTGATAAAGTTTTTGGGCTCATTCCGTTTCCTGCCAACAAACTGTTTGGTTAAGGGCTATGGCATGCCTTGCTAAATATGATAGCATATGCATGTATTTAAAATATATGTTGGAAAGTGAAAGCATGTGAACAACAAAGGAAACATGAAAAAGATCTAAAACGTACATACACCATCCTTTATAAAAGGGTTAAGAAATAATCTGCACGCAAATGGATTCTTTCTTTTCAAAATGCAAAGAGTTGGTGATTCCAAATTAGAAAGTTATTTGCAGCGATGATTACATCTTTTGCTAAAAACAACTCCTTTTCAGCCTGTCAGGTATTCAAAAAATATCAGTGCTCAGTAATGAGTAGTATACCACATCCAAGATGCTGAGAATTTGAAAAGCAAGGCAAAAAGGAATTGAGAGTACATGAAAGCATATAAATGAGTGAGTTTGTTGCCATTCAAAACCTTTTTCTGACCTTTCCTTCTATAGAAATGGCCCTAGATTTACAAAAAGCAACAGAATCACACCACTCTGTTCCCATGGTGGGAAAAGGATCTGATTGTCCAAAATGTATTGGTATGGAAGGAGCAGGGCTTCTTCACAGAAAACACGTTTTTTGAGTGGAGAACAAAAGCGAAGAAAAGTGATTGCTAATATGGATTTGTATAGTGTGTCTAGAATTGCACTGATGAAGTAGCGCACGTAAAATTGCAATCCCAGTATTACACCAAGAAATCTGCAACATGTGCAGCAATCGAGAAGAAACACTGGAAATGTTTGTGGATTTCTGACAATGGACCATTTCCTCTCCTTCCTAGTAGTCCTTGTCTGGCCTTAAAGGCATCACTGTTTCTTCGATACAGGTTCAGAGTGGTCACGAATATTGAAATGACAAAAGTAAGGCAGACTGCCACATGCAGTGCCTAATTTGGATGTGTCTGATGTTGTGGAGCTTCAACACTCTACTAGAAATGGGCCTTACAGTAATCTTTGGAAGGACTAGCAGGGGAAGCAGTTAGTTACAGCCCATTGCTAATGAGCAGCACTCCAGTACTATGGCATTAATCTTCTCTCCTGAGCGCAAAGCATCAGGAGAGGTTGCCACAGAGAGAAAGGAAGGGGACACCCAAATACTTTTCCAGATCAGCTGAACTTAATCTAGCGATCAATGGGGCAATTATAAGTGTCACAACCAGTTTCCCTCACATCCAAGAACATTGGAAAAGTTACCCCATATTTATAGCATCAAAAGTATAGTATTGTGTTTAATAGGGTGAGAAATACAATATTTTTCAAGTGGAAGATTAAAGAGTTCCAAAGTATTTGTGTTTTTTAACAGTGACTCTTGAAAATAATAAGTATTGTTATTACTTTGCAATTGGATATATTTGGTGAAGAAGTTATCCCACAATCCTCATATGCAAATTAGTTATTAAGGATTGTCCCATTCATTTCCTCTTGTTCTGTTTGAATCTAATATTCCTCCATAATTTATTATTATGATAACAAAACTTTGAAGCAGATAAGTCGCAAATGACTGATGATAATAGATTGGACAGACATGTACATTAATTGCTTCATTGTGCTGGCACAATATTTATTCGAAAACTGATAACATTCTAATACTTGATAATATTTTAACATTTTTAAGATATTTTGCTAAAAGCTTCTCAAGCAAAAAACCTACTTCCAGGGAAATATGCACTCTTCAAATTTAAAGAGTCAGCATCGAAGATGAGTCCGTGCATGACAACTATTAGAAATGAGAGGACATGGTGAAAGAACCATGTAAGAGTACGGAATGTATAGATGGAGGAAATTAGGTAAGGATGCGAGAGAATTCATATGTGTCAAAGAGAATATGGGTAACATTTATCTGGTGTTACTTTGTTGTGAAAACTGATTTGAGATTGCCAATTGTCAGTAATAGAAAACAAAATAAAACTACAGAACAGGTTTAAAAATAGGCACAGTACTGCATGGGAGACAATCCATCAATTGGTCACTGAGGTGGGAAAACTTGACAGATATCAAGCACCAAAACTGAAGTAATGATGGAAATGGGAAAGCAACTCCTGAAGATTGTATGATTGAAAGATGATTGGAAAATAAAAATTAATTAATCAGAAATCATGGTACATATTAAGATATGTATGTCACCTGTGAAAGAAAATTATTATTTGAAATTTACTGGTACACAATTTATTAAAAAACAAAAATAAATTGTTGTAGATGGCCAAAGCAATGTAATGCAATGATAATCTTTGTTCTCAGTGCGTTTCATTATGTGACACCTGCTGTCATCTAGCTTTTATTCTCGAACATAGGGGATCTGTCTTTTATTTCCAAATGGAGAAGTCCAAAGTGCATGAAAAAGTAAACAACAGGGGCCAATAAGGAGGATGATATTTCACTATTGATATATTTCAGATTGATACAACATTAAAATGACTTCTAAGAACCTTTGTGAATTTACAATTTATTGGAGTGCAATTCGATTCTTCAGCAAGAGTTTCAATACAAGTGTTGGATCTTTTAACTTCTGACCTGGACATATTACCCAAGGGTGGATGGTCATGGTATTACAGGTTCAATTCAATGAGTCAGTGGTCGATTTTCTTTTTTGATGCTCTTTTCAATTACTCTTCCTTTCTGAATAACATGTTATACACTAATTTCAAATGGTCATAATATTTTCTACAACATTTTTATTATGTGATAAAGTTTTTGGGCTCATTCCATTTCCTGCCAACAAACTGTTTGGTTAAGGGCTATGGCATGCCTTGCTAAATATGATAGCATATGCATGTATTTAAAATATATGTTGGAAAGTGAAAGCATGTGAACAACAAAGGAAACATGAAAAAGATCTAAAACGTACATACACCATCCTTTATAAAAGGGTTAAGAAATAATCTGCACGCAATTGGATTCTTTCTTTTCAGAATGCAAAGAGTTGGTGATTCCAAATTAGAAAGTTATTTGCAGCTATGATTACATCTTTTGCTAAAAACAGCTCCTTTTCAGACTGTCAGGTATTCAAAAAATATCAGTGCTCAGTAATGAGTAGTATACCACATCCAAGATGCTGAGTATTTGAAAAGCAAGGCAAAAAGGAATTGAGAGTACATGAAAGCATATAAATGAGTGAGTTTGTTGCCATTCAAAACCTTTTTCTGACCTTTCCTTCTATAGAAATGGCCCTAGATTTACAAAAAGCAACAGAATCACACCACTCTGTTCCCTTGTTGGAAAAGGATCTGATTGTCCAAAATGTATTGGTATGGAAGGAGCAGGGCTTCTTCACAGAAAACACGTTTTTTGAGTGGAGAACAAAAGAGAAGAAAAGTGATTGCTAATATGGATTTGTATAGTGTGTCTAGAATTGCACTGATGAAGTAGCACACGTAAGATTGCAATCCCAGTATTACACCAAGAAATCTGCAACATGTGCAGCAATCGAGAAGAAACACTGGAAATGTTTGTGGATTTCTGACAATGGCCCATTTCCTCTCCTTCCTAGTAGTCCTTGTCTGGCCTTAAAGGCATCACTGTTTCTTCGATACAGGTTCAGAGTGGTCACGAATATTGAAATGACAAAAGTAAGGCAGACTGCCACATGCAGTGCCTAATTTGGATGTGTCTGATGTTGTGGAGCTTCAACACTCTACTAGAAATGGGCCTTACAGTAATCTTTGGAAGAACTAGCAGGAGAAGCAGTTAGTTACAGCCCATTGCTAATGAGCAGCACTCCAGTACTATGGCAGTAATCCTCTCTCCTGAGCGCAAAGGCATCAGGAGAGGTTGCCACAGAGAGAAAGGAAGGGATCACCCAAATACTTTTCCAGATCAGCTGAACTTAATCTAGCGATCAATGGGGCAATTATAAGTGTCACAACCAGTTTCCCTCACATCCAAGAACATTGGCAAAGTTACCCCATATTTATAGCATCAAAAGTATAGTATTGTGTTTAAGAGGGTGAGAAATACAATATTTTACAAGGGGAAGATTAAAGAGTTCCAAAGTATTTGTGTTTTTTAACAGTGACTCTTGAAAATAATAAGTATTGTTATTACTTTGCAATTGGATGAATTTGGTGAAGAAATTATCCCACAATCCTCATATGTAAATTAGTTACTAAGGATTGTCCCATTCATTTCCGCTTGTTCTGTTTGAATGTAATATTCCTCCATAATTTCTTATTATGATAACAAAACTTTGAAGCAGATTAGTCGCAAATGACTGATGATAATAGATTGCACAGACATGTACATAAATTGCTCCATTGTGCTGGCACAATATTTATTCGAAAACTGATAACATTCTAATACTTGATAATATTTTAACATTTTTGAGATATTTTGCTGAAAGCTTCTCAAGCAAAAAAACTACTTCCAGGGAAATATGCACTCTTCAAATTTAAAGAGTCAGCATCGAAGATGAGTCCGTGCATGACAAGTATTAGAAATGAGAGGACATGGTGAAAGAACCATGTAAGAGTACGGAATGTATAGATGGAGGAAATTAGGTAAGGATGCGAGAGAATTCACATGCGTCAAAGAGAATATGGGTAACATTTATCTGGTGTTACTTAGTTGTGAAAACTGATTTGAGATTGCCAATTGTCAGTAATAGAAAACAAAATAAAACTACAGAACAGGTTTAAAAATAGGCACAGTACTGCATGGGAGACAATCCATCAATTGGTCACTGAGATGGGAAAACTTGACAGATATCAAGCACCAAAACTGAAGTAATGATGGAAATGGGAAAGCAACTCCTGAAGATTGTATGATTGGAAGGTGATTGGAAAATAAAAATTAATTAATTAGAAATCATGGTACATATTA
Organism: Lissotriton vulgaris; assembly: GCF_964263255.1. Taxonomy (NCBI): domain Eukaryota; kingdom Metazoa; phylum Chordata; class Amphibia; order Caudata; family Salamandridae; genus Lissotriton; species Lissotriton vulgaris. The sequence continues at coordinate 569,999,156 of NC_141694.1, read as the reverse complement.
AGATATGTATGTCACCTGTAAAAGAAAATTATTATTTGAAATTTACTGGTACACAATTTAATAAAAAACAAAAATAAATTGTTGTAGATGGCCAAAGCAATGTAATGCAATGATAATCTTTATTCTCAGTGCGTTTCATTATGTGGCACCTGCTGTCATCTAGCTTTTATTCTCGAACATAGGGGATCTGTCTTTTATTTCCAAATTGAGAAGTCCAAAGTGCATGAAAAAGTAAACAAATAGGGGCCAATAAGGAGGATGATATTTTCACTATTGATATATTTCAGATTGATACAACATTAAAACGACTTCTAAGAACCTTTTCGAATTTACAATTTATTGGAGTGCAATTCGATTGTTCAGCAAGAGTTTCAATACAAGTGTTGGATCTTTTATCTTCTGACCTGGACATATTACCCAAGGGTGGATGGTCAGGGTATTACAGGTTCAATTCAATGAGTCAGTGGCCGCTTTTCTTTTTTGATGCTCTTTTCAATTACTCTTCCTTTCTGAATAACATGTTATTCACTAATTTCAAATGGTCATAATATTTTCTACAACATTTTTATTATGTGATAACGTTTTTGGGCTCATTCCGTTTCCTGCCAACAAACTGTTTGGTTAAGGGCTATGGCATGCCTTGCTAAATATGATATTTACAACAAGGGGTGGTGAGGGACAGAGTCTCTGAATTAAGCAGAAAGCTCTCACCCAGTCAAGAGATCAGGGCTAGATCCAACACCGTTTTTTAGCTCACTGCACCATCCCAGTTTCAGAACCTGGCTGTATGCAAATTAGTCTGTTCCTGTCCCAGTGCATGATGGGAACAGGGCAAACCAAACTACAAAAGCCAATTCTTACACTGGGAAGGAAACAAGCTCCCGGGGACCGGTTTCTGGCATTACAGCCGTCTTCGGCCCGGTTTGCTTGAATCCTGATGGTGCAATGAGCAAGGGTCTCACATCTGAGAATACCCTTCCACACTTAGGGTGGACAAAAATATTTACAACAAGGGGTGGTGAGGGACAGAGTCTCTGAATTAAGCAGAAAGCTCTCACCCAGTCAAGAGATCAGGACTAGATCCAACACCGTTTTTTAGCTCACTGCACCATCCCAGTTTCAGAACCTGGCTGTATGCAAATTAGTCTGTTCCTGTCCCAGTGCATGATGGGAACAGGGCAAACCAAACTACAAAAGCCAATTCTTACACTGGGAAGGAAACAAGCTCCCGGGGACCTGTTTCTGGCATTACAGCCGTCTTCGGCCCGGTTTGCTTGAATCCTGATGGTGCAATGAGCAAGGGTCTCACATCTGAGAATACCCTTCCACGCTTAGGGTGGACAAAAATATTTACAACAAGGGGTGGTGAGGGACAGAGTCTCTGAATTAAGCAGAAAGCTCTCACCCAGTCAAGAGATCAGGGCTAGATCCAACACCGTTTTTTAGCTCACTGCACCATCCCAGTTTCAGAACCTGGCTGTATGCAAATTAGTCTGTTCCTGTCCCAGTGCATGATGGGAACAGGGCAAAACAAACTACAAAAGCCAATTCTTACACTGGGAAGGAAACAAGCTCCCGAGGACCGGTTTCTGGCATTACAGCCGTCTTCGGCCCGGTTTGCTTGAATCCTGATGGTGCAATGAGCAAGGGTCTCACATCTGAGAATACCCTTCCACGCTTAGGGTGGACAAAAATATTTACAACAAGGGGTGGTGAGGGTCAGAGTCTCTGAATTAGGCAGAAAGCTCTCACCCAGTCAAGAGATCAGGGCTAGATCCAACACCGTTTTTTAGCTCACTGCACCATCCCAGTTTCAGAACCTGGCTGTATGCAAATTAGTCTGTTCCTGTCCCAGTGCATGATGGGAACAGGGCAAACCAAACTACAAAAGCCAATTCTTGCACCATCCCAGTTCAGAACCTGGCTGTATGCAAACTAGTCTGTTCCTGTCCCAGTGATGATGGGAACAGGGCAAACCAAACTACAAAGCCAATTCTTACACTGGGAAGGAAACAAGCTCCCGGGGACCGGTTCTGCTTAACAGAGAAGGCTGAAATGCCAGAAACCGGTCCCCGGTAGCTTGTCTCCTTTCTGTGGGATGGGGCAGTGAGCTAAATAACGGTGTTGGATCAAGCCCTGATCTCTTGGACTGGGTGAGAGTCTGCTAATCAGAGACTCTGACCCTCACCACCCCTTTTTTGTAAATATTTTTGGCCCACCCTAAGGCTGTGGAAGGGTATACTCAGATGAGACCCTTTCTCAATGCATCCATCAGGATTCAAGCAAGCCGGGCCGAAGAAGGCTGAAATGCCAGAAACCGGTCCCCGGTAGCTTGTCTCCTTTCTGGTGAAGAATTGGCTTGGTAGTTTAGTCTGCCCTGTTCCCATGATGCACTGGGCCAGGGACAGACTGATTTGCATATAGCCAGGTTCTGAGCTGGGATGGGGCAGTGAGATAAATAACGGTGATGGATCAAGCCCTGATCTTTGGACTGGGTAAGAGTGGTCTGTTTAACTCAGACACTCTGTTCATCACCACCCCCTTTTTGTAAATCGTTTTTGGCCACTATAGGTGTGGCAGGGTATACTCAGACATGAGTCCCTTTCTCACTGCTCCATCAGGATTCAAGCAAGCCGGGCCGAAGAAGGATGAAATGCCAGAAACCGGTCCCCGGTAGCTTGTCTCCTTTCTGGTGGAGAATTGGCTTGGTAGTTTAGTCTGCCCCGTTCCCATGATGCACTGGGCCAGGGACAGACTGATTTGCATATAGCCAGGTTCTGAGCTGGGATGGGGCAGTGAGATAAATAACGGTGATGGATCAAGCCCTGATCTTAGGACTGGGTAAGAGTGGTCTGTTTAACTCAGACACTCTGTTCATCACCACCCCCTTTTTGTAAATCGTTTTTGGCCACTATAGGTGTGACAGGGTATACTCAGACATGAGTCCCTTTCTCACTGCTCCATCAGGATTCAAGCAAGCCGGGCCGAAGAAGGCTGAAATGCCAGAAACCGGTCCCCGGTAGCTTGTCTCCTTTCTGGTGAAGAATTGGCTTGGTAGTTTAGTCTGCCCTGTTCCCATGATGCACTGGGCCAGGGACAGACTGATTTGCATATAGCCAGGTTCTGAGCTGGGATGGGGCAGTGAGATAAATAACGGTGATAGATCAAGCCCTGATCTTTGGACTGGGTAAGAGTGGTCTGTTTAACTCAGACACTCTGTTCATCACCACCCCCTTTTTGTAAATCGTTTTTGCTAAATATGATAGCATATGCATGTATTTAAAATATATGTTGGAAAGTGAAAGCATGTGAACAACAAAGGAAACATGAAAAAGATCTAAAACGTACATACACCATCCTTTATAAAAGGGTTAAGAAATAATCTGCACACAATTGGATTCTTTCTTTTCAAAATGCAAAGAGTTGGTGATTCCAAATTAGAAAGTTATTTGCAGCGATGATTACATCTTTTGCTAAAAACAGCTTTTCAGCCTGTCAGGTATTCAAAAAATATCAGTGCTCAGTAATGAGTAGTATACCACATCCAAGATGCTGAGAATTTTAAAAGCAAGGCAAAAAGGAATTAAGAGTACATGAAAGCATATAAACGAGTGAGTTTGTTGCCATTCAAAACCTTCTTCTGACCTTCCTTCTATAGAAATGGCCATAGATTTACAAAAAGCAACAGAATCACACCACTCTGTTCCCATGGGGGGAAAATGATCTGATTGTCCAAAATGTATTGGTATGGAAGGAGCAGGGCTTCTTCACAGAAAACAAGTTTTTTGAGTGGAGAACAAAAGAGAAGAAAAGTGATTGCTAATATGGATTTGTGTAGTGTGTCCAGAATTGCACTGATGAAGTAACACATGTAAGATTGCAATCCCAGTATTACACCAAGAAATCTGCAACATGTGCAGCAATCGAGAAGAAACACTGGAAATGTTTGTGGATTTCTGACAATGGCCCATTTCCTCTCCTTCCTAGTAGTCCTTGTCTGGCCTTAAAGGCATCACTGTTTCTTCGATACAGGTTCAGAGTGGTCACGAATATTGAAATGACAAAAGTAAGGCAGACTGCCACATGCAGTGCCTAATTTGGATGTGTTTGATGTTGTGGAGCTTCAACACGCTACTAGAAATGGGCCTTACAGTAATCTTTGGAAGAACTAGCAGGGGAAGCAGTTAGTTACAGCCCATTGCTAATGAGCAGCACTCCAGTACTATGGCAGTTATCCTCTCTCCTGAGCGCAAAGCATCAGGAGAGGTTGCCACAGAGAGAAAGGAAGGGGTCACCCAAATACTTTTCCAGATCAGCTGAACTTAATCTAGCGATCAATGGGGCAATTATAAGTGTCACAACCAGTTTCCCTCACATCCAAGAACATTGGAAAAGTTACCCCATATTTATAGCATCAAAAGTATAGTATTGTGTTTAATAGGGTGAGAAATACAATATTTTACAAGTGGAAGATTAAAGAGTTCCAAAGTATTTGTGTTTTTTAACAGTGACTCTTGAAAATAATAAGTATTGTAATTACTTTGCAATTGGATATATTTGGTGAAGAAATTATCCCACAATCACACATTGAGGATCAAACGCACCTCCTACTGGGAAACATCGATCTAGCAGCACGAAAGTCAGAACCCTTGGCAGTGATAGCCCTTGACGCTGCCAAGGCATTCGATAAAGTCTGCTGGAAATACCTCTGGGTAGTCCTTGAAATAATGGGGTTTGGGCCACTTTTTATCAGTACACTACAGAATTGTTACAGGGGAGCCTCAGCTAGGATCATTTTAAATGGAACATTAACATCAGTCTTTAATATCAAGCAGGGAACCAGGCAGGGCTGCCCTATCTCGCCGCTATTGTTCAATTTATACATTGAACCTTTGGCACAGGCAATAAGGCTTGACCCTATTATAGCACCCTTTCAATCTGGACAGTATATTTCCAAACTGGCTCTCTACGCAGACGACTTGATCCTATATACAAGAGACCCAGCTATAGCCATACCCCGGATAGAGGAATTGACAGCAGAGTTTGGAGCACTGTCCGGCTATAAGGTGAATAGATCTAAGACGGAGGTTATGTGTTGGAATCTAGATCATTGGGCAGGAGTGGAGAGCTCGGAGTTCAGATATTTGGGGATCTATATAGTGAAGGAATTAGATAGGATCCCTAAAATAAACTTAGACAGAACTACTAAGGAAATAGACCGTTTGTTCAGTAGGTGGAAAAATCTCCCATTGACAATATACGGGAAAGTGAATTTGGTAAAAATGGTGGTTCTCCCAAAGCTTACATATCTTTTCTCTACTATACCGCTACTATTCCCCAAAAAAGATGTAAAAAGGATACAGGGCAAGATTGGGAGTTTTGTGTGGGGGAATAAAGGGACACGCTTATCCTGGAAAAAACTCAGAAGAAGATTATTAAAAGGTGGTTTAGCCCTCCCCGATATCAGCCTTTATGTTGTTGCTTTTCAGTTTAAGAGTCTCCGCACGTTACTTACTAGGCCAGACGATTCACCCTGGGGCAAATTATTGCAGGAAATGGTTAGAATCGAAGGGAGGAATGACGAATTTATGTATAAGTTCGGTTCCCCAAGATACTTCAAGAGGGTTCGTTTAAAGATTCTAAAAACAGCCCTGGAGACATGGTACAGGATAAGGGTAGGATGTGGAATTGGGTATTATTCAGCCTCATCTCCAATCTGGGACTCACCTGGTACCCCGGACTGCTTAAAAGATGCCCTGGCTGTACCCATCCAAAGAGCTGGGATAATGAAGTGGGAGGAGTTAATGGATGAGGATGGGATACACTCATGGGAGTATTTGAGGGCCAAGGTTGGGGTAGATATGTCTAGGTTTAAATATCTTCAACTAGTGTCTTGGCATACAGCGGAAGTGGAAGAGATGGGGAACAATGAGGTAGTAGAAAGGCTTATTCGATCATCTACACCAATCTCTAAAGAAATCTCAGTTTGGTATCAGCAATTAATAAAAGGAGATGATACAGGGATACCAGCGGCAGAAGGGGTTTGGAACAACTCCGAACTGGCTATGCAGGCAGAGGATATGTTAGAACCATCTTTGAAGATCTTGTACAAACATATAAAGCCTGCATGTTTAAAAAAAAAACATTTCTTTGTAGTGAATAGACTTTACTACACCCCCTACAAAATCGGGAAATTTGCCCCTACACCCCCACCGAAATGTCCAAGATGTCAGGAATTGTTGGCCAACGATATACATATGTTTTTTGATTGCAAAGAGCTAGATCAATTCTGGACTGAGATAGGACAGGCTCTTTCAGGACTTTTTAGCTCTGTGATTAAAGTCAATCTCTCCCTAGTGTTTTTTGGGGACGATGGCCTGTCTTTTCAGTCAGCTACAAGTTTGGAAAAAGGGCTCCTCCTATATCTGATATTGCTGGCTAGGAGAGAGATCTGTAGGAGGTGGAAGGACCACATATCCCCGAGTAGTGAGGAGTGGTTAAGATCAGCAATTAGTATGGCCCGGTTGGAATACGAAAGGGTGGAGGAGAAGCTGCTTAACATCTGGCATCCCTTTATAAGATGGGGAAGGGACTTAAGACTGATTCGGACACTCCTATGATTACACCATGTCCCCGGTACTAAAGGGGAGGAGGTCTGGTGACCCAAGTAAAAGTGGTCAGCCCGGTGGCCCCTAGAGATGGAATATGGCTGTAAAGGTTCCACAGAAACTTGACACGGTGAGATGAGGAGTAAAAAAAAAAAAAAAAAAAAAAAAAAGAAATTATCCCACAATCCTCATATGCAAATTAGTTACTAAGGATTGTCCCATTCATTTCCTCTTGTTCTGTTTGAATCTAATATTCCTCCATAATTTCTTATTATGATAACAAAACTTTGAAGCAGATTAGTCGCAAATGACTGATGATAATAGATTGGACAGACAAGTACATTAATTGCTCCATTGTGCTGGCACAATATTTATTCGAAAACTGATAACATTCTAATACTTGATAATATTTTAACATTTTTAAGATATTTTGCTAAAAGCTTCTCAAGCAAAAAACCTACTTCCTTTTTTTTATTTTTTATTTAAAATTTTTGATGGCACACATCATACAACAATTTGTCATTTACATAAACAGAGATCACAATGCACAATGCACAAAATAACCCAAATAATTACTGTATATAAAAAATTATAAGCCAAACACACATTCAGGTGGAAAACTTGAACAAGCCTTATAGATTATTAACCAAGGGATACCCTTACTCTCTCTTTCCAACAATATATAGGATTCCAAATTTTTAATCCCAGTTTTCTAGTTCTTTTACCCTTCCTGGCGTATATACCTTTTTCAAGGTTAAATATCCCCAATAACAAAGCAATCCATTGTTGTGTTGTGGGGGGAGTAGGGTCCCGCCATGCTCTAGCGATTAATAGTCTGTACACTGCCATCGCTAGAAATATAAATTCAGTATTATCTTCCCTATATCCCCTAACCCCTAGCATGATAACCGTTGGTGTTAAACTCTCATTTACACCCAGAGTATGCCTCATAAAATCTTCAATCCCCTTTCGTAAATTCTCTAATTGGGGACAAAGTGCAAAAATATGGATACTGTCTGCTACTGGAGCATTGCAATGAAAACAAGTTGTCCCTGTGGTCGCCCCCCACTGTGCAATGCGGTCCGGCGTGTGATAGAGTTGAAATACAGTTTTAAAGTGCTGCGATTGAAGAGGAGCAGAACACAGCACAGAACATCCTAACTCAAGTGAATCCAGGAAAAGTTGACTCTGTACGCCTAGTTTCCCTGCCCATTTATCTCCAAATTTCTCAGTATCGTCTTTTTTTAAGCCTGCTAGACTAGCATAAAAGAATCGTATAGAACACTCTCCCCCCTGAGCTAGGGATTCCATAAGGTTACACTTCCGAAATCCACATTCTCCCCCCTTTTTCTTACCCAGGAAACTCCTGATTTGCAGATACTTAAAAAAACTATTTCTTGAAATGCCATATTTTCCCATCAAGTCTGAAAATTGTAATATATTCCCATCCATTCCCATCAAATCCCCTATTCTTTTTAAGCCTTGCATATCCCATTCCGCCATTATAGAATCCGAAAATATCAAGGGGGGTAGTGTTCTGTTCCTGTATAATCTAGTATACCTATTGTATCTTCCTAGTCCGCATTTCTTTGCTACTGCTATCCAAATGTTATATGCAGCTTTAACTGTTTTAAATCGTGTATGCTTATAGTAAAGGAAATCAGCGTGATTTAGGAAAGCGTTTGCGGCATCTGCCCCCATTACAATAGAATATACCATTGTCGAGCAAGATCTAACATTCAACTCTAAATTATCTGCCCCCAGCAAACCCTGGGCGTTTTGTAGTACAGATGCCCAATAATACAGCCTGAAGTCTGGGACCCCCCACCCTCCTCTAACCCTTGGTAGCGTCATAAACTTATAGGCCCTTCTCGTTTTCCCATAAGACCATATAAATTTATTAAGTATTGATTCTAGTTTACTAAACCAGATTGATTAAAAAAAAAGAGGAATAGTGCGAAAGAAATAAAGGAATTTAGGGAGAATAATCATTTTTATCACATTTGTACGTCCTACTAGCGTAAGTTTAAGCTTATCAATTCTGGCCAAGTCTGCACTTACATCTTTAATTAAAGGAGAAATATTCCGTCCTACCACTGTGTCCAAATTGGGTGATATCTCAACTCCTAAATACGTTGCTGCGGGAACCACCCGAATATTGTTATATAGGACCATTGCGTTTTTAATGATTTGTGTTTTTGCGCTGTTTAATTTATACCCGGATATTCTTCCAAATTTGCTAGCCTCCAACTCGACCTCCTCCATTGCTTTGGCTGGGTCTGGAGTGATTATGGCAACGTCATCTGCGTATGCTAGTACATTAACCTCCACTCCATTCGACATAAGTGGTGGGATATTTGGGTTAGATTTTAAATAACGCAGATATGGGTCCATATATAATGCGAAAAGGAGGGGAGAGCTAGGACAACCTTGCCTAGTGCCTCTTTTAATTTGTACAGGTGCCGTTAAGTCTCGATTTATTTTAATTCTGGCTGTAGGTGCCTTGTAAAGAACCTGAATTGCCCTTATAAATTTATCGCCAAAACCATATACTTTCATTATTTCCCATAAGTATGACCAAGCAACCCTATCAAAAGCCTTCTCGGCGTCAAGGAACATGGCTGCCAGCAGACCACCAATAACCTCCATAGCATCAAAGCAAGTAATTACTGTTCGAACATGTGTAGTGGTACCTTTTCCTGGAATAAATCCATGTTGCTCTGGTGCGACTAGTTTTTCAATGACGGTAGACAGCCTTGTTGCCAGAATTTTAGAATATAATTTCACATCCGCATTCATAAGGGCAATTGGTCTATACGACCCTGGGGCTGTAGAAGGCTTGCCCTTTTTAAGAATGCCAATGATCTCAGTGCCCCCCCCATGAATCTGGGACTGAGACTTCCCTCTGTGCTTGTAAAAGGGTATCTAAAAGCTCTGCACTTATAGAAGAAAAAAATGTTTTATAAAATTCAATTGGAATGAGATCTGGTCCTGCGGCTTTAGATGATGGGAGTTCCAATAGTGCTGATGCTACTTCCTCTATTGTTATATCGGACTCTAGCTTAATCTGATCTTCTATTTCCAACATATCTAGCTGTAAATTTCCCAAGTAATCTCTTATTTCAATACTTATTTCCTCAGAACCCATCCTATTGTCGCTGTCATATAAATTCGTGTAGTATTCCCAGAATTCATTCCTTATACCATTAGAATCTAATATCACATTTCCTAAATTATCTACCATGCTTTTAATATCTTCAGCATTAGTTTTCTGCCTCGTCCTAACAGCAAGGATGTGCCCCACCTTCTCACTGTATTCAGACACCTGTTCCTTTTTTGCGAGGTAGTTTACGGCTGTTCTATTTGTAACCATTTCAGCAATGTCATTCTTTAAAACCATTATTTCTAATATTTTTGATCCAGTGGACTCCCAGCTATAATCAATCTATTAAGTTCTGCTTCTGCAGCCAAAAGTGAGTTCATCTGCTGTTCAGACTTCTCTCTTTCAACTTTCCGTCGAAATGATGTAAAACTAATCGTCTCGCCTCTTATTCATGCTTTAAAAGCATCCCAGATATTACCACTGCTTGTGCTACCCTTATTATTAAGCCAAAATTCGGTTATCCATTTCGTCATATGCTTACAGTAGCTCTCATCTTTTAACAGCACTCTTTCAAATGTCCATTTATACACCTTTCTGCTTATTCCATTAAGGTTCAATGTCAATAACAATGGATTATGATCTGACATCATACGTGGTAGCTTCGTAATAGATGCATTAGATAACAACACGTTAGAAATTAAGAAATAATCTAATCTAACAGTAATTCTATGGGGCGCTGAAAAAAAAGTGTCCCTATCGCTCACTGGATTCAAATTTGCCCATACATCTGATAAAGCATTATGTGTAGCCAGATCTACTATCGCCTTATGTACCTTCTTCTTACGCCCAGTATAACCATGATTCCTTTGAAGCTCTACGCTGGCCGGTCGATTAATATTAAAATCCCCACAACATACGATAGGATCCACCCAAGTTGTCAATTCCTGGTCCAAAAATTCAAATATATCTGGTTCATCGGCTGTTGAGCCATAGACTGAGACCAAAGTAAATCTAGCTCCTCTGAACACTACTTCCACAATGACCCATCTTCCCCACTTATCAACCTTCTTCCTAATCACCATACACTCTCTCCCCCTTCCCAAGATTGCCACCCCCGTGTTTTTGAAGCTTGTGTAGTATAAGCGAATACTTCGAACCCCAGCTGTCCTAACAAGAAACCTTTACCTCCCTCAACGTGGGTCTCTTGGAGACAGATCAGATCTGGATTTAATGCCTTACAGAAAGCAGAGACCCTTAATCTCTTCTGGAGATCGTTAAGGCCACACACATTCATTGATATAATTCTACATGCCATTAAAAATTTCAAGAATTATATCCGTCCTACTCTCCCAATTTCCTCTTTCTCTCTTTGTTTCCTTTGTTTCCTTGTTCCACCATATACTTAAAATCAATACCAACTTTTTGCAAGAGCTCTGTATGTAAACTACTACAAGTGATGTGTGCCATTTCCCCCCCCCTTGTGTTCCCACCCTTCTCCACCCCGGACTAACCCTCCCCCACCCTCCCCTACAGGCAAATAGGTCAAGCATGACCTATGTGTGATCGCCAGAGAATCAGCGGTCGCCACTTCTCCCCACCTTCATACCTCCCTCTATGCCAAATAAACAGCTACAATATTCTGGTTAACTCTCCTTATACCCCAAAACTTCAATCATAAAGGCCTTTGCTTTAATTTCGGAAAAAAAGAACTTAACCTGACTTTTAGTTACTATTTTCAGCTTTGCTGGATACAGAAGGTAGGCTTCTGAACCCAGAGATTGTATACTCGGAATCAGCTGCCTCAATCTCCATCTACGCTCTACCGTAGCATGGCAAAAATCGGGCCTTGCAAAGAATGAAACGTTATTGAAAGACTTTCTTGACTCAGGTTTAGCCTTATCTAGGATCAGCCGTCTTAGCAGGAAATTCCCAACAAAAATCAAAATTGCCCTTGGTTTACCCCCTTGGGCTCCTTCCTGCCCTCTTTTGAAAAACGGAAAGCGATGGGCTCTTTGGATTTCATGTTCCCATTGCCATGATGTTAGTTCTGGGAAAGCCCCTTTTAACAAATTTACCACAAACATTCTAATGTCCCCTCCTTCCAGTCCTTCTTCTATTCCTAGCAGTCTGATGTTATTTCGACGCTGTCTATTCTCGAAATCCTCGAGCTTCCAGTTTACATCTTCAGCCACCTTCTGGTGCTCTTCCTTATATGATTTAATCTCTCTCAGATCGTCCTCCACTTTCCCAGTTCTTTCTTCCACGTGTGCCACCCTTTCCGTCATCTCGTCCTGCCTTTGACTTATCTTCCTCAGTTTGTTCTGGACCTTTCTAGCCTCATGTCTAGCTCTCCTACTTTTCCCTCTAGCCTCGGATTGCATCAATTTCAGAGTGTTAAATAATAGGTCCAGAGTAACGGGTGGTTGTGGTTGTGTGGGCTGCAAGGATCCCTGCTCTCCAATCATTGTAGCCGGGCTATCCTGCTCTAAAAAAGAGAATGTGGTAGTAGAGTAATCCCAGGCTAGCTTTTTAGTGGGGTCTGTAGTGCTGCTTGCTGAAGATGGTTTTCTTCTGGATAATCGCTTTTTTTGAGTAAATTTCTGAACCGGAGAGCTACTACCTGTATCTCCTCCAGTTGACTCATCAGAACTCTCTCCGGTAGGAAGCGATTGTGACTGGGAGTCTTCTTCTACCGAGTAAAACCTCTCCGCAGAGGCTGCCTCAGATATAAAGTGCAATCCAGTGGAGTTGGAAGTAGAAGCTGAGGATTCAGCACCTGATTTAGCTCCTTCTCTTTCCGAATTTAACTCTACTTCATTCTCCCATAGTGGAGGCATTGCTTGTGCAACAACATCTGATACCAGACCATTCGCTAATCCTGTATCACAATCCGTAGATTTTATCAAGCAGCCATCATTGTCTGGTAATTGTACAATCAAAGCGCTAACTTCAAGCACTTCATTACCAACCTTGTGCAGTGAAAGATGCTCTCCTGGTCTCATTTTGAGTGAGAGTTGTGTAGGAACTGAAGTGGCCACTGCGGTACTCTCACCTGCTGCATCTCTCTCTATCGCCTGACTTGCAGCGCTATCAGTTGATGCAGGCATCGCTCCAGCCGGCTTCCCTGCAGCGGGTCTTTCTCCTTGTTGCTTAGTTACCGCTATTCCAGCGTCCGCGCTGGCGCCCTTCACTGCTTTCTCTCCCTCTCCCGATGCCGGCGTCAAACCATGGACTGCGCTGACAAGATCCGCGTCTACTTTAGCTTCCGTGGCAACTGTAGCAGCGGACACTGGGCGAGCATCAGACTTGGTTACAATCTTACCGCTGCAAGTCCCGCCCGGATTCGAAGGTATATTTGAAAAACTCTCCGTCACCGATGGTTGGCGCATAGCACTCTCTTTTGTCTTCTTAGAGTTTCCACCGTCTTTAGCCGAGGCTAAATTGTCGCCACTCGGTTTTCTCAGAGTTGGTTTTTTAGGAATAGCACCGGCTTTCTGTGCCGCGGTCTGTGATACTTTTGTATCCATCTTTGTTTCTTGTTTGATGTCTTGTCTCGTATCGGTCTTGACTTTCTCTTTAGCATTTGGGGCTTTGTCGGTTTCACCGAGCTTCCCGCTTTTATTTTCTTTGCCTTCTTTTGCATCATTTGCTCGTAGCAACCTCGGCGGCATTTTAAACCAAGATTTCAGAATCAGCTTGGTACTTGCTGTAATGTTCCTCCAAAGCCTCAGGGCAATCCGTTTCGTTATACTTAATTCTTCAGAAAGGACACTGGCGTCTTTCCTGCAACTCCTGTTGCAATGAAGCTGTATATTATGCTGTAAAGTACTCCTTCCCAAACCAGGTTCCAGCATTGATTCCGTCAACCATTTGGCCTGTGGCAGGGAGAAGTGAAATGTGCGACTTACTCGCTAAAACCCTCAGCGGCCATCTTGCCCCCTGCGACCACGACACAAAAAACCTACTTCCAGGGAAATATGCACTCTTCAAATTTAAAGAGTCAGCATCGAAGATGAGTCCGTGCATGACAACTATTAGAAATGAGAGGACATGGTGAAAGAACCATGTAAGAGTATGGAATGTATAGATGGAGGAAATTAGGTAAGGATGCGAGAGAATTCACATGCGTCAAAGAGAATATGGGTAACATTTATCTGGTGTTACTTAGTTGTGAAAACTGATTTGAGATTGCCAATTGTCAGTAATAGAAAACAAAATAAAACTACAGAACAGGTTTAAAAATAGGCACAGTACTGCATGGGAGACAATCCATCAATTGGTCACTGAGATGGGAAAACTTGACATATATCAAGCACCAAAACTGAAGTAATGATAGAAATGAGAAAGCAACTCCTGAAGATTGTATGATTGGAAGGTGATTGGAAAATAAAAATTAATTAATTAGAAATCATGGTACATATTAAGATATGTATGTCACCTGTAAAAGAAAATTATTATTTGAAATTTACTGGTACACAATTTAATAAAAAACAAAAATAAATTGTTGTAGATGGCCAAAGCAATGTAATGCAATGATAATCTTTATTCTCAGTGCGTTTCATTATGTGGCACCTGCAGTCATCTAGCTTTTATTCTCGAACATAGGGGATCTGTCTTTTATTTTTTTAAATGGAGAAGTCCAAAGTGCATGAAAAAGTAAACAAATAGGGGCCAATAAGGAGGATGATATTTTCACTATTGATATATTTCAGATTGATACAACATTAAAACGACTTCTAAGAACCTTTTTGAATTTACAATTTATTGGAGTGCAATTCGATTGTTCAGCAAGAGTTTCAATACAAGTGTTGGATCTTTTATCTTCTGACCTGGACATATTACCCAAGGGTGGATGGTCATGGTATTACAGGTTCAATTCAATGAGTCAGTGGCTGATTTTCTTTTTTGATGCTCTTTTCAATTACTCTTCCTTTCTGAATAACATGTTATTCACTAATTTCAAATGGTCATAATATTTTCTACAACATTTTTATTATGTGATAAAGTTTTTGGGCTCATTCCGTTTCCTGCCAACAAACTGTTTGGTTAAGGGCTATGGCATGCCTTGCTAAATATGATAGCATATGCATGTATTTAAAATATATGTTGGAAAGTGAAAGCATGTGAACAACAAAGGAAACATGAAAAAGATCTAAAACGTACATACACCATCCTTTATAAAAGGGTTAAGAAATAATCTGCACACAATTGGATTCTTTCTTTTCAAAATGCAAAGAGTTGGTGATTCCAAATTAGAAAGTTATTTGCAGCGATGATTACATCTTTTGCTAAAAACAGCTTTTCAGCCTGTCAGGTATTCAAAAAATATCAGTGCTCAGTAATGAGTAGTATACCACATCCAAGATGCTGAGAATTTTAAAAGCAAGGCAAAAAGGAATTGAGAGTACATGAAAGCATATAAACGAGTGAGTTTGTTGCCATTCAAAACCTTCTTCTGACCTTCCTTCTATAGAAATGGCCATAGATTTACAAAAAGCAACAGAATCACACCACTCTGTTCCCATGGGGGGAAAAGGATCTGATTGTCCAAAATGTATTGGTATGGAAGGAGCAGGGCTTCTTCACAGAAAACACGTTTTTTGAGTGGAGAACAAAAGAGAAGAAAAGTGATTGCTAATATGGATTTGTGTAGTGTGTCCAGAATTGCACTGATGAAGTAGCACACGTAAGATTGCAATCCCAGTATTACACCAAGAAATCTGCAACATGTGCAGCAATCGAGAAGAAACACTGGAAATGTTTGTGGATTTCTGACAATGGCCCATTTCCTCTCCTTCCTAGTAGTCCTTGTCTGGCCTTAAAGGCATCACTGTTTCTTCGATACAGGTTCAGAGTGGTCACGAATATTGAAATGACAAAGGTAAGGCAGACTGCCACATGCAGTGCCTAATTTGGATGTGCTTGATGTTGTGGAGCTTCAACACTCTACTAGAAATGGGCCTTACAGTAATCTTTGGAAGAACTAGCAGGGAAAGCAGTTAGTTACAGCCCATTGCTAATGAGCAGCACTCCAGTACTATGGCAGTAATCCTCTCTCCTGAGCACAAAGCATCAGGAGAGGTTGCCACAGAGAGAAAGGAAGGGGACACCCAAATACTTTTCCAGATCAGCTGAACCTAATCTAGCGATCAATGGGACAATTATAAGTGTCACAACCAGTTTCCCTCACATCCAAGAACATTGGAAAAGTTACCCCATATTTATAGCATCAAAAGTATAGTATTGTGTTTAATAGAGTGAGAAATACAATATTTTACAAGTGGAAGATTAAAGAGTTCCAAAGTATTTGTGTTTTTTAACAGTGACTCTTGAAAATAATAAGTATTGTTATTACTTTGCAATTGGATATATTTGGTGAAGAAATTATCCCACAATCCTCATATGCAAATTAGTTACTAAGGATTGTCCCATTCATTTCCTCTTGTACTGTTTGAATCTAATATTCCTCCATAATTTCTTATTATGATAACAAAACTTTGAAGCAGATTAGTCGCAAATGACTGATGATAATAGATTGGACAGACATGTACATAAATTGCTCCATTGTGCTGGCACAATATTTATTCGAAAACTGATAACATTCTAATACTTGATAATATTTTAACATTTTTAAGATATTTTGCTAAAAGCTTCTCAAGCAAAAAACCTACTTCCAGGGAAATATGCACTCTTCAAATTTAAAGAGTCAGCATCGAAGATGAGTCCGTGCATGACAACTATTAGAAATGAGAGGACATGGTGAAAGAACCATGTAAGAGTACGGAATGTATAGATGGAGGAAATTAGGTAAGGATGCGAGAGAATTCACATGTGTCAAAGAGAATATGGGTAACATTTATCTGGTGTTACTTTGTTGTGAAAACTGATTTGAGATTGCCAATTGTCAGTAATAGAAAACAAAATAAAACTACAGAACAGGTTTAAAAATAGGCACAGTACTGCATGGGAGACAATCCATCAATTGGTCACTGAGGTGGGAAAACTTGACAGATATCAAGCACCAAAACTGAAGTAATGATGGAAATGGGAAAGCAACTCCTGAAGATTATATGATTGAAAGGCGATTGGATAATAAAAATTAATTAATTAGAAATCATGGTACATATTAAGATATGTATGTCACCTGTGAAAGAAAATTATTATTGGAAATTTACTGGTACACAATTTATTAAAAAACAAAAATAAATTGTTGTAGATGGCCAAAGCAATGTAATGCAATGATAATTTTTGTTCTCAGTGTGTTTCATTATGTGACACCTGCTGTCATCTAGCTTTTATTCTCGAACATAGGGGATCTGTCTTTTATTTCCAAATGGAGTAGTCAAAAGTGCATGAAAAAGTAAACAAACAGGGGCCAATAAGGAGGATGATATTTTCACTATTGATATATTTCAGATTGATACAACATTAAAACGACTTCTAAGAACCTTTGTGAATTTACAATTTATTTGAGTGCAATTCGATTGTTCAGCAAGAGTTTCAATACAAGTGTTGGATCTTTTATTTTTTGACCTGGACATATTACCCAAGGGTGGATGGTCATGGTATTACAGGTTCAATTCAATGAGTCAGTGGCGGAGTTTCTTTTTTGATGCTCTTTTCAATTACTCTTCCTTTCTGAATAACATGTTATTCACTAATTTCAAATGGTCATAATATTTTCTACAACATTTTTATTATGTGATAACGTTTTTGGGCTCATTCCGTTTCCTGCCAACAAACTGTTTGGTTGAGGGCTATGGCATGCCTTGCTAAATATGATAGCATATGCATGTATTTAAAATATATGTTGGAAAGTGAAAGCAAGTGAACAACAAAGGAAACATGAAAAAGATCTAAAACGTACATACACCATCCTTTATAAAAGGGTTAAGAAATAATCTGCACACAATTGGATTCTTCTTTTCAAAATGCAAAGAGTTGGGTATTCCAAATTAGAATGTTATCTGCAGCGATGATTACATCTTTTGCTAAAAACAGCTCCTTTTCAGCCTGTCAGGAATTCAAAAAATATCAGTGCTCAGTAATGAGTAGTATACCACATCCAAGATGCTGAGAATTTGAAAAGGAAGGCAAAAAGGAATTGAGAGTACATGAAAGCATATAAATGAGTGAGTTTGTTGCCATTCAAAACCTTCTTCTGACCTTTCCTTCTATAGAAATGCCCCTAGATTTACAAAAAGCAACAGAATCACACCACTCTGTAGCCATGGTGGGAAAAGGATCTGATTGTCCAAAATGTATTGGTATGGAAGGAGCAGGGCTTCTTCACAGAAAACACGTTTTTTGAGTGGAGAACAAAAGAGAAGAAAAGTGATTGCTAATATGGATTTGTATAGTGTGTCCAGAATTGCACTGATGAAGTAGCACACGTAAAGATTGCAACCCCAGTATTACACCAAGAAATGTGCAACATGTGCAGCAATCGAGAAGAAACACTGGAAATGTTTGTGGATTTCTGACAATGGACCATTTCCTCTCCTTCCTAGTAGTCCTTGTCTGGCCTTAAAGGCATCACTGTTTCTTCGATACAGGTTCAGAGTGGTCACGAATATTGAAATGACAAAAGTAAGGCAGACTGCCACATGCAGTGCCTAATTTGGATGTGTCTGATGTTGTGGAGCTTCAACACTCTACTAGAAATGGGCCTTACAGTAATCTTTGGAAGAACTAGCAGGGGAAGCAGTTAGTTACAGCCCATTGCTAATGAGCAGCACTCCAGTACTATGGCAATAATCCTCTCTCCTGAGCGCTAAGCATCAGGAGAGGTTGCCACAGAGAGAAAGGAAGGGATCACCCAAATCCTTTTCCAGATCAGCTGAACTTAATCTAGCGATCAATGGGGCAATTATAAGTGTCACAACCAGTTTCCCTCACATCCAAGAACATTGGAAAAGTTACCCCATATTTATAGCATCAAAAGTATAGTATTGTGTTTAAGAGGGTGAGAAATACAATATTTTACAAGGGGAAGATTAAAGAGTTCCAAAGTATTTGTGTTTTTTAACAGTGACTCTTGAAAATAATAAGTATTGTTATTACTTTGCAATTGGATGAATTTGGTGAAGAAATTATCCCACAATCCTCATATGTAAATTAGTTACTAAGGATTGTCCCATTCATTTCCTCTTGTTCTGTTTGAATCTAATATTCCTCCATAATATCTTATTATGATAACAAAACTTTGAAGCAGATTAGTCGCAAATGACTGATGATAATAGATTGCACAGACATGTACATAAATTGCTCCATTGTGCTGGCACAATATTTATTCGAAAACTGATAACATTCTAATACTTGATAATATTTTAACATTTTTAAGATATTTTGCTAAAAGCTTCTCAAGCAAAAAAACTACTTCCAGGGAAATATGCACTCTTCAAATTTAAAGAGTCAGCATCGAAGATGAGTCCGTGCATGACAACTATTAGAAATGAGAGGACATGGTGAAAGAACCATGTAAGAGTACGGAATGTATAGATGGAGGAAATTAGGTAAGGATGCGAGAGAATTCACATGCGTCAAAGAGAATATGGGTAACATTTATCTGGTGTTACTTAGTTGTGAAAACTGATTTGAGATTGCCAATTGTCAGTAATAGAAAACAAAATAAAACTACAGAACAGGTTTAAAAATAGGCACAGTACTGCATGGGAGACAATCCATCAATTGGTCACTGAGATGGGAAAACTTGACAGATATCAAGCACCAAAACTGAAGTAATGATGGAAATGGGAAAGCAACTCCTGAAGATTGTATGATTGAAAGGTGATTGGAAAATAAAAATTAATTAATTAGAAATCATGGTACATATTAAGATATGTATGTCACCTGTGAAAGAAAATTATTATTTGAAATTTACTGGTACACAATTTATTAAAAAACAAAAATAAATTGTTGTAGATGGCCAAAGCAATGTAATGCAATGATAATCTTTGTTCTCAGTGTGTTTCATTATGTGACACCTGCTGTCATCTAGCTTTTATTCTCGAACATAGGGGATCTGTCTTTTATTTCCAAATGGAGAAGTCCAAAGTGCATGAAAAAGTAAACAAACAGGGGCCAATAAGGAGGATGATATTTTCACTATTGATATATTTCAGATTGACACAACATTAAAACGACTTCTAAGAACCTTTGTGAATTTACAATTTATTGGAGTGCAATTCGATTGTTCAGCAAGAGTTTCAATACAAGTGTTGGATCTTTTATTTTCTGACCTGGACATACTACCCAAGGGTGGATGGTCATGGTATTACAGGTTCAATTCAATGAGTCAGTGGCCGATTTTCTTTTTTGATGCTCTTTTCAATTACTCTTCCTTTCTGAATAACATGTTATTCACTAATTTCAAATGGTCATAATATTTTCTACAACATTTTTATTATGTGATAACGTTTTTGGGCTCATTCCGTTTCCTGCCAGCAAACTGTTTGGTTAAGGGCTATGGCATGCCTTGCTAAATATGATAGCATATGCATGTATTTAAAATATATGTTGGAAAGTGAAAGCATGTGAACAACAAAGGAAACATGAAAAAGATCTAAAACGTACATACACCATCCTTTATAAAAGGGTTAAGAAATAATCTGCACACAATTGGATTCTTCTTTTCAAAATGCAAAGAGTTGGTGATTCCAAATTAGAAAGTTATTTGCAGCGATGATTACATCTTTTGCTAAAAACAGCTCCTTTTCAGCCTGTCAGGTATTCAAAAAATATCAGTGCTCAGTAATGAGTAGTATACCACATCCAAGATGCTGAGAATTTGAAAAGCAAGGCAAAAAGGAATTGAGAGTACATGAAAACATGAGTGAGTTTGTTGCCATTCAAAACCTTCTTCTGACCTTTCCTTCTATAGAAATGGCCCTAGATTTACAAAAAGCAACAGAATCACACCACTCTGTTGCCATGGTGGGAAAAGGATCTGATTGTCCAAAATGTATTGGTATGGAAGGAGCAGGGCTTCTGGAAAGGGGCGACCACTCGGTCCCCCCGCACGTATGGCAGAGTACCACGATCCCCCCGGGAAGCCATCTTGGGCGGGAAGCGTGTCTCGGCTGGTATGCCCGAAGCGGCGTAGCCGGGGCGCGCTTTTTCCCGCCCTAGAGTGGGCTGGCCTAGACACTGACGCGGCTGGCCACGCCCTCGGGGCAGGCAGGGGCGGGTTTACGCCCGCCCTGAAGACGGATAAAAGGGGACGCAAGACCAGAAGGCATCTTCTTGTTCCTGTGCTCTGAAGCTGCACCTCCTCGCTGCACGTGAGCTCGAGACGGAACGAAGAGCCAATTTTGAGCGTTTTAATCTTTCTTTTGTCTTACAGATACTCTGTCGGAGAAATGCCCAAGAAAGGCGGAAAGAGAATGACGACTGAACAGATGCTTCGGGTCCTCATGAAGGAGATGACCGAGCTGAAGAAGCGGGTGGCGGAGAGAGAGGGGGAAGGGGGGCCGGAACGTCCTTCGGCTGGAGCAGCCTCAGGAGGGAGAGCCAAGAGGCCAAGGAGGGGACCAGCTGGGGGAGACGTCCCGGTTCCCCGTACCCCGCTCGAAGCGCCAACCCCAGTACCCGTGGAGGGGAATCCGATTCCCGTGGTGGTCACCCCGGTGTCCAATGAAGATATGCCGCCCGAGCTGGCAGCACAACTTGCAGCGTGGTTGGGCGAAAGTAGTGAGGGCGCCACGGCTGTCGACGCGCAGGCGCTGATGAAGCAATTGCGCGAGAAACGGGATGCAGCCAAGGTGTCCGCGCCGGCTGCAGTAGTTGACAAGCCACAAGGGACGATTACGACCGCAGAGGCAGCGTCCGGTGCAGGTAAGCGGCCATTGCCGATTGCGAGGGATGAGTCAGCACCCTCTCGTAGAGAAAGGTTGGGTCAACATGTGCCTTTGGCCATTAAAGAGAAGATTTGGGCGGGGGAATATGTGAACATCTTCTCGTTGCTTGTTGATCATTATGAGGTGGAGCATGTTAAGGGCCAGAAAGACCTCATGCATCCGAGTGTTTGGCGCACAAAAATGGCCGCCTTTAAAGTGAATGAGAATATTGGCAATTGGGGCAAAGCATGGGGGATTTTTACGTCGATCTTGGGGGAACGTAGGCCCGAGTTGCTTTCCGAGTTGCCGACCTATCAGTCGCGAATCATGGGGTACTCGACGTCACACCAGGGTAACCATTGGTTCTGCTACGATAATCTTTTTAGAAAGGCTAAAGAGCATAATAAAAGCTTAACCTGGGATTGTTACGATTCTTTGACATGGGATAAAATGAAGGAGACAGGTATGTTGAAAATGCCATTGGTAGGGAGTAATGTTGGCGAATCCTCCCGCCAATATGCGGGGACGCCCTTTCGATCAGGTACGGGTACCGACGATTACTCGAGACCTGCCAGCAATACAGGGAAAAGGGGGTTCTGCTGGAATTTCAACAGAGGTAAATGTACTAGGCCCCAGGGATCGTGTAAATTTAAACACGAATGTAGTGGGTGCGGGTCGTCCCATCCTGAGTCCACGTGCAGAGCCAAAACGGGTGATAACGGCGGTAGAGGAGGCGCCAAACAGGTCTAACATAGTCCGAGGGGCGCCTTTACCTACCCCGATTGATACCTTGGCGATGATTCCCTGGCTCAGTGAATACCCGGATCGTACTTCTGCTGGGGTGCTGCGGAACGGGTTTTCGTATGGTTTCCGCATCCCAGTAGGGGACTTTCAGGGTGTGGAGAAGTGTAAAAATCAACTTTCGGTCCTGCAGCATACGACCGTGGTACAGGATAAGATCCGGAAAGAGGTTAGTCGAGGTCGGGTTGCCGGCCCGTTTAGTGTACCCCCGGTGCAGAATTTTGTTTGTTCTCCTTTAGGGGTGGTCCCCAAGAAGGACCCGGGTGAGTTCCGACTGATTCATAATTTATCAGCTCCACGTGGTCTTTCTGTAAACGATGCAATAGACCCAGAAGTGTGTTCGGTGCGGTACGCATCCTTCGATGAGGCCGTAGCCATTTTAAATCGCCTGGGGCCCGGGGCGCTGATGGCGAAGTCAGATATCGAGTCAGCGTTCCGATTGCTCCCGGTACACCCAGACGACCAGCGTCTCCTAGGTTTCATGTTTCAGGGTCATTATTACATGGATAGGTGTATGCCGATGGGGTGCTCTATATCTTGTGCCTATTTCGAGAAATTCAGTAGTTTTCTACAATGGGTCTTCACAAAGAGGACGGGTTTCCAACATGTAATACATTACCTTGATGATTTTCTGTTCCTTGGGGCAGCCGGGGATCTCGAATGTGGCCAGGCCTTGGCCGAATTTTGTGTGTTAATGAAGCAGTTTGGTGTGCCATTGGCACCAGGTAAGACGGTGGGTCCTGCGACTTGCCTCGAGTTTCTGGGGATCGAGTTAGACTCCAGTGAGGGTTGTTTTCGTTTACCAGCTGACAAAGTGGGGAAGTTCAGGGCAGCCCTGCAAATGTGTATAAATGGATCTAAAGTTACGCTGCATCAATTACAGCAGTTGGTGGGACAGTTGAATTTTGCCCTGAGGGTTATACCGATGGCCCGCCCCTTTTCCCGTTCAATTGCCCAAGCTATGGTCGGCCTAAAGGAGGGTCATCATCGCACGAGACTATCGGCTGAGGTCCGCCAGGACATGCGTATTTGGTTAGCATTTCTGGCGGATTTTAATGGTCGAGTCGTCTGGAACAAACCGGCCGTGTCCTCTGAAGAGCTGGGGCTATGGACAGATTCGGCAGGTAGCATAGGTTTTGGTGCCATCTTCGGCACAAAATGGTCGGCACAAAGATGGCCGGCATGGTGGCATGACAATGGACTGACAAGTAATATTGCTTTCCTGGAACTTTTCCCCATTTTGGTGGCCCTGAGAACCTGGCCCGAAGGGTTCAAAGATCACTCTGTGGTATTTTGGTCTGACAATATGACCGTGGTCGAGTGCATCAATAGCCAGGCAGCACGATGTAAACTGATTTTAAGACTGCTCAAAGAAATTGTTTTACTGTGTATGCAACTGAATGTGCTATTCAGAGCAAAACATGTCCCGGGGGTAATGAATCAGGCGGCTGATGCACTGTCTCGTTTTCATATGCAGGCTTTCTCGGGTTTCCTTCCCACAGCGGACCCAGAGCCGGCACCCTTTCCCGAAGCTCTCTGGTCTCTCGGTGCCCCGAACTTCGTCACCTCGTGGGAGAGAGCCTAGCACCAAGGACAAGAAAGGCATATGAAGGGGCGTTTCGGTCCTATTTAGCCTTTTTGGGGACTGATAGAGAGGGGCTTTGGGGCCACGAGGAATGGGTAGTGAATTTTCTGATGTCCTTACGTAGGGCTGGGAAATCGGTGGCTACGGCCCAGAGGCATCGTGCTGCCATTTCCTTTGTTGCCAGGGCTCATGGTATCCAGGACCCGACAGCGTCTTTCGTTGTACAGAAAGCGCTGCGTGGGTGGCAACGCCTTGAGGGTCGCAGAGTAGATGAGAGGCGCCCGATAGGTTTGGATAGGTTGGCCCAGTTGTTGGCCACACTCCCTGCCACATGTTCATCTCAGTTTGAGACGGTGTTGTTCCGAGCCGCTTTTACGCTGGCATTTCATGGAGCGATGCGGGTAAGCGAACTGGTGGCAAGGAACAAACGGGATGTGACAGGGGGTTTGTGCCAGGAACACGTTCAGATCAGAGGAGAGACAATGACTGTCTCCTTTGTCAGGTCCAAGACCGATCAAGATGGGATGGGTGACTGCGTAATCATACGCAGGATTCCCGGGTCCTCCATGTGTCCGGTAAAGTGTTTAGAAGACTACCTAGCACGAAGGGTGGCATCATGGGGGGGGACCTTGTTGAGACACGCGGACGCCACCCCACTGACGAAATTTCAGTTTCAGCGGGTGCTTGCGATGTCAATTGCCGCTGCGGGCTTGAACCCGGGCGAGTTTGGGACCCATTCCTTTCGGATAGGGGCAGCTACGGAAGCTACAGCTAGGGGTCTTAATGTTGAACAAGTGAAACGAGTGGGGCGTTGGTCCTCCAAGTGTTATAAGAGGTATGTGCGGTTGCACATGTTGTGAAGCTGTAATGATGTACTCACGCTTCTTCTCTTTGTTTGGTTTTCAGTTGCGCAAGCCTACGAGGCGGGGCGGACTATGCAGTCGACCCAACACCGGGCCAGCGGTCAGACATCACCGGCTGTGAAAAAGGAGGTGTGGGTCGTGGGCCACTCATACGTGAGGCGTGCCGCGGACGTATTCAAAGCAGGTGACATGATTCACGTAGCTGGGGAATACGGGTACAGTGTGTCCTTCTACGGAAGAGGCGGTCTCTGTATTGACCAGTTTCAAGCATTTTTCGAGGGTTTGTTAGGGCGGACGAGGTCACCGCCGTCTATAGTCATAGTACATCTAGGGGGCAATGATTTGGTCACCACCGGTAGACGACTTCTCCTGGAGGCAATGCTTTCCACTGTAAGTTGGTTGGCGAGGAGAGTTCCGGGGTGCACAATTGCGTGGTCCCATATGATCCCACGAAAGGTGTGGCGAGGGGCTATTTCTGTTCCTGCTTTGAATCACTCTGTGAGAAAGCTTAATAACAAAGTGAGTAGGTTGTTCCGTTCCAGGACATTGCATTCTATTTCGCATGGCTGTATTAATGATGACAGTATGTATTTGGGGGATGGTGTGCATTTGTCTCGGGTGGGGAATGAGTTACTCATAGGAGACTTCTTAGCATGGTTAAAAACGTTAAAACATGACCTTTAGGTAGGAGCTTTGTGGGGGGTCCGGATAGCCGGTCAACTATCCGGCCTGTGGCGGTAAGGTCATGATCGGTGAGCACTTATTGGAAGATCCCTATGAGTGGGCGTCACCCAACACGGATGGGAGCGCTCGGGAGAGGTGGCCATTGGCCCCTCAACGGGGAGGCGGTCCCTTCTGAGGATGGGTCGCCGAAAGAAAAGGAAAGGCGGTCAAGGCCCCTTCCTGTGTAGGAGGGGTTACAGCCCCCTCCTGGGGAATTTCCCGGGGCCAGTGACGTCTGCGACGGCAGATGTGGTAAGTTGTGCGGGGTTTGGGGGGGGTCTACACTACCTTCTAGATACCTCACACGAGTCCTCGAACGACCTTTAAGTGGCGTCGAGTTTTATTGGTGCCCCCGTCAAGTCAAAGGGAAATTGGTAGTTGCACTTGAGGTACGCCTCAGTGCTGTCGCCCCTCACAAGTGGGGGGGGTATTTCTGGTTAGGGATCTTGACACCGGTTACGACCTTGCCGTTGGCCCTTAAACGTTGGGATGTACAATTTCATAATTTCAAGTAAATGTTTGTAGGATGTTAGTTCGGCTAGGAGAACCTCTGTATTAGAGAATCTGTTAAGGTTAGCCAAACATCGCAATGTGGTAATGAAATTGTACATTAATATGAAACTGTTGATTTAATGTTTGAATTTTGTTTTAATAAATACGGCCGGGAGGGTCACTCCCTCCCTCTTCCAAAAACTTCAAGAACTGTTTCCTGTTTCCCTCCTTTGGGGATTGTGTTGAGAGGGGGTGGCGGGTATCTCAGCCATATTCACAGAAAACACGTTTTTTGAGTGGAGAACAAAAGAGAAGAAAAGTGATTGCTAATATGGATTTGTATTGTGTGTCCAGAATTGCACTGATGAATTAGCACACGTAAGATTGCAACCCCAGTATTACACCAAGAAATCTGCAACATGTGCAGCAATCGAGAAGAAACACTGGAAATGTTTGTGGATTTCTGACAATGGACCATTTCCTCTCCTTCCTAGTAGTCCTTGTCTGGCCTTAAAGGCATCACTGTTTCTTCGATACAGGTTCAGAGTGGTCACGAATATTGAAATGACAAAAGTAAGGCAGACTGCCACATGCAGTGCCTAATTTGGATGTGTCTGATGTTGTGGAGCTTCAACACTCTACTAGAAATGGGCCTTACAGTAATCTTTTGGAAGAACTAGCAGGGGAAGCAGTTAGTTACAGCCCATTGCTAATGAGCAGCACTCCAGTACTATGGCAGTAATCTCTCCTGAGCGCAAAGCATCAGGAGAGGTTGCCACAGAGAGAAAGGAAGGGGACACCCAAATACTTTTCCAGATCAGCTGAACTTAATCTAGCGATCAATGGGGCAATTATAAGTGTCACAACCAGTTTCCCTCACATCCAAGAACATTGGAAAAGTTACCCCATATTTATAGCATCAAAAGTATAGTATTGTGTTTAATAGGGTGAGAAATACAATATTTTACAAGTGGAAGATTAAAGAGTTCCAAAGTATTTGTGTTTTTTAACAGTGACTCTTGAAAATAATAAGTATTGTTATTACTTTGCAATTGGATATATTTGGTGAAGAAATTATCCCACAATCCTCATATGCAAATTAGTTACTAAGGATTGTCCCATTCATTTCCTCTTGTTCTGTTTGAATCTAATATTCCTCCATAATATCTTATTATGATAACAAAACTTTGAAGCAGATTAGTCGCAAATGACTGATGATAATAGATTGGACAGACATGTACATTAATTGCTCCATTGTGCTGGCACAATATTTATTCGAAAACTGATAACATTCTAATACTTGATAATATTGTAACATTTTTAAGATATTTTGCTAAAAGCTTCTCAAGCAAAAAACCTACTTCCAGGGAAATATGCACTCTTCAAATTTAAAGAGTCAGCATCGAAGATGAGTCCGTGCATGACAACTATTAGAAATGAGAGGACATGGTGAAAGAACCATGTAAGAGTACGAAATGTATAGATGGAGGAAATTAGGTAAGGATGCGAGAGAATTCACGTGTGTCAAAGAGAATATGGGTAACATTTATCTGGTGTTACTTTGTTGTGAAAACTGATTTGAGATTGCCAA
Source organism: Lissotriton vulgaris (assembly GCF_964263255.1). Lineage (NCBI taxonomy): Eukaryota > Metazoa > Chordata > Amphibia > Caudata > Salamandridae > Lissotriton > Lissotriton vulgaris. The sequence continues at coordinate 569,971,553 of NC_141694.1, read as the reverse complement.
TTGTCAGTAATAGAAAACAAAATAAAACTACAGAACAGGTTTAAAAATAGGCACAGTACTGCATGGGAGACAATCCATCAATTGGTCACTGAGGTGGGAAAACTTGACAGATATCAAGCACCAAAACTGAAGTAATGATGGAAATGGGAAAGCAACTCCTGAAGATTATATGATTGAAAGGCGATTGGATAATAAAAATTAATTAATTAGAAATCATGGTACATATTAAGATATGTATGTCACCTGTGAAAGAAAATTATTATTGGAAATTTACTGGTACACAATTTATTAAAAAACAAAAATAAATTGTTGTAGATGGCCAAAGCAATGTAATGCAATGATAATCTTTGTTCTCAGTGCGTTTCATTATGTGACACCTGCTGTCATCTAGCTTTTATTCTCGAACATAGGGGATCTGTCTTTTATTTCCAAATGGAGAAGTCAAAAGTGCATGAAAAAGTAAACAAACAGGGGCCAATAAGGAGGATGATATTTTCACTATTGATATATTTCAGATTGATACAACATTAAAACGACTTCTAAGAACCTTTGTGAATTTACAATTTATTTGAGTGCAATTCGATTGTTCAGCAAGAGTTTCAATACAAGTGTTGGATCTTTTATTTTTTGACCTGGACATATTACCCAAGGGTGGATGGTCATGGTATTACAGGTTCAATTCAATGAGTCAGTGGCGGAGTTTCTTTTTTGATGCTCTTTTCAATTACTCTTCCTTTCTGAATAACATGTTATTCACTAATTTCAAATGGTCATAATATTTTCTACAACATTTTTATTATGTGATAACGTTTTTGGGCTCATTCCGTTTCCTGCCAACAAACTGTTTGGTTAAGGGCTATGGCATGCTTTGCTAAATATGATAGCATATGCATGTATTTAAAATATATGTTGGAAAGTGAAAGCAAGTGAACAACAAAGGAAACATGAAAAAGATCTAAAACGTACATACACCATCCTTTATAAAAGGGTTAAGAAATAATCTGCACACAATTGGATTCTTCTTTTCAAAATGCAAAGAGTTGGGTATTCCAAATTAGAATGTTATTTGCAGCGATGATTACATCTTTTGCTAAAAACAGCTCCTTTTCAGCCTGTCAGGAATTCAAAAAATATCAGTGCTCAGTAATGAGTAGTATACCACATCCAAGATGCTGAGAATTTGAAAAGCAAGGCAAAAAGGAATTGAGAGTACATGAAAGCATATAAATGAGTGAGTTTGTTGCCATTCAAAACCTTCTTCTGACCTTTCCTTCTATAGAAATGCCCCTAGATTTACAAAAAGCAACAGAATCACACCACTCTGTAGCCATGGTGGGAAAAGGATCTGATTGTCCAAAATGTATTGGTATGGAAGGAGCAGGGCTTCTTCACAGAAAACACGTTTTTTGAGTGGAGAACAAAAGAGAAGAAAAGTGATTGCTAATATGGATTTGTATAGTGTGTCCAGAATTGCACTGATGAAGTAGCACACGTAAAGATTGCAACCCCAGTATTACACCAAGAAATCTGCAACATGTGCAGCAATCGAGAAGAAACACTGGAAATGTTTGTGGATTTCTGACAATGGACCATTTCCTCTCCTTCCTAGTAGTCCTTGTCTGGCCTTAAAGGCATCACTGTTTCTTCGATACAGGTTCAGAGTGGTCACGAATATTGAAATGACAAAAGTAAGGCAGACTGCCACATGCAGTGCCTAATTTGGATGTGTCTGATGTTGTGGAGCTTCAACACTCTACTAGAAATGGGCCTTACAGTAATCTTTGGAAGAACTAGCAGGGGAAGCAGTTAGTTACAGCCCATTGCTAATGAGCAGCACTCCAGTACTATGGCAATAATCCTCTCTCCTGAGCGCTAAGCATCAGGAGAGGTTGCCACAGAGAGAAAGGAAGGGATCACCCAAATCCTTTTCCAGATCAGCTGAACTTAATCTAGCGATCAATGGGGCAATTATAAGTGTCACAACCAGTTTCCCTCACATCCAAGAACATTGGAAAAGTTACCCCATATTTATAGCATCAAAAGTATAGTATTTTGTTTAAGAGGGTGAGAAATACAATATTTTACAAGGGGAAGATTAAAGAGTTCCAAAGTATTTGTGTTTTTTAACAGTGACTCTTGAAAATAATAAGTATTGTTATTACTTTGCAATTGGATGAATTTGGTGAAGAAATTATCCCACAATTCTCATATGTAAATTAGTTACTAAGGATTGTCCCATTCATTTCCTCTTGTTCTGTTTGAATCTAATATTCCTCCATAATATCTTATTATGATAACAAAACTTTGAAGCAGATTAGTCGCAAATGACTGATGATAATAGATTGCACAGACATGTACATAAATTGCTCCATTGTGCTGGCACAATATTTATTCGAAAACTGATAACATTCTAATACTTGATAATATTTTAACATTTTTAAGATATTTTGCTAAAAGCTTCTCAAGCAAAAAAACTACTTCCAGGGAAATATGCACTCTTCAAATTTAAAGAGTCAGCATCGAAGATGAGTCCGTGCATGACAACTATTAGAAATGAGAGGACATGGTGAAAGAACCATGTAAGAGTACGGAATGTATAGATGGAGGAAATTAGGTAAGGATGCGAGAGAATTCACATGCGTCAAAGAGAATATGGGTAACATTTATCTGGTGTTACTTAGTTGTGAAAACTGATTTGAGATTGCCAATTGTCAGTAATAGAAAACAAAATAAAACTACAGAACAGGTTTAAAAATAGGCACAGTACTGCATGGGAGACAATCCATCAATTGGTCACTGAGATGGGAAAACTTGACAGATATCAAGCACCAAAACTGAAGTAATGATGGAAATGGGAAAGCAACTCCTGAAGATTGTATGATTGAAAGGTGATTGGAAAATAAAAATTAACTAATTAGAAATCATGGTACATATTAAGATATGTATGTCACCTGTGAAAGAAAATTATTATTTGAAATTTACTGGTACACAATTTATTAAAAAACAAAAATAAATTGTTGTAGATGGCCAAAGCAATGTAATGCAATGATAATCTTTGTTCTCAGTGTGTTTCATTATGTGACACCTGCTGTCATCTAGCTTTTATTCTCGAACATAGGGGATCTGTCTTTTATTTCCAAATGGAGAAGTCCAAAGTGCATGAAAAAGTAAACAAACAGGGGCCAATAAGGAGGATGATATTTTCACTATTGATATATTTCAGATTGATACAACATTAAAACGACTTCTAAGAACCTTTGTGAATTTACAATTTATTGGAGTGCAATTCGATTGTTCAGCAAGAGTTTCAATACAAGTGTTGGATCTTTTATCTTCTGACCTGGACATATTACCCAAGGGTGGATGGTCATGTTATTACAGATTCAATTCAATGAGTCAGTGGCCGATTTTCTTTTTTGATGCTCTTTTCAATTACTCTTCCTTTCTGAATAACATGTTATTCACTAATTTCAAATGGTCATAATATTTTCTACAACATTTTTATTATGTGATAACGTTTTTGGGCTCATTCCGTTTCCTGCCAGCAAACTGTTTGGTTAAGGGCTATGGCATGCCTTGCTAAATATGATAGCATATGCATGTATTTAAAATATATGTTGGAAAGTGAAAGCATGTGAACAACAAAGGAAACATGAAAAAGATCTAAAACGTACATACACCATCCTTTATAAAAGGGTTAAGAAATAATCTGCACACAATTGGATTCTTCTTTTCAAAATGCAAAGAGTTGGTGATTCCAAATTAGAAAGTTATTTGCAGCGATGATTACATCTTTTGCTAAAAACAGCTCCTTTTCAGCCTGTCAGGTATTCAAAAAATATCAGTGCTCAGTAATGAGTAGTATACCACATCCAAGATGCTGAGAATTTGAAAAGCAAGGCAAAAAGGAATTGAGAGTACATGAAAGCATGAGTGAGTTTGTTGCCATTCAAAACCTTCTTCTGACCTTTCCTTCTATAGAAATGGCCCTAGATTTACAAAAAGCAACAGAATCACACCACTCTGTTGCCATGGTGGGAAAAGGATCTGATTGTCAAAAATGTATTGGTATGGAAGGAGCAGGGCTTCTTCACAGAAAACACGTTTTTTGAGTGGAGAACAAAAGAGAAGAAAAGTGATTGCTAATATGGATTTGTATAGTGTGTCCAGAATTGCACTGATGAATTAGCACACGTAAGATTGCAACCCCAGTATTACACCAAGAAATCTGCAACATGTGCAGCAATCGAGAAGAAACACTGGAAATGTTTGTGGATTTCTGATAATGGACCATTTCCTCTCCTTCCTAGTAGTCCTTGTCTGGCCTTAAAGGCATCACTGTTTCTTCGATACAGGTTCAGAGTGGTCACGAATATTGAAATGACAAAAGTAAGGCAGACTGCCACATGCAGTGCCTAATTTGGATGTGTCTGATGTTGTGGAGCTTCAACACTCTACTAGAAATGGGCCTTACAGTAATCTTTTGGAAGAACTAGCAGGGGAAGCAGTTAGTTACAGCCCATTGCTAATGAGCAGCACTCCAGTACTATGGCAGTAATCTCTCCTGAGCGCAAAGCATCAGGAGAGGTTGCCACAGAGAGAAAGGAAGGGGACACCCAAATACTTTTCCAGATCAGCTGAACTTAATCTAGCGATCAATGGGGCAATTATAAGTGTCACAACCAGTTTCCCTCACATCCAAGAACATTGGAAAAGTTACCCCATATTTATAGCATCAAAAGTATAGTATTGTGTTTAATAGGGTGAGAAATACAATATTTTACAAGTGGAAGATTAAAGAGTTCCAAAGTATTTGTGTTTTTTAACAGTGACTCTTGAAAATAATAAGTATTGTTATTACTTTGCAATTGGATATATTTGGTGAAGAAATTATCCCACAATCCTCATATGCAAATTAGTTACTAAGGATTGTCCCATTCATTTCCTCTTGTTCTGTTTGAATCTAATATTCCTCCATAATATCTTATTATGATAACAAAACTTTGAAGCAGATTAGTCGCAAATGACTGATGATAATAGATTGGACAGACATGTACATTAATTGCTCCATTGTGCTGGCACAATATTTATTCGAAAACTGATAACATTCTAATACTTGATAATATTGTAACATTTTTAAGATATTTTGCTAAAAGCTTCTCAAGCAAAAAACCTACTTCCAGGGAAATATGCACTCTTCAAATTTAAAGAGTCAGCATCGAAGATGAGTCCGTGCATGACAACTATTAGAAATGAGAGGACATGGTGAAAGAACCATGTAAGAGTACGAAATGTATAGATGGAGGAAATTAGGTAAGGATGCGAGAGAATTCACGTGTGTCAAAGAGAATATGGGTAACATTTATCTGGTGTTACTTTGTTGTGAAAACTGATTTGAGATTGCCAATTGTCAGTAATAGAAAACAAAATAAAACTACAGAACAGGTTTAAAAATAGGCACAGTACTGCATGGGAGACAATCCATCAATTGGTCACTGAGGTGGGAAAACTTGACAGATATCAAGCACCAAAACTGAAGTAATGATGGAAATGGGAAAGCAACTCCTGAAGATTGTATGATTGAAAGGTGATTGGAAAATAAAAATTAATTAATTAGAAATCATGGTACATATTAAGATATGTATGTCACCTGTGAAAGAAAATTATTATTGGAAATTTACTAGTACACAATTTATTAAAAAACAAAAATAAATTGTTGTATATGGCCAAAGCAATGTAATGCAATGATAATCTTTGTTCTCAGTGCGTTTCATTATGTGACACCTGCTGTCATCTAGCTTTTATTCTCGAACATAGGGGATCTGTCTTTTATTTCCAAATGGAGAAGTCCAAAGTGCATGAAAAAGTAAACAAACAGGGGCCAATAAGGAGGATGATATTTTCACTATTGATATATTTCAGATTGATATAACATTAAAACGACTTCTAAGAACCTTTGTGAATTTACAATTTATTGGAGTGCAATTCGATTGTTCAGCTAGAGTTTCAATACAAGTGTTGGATCTTTTATCTTCTGACCTGGACATATTACCCAAGGGTGGATGGTCATGGTATTACAGATTCAATTCAATGAGTCAGTGGCAGATTTTCTTTTTTGATGCTCTTTTTAATTACTCTTCCTTTCTGAATAACATGTTATTCACTAATTTCAAATGGTCATAATATTTTCTACAACATTTTTATTATGTGATAACGTTTTTGGGCTCATTCCGTTTCCTGCCAACAAACTGTTTGGTTAAGGGCTATGGCATGCCTTGCTAAATATGATAGCATATGCATGTATTTAAAATATATGTTGGAAAGTTAAAGCATGTGAACAACAAAGGAAACATGAAAAAGATCTAAAACGTACATACACCATCCTTTATAAAAGGGTTAAGAAATAATCTGCACACAATTGGATTCTTCTTTTCAAAATGCAAAGAGTTGGGGATTCCAAATTAGAAAGTTATTTGCAGCGATGATTACATCTTTTGCTAAAAACAGCTCCTTTTCAGCCTGTCAGGTATTCAAAAAATATCAGTGCTCAGTAATGAGTAGTATACCACATCCAAGATGCTGAGAATTTGAAAAGCAAGGCAAAAAGGAATTGAGAGTACATGAAAGCATATAAATGAGTGAGTTTGTTGCCATTCAAAACCTTTTTCTGACCTTTCCTTCTATAGAAATGGCCCTAGATTTACAAAAAGCAACAGAATCACACCACTTTGTTCCCATGGTGGGAAAAGGATCTGATTGTCCAAAATGTATTGGTATGGAAGGAGCAGGGCTTCTTCACAGAAAACACGTTTTTTGAGTGGAGAACAAAAGAGAAGAAAAGTGATTGCTAATATGGATTTGTATAGTGTGTCTAGAATTGCACTGATGAAGTAGCGCACGTAAGATTGCAATCCCAGTATTACACCAAGAAATCTGCAACATGTGCAGCAATCGAGAAGAAACACTGGAAATGTTTGTGGATTTCTGACAATGGACCATTTCCTCTCCTTCCTAGTAGTCCTTGTCTGGCCTTAAAGGCATCACTGTTTCTTCGATATAGGTTCAGAGTGGTCACGAATATTTAAATGACAAAAGTAAGGCAGACTGCCACATGCAGTGCCTATTTTGGATGTGTCTGATGTTGTGGAGCTTCAACACTCTACTAGAAATGGGCCTTACAGTAATCTTTGGAAGAACTAGCAGGGGAAGCAGTTAGTTACAGCCCATTGCTAATGAGCAGCACTCCAGTACTATGGCAGTAATCCTCTCTCCTGAGCGCAAAGCATCAGGAGAGGTTGCCACAGAGAGAAAGGAAGGGGACACCCAAATACTTTTCCAGATCAGCTGAACTTAATCTAGCGATCAATGGGGCAATTATAAGTGTCACAACCAGTTTCCCTCACATCCAAGAACATTGGAAAAGTTACCCCAAATTTATAGCATCAAAAGTATAGTATTGTGTTTAATAGGGTGAGAAATACAATATTTTACAAGTGGAAGATGAAAGAGTTCCAAAGTATTTGTGTTTTTTAACAGTGACTCTTGAAAATAATAAGTATTGTTATTACTTTGCAATTGGATATATTTGGTGAAGAAATTATCCCACAATCCTCATATGCAAATTAGTTACTAAGGATTGTCCCATTCATTTCCTCTTGTTCTGTTTGAATCTAATATTCCTCCATAATATCTTATTATGATAACAAAATTTTGAAGCAGATTAGTCGCAAATGACTGATGATAATAGATTGGACAGACATGTACATTAATTGCTCCATTGTGCTGGCACAATATTCATTCGAAAACTGATAACATTCTAATACTTGATAATATTTTAACATTTTTAAGATATTTTGCTAAAAGCTTCTCAAGCAAAAAACCTACTTCCAGGGAAATATGCACTCTTCAAATTTAAAGAGTCAGCATCGAAGATGAGTCCGTGCATGACAACTATTAGAAATGAGAGGACATGGTGAAAGAACCATGTAAGAGTACGGAATGTATAGATGGAGGAAATTAGGTAAGGATGCGAGAGAATTCACATGTGTCAAAGAGAATATGGGTAACATTTATCTGGTGTTACTTTGTTGTGAAAACTGATTTGAGATTGCCAATTGTCAGTAATAGAAAACAAAATAAAACTACAGAACAGGTTTAAAAATAGGCACAGTACTGCATGGGGGACAATCCATCAATTGGTCACTGAGGTGGGAAAACTTGACAGATATCAAGCACCAAAACTGAAGTAACAATGGAAATGGGAAAGCAACTCCTGAAGATAGTATGATTGAAAGGTGATTGGAAAATAAAAATTTATTAATTAGAAATCATGGTACATATTAAGATATGTATGTCACCTGTGAAAGAAAATTATTATTGGAAATTTACTAGTACACAGTTTATTAAAAAACAAAAATAAATTGTTGTAGATGGCCAAAGCAATGTAAATGCAATGATAATCTTTGTTCTCAGTGCGTTTCATTATGTGACACCTGCTATCATCTAGCTTTTATTCTCGAACATAGGGGATCTGTCTTTTATTTCCAAATGGAGAAGTCCAAAGTGCATGAAAAAGTAAACAAACAGGGGCCAATAAGGAGGATGATATTTTCACTATTGATATATTTCAGATTGATACAACATTAAAACGACTTCTAAGAACCTTTGTGAATTTACAATTTATTGGAGTGCAATTCGATTGTTCAGCAAGAGTTTCAATACAAGTGTTGGATCTTTTATCTTCTGACCTGGACATATTACCCAAGGGTGGATGGTCATGGTATTACAGATTCAATTCAATGAGTCAGTGGCTGATTTTCTTTTTTGATTCTCTTTTCAATTACTCTTCCTTTCTGAATAACATGTTATTCACTAATTTCAAATGGTCATAATATTTTCTACAACATTTTTATTATGTGATAACGTTTTTGGGCTCATTCCGTTTCCTGCCAACAAACTGTTTGGTTAAGGGCTATGGCATGCCTTGCTAAATATGATAGCATATGCATGTATTTAAAATATATGTTGGAAAGTGAAAGCATGTGAACAACAAAGGAAACATGAAAAAGATCTAAAACGTACATACACCATCCTTTATAAAAGGGTTAAGAAATAATCTGCACACAATTGGATTCTTCTTTTCAAAATGCAAAGAGTTGGGGATTCCAAATTAGAAAGTTATTTGCAGCGATGATTACATCTTTTGCTAAAAACAGCTCCTTTTCAGCCTGTCAGGTATTCAAAAAATATCAGTGCTCAGTAATGAGTAGTATACCACATCCAAGATGCTGAGAATTCGAAAAGCAAGGCAAAAAGGAATTGAGAGTACATGAAAGCATATAAATGAGTGAGTTTGTTGCCATTCAAAACCTTCTTCTGACCTTTCCTTCTATAGAAATGGCCCTAGATTTACAAAAAGCAACAGAATCACACCACTCTGTAGCCATGGTGGGAAAAGGATCTGATTGTCCAAAATGTATTGGTATGGAAGGAGCAGGGCTTCTTCACAGAAAACACGTTTTTTGAGTGGAGAACAAAAGAGAAGAAAAGTGATTGCTAATATGGATTTGTATAGTGTGTCCAGAATTGCACTTATGAAGTAGCACACGTAAGATTGCAACCCCAGTATTACACCAAGAAATCTGCAACATGTGCAGAAATCGAGAAGAATCACTGGAAATGTTTGTGGATTTCTGACAATGGACCATTTCCTCTCCTTCCTAGTAGTCCTTGTCTGGCCTTAAAGGCATCACTGTTTCTTCAATACAGGTTCAGAGTGGTCACGAATATTGAAATGACAAAAGTAAGGCAGACTGCCACATGCAGTGCCTAATTTGGATGTGTCTGATGTTGTGGAGCTTCAACACTCTACTAGAAATGGGCCTTACAGTAATCTTTGGAAGAACTAACAGGGGAAGCAGTTAGTTACAGCCCATTGCTAATGAGCAGCACTCCAGTACTATGGTAGTAATCCTCTCTCCTGAGCGCAAAGCATCAGGAGAGGTTGCCACAGAGAGAAAGGAAGGGGACACCCAAATACTTTTCCAGATCAGTTGAACTTAATCTAGCGATCAATGGGGCAATTATAAGTGTCACAACCAGTTTCCCTCACATCCAAGAACATTGGAAAAGTTACCCCATATTTATAGCATCAAAAGTATAGTATTGTGTTTAATAGGGTGAGAAATACAATATTTTACAAGTGGAAGATTAAAGAGTTCCAAAGTATTTGTGTTTTTTAACAGTGACTCTTGAAAATAATAAGTATTGTTATTACTTTGCAATTGGATATATTTGGTGAAGAATTTATCCCACAATCCTCATATGCAAATTAGTTACTAAGGATTGTCCCATTCATTTCCTCTTGTTCTGTTTGAATCTAATATTCCTCCAAAATATCTTATTATGATAACAAAACTTTGAAGCAGATTAGTCGCAAATGACTGATGATAATAGATTGGACAGACATGTACATTAATTGCTCCATTGTGCTGGCACAATATTTATTCGAAAACTGATAACATTCTAATACTTGATAATATTTTAACATTTTTAAGATATTTTGCTAAAAGCTTCTCAAGCAAAAAACCTACTTCCAGGGAAATATGCACTCTTCAAATTTAAAGAGTCAGCATCGAAGATGAGTCCGTGCATGACAACTATTAGAAATGAGAGGACATGGTGAAAGAACCATGTAAGAGTACGGAATGTATAGATGGAGGAAATTAGGTAAGGATGCGAGAGAATTCACATGTGTCAAAGAGAATATGGGTAATATTTATCTGGTGTTACTTTGTTGTGAAAACTGATTTGAGATTGCCAATTGTCAGTAATAGAAAACAAAATAAAACTACAGAACAGGTTTAAAAATAGGCACAGTACTGCATGGGAGACAATCCATCAATTGGTCACTGAGGTGGGAAAACTTGACAGATATCAAGCACCAAAACTGAAGTAACGATGGAAATGGGAAAGCAACTCCTGAAGATTGTATGATTGAAAGGTGATTGGAAAATAAAAATAATTAATTAGAAATCATGGTACATATTAAGATATGTATGTCACCTGTGAAAGAAAATTATTATTGGAAATTTACTAGTACACAATTTATTAAAAAACAAAAATAAATTGTTGTAGATGGCCAAAGCAATTGGAAAGGGGCGACCATTCGGTCCCCCCGAACGTATGGCGGAGTACCACGATCCCCCCGGGAAGCCATCTTGGGCGGGAGGCGAGTCTCGGCTGGTATGCCCGAAGCGGCGTAGCCGGGGCGCGCTTTTTCCCGCCCTGGAGTGGGCTGGCCTAGACACTGACGCGGCCGGCCACGCCCTTTGAGGCAGGCAGGGGCGGGTTGACGCCCGCCCTGAAGACGGATAAAAGGAGCAACAAGCCAAGAAAGCATCCTCTTGTTCCTGTGCTCTGAAGCTGCACCTCCTCGCTACACTTGAGCTCGAGACGGAATGAAGAGCCAATTTTGAGCGTGGTAATCTTTCTTTTTTGTCTTACAGATACTCTGTCTAAGAATGCCTAAGAAAGTCGGAAAGCGAGTTACTACCGACCAGATGCTCCGTATGCTCATGAAAGAGGTAACCGATCTAAAGAAGCAGATGGCGGCTAGAGACGGGGAAGGGGGACCGAAACGACCTTTGGCAGGAGCCGCTCCAGGAGGGAAGGGCAAGAGGCCCAAACGGGGGGCAGCTGGGGGAGACATCCCGGTTCCCGATACCCCACTCGAAGGGCCAACTCCGGTGCCGACAGAGGGGGATCCGATTCCCGTGGTGGTCACCCCCGTGTCCGGGGAGGATATGCCGCCCGAGTTGGCAGCACAATTGGCAGCGTGGTTGGGGAAAAATGGCGAGGGCGCCACGGCTGACGATGCACGGGTGTTGTTGAAGCAACTGCGTGAAAATAGGGAGGTGGCGAAGGCACCATCGCCAGTTATCACGCCGTCTCCGGTGGGTGAAAAATCGACAGGAGCAGGTCCAGCGGCAGACGCAGCTTCCGGTTCAGGTAAGCGGCCATTGCCGATTGCGAGGGATGAGTCTGCACCCTCACGAAGGGAAAAGTTGGGTCAGCATGTCCCTCTGGCTATTAAGGAAAAGATGTGGGCTGATGAGTATGTAAACATTTTCTCGTTGCTTACAGATCATTATGAGATGGAGCATGTTAAGAGCCAAAAGGAGCTCATGCATCCGAGTGTTTGGCGCGCAAAGATGGCCGCCTTTAAGGTTGACGAAAACATTGGCACTTGGGGCAGGGCATGGGGAATTTTTACCTCCATCATGGGTGAACGTAGGCCCGAGTTGCTGTCCGAATTGCCAATTTACCAGTCACGGATCATGGAATATTCTGTATCATATGGGGGCAATCAGTGGTTCTGTTACGATAATATTTTTAGAAAAGCGAAAGAACACGACAAGAACTTGACTTGGGATTGTTACGATTCTGTTTCGTGGTCGAAAATGGAGAGTACTGGTATGTTGAAGTTACCATTGGTAGGGAGTAGCGGGGGTGAGTCCTCACACCAATATGTTGGGACACCCTTTCAATCAGGTACAGGTAACGACCACCACTCGAGGCCGAACGGCAACACAGGTAAAAAGGGGATTTGTTGGAACTTTAACAGGGGTAAATGTTGTGAAAACTGATTTGAGATTGCCAATTGTCAGTAATAGAAAACAAAATAAAACTACAGAACAGGTTTAAAAATAGGCACAGTACTGCATGGGAGACAATCCATCAATTGGTCACTGAGGTGGGAAAACTTGACAGATATCAAGCACCAAAACTGAAGTAACGATGGAAATGGCAACTCCTGAAGATTGTATGATTGAAAGGTGATTGGAAAATAAAAATAATTAATTAGAAATCATGGCACATATTAAGATATGTATGTCACCTGTGAAAGAAAATTATTATTGGAAATTTACTAGTACACAATTTATTAAAAAACAAAAATAAATTGTTGTAGATGGCCAAAGCAATGTAATGCAATGATAATCTTTGTTCTCAGTGCGTTTCATTATGTGACACCTGCTGTCATCTAGCTTTTATTCTCGAACATAGGGGATCTGTCTTTTATTTCCAAATGGAGAAGTCCAAAGTGCATGAAAAAGTAAACAAACAGGGGCCAATAAGGAGGATGATATTTTCACTATTGATATAATTTAGATTGATACAACATTAAAACGACTTCTAAGAACCTTTGTGAATTTACAATTTATTGGAGTGCAATTCGATTGTTCAGCAAGAGTTTCAATACAAGTGTTGGATCTTTTATCTTCTGACCTGGACATATTACCCAAGGGTGGATGGTCATGGTATTACAGATTCAATTCAATGAGTCAGTGGCCGATTTTCTTTTTTGATGCTCTTTTCAATTACTCTTCCTTTCTGAATAACATGTTATACACTAATTTCAAATGGTCATAATATTTTCTACAACATTTTTATTATGTGATAAAGTTTTTGGGCTCATTCCGTTTCCTGCCAACAAACTGTTTGGTTAAGGGCTATGGCATGCCTTGCTAAATATGATAGCATATGCATGTATTTAAAATATATGTTGGAAAGTGAAAGCATGTGAACAACAAAGGAAACATGAAAAAGATCTAAAACGTACATACACCATCCTTTATAAAAGGGTTAAGAAATAATCTGCACGCAATTGGATTCTTTCTTTTCAAAATGCAAAGATTTGTGATTCCAAATTAGAAAGTTATTTGCAGCGATGATTACATCTTTTGCTAAAAACAGCTCCTTTTCAGCCTGTCAGGTATTCAAAAAATATCAGTGCTCAGTAATGAGTACTATACCACATCCAAATGCTGAGAATTTGAAAAGCAAGGCAAAAAGGAATTGAGAGTACATGAAAGCATATAAATGAGTGAATTTGTTGCCATTCAAAACCTTTTTCTGACCTTTCCTTCTATAGAAATGGCCCTAGATTTACAAAAAGCAACAGAATCACACCACTCTGTTCCCATGGTGGGAAAAGGATCTGATTGTCCAAAATGTATTGGCATGGAAGGAGCAGGGCTTCTTCACAGAAAACACGTTTTTTGAGTGGAGAACAAAAGAGAAGAAAAGTGATTGCTAATATGGATTTGTATAGTGTGTCTAGAATTGCACCGATGAAGTAGCACACGTAAGATTGCAATCCCAGTATTACACCAAGAAATCTGCAACATGTGCAGCAATCGAGAAGAAACACTGGAAATGTTTGTGGATTTCTGACAATGGACCATTTCCTCTCCTTCCTAGTAGTCCTTGTCTGGCCTTAAAGGCATCACTGTTTCTTCGATACAGGTTCAGAGTGGTCACGAATATTGAAATGACAAAAGTAAGGCAGACTGCCACATGCAGTGCCTAATTTGGATGTGTCTGATGTTGTGGAGCTTCAACACTCTACTAGAAATGGGCCTTACAGTAATCTTTGGAAGAACTAGCAGGGGAAGCAGTTAGTTACAGCCCATTGCTAATGAGCAGCACTCCAGTACTATGGCAATAATCCTCTCTCCTGAGCGCAAAGCATCAGGAGAGGTTGCCACGAGAGAAAGGAAGGGGACACCCAAATACTTTTCCAGATCAGCTGAACTTAATCTAGCAATCAATGGGGCAATTATAAGTGTCACAACCAGTTTCCCTCACATCCAAGAACATTGGAAAAGTTACCCCATATTCATAGCATCAAAAGTATAGTATTGTGTTTAATAGGGTGAGAAATACAATATTTTACAAGTGGAAGATTAAAGAGTTCCAAAGTATTTGTGTTTTTTAACAGTGACTCTTGAAAATAATAAGTATTGTTATTACTTTGCAATTGGATGAATTTGGTGAAGAAATTATCCTACAATCCTCATATGCAAATTAGGCCCATTCATTTCCTCTTGTTCTGTTTGAATCTAATATTCCTCCATAATTTCTTATTATGATAACAAAACTTTGAAGCAGATTAGTCACAAATGACTGATGATAATAGATTGGACAGACAAGTACATTAATTGCTCCATTGTGCTGGCACAATATTTATTCGAAAACTGATAACATTCTAATACTTGATAATATTTTAACATTTTTAAGATATTTTGCTAAAAGCTTCTCAAGCAAAAAACCTACTTCCAGGGAAATATGCACTCTTCAAATTTAAAGAGTCAGCATCGAAGATGAGTCCGTGCATGACAACTATTAGAAATGAGAGGACATGGTGAAAGAACCATGTCAGAGTATGGAATGTATAGATGGAGGAAATTAGGTAAGGATGCGTGAGAATTCACATGCGTCAAAGAGAATATGGGTAACATTTATCTGGTGTTACTTAGTTGTAAAAACTGATTTGAGATTGCCAATTGTCAGTAATAGAAAACAAAATAAAACTACAGAACAGGTTTAAAAATAGGCACAGTACTGCATGGGAGACAATCCATCAATTGGTCACTGAGATGGGAAAACTTGACAGATATCAAGCACCAAAACTGAAGTAATGATGGAAATGGGAAAGCAACTCCTGAAGATTGCATGATTGGAAGGTGATTGGAAAATAAAAATTAATTAATTAGAAATCATATTACATATTAAGATATGTATGTCACCTGTAAAAGAAAATTATTATTTGAAATTTACTGGTACACAATTTATTAAAAAACAAAAATAAATTGTTGTAGATGGCCTAAGCAATGTAATGCAATGATAATCTTTATTCTCAGTGCGTTTCATTATGTGGCACCTGCTGTCATCTAGCTTTTATTCTCGAACATAAGGGATCTGTCTTTTATTTCCAAATGGCGAAGTCCAAAGTGCATGAAAAAGTAAACAAATAGGGGCCAATAAGGAGGATGATATTTTCACTATTGATATATTTCAGATTGATACAACATTAAAACGACTTCTAAGAACCTTTTCGAATTTACAATTTATTGGAGTGCAATTCAGTTGTTCAGCAAGAGTTTCAATACAAGTGTTGGATCTTTTATCTTCTGACCTGGACATATTACCAGAGGGTGGATGGTCATGGTATTACAGGTTCAATTCAATGAGTCAGTGGCCGATTTTCTTTATTGATGCTCTTTTCAATTACTCTTCCTTTCTGAATAACATGTTATTCACTAATTTCAAATGGTCATAATATTTTCTACAACATTTTTATTATGTGATAAAGTTTTTGGGCTCATTCCGTTTCCTGCCAACAAACTGTTTGGTTAAGGGCTATGGCATGCCTTGCTAAATATGATAGCATATGCATGTATTTAAAATATATGTTGGAAAGTGAAAGCATGTGAACAACAAAGGAAACATGAAAAAGATCTAAAACGTACATACACCATCCTTTATAAAAGGGTTAAGAAATAATCTGCACACAATTGGATTCTTTCTTTTCAATATGCAAAGAGTTGGTGATTCCAAATTAGAAAGTTATTTGCAGCGATGATTACATCTTTTGCTAAAAACAGCTTTTCAGCCTGTCAGGTATTCAAAAAATATCAATGCTCAGTAATGAGTAGTATACCACATACAAGATGCTGAGAATTTTAAAAGCAAGGCAAAAAGGAATTGAGAGTACATGAAAGCATATAAACGAGTGAGTTTGTTGCCATTCAAAACCTTCTTCTGACCTTTCCTTCTATAGAAATGGCCATAGATTTACAAAAAGCAACAGAATTACACCACTCTGTTCCCATGGTGGGAAAAGAATCCGATTGTCCAAAATGTATTGGTATGGAAGGAGCAGGGCTTCTTCACAGAAAACACGTTTTTTGAGTGGAGAACGAAAGAGAAGAAAAGTGATTGCTAATATGGATTTGTATAGTGTCCAGAATTGCACTGATGAAGTAGCACACGTAAGATTGCAATCCCAGTATTACACCAAGAAAGCTGCAACATGTGCAGCAATCGAGAAGAAACACTGGAAATGTTTGTGGATTTCTGACAATGGACCATTTCCTCTCCTTCCTAGTAGTCCTTGTCTGGCCTTAAAGGCATCACTGTTTCTTCGATACAGGTTCAGAGTGGTCACGAATATTGAAATTACAAAAGTAAGGCAGACTGCCACATGCAGTGCCTAATGTGGATGTGTCAGATGTTGTGGAGCTTCAACACTCTACTAGAAATGGGCCTTACAGTAATCTTTGGAAGAACTAGCAGGGGAAGCAGTTAGTTACAGCCCATTGCTATTGAGCAGCACTCCAGTAATATGGCAGTAATCCTCTCTCCTGAGCGCAAAGCATCAGGAGAGGTTGCCACAGAGAGGAAGGAAGGGGACACCCAAATACTTTTCCAGATCAGCTGAATTTAATCTAGCGATCAATGGGGCAATTATAGATGTCACAACCAGTTTCCCTCACATCCAAGAACATTGGAAAAGTTATCCCATATTTATAGCATCAAAAGTATAGTATTGTGTTTAATAGGGTGAGAAATAAAAATTTTTACAAGTGGAAGATTAAAGAGTTCCAAAGTATTTGTGTTTTTTAACAGTGACTCTTGAAAATAATAAGTATTGTTATTACTTTGCAATTGGATGAATTTGGTGAAGAAATTATACCACAATCCTCATATGCAAATGAGTTACTAAGGATTGTCCCATTCATTTACTCTTGTTATGTTTGAATCTAATATTCCTCCATAATTTCTTATTATGATAACAAAACTTTGAAGCAGATTAGTCGCAAATGACTGATGATAATAGATTGGACAGACGTGTACACAAATTGCTCCATTGTGCTGGCACAACATTTATTCAAAAACTGATAACATTCTAATACTTGATAATATTTTAACATTTTTAAGATATTTTGCTAAAAGCTTCTCAAGCAAAACACCTACTTCCAGGGAAATATGCACTCTTCAAATTTAAAGAGTCAGCATTGAAGATGAGTCAGTGCATGACAACTATTAGAAATGAGAGGACATGGTGAAAGAACCATGTAAGAGTAGGAATGTATAGGTGGAGGAAATTAGGTAAGGATGCGAGAGAATTCACATGCGTCAAAGAGAATATGGGTAACATTTATCTGGTGTTACTTAGTTGTGAAAACTGATTTGAGATTGCCAATTGTCAGCAATAGAAAACAAAATAAAACTACAGAACAGGTTTAAAAATAGGCACAGTACTGCATGGGAGACAATCCATCAATTGGTCACTGAGATGGAAAAACTTGATAGATATCAAGCACCAAAACTGAAGTAATGATGGAAATGGGAGAGCAACTCCTGAAGATTGTATGATTGATAGGTGATTGGAAAATAAAAATTAATTAATTAGAAATCATGGTACATATTAAGATATGTATGTCACCTGTGAAAGAAAATTATTATTTGAAATTTACTGGTACACAATTTATTAAAAAACAAAAATAAATTGTTGTAGATGGCCAAAGCAATGTAATGCAATGATAATCTTTATTCTCAGTGCGTTTCATTATGTGACACCTGCTGTCATCTAGCTTTTATTCTCGACGATAGGGGATCTGTCTTTTATTTCCAAATGGAGAAGTCCAAAGTGCATGAAAAAGTAAACAAACAGGGGCCAATAAGGAGGATGATATTTTCACTATTGATATATTTCAGATTGATACAACATTAAAACGACTTCCAAGAACCTTTGTGAATTTACAATTTATTGGAGTGCAATTCGATTGTTCAGCAAGAGTTTCAATACAAGTGTTGGATCTTTTATCTTCTGACCTGGACATATTACCCAAGGGTGGATGGTCATGGTATTACAGGTTCAATTCAATGAGTCAGTGGGCGATTTTCTTTTTTGATGCTCTTTTCAATTACTCTTCCTTTCTGAATAACATATTATTCACTAATTTCAAATGGTCATAATATTTTCTACAACATTTTTATTATGTGATAAAGTTTTTGGGCTCATTCCGTTTCCTGCCAACAAACTGTTTGGTTAAGGGCTATGGCATGCCTTGCTAAATATGATAGCATATGCATGTATTTAAATATATGTTGGAAAGTGAAAGCATGTGAACAACAAAGGAACCATGAAAAAGATCTAAAACGTACATACACCATCCTTTATAAAAGGGGTAAGAAATAATCTGCACACAATTGGATTCTTTCTTTTCAAAATGCAAAGAGTTGGTGATTCCAAATTAAAAAGTTATTTGCAGCGATGATTACATCTTTTGCTACAAACAGCTCCTTTTCAGCCTGTCAGGTATGCAAAAAATATCAGTGCTCAGTAATGAGTAGTATACCACATGCAAGATGATGATAATTTGTAAAGCAAGGCAAAAAGGAATTGAGAGTACATGAAAGCATATAAATGAGTGAGTTTGTTGTCATTCAAAACCTTTTTCTGACCTTTCCTTCTATAGAAATGGCCCTAGATTTACAAAAAGCAACAGAATCACACCACTCTGTTCCCATGTTGGAAAAGGATCTGATTGTCCAAAATGTATTGGTATGGAAGGAGCAGGGCTTCTTCACAGAAAACTCATTTTTTGAGTGGAGAACAAAAGAGAAGAAAAGTGATTGCTAATATGGATTTGTATACTGTGTCTAGAATTGCACTGATGAAGTAGCACACGTAAGATTGCAATCCCAGTATTACACCAAGAAATCTGCAACATGTGCAACAATCGAGAAGAAACACTGGAAATGTTTGTGGATTTCTGACAATGGACCATTTCCTCTCCTTCCTAGTAGTCCTTGTCTGGCCTTAAAGGCATCACTGTTTCTTCAATACAGGTTCAGAGTGGTCACGAATATTGAAATGACAAAAGTAAGGCCGACTGCCACAAGCAGTGCCTAATTTGGATGTGTCCTGATGTTGTGGAGCTTCAACACTATACTAGAAATGGGCCTTACAGTAATCTTTGGAAGAACTAGCAGGGGAAGCAGTTAGTTACAGCCCATTGCTAATGAGAAGCACTCCAGTACTATGGCAGTAATCCTCTCTCCTGAGTGCAAGGCATCAGGAGAGGTTGCCACAGAGAGAAAGGAAGGGGACACCCAAATACTTTTCCAGATCAGCTGAACTTAATCTAGCGATCAATGGGGCAATTATAAGTGTCACAACCAGTTTCCCTCACATCCAAGAACATTGGAAAAGTTACCCCATATTTATAGCATCAAAAGTATAGTATTGTGTTTAATAGGGTGAGAAATACAATATTTTACAAGGGGAAGATTAAAGAGTTCCAAAGTATTTGTGTTTTTTAACAGTGACTCTTGAAAATAATAAGTATTGTTATTACTTTGCAATTGGATGAATTTGGCGAAGAAATTATCCCACAATCCTCATATGTAAATTAGTTACTAAGGATTGTCCCATTCATTTCCTCCTGTTCTGTTTGAATCTAATATTCCTCTATAATTTCTTATTATGATAACAAAACTTTGAAGCAGATTAGTCGCAAATGACTGATGATAATAGATTGGACAGACATGTACATAAATTGCTCCATTGTGCTGGCACAATATTTATTCGAAAACTGATAACATTCTAATACTTGATAATATTTTAACATTTTTAAGATATTTTGCTAAAAGCTTCTCAAGCAAAAAAACTACTTCCAGGGAAATGTGCACTCTTCAAATTTAAAGAGTCAGCATCGAAGATGAGTCCGTGCATGACAACTATTAGAAATGAGAGGACATGGTGAAAGAACCATGTAAGAGTACGGAATGTATAGATAGAGGAAATTAGGTAAGGATGCGAGAGAATTCACATGCGTCAAAGAGAATATGGGTAACATTTATCTGGTGTTACTTAGTTGTGAAAACTGATTTGAGATTACCAATTGTCAGTAATAGAAAACAAAATAAAACTACAGAACAGGTTTAAAAATAGGCACAGTACTGCATGGGAGACAATCCATCAATTGGTCACTGAGATGGGAAAACTTGACAGATATCAAGCACCAAAACTGAAGTAATGATGGAAATGGGAAAGCAACTCCTGAAGATTGTATGATTGAAAGGTGATTGGAAAATAAAAATTAATTAATTAGAAATCATATTACATATTAAGATATGTATGTCACCTGTAAAAGAAAATTATTATTTGAAATTTACTGGTACACAATTTATTAAAAAACAAAAATAAATTGTTGTAGATGGCCAAAGCAATGTAATGCAATGATAATCTTTATTCTCAGTGCGTTTCATTATGTGACACCTGCTGTCATCTAGCTTTTATTCTCGAACATAGGGGATCTGTCTTTTATTTCCAAATGGAGAAGTCAAAAGTGCATGAAAAAGTAAACAAACAGGGGCCAATAAGGAGGATGATATTTTCACTATTGATATATTTCAGATTGATACAACATTAAAACGACTTCTAAGAACCTTTGTGAATTTACAATTTATTTGAGTGCAATTCGATTGTTCAGCAAGAGTTTCAATACAAGTGTTGGATCTTTTATTTTCTGACCTGGACATACTACCCAAGGGTGGATGGTCATGGTATTACAGGTTCAATTCAATGAGTCAGTGGCCGATTTTCTTTTTTGATGCTCTTTTCAATTACTCTTCCTTTCTGAATAACATGTTATACACTAATTTCAAATGGTCATAATATTTTCTACAACATTTTTATTATGTGATAAAGTTTTTGGGCTCATTCCGTTTCCTGCCAACAAACTGTTTGGTTAAGGGCTATGGCATGCCTTGCTAAATATGATAGCATATGCATGTATTTAAAATATATGTTGGAAAGTGAAAGCATGTGAACAACAAAGGAAACATGAAAAAGATCTAAAACGTACATACACCATCCTTTATAAAAGGGTTAAGAAATAATCTGCACGCAATTGGATTCTTTCTTTTCAAAATGCAAAGAGTTGGTGATTCCAAATTAGAAAGTTATTTGCAGCGATGATTACATCTTTTGCTAAAAACAGCTCCTTTTCAGCCTGTCAGGTATTCAAAAAATATCAGTGTTCAGTAATGAGTATTATACCACATCCAAGATGCTGAGAATTTTAAAAGCAAGGCAAAAAGGAATTGAGAGTACATGAAAGCATATAAATGAGTGAGTTTGTTGCCATTCAAAACCTTTTTCTGACCTTTCCTTCTATAGAAATGGCCCTAGATTTACAAAAAGCAACAGAATCACACCACTCTGTTCCCATGGTGGGAAAAGGATCTGATTGTCCAAAATGTATTGGTATGGAAGGAGCAGGGCTTCTTCACAGAAAACACGTTTTTTGAGTGGAGAACAAAAGAGAAGAAAAGTGATTGCTAATATGGATTTGTATAGTGTGTCTAGAATTGCACTGATGAAGTAGCACACGTAAGATTGAAATCCCAGTATTACACCAAGAAATCTGCAACATGTGCAGCAATCGAGAAAAAACACTGGAAATGTTTGTGGATTTCTGACAATGGACCATTTCCTGTCCTTCCTAGTAGTCCTTGTCTGGCCTTAAAGGCATCACTGTTTCTTCGATACAGGTTCAGAGTGGTCACGAATATTGAAATGACAAAAGTAAGGCAGACTGCCACATGCAGTGCCTAATTTGGATGTGTCTGATGTTGTGGAGCTTCAACACTCTACTAGAAATGGGCCTTACAGTAATCTTTGGAAGAACTAGCAGGGGAAGCAGTTAGTTACAGCCCATTGCTAATGAGCAGCACTCCAGTACTATGGCAGTAATCCTCTCTCCTGAGCGCAAAGCATCAGGAGAGGTTGCCACAGAGAGAAAGGAAGGGGACACCCAAATACTTTTCCAGATCAGCTGAACTTAATCTAGCGATCAATGGGGCAATTATAAGTGTCACAACCAGTTTCCCTCACATCCAAGAACATTGGAAAAGTTACCCCATATTTATAGCATCAAAAGTATAGTATTGTGTTTAATAGGGTGAGAAATACAATATTTTACAAGTGGAAGATTAAAGAGTTCCAAAGTATTTGTGTTTTTTAACAGTGACTCTTGAAAATAATAAGTATTGTTATTACTTTGCAATTGGATATATTTGGTGAAGAAATTATCCCACAATCCTCATATGCAAATTAGTTACTAAGGATTGTCCCATTCATTTCCTCTTGTTCTATTTGAATCTAATATTCCTCCATAATTTCTTATTATGATAACAAAACTTTGAAGCAGATTAGTCGCAAATGACTGATGATAATAGATTGGACAGACATGTACATTAATTGCTCCATTGTGCTGGCACAATATTTATTCGAAAACTGATAACATTCTAATACTTGATAATATTTTAACATTTTTAAGATATTTTGCTAAAAGCTTCTCAAGCAAAAAACCTACTTCCAGGGAAATATGCACTCTTCAAATTTAAAGCGTCAGCATCGAAGATGAGTCTGTGCATGACAACTATTGGAAAGGGGCGACCACTCGGTCCCCCCGAACGTATGGTGGAGTACCCCGATCCCCCCGGGAAGCCATTTTGGGCGGGAGGCGAGTCTCGGCTGGTATGCCCGAAGCGGCGTAGCTGGGGCGCGCCTTTTCCCGTCCAAGAGGGGGTTGTCCTAGACACCAACACCGCTAGCCACGCCCCGGAGGCGGATTGGAGGTGGGTCCACGCCCGCCCGAAGAAGGATAAAAGGAGCGACAAGCCAAGGAAGCATCCTCTTGTTCCTGTGCTCTGAAGCTGCACCTCCCCGTTGCACGTGAGCTCGAGACGGAACGAAGAGCCATTTTTGAGAATAATCTTGTGTTTCTTCTTTCAGTAAGTTTGGAGCTTCCTGGCCTAGGACCTTGAGGAGTATACGCGGACGATGCCTAGCAAGAAGGTCGGAAAGAGGATCGGGACCGATCAGATGCTTCGTATGCTGATGAAGGACATGGCAGATATGAAAAAGCAGATGGCGGCAATGAATGGTGTGGGGGGGCCTAAGAGAGTCATCGGACCAGCATTGCCGGGAGTGGTCCCTATCGGGAGAGGTAGAAGGGCCAAGAAGGGAGCGTCGGGTGGTGAGGCCCCGGTTCCCGAAGCACCCCCTGCGCACCCGGTCACCCCGATCGAGGCCCCGACTCCGGTCCCAGACGTTGGGCAACCGATCCCTGTGGTAGTCACTCCTGTGAACGGGGAGGATATGCCTCCTGAGCCGGCTGCCCAGTTGGCGGCATGGTTAGGCAAAGAGAACGAGGGGGCCACGGCTGAGGAAGCCAGGGCAATAATGAAGCAGTTGCGGCAATCGAAAGATGCTGCAAAGGCACCGTCTCCTTTTGTTTCCCCGCAGGCTCCTGTGGAACAACCAGTATCGGGCGTTGGTTCGGCAGGAACTACGGTCACAGTGGCCGGTTCAGGTGAGCAGTCGTTGCCGATTGCGGGGGAGGGAACGGTACCTTCAAGGAGGGAAAAAGTTGTTCAGCATATCCCGATTGAGGTAAAAGAAAGGATATGGGCTGATAAATATGTTAACATGTTTTCCTTGTTGACCGATCACTATGAGATTGAGCATGTAAAAAATCAAAAAGAGTTTCTGCATCCAAGTGTATGGCGCGCCAAGATGGCCGGTTTCAGAGTTGATGAATCGATAGGCAATTGGGGCAGAGCGTTTGGAATGTTCACTGCAATTATGGGGGAACGTAGGCCCGAATTATTGGTGGAATTAGCCGTGTATCAGACACTTATCATGGAATTTTATGAAACATATGGTGGCAATCAATGGTTTTGTTACGATAGCATATTTCGTAAGTCCAAGGAGCACGACTCATCCCTGACGTGGGATTGTTTTGACTCAGGCACGGCGAAGTCGCCATCTTTAGGGGGGAACATGGTCGAGTTTTCCCGCCATTCGTCTGGGGCACCTTTCGGGCAGGATCAAGCAATGATCAGCACACAAGGTATAATGGCAACTCAGGTAAAAAAGGGGTCTGCTGGAGCTTTAACAGAGGCAAATGTACTAGGCCGCAGGGATCTTGCAGGTTTAGCCATGAATGTGCTGGGTGCGGGAAGTCCTCGCACCCCGAGACCATGTGCAGAGCCAAAAATGGTGATACGGGAAGTAGAGGGGCGCCAAACAGGTCTGAAATAGTCCGAGGGGCGCCTCTCCCTACCCCGATTGATATCATGGCAATGATTCCTTGGCTGAACGAATATCCGGATCATATCTCCGCTGGGGTGTTGCGAGATGGTTTTTCGTATGGTTTCCGCATCCCGGCGGGGGATTTTCAGGGTAAAGCGCAATGTAGGAACCAACTGTCGGTTCTGCAGAATACGGCGGTGGTACAAGCAAAGATTGGGAAGGAGGTGACCCGAGGTCGGGTTGCCGGCCCATATGACATGCCGCCTGTTGCTAATTTTGTTTGTTCGCCTCTGGGAGTGGTCCCCAAAAAGGACCCAGGGGAATTCAGGTTGATACATAATTTGTCAGCTCCAAGGGGTCTTTCGGTGAACGATGCGATTGACCCGGGAGTTTGTTCGGTGCGGTACGCATCTTTTGATGAGGCTGTCGCCATGTTGAATCGCCTGGGGCCCGGAGCGCTGATGGCCAAATCGGACATTGAGTCGGCGTTCCGGTTGCTCCCGGTACACCCAGATGATCAGCGTCTCCTTGGTTTCATGTTTCAAGGACGCTACTACATGGATAAATGTATGCCAATGGGTTGCTCCATCTCTTGTGCGTATTTTTAAAAATTCAGTAGTTTTTTGCAATGGGCGTTCACAAGAACAACAGGGTTTACACACGTTATGCATTATCTTGATGATTTTCTATTTCTGGGGGCAGCCGGGGACATAGAATGTGCACAGGCTTTGAATGAATTTTGTGATCTCATGACTCGCTTTGGTGGGCCATTGGCACCAGGTAAGACAGTGGGCCCGGCTACTTCGCTCGAGTTTCTTGGAATAGAGCTCGACTCCGAAGAGGGGTGCTTCCGTTTGCCTAAGGAAAAGGTAACAAAATTTAAGGCATCGCTTGAAACATGTATTAGCGAGACGAAGGTAAATTTGCATCAGTTGCAGCAGGCTGTGGGTCAGCTGAATTTTGCCCTTAGAGTGATACCGATGGCTCGCCCCTTTTCCCGCTCTATTGCTCAAGCCATGGTCGGCCTTAAGGAAGGGCACCACCGCACAAGGCTCTCGGCAGAGGTACGCTAGGACATGCGCATATGGTTGGCATTCCTGGCGGATTTCAACGGTCGTGTCGCGTGGAACAAACCAGCGGTCTCCTCCGTGGAGCTGGGGTTGTGGACTGACTCGGCAGGGAGTGTGGGCTTTGGCGCCATCTTGGGTAATCACTGGTCAGCACGAACCTGGCCGACATGGTGGCACGAGAGTGGGCTGACAGGTAACATTGGGTTTCTCGAACTGTTCCCTATCCTGGTGGCCTTAAAATCATGGCCGGAGGAGTTTCGTGATCGCTCTGTGGTGTTCTGGTCTGACAATATGACCGTGGTTGAGTGTATCAATAGTCAGGCAGCACGCTGCAAATGGATCTTGAGACTGTTGAAGGAAATTGTCCTGCTGTGTATGAGACTAAACGTCCACTTTAGGGCAAGACATGTGCCAGGGGTGTTAAATCAGGCAGCTGATGCGCTTTCTCGTTCCTGTATGCAGGCCTTCTGGGGTTTTTTGCCCTCAGCGGACCCGGTGGCGGCACCATTTCCCGAAGCTCTCTGGTCTCTCGGTGCCCCGGAATACAAGACCTCGTGGGAGAGAGTCTAGCACCCAGGACAAGGAAGGCTTATGAAGGGGCGTTCCGTTCTTATTTGTCCTTTTTGGGTTCAGCTAGGGGGGAGCTGTGGGGCCAAGAAGAGTATGTCCTGAACTTTTTGTTATCATTACATCAGGCAGGCAAATCAGTGGCTACGGCCAATAGGCACCGGGCCGCCATTTCTTTCATGGCACGGGCCCATGGCATACAGGATCCCACGGCGTCTTTCTTGGTACAGAAGGCGCTGCGTGGGTGGCAACGCCGTGAGGGTTGCAGAGTGGATGAAAGACACCCGATAGGTCTGGAAAGGTTGGCCTTGTTACTGTCCGTACTCCCTGCGACATGTTCATCTCAATCAGAGACAGTGCTATTCCGGGCCGCTTTTGCATTAGCATTCCATGGGGCTATGCGGGTAAGCGAGCTGGTAGCGAGGAACAAGCAGGATACGGGGGGAGGTCTGTGCCGGGAGCACATTCAAATTAAGGGGGAGACAATGGTAGTCTCATTTGCCAGGTCCAAGACCGATCAGAAAGCGATCGGGGACAGTGTAGTGGTTCAGCGGATTCCGGGATCTCCCATGTACCCGGTAGCATGCGTTGAGGAGTATTTGGCGCAGAGGGCGGCATCATGGGGGGAAGCTTGCTGAGGCACGCCGACGCCATCCCACTGACTAGGTTTCAGTTCCAACGGGTGCTAACGATGGCAATCGCAGCGGCGGGCTTGAACCCGTGCGAGTTTGGGACCCATCACTTCCGGATAGGGGCTGCTACAGAGGCTACAGCCAGGGGTCTGAGTGTGGAAAAAGTGAAACAGTTGGGGTGTTGGTCCTCGAATTGTTATAAAAGGTATGTGCGGTTGCACATGTTGTGAAGCCTATGTCTTGCGCTCACGCTTCTTGTTTTTGTTTGGTTTACAGTGTCGCGAGCTTACGAGGCGGGGCGGACTGTGCAGTCGACCCGACACCTGGGAACCAGCGGTCAAAGATCACCGGCTGAGGAAAGAGTGGTGTGGGTCATGGGCCACTCATACGTGAGGCGTGCCGCAGACGTTTTCAAAGCAGGTGACATGATTCACATGGCTGGGGAATACGGGTACAGGGTGACCTTCTACGGAAGGGGCGGGCTCTGTATTGACCAGTTTCAAAGTTTTATGGAGGGTTTGTTAGGGCGGACAAGGTCACCGCCATCTGTAATCATAGTGCATCTTGGGGGCAATGATTTGGTGACCACTGTGAGACGAGTACTTCTCGAGTTGATACTATCCACAGTGAGTTGGTTGGCGAGAAGGGTTCCGGGGTGCACGATTGCATGGTCCCATATGATTCCACGGAAGGTGTGGCGGGGGGCTAATTCTGTGGCTGCTGTAAATCATTCAGTGAAGAAGGTGAATAACAAACTTGGTAGATTGTTCCGTACAAGTACATTGCATTCTATTCCGCATGGGTGTATCAGGGGGGACCATATGTATCTAGAGGATGGAGTTCATTTGTCCCGGGTGGGGAATACTTTACTCATAGGAGACCTCGTAGCTTGGTTGAAGAGTTTGCAGCCATGACCTTTAAATAGGAGTTTTGTGGGGGGTCGGATAGCCGGTCAACTATCCGGCCTGTGGCGGTAAGGTCATGATCGGTGAGCAGGAATTAGAAGATCCCTAGAGGTGGGGCGTCACCCATTATGGATGGGAGCGCCTGGGGGGAGGCGGCCATTGGCCCCTCAAACGGGGAGGCGGTCCCCTCTAAGGATGGGGACACCGGAAGGGAAGGCGGCCATAGGCCCCTCCCTGGGGAGGAGGGGCTAGGGCCCCTCCTGGGAATTTCCCGGGGCCAGGACATCTGCGACGGCAGATGTGGTAAGTTGTGTGGGGTGGGAGGGGGGTCTACGCTACCTTCTAGACACCTCACACGAGTCCTCGGACAACCACTAAAGATGGCGTCGAGTTAACAGGGGGCCCCCGCTAAGACAAGGAAAATTGGAAGTTGGCACAGAGGTACAGTCCTCTGTGCGACCGCCCCTCACAAGTGAGGGGGGAGTTCTGGTATTGGGGATCTGACACCGGTTACGACCCTGCCGTTGGCCCGTAATGTTAGGATGTACAATTTCAAAGTTTGAGTAATGCATTTGCAGAATGTTTAGTATCGGCTAGGAGAACCTTTGTATTAGAGATGTGTTAAGGTGAGCCAAGAACATCGTAATGTGTAAATGAAATTGTACATGATATGAAACTGTTATTTTAACGTTTTAATTTTGTTTCATATTTTAATAAATACGGCCGGGAGGGTAACTTCCTCCCGCCTTCCACAAGTTTAGAACCGTTTCCGTCTTCCCATCCTTGGGGGATTGTGTTGAGAGGGGGTGGCGGGTATCTCAGCCATATGGAAAGGGGCGATCACTCGGTCCCCCCGAACGTATGGTGGAGTACCCCGATCCCCCGGGAAGCCATTTTGGGCGGGAGGCGAGTCTCGGCTGGTATGCCCGAAGCGGCGTAGCCGGGGTGCGCCTTTTCCCGCCCAAGAGAGGGTTGTCCTAGACACCAACACCGCTAGCCACGCCCAGGAGGCGGATTGGAGGTGGGTCCACGCCCGCCCGAAGAAGGATAAAAGGAGCGACAAGCCAAGGAAGCATCCTCTTGTTCCTGTGCTCTGAAGCTGCACCTCCCCATTGCACGTGAGCTCGAGACGGAACGAAGAGCCATTTTTGACCCACCCACCAGCCCCTGATGACAGCGATTTGTTGAAATAAAGTCGAGTGTCATGATATTGTTTTCTTACAGGTTGTTTTGAATAAAGTTGGTAATTTGGTGTGTAATAAAGTTGATAATTTTTCCTTTTCAGCAGGTTTTATTCAGCAAAGTAGTTGCACCGGATGCTCGGTAGAGATTATACTTCGATTTGCTTAAGTATAAATTGTTTTTCTCCTTTAGTCTTAGATTGTCGTATTTATTTTGGTCGGGCGGTAAGGTCATGATCGGTGAGCAGGAATTAGAAGATCCCTAGAGGTGGGGCGTCACCCATTATGGATGGGAGCGCCCGGGGGGAGGCGGCCATTGGCCCCTCAAACGGGGAGGCAGTCCCCTCTAAGGATGGGGACGCCGAAAGGGAAGGCGGCCATAGGCCCCTCCCTGGGGAAGAGGGGCTAGGGCCCCTCCTGGGAATTTCCCGGGGGCAGGACATCTGCGACTTCAGATGTGGTAAGTTGTGTGGGGTGGGAGGGGGGTCTACGATACCTTCTAGACACCTCACACAAGTCCTCGGACGACCACTAAAGATGGCGTCGAGTTAACAGGGGGCCCCCGCTAAGACAAGGGAAATTGGAAGTTGGCACAGAGGTACAGTCCTCTGTGCGACCGCCCCTCACAAGTGAGGGGGGAGTTCTGGTATTGGGGATCTGACACCGGTTACGACCTTGCCGTTGGCCCGTAATGTTAGGATGTACAATTTCAAAGTTTGAGTAATGCATTTGCAGGATGTTTAGTATCGGCTAGGAGAACCTTTGTATTAGAGATGTGTTAAGGTCAGCCAAGAACATCGTAATGTGTAAATGAAATTGTACATGATATGAAACTGTTATTTTAACGTTTTAATTTTGTTTCATATTTTAATAAATACGGCCGGGAGGGGAACTCTCTCCCGCCTTCCACAAGTTCAGAACCGTTTCCGTCTTCCCATCCTTGGGGGATTGTGTTGAGAGGGGGTGGCGGGTATCTCAGCCATATAGAAATGAGAGGACATGGTGAAAGAACCATGTAAGAGTATGGAATGTATAGATGGAGGAAATTAGGTAAGGATGCGAGAGAATTCACATGCGTCAAAGAGAATATGGGTAACATTTATCTGGTGTTACTTAGTTGTGAAAACTGATTTGAGATTGCCAATTGTCAGTAATAGAAAACAAAATAAAACTACAGAACAGGTTTAAAAATAGGCACAGAACTGCATGGGAGACAATCCATCAATTGGTCACTGAGATGGGAAAACTTGACAGATATCAAGCACCAAAACTGAAGTAATGATGGAAATGGGAAAGCAACTCCTGAAGATTGTATGATTGAAAGGTGATTGGAAAATAAAAATTAATTATTAGAAATCATGGTACATATTAAGATATGTATGTCACCTGTGAAAGAAAATTGGGGCATATTACCAACAACTAGCGATAATTTTTGTCTCTAACTTGTTTAGAGACAAAAATTATCGCCGCACATCGGCGATTTTTATCGCAGATAAACCTTGCTATTAGCAAGGTTTATCGCAAATGCGATAAAAAACGGCCGCAATGCATGAATATCGCTGAAAAGTCAGCGATATTCATGCATTATCGAGCAAATGCTCTTAGCCATGTTATCCACCTCCCATTGGATAACATGGCTAAGAACTGCTCAGGGCAGGTGTTAGCTTTTGGAGATATTCACGCTTAGCGAGAATATCTCCAAAAGTTGGTAATAGGAGATAGCGATGTTAGGGACTGTTTCCAGTCGCTAACATCTTGGCACGCCCACTTTGCATGTCATTAGTGATAAATATCACTGACATGCAAAGCGGGGCCCAAGATGGTCGCTATCTCCTATTAGCTGTCACTAACTGGTGTTAGCGACAGCTTGGTAATAGGGAGATAATTTTATCTCCGCTTTTTTGGCTTTTAAAGCCAAAAAAGCGGAGATAAACCCCCTTGATAATATGCCCCATTATTATTTGAAATTTACTGGTACACAATTTATTAAAAAACAAAAATAAATTGTTGTAGATGGCCAAAGCAATGTAATGCAATGATAATCTTTATTCTCAGTGCGTTTCATTATGTGACACCTGCTGTCATCTAGCTTTTATTCTCGAACATAGGGGATCTGTCTTTTATTTCCAAATGGAGAAGTCAAAAGTGCATGAAAAAGTAAACAAACAGGGGCCAATAAGGAGGATGATATTTTCACTATTGATATATTTCAGATTGATACAACATTAAAACGACTTCTAAGAACCTTTGTGAATTTACAATTTATTTGAGTGCAATTCCATTGTTCAGCAAGAGTTTCAATACAAGTGTTGGATCTTTTATTTTCTGAACTGGACATACTACCCAAGGGTGGAGGGTCATGGTATTACAGGTTCAATTCAATGAGTCAGTGGCCGATTTTCTTTTTTGATGCTCTTTTCAATTACTCTTCCTTTCTGAATAACATGTTATTCACTAATTTCAAATGGTCATAATATTTTCTACAACATTTTTATTATGTGATAAAGTTTTTGGGCTCATTCCGTTTCCTGCCAACAAACTGTTTGGTTAAGGGCTATGGCATGCCTTGCTAAATATGATAGCATATGCATGTATTTAAAATATATGTTGTAAAGTGAAAGCATGTGAACAACAAAGGAAACATGAAAAAGATCTAAAACGTACATACACCATCCTTTATAAAAGGGTTAAGAAATAATCTGCACACAATTGGATTCTTTCTTTTCAAAATGCAAAGAGTTGGTGATTCCAAATTAGAAAGTTATTTGCAGCGATGATTACATCTTTTGCTAAAAACAGCTCCTTTTCAGCCTGTCAGGTATTCAAAAAATATCAGTGCTCAGTAATGAGTAGTATACCACATCCAAGATGCTGAGAATTTTAAAAGCAAGGCAAAAAGGAATTGAGAGTACATGAAAGCATATAAACGAGTGAGTTTGTTGCCATTCAAAACCTTCTTCTGACCTTTCCTTCTATAGAAATGGCCATAGATTTACAAAAAGCAACAGAACCACACCATATGGCTGAGATACCCGCCACCCCCTCTCAACACAATCCCCAAGGATAGGAAACCGGAAACGGTTCTGAACTTTTGGAAGGCGGGAGGGAGTGACCCTCCCGGCCGTATTTATTAAAATATGAAACAAAATCAAAACATTAAAATAACAGTTTCATATTATGTACAATTTCATTTCCACATTACGATGTTTGGCTAACCTTAACAGATCTCTAATACAAAGGTTCTCCTAGCCGAACTAACATCCTACAAAACATTTGACTTGAAATTGTACATGCTAACGTTAAGGGCCAACGGCAAGGTCGTAACCGGTGTCAGATCGCTAAACCAGAAATCCCCCCCTCACTTGTGAGGGGAGCGACCGCACAGAGGCGTACCTCAAGTGCATCTACCAATTTCCCTTGGACTTGACGGGGGCCCCAATGAACTCGACGCCATTTATTGGTCGTCCGAGGACTCGTGTGAGGTGTCTAAAAGGTAGCGTAAACCCCCTCCCGAACCCCACACAACTTACCCCATCTGCCGTCGCAGATGTCCTGGCCCCGGGAAATTCCCCAGGAGTGCCCGTAGTCCCTCCTATCCAGGAAGGGGCTTTGACCACCTTTCCTTTCCTTCCGGCGGCCTATCCTTAGAAGGGACCGCCTCCCCGTTGAGGGGCCAATGGCCACCTCCCCCGAGCGCTCCCATCCGTAATGGGTGACGCCCCCCCATAGGGATCTTCCAATTACTGCTCACCGATCATGACCTTACCGCCCGACCAAAATAAATACGACAATTTACCTAACTTACTAATTTACAAAACAACCATAACTATTACAAGCATGATTACTGATCAACACCAGTGCAGAATTACTTTATTTGAAAAACATACTGAAAATGACCATTCTTTATTGCATACTTAAAATATCACGACAATCATCACAACCTGCAAGAAATAGAGTTACCACATCAAAACTTTATTCAAAACAACTAGCTGTCCTCAGGGGCTGGTGGGTGGGTCAAAATTGGCTCTTCGCTCCGTCTCGGGCTCACGTGCAGCGGGGAGGTGCAGCTTCAGAGCACAGGAACAAGAGGATGCTTTCTTGGCTTGTTGTTCCTTTTATCCGTCTTCGGGCGGGCGTAAACCCGCCCCCGCCTGCCTCCGAGGGCGTGGCCGGCCGCGTCGTCAGTGTCTAGGACAACCCACTCCAGGGCAGGGAAAAAGCGCGCCCCGGCTACGCCGCTTTGGGCATACCAGCCGAGACTCGCCTCCCGCCCAAGATGGCTTCCCGGGGGGATCGTGGTACTCCACCATACGTTCGGGGGGACCGAATGGTCGCCCCTTTCCATATAGCTGAGATACCCGCCACCCCCTCTCAACACAATCCCCAAGGATGGGAAACCGGAAACGGTTCTGAACTTTTGGAAGGCGGGAGGGAGTGACCCTCCCGGCCGTATTTATTAAAATATGAAACAAAATCAAAACATTAAAATAACAGTTTCATATTATGTACAATTTCATTTCCACATTACGATGTTTGGCTAACCTTAACAGATCTCTAATACAAAGGTTCTCCTAGCCGAACTAACATCCTACAAAACATTTGACTTGAAATTGTACATGCTAACGTTAAGGGCCAACGGCAAGGTCGTAACCGGTGTCAGATCCCTAAACCAGAAATCCCCCCCTCACTTGTGAGGGGAGCGACCGCACAGAGGCGTACCTCAAGTGCATCTACCAATTTCCCTTGGACTTGACGGGGGCCCCAATGAACTCGACGCCATTTAACGGTCGTCCGAGGACTCGTGTGAGGTGTCTAAAAGGTAGCGTAAACCCCCTCCCGAACCCCACACAACTTACCCCATCTGCCGTCGCAGATGTCCTGGCCCCGGGAAATTCCCCAGGAGGGCCCGTAGCCCCTCCTATCCAGGAAGGGGCCTTGACCACCTTTCCTTTCCTTCCGGCGGCCTATCCTTAGAAGGGACCGCCTCCCCGTTGAGGGGCCAATGGCCACCTCCCCCGAGCGCTCCCATCCGTAATGGGTGACGCCCCCCCATAGGGATCTTCCAATTACTGCTCACCGATCATGACCTTACCGCCACAGGCCGGATAGTTGACCGGCTATCCGGACCCCCCACAACAACTCCTGCCTAAAGGTCATGTGTTAAACTCTTTAGCCAAGCTATGAGGTCTCCTATGAGCAACTCATTCCCCACCCGGGACAAATGAACCCCATCCCCCAAATACATACTGTCTCCTTTGATACAACCATGCGAAACAGAATGCAGTGTATTTGAACGAAACAATCTACTCAACTTGTTATTTATTTTCTTTACTGAATGATTCAGAGCAGAAACCGAAATAGCCCCCCGCCACACTTTCCGTGGGATCATATGGGACCATGCAATTGTGCACCCTGGAACTCTTCTTGCCAACCAACTTACTGTGGAAAGCATTGCCTCAAGAAGAAGTCGTCTACCAGTGGCCACCAAATCGTTGCCCCCAAGATGGACTATGATTATAGACGGCGGTGACCTTGTCCGCCCTAACAAACCCTCGAAAAAGGATTGAAACTGGTCAATACAGAGCCCGCCCCTTCCGTAGAAGGACACCCTGTACCCGTATTCCCCAGCCACGTGAATCATGTCACCTGCTTTGAATACGTCCGCGGCACGCCTCACGTATGAGTGGCCCACGACCCACACCTCCTTTCTCGCAGCCGGTGATGTCTGACCGCTGTTCCCCAGGTGTCGGGTCGACTGCACAGTCTGCCCCGCCTCGTAAGCTTGCGCAACTGAAAACCAAACAAAAACAAGAAGCGTGAGTACATTATTACAGCTTCACAACATGTGCAACGCACATACCTTTTATAACAGTTCGAGGACCAACGCCCCAAACGTTTTACTTCTTCTACACTCAGGCCCCTGGCTGTAGCCTCAGTAGCAGCCCCTATCGAAAGGAATGGGTCCCGAACTCGCCGGGGTTCAAGCCCGCGGCCGAAATCGACATCGCAAGCACCCGCTGGAACTGAAACCTCGTCAGTGGGGTGGCGTCAGCGTGTCTCAACAAGGTCCCCCCCCATGATGCCACCCTCTGCGCTAAATATTCCTCTACGCACACCACAGGGCACATGGAAGACCCGGGATCCTCTGAATGATTATGCAGTCCCCAATTGCACCCTGATCGGTTTTGGACCTAACAAACGAGACCGTCATCGTCTCCTCCCTGACCTGAATGTGCTCCCGGCACAGTCCCCCCATCGTATCCTGCTTGTTCTTCGCCACTAATTCGCTTACCCGCATAGCCCCATGGAATGCTAGCGCAAATGCAGCTCGGAATAACACTGCTTCGTACTGGGATGAACACGTTGCCGGGAGTACGGACAATAACAGGGTCAACCTATCCAGACCTATCGGGTGCCTCTCATCTACTCTGCGACCCTCAAGGCGTTGCCACCCACGTAGCGCTTTCTGCACCACAAAAGACGCTGTCGGGTCCTGGATCCCATGAGCCCTTGCCATAAAGGAAATGGCGGCCCGATGCCTCTGGGCCGTAGCTACTGATTTGCCTGCCTGATGTAAAGACAGCAGAAATTTTACGACAAGCTCTTCCTGTCCCCAAAGCTTCCCCCCAGCAGAACCCAAAAAGGACAAATAGGAACGGAACGCCCCTTCATATGCCTTCCTTGTCCTGGGTGCTAAACTCTCTCCCACAAGGTTTTGTAGTTCGGGGCACCGAGAGACCAGAGAGCTTCGGGAAAGGGTGCTGCCACCAGGTCCGCTGTGGGCAGAAAACCCCAGAAGGCCTGCATACGGAAACGAGGAAGCGCATCAGCCGCTTGGTTCAGTACCCCCGGGACATGTCTTGCCCTAAAGAGCACATTCAACTGCATACACAATAACACAATTTCTTTGAGCAGTCTCAGAATCCATTTGCAACGTGCTGCCTGACTATTGATACACTCCACCACAGTCATGTTATCAGACCAGAACACCACAGAATGATCCCGAAATCCCTCCGGCCATGTCTTCAAGGCCACCAAAATAGGGAAGAGTTCAAGGAAAGCAATGTTACTCGTCAGGCCGCACTCGTGCCACCATGACGGCCATTTTTGAGCCGACCATTGTGTACCAAATATGGCACCAAAACCTATACTCCCCGCCGAATCTGTCCAAAGCCCCAGCTCCTCGGAGGACACCGCCGGTTTGTTCCAGACAATTCAACCATTGAAATCCGCCAAAAATGCCAACCAAATGCGCATGTCCTGGCGAACCTCTGCCGAGAGCCTCGTGCGGTGATGTCCTTCCTTCAGGCCGATCATGGCTTGTGTTGTGCAATCGAGCGGGTAAAGGGGCGTGCCATTGGCATCACTCTCAGGGCAAAATTCAACTGACCCACCACCTGTTGCAATTGATGCAGGTTTACTTTCGTTGCACGAATACATGTTTCAAGGGATATCCTGAATTTTAACACTTTTTCCCTGGGTAATCTAAAACAACCTTCTTCCGAGTCGAGCTCGATCCCCAGAAACTCGAGCAAAGTCGAGGGACCCACAGTCTTACCTGGCGCCAATGGCACACCGAATTGATTCATTAAGACACAAAATTCATGTAAAGCCTGTCCACACTCAGGATCCCCGGCTGCCCCCAAAAACAGAAAGTCATCGAGATAATGCATAACATGCTGAAAACCCGTCTTCCTTGTGAATACCCATTGCAGAAAACAACTGAACTTTTCAAAATAGGCACAGGATATTGAGCACCCCATTGGCATACATCTATCCATGTAATAGCGACCCTGAAACATAAAACCAAGGAGACGCTGATCGTCTGGGTGCACCGGGAGCAACCGGAACGCTGACTCGATGTCTGATTTTGCCATCAGCGCCCCGGGCCCCAGGCGATTCAACATGGCAACGGCCTCATCGAAAGATGCGTACCGCACCGAACACACTTCCGGGTCTATCGCTTCATTCACGGAAAGACCACGTGGGGCTGACAAGTTATGTATCAGCCGAAACTCACCCGGGTCCTTCTTGGGGACCACCCCTAGAGGGGAACAAACAAAGTTAGCAACCGGTGGCAAATCAAATGGACCGGCGACACGACCTCGAGTCACCTCCTTCCCAATCTTTACCTGTACCACCGCCGTATGCTGCAAGACCGACAGTTGATTCTTACAGTTTGCTACACCCTGAAAATCCCCCACTGGGATGCGGAAACCATATGAAAACCCGTTTCGCAACACCCCAGCGGAAGCATGATCCGGGTATTCGTTGAGCCAAGGAATCATTGCCATGGTATCAATCGGAGTAGGTAAAGGCGCCCCTCGGACTATTTCAGACCTGTTTGGCGCTTCCCCTACCACCGTTATCACCCGTTTTGGCTCTGCACATGGACTCAGGATGGGATGGCTGCCCACACCCCCCACATTCATGTCTGAACTTGCATGACCCCTGGGGCCTCGTACATTTTCCCCTGTTAAAATTCCAACAAATCCCCCTTTTACCTGCGTTGCCACTCGACTTCGAGTGGTGTTCGTTACCTGCACCCGTCCGATAGGGTGTCCCAGAGGATTGGCGGGTAAATTCACCCCCGTTACTCCCTGACAATGGCACTTTTAACATTCCTGAACTCTCCATTTTTTGCCATGAAACGGAGTCGAAACAATCCCAAGTCAGATCTGGGTCGTGCTCCTTAGCTTTTGTAAAAATATTGTCATAACAGAACCACTGATTGCCCCCGTACGATACGGAATACTCCATGATACGTGACTGATAAATAGGCAACTCGGTCAGCAACTCGGGCCTGCGCTCGCCCATGATGGAGGTGAAAAGGCCCCACGCTCTGCCCCAAGTACCTATGTTTTCATCAACCTTAAAGGCGGCCATTTTTGCGCGCCAAACACTCGGATGCATGAGCTCCTTTTGGCTCTTAACATGCTCCATCTCGTAATGGTCGGTAAGCAAAGAAAAAATGTTCACATACTTATTCGCCCAAATCTTTTCCTTAATTTCCAGTGGAACATGCTGAGCCACCTTCTCCCTTCGCGAAGGTACAGACCCCTCCCCCGCGATCGGCAATGGCCGCTTACCTGGACCAGATGCTGCATTTGCCGCCGAACTTGGGCCTGTTGCATTTTCCGCCGCCGGAACTGGCGGGGTAACAGAAGATGGTGCCTTCGCAGCCTCTCTAGATTCCCGCAGTTGTCTCATTACTGCCCGGGCGTCGTCAGCCGTGGTGCCCTCACTATCTTTTCCCAACCACGCTGCTAATTGCGCCGCTAACTCGGGAGGCATATCTTCCCCGGTCACGGGGGTGACCACCACGGGGATCGGATGCCCCTCCTTCGGAACCGGGGTTGGCTCCTCAAGTGGGGTATCGAGAACCGGGGTTTCCCCCCCAAGTGCCCCCCTTTTGGACCTCTTGCCTCTCCCACCAGGGACTACTCCTGGCAAGGCTGGTCCGATGACTCGCTTCGATCCTCCCTCCCCGTTCTTAGCCGCCATCTGCTTCTTCAAATCGGCTACCTCCTTTATGAGCATGCGGAGCATCTGATCGGTACCGACCCGCTTTCCGACCTTCTTGCCTGGCATTCTCAACGAGGTATCTGCAAAACAAAAAGATAGATTACAACGCTCAAAATTGGCTCTTCGTTCCGTCTCGGGCTCACGTGCAGCGGGGAGGTGCAGCTTCAGAGCACAGGAACAAGAGGATGCTTTCTTGGCTTGTTGTTCCTTTTATCCGTCTTCGGGCGGGCGTAAACCCGTCCCCGCCTGCCTCCGAGGGCGTGGCCGGCCGCGTCGTCAGTGTCTAGGACAACCCACTCCAGGGCGGGGAAAAAGCGCGCCCCGGCTACGCCGCTTTGGGCATACCAGCCGAGACTCGCCTCCCGCCCAAGATGGCTTCCCGGGGGGATCGTGGTACTCCACCATACGTTCGGGGGGACCGAATGGTCGCCCCTTTCCACTCTGTTCCCATGGGGGGAAAAGGATCTGATTGTCCAAAATGTATTGGTATGGAAGGAGCAGGGCTTCTTCACAGAAAACATGTTTTGTGAGTGGAGAACAAAAGAGAAGAAAAGTGATTGCTAATATGGATTTGTATAGTGTGTCCAGAATTGCACTGATGAAGTAGCACACGTAAGATTGCAATCCCAGTATTACACCAAGAAAGCTGCAACATGTGCAGCAATCGAGAAGAAACACTGGAAATGTTTGTGGATTTCTGACAATGGACCATTTCCTCTCCTTCCTAGTAGTCCTTGTCTGGCCTTAAAGGCATCACTGTTTCTTCGATACAGGTTCAGAGTGGTCACGAATATTGAAATGACAAAAGTAAGGCAGACTGTCACATGCAGTGCCTAATTTGGATGTGTCTGATGTTGTGGAGCTTCAACACTCTACTAGAAATGGGCATTACAGTAAATCTTTGGAAGAACTAGTAGGGGAAGCAGTTAGTTACAGCCCATTGCTAATGAGCAGCACTCCAGTACTATGGCAGTAATCCTCTCTCCTGAGCGCAAAGCACCAGGAGAGGTTGCCACAGAGAGGAAGGAAGGGGACACCCAAATACTTTTCCAGATCAGCTGAATTTAATCTAGCGATCAATGGGGCAATTATAGATGTCACAACCAGTTTCCCTCACATCCAAGAACATTGGAAAAGTTACCCCATATTTATAGCATCAAAAGTATAGTATTGTGTTTAATAGGGTGAGAAATACAATATTTTACAAGTGGAAGATTAAAGAGTTCCAAAGTATTTGTGTTTTTTAACAGTGACTCTTGAAAATAATAAGTATTGTTATTACTTTGCAATTGGATATATTTGGTGAAGAAATTATCCCACAATCCTCATATGCAAATTAGTTACTAAGGATTGTCCCATTCATTTCCTCTTGTTCTATTTGAATCTAATATTCCTCCATAATTTCTTATTATGATAACAAAACTTTGAAGCAGATTAGTCGCAAATGACTGATGATAATAGATTGGACAGACATGTACATTAATTGCTCCATTGTGCTGGCACAATATTTATTCGAAAACTGATAACATTCTAATACTTGATAAAATTTTAACATTTTTAAGATATTTTGCTAAAAGCTTCTCAAGCAAAAAACCTACTTCCAGGGAAATATGCACTCTTCAAATATAAAGAGTCAGCATCGAAGATGAGTCCGTGCATGACAACTATTAGAAATGAGAGGACATGGTGAAAGAACCATGTAAGAGTATGGAATGTATAGATGGAGGAAATTAGGTAAGGATGCGAGAGAATTCACATGCGTCAAAGAGAATATGGGTAACATTTATCTGGTGTTACTTAGTTGTGAAAACTGATTTGAGATTGCCAATTGTCAGTAATAGAAAACAAAATAAAACTACAGAACAGGTTTAAAAATAGGCACAGTACTGCATGGGAGACAATCCATCAATTGGTCACTAAGATGGGAAAACTTGACAGATATCAAGCACCAAAACTGAAGTAATGATGGAAATGGGAAAGCAACTCCTGAAGATTGTATGATTGGAAGGTGATTGGAAAATAAAAATTAATTAATTAGAAATCATGGTACATATTAAGATATGTATGTCACCTGTAAAAGAAAATTATTATTTGAAATTTACTGGTACACAATGTATTAAAAAACAAAAAAAAATTGTTGTAGATGGCCAAAGCAATGTAATGCAATGATAATCTTTAGTCTCAGTGCGTTTCATTATGTGGCACCTGCTGTCATCTAGCTTTTATTCTCGAACATAGGGGATCTGTCTTTTATTTCCAAATGGAGAAGTCAAAAGTGCATGAAAAACAAACAGGGGCCAATAAGGAGGATGATATTTTTATATGGCTGAGATACCCGCCACCCCCTCTCAACACAATCCCCAAGGATGGGAAACCGGAAACAGTTCTGAAGTTTTTGGAAGACGGGAGGGAGTGACCCTCCCGGCCGTATTTATTAAAATATGAAACAAAATTAAAACATTAAATAAACAGTTTCATATTGTGTACAATTTCATTACCACATTGCGATGTTTGGCTAACCTTAACAGATTCTCTAATACAAAGGTTCTCCTAGCCGAACTAACATCCTACAAAACATTTACTTAAATTTTGAAATTGTACATCCTAACGTTTAAGGGCCAACGGCAAGGTCGTAACCGGTGTCAAGATCCCTAACCCAGAAATATCGCCCTCACTTGTGAGGGGCGGCCCAGAGGCGTACCTCAAGTGCAATTACCAATTTCCCTTGACTTGACGGGGGCCCCAATAAAACTCGACGCCACTTAGAGGTCGTACGAGGACTCGTGTGAGGTATCTAGAAGGTAGCGTAGACCCCCCCCCAAACCCCACACAACTTACCACATCTGCCGTCGCAGACGTCCTGGCCCCGGGAAATTCCCCAGGAGGGGGCTGTAACCCCTCCTACCCAGGAAGGGGCCTTGACCGCCTTTCCTTTTCTTTCGGCGACCCATCCTTAGAAGGGACCGCCTCCCCGTTGAGGGGCCAATGGCCACCTCCCCCGAGCGCTCCCATCCATGCTGGGTGACGCCCACTCATAGGGATCTTCCAATTAGTGCTCACCGATCATGACCTTACCGCCCGACCAAAATAAATACGACAATGCTAACTAAATGACTAAACTAAAAAAGACAGTAGCAACTACAATTTCATTAAAAGCATGCTTACCAATGAACACTAAAGCAGAATTTCTTTATTTGCGAAACGTAACACAAATCGACCATTCTTTATTACATACTCAAAATCATCACGATAATACCACAACCTGTAAACGAAAATCAGAGTTAT
The DNA here is from genome assembly GCF_964263255.1 of Lissotriton vulgaris. Lineage (NCBI taxonomy): Eukaryota > Metazoa > Chordata > Amphibia > Caudata > Salamandridae > Lissotriton > Lissotriton vulgaris. The sequence continues at coordinate 569,929,430 of NC_141694.1, read as the reverse complement.
CCATCAACTTTATTCAAAAAACCACTTGCTGTCCTCAGGGGCTGGTGGGTGGGTCAAAATTGGCTCTTCGTTCCGTCTCGAGCTCACGTGCAGCGAGGAGGTGCAGCTTCAGAGCACAGGAACAAGAGGATGCCTTCTGATCTTGCTTCTCCTTTTATCCGTCTTCAGGGCGGGCGTAAACCCGCCCCTGCCTGCCCCAAGGGCGTGGCCAGCCGCGTCAGTGTCTAGGCCAACCCACTCTAGGGCGGGAAAAGGCGCGCCCCGGCTACGCCGCTTCGGGCATACCAGCCGAGACTCGCCTCCCGCCCAAGATGGCTTCCCGGGGGGATCGTGGTACTCCGCCATACGTTCGGGGGGACCGAGTGGTCGCCCCTTTCCATATGGCTGAGATACCCGCCACCCACTCTCAACACAATCCCCAAGGATGGGAAACCGGAAACAGTTCTGAAGTTTTTGGAAGACGGGAGGGAGTGACCCTCCCGGCCGTATTTATTAAAATATGAAACAAAATTAAAACATTAAATAAACAGTTTCATATTGTGTACAATTTCATTACCACATTGCGATGTTTGGCTAACCTTAACAGATTCTCTAATACAAAGGTTCTCCTAGCCGAACTAACATCCTACAAAACATTTACTTACATTTTGAAATTGTACATCCTAACGTATAAGGGCCAACGGCAAGGTCGTAACCGGTGTCAAGATCCCTAACCCAGAAATATCGCCCTCACTTGTGAGGGGCGGCCCAGAGGCGTACCTCAAGTGCACTTACCAATTTCCCTTGACTTGACGGGGGCCCCAATAAAACTCGACGCCACTTAGAGGTCGTACGAGGACTCGTGTGAGGTATCTAGAAGGTAGCGTAGACCCCCCCCAAACCCCACACAACTTACCACATCTGCCGTCGCAGACGTCCTGGCCCCGGGAAATTCCCCAGGAGGGGGCTGTAACCCCTCCTACCCAGGAAGGGGCCTTGACCGCCTTTCCTTTTCTTTCGGCGACCCATCCTTAGAAGGGAACGCCTCCCCGTTGAGGGGCCAATGGCCACCTCCCCCGAGCGCTCCCATCCGTGCTGGGTGACGCCCACTCATAGGGATCTTCCAATTAGTGCTCACCGATCATGACCTTACCGCCACAGGTCGGATAGTTGACCGGCTATCCGGACCCCCCACAACACTCCTACCTAAAGGTCATGGTATAACGTCTTTAGCCATGCTAAGAAGTCTCCTATGAGTAACTCATTCCCCACCCGAGACAAATGCACTCCATCCCCCAAATACATACTGTCATCATTAATACACCCATGCGAAATAGAATGCAGTGTCTTGGAACGGAACAACCTACTCACTTTGTTATTAAGCTTTCTAACAGAATGATTTAAAGCAGGAACCGAAATAGCCCCCCGCCACACTTTTCGTGGGATCATATGGGACCACGCAATTGTGCACCCTGGAACTCTCCTCGCTAACCAACTTACAGTGGAAAGCATCGCCTCAAGAAGAAGTCGTCTACCAGTGGTGACCAAATCATTACCCCCAAGATGTACTATGACTACAGACGGCGGTGACCTCGTCCGCCCTAGCAAACCCTCAAAAAATGATTGAAACTGGTCAATACAGAGACCGCCTCTTCCGTAGAAGGACAGACTGTACCCGTATTCCCCAGCTACGTGAATCATGTCACCTGCCTTGAATACATCTGCGGCACGTCTCACGTATGAGTGGCCCACGACCCACACTTCCTTTTTCACAGCCGGTGATGCCTGACCGCTGGCCCGGTGTTGGGTCGACTGCAAAGTCCGCCCCGCCTCGTAGGCTTGCGCAACTGAAAACCAAACAAAAACAAGAAGCGTGAGTACATCGTTACAGCTTCACAACATGTGCAACCGCACATACCTTTTATAACAATTGGAGGACCAACGCCCCACCCGTTTAACTTGTTCCACATTCAGACCCCTGGCTGTAGCTTCTGTAGCAGCCCCTATCCGAAAGGAATGGGTCCCAAACTCGCCCGGGTTCAAGCCCGCAGCGGCAATCGACATCGCAAGCACCCGCTGAAACTGAAACTTTGTCAGTGGGGTGGCGTCAGCGTGTCTCAACAAGGTCCCCCCCCATGATGCCACCCTTCGTGCTAAATAATCTTCTAAACATTTTACCGGGCACATGGAGGACCCGGGAATCCTGCGTATGATTACGCAGTCACCCATCCCACTTTGATCGGTCTTGGACCTGAAAAATGAGACCGTCATTGTCTCCCCTCTGATCTGGACGTGCTCCTGGCACAATCCTCCTGTCACATCCTGCTTGTTCCTCGCCACTAGTTCGCTTACCCGCATAGCCCCATGGAATGCCAGCGTAAAAGCGGCTCGGAATAACACCGTCTCAAACTGAGATGAACACGTAGCAGGGAGTCTGGATAATAACTGGGCCAGCCTATCCAAACCTATCGGGCGCCTATCGTCTACACTGCGACCCTCAAGGCGTTGCCACCCACGTAGCGCTTTCTGTACAACGAAAGACGCTGTCGGGTCATGGATCCCGTGCGCCCTAGCAACAAAGGAAATGGCAGCCCGGTGCCTCTGAGCCGTGGCCACCGATTTCCCGACCAGATGTAAGGACATCAGAAAATTTACCACCCACTCCTCCTGGCCCCAAAGCTCCTCTCTATCAGTCCCCAAAAAGGCTAAATAGGACCGGAACGCCCCTTCATATGCCTTCCTCGTCCTGGGTGCTAAACTCTCTCCCACGAGGTTACGAAGTTCGGGGCACCGAGAGACCAGAGAGCTTCGGGAAAGGGTGCCGGCTCCGGGTCCGCTGTGGGAAGAAAACCCCAGAAAGCCTGCATACGAAAACGAGACAGTGCATCAGCCGCCTGGTTCATTACCCCTGGGACATGTCTTGCTCTGAATAGCACATTCAATTGCATACACAGTAAAACAATTTCCTTGAGTAGTCTCAAAATCCATGTGCATCGTGCTGCCTGGCTATTGATACACTCGACCACGGTCATATTGTCAGACCAAAATACCACAGAGTGATCTTTGAACCCTTCGGGCCAAGTCCTCAGGGCCACTAAAATGGGGAAAAGTTCCAGGAAAGCAATGTTACTTGTCAGTCCACTGTCATGCCACCATGTCGGCCACTTTTGTGCAGACCATCTTGTGCCGAAGATGGCACCAAAACCTATGCTCCCTGCCGAATCTGTCCACAGCCCCAGCTCCTCAGAGGACACGGCCGGTTTGTTCCAGACGACTCGACCATTGAAATCCGCCAGAAATGCCAACCAAATGCGCATGTCCTGGCGGACCTCTGCCGAGAGCCTTGTGCAATGATGGCCCTCCTTCAGGCCGACCATGGCTTGAGCAATCGAACGGGAAAAGGGGCGGGCCATCGGTATAACCCTCAGGGCAAAATTCAACTGGCCAACTAACTGCTGTAATTGATGCAGCTTAACCTTAGGTCCACTTATACACATTTGCAGGGATGTCCTGAATTTTAACACTTTGTCAGCTGGTAAACGAAAACAACCTTCTGCGGAGTCTAACTCGATCCCCAGAAACTCGAGGCAAGTGGAAGGCCCCACAGTCTTACCTGGTGCCAATGGCACGCCAAACTGATTCATCAAGACACAAAATTGCGCCAAAGCCTGCCCACATTCCGGATCCCCGGCTGCCCCCAGGAACAAAAAATCATCCAGGTAATGCATCACATGCTGGAAACCCGTCTTCCTTGTGAAGAACCATTGTAGAAAACGACTGAATTTTTCGAAATAGGCACAAGATATAGAGCACCCCATCGGCATACACCTATCCATGTAATAATGACCTTGAAACATGAAACCTAAGAGACGCTGATCGTCTGGATGTACCGGGAGCAACCGGAACGCTGACTCGATATCAGATTTTGCCATCAGCGCCCCGGGCCCCAGGCGATTCAAAATGGCTACGGCCTCATCGAAGGATGCGTACCGCACCGAACACACTTCCGGGTCTATCGCTTCGTTTACGGAAAGACCACGTGGGGCTGATAAATTATGTATCAGCCGAAACTCACCCGGGTCCTTCTTCGGGACCACACCTAATGGGGAACAAACAAAGTTAGGAACCGGTGGTACACTAAACGGACCGGCGACTCGACCCCGAGTAACCTCCTTCCTGATCTTATCCTGTACCACGGTCGTATGCTGAAAGACCGATTTTCTTTTTTGATGCTCTTTTCAATTACTCTTCCTTTCTGAATAACATGTTATACACTAATTTCAAATGGTCATAATATTTTCTACAACATTTTTATTATGTGATAAAGTTTTTGGGCTCATTCCGTTTCCTGCCAACAAACTGTTTGGTTAAGGGCTATGGCATGCCTTGCTAAATATGATAGCATATGCATGTATTTAACATATATGTTGGAAAGTGAAAGCATGTGAACAACAAAGGAAACATGAAAAAGATCTAAAACGTACATACACCATCCTTTATAAAAGGGTTAAGAAATAATCTGCACGCAATTGGATTCTTTCTTTTCAAAATGCAAAGAGTTGGTGATTCCAAATTAGAAAGTTATTTGCAGCGATGATTACATCTTTTGCTAAAAACAGCTCCTTTTCAGCCTGTCAGGTATTCAAAAAATATCAGTGCTCAGTAATGAGTAGTATACCACATGCAAGATGATGATAATTTGAAAAGCAAGGCAAAAAGGAATTGAGAGTACATGAAACCATATAAATGAGTGAGTTTGTTGCCATTCAAAACCTTTTTCTGACCTTTCCTTCTATAGAAATGGCCCTAGATTTACAAAAAGCAACAGAATCACACCACTCTGTTCCCATGTTGGAAAAGGATCTGATTGACCAAAATGTATTGGTATGGAAGGAGCAGGGCTTCTTCACAGAAAACACGTTTTTTGAGTGGAGAACAAAAAAGAAGAAAAGTGATTGCTAATATGGATTTGTATAGTGTGTCTAGAATTGCACTGATGAAGTAGCACACGTAAGATTGCAATCCCACTATTACACCAAGAAATCTGCAACATGTGCAGCAATCGAGAAGAAACACTGGAAATGTTTGTGGATTTCTGACAATGGACCATTTCCTCTCCTTCCTAGTAGTCCTTGTCTGGCCTTAAAGGCATCACTGTTTCTTCAATACAGGTTCAGAGTGGTCACGAATATTGAAATGACAAAAGTAAGGCAGACTGCCACAAGCAGTGCCTAATTTGGATGTGTCCGATGTTGTGGAGCTTCAACACTCTACTAGAAATGGGCCTTACAGTAATCTTTGGAAGAACTAGCAGGGGAAGCAGTTAGTTACAGTCCATTGCTAATGAGCAGCACTCCAGTACTATGGCAGTAATTCTCTCTCCTGAGCTCAAAGCATCAGGAGAGGTTGCCACAGAGAGAAAGGAAGGGGACACCAAAATACTTTTCCAGATCAGCTGAACTTAATCTAGCGATCAATGGGGCAATTATAAGTGTCACAACCAGTTTCCCTCACATCCAAGAACATTGGAAAAGTTACCCAAATATTTATAGCATCAAAAGTATAGTATTGTGTTTAATAGGGTGAGAAATACAATATTTTACAAGGGGAAGATTAAAGAGTTCCAAAGTATTTGTGTTTTTTAACAGTGACTCTTGAAAATAATAAGTATTGTTATTACTTTGCAATTGGATGAATTTGGTGAAGAAATTATCCCACAATCCTCATATGCAAATTAGTTACTAAGGATTGTCCCATTCATTTCCTCTTGTTCTATTTGAATCTAATATTCCTCCATAATTTCTTATTATGATAACAAAAGTTTGAAGCAGATTAGTCGCAAATGACTGATGATAATAGATTGGACAGACATGTACATTAATTGCTCCATTGTGCTGGCACAATATTTATTCGAAAACTGATAACATTCTAATACTTGATAATATTTTAACATTTTTAAGATATTTTGCTAAAAGCTTCTCAGGCAAAAAACCTACTTCCAGGGAAATATGCACTCTTCAAATTTAAAGAGTCAGCATCGAAGATGAGTCCGTGCATGACAACTATTAGAAATGAGAGGACATGGTGAAAGAACCATGTAAGAGTACGGAATGTATAGATGGAGGAAATTAGGTAAGGATGCGAGAGAATTCACATGCGTCAAAGAGAATATGGGTAACATTTATCTGGTGTTACTTAGTTGTGAAAACTGATTTGAGATTGCCAATTGTCCGTAATAGAAAACAAAATAAAACTACAGAACAGGTTTAAAAATAGGCACAGTACTGCATGGGAGACAATCCATCAATTGGTCACTGAGATGGGAAAACTTGACGGATATCAAGCACCAAAACTGAAGTAATGATGGAAATGGGAAAGCAACTCCTGAAGATTGTATGATTGAAAGGTGATTGGAAAATAAAAATTAATTAATTAGAAATCATGGTACATATTAAGATATGTATGTCACCTGTGAAAGAAAATCATTATTTGAAATTTACTGGTACACAATTTATTAAAAAACAAAAATAAATTGTTGTAGATGGCCAAAGCAATGTAATGCAATGATAATCTTTATTCTCAGTGCGTTTCATTATGTGACACCTGCTGTCATCTAGCTTTTATTCTCGAACATAGGGGATCTGTCTTTTATTTCCAAGTGGAGAAGTCTAAAGTGCATGAAAAAGTAAACAAACAGGGGCCAATAAGGAGGATGATATTTTCACTATTGATATATTTCAGATTGATACAACATTAAAACGACTTCTAGGAACTTTTGTGAATTTACAATTTATTTGAGTGCAATTCGATTGTTCAGCAAGAGTTTCAATACAAGTGTGGGATCTTTTATCTTCTGACCTGGACATACTACCCAAGGGTGGATGGTCATGGTATTGCAGGTTCAATTCAATGAGTCAGTGGCCGATTTTCTTTCTTGATGCTCTTTTCAATTACTCTTCCTTTCTGAATAACATGTTATTCACTAATTTCAAATGGTCATAATATTTTCTCCAACATTTTTATTATGTGATAAAGTTTTTGGGCTCATTCCATTTCCTGCCAACAAACTGTTTGGTTAAGGGCTATGGCATGCCATGCTAAATATGATAGCATATGCATGTATTTAAAATATATGTTGGAAAGTGAAAGCATGTGAAAAACAAAGGAAACATGAAAAAGATCTAAAACGTACATACACCATCCTTTATAAAAGGGGGAAGGAATAATCTGCACACAATTGATTCTTTCTTTTCAAAATGCAAAGAGTTGGTGATTCCAAAGTAGAAAGTTATTTGCAGCGATGAATACATCTTTTGCAAAAAACAGCTCCTTTTCAGCCTGTCAGTCATTCAAAAAATATCAGTGCTCAGTAATGAGTAGTATACCACATCCAAGATGCTGAGAATTTGAAAAGCAAGGCAAAAAGGAATTGAGAGTACATGAAAGCATATTAACGAGTGAGTTTGTTGTCATTCAAAACCTTCTTCTGACCTTTCCTTCTATAGAAAGGGCCACAGATTTACAAAAAGCAACAGAATCACACCACTCTGTTCCCATGATGGGAAAGGATCTGATTGTCCAAAATGTATTGGTATGGAAGGAGCAGGGCTTCTTCACAAAAAACACGTTTTTTGAGTGGAGAACAAAAGAGAAGAAAAGTGATTGCTAATATGGAGTTGTATAGTGTGTCCAGAATTGCACTGATGAAGTAGCACCCGTAAGATTGCAAATCCCATATGGCTGAGATACCCGCCACCCCCTCTCAACACAATCCCCAAGGATGGGAAACCGGAAACAGTTCTGAAGTCTTTGGAAGACGGGAGGGAGTAACCCCCCCGGCCGTATTTATTAAAATATGAAACAAAATTAAAACATTAAATAAACAGTTTCATATTATGTACAATTTCATTACCACATTGCGATGTTTGGCTAACCTTAACAGAGTCTCTAATACAAAGGTTCTCCTAGCCGAACTAACATCCTGCAAAACATTTACTTGAAATTTTGAAATTGTACATCCTAACGTTTAAGGGCCAACGGCAAGGTCGTAACCGGTGTCAAGATCCCTAACCCAGAAATATCGCCCTCACTTGTGAGGGGCGGCCCAGAGGCGTACCTCAAGTGCAATTACCAATTTCCCTTGACTTGACGGGGGCCCCAATAAAACTCGTCGCCACTTAGAGGTCGTACGAGGACTCGTGTGAGGTATCTAGAAGGTAGCGTAGACCTCCCCCCAAACCCCACACAACTTACCATATCTGCCGTCGCAGACGTCCTGGCCCCGGGAAATTCCCCAGGAGGGGGCTGTAACCCCTCCTACCCAGGAAGGGGCCTTGACCGCCTTTCCTCTTCTTTCGGCGACCCATCCTTAGAAGGGACCGCCTCCCCGTTGAGGGGCCAATGGCCACCTCCCCCGAGCTCTCCCATCCGTGCTGGGTGACGCCCACTCATAGGGATCTTCCAATTAGTGCTCACCGATCATGACCTTACCGCCCGACCAAAATAAATACGACAATGCTAACTAAATGATTAAACTAAAATACAGTAGCAACTATACTTTTATTAAAAGCATGCTTACCAATGAACACTAAAGCAGAATTTCTTTATTTGCAAAACACAAATCGACATTCTTCATTACATACTCAAAATCATCACGATAATACCACGACCTGTAAACGAAAATCAGAGTTGTCCATCAACTTTAATCAAAAACCACTTGCTGTCATCAGGGGCTGGTGGGTGGGTCAAAATTGGCTCTTCGTTCCGTCTCGAGCTCACGTGCAGCGAGGAGGTGCAGCTTCAGAGCACAGGAACAAGAGGATGCCTTCGGATCTTGCTTCTCTTTTTATCCGTCTTCAGGGCGGGCATCAACCCGCCCCTGCCTGCCCCTAGGGCGTGGCCAGCCGCGTCAGTGTCTAGGCCAACCCACTCTAGGGCGGGAAAAGGCGTGCCCCGGCTACGCCGCTTCGGGCATACCAGCCGAGACTCGCCTCCCGCCCAAGATGGCTTCCCGGGGGGATCGTGGTACTCTGCCATACGTTCGGGGGGACCGAGTGGTCGCCCCTTTCCATATGGCTGAGATACCCGCCACCCCCTCTCAACACAATCCCCAAGGATGGGAAACCGGAAACAGTTCTGAAGTCTTTGGAAGACGGGAGGGAGTAACCCCCCCGGCCGTATTTATTAAAATATGAAACAAAATTAAAACATTAAATAAACAGTTTCATATTATGTACAATTTCATTACCACATTGCGATGTTTGGCTAACCTTAACAGAGTCTCTAATACAAAGGTTCTCCTAGCCGAACTAACATCCTGCAAAACATTTACTTGAAATTTTGAAATTGTACATCCTAACGTTTAAGGGCCAACGGCAAGGTCGTAACCGGTGTCAAGATCCCTAACCCAGAAATATCGCCCTCACTTGTGAGGGGCGGCCCAGAGGCGTACCTCAAGTGCAATTACCAATTTCCCTTGACTTGACGGGGGCCCCAATAAAACTCGTCGCCACTTAGAGGTCGTACGAGGACTCGTGTGAGGTATCTAGAAGGTAGCGTAGACCTCCCCCCAAACCCCACACAACTTACCATATCTGCCGTCGCAGACGTCCTGGCCCCGGGAAATTCCCCAGGAGGGGGCTGTAACCCCTCCTACCCAGGAAGGGGCCTTGACCGCCTTTCCTCTTCTTTCGGCGACCCATCCTTAGAAGGGACCGCCTCCCCGTTGAGGGGCCAATGGCCACCTCCCCCGAGCGCTCCCATCCGTGCTGGGTGACGCCCACTCATAGGGATCTTCCAATTAGTGCTCACCGATCATGACCTTACCGCCACAGGCCGGATAGTTGACCGGCTATCCGGACCCCCCACAACACTCCTACCTAAAGGTCATGGTGTAACGTTTTTAGCCATGCTAAGAAGTCTCCTATGAGTAACTCATTCCCCACCCGAGACAAATGCACTCCATCCCCCAAATACATACTGTCATCATTAATACACCCATGGGAAATAGCATGCAGTGTCTTGGAACGGAACAACCTACTCACTTTGTTATTAAGCTTCCTAACAGAATGATTTAGAGCAGGAACCGAAATAGCCCCCCGCCACACTTTTCGTGGGATCATATGGGACCATGCAATTGTGCACCCTGGAACTCTCCTCGCTAACCAACTTACAGTGGAAAGCATCGCCTCAAGAAGAAGTCGTCTACCAGTGGTGACCAAATCATTACCCCCAAGATGTACTATCACTACAGACGGCGGTGACCTCGTCCGCCCTAGCAGACCCTCAAAAAATGATTGAAACTGGTCAATACAGAGCCCGCCTCTTCCGTAGAAGGACACACTGTACCCGTATTCCCCAGCTACGTGAATCATATCACCTGCCTTGAATACGTCTGCGGCACGCCTCACGTATGAGTGGCCCACAACCCACACCTCCTTTTTCACAGCCGGTGATGTCTGACCGCTGGCCCGGTGTAGGGTCGACTGCAAAGTCCGCCCCGCCTCGTAGGCTTGCGCAACTGAAAATCAAACAAAAACAAGAAGCGTGAGTACATTGCTACAGCTTCACAACATGTGCAACCGCACATACCTCTTATAACAATTGGAGGACCAACGCCCCACCCGTTTAACTTGTTAAACATCCAGACCCCTGGCTGTTGCTTCTGTAGCAGCCCCTATCCGAAAGGAATGGGTCCCAAACTCGCCCGGGTTCAAGCCCGCAGCGGCAATCGACATCGCAAGCACCCGCTGAAACTGAAACTTTGTCAGTGGGGTGGCGTCAGCGTGTCTCAACAAGGTCCCCCCCCATGATGCCACCCTTCGTGCTAAATAATCCTCCAGACACCTTACCGGGCACATGGAGGACCCGGGAATCCTGCGTATGATCACGCAGTCACCCATCCCACTTTGATCGGTCTTAGACCTGACAAATGAGACCGTCATCGACTCCCCCCTGATCTGGACGTGCTCCTGGCACAATCCTCCCGTCACATCCTGCTTGTTTCTCGCCACTAATTCGCTTACCCGCATAGCCCCATGGAATGCCAGCGTAAAAGCGGCTCGGAATAACACCGTCTCAAACTGAGATGAACACGTAGCAGGGAGACTGGATAATAACTGGGCCAGCCTATCCAAACCTATCGGGCGCCTCTCATCTACTCTGCGACCCTCAAGGCGTTGCCACCCCCGTAGCGCTTTCTGTACAACGAAAGACGCTGTCGGATCCTGGATCCCGTGAGCCCTAGCAACAAAGGAAATGGCAGCCCGATGCCTCTGAGTCGTGGCCACCGATTTCCCGACCCGATGTAAGGACATCAGAAAATCCACCACCCACTCTTCCTGGCCCCAAAGCTCCTCCCTATCAGTCCCCAAAAAGGCCAAATAGGACCGGAACGCCCCTTCATATGCCTTCCTCGTCCTGGGTGCTAAACTCTCTCCCACGAGGTTACGAAGTTCGGGGCACCGAGAGACCAGAGAGCTTCGGGAAAGGGTGCCGGCTCCGGGTCCGCTGTGGGAAGGAAACCCCAGAAAGCCTGTATACGAAAACGAGACAGTGCATCAGCCGCCTGGTTCATTACCCCTGGGACATGTCTTGCTCTGAATAGCACATTCAATTGCATACAAAGTAAAACAATTTCTTTGAGCAGTCTCAAAATCCATTTGCATCGTGCTGCCTGACTATTGATACACTCGACCACGGTCATATTGTCAGACCAAAATACCACTGAGTGATCTCTGAACCCTTCGGGCCAAGTTCTCAGGGCCACTAAAATGGGGAAAAGTTCCAGGAAAGCAATGTTACTTGTCAGTCCACTGTCATGCCACCATGTAGGCCACTTTTGCGCAGACCATCTCGTGCCGAATATGGCCCCGAAACCTATGCTCCCTGCCGAATCTGTCCACAGCCCCAGCTCCTCAGAGGACACGGCTGGTTTGTTCCAGACGACTCGACCATTGAAATCCGCCAGAAATGCCAACCAAATGCGCATGTCCTGGCGGACCTCTGCCGAGAGCCTTGTGCGATGATGGCACTCCTTCAGGCCGACCATGGCTTGAGCGATCGAACGGGAAAAGGGGCGGGCCATTGGTATAACCCTCAGGGCAAAATTCAACTGGCCAACTAACTGCTGTAATTGATGCAGCCTAACCTTAGGTCCCCTTATACACATCTGCAGGGATGTCCTGAACTTTGACACTTTGTCAGCTGGTAAACGAAAACAACCTTCTGCGGAGTCTAATTCGATCCCCAGAAACTCGAGGCACGTGGAAGGCCCCACAGTCTTACCTGGTGCCAATGGCACGCCAAACTGGTTCATCAAGTCACAAAACTGTGCCAAAGCCTGCCCACATTCCGGGTCCCCGGCTGCCCCCAGGAACAAAAAATCGTCCAGGTAATGCATCACATTTCGGAAACCTGTCTTCCTTGTGAAGACCCATTGTAGAAAACTACTGAATTTTTCGAAATAGGCACAAGATAGAGAGCACCCCATCGGCATACACTTATCCATGTAATAATGACCCTGAAACATGAAACCTAAGAGACGCTGATCGTCTGGATGTACCGGGAGCAACCGGAACGCTGACTCGATATCAGATTTAGCCATCAGCGCCCCGGGCCCCAGGGGATTCAAAATGGCTACGGCCTCATCGAATGATGCGTACCGCACCGAACACACTTCCGGGTCTATTGCTTCGTTGACGGAGAGACCACGTGGGGCTGATAAATTATGTATCAGCCGAAACTCACCCGGGTCCTTCTTTGGGACCACACCTAACGGGGAACAAACAAAATTAGGAACCGGCGGTACACTAAACGGACCGGCGACTCGACCTCGAGCAACCTCCTTCCTGATCTTATTCTCTACCACAGTCGTATGCTTAAAGACCGATAGCTGATTTTTGCATTTCGATGCACCCTGAAAGTCCCCCACTGGGATGCGGAAACCATAAGAAAACCCGTTCCGCAACACCCCAGCAGAAGCACGATCCGGGTATTCACTGAGCCAAGGAATCATTGCCAAGGTATCAATCGGGGTAGGTAAAGGCGCCCCTCGGACTATGTTAGACCTGTTTGGCGCCTCCTCTACCCCCGTTATCCCCCGTTTTGGCTCTGCACGTGGACTCAGGATGGGATGATTGCCCACACCCACTGCATTCATGTCTAAATTTGCATGATCCCTGGGGCCTAGTACATTTCCCCCTGTTGAAGTTCCAACAAACCCCCCTTTTTCCTGTGTTACCGGCAGGCTTCGAGTAATTGTCTGTACCTGCACCTGACCGAAAGGGCGTTCCCGCATACTGGCGGGAAGATTCGCCAACAATACTCCCCACTAATGGCAATTTTAACATACCAGTCTCCTTCATTTTGGACCATGACACAGAATCATAACAATCCCATGTTAAGTTTTTATCGTGCTCTTTAGCTTTTCTAAACAGGTTATCATAGCAGAACCAATGATTACCCTCGTGTGATACCGAATACCCCATGATTCGTGATTGATAAATCGGCAATTCGGGTAACAGATCGGGCCTTCGCTCCCCCAAGATCGATGTAAAAACCCCCCACGCTTGGCCCCAATTGCCAATGTTTTCATTTACCTTAAAGGTGGCCATTTTTGCGCGCCAAACACTCGGATGCATGAGCTCCTTCTGGCCCTTCACATGCTCCATCTCATAGTGATCCGTAAGCAACGAGAATATGTTTACATACTCCCCTGCCCATATCTTTTCCTTAATAGCCAAAGGAACATGCTGACCCAATTTTTCCCTACGAGATGGTGCCGACTCATCCCTCGCAATCGGCAATGGCCGCTTACCTGCACCGGACGTTGTCTCTGCTACTGAACCCGTCCCCTGCGGCTTCTCTACTGCTGCAGCCGGCGTGGACACCTTCGCTGCTTCCCGTGACTCACGCAGTTGCTTCATTAGCTCCTGTGCGTCGACAGCCGTGGCGCCCTCTTTACCTTTTCCCAACCACGCTGCCAATTGTGCTGCCAGCTCGGGCGGCATATCTTCCTCGGACACGGGGGTGACCACAACGGGAATCGGATTCCCTTCCTTCGGCACGGGAGTTGGTGCCTCGAGCGGGGCACTGGGACCCGGGATGTCTTCTCCCGCTGCTCCCCTCCTGGGCCTCTTGTTTTTCCCTCCCGGGGCTGCTCCCGCCAAAGGACGTTTTGGTCCCCCTTCCTCGTTCTTATCCACCCGCCTCTTTAGTTCGGTCATCTCCTTCATGAGAACACGCAGCATCTGTTCAGTAGTCATGCGCTTTCCCGCCTTCTTCGGCATTCTCCAACAGAGTATCTGCAAAACAAACAAGAACGATTACAACGCTCAAAATTGGCTCTTCGTTCCGTCTCGAGCTCACGTGCAGCGAGGAGGTGCAGCTTCAGAGCACAGGAACAAGAGGATGCCTTCGGATCTTGCTTCTCCTTTTATCCGTCTTCAGGGCGGGCGTCAACCCGCCCCTGCCTGCCCCTAGGGCGTGGCCAGCCGCGCCAGTGTCTAGGCCAACCCACTCTAGGGCGGGAAAAGGCGCGCCCCGGCTACGCCGCTTCGGGCATACCAGCCGAGACTCGCCTCCCGCCCAAGATGGCTTCCCGGGGGGATCGTGGTACTCTGCCATACGTTCGGGGGGACCGAGTGGTCGCCCCTTTCCAGTATTACACCAAGAAAGCTGCAACATGTGCAGCAATCAAGAAGAAACACTGGAAATGTTTGTGGATTTCTGACAATGCACCATTTCCTCTCCTTCCTAGTAGTCCTTGTCTGGCCTTAAAGGCATCACTGTTTCTTCGCTACAGCTTCAGAGTGGTCACGAATATTGAAATGACAAAAGTAAGGCTGACTGCCACATGCAGTGCCTAATTTGGATGTGTCTGATGTTGTGGAGCTTCAACACTCTACTAGAAATGGGCCTTACAGTAATCTTTGGAAGAACTAGCAGAGGAAGCAGTTAGTTACAGCCCATTGCTAATGAGCAGCCCTCCAGTAGTAATCCTCTCTTCTGAGCGCAAAGCATCAGGAGAGGTTACCACAGAGAGGAAGGAAGGGGACACCCAAATACTTTACCAGATCAGCTGAATTTAATCTAGCGATCAATGGGGCAATTATAGATGTCACAACTCGTTTCCCTCACATCCAAGAACTGTGGCAAAGTTACCCCATATTTATAGCCTCAAAAGTATAGTATTGTGTTTAATAGGGTGAGAAATACAATATTTTACAAGTGGAAGATTAAAGAGTTCCAAAGTATATATGTTTTTTAACAGTGACTCTTGAAAATAATAAGTATTGTTATTACTTTGCAATTGGATGAATTTGGTGAAGATATTATCCCACGATCCTCATATGCAAATTAGTTACTAAGGATTGTCCTATTCATTTCCTCTTGTTCTGTTTGAATCTAATATTCCTTCATAATTTCTTATTATGATAACAAAACTTTGAAGCAAATTAGTCGCAAATGACTGATGATAATAGATTGGAAAGACATGTACACAAATTGCTCCATTGTGCTGGCACAATATTTATTCGAAAACTGATAACATTCTAATACTTGATAATATTTTAACAGTTTTAAGATATTTTGCTAAAAGCTTCTCAAGCAAAAAACCTACTTCCAGGGAAATATGCTCTCTTCAAATTTAAAGAGTCAGCATCGAAGATAAGTCCGTGCATGACAACTATTAGAAATGAGAGGACATGGTGAAAGAACCATGTAAGAGTACGGAATGTATAGATGGAGTAAATTAGGTAAGGATGCAAGAGAATTCACATGCGTCAAAGAGTATATGGGTAACATTTACCTGGTGTTACTTAGTTGTGAAAACTGATTTGAGATTGACAATTGTCAGTAATAGAAAACAAAATAAACTACAGAACAGGTTTAAAAATAGGCACAGTACTGCATGGGAGACAGATCCATCAATTTGTCACTGAGATGGGAAAACTTGACAGATATCAAGCACCAAAACTGAAGTAATGATGGAAATGGGAAAGCAACTCCTGAAGATTGTATGATTGGAAGGGGATTGGAAAATAAAAATTAATTAATTAGAAATCATGGCACATATTAAGATTTGTATGTCACCTGTGAAAGAAAATTATTATGTGAAATTTACTGGTACACAATTTATTAAAAAACTAAAAAAGATTGTTGTAGATGGCCAAAGCAATGTAATGCAATGATAATCTTTATGCTCAGTGCGTTTCATTATGTGACACCTGCTGTCATCTAGCTTTTATTCTCGAACATAGGGGATCTGTCTTTTATTTCCAAATGGAGAAGTCTAAAGTGCATGAAAAAGTAAACAAACAGGGGCCAATAAGGAGGATGATATTTTCACTATTGATATATTTCAGATTGATACAACATTAAAACGACTTCTAAGAACTTTTGTGAATTTACAATTTATTTGAGTGCAATTCGATTGTTCAGCAAGAGTTTCAATACTAGTGTGGGATCTTATATCTTCTGACCTGGACATACTACCCAAGGGTGGATGGGCATGGTATTACAGGTTCAATTCAATGAGTCAGTGGCCGATTTTCTTTTTTGATGCTCTTTTCAATTACTCTTTCTTTCTGAATAACATGTTATTCACTCATTTCAAATGGTCATAATATTTTCTCTGACATTTTTATTATGTGATAACGTATTTGGGCTCATTCCGTTTCCTGCCAACAAACTGTTTGGTTAAGGGCTATGGCATGCCATGCTAAATATGATAGCATGCATTTAAAATATATGTTGGAAACTGAAAGCATGTGAACAACAAAGGAAACATGAAAAAGATCTAAAACGCACCATCCTTTATAAAAGGGGTAATAAATAATCTGCACACAATTGGATTCTTTCTTTTCAAAATGCAAAGAGTTGGTGATTCCAAATTAGAAAGTTATTTGCAGCGATGATTACATTTTTTGCTAAAAACGGCTCCTTTTCAGCCTGTCAGGCGTTCAAAAAATATCAGTGCTCAGTAATGAGTAGTATACCACATCCAGGATGCTGAGAATTTGAAAAGGAAGGCAAAACGGAATTGAGAGTACATGAAAGCATATAAACGAGTGAGTTTGTTGCCATTCAAAACCTTCTTATGACCTTTCCTTCTATAGAAATGGCCACAGATTTACAAAAAAAGCAACAGAATCACACCACTCTGTTCCCATGGTGGGAAAAGGATGTGATTGTTCAAAATGTATTGGTATGGTAGGAGCAGGGCTTCTTCACAGAAAACACGTTTTTTTAGTGGGTAACAAAAGAGAAGAAAAGTGATTGCTAACATGGAGTTGTATAGTGTGTCCAGAATTGCACTGATGAAGTAGCACACGTAAGATTGCAATCCCAGTATTACACCAAGAAAGCTGCAACATGTGCAGCAATCGAGAAGAAACACTGGAAATGTTTGTGGATTTCTGACAATGCACCATTTCCTCTCCTTCCTAGTAGTCCTTGTCTGGCCTTAAAGGCATCACTGTTTCTTCGATACAGGTTCAGAGTGGTCACGAATATTGAAATGACAAAAGTAAGGCAGACTGCCACATGCAGTGCCTAATTTGGATGTGTCTGATGTTGTGGAGCTTCAAAACTCTACCAGAAATGGGCCTTACAGTAATCTTTGGAAGAATTAGCAGGGGAAGCAGTTAGTTACAGCCCATTGCTAATGAGCAGCACTCCAGTACTATGGCAGTAATCCTCTCTTCTGAGCGCAAAGCATCAGGAGAGGTTGCCACAGAGATGAAGGAAGGGGACACCCAAATACTTTACCAGATCAGCTGAATTTAATCTAGCGATCAATGGGGCAATTATAGATGTCACAACCCATTTCCCTCACATCCAAGAACATTGGAAAAGTTACCCCATATTTATAGCATCAAAAGTATAGTATTGTGTTTAATAGGGTGAGAAATACAATATTTTACAAGTGGAAGATTAAAGAGTTCCAAAGTATTTGTGTTTTTTAACAGTGACTCTTGAAAATAATAAGTATTGTTATTACTTTGCAATTGGATGAATTTGGTGAAGATATTATCCCACAATCCTCATTTGCAAATTAGTTACTAAGGATTGTCCTATTCATTTCCTCTTGTTCTGTTTGAATCTAATATTCCTTCATAATTTCTTATTATGATAACAAAACTTTGAAGCAGATTAGTCGCAAATGACTGATGATAATAGATTGGAAAGACATGTACACAAATTGCTCCATTGTGCTGGCACAATATTTATTCGAAAACTGATAACATTCTAATACTTGATAATATTTTAACAGTTTTAAGATATTTTGCTAAAAGCTTCTCAAGCAAAAAACCTACTTCCAGGGAAATATGCTCTCTTCAAATTTAAAGAGTCAGCATCGAAGATGAGTCCGTGCATAACAACTATTAGAAATGAGAGGACATGGTGAAAGAACCATGTAAGAGTAAGGAATGTATAGATGGAGTAAATTAGGTAAGGATGCAAGAGAATTCACATGCGTCAAAGAGTATATGGGTAACATTTACCTGGTGTTACTTAGTTGTGAAAACTGATTTGAGATTGCCAATTGTCAGTAATAGAAAACAAAATAAACTACACAACAAGTTTAAAAATAGGCACAGTACTGCATGGGAGACAGTTCCATCAATTGGTCACTGAGATGGGAAAACTTGACAGATATCAAGCACCAAAACTGAAGTAATGATGGAAATGGGAAAGCAACTCCTGAAGATTGTATGATTGGAAGGTGATTGGAAAATAAAAATTAATTAATTAGAAACCATGGTACATATTAAGATTTGTATGTCACCTGTGAAAGAAAATTATTATGTGAAATTTACTGGTACACAATTTATTAAAAAACTAAAAAAGATTGTTGTAGATGGCCAAAGCAATGTAATGCAATGATAATCTTTATTCTCAGTGCGTTTCATTATGTGACACCTTCTGTCATCTAGCTTTTATTCTCGAACATAGGGGATCTGTCTTTTATTTCCAAATGGAGATGTCTAAAGTGCATGAAAAAGTAAACAAACAGGGGCCAATAAGGAGGATGATATTTTCACTATTGATATATTTCAGATTGATACAACATTAGAACGACTTCTAAGAATTTTTGTGAATTTACAATTTATTTGAGTGCAATTCGATTGTTCAGCAAGAGTTTCAATACTAGTGTGGGATCTTTTATCTTCTGACCTGGACATACTATCCAAGGGTGGATGGTCATGGTATTACAGGTTCAATTCAATGAGTCAATGGCCGATTTTCTTTTTTGATGCTCTTTTCAATTACTCTTCCTTTCTGAATAACATGTTATTCACTAATTTCAAATGGTCATAATATTTTCTCCAACATTTTTATTATGTGATAAAGTTTTTGGGCTCATTCCGTTTCCTGCCAACAAACTGTTTGGTTAAGGGCTATGGCATGCCATGCTAAATATGATAGCATATGCATGTATTTAAAATATATGTTGGAAAGTGAAAGCATGTGAACAACAAAGAAAGCATGAAAAAGATCTAAAACGTACCATCCTTTATAAAAGGGGTAAGAAATAATCTGCACACAATTGGATTCTTTCTTTACAAAATGCAAAGAGTTGGTGATTCCAAATTATAAAGTTATTTGCAGCGATGAATACATCTTTTGCAAAAAACAGCTCCTTTTCAGCCTGTCAGTCATTCAAAAAATATCAGTGCTCAGTAATGAGTAATATACCACATCCAAGATGCTGAGAACTTGAAAAGCAAGGCAAAAAGGAATTGAGAGTACATGAAAGCATATAAACGAGTGAGATTATTGTCATTCAAAACCTTCTTCTGACCTTTCCTTCTATAGAAATGGCCACAGATTTACAAAAAGCAACAGAATCACACCGCTCTGTTCCCATGGTGGGAAAAGGATCTGATTGTTCAAAATGTATTGGTATGGAAGGAGCAGGGCTTCTTCACAGAAAACACGTTTTTTGAGTGGAGAACCAAAGAGAAGAAAAGTGAATGCTAATATGGAGTTGTATAGTGTGTCCAGAATTGCACTGATGAAGTAGCACCTGTTAGATTGCAATCCCAGTATTACACCAAGAAAGCTGCAACATGTGCAGCAATCGAGAAGAAACACTGGAAATGTTTGTGGATTTCTAACAATGGACCATTTCCTCTCCTTCCTAGTAGTCCTTGTCTGGCCTTAAAGGCATCACTGTTTCTTCGATAAAGGTTCAGAGTGGTCACAAATATTGAAATGACAAAAGTAAGGCAGACTGCCACATGCAGTGCCTAATTTGGATGTGTCTGATGTTATGGAGCTTCAACACTCTACTAGAAATGGGCCTTACAGTAATCTTTGGAAGAACTAGCAGGGGAAGCAGTTAGTTACAGCCCATTGCTAATGAGCAGCACTCCAGTACTATGGCAGTAATCCTCTCTTCTGAGCGCAAAGCATCAGGAGAGGTTGCCACAGAGAGGAAGGAAGGGGACACCCAAATACTTTACCAGATCAGCTGATTTTAATCTAGCGATCAATGGGGCAATTATAGATGTCACAACACATTTCCCTCAGATCCAAGAACATTGGAAAAGTTACCCCATATTTATAGCATCAAAAGTATAGTATTGTGTTTAATAGGGTGAAAAATACAATATTTTACAAGTGGAAGATTAAAGAGTTCCAAAGTATTTGTGTTTTTTAACAGTGACTCTTGAAAATAATAAGTATTGTTATTACTTTGCAATTGGATGAATTTGGTGAAGATATTATCCCACAATCCTCATATGCAAATTAGTTACAAAGGATTGTCCTATTCATTTCCTCTTGTTCTGTTTGAATCTAATATTCCCTCATAATTTCTTATTATGATAACAAAACTTTGAAGCAGATTAGTCGCAAATGACTGATGATAATAGATTGGAAAGACATGTACACAAATTGCTCCATTGTGCTGGCACAATATTTATTCGAAAACTGATAACAATCTAATACTTGATAATATTTTAACAGTTTTAGGATATTTTGCTCAAAGCTTCTCAAGCAAAAAACCTACTTCCAGGAAAATATGCTGTCTTCAAATTTAAAGAGTCAGCATCGAAGATGAGTCCGTGCATGACAACTATTAGAAATGAGAGGACATGGTGAAAGAACCATGTAAGAGTAAGAAATGAATAGATGGAGTAAATTAGGTAAGGATGCAAGAGAATTCACATGCGTCAAAGAGAATATGGGTAACATTTATCTGGTGTTACTTAATTGTGAAAACTGATTTGAGATTGCCAATGGTCAGTAATAGAAAACAAAATAAAACTACAGCACAGGTTTAAAAATAGGCACTGTACTGCATGGGAGATAATCCATCAATTGGTCACTGAGATGGGAAAACTTGACAGATATCAAGCACCAAAACTGAAGTAATGATGGAAATGGGAGAGCAACTCCTGAAGATTGTATGATTGGAAGGTGATTGGAAAATAAAAATTTATTAATTAGAAATAATGATACATATTAGGATATGTATGTCACCTGTGAAAGAAAATTATTATGTGAAATTTACTGGTACACAGTTTATTAAAAAACAAAACAAATTGTTGTAGATGGCCAAAGCAATGTAATGCAATGATAATCTTTATTCTCAGTGCGTTTCATTATGTGACATCTGCTGTCATCTAGCTTTTATTCTCGAACATAGGGGATCTGTCTTTTATTTCCAAATGGAGAAGTCTAAAGTGCATGAAAAAGTAAACAAACAGGGGCCAATAAGGAGGATGATATTTTCACTATTGATATATTTCAGATTGATACAACATTAAAACGACTTCTAAGAACTTTTGTGAATTTACAGTTTATTTGAGTGCAATTCGATTGTTCAGCAAGAGTTTCAATACAGGTGAGGGATCTTTTATCTTCTGACCTGGACATACTACCCAAGGGTGGATGGCCATGGTATTACAGGTTCAATTCAATGAGTCAGTGGACGATTTTCTTTTTTAATGCTCTTTTCAATTACTCTTCCTTTCTGAATAACATGTTATTCTCTAATTTCAAATGGTCATAATATTTTCTCCAACATTTTTATTATGTGATAACGTTTTTGGGCTCATTCCGTTTCCTGCCAAAAAACTGTTTGGTTAAGGGCTATGGCATGCCATGCTAATTATGAAAGCATATGCATGTATTTAAAATATATGTTGGAAAGTGAAAGCATGTGAACAACAAAGGAATTATGAAAAAGTGAAAGAAATAATCTGCACACAATTGGATTCTTTCTTTTCAAAATGCAAAGAGTTGGTGATTCCAAATTAGAAAGTTATTTGCAGTGATGAATACATCTTTTGCTAAAAACAGCTCCTTTTCAGCCTGTCAGGCATTCAAAAAATATCAGTGCTCAGTAATGAGTAGTATACCACATTCAAGATGCTGAGAATTTGAAAAGCAAGGCAAAAAGGAGTTGAGAATACATGAAAGCATATAAACTAGTGAGTTTGTTGCCATTCAAAATCTTCTTCTGACCTTTCCTTCTATAGAAATGGCCCCAGATTTACAAAAAGCAACAGAATCACACCACTCTGTTCCCATGGTGGGAAAAGGATCTGATTGTCCGAAATGTATTGGTATGGAAGGAGCAGGGTTTCTTCACAGAAAACACGTTTTTTGAGTGGAGAACAAAAGAGAAGAAAAGTGATTGCTAATATGGAGTTGTATAGTGTGTCCAGAATTGCACTGATGAAGTAGCACACGTAAGATTGCAATCCCAGTATTACACCAAGAAAGCTGCAACATGTGCAGCAATCGAGAAGAAACACTGGAAATGTTTGTGGATTTCTGACAATGGACCATTTCCTCTCCTTCCTAGTAGTCCCTGTCTGGCCTTAAAGGCATCACTGTTTCTTCGATACAGGTTCAGAGTGGTCACGAATATTGAAATGACAAAAGTAAGGCAGACTGCCACATGCAATGCCTAATTTGGATGTGTCTGATGTTGTGGAGCTTCAACACTCTACTAAAAATGGGCCTTATAATATTCTTTGGAAGAACTAGCAGGGGAAGCAGTTAGTTACAGGCCATTGCTAATGAGCAGCACTCCAGTACTAGGGCAGTAATCCTCTCTCCTGAGTGCAAAGCATCACAAGAGGTTGCCACAAAGAGGAAGGAAGGGGAAACCCAAATACTTTACCAGATCAGCTGAATTTAATCAAGAGATCAATGGGGCAATTATAGATGTCACAACCAGTTTCCCTCACATCCAAGAACATTGGAAAAGTTAACCCATATTTATAGCATCAAAAGTATAGTATTGTGTTTAGTAGGGTGAGAAATACAATATTTTACAAGTGGAAGATTAAAGAGTTCCAAAGTATTTGTGTTTTTTAACAGTGACTCTTGAACATAATAAGTATTGGTATTACTTTGCAATTGGATGCATTTGGTGAAGAAATTATCCCACAATCCTCATATGCAAATTAGTTACTAAGGATTATCCTATTCATTTCCTCTTGTTCTGTTTAAATCTAATATTCCTTCATAATTTCTTATTATGATAACAAAACTTTGAAGCAGATTAGTCGCAAATGACTGATGATAATAGATTGGACAGACATGTACACAAATTGCTCCATTGTGCTGGCACAATATTTATTCGAAAACGGATAACATTCTAATACTTGATAATATTTTAACAGTTTTAAGATATTTTGCTAAAATCTTCTCAAGCAAAAAACCTACTTCCAGGGAAATATGCACTCTTCAAATTTAAAGAGTCAGCATCGAAGTTGAGTCCGTGCATGACAACTATTAGAAATGAGAGGACATGGTGAAAGAACCATGTAAGAGTACGGAATGTATAGATGGAGTAAATTAGGTTAGGATGCAAGAGAATTCACATGCGTCAAAGAGTATATGGGTAACATTTATCTGGTGTTACTTTGTTGTGAAAACTGATTTGAGATTGCCAATTGTCAGTAATAGAAAACAAAATAAAACTACAGAACAGGTTTAAAAATAGGCACAGTACTGCATGGGAGACAATCCATCAATTGGTCACTGAGATGGGAAAACTTGATAGATATCAAGCACCAAAACTGAAGTAATGATGGAAATGGGAAAGCAACTCCTGAAGATTGTATGATTTGAAAATAAAAATTAATTAATTAGAAATCATTGTACATATTAAGATATGTATGTCACCTGTGAAAGAAAATTATTATGTGAAATTTACTGGTACACAATTTATTAAAAAACAAAAAACAATTGTTGTAGATGGCCAAAGCAATGTAATGCAATGATAATCTTTATTCTCAGTGCGTTTCATTATGTGACACCTGCTGTCATCTAGCTTTTATTCTCGAACATAGGGGATCTGTCTTTTATTTCCAAATGGAGAAGTCCAAAGTGCATGAAAAAGTAAACAGACAGGGGCCAATAAGGAGGATGATATTTTCACTATTGATATATTTCAGATTGATACAACATTAAAACGACTTCTAAGAACTTTTGTGAATTTACAATTTATTTGAGTGCAATTTGATTGTTCAGCGAGAGTTTCAATACAAGTGTGGGATCTTTTATCTTCTGACCTGGACATACTACCCAAGGGTGGATGGTCATGGTATCACAGGTTCAATTCAATGAGTCAGTGGCCGATTTTCTTTTTTGATGCACTTTTCATTCATTTCATTTCATAAATCTTTATTTCGGTAATTGTATCACCATAAAAGATGCACAGGATACATTTCATAATTATTAAAACGATAAAACGTTAAAAAACATCACAATCCATCCGGATACATAAAAGTTTTGCAAATATACAGAGTTTTAGGTCTTATGGTACAGTCAATCAGTAATCAATGACCAACCTTAAGGCACTGTCTCCTCAGAGACCACATTGCACCTAAATATTTGGCCACAGCAACGACAATGTGATCAGTCAAATCTGTTTTCAGTACTCTGAACGCGGCCAAGCACTCCGCAAACCCCAGGCTCCTACATATGGGCACAATCCATTTCTTGCGGGAAGCATTATAGGCCGGACAGAAAAAGATTATGTGGAGCTCTGATTTATTGGCCACTCTGCAAGCCGGGCATAAACTGATTGTTGAATCACTCCACTTACTAGTTAGAGCTCGTAGTGGAAGGGTCCCATGCCTCCATTGCAAGTAGAGTTTTCTGAGTAGAACGGGATATATTTTATCCAGGGCTGGTTCAAAACTGTAATAGTCCTTAATGCATAAAAATGACTCCGTAAGTGTCCCCAGAGTTGTCTGACGACAGAGTGCCGCTAGTTTACTGTCGCGGTAGACCTTTGCCAGTCTTTTTTTGGAAATTAGTGGGCATGCGTTTGAGGGATCAGACTAGAGTGTCGATAGGCCTAGACCCTCCAGCTCAGTTTTGATGAATTTTAGCCATTTAATTTTCCCAGCATTAGGCATGGCTAGGACCTCTTGTAGACCCTGCCTATAGCTGATCAGTTCCGGGACTGCCCACAGCCTCCACCAGCAGACCAAGGGGCGCAGTGCCAGTTCTTCGCTTAGAGGTCGCAGCCCTGAATCTAACCTTAGTGGGACAAGGGGCGTACTGGACGGAAGTCAGGCCACCTGCCTAATGAACTTGTTCTCCTCTCTCACCAGTTCTGGGGAAGCTACATGACCCCACAGCTCACAGCCATACATGGCGGCCCCCCCTTGCCTGTGCCTCATAAATCTGGAGTGGTGGGCCAACGGGTTTGATAGATGACCTGTTATTTCCCATTAGCCTCAAAACCCCTCCCGAGTACTGGGTCAATTTAAGTAGTGCTTTCTTTTGGTGTGTACACCAGGTCATATTCTCATTTAACATGACTCCAAGATACTCAAAGGTGTGTACCCTTTCAAGTCTTGCTCTGGCCAATGGTAGGGGTAAATCGTAATTTTGGTGGGGGATTAAAGACCATAAATTTGGTCTTTAGGGTGTTGATTTTTAGGCCGTGTTCCCCACAGAAATCCACAAAACCATTTAGGACGCGCTGTATCCCCATTGGGGACTTTGAGAGCAGCAGGGTGTCGTCGGCGAACATAATCGCCGGCACCCTGCTGCCTGCCAGCCTGGGAGCGTCCAAGTTGGCAACCCCATTGAGGTGGGCGATT
Organism: Lissotriton vulgaris; assembly: GCF_964263255.1. NCBI lineage: Eukaryota > Metazoa > Chordata > Amphibia > Caudata > Salamandridae > Lissotriton > Lissotriton vulgaris. The sequence continues at coordinate 569,903,364 of NC_141694.1, read as the reverse complement.
ACCCCATTGACGTAGAGGCAGAACAGGATCGGTGCAAGCACACAACCCTGCCTTACCCCCCTGTCAACTGAGAATCGATTTGACAGCGCCCCCTCCTTACCACACCTCACCTGAGCAAAGTTGGCAGTATGGAGATGAATCATCATCTCCAACAAGCTCCTCGGGACCCCCAGTTTGGCCAGCACCTCTCAGAGTTTTCTGCGGGGGACCAGGTGGAAGGCCGTCCTCAGGTCCACAAATACAGTGTAGAGGCTGCCACCCTCCAGCTGTACCGTTTTCCAAAAGATGAGGGCGAGCCGGAAGACCTGGTCTGTGGTGGAGATCTTCCTTCTGAATCCCGCCTGGAATGGACTCAGAATATCATAATCCAACATCCATTCTGACAGACGATCCAGGAGTAGCCTGGTGAAGAGTTTCTGGGAAACATCTATCTGGCTTATTGGCCTTTAATTGGCTGGGAGCAGAGGCGAACACTTCTTAAATATAGGGACTATCTCTGCCCCCAGCCAAGTTGGGGGGATCATCATGCAGTTCAGGATTGCGTTGAACAGCACCCTCAAATACGGGGCCCAGATCTTAACTTCGTGCCTATAAAGGTCACCTGGAAGCTTATCCAGGCCTGGCGCCTTTTCAGCCGCGAGGCCCAAAATTGCCATATTAAGTTCTCCCAGGGTAAATCCATCCATCTGGGGTAGGCTTTCGGGGGGTTGGTCCATTACAGGTTCAGATGGGTTCCCTGATTGACCCTGGTCGGGCGCACTGTACAAGGATTTAAAGTGATCCTCCCACACAGTGGCAGCAATATTTGCATTTACTGCCGCTATTGGTTCAGCTGAACCGTGCTTGACGATCTGCCAGAATTTACGGGCATCTTTGACTGCTAGGGCAGCCGTCATTTGCGACCAGTTGTCCTGGTCCCATTCTATTTCGGCATTGCAGATGATAGACTTATAGGCCATCCGCTTAACCCTGATCTTGCTAGGAGTTTCCCGGATTTTAAGAGACTCCAAGAGGGCAGCCTTTCCTCTTCTACAGGAAGCATTGAACCATGAGGCTCTTTTCCCCTTGGCATTTTTCGTCCTGGCCACCGGGTTCAATACTTCTGCTAGATTGGTACAAAGCTCAGAATGAATATCCCCAAGCACACTGAACTTATCGGGAGTGGGTGACTGAGGGAAGAGATCCCCAACTTTTTCAAGGGCAGGGACCACTGCCTCATATAGCCTCTAAATATTTTGTGGGTTCTGCACTAGCGTTGGCCATCTGATTCTACGTCTGTTGCTGGTTGCAACTAGACCCTCCGGGAATGCTGAATTTTTATCTGTGTTTGCTATTGGCATAGCCTGGACAGCGAGTCTCAGTGACAATGCATTATGGTCACTGTCAGTCCTTCTGAGTATTGTAAAGTCCCTCACTTTAGCCCAATCCTTTATCGGCACCAGGATATAATCTATCCGTGATTCGTGCCCTGGTCTGTTGAAGGTGGGCTGGGGTGGGATGTCTCCCTTGACCCGCCCATTGCAAGCCCTCAGCGAGTGGGATAAGGTGAAAGATATTATTTGAGTGGCTAAAGGTGACCATGATTTTACAGATGGGCCCGACAAGGTGGGTATCTCCCAGAGATCATCCTCTTCATTGGTTACCCCTTCCAGGTGATCCGGGAGGGGCTCATACTGAATGTTAAAGTCCCCCCCGATTACGAGTGATGGACAGAGGGCAGTACAATCGATAAACACAGATAAGTCCTCAATAGTTCCCGAAGTGCCCGTGATGCCAACTGGTCTAGAGTATACATTTATTAATGCTACTCTCACACCGGATGCCCACTCTAGGACAACACACTGCAAGTCCGGTGAGTTGGTTTCGAGCTTTCTCGCCCTGCATCCAAGATGGGAACCTACCCAGATAGACAGACCACCAGATGTCGGGCCTTCCCACCCCATTTTGCCACAGTCTCAAAGGTAGCGTACCCTGTACGGGAGTGTTGTTCTCTAGCCCACGTTTCCTGGAACAGACATATGTCGTATTCCTCAATGAATTCCACCCACTCTAAGGAATCTAATTTATTAGCCAACCCGGCCACATTCCAAGAAAGTATCGAAAGTGTTCTCGGTGCCCCCCGCTCCTCTGTAGAATTAAAAGACAGTGGACACCTGCTTATCCTAGACTGACTGTAGTTGGGAGTGGACAAAACCTCTAGTAACGGTGAGCTAGTTGCGTTGAGCACCTCAGGGAGGGCATTATCATCGTTAGTATGACCAGCTAGGCCTGGGTTGGTGATATCGTCTTCTTTTTTTATATACTCAGTGGGTGTGCCCCCCTCCGGATAGTCAACGGCCTGCTCCTCCATATACTTAATATCGCCCGTGATTTGTTTGCCGTCTCCAGGGAGATATGGTGATGGTGGTGGGGCCGAGCATGGCGGGGAACAGTGTGAATATGCCAGTGTGTCGATAATCCCTTGAGGTGTTAGTGGAACAGAGACAGAACAAGGTGGGGGGTAAGACAGAGAGCTGTGTATATCTGCAGGGGACGAAGTATCAATTGCACTATGGTGAAGTCCACGTCCTCAAGGCATCCAAATTTATTGTGGGTGGGAGCCCCATTCTACCCTCCGTATGTGTCTTGCCAGTAGTTAGATGACCCACCCTGCACACAGTTTCGTACCAGCATCGTGTTCCAATTCCAGTTTCCCCCCGTTTGAGAGTGAAGGCGCGGGGGATAGAAATAAGTTAATGGTCTAGTTGCGATGGGCGAATTAGCTCTGTGATTGCTCCATGAATGAATAAAGTTTGCAGTATTGGGATCTTCGAATGAGACGATAACACAATCACCTGAGATGGATTTGTGCGAGGTGCCTATCCAAGGGAACCGTCGCACCATAAGAATTTTACTTCTCAGGTGATTGGGTAATGGCCTATTCACATTGAGCCAATGAATGACCTTATTTTTTAAAGACGCAAAGTCCTCCTGCTGTTGGTGTGGAATTTCTGGCACCCCCGTGAGGACTACTACGTATGGTCTTACATCTGGGGGAAGATCAACATAACCCCTATAGTGGTTGTTATAAGATTTTTGTCTCTGTTGGATAGAGTAGTAAGTATCGCTGTCTTTAGCCCTCGGGGCAGCCAATACTTTCGGAGCTGGTACAGATGGAGCCGGCAACTCGTTTGCACTTCCCACTACTCTGTTGACGTTGGTGGTTACAGGGACCTTGTGCCGGGGTTTTGGGACAGGTTTAATCGCCGGAGGTACAGGTGGAATGACAACAGCTACTGGAGGAATGTCGGTCGCAGCAGGTGGGCTAGTTGGTTTATTGCCAGGTATAGTCAGGGTGGCAAGATTTAAAATACTTTTTTCAGTCTCGAGGAGCTGGGTTTCTATTCGGGAAAGTCTGACTTCTAAAGGGGTGAGGAGTTTTTTTAACGTTTCCCACACAATCGTTAAAAATTCCACATCCTTTCCTTCAATCATGCAAAGTGGTGCCCCACCATTCTCACTTTCAATTACGAGGTTCTCATATTCCCCCATCGGCTTCACTGGACTAGATTCAGGAGCTGGGGGGCAACTATTCACCACGGGAAGGAGTAGGTGGGATGGCTGAGCTAATACCTGAGAGGGTAACTGAGCCTTTGCAACCTTAGCCTTTTTCCTGGAATAGGCAGTAGCGGTGTTGCGCTTACGTTTCTGATTGGAGCCCTTTAGGGGGTTAGGGGAGATTCTCCACCTCATGACCTTACAATTGGCAATTGGTGGTGTCTCCAAGGGGGGCCCGTCTACCCCTCCCACCCTGGACAGTGATGAACTAGGAATTGTGGGGGCTTCATGTGGAGACCCGACCTTCTCTACTAGGGCTGGAGGAGGTGAAACTGGTGGATGGTGGATAACTGCCTGTGTTAGATTTGATGCTGGACCCATTGTGCGGTCCGGTGTTTTGGCAAAGGCAAAGTGACCCAAAGAGGATTTCTTGGCATTGGCCATCTCCTGGGATAGCCTTCTAGCTGCATCAAGTTCAATGGAGACCCTATGCTGCATCTTAGTGATCTCCATATCTATGGCAGTGTTGGTTCTAGTGATAAAGTCATCAAGTGTTCCATTTTGCAACTTCCCCTTTGCTGCCCTGCTTCTGTACTCACGTGTGGTCATTGCGCTTAGTCCTCTGCGTGCACCACTAACAAGTGTATTTCCAACAACAATAAAAATAAGGCCAGGCAGTATAGCCCGTACCAGACTCTCCCGTACTCGAACGGCCTCAAACGGCCCGCTCTTTGCCCGGTCTTCGCCCCGAGCTCCGTCCCGTGCGCGTCCCGCGTCGCGGTGGAGAATGCGCCTGTAAAGTACGTGAAGGCTGGGGGCGTGGCTGCCGGGGGAAGAGGCACCAGCTGTGCAGAATGGAGGATGCTGGTCCTCGCAGTCCCCCGGTAGGCTCCACGCGCAGTATTCTAACCAAAGTCATCAACCTGGGCTGTGAGTTGCTGGGAGCGAGTGTGGTATCCGCCGACTGCGGAGCCGCTCACACCAGCTGGGAGAGCCTCAGGGAGCAGGCAGAAACAGCCGAGCAAACACAGTCCTCGTGGCAGCAGAGTTGGTAAGAGTTGGTCAATGAGCGGCACCCGCGAAGCGGGTGTAGCGAAAAGTTGTGGAAGCTAGAACAGCCTCAAGGTACAGGCAGGAATCAGGCGATCCGGGACAATCCTCGTGGCCAAAGAGAGATTTACTCAGTGAGCGGCACCCGCGGAGCGGGTGTTTCAAAAAGTAATGAAGGCTGGAGGCTGGGGGCGTGGCCGCCGGGGGAAGCGGCACCAGCTGTGCAGAATGGAGGATGCTGGTCCTCGCAGTCCCCCGGTAGGCTCCACGCGCAGTATTCTAACCAAAGTCCTCAACCTGGGCTGTGAGTTGCTGGGAGCGAGTGTGGTATCGGCCGACTGCGGAGCCGCTCACACCAGCTGGGAGAGCCTCAGGGAGCAGGTAGAAACAGCCGAGCAAACACAGTCCTCGTGACAGCAGAGGTGGTAAGAGTTGGCCAATGAGCGGCACCCGCGAAGCGGGTGTTGCGAAAAGTTGTGGAAGCTAGAACAGCCTCAAGGTGCAGGCAGGAATCAGGCGATCCGGGACAATCCTCGTGGCCAAAGAGAGATTTACTCAGTGAGCGGCACCCGCGGAGCGGGTGTCGCGAAAAGTAATGAAGGCTGGGGGCGTGGCCGCCGGGGGAAGAGGCACCAGCTGTGCCGAATGGAGGATGCTGGTCCTCGCAGTCCCCCGGTAGGCTCCACGCGCAGTATTCTAACCAAAGTCCTCAACCTGGGCTGTGAGTTGCTGGGAGCGAGTGTGGTATCCACCGACTGCGGAGCCGCTCACACCAGCTGGGAGAGCCTCAGGGAGCAGGTAGAAACAGCCGAGCAAAAACAGTCCTCATGGCAGCAGAGTTGGTAAGAGTTGGTCAATGAGCGGCACCCGCGAAGCGGGTGTCGCGAAAAGTTGTGGAAGCTAGAACAGCCTCAAGGTGCCGGCAGGAATCAGGCGATCCGGGACAATCCTCGTGGCCAAAGAGAGATTTACTCAGTGAGCCGCACCCGCGGAGCGGGTGTTGCGAAAAGTAATGAAGGCTGGGGGCGTGGCCGCCGGGGGAAGAGGCACCAGCTGTGCCGAATGGAGGATGCTGGTCCTCGCAGTCCCCCAGTAGGCTCCACGCGCAGTATTCTAACCAAAGTCCTCAACCTGGGCTGTGAGTTGCTGGGAGCGAGTGTGGTATCCGCCGACTGCGGAGCCGTTCACACCAGCTGGGAGAGCCTCAGGGAGCAGGTAGAAACAGCCGAGCAAACACAGTCCTCTTGGCAGCAGAGTTGGTAAGAGTTGGTCAATGAGCGGCACCCACGAAGCGGGTGTCCCGAAAAGTTGTGGAAGCTAGAACAGCCTCAAGGTGCAGGCAGGAATCAGGTGATCCGGGACAATCCTCGTGACCAAAGAGAGATATACTAAGTGAGCGGCTCTTTTCAATTACTATTCCTTTCTGAATAACATGTTATTCACTAATTTCAAATGGTCATAATATTTTCTCCAACATTTTTATTATGTGATAAAGTTTTTGGGCTCATTCCGTTTCCTGCCAACAAATTGTTTGGTTAAGGGCTATGGCATGCCATGCTAATTATGATAGCATATGCATGTTGTGAGAAGTTGGCCCGATATGCAGCGTTTGCTATTCTAGCGACCGCTATGTATCGTTCCAAACGACCCTTATGATGATTGGTTGTAAGACAACCTATAGACCAGCTATCCTAGTAGCGTGGATACGAGCAGTCTAAGGCTAAAGACTCAAGAGGGCGTGTTAAGCCAGCTGTTTACCACACATGTACCCCTTGAACACCAAGTGAAAGGACACCACACAAGTGTTATGAAAATAAACAGGATATTTATTAAGATTCACAACAGCCCTGTACTCTTTATGAGGACAGGGTACTAAGCACAAACCAAATCTCTTAGGAAAATACTTCAAGTGCACAATTAAAACAAGTGTCCGAGGACACGGAAAGTTTAGAGGTCTCGGGTGGACCCGATAAGGCAAGTCGGAAGCGAGGGACTCAGGACCCTAGAGTAAAGAGGCTATGCAGGCACCGAAATGCCGAGTTACCTAGCCACGAGGGCTGCGGCTGCACAAGTCTTACAGGCGTCGGGGTCTTCGCTGACGAGCCAGGAGCCGGAAGAAAAGGAGTTGCTGGCCGGCGACCAGTGATGAATAGTTCGTAGAGATCCAAGCCTGGATCAGAGATCGTTGATACCTGAAAGCAGAGGGGACCAAGTTCGTACTACTAGCCAGTAGTCAGAGGGTACCAGGAGGGCACCGGTTGGCCGTCACCTCGACTAGGTGAGTGGGCGACGCTAGGCTCTGCAGTCTCACGGACCAGGAGGCGTTGTCGGCGACCCGGATGGAGGGCGAGCTGTCCCAGAAAGGATGATGCTGTCGGCGTCGCTGGGCCCAGGATTGGGGCAACAAGCCTTGGCAAATTTCAGGGCCACGTGGTGGGCCTAAAATGGCGTCTTGAGGGGACCAAGAGGGTCCGGGGTGCTTCTCTCAAAGATAGAAGCAAAGGCCAGTCTGGAGCAACCAGACCAGCAGCGTTGGTTGTCGGATGTCGTCACAGGAGGGCACAAGCCAGCGGCTAGTGACCGGACAACGTGTTGAGCAGCGAGCAGAAGGGCCCCACGCAGATCGTGGAGATGCTGGGAGACTGTACTTCGGTGCTGGAGCGGCTCAGGGTCGGGGCTTCTCGGACCCCAGAGCACTCACCAGGGAATTACTTCGATGGTCGTGCTGGTTAAGAGCGTGCAGGTTCTGATGATGGCCGGTCCCTCGAGGTCTCGTCGCACCCACAGATCACAGCTGGGCTGATGACGTGGGTAGAGGTCAGAGGTGCCAGGGAAGCCGGTTCTCGTCGAGCTGGGCCGTCGGATTCCTTGAGGAAGGACTTGCAGCAAACCGCAGAGTTCTTAGATGGTGCCCGCTGATGCAGGGTGACTACTCCTTAGTCACAAGGGAGAAATCTTGAGAAGAGTCTCGAAGTCCTTTCGTAGAAAGTATTCTTGATTCAAAGATGATCTAATTTGGAAGGGTCCCCGCTCCGGCCTTTATCCTAAAGAAAGGGGTGGGTACATGACTAGGTCCTGCCCTAAGGGTGGGACCAGGAAGGGGGGTAGTTACACCCCTCTCCCCTGCCGGACTTTCCCCAGGCCAGGGCTGGCGCCCCTGGAACTGGTTCTGACCGGCAGATGCGTAGTGAGCACCGGGGTGCCACTCCGCAGTCACCTTCTCGCAAAAGCTCTACCTACCCAGAATACACAAACCCTGTCTGGGACGGTGCGAACACCGCCCTTGACAGGAAACCCTTTGTCCAAGCGCTCCTCGCTGGAAGGACTCCCAGCAGCAGGAGGTCAGACTCGTGTCTGTGGTGGCAGCATCCATTTTGTGGAGCTGAGGCTTTAGTTAACTTTAACCGGGGTTCACGGTTACGTACATGTCGTGTCCCTCTAGAAGGGCGGAATGCTAACCTCATCGCCAGAATTGGTGAGGGGGCCGCATCCCGATTCGTATGGCACCTTACTCGACATGTCTTGATAACGCGAAACCGAAGTTACCGATGTGGTACGCGTTATCATGGAACAGCCATTGGGTCTTTGTTCCGCAAGCTGCAACCGGGCTCGGCTCGGGCCAGAACCTAGTTCACATGAGCCCACGCACTCTGCCTTCAGGATTGTCAAGGCCTGCCATAGGAGTGACTGATAGGAACTCGTGCGTCCATTGTACGGTTAGATATAGGGCTACTATACCTAAAGCAAAGGGTGAGTACACGACTTTGCCCCAGCTGTCATGCAGCCAGTTGTGTCAAATTTAGGAGGCCAGCCAGGGGTGGCATAATACATGCTGCAGCCCCTGGCGGCCCTGGGTACACCTATGCCCTGCGTTACGGGGTCTGATAAGGTGGCCCAGTACCAATTGGTAAATGCACCTAGGGTACATGTCATAATTTAGGAAGAGAACAGCCATGCTGTGGGTCTGATTGGCAGGCCCACAGCCAGAGAAAGTCGTAAACCAGTGAAACAAAAGCAAAAAATCTGGGTGATCATGGGATTGCAGACCCTACTCTCCTACATGACCACCCCTCCAAACGTTGGGACAATAAGCTAACCTTGACCAGGTGAGTCTTCTTGTTCTAAGTGGAAATATCTGGAGAGCCCATCGGCATTGCCATGATCAGTGCCAGGTCTATGTTCCACTGTGAAGTCCATCCCCTGTAGGGAAATGGACCACCTAAGTAGTTTGGGGTTTTCACCCTTCATCTGATTTAGCCACAAGAGGGGCTTATGGTCGGTCTGAATCTTGAAGTGAGTGCCAAACAAGTATGGCCTCAGCTTCTTCAGGGCCCAAACCACAGCAAAGGCCTCCCTCTCAATGGCTGACCAATTCTTCTCTCTAGGGGTCAGCCTTCTGCTTATAAAAGCAATGGGCTGGTCTTGACCATCAAAATTCAGCTGAGAAAGAACAGCTCCCACACCCAACTCAGAAGCATCTGTTTGGACAATGAATGGTTTGGAGTAGTCCGGACTCTTAAGGATAGGCGCTGTGCACATGGCCTGCTTTAGGTCATCGAATGCTTTTTGACAGCCTGCTGTCCACTGAACCTTTTTTGGCATTTTCTTACTTGTCAGTTCATTTAATGGTGTCACAATGGAACCATAGTTCCTGACAAACTTTCGGTAGTAACCAGTCAGGCCCAAGAAAGCTCGAACCTGAGTCTGGGTGGTTGGAGGAGCCCAGTCCCTGATTGACTGTATTTTGCTCTCCAGTGGCTGAACCTGGCCTCCACCTACAAGGTGGCCCAGGTATACAACCTGTGTCTGCCCTATCTGGCACTTGGTGGCCTTGATAGTGAGGCCTGCTGCTTGCAGAGCCTCTAACGCTTTCCGCAGGTGGACCAGGTGATCCTCCCAGGTGGAGCTAAAGACAGCAATATCATCGAGATACGCTGCACAGAAGTCATCCAGCCCAGTAAGGACTTGATTCACCAACCTTTGGAAGGTGGCAGGTGCATTTTTCAGACCGAAGGGCATTACCACAAATTGATAATGCCCACCAGGGGTTGAAAATGCCGTTTTGGGCTTGGCATCCTCAGCTAACCTGATTTGCCAATACCCAGCTGCTAAGTCAAATGTGCTTAAGTAGTTGGCAGAAGCCAATCTATCTATCAGCTCATCTGCCCTTGGTATTGGATGGGCATCAGTCTTAGTGACTGCATTGAGACCCCTGTAGTCTACGCAAAACCTCATCTCTCTCTTACCACCCTGGGTGTGAGGCTTTGGCACTAGAACTACTGGACTAGCCCAAGGGCTATCCGAGGGTTCAATGACTCCCAACTCCAACATTTTCTGCACTTCAGTTTTTATGCAGTCTCTAACATGATCAGGCTGCCGGTAGATTTTACTCTTAACTGGCAGACTGTCACCAGTGTCAACCTCATGGGTACACCAATCGGTCTGACTGGGTGTCAGAGAAAACATATGTCTGAAAGACTGAAGAACCTGTTTACAGTCTTTCTGTTGATGCTCAGAGAGGCTGCCACAAAAGACAACACCATCTACTGACCCATCATCAGGATTCTGAGTGAGCAGGTCTGGGAGAGGGTCACTCTCTTCCTCCTGTCCCTCATCTATGGCCATGAGCAAACTCATGTCCTTCCTGTCGACATATGCTTTGAGCCTGTTGACGTGGAGCACCCTGTGGGGGCTCCTGGGAGTTCCAAGGTCCACCAGGTAGGTGACCTCTCCCTTTTGCTCAAGAATTGTGTGGGGCCCAGACCATTTGTCTTTGAGTGCTGCTGGGGCCACTGGCTCCAACACCCACACCTTCTGTCCGGGCTGGTAAACAGTCAAGACAGCCTTTTGGTCATGCCAAGCTTTTTGGAGTTCTTGGCTGGCCTTAAGGTTTTCGGATGCCTTCTCCATGTATTCAGCCATCCGTGAACGGAGGCCAAGCACATAGTCCACTATGTTGGTTGCAGGCTTTTTGAGAGGTCTCTCCCATCCTTCCTTCACCAAACACAGGGGTCCTCTTACAGGATGCCCGTACAAAAGTTCAAAAGGGCTGTAGCCAACCCCCTTCTGTGGGACTTCTCTGTAAGCGAATAAAAGGCAGGGGATCAGGACGTCCCATCTACGCCGAAGCTTTTCAGGTAGTCCATGAATCATCCCTTTTAGGGTCCTGTTGAATCTCTCAACAAGCCCATTGCATTGTGGATGATAGGGCGTAGTGAACTTGTAGTTGACACCACATTCCTTCCACATAGCAGTTAAGTAGCTCGACATAAAGTTTGCACCTCTGTCGGAGACGACCTCCTTAGGGAAGCCCACTCTGGAGAATACTCCAACTAGGGCTCTTGCCACAACAGGTGCTGTAGTGGTCCTAAGGGGAATAGCTTCAGGATACCTGGTGGCATGATCCACTACCACCAGTATAAACTTGTGCACTGATGCTGTTGGTGGTTCCATGGGACCGACGATGTCGATCCCCACCCGTTCAAAGGGCACCCCCACCACAGGCATTGGTATAAGGGGGGCCTTTGTCGTGCCACCTGACTTACCACTGGCTTGGCAAGTGACACAGGAGCGGCAAAACTCCTTGGTATCTTCGTTCATATGAGGCCAGTGAAAGTGTGAGACAAGCCTGTCCCACGTCTTCGTCTGGCCTAAGTGACCTGCTAAGGGAATCTCGTGGGCCAAGGTAAGTAGGAAACCACGCTGAGACAAGGGTACAACCAGCCTCCTGGTCATGCCAGGCTTGGGGTCTCTTGACTCAGTGTACAGGAGTCCATCTTCCCAGTATACCTTGTGGGTACCTGTGGCGTTCCCAGCAGCCTCAGCAGCAGCCTGCTGTCTGAGGGGTTCAAGAGAAGGGCAGTCTAACTGGTCCTTCCCCAGGTCTTCCCTTGAGGGTCCCCCTGAACCCAAGAATTCAACTTGATCAAGTTCGAACTCTCTCGGCTCAGTTTCCCTCAATTCCTGTAGGTCAGCCTCCTCTGAGACTTGATCCACGACCTGGGGCAAGGGGGAAGGCGCAGCCTTAACCCTACCGCTCTTTTTCTTGGGAGGTGTCTGGTCCGTTGTTCCAGGATCCAGCACCTGTTCAGTGGGGCATTTCCTGACCTGTGACCTGGTCACAGCGAACACATGTGCTGGCAAACCTAACATTTCCATGTGAGTCCGGTGCTCCACTTCTGACCATTGTGATGACTCCAAATCATTGCCCAACAAACAATCCACTGGGAGGTCTGAACTAACTACAACCTTCTTTTGGCCAGTTACCCCTCCCCAGGAGAAAGCTACAATTGCCATACTGTGATTGGTAGTGACATTGCTTGCATTGGTCACCAGGAATTCTGTACCTGGCATGATCTGTCCAGGGTCCACAAAGTTAGGTGTCACCATGGTGACACTGGCACAAGTGTCCCTATAGGCCTGAGCCATTTTTCCATTTATGAAAGGTGTCTGTCGGTATTTGCCCAAAGTATTGGGGCTTACGTCAGGGGACATATCCACATCCCCTGTACTGACAAGGACAGCCTGAGTGAGTGTACCAACTAAGTTGTCACGCCCCTCAGAACCCAGGGTTAACTCTACTAAACCCTTGGGAGGTGCACTACCACTGCTGGCTGTACTAGGGGGCACAGGTGCCTTAGGGGCTGCAGTGGCAGGAGTCTGCCCTCCTCCTTTCTTGGTGCACTCACTAAACCAGTGAGATTTACTTTTGCAGTACTGGCACCATCTTTTGGATTGGCCTTCTTTCTTCTTTTGGGGAGCCTGACCCCCACCCTCTTTGGGTTGTTGGGGACCTGTCGAAGACTTCTGGTCATTTTGTTCCCCCTTAGAATCTTTACCCTTCTGGTCTGCTTTCTTCTGACCACCTTGATTCTGGCCCTGGTTCTGTTTAACTCTTGTACGAACCCATCTGTCTGCCTTCTTTCCCAATTCTTGGGGAGAGGTCAGATCCGAGTCGACAAGATGCTGATGCAACAACTGGTTCTGACAATTGTTTAAAATTTGTTCTCTCATCATCAAATTATATAATCCTTTGTAATCAGTAACCTTACTGCCCAGCAACCAGCCCTCAAAAGCCTTAGTGGCACAATCGACAAAGTCAGACCAATCTTGAGACTGCGGTTTCTGGGTATCCCTGAACAGCACCCTGTACTGCTCAGTGGTTAGGCCAAACCCTTCAACGAGTGTATTCTTCAAGACGTGGTAATTATTAGCATCCTCTACCCTTGTGGTGAGGAGCTTGTCTCTTCCTTTACCTTCAAAGGAGAGCCACAAGATAGCTGCCCACTGACTCTGGGGAACACCCTGCACAGTGCAGGCCCTCTCCAAAGCAGTAATCCATTTGTGGATGTCGTCCCCTTGTTTAAAGGGGGCCACTATCTTACCAAGGTGTTTTGTATCAAAACTCCTTTCCCTATTACTAGGTACAATGCTGCCACCAGTGGGGACTACCCCACTTAACTGTTGCTCTCTAGCAAAGGCAAGCCTTTCTTTGGCCAGGGCAAGTTCTTCCCTTTCAATCCTCAGATTAGCTGCCCTTTCCTTAGCTTCGTACACTCTCCTCTGAGGGGATGTCATCCCTCTTTGAGAAGAGTTGTGAGAGCCATTGGTTTGAAGGGATCTGTTAGAGCCTCTTGATAGAGACCTAGCTCGTCCATTCCCAATGTTAAGCTGACCTGATAGTGGCCCCAGGAGTCCCCCAGTACCACTGTCATGTTTGCTTAAGTTGGACCTGCTTAGTCTTACGACTTCTACCTGTCCCTTATCTGCCTCATCTCCAGAGGGATCCTCATTCTCATCATCCTCTACATCTTCAGTCTCAGTTGAGAGGTGGATGAGGTCAGGATCGCCTCTGGTTCCCTCGAGGGGAGGCATGTCTCCTTCTGGATTAGAAGAGCTAAGAAGGGTCTCAGCTTTTCTGGCATCATAAGTCTCCAAGAGACCAATCAGAAAGGACGTTGTGGGGTTAGACCCCTGCTTGATCTTCCTGGAGTGACACACTTGTCTTAACTCCTTGAAGCTCAGCACAGTATATCTTGAAGGGATGACCTGTGGAGGGTCAACTGACACAAGGGGAGACTCAGAGTTTCCTCCTTTGTCCGACATACTGTTTCTAGTGTGGTGTAAGTGATACACCTACCTACACTATGTGTTTACCTACTGATCCCTTGCTAAGAGTTGCAGCCAAGGTGTGCTAGGCCTTGAGGAGTTGCAACAGCTGGTTCAGTAGAACTCAGAGTATTCTAAGCTTAGTTATATGTACTAACAGTACTTATGTGATCTTTCAACAAGATATTCTTAGGATACGTGTGGTAAAACAACAGCAAGCTCAAATCCCAACCGCTGCTCACCAATGTGAGAAGTTGGCCCGATATGCAGCGTTCGCTATTCTAGCGACCGCTATGTATCATTCCAAACGACCCTTATGATGATTGGTTGTAAGTCAACCTATAGACCAGCTATCCTAGTAGCGTGGATACGAGCAGTCTAAGGCTAAAGACTCGAGAGGGCGTGTTAAGCCAGCTGTTTACCACACATGTACCCCTTGAACACCAAGTGAAAGGACACCACACAAGTGTTATGAAAATAAACAGGATATTTATTAAGATTCACAACAGCCCTGTACTCTTTATGAGGACAGGGTACTAAGCACAAACCAAATCTCTTAGGAAAATACTTCAAGTGCACAATTAAAACAAGTGTCCGAGGACACGGAAAGTTTAGAGGTCTCGGGTGGACCCGATAAGGCAAGTCGGAAGCGAGGGACTCAGGACCCTAGAGTAAAGAGGCTATGCAGGCACCGAAATGCCGAGTTACCTAGCCACGAGGGCTGCGGCTGCACAAGTCTTACAGGCGTCGGGGTCTTCGCTGACGAGCCAGGAGCCGGAAGAAAAGGAGTTGCTGGCCGGCGACCAGTGATGAATAGTTCGTAGAGATCCAAGCCTGGATCAGAGATCGTTGATACCTGAAAGCAGAGGGGACCAAGTTCGTACTACTAGCCAGTAGTCAGAGGGTACCAGGAGGGCACCGGTTGGCCGTCACCTCGACTAGGTGAGTGGGCGACGCTAGGCTCTGCAGTCTCACGGACCAGGAGGCATTGTCGGCGACCCAGATGGAGGGCGAGCTGTCCCACGAAGGATGATGCTGTCGGCGTCGCTGGGCCCAGGATTGGGGCAACAAGCCTTGGCAAATTTCAGGGCCACGTGGTGGGCCTAAAATGGCGTCTTGAGGGGACCAGGAGGGTCCGGGGTGCTTCTCTCAAAGATAGAAGCAAAGGCCAGTCTGGAGCAACCAGACCAGCAGCGTTGGTTGTCGGATGTCGTCACAGGAGGGCACAAGCCAGCGGCTAGTGACCGGACAACGTGTTGAGCAGCGAGCAGAAGGGCCCCACGCAGATCGTGGAGATGCTGGGAGACTGTACTTCGGTGCTGGAGCGGCTCAGGGTCGGGGCTTCTCGGACCCCAGAGCACTCACCAGGGAATTACTTCGATGGTCGTGCTGGTTAAGAGCGTGCAGGTTCTGATGATGGCCGGTCCCTCGAGGTCTCGTCGCACCCACAGATCACAGCTGGGCTGATGACGTGGGTAGAGGTCAGAGGTGCCAGGGAAGCCGGTTCTCGTCGAGCTGGGCTGTCGGATTCCTTGAGGAAGGACTTGCAGCAAACCGCAGAGTTCTTAGATGGTGCCCGCTGATGCAGGGTGACTACTCCTTAGTCACAAGGGAGAAATCTTGAGAAGAGTCTCGAAGTCCTTTCGTAGAAAGTATTCTTGATTCAAAGATGATCTAATTTGGAAGGGTCCCCGCTCCGGCCTTTATCCTAAAGAAAGGGGTGGGTACATGACTAGATCCTGCCCTAAGGGTGGGACCAGGAACGGGGGTAGTTACACCCCTCTTCGCTGCCGGACTTTCCCCAGGCCAGGGCTGGCGCCCCTGGAACTGGTTCTGACCGGCAGATGCGTAGTGAGCACCGGGGTGCCACTCCGCAGTCACCTTCTCGCAAAAGCCCTACCTACCCAGAATACACAAACCCTGTCTGGGACGGTGCGAACACCGCCCTTGACAGGAAACCCTTTGTCCAAGCGCTCCTCGCTGGAAGGACTCCCAGCAGCAGGAGGTCAGACTCGTGTCTGTGGTGGCAGCATCCATTTTGTGGAGCTGAGGCTTTAGTTAACTTTAACCGGGGTTCACGGTTACGTACATGTCGTGTCCCTCTAGAAGGGCGGAATGCTAACCTCGTCGCCAGAATTGGTGAGGGGGCCGCATCCCGATTCGTATGACACCTTACTCGACATGTCTTGATAACGCGACACCGAAGTTACCGATGTGGTACGCGTTATCATGGAACAGCCATTGGGTCTTTGTTCCGCAAGCTGCAACCAGGCTCGGCTCGGGCCAGAACCTAGTTCACACGAGCCCACGCACTCTGCCTTCAGGATTGTCAAGGCCTGCCATAGGAGTGACTGATAGGAACTCGTGCGTCCATTGTACGGTTAGATATAGGGCTACTATACCTAAAGCAAAGGGTGAGTACACGACTTTGCCCCAGCTGTCATGCAGCCAGTTGTGTCAAATTTAGGAGGCCAGCCAGGGGTGGCATAATACATGCTGCAGCCCCTGGCAGCCCTGGGTACACCTATGCCCTGCGTTACGGGGTCTGATAAGGTGGCCCAGTACCAATTGGTAAATGCACCTAGGGTACATGTCATAATTTAGGAAGAGAACAGCCAGGCTGTGGGTCTGATTGACAGGCCCACAGCCAGAGAAAGTCGTAAACCAGTGAAACAAAAGCAAAAAATCTGGGTGATCATGGGATTGCAGACCCTACTCTCCTACACATGTATTTAAAATATATGTTGGAAAGTGAAAGCATGTGAACAACAAAGGAAACATGAAAAAGATCTAAAACGTACATACACCATCCTTTATAAAAGGGGTAAGAAATAATATGCACACAATTGGATTCTTTCTTTTCAAAATGCAAAGAGTTGGTGATTTCAAATTAGAAAGTTATTTGCAGCGATGAATACATCTTTTGCTAAAAACAGCTCCTTTTCAGCCTGTCAGGCATTCAAAAAATATCAGTGCTCAGTAATGAGTAGTATACCACATCCAAGATGCTGAGAATTTTAAAAGCAAGGCAAAAAGGAATTGAGAGTACATGAAAGCATATAAACGAGTGAGTTTGCTGCAATTCAAAACCTTCTTCTGACCTTTCCTTCTATAGAAATGGCCACAGATTTACAAAAAGCAACAGAATCACACCACTCTGTTCCCATGGTGGGAAAAGGATCTGATTGTCCAAAATGTATTGGTATGGAAGGAGCAGGGCTTCTTCACAGAAAACACGTTTTTTGAGTGGAGACCCCTAGTCTGGTCCCCTCACAATCCCTCTGTTCCTCACTTAATGATTTCTTCATCGACAAGATTGTGAACATTAAAGGCAACATCCCCACTGTGCCTCAACCCTGTCTCACTTGTCTTCTTCCTCCTCCCCCTTCCTCTTTCGCCCTCTTCCCCCCTATCTCCCCTGATTTATTTTTAAAGCTTTTGATCAAAGTTAAATCTGGCTCTCCCGCGGACTGCGCGCCGGCACGCATTCTTAAAACTCTCTTCACCAACTGTCCCGACCCCCCTCTTGCTCTTCTAAATTCCTCTCTGGCTCTTGGCTCCGTCCCCTCTTCTTTTAAATCCGCTATAGTCCTCCATATCCTAAAAAAAAACGGTCTGGATCCTTCTCTCCCTTCTAATTTTTGACCCATTTCCCTTCTTCCCTATCTTGGCAAGATCCTTGAAGCCCATGTCACCTCCTGCCTCTCTACTTACATCGAGGAGAACGGCCTCTTGGCATCCCATCAGGCGGGTTTCCGCCCAGGCCACTCCACGGAGGCGGTGGTCCTTGCAGTCTTGGACGAACTCAAGGGGAAGGCCGACTCTAACCTCCCCCAAGCCCTGGTCCTTGTCAATTTGTCCGCTGCGTTTGACACGGTTGACCACTCCATCCTTCTCGACCGTATCAGCGCAGCGGGCATTCGGGGCGTGGCCTTTTCTTGGCTCGCGTCATTCCTTCGGGACAGGTCCCAGGCGGTTCACCTCTCCGGCTTTTCTGCCCCTCCCCGCCCGGTTACTTGCGGCGTTCCCCAAGGTTCCTCTCTTTCCCCCCTTCTCTTCAATCTTTATATCCATCCCCTCATCACTTCCCTTCTTGAGCTGGGGGTCTCTGTGTACAATTACGCAGATGACCTCCAGCTCGTTTTCAACCTTTCTTCTACCCCTGATTCTCTCCCTAAGTTTTGTTCCACCTTGGTTTTTATTTCTGAGTGGATGAGTGCTAACCACCTGAAGCTCAATCCTGACAAGACGGAACTTGTCCTCACTGGTGGTCCCTCGAACCCTTGGTCTCCTGCACACTGGCCCCTCTCTTTTGGTCCCCCCCCTTTGCCCGCTTCCTCTGTCCGTACCCTTGGTATCAAAGTCAGCCATGACTTATCCATGCATAGTCAGATTAGCTCCGTCGTGTCTTCTTGTTTTCTCTCCCTCCGTCTTTTCCGGAAAATTTCACGGTTTTTCTCCATCGACGCACTCAAAACCATAGTCATGGCCCTTGTCACCTCCCGCCTCGACTATGGGAATGGCCTGTACGTGGGAATACCCGCCTACGAAACCCGCCGACTCCAGGCCATTCTAAACCAAGCTGCCCGCCTCATCCTCTCCCTCCCTAAATCCTCTCATATCACCCCTGTTCTCAAGTCCCTTCATTGGCGTCCTGTCCATTTCAGATCTTTCTTTAAACTAGCCTGTCTAGCCTTTCGGGCTCATTCCTGCTCTGCTCCCCTGTTCATCACCTCTCTCATCTCCTCTCATGTCCCCAGCCGCACTCTTCGTTCCTCTTCCCTTTCTCTTCTGCATATGCCCCGTTTTCGCAAATCCAGAACGGGGGGCACCCGGTTCTCATTCCTGGCCCCCCAGTTCTGGAATAGCCTTCCACTCTCCATTCGCTCTATCCCCATCTACACTCACTTCCGCAAAGCCCTCAAAACCTTTCTTTTCTCTCAGGCATTCCCCTCTTAGTCTCCCTGGGTTCCCTCTGTGAGCTTTGATCAGGTCCCCAGCTCCAGGAAGCCGCTTGGCCACAGTGTGGAGTTCTGGACTTTTTGGTTCCGTCCAGAGGTGTCAGGGTACAACACCCGAAGACCCCGGAGTTCCACCTGCCTTGGTGCACAAATGAACAGAAACACGGGCTTCTCGATGGTGGCGTCAAAGACCAAAGGTTTATTACTGCAGGGACACAGAAGTCACAGAATCTACACACGGGCAGAGACTAGGAGCCTGTTCGATTTGTACAAAGAGGGCTGCTCCTTATATACGGTTTTTTATGCTAGGGGCAAATTCTTTACATGTAATACATTCCCAAAACCCTTGTGTCTAAAACAATAAATATTTGGTGTTACACAGGAACCGTCGATAATATCTGAGGCCAAACATTGCGAAAAGAGGGGTTCCCACTAGTTTGTCACAATTCCCTGTCAATATTGCATTCAGGACCCGGACCGCCTCATCGTAAAGTTCGTTACCTCCCCCTAATAAAGATTCAGAAAGAAAGAAACAGAGCCAGGTGTGGAAGATAGAAAAGCGGGATAAGGGATGTTTGTGGATTGTAAATGGGCAAGGCTACCGGCTTCGGCCGCCTAATCATGATCAGGTACAATGGACACGAAGACCAGTTTGGCAGGACTGGCCTCGGGCAGAGGAGGCAGCCTTTGTCGAATCATGCAGCTACAGCGTGATCTGGTTTAAGGTGCACGTGTCATGTAAGAGGTGAATCTCCGGCTACGGCTACGTGTCCTTAATCAAAGTGGAGTGAATGAAGTGATCAGAGGCTATTGCATATGTGAGGGCAAGGAAACACAAAATGGCGGCCATGATCTAAGATGGATGCCGTGGGTATATCAGAAATATGTCAATGGAAGGAGTGCTCTTGCTCGTAGCGTAGCGAAAACACTAGGATATACTAAATGGATCATTTGCGGTTCACTGATACCAATATTATGTATTTCCGACAAACTTGAAAACACGGGTTCAAGTCGTCACGGAACCGTCACGGAACCTCAGACCCTCCTTTTGCCCTTACATAGGCAATTACTCAGTCTATGTCAGAATCTAGTTCTATGCTCATCAGGTCAGTGACATGTTGTTGTATCATCATCCTTTCTCGTGTCTTTTCTCCAAACGCAGGTGGTTTTCTGAGACAAGTCGCAGCACAAAGACTACACAGAGCAGGACCACACTGGATAATCAGACAACATGAGAATAGGAATACTAGGATGACACCAATGACCATTAGAACCTTCCATCCCCACGCTGAGATCAGAGTCCAAAACCACTCCATGAAGGACCAGTCGCCCAAAGAGAATCAGGGAGTGAACGTAGCTCCGGCGGGAGTGCGTCCATTGACAAGTACATCGGAGAGGTGATATTTTTACCCAATGTAAGCTGTACTCCTTCCGGAGAACAGTACAATGTCGCATATAGTCGTTTTAACAAATCTAAACCAAGCAGATTTTCATTACAACCTGTCGTCAAAATCAGGGGTGCTTTCAATTGGCACGGTCCAACAGAAATAGACAAAGGACCAGATATCGGGTTGTACACAGGGGCGCCTGAAAAACCTACGGAAACATTTGTTGAGCCAGACAAAGGTGCGCCAGGGAGTTTCGCATGCATGATAGAACTTTTTGCGGCACCAGTATCCAACAGAAACGGTTCGACTACACCTGATGTTGCTACTGCGACATAAGGCCCACTCTGATCCACTGGAACTGATACTACTCCCTCTCTCTGTCCATGGCTGTCCTAGTACCCATTTTGTTGAAATCCCTCTTCAACTTCACAATAATCCTCAACAAGATATTGCTGAGATCTATTCTGTTGAGCTGACTGTACATTTCGTTGATCAAAGTGATTAGAGTGACGATCATTTGTTTGTGGAGGCATAGCACCTCGTCCTCGTCCTCTAGAATTCTGTGCAAAACCACCACGACCTCTCTGAGCTGCTGCTGCATTATTTTGCGCTAAGATCGGACATTCATTTTTATAGTGACCCTCTTTCTTGCAGTACGCGCACTGATTCCATTGATATTGAGGTCTTGATGTACTATAATCTGTCCTTTGGTATGAGTTTTGCTGCGTATTAGTCTGATTCGCGCGAGGCGGATACGCCTGCTGCAAAAGAACTTTAGTTTTTAAATCTTTCGTTTTCTTTTCTGATTTTTCCTTTTCCTCTTTATCTCTATTTTCGTAGTACTGTGCAGTCGCAAGTATTTGCGCTGTCGTAGATACAGCCCACGCACTTTCTGAGTCTTTTAATTTATTGCATAATTCAGGTAACAAATTATGCACAAATTTATCTACAAACAGTCTTTGCCCTCCTTCTGTACTCATGTCCTGACCACTATGATCCACAAAAGTCTCTTCGAACCTCGTGAAGAAGTCCGAGACACTTTCGTCTTTCTTTTGCCTACATGCTGACAACTTGTCCCAATTAACACGCAATGCTGGCATCAGAGTCTTCATTAGATCAATTATTCTACCTGGCAGATTAGCGATCAAAGGTTCAGGTTTCGCACCACCTATTTGTTGATTATCTGCTGCAGTGATAGCTGCCCAATCACCACCTAAAGCAGCCTGATGATCCTCTCTACGAATTTTAGCCCACACTGGTTGCGGAACTACATTACCAAACAACATATCAATGTCGGCTAAGTTCATTATACAAGCCTCAACTGTCTGTGTTAATTCCTTGTAATATCCGGCTGGATTCTTACGCGGATCTGGCAAGGCCTGTTTCACTGCTAACACTT
Organism: Lissotriton vulgaris; assembly: GCF_964263255.1. NCBI lineage: Eukaryota > Metazoa > Chordata > Amphibia > Caudata > Salamandridae > Lissotriton > Lissotriton vulgaris. Next base: position 569,881,921 of record NC_141694.1, on the reverse strand, counting down.
CTGCTCGCTTCCATGGAATGTGTATCCACACTCGTTGGAACTGTGCTGGAGCAGCTACAACACCATTCGGTGCGTCAGCTTGCACAGCTTCGCGCCAAATTGGAGGAACCTCCCTCATAGGATATTGGCGACTTAGCTTCATTTTACCTTTCTCTAAATCTCTCGGTGAACGAAGAGATGGATCATTCCTAAAACTTAAAATGAGTTCCATCGCTTGCTTTATATTCTCACCCACTATCATTCCAGCAGCAAACTCCTTTTGAACCCTAATTAAATCTTCCAAATCTGATTCGACATCGTCTTCTTCTATCTCTTCACGTAACAACGAGCACATCTCATCAAAGACGTATCGTTGCGTTGGTTCTCCCCACTGCATAAATGTGTCTAGCACATCTCTTGTACTATATCTTCTACCCTTCGAAATCCATCTGAGAGCCGTGGAATCTAAAACTCCCCGTTCCTCAGTACTTGGAAGCTGACTCCGTCTCTGAACAGAGTCAGGAGTAGGAGTCTTAATCAAAGTTTTATATATAGGAGACAGCATATTAGTAACCGAATCAGTGATTCTTCGACGAACAGAAAGTGGAGTTAGTACACTCGCAGACATAGAGAATGCAGTGGAGGTAGGAATAGATGAGGAAGCAGTAGGAGTATCGAGGAAAATAGTTTCTGGAGCAGTAGGTACAGGGGTAGGTATAGGGGTTGGCAGTGTAGGAAGAGGAGGAGCTGTAGGAACATTTACATTCACCACTGGAAGTACAGGAACTTGATTCTGAGGGATAGGAGCAGGAGCACCAGGTTGTCCAGCAACCGGCAATTGAACATTCGGGACGAGTGGAGTCGTAGCACCTTGTGCATACGGTGGAGGTGACCGTAACAGATAAGATAGCAGAGGATCGTTTTCGGAGTCCTCCAGTATCTTAGCCATTTTTGATGGCAAGGCAGGATAGCACTTGTCAATCGCTAAGTTATGCTCTTTAATGGCTACATCTATGACCTTCTCACACTCGTTAGCCTGCAACTGTTTAGTCGCTTGTTCTAGAGTTAACTCTTCTTGTTCTTTCTGCTCTTTCTTCAACCTTCTCATTTCTCTCTGTTTGGATTCTTTCCGCCAATAACGGAAGGAATCAAACATTGCCGGCCGGGCTTTCTTTTTGAACAATTTCTCTTCTAAATTGTCGAGAATCTCTTGTTCAAAACTACCATGCAGTGGCCAACTAAGGACACCATCCTTCTTACAATAGCGGACCCATATCTCATTATAAGTTATAGGACCCACGCCATATTTGCAATATAAATCATATAGGGGAGTCCCAATCGGAGGAACCAGACAAGAGTCCTCCAATCGTGAGTCACGGTTGCAACCAAAACAAGACAACATTTTCCGACTTACCATTTTCAGTCCGGAACACAAAACAAACAAAACACGGAACAAATATGTGCACTCGAACCAAGAACTTAGGCCTACCAAAACGAACTGATGTATCGATACCCAAAACTAAACCAAATAGATTATCGTAACTAGAACAACCAGTGATAATCTGACAAAACCAAACCAAACCAAGAACCGATCAAGGATTTTTAACAATCCTCACAAAAGTAACCAGCTAGCTATCACTAAATACTTAACTGAGTCACTGAAGACGTCACCAAGGAGAAACCCGTCACGTTTCGCCGTACTAAGGACTGCACCACTTCGGGTCCAAGACAGGGCGACGGTCAAGGCAACGGCCCACTGCAGCCGTCCTGAACGGGAAACCCTCGTGGAAGAGAACTTCGGGCCACTTTTGCGATATGCCGGGATCGATGAAGTGGGGCGCCTCCCTCAGGAATCTTCACACGAAGCTTCTCGAACTCTTCAGGCTTTTGGACCGGTACCGAATGACGTCGCCCCACGTTGGGCGCCAATTGGAGTTCTGGACTTTTTGGTTCCGTCCAGAGGTGTCAGGGTACAACACCCGAAGACCCCGGAGTTCCACCTGCCTTGGTGCACAAATGAACAGAAACACGGGCTTCTCGATGGTGGCGTCAAAGACCAAAGGTTTATTACTGCAGGGACACAGAAGTCACAGAATCTACACACGGGCAGAGACTAGGAGCCTGTTCGATTTGTACAAAGAGGGCTGCTCCTTATATACGGTTTTTTATGCTAGGGGCAAATTCTTTACATGTAATACATTCCCAAAACCCTTGTGTCTAAAACAATAAATATTTGGTGTTACACAGGAACCGTCGATAATATCTGAGGCCAAACATTGCGAAAAGAGGGGTTCCCACTAGTTTGTCACAATTCCCTGTCAATATTGCATTCAGGACCCGGACCGCCTCATCGTAAAGTTCGTTACCTCCCCCTAATAAAGATTCAGAAAGAAAGAAACAGAGCCAGGTGTGGAAGATAGAAAAGCGGGATAAGGGATGTTTGTGGATTGTAAATGGGCAAGGCTACCGGCTTCGGCCGCCTAATCATGATCAGGTACAATGGACACGAAGACCAGTTTGGCAGGACTGGCCTCGGGCAGAGGAGGCAGCCTTTGTCGAATCATGCAGCTACAGCGTGATCTGGTTTAAGGTGCACGTGTCATGTAAGAGGTGAATCTCCGGCTACGGCTACGTGTCCTTAATCAAAGTGGAGTGAATGAAGTGATCAGAGGCTATTGCATATGTGAGGGCAAGGAAACACAAAATGGCGGCCATGATCTAAGATGGATGCCGTGGGTATATCAGAAATATGTCAATGGAAGGAGTGCTCTTGCTCGTAGCGTAGCGAAAACACTAGGATATACTAAATGGATCATTTGCGGTTCACTGATACCAATATTATGTATTTCCGACAAACTTGAAAACACGGGTTCAAGTCGTCACGGAACCGTCACGGAACCTCAAGTGCGCTTTACCAAATATTCTTTTCATTTCATTTCATTTCAGAGCAAAAGAGAAGAAAAGTGATTGATAATATGGAGTTGTATAGTGAGTCCAGAAATGCACTGATGAAGTAGCACACGTAAGATTGCAATCCCAGTATTACACCAAGAAAGCTGCAACATGTGCAGCAATCGAGAAGAAACACTGGAAATGTTTGTGGATTTCTGACAATGGACATTTCCTCTCCTTCCTAGTAGTCCTTGTCTGGCCTTAAAGGCATCACTGTTTCTTCGATACAGGTTCAGAGTGGTCACGAATATTGAAATGACAAAAGTAAGGCAGACTGTCACATGCAGTGCCTGATTTGGATGTGTCTGATGTTGTGGAGCTTCAACACTCTCCTAGAAATGGGCCTTACAGTAATCCTTGGAAGAACTAGCAGGGGAAGCAGTTAGTTACAGCCCATTGCTAATGAGCAGCACTCCAGTACTATGGCAGTAATCCTCTCTCCTGAGCGCAAAGCATCACGAGAGGTTGCCACAGAGAGGAAGGAAGGGGACACCCAAATACTTTACCAGATCAGCTGAATTTAATCTAGCGATCAATGGGGCAATTATAGATGTCACAACCAGTTTCCCTCACATCCAAGAGCATTGGAAAAGTTACCCCATATTTAAAGCATCAAAAGTGTAGTATTGTGTTTATTAGGGTGAAAAATACAATATTTTACAACTGGAAGATTAAAGAGTTCCAAAGTATTTGTGTTTTTTACCAGTGACTCTTGAAAATAATAAGTATTGTTATTACTTTGCAATTGGATGAATTTGGTAAAGAAATTATCCCACAATCCTCATATGCAAATTAGTTACTAAGGATTGTCCTATTAATTTCCTCTTGTTCTTTTTGAATCAAATATTCCTCCATAATTTTTTATTATGATAACAAAACTTTGAAGCAGATTAGTCGCAAATGACTGATGATAATAGATTGGACAGACATGTACACAAATTGCTCCATTGTGCTGGCACAATATTTATTCGAAAACTGATAACATTCTAATACTTGATAATATTTTAAAATTTTTAAGATATTTTGCTAAAAGCTTCTAAAGCAAAAAAACTTACTTCCAGGGAAATTTGCACTCTTCAAATTTAAAGAGTCAGCATCGAAGATGAGTCCGTGCATGACAACTATTAGAAATGAGAGGACATGGTGAGAGTACGGAATGTATAGATGGAGTAAATTATATATAATAATTCACATGCGTCAAAGAGTATATGGGTAACATTTATCTGGTTTTACTTAGTTGTGAAAACTGATTTGAGATTGCCAATTGTCAGTAATAGAAAACAAAATAAAACTACAGAACAGGTTTAAAAATAGGCACAGTACTGCATGGGAGACAATCCATCAATTGGTCACTGAGATGGGAAAACTTGACAGATATCAAGCACCAAAACTGAAGTAATGATGGAAATGGGAAAGCAACTCCTGAAGATTGTATGATTGGAAGGTGATTGGAAAATAAAAATTAATTAATTAGAAATCATGGTACATATTAAGATATGTATGTCACCTGTGAAAGAAAATCATTATGTGAAATTTAGTGGTACACAATTTATTAAAAAACAAAAAGAAAATTGTTGTAAATGGCCAAAGCAATGTAATACAATGATAATCTTTATTCTCAGTGCGTTTCATTATGTGACACCTGCTGTCATCTAGCTTTTATTCTCGAACATAGGGGATCTGTCTTTTTTTTCCAAATGGAGAAGTCCAAAGTGCATGAAAAAGTAAATAAACAGGGGCCAATAAGGAGGATGATATTTTCACTGTTGATATATTTCAGATTGATACAACATTGAAACGACTTCTAAGAACTTTTGTGAATTTACCATTTATTTGAGTGCAATTCGATTGTTCAGCAAGAGTTTCAATACAAGTGTGGGATCTTTTATCTTCTGACCTGGACATACTACCCAAGGGTGGATGGTCATGGTATTACAGGTTCAATTCAATGAGTCAGTGGCCGATTTACTTTTTTGATGCTCTTTTCAATTACTCTTCCTTTCTGAATAATATGTTATTCACTAATTTCAAATGGTCATATTATTTTCTCCAACTGATAAAGTTTTTGGGCTCATTCCGTTTCCTGCCAACAAACTGTTTGGTTAAGGGCTATGGCATGCCATGCTAAATATGATAGCATATGCATGTATTTAAAATATATGTTGGAAAGTGAAAGCATGTGAACAACAAAGGAAACATGAAAAAGATCTAAAACGTACATACACCATCCTTTCTAAAAGGGGTAAGAAGTAATCTGCACACAATTGGATTCTTTCTTTTCAAAATGCAAAGCGTTGGTGATTCCAAATTAGAAAGTTATTTGCAGTGATGAATACATCTTTTGCTAAAAACAGCTCCTTTTCAGCCTGTCAGCCATTCAAAAAATATCAGTGCTCAGTAATGATTAGTATACCACATCCAAGATGCTGAGAATTTGAAAAGCAAGGCAAAAAGGAATTGAGAGTACATGAAAGCATATAAACGAGTGAGTTTGTTGCCATTCAAAACCTTCTTCTGACCTTTCCTTCTATAGAAATAGCCACAGATTTACAAAAAGCAACAGAATCACACCACTCTGTTCCCATGGTGGGAAAATGATCTGATTGTCCAAAATGTACTGGTATGGAAGGAGCAGGGCTTCTTCACAGAAAACACGTTTTTTGAGTGGAGAACAAAAGAGAAGAAAAGTGATTGCTAATATGGAGTTGTAAAGTGTGTCCAGAATTGCACTGATGAAGTAGCACACGTAAGATTGCAATCCCAGTATTACACCAAGAAAGCTGCAACATGTGCAGCAATCGAGAATATGGGCCGGGATGCCCGCCACCCCCTCCCAACACCAATTCCCCATGGGAGGAGACAGACACAAGTTTGAGCTTTTGGAAGGCGGGGGGGAGTTACCCCCCCGGCCGTATTTATTAAAATATGAAACAAAATTTCAAACTTTAAATTAAAATGTTTTATGAATTATGTACACTTTTACTTCCATTACATTTTGATGAAGACAAGTTCTTTGGCTAACCTTAACAGATCTCTAATACAAAGGTTTCCTAGCCGAGTCTAGCATCCTGAAAATGCATAACATTCTAAAATAAAATTGTACATCCTAGCATTAAGGGCCAACGGCAAGGTCTTAACCGGTGTCAGATCCCTACTACCAAATTCCCGCCCTCACGGTGTGAGTGGCTCATGCGCAGAGGACTTTACCCTCGTTGCCAACTGTAACTACACTTGTCGTGGGGGCCCCCTTTCACTCGACGCCTTCTTAAAGGTCGTCTGAGTTCCCGTGTGAGGTATCCGTAAGAAGGACAGCGTGGACTCCCCCTTCCCCACACTCTCTTCCGCTGGAGCGGATATCCGGCCCCCGGGAAATTCGTAGGAGGGGCATATAGCCGTCTCCCCCTGTGAGGGGCCTATGGCCGTCTCCCCCTAGGTGACCCATCCGTAGTGGGTGCCGCCTCCCCGTGGGAGGGGCCAATGGCCGCCGCCCCCCCGGTGCTCCCATCCGTACTGGGTGGCGCCCCCCCTAGGGACCTTGAATTCCCTGCTCCCCGATTGTGACCTTACCGCCCGACCAAAATAAATACGACAGTTGTTTTACCTACTAAGGAAAGAAAATACGCCTAATCTGCAACAGCTTGACAATTCATCAACTTTCACATTGCTACAAAGGGAAAAAAGTCTTAAAGCACAAGGCAATTTTAATATTTGATACATTCCTCTACTTTTCTACAAAGGAAAAAAGGCCTACAAACATTTATTCAATCAAAGGCATACATCCATGCTACAAAAAATGACTGTATCTTTTTAATACATTCGAATATCACCAACAAGTACTTTATTCAAACAACATTGCAAAAAGGGGCTGGTGGGTGGGTCAAAATTGCCGCTTGTTCCTTCGAGGGCTCACAAGCAACGAGTGGCACAGCCTTCCGAGCACTGGAACAAGAGGAAGCTTCATTGGATTCCCGCTCTATTTATCTGTCTGCGGGAGGGCGGGGGCCCGCCTCAGGTACGCCCATCCGTGCGCGGACTTCCGGGCGGGTGTCTAGGACAACCCCTTCTGGGCGGGAAGGGCGTGCTCCGGCTATGCCGCTTTGGGCATACCAGCCGAACCACGCCCCCCGTTCACAACGGTTTCCCGGGGGGATCGGGGCACCCATCCATACGTTCGGGGGGACCGAGTGGTCTTCCCTTTCCATATGGGCCGGGATGCCTGCCACCCCCTCCCAACACCAATTCCCCATGGGAGGAGACAGACACAAGTTTGAGCTTTTGGAAGGCGGGGGGGAGTTACCCCCCCGGCCGTATTTATTAAAATATGAAACAAAATTTAAAACATTAAATTAAAACGTTTCATAAATTATGTACAATTTTACTTCCATTACATTTTGATGAAGACAAGTTCTTTGGCTAACCTTAACAGATCTCTAATACAAAGGTTTCCTAGCCGAGTCTAGCATCCTGAAAATGCATAACATTCTAAAATAAAATTGTACATCCTAGCATTAAGGGCCAACGGCAAGGTCTTAACCGGTGTCAGATCCCTACTACCAAATTCCTGCCCTCACGGTCTGAGTGGCGCATGCACAGAGGACTTTACCCTCGTTGCCAACTGTAACTTCCCTTGTCGTGGGGGCCCCCTTTCACTCGACGCCTTCTTAAAGGTCGTCCGAGTTCCCGTGTGAGGTATCCGTAAGAAGGACAGTGTGGACTCCCCCCCTTCCCCACACTCTCTTCCGCCGGAGCGGATATCCGGCCCCCGGGAAATTTGTAGGAGGGGCATATAGCCGTCTCCCACCTGGGAGGGGCCTATGGCTGTCTCCCCCTAGGTGACCCATCCGTAGTGGGTGCCGCCTCCCCGTGTGAGAGGCCAATGGCCGCCTCCCCCCGGGCGCTCCCATCCGTACTGGGTGGCGCCCCCCCTAGGGACCTTGAAATCACTGCTCACCGATCATGACCTTACCGCCACAGGCCGGATAGTTGACCGACTATCCAGCCCCCCACACCTTCTAAAGGTCATGTCTCCTTAATCCCACTAGCCATGCTATGAAGTCTCCTATGAGTAAATCATTCCCAGCCCTGGACAGGTGAACCCCATCATTCAAGTAATAGTGATCGCCCCGAATACACCCATGGGGAATGCTTTGCAAATGCGCGGAGCGAAACAACTTCCCAATTTTGTTGTTGACCCTCTTTACTGAGTGGTTCAACGCCATTACAGAGATACCCCCCCGCCAGATTCTCCTGGGGATCATGTGGGACCATGCAATCGTACACCCCGGGAGCCTCTTAGCCAACCAGCTGACTGCCGCCAATATGTGCTCAACTAACACCCGTCTTCCCAGTCTTACCAAGTCATTGCCTCCCAGGTGCACTATGATTACAGATGGCGGTGACCTTTGCCGCCCTAAGAGTCCCTCCACAAAGGTTTGAAATTGGTCAAAACAGAGGCCTCCCTTCCCATGGAAGGTCACTCTGAACCCGTATTCCCCAGATGCGTGAGTTGCGTCACCTGCCATGAATACGTCCCCGGCGCGCCTCACGTATGAGTGGCCCAGGACCCATACCACTTGCTCTCCAGTCGGTGATCCTTGACCGCTGGTCCTCTGGTGTTGGGTTGATCCCAAATTCCGCCCGCGTCACAGGCTTGCGAAACTGTAATCCAAACAAAAGACAACAAGCGTGAGTGCATTTCATCAGTCTTTTACAACATGTGCAGACGCACATACCTCTTGAAACAGTTGAGGACCAACGGCCTAACTGTTTCACTTCTTCCGCACCCAGACCCCGAGCCGTAGCCTCAGTAGCGGCCCCTATTCTGAATGAGTGGGTCCCAAAATCGCACGGGTTCAAGCCCGCCGCAGCAATCGTAATTGCCAGCACCCTCCGAAACTGGAATTTCGTCAACGGGGTGCCGTCCTTGTGCCTAAGCAGGCTCCCCCCCATGTCGCCGACCTCTGTGCCAGGTAGTCCTCCAAATACCTTATGGGACAACTGGGGCTCCCTCGGGCGCGCTGCAAAACAACACTACTACCCAAAGCTTCCTGGTCTGTCTTGGACTTGGCTATCGAGATCAACATAGAATCACCCTGTATTTGGACATGATCCCTGCATAAACCTCCCTCCACATCCTTCTTGTTTCTTGCTACGAGTTCACTTACCCGCATGGCCCCATGGAATGCCAATGCGAAAGCCGCTCGGAACAGAACTACCTCGGAAGGGGAGGAGCATGTCTCATCAAGTTTTGCTAGTAGCAGGGACAATCTTTCTAAACCAATCGGGTGCCTTGTATCTTGTCTGCGACCTTCCAGGCGCTGCCAACCGTGGAGCGCCTTCCTGACTTAGAAGGAACCCGTCGGGTCCCGTATCCCGTGGAGCTGTGCCATGAATGATATGGCCGCCCTATGTCTGTTGGCAGTTGCGGCTAATCGGCCTTCCTTATGGAGCACCACCAAGAACCCGAGGAAGGATTCCTCCCGCCCCCAGCTATGCCTCCCTACCGGCCCTAAAAAGGCGCAGTGTTGGACAGGCCTCGTGAAAGGGCTGCTCCCTCCCCGCACGAGAAGGCCCGAACACCGGCTCTCCCGGTGTTCCCCGAAGAACCACCCCTGCAACCCACCGAAGCAACCCGCAACCCGTCCCCAACGGGACGCCTGCTCCCGAACCTCCCAGCATCGGCTGTCCCAGGCCCCGTCAGCACCATTGCCCCGGCCCAGCCGCCATCTTGGACACTGAACCACGAGGCCGCGTGGCCTCAGCTCGACCCCAACCCTGGGCCTGGCCGGGCCCCGACATTGAGGCACCACCATCCACCCAGGAGGTCAAGAGACCACTTGGCAGGTCAATGGGAGAGAAGAGTGTCGATGGCTCTCCCCCGCCAGGTGCCGATCGCCCCCGGCCTCCCCGGGCGCTGGCTCCACCCCCCTGCTGGGTGTCTGGACTCCCTCATTCCGGACCTCCCGGCCTCCAAGCATGAGGGTCCGGACATCAAAGGGGGCCAGACCTATAACTGGGGCAGCTCCAGAGCAGGAAGGCAGTTGTATCCTGGAGTCGAGAGACACCTTGAAGAACTCATCCTTGACGGACTGCCGGCGCTGCCGCAGCCCTGCCTTGTGAACTACCTCCGAAGCCTGCTGTCGCTGCCGCAGCCCTCTGCAACCTGCACCTTCGTCGGGACCTGCTGGCGCTGCCGCGGCCTATCCTTGTGAGCCATCGCTCCTGCATGCTGGCACAGCTGCGGCCCTCCTCCCCGAGACTTGTCATCCTAGCCTGCTGGCGCTGCCGCGGCCCTCCTCACTGAGACTTGTCATCCTAGCCTGCTGGCGCTGCCGCGGCCCTCTGCAACCTACACCTTCGTCGGGACCTGCTGGCGCTGCCGCGGCCCATCCTTGTGAAGCATCGCTCCTGCCTGCTGGCGCTGACGCGGCCCGACCTACCAGACCTCCGAGCTCGAGGATTGCGAGCTCCCCTCCTGCCACACCTGTACCGGGCCGGTACCAAGACTGTCCCGCTACCCTTTCCCCTACAGAGACTAGAATTGAGAGGACCCTCGTGTCCCGACCTCACTGTATCGCTGATAACCTTGCTTCAAGAATCGTATATAAAGAGTGTTGACCTCATCCTGGTGTGGTGTCCATCTGTGGGGGGGAAGTTACTCATCTGTACGATCGCTGGAGATGGCCCTCACTGGAGGCCTCTCCCCCTGTCCTCGGCCGGCCTTCCGGGTCCCCGTCTAACATTGGTGGCCAGCGGCGCGATCCGAACCAACGCGTAATCGAACAGAGAGTAACTCACCCCACGACACAACCACAATGACCACAAAAGAGAGCGGAACCACAGAGAAATTCCAGATGGAGAAATTGGAAGAGTATAACCACACAGAACTAAAGCAGTTCTGCATAGAACTAGGCATTGCTACCACAGGACTGAGCACGAAAGTAGACTTCAAAAAGGCCCTGGAATCTTGGGCAGAGACGGGTACGGCCGTACCCAAAACCAAAGCCACGAGGCACCGGAAACGAACCCTCCTCCGACGGAAGAAAGAAGATCGGGTCTCTCCCCAGAGGAGATCCGGGAACGGGAAAAAAGCAGGCTCCATGAATTGGAGCTGGCTCGACTTCGGTTGGATGGAGAACTGAAGTTGGCGGAACAAAAAATAACATTGGAACACTTGAGGCTCCGAGAGGAGCGGGAAGAAAAACAAAGACAAAGAGAGTTAGAAGAGAAAAAGCTAGCATACGAACATGAGCGCAACCTAAAAGAAATAGAGCTTCGGAAGCAGAATAAAGATCTCGGGGTACCTGAGCGCACGAACACTCCTGCCACTACCGACCCTAAAGTCCACATCCCCAAGGATGTCGTCAGAGAATATTACCGGAACGACGATATCCAGCAATGGTTCAAAGCCTATGAGGTAGCCATGACCTCCCACCGGATCCCCCGAAGTGACTGGGGAGCCGGGTTATGGGGGAGGTTCGTCAACGAGGGGCGAGACGCCCTGCTGCAACTCCTGGACCATCAGATGACCTCCTACGACCACATGAAAGCCGCCCTCCTCACTCGATACGGACTCACGCCCGAGATGTACCGCCAGCGGTTCCGCGACTGCACACGGATCCCGGGTACAACTTGGGTGGAGTACGTGAACTTTTTTAGCAGAGCGTTCGAGGCGTGGATCAAGGGCAGCAAGGTGACCACTCACGAGCAACTCTTTGACCCTATTGTATGGGAGCACCTCTCTAACAACTGCTTCGTCGAGCTCAGGCAGCACCTCCTCGACAGCAAACTAACTGAACCTCGGCAACTCGCCGCCGAAGCTGACCGATGGGAAAGCACCCGAGTTGCCCGAAACGGGCCCAGCGAACCAAACAGAACCAACCAAGGACCCCATCGTCCCCGAGGGGGAGGAGGAGGCCAGGGTCGGGGCAGAGACGCCGTCCCGGTGGCTCCCGCCAGCGGCGCCCCGCCCCCGGCTGGCAGGGGAAACCCCCCGATGCGTCCAGGGTTCCGAGCCAATGTTACTTGCCACCGATGTCAGCGACCCGGCCACTACGCCAATGACCCTAATTGCCCGAAGAACCAGAACCCTATGCCCCGCCAGGTCGCTGCTGCCGCCCTGGGGGAAGAGCAAACCCCAGAAGATTCGGAAGAGTACGAGGCTGACCAGCCCGAGTGGGAACCAGCCGCCATGTCCCTGGTCTGCCTAGGGGAAAGAGACATGATTCCGCGGGCTCCCCTTCCCGCCAACACGCAGAAATACAGCCAGTGGGTCAACATTAATGGGCGCCGGGCTGAAGCCCTCCGCGACACCGGGGCCAGTGTGACGGCAGTCCGTTGTCATCTGGTGACCCCGGAGTAGATCTTGCCGAACGTCCTTTGCCCCGTCCGGTCAGCCGACAACTCAGAGAGCCTGTGCCGGATGGCCTGCGTCCCCTTCGAGTGGGGAGGAGTGTCCGGAATGCTGAAGGTGACTGTCCGCGATGATGCCCCAGTGGACTGCCTCCTGGGGAACGACCTCGAAAGTTCCCCCTGGGCAGCCGTCGAAAGAAGAGAGCACATGGGGATGTTGGGCCTCCCTGAGTGGGTCTGCGTAACGACCCGGTCCATGGCCGCCCGCGCCATCCCCAGTCCCGAAGAACCAGAATGGCCAGAACCTCCTCCCCCGATCGTCCTGGAGGGAGCCACCCTAAGCACCAATCCCCCAGAGCAAAACGAAGAGGGGCCCGTTCAACTCCAGGACCTTCCCGAACTGGCCCAGTGGCGTCAAGAGGGTGGTCCCACCCAGGAATAATTCCGACAAGAGCAGCGGACCTGTCCCTCCCTCGAGGGACTCCGACAGCAAGCCCTCGCCCAGAGCACGGGAGACACCACAGGGGCCCACTGGATTTATTGGGACAATGACCTGCTCTACAGTGAGCAAAGAATTGCTGAACTAGGGGCCAGTCGGGTGCTGGTGGTGCCCCTCCGCTTCAGAGACTTTCTTTTGAACTTGGCACACGATGTCCCCCTTGCCAGGCAACTGGGGCAAGACAAAACATACAACCGCCTGGTAACTCACTTCTACTGGCCCAAGATGCGTAATGATGTCTCCAACCACTGCCGGGCCTGCCCCACCTGCCAGGCCAGCGGGAAGAGCGGCCAAAAGATTAAAGCACCCTTTCAACCGTTTCCCGTCATCACCACCCCGTTCGAACGGGTCGGAATAGACATTGTGGGGCCCCTAGACCCCCGAACGGCCCAGGGGCACTGGTTCATCCTAGTCCTGGTGGACCACGCCACCCGCTATCCCGAGGCCATTCCTCTTCGGACCGTGACAGCACCTGTGGTAGGCCGGGCCCTGATGGGGATCTTCTCTCGAGTGGGCTTCCCCCGGGAAGTCGTCAGCGACAGGGGCACAAACTTTATCTCCAAGTACATGAAGTCTCTCTGGCAACAGTGCGAGGTCACCTACCGGTTCACGACCCCTTATCACCCGCAAGGAAATGGACTGGTCGAGCGGTTTAACCGCACTCTCAAGGGAATGATCATGGGCCTGGAGGAACCCCTACGTCGCCAATGGGATGTGCTGCTCCCGTGCCTCCTCTTCGCCTATCGAGAAGTTCCCCAGAAATCCCTTGGCTTCAGTCCCTTTGAGCTCCTGTACGGACATTCCGTCTGGGGCCCCCTCAGCCTGGTCAAGGAAGGATGGGAGATGGCCCCCCAGAAGACCCCTCCAGACGTCTATAAGTACCTCCTGACCCTCCGCAACCAGACCAGGCGATTCAGGGAACTTGCCAAAGCCAACCTTGAGGCCAGTCAGGAAGACATGAAGAAATGGTACGATCAGCATGCCTCCTCCATCGAGTTCGAACCAGGCCAGCAAGTCTGGGTGATGTCTCCAGTTGAACCCTGTGCCCTGCAGGACAAATGGACAGGACCCTTCAAGGTGATAGAGCGCAAGGGCCCTGTCACCTACCTAATAGACATGGAGTCCTCCCGGAACCCCCTGCGCGTCCTCCACGCCAACAGACTCAAACCCCACTTCGTACGTTCGGAGCTCAGCCTACTGATGGCCACAGATAGTGGGACAGAAGAGGACTCCGAGCCCCTCCCTGACCTACTGAGGACCCGTGAAAAAGATGGCTCAGTAGAATGGGTCAGACTCTCCGATGCCTTGTCCCCAGAACAACGCCAAGACTGTCGGGCTCTCCTGCTACAATTTGCGAACCTGTTCTCCCTCACCCCCGGGCTCACCCCCTGGTGCCTTCACGATGTGGACACTGGGGATAGTCCACCTATTCGACACAGGGCGTACCGAGTGCCAGATCGGGTGCGCACCTGCATCCAGAACGAAGTCACTAAGATGCTGGCCCTCAGAGTGATCGAACCATCCGACAGCCCCTGGGCCAGCCCAGTCGTACTGGTCCCCAAGGCTGCCGCCCCGGGCGTTGCCCCCGAGCTCCGGTTCTGCGTAGACTATCGGGCCTGAACACTGTTACCAGAACCGACGCTCATCCCATCCCCCGGGCAGATGAGCTGGTTGACCGCATGGGGGCTGCCCGCTACCTGACCATCTTCGATCTGGCAGCGGGCTACTGGCAAATCAGCCTCACCCCCAGGGCCCAAGAACGATCCGCCTTCTCTACCCCGGATGGCCACTACCACTTCAAAGTGATGCCATTCGGCATGAAAAACGCTCCAGCTACCTTCCAACGACTCGTGAACAAGGTACTGGCGGGTCTCGAAGAATTCAGCGCCGCCTACCTGGACGATATCGCTGTGTACAGTCGTCACTGGGCAGACCACCTTCACCACCTCCGAGAAGTCCTGCACGCCTTCCAGCAGGCTGGCCTCACCATCAAAGCCAGCAAATGTCAAATTGGCCAGGGGTCTGTGACCTACCTCGGACACCAAGTGGGGAGCGGTCTGGTGGCCCCCCTTCAGCTCAAGATCGCTGCCGTCCAGTCCTGGCAACCACCTGTCACCCAAACTGAGGTCCGGGCCTTCCTAGGGCTCACCGGATACTATCGGCGGTTTGTAAAGGACTATGGCAGCATTGTGGGGCCCCTTACAGAACTAACATCCAAGAAACACCCCAAAGCCGTCAACTGGACTCCGGACTGTCAAGCGGCCTTCGAGAAGTTGAAGACCGCCATGTGCACCGCCCCCGTGCTCCAGGCCCCCGACTACAGCCGGGAGTTCATAGTCCAGACGGACGCCTCAGATCATGGCGTTGGGGCAGTCCTCTCTCAAATCAACGTCATAATATTTTCTCCAAACATTTTTATTATGTGATAAAGTTTCCTGCCAACAAACTGTTTGGTTAAGGGCTATGGCATGCCATGCTAAATATGATAGCATTTGCATGTATTTAAAATATATGTTGGAAAGTGAAAGCATGTGAACAACAAAAGGAAACATGAAAAAGATCTAAAACGTACATACACCATCCTTTATAAAAAGGGGTAAGAAATAATCTTCACACAATTGGATTCTTTCTTTTCAAAATGCAAAGAGTTGGTGATTCCAAATTAGAAAGCTATTTGCAGCGATGAATACATCTTTTGCTAAAAACAGCTCCTTTTCAGCCTGTCAGGCAATCAAAAAATATCAGTGCTCAGTAATGAGTAGTATACCACATCCAAGATGCTGAGAATTTGAAAAGCAAGGCAAAAGGAATTGAGAGTACATGAAAGCATATAAACGAGTGAGTTTGTTGCCATTCAAAACCTTCTTCTGACCTTTCCTTCTATAGAAATGGCCACAGATTTACAAAAAGCAACAGAATCACACCACTCTGTTCCCATGGTGGGAAAAGGATCTGATTGTCCAAAATGTATTGGTATGGAAGGAGCAGGGCTTCTTCACAGAAAACACGTTTTTTGAGTGGAGAACAAAAGAGAAGAAAAGTGATTGCTAATATGGATTTGTATAGTGTGTCCAGAATTGCACTGATGAAGTAGCAAACGTAAGATTGCAATCCCAGTATTACACCAAGAAAGCTGCAACATGTGCAGCAATCGAGAATAAACACTGGAAATGTTTGTGGATTTCTGACAATGGACCATTTCCTCTCCTTCCTAGTAGTCCTTGTCTGGCCTTAAAGGCATCACTGTTTCTTCGATACTGGTTCAGAGTGGTCACGAATATTGAAATGACAAAAGTAAGGTAGACTGCCACATGCAGTGCCTAATTTGGATGGGTCTGATGTTGTGGAGTCTCAACACTCTACTAGAAATGGTCCTTACAGTAATCTTTGGAAGAACTAGCAGGGGAAGCAGTTAGTTACAGCCCATTGCTAATGAGCAGCACTCCAGTACTATGGCAGTAATCCTCTCTCCTGAGCGCAAAGCATCACGAGAGGTTACCACAGAGAGGAAGGAAGGGGACACCCTAATACTTTACCAGATCAGCTGAATTTAATCTAGCGATCAATGGGGCAATTATAGATGTCACAACCAGTTTCCCTCACATCCAGGAACATTGGAAAATTTACCCCATATTTATAGCATCAAAAGTATAGTATTGTGTTTAATAGGTTGAGAAATACAAAATTTTACAAGTGGAAGATTAAAGAGTTCCAAAGTATTTGTGTTTTTTAACAGTGACTCTTGAAAATAATAAGTATTGTTATTACTTTGCAATTGGATGAATTTGGTGAAGAAACTATCTCACAATCCTCATATGCAAATAAGTTACTACGGATTGTCCTATTCATTTCCTCTTGTTCTGTTTGAATCTAATATTCCTCCATAATTTCTTATTATGATAACAAAACTTTGAAGCAGATTAGTCGCAAATGACTGATGATAATAGATTGGACAGACATGTACACAAATTGCTCCATTGTGCTGGCACAATATTTATTCTAAAACTGATAACATTCTAAGTCTTGATAATATTTTAACATTTTTAAGATATTTTGCTAAAAGCTTCTCAAGCAAAAAACCTACTTCCAGGGAAATATGCACTCTTCAAATTTAAAGAGTCAGCATCGAAGATGAGTATGTGCGTGACAACTATTAGAAATGAGAGGACGTGGTGAAAGAACCATGTAAGAGTACTGAATGTATAGATGGAGTAAATTAGGTAAGGATGCAAGAGAATTCACATCCGTCAAAGAGTATATAGGTAACATTTATCTGGTGTTACTTAGTTGTGAAAACTCATTTGAGATTGCCAATTGTCAGTAATAGAAAACAAAATAAAACTACAGAACAGGTTTAAAAATAGGCACAGTTCTGCATGGGAGACAATCCATCAATTGGTCACTGAGATTGGAAAACTTGACAGATATCAAGCACCAAAACTGAAGTAATGATGGAAATGGGAAAGCAACTCCTAAAGATTGTATGATTGGAAGGTGATTGGACAATAAAAAGTTAATTAATTAGAAATCATGGTACATATTAGAATATGTATGTCACCTGTGAAAGAAAATTATTATGTGAAATTTACTTGTACACAATTTATTAAAAAACAAAACAAAATTGTTGTAGATGGCCAAAGCAATGTAATGCAATGATAATCTTTATTCTCAGTGCGTTTCATTATGTGACACGTGCTGTCATCTAGCTTTTATTCTCGAACATAGGGGATCTGTCTTTTATATTCAAATGGAGAAGTCCAAAGTGCATGAAAAAGTAAACAAGCAGGGGCCAATAAGGAGGATGATATTTTCACTATTGATATATTTCAGATTGATACAACATTAAAACGACTTCTAAGAACTTTTTTGAATTTACAATGCATTTGAGTGCAATTCGATTGTTCAGCAAGAGTTTCAATACAAGTGTGGGATCTTTTATCTTCTGACCTGGACATACTGCCCAAGGGTGGATGGTCATGGTATTACAGGTTCAATTCAATGAGTCAGTGGCCGATTTTCTTTTTTGATGCTCTTTTCAATTACTCTTCCTTTCTGAATACCATGTTATTCACTAATTTCAAATGGTCATAATATTTTCTCCAACATTTTTATTTTGTGATAAAGATTTTAGGCTCATTCCGTTTCCTGCCAACAAACTGTTTGGTTAAGGGCTATGGCATGCCTTGCTAAATATGATGGCATATGCATGTATTTAAAATATATGTTGGAAAGTGAAAGCATGTGAACAACAAAGGAAACATGAAAAAGATCTAAAACGTACATACACCATCCTTTATAAAAGGGTTAAGAAATAATCTGCACGCAATTGGATTCTTTCTTTTCAAAATGCAAAGAGTTGGTGATTCCAAATTAGAAAGTTATTTGCAGCGATGAATACATCTTTGGCTAAAAATAGCTCCTTTTCAGCCTGTCAGGCATTCAAAAAATATCAGTGCTCAGTAATGAGTAGTATACCACATCCAAGATGCTGAGAATTTGAAAAGCAAGGCAAAAAGGAAAGAGAGTACATGAAAGCATATAAACGAGTGAGTTTGTTGCCATTCAAAACCGTCTTCTGACCTTTCCTTCTATAGAAATGGCCACAGATTTACAAAAAGCAACAGAATCACTCCACTCTGATCCCATGGTGGGAAAAGGATCTGATTGTCCAAAATGTATTGGTATGGAAGGAGCAGGGCTTCTTCACAGAAAACACGTTTTTTGAGTTAAGAACAAAAGAGAAGAAAAGTGATTGCAAATATGGAGTTGTATAGTGTGTCCAGAATTGCACTGATGAAGTAGCGCACGTAAGATTGCAATCCCAGTATTACACCAAGAAAGCTGCAACATGTGCAGCAATCGAGAAGAAACACTGGAAATGTTTGTGGATTTCTGACAATGGACCATTTCCTCTCCTTCCTAGTAGTCCTTGTCTGGCCTTAAAGGCATCACTGTTTCTTCGATACAGGTTGAGAGTGGTCACGAATATTGAAATGACAAAAGTAAGGCAGACTGACACATGCAGTGCCTAATTTTGATGTGTCTGATGTTGTGGAGCTTCAACACTCTACTAGAAATGGGCCTTACAGTAAGCTTTGGAAGACCTAGCAGGGGAAGCCGTTAGTTACAGCCCATTGCTAATGAGCAGCACTCCAGTACTATGGCAGTAATCCTCTCTCCTGAGCGCAAAGCATCACAAGAGGTTGCCACAAAGAGAAAGGAAGGGGACATCCAAATACTTTACCCGATCAGCTGAATTTAATCTAGCGATCAATGGGGCAATTATAGATGTCACAACCAGTTTCCCTCACATCCAAGAACATTGGAAAGGTTACCCCATATTTATAGCATCAAAAGTATAGTATTGTGTTTAATAGGTTGAGAAATACAAAATTTCACAAGTGGAAGATTAAAGAGTTCCAAAGTATTTGTGTTTTTTAACAGTGACTCTTGAAAATAATAAGTATTGTTATTACTTTGCAATTGGATGAATTTGGTGAAGAAACTATCCCACAATCCTCATATGCAAATAAGTTACTAAGGATTGTCCAATTCATTTCCTCTTGTTCTGTTTGAATCTAATATTCCTCCATAATTTCTTATTATGATAACAAAACTTTGAAGCAGATTAGTCGCAAATGACTGATGATAATAGATTGGACAGACATGTACACAAATTGCTCCATTGTGCTGGCACAATATTTATTCAAAAACTGATAACATTCTAATACTTGATAATGTTTTAACATTTTTAAGATATTTTGCTAAATTCTTCTCAAGCAAAAAACCTACTTCCAGGGAAATATGCACTCTTCAAATTTAAAGATTCAGCATCGAAGATGAGTCCGTGCATGACAACTATTAGAAATGAGAGGACGTGGTGAAAGAACCATGTAAGAGTACGGAATGTATAGATGGAGTAAATTAGGTAAGGATGCGAGAGAATTCACATGTGTCAAAGAGTATATGGGTAACATTTATCTGGTGTTACTTAGCTGTGAAAACTGATTTGAGATTGCCAATTGTCAGTAATAGAAAACAAAATAAAATTACAGAACAGGTTTAAAAATAGGCACAGTGCTGCATGGGAGACAATCCATCAATTGGTCACTGAGATGGGAAAACTTGACAGATATCAAGCACCAAAACTGAAGTAATGATGGAAATGGGAAAACAACTCCTGAAGATTGTATGATTGGAAGGTGATTGGAAAATAAAATTTAATTAATTAGAAATCATTGTACATATTAAGATATGTATGCCACCTGTGAAAGAAAATATTATGTGAAATTTGCTGGTACACAATTTACTAAAAAACAAAAAAAACTTGTTGTAGAGGGCCAAAGCAATGTAATGCAATGATAATCTTTATTCTCAGTGCGTTTCATTATGTGACACCTGCTGTCATCTACCTTTTATTCTCGAACATAGGGGATCTGTCTTTTATTTTCGAATGGAGAATTCCAAAGTGCATTAAAAAGCAAACAAACAGGGGCCAATAAGGAGGATGATATTTTCATTATTGATATATTTCAGATTGATACAACATTAAAACGACTTCTAAGAACTTTTGTGAATTTACAATTTATTTGAGTGCAATTCGATTGTTCAGCAAGAGTTTCAATACAAGTGTGGGATCTTTTTTCTTCTGACCTGACATACTACCCAAGGGTGGATTGTCATGGTATTACAGGTTCAATTCAATGAGTCAGTGGCCGATTTACTTTTTTGATGCTCTTTTCAATTACTCTTCCTTTCTGAATAACATGTTATTCGCTAATTTCAAATGGTCATAATATTTTCTCCAACATTTTTATTATGTGATGAAGTTTAGGCTAAGCATGCGCGTAAAATCCGTTCCACTCGCGGATTTTGCGGATTTTCGGTAAATTCGCAATCCGCAAACTCTCGAGAATTCACCGAAAATCCGCAAATTCGCACGCAGCGGATTTTTTTTCTTGGTGATACAATATTGCGACGTGCGGCGTTCACTTACCGTCATTCAGCGTTTGCCGAGTTGTTTTTCTCGATATTTTGCGAGTGCTGCGCCATTTTGGATCTTGCTGCGGGATCCAGCGGGAGTTTGGCGACCGCGATTACGTAATCGCGGCTTGCCACCTTGCACAGCACGCATCGCGAGAGTTCGCAATTGCAAACACGTAGATGCGGCGAGCAGCAACAATCTCGCAATCGCGAAATTACAAAATTTGAAATTCTGCACAAGAAATCCACCAGCAAGCAGCATAAACCTTCTGAAAATGATGATTTTTATCAGAATAACTCCTCAGGTTGACATTTGCCTGCACTTTTTTTTGCAAGGGGTCACATTTTTGGGGGGGGGGTGGGAGGAAGGAAGTGCCCCACAGTCTCCAACTTCCTGTTCCTGTCCAGCAGGCTCCTCCCAGTGCTTTCTTCATGTGCTGGTCACTTTCATTCGGATTCTTGACCTGGAAGGATTACTTTTTGTGGATGCTGCTGGATATTTGGATTTGAGGCCTTTTTGAATTTCTTTGGATCACTTTTGGATTAGAAATTTCACAAGTAAGTTTGTTTGGGGCATTACAGTTGCTGCAACTACAATTTTGGAATTTTCGATTTTTGGGCTGTTGTTGGGGCCTTTTGACCAGGGGTAGTGAGTGGTGCATGGGCCTAGTCTTTCTGTGGGGTGTCTTGAATTTAAACATCATGGAGGGCATGGATGGCATGGGATTGTGCTGATTTTTCTGTGTTTTTCGATTTTTGGGCTGTTGTTGTGGCCTTTTGACCAGGGGTAGTGAGTGGTGCATGGGCCTAGTCTTTCTGTGGGGTGTCTTGAATTTAAACATCATGGAGGGCATGGATGGCATGGGATTGTGCTGATTTTTCTGTGTTTTTCGATTTTTGGGCTGTTGTTGTGGCCTTTTGACCAGGGGTAGTGAGTGGTGCATGGGCCTAGTCTTTCTGTGGGGTGTCTTGAATTTAAACATCATGGAGGGCATGGATGGCATGGGATTGTGCTGATTTTTCTGTGTTTTTCAATTTTTGGGCTGTTGTTGTGGCCTTTTGACCAGGGGTAGTGAGTGGTGCATGGGCCTAGTCTTTCTGTTGGGTGTCTTGAATTTAAACATCATGGAGGGCATGGATGGCATCGGATTGTGCTGATTTTTCTGTGTTTTTCGATTTTTGGGCTGTTGTTGTGGCCTTTTGACCAGGGGTAGTGAGTGGTGCATGGGCCTAGTCTTTCTGTGGGGTGTCTTGAATTTAAACATCATGGAGGGAATGGATGGCATGGGATTGTGTTGATTTTTCTGTGTTTTTCAATTTTTGGGGGTGTTCATGGGGACAGGCCATTTGGTTGGGGGCCATTTTGAGTGCTGGTAAAGGCAGGCCCTGGCCATGTGCTGGGAGGCAAGGGGCCATTTTGAATGCAGGCAGTGTTCTTAGGCCTGCAGCCATTTTGCCTAGCTTTCAACCATTATGCCCAGGGGTACTGAGTGGTGCATGGGCCTAGTCTTTCTGTGGAGTGTCTTGAATTTAAACATCATGGAGGGCATGGATGGCATATGATTGTGCTGATTTTTCTGTGTTTTTCGATTTTTGGGCTGTTGTTGTCTTTTGACCAGGGGTAGCGAGTGGTGCATGGGCCTAGTCTTTCTGTGGGGTGTCTTGAATTTAAACATCATGGAGGGCATGGATGGCATGGGATTGTGCTGATTTTTCTGTGTTTTTCGATTTTTGGGCTGTTGTTGGGGCCTTTTGACCAGGGGTAGCGAGTGGTGCATGGGCCTAGTCTTTCTGTGGGGAGCCTTGAATTTAAACATCATGGAGGGCATGGATGGCATGGCATTGTGCTGATTTTTCTGTGTTTTTCGATTTTTTGGGGTATTCATGGGGACAGGCCATGTGTGTGGGGGCCATTTTGAGTGCTGGTACAGGCAGGCCCTGGCCATGTGCTGGGAGGCAAGGGGCCATTTTGAATGCAGGCAGTGTTCTTAGGCCTGCAACCATTTTGCCTAGCTTTCAACCATGATGCCCAGGGGTAGTGAGTGGTGCATGAGCCTATGCTTTCTGTGGGGTGTCTTGAATTTAAACATCATGGAGGGCATGGATGGCATGGGATTGTGCGGATTTTTATGTGTTTTTCGATTTTTGGGCTGTTGTTGTGGCCTTTTGACCAGGGGTAGTGAGTGGTGCATGGGCCTAGTCTTTCTGTGGGGTGTCTTGAATTTAAACATTGTGGAGGGCATGGATGGCATGGGATTGTGCTGATTTTTCTGTGTTTTTCGATTTTTGGGCTGTTGTTGTGGCCTTTTGACCAGGGGTAGTGAGTGGTGCATGGGCCTAGTCTTTCTGTGGGGTGTCTTGAATTTAAACATCATGGAGGGCATGGATGGCATGGGATTGTGCTGATTTTTCTGTGTTTTTCGATTTTTGGGCTGTTGTTGTGGCCTTTTGACCAAGGGGTAGTGAGTGGTGCATGGGCCTAGTCTTTCTGTGGGGTGTCTTGAATTTAAACATCATGGAGGGCATGGATGGCATGGGATTGTGCTGATTTGTCTGTGTTTTTCGATTTTTGGGCTGTTGTTGGGGCCTTTTGACCAGGGGTACTGAGTGGTGCATGGGCCTAGTCTTTCTGTGGGGTGCCTTGAATTTAAACATCATGGATGGCATGGATGGCATGGGATTGTGCTGATTTTTCTGTGTTTTTCGAATTTTTGGGGTGTTCATGGGGACAGGCCATGTGGGTGGGGGTCATTTTGAGTGCTGGTACAGGCAGGCCCTGGCCATGTGCTGGGAGGCAAGGGGGCATTTTGAATGCAGGCAGTGTTCTCAGGCCTGCACCCATTTTGCCTAGCTTTCAACCATTATGCCCAGGGGTAGTCAGTGGTGCATGGGCCTAGTCTTTCTGTGGGGTGTCTTGAATTTAAACATCATGGAGGGCTTGGATGGCATGGGATTGTGCTGATTTTTATGTGGTTTTCGAGTTTTTGGGGTGTATAACTGAACTGATGTTCCTCTGTCTTCCATTGCTTTTAGGTGCACAAGACTCAAGAGAACCACCAGTGCCAGGAAGAAGTCTTGCAGCAGTGTGTGTCTGCAGCATAACGTCACGCGACGTCACGTCTTGCCACAGACAACTCTGCAACTACGGCCTGCTGTTCTGACCTCTGAAGAAGATGGCCCCAAAAAAAGTTCCCCGTAGTTCCTCTAGCAAGAAAGTTGCCAGTAAGGAGCAGAAGAAGCAAGTTACCAAGGAGACTGGTGTGCCGCCCGCCACATTTTTATGGAGTAAAAAAAAAAGTATGCCTGCAGTAGCACCGGGATCTGCTGGGGACCAAGCTGGGAGCAGCACCCCCGCACCATTGGGCTCAGTGCCACTACCACCACGCCAACTTAAGTCCAAGCCCTTGAGTGCTGCAGAGGCACTTAGTCTAGTTGTTTAATCACCATCGACCAGTGATGTTGGCTCATCGCAAGAAAGTAGCAGCAATGTCCCTCAATCAACACAGGTTGTTGTAACTCATCTGACGAGTGTTGAACAACCACAGCCGCAACAACAACCACATGTGCAAGTACAAGCCCAAGTACTTGTGGAAGGAGAGGCAGCACAAGGAGATGCGCAAGCAGAGGTGCATGGAGGGTCACAAGTGCCCACAATTGTTGTTCCTCCCGAAGTAGGGGCACATCAGGAAATCGACAATCAAGCCGAGGTATCATTTGAGGAAGCCACTCCTCCTGATGATTCATTGTCTTTCAGATCCCCAGCAAGGAAAAGATCAAGGGTGGTGTCTACATCTTCTTCAAGCCCACCTCCTTCTGATGATATGGATCAAACTTGGGAACCAACACTGCCATCTGAGAGTGAGGTACACCATGATCTGACAAAGGTAGTTAAGCGTAAAAGGAAGGTCGTCAAAAGTCTCATAGTTATGGAGTGTGATGAGGCTCAACAAGAAGTGGCGGATTCTCCTGCTGATGAAGACTCTCACGACGATGACCCAGTCATCATAAAGGTCACTGCAGCCCCAGCGGGCATGCAGCAAACAGACCCTAGCACGAGAATCTGATGATGATGTTGTCGACGTGGAGGCAATGGAAACACCACAATCATTGGAGTTAACTAGTACACCAACACGTACCGCTTCCATATTTCTTCCTCGCCAGAAGGGACCTCCATCCACCTCGACCTCAATTGGTGGTGGTGAAAGTGCACAACGTAGTAAAGTTCGGCAATCCACATCCTCCACTTCATCTGGCATTAGCAGCATGACCACCACCACCAGTATCGCTGCCTCCTCCGGCCCCCACAGACATTTCAAGTCCGCAGTTTGGGACTTCTTTAGTGTTTGCCCAAAAAAGGAAAACTTCGCCATTTGTAGCATTTGTAAGCATGCAGTTAGTCGTGGTAAGTTTGGTACCAACTATGGTACCGGAGGCCAGAGAGGTCATCTTAAGAGACAGCACGCTGTCCAATGGTTTGCACACCTATAGGAGATCAAGGAAGCCCGAATTACAAGTCAAGAAAACATTGATGTCTCATCTGATTATGACGAGGAGGAAGAAGTGTCAAACACTTCACTTACACCCAGTACCCCTGTCAGCAGCACACCTCCTGTGAGCCACACTAAGAGTGTGGGAGAGAGTGAGACACCAATGCGAAAAAGTTCATCAGCGAGCGTAACTGGGTCAAAGAAGTCAGCATCATCATCATCCTGTAAAAGCATGGTCCAGGGCAACATTAGAACCATGTTGTTTTCAGACGCGCCATATGATCGCAACCACCCACTGAGGCGTCTGTATAACACTAAGCTGGCTAAAATGCTAGCTCTGGACCTTCTCCCTTTTTCTTTTGTAGAAGGGGTTGGTTTTCTAGAATTAGTGGCAGCGCTCTGCCCTAAATGGAAGGTTCCTAGCCGGTTCTATTTTGACAGAGTTGCGGTTCCAGCACTACATGAAGATGTGCTGGAGGTGATTGGGGCAGCTTTGCAGAAGAGTGCTGTTCACACTATACATCTGACAACAAACATGTGGACCAGTGGCGCAGGCGCTGATTACATGTGCATCACTGCACACTGGGTCTCTTTTTCAGGGGTTAAAGCAAAGCTAAACGCAGGTGTTGACCCGGACCAAGTTTTTAAAGCTGCTCGGAAACATGCAGCACTAGCCATGTTTGGCTTGGAGAAACGTCATACAGCAGAAAAAAATTTGAATGAGTTTAACACAAAGGTCTTTCACTGGCTGTCCCCAAAAAAATGCCAGATTGGTTATGTTTCCACGGATAATGGCGCCAATGTAGTTAAGGCCATGGATCTGGGTCACTATTTCAGAGTGCCGGGTTTGGCGCACTGTATAAACCTGGTTGTTAAAAAATTCTTGAGTGGTGAAGACAGTCCAGCGTGCGAGTTAATGTCCACCTGCCTAAGAATGTGCAACCATTTCAGCCATTCTTTTAAGGCCCATAAGCATCTGAGGAGCCTGCTACATGAACGTCGAATGCCAGTGAAAGCACTCATCCAGGAGGTGCCAACACGTTGGAACTCAACCTTCTACATGCTTGAGCGTCTGTATGAGCAGTATACGGTACTCGATCACTATTTCTTAACACTGGGTACAGCTCAGAAGGACCTGAGGCTAGATGCGGCGCAATGGAACCTAGTTAAAAGCCTGACAGACATGATTCATCCTTTTGAGGTCTTCACGCGTGCAGTCAGCAAGGAGGACTGTAATTTGGGAAAAGCTATCCCATTGTTGCGCATGCTGGAGCACCAACTGAAGGCGGTGTCTTCTATGTTTCAAAAAGATAAAAAAAAGCAAGGCGCTTTTGTTTTGGTGGAGAAATTATTAGAGCGCCTACTTGGCGTTGAACGCCTTAAAATGATCCACTCAGAACAGCATTACATTTGTGCTACTATTCTGGATCCACGCTACAAAAAGGCGCTGGAAGGCCGAGCATTCTTTCCTTTTGATGATGAAGATGTTACAAAGTACAAACATTGGCTAGCCTTGTCAGCCATGAGGTTTGAAAGAGAACGGCAGCAAATTGAAGGAAAAGGCAGTACATCAGCATCAGCAGGCCATCCCCAGTCAAAAGAATCCACTTCTGCACAAGTGACCTCTCAGCCATTAAAGACACCGGCAGCTGGATCATCTGCACCAGACACAACAGTAACATTGGGTGAAGAAGAGGATTGGCTAACTTGGCTTGGGTTTGGTTCTCAAAAGGTCCCAGCAAAAAGTAAGCAAAGTGGAGGAACCTTGGAGAACCTTGAGTCGATGGTGCAGGACTATCTGAATGACTCAACAGCGGTCTATGTTAATTCTGACCCATTGGCGTATTGGCATGGGAAAAAAGAATTGTG
Organism: Lissotriton vulgaris; assembly: GCF_964263255.1. NCBI lineage: Eukaryota > Metazoa > Chordata > Amphibia > Caudata > Salamandridae > Lissotriton > Lissotriton vulgaris. The sequence continues at coordinate 569,854,801 of NC_141694.1, read as the reverse complement.
GGCACAGCTCTCCAACCTGGCTACAAACTACTTGTCTTGCCCACTCGCAAGTGTGTCTTCTGAACGTGTTTTCAGTGCTGCTGGTGGCATTGTAACTTCCAAATTGTCCCGCCTCTCGCCCAAAAATGTGGAGAGGTTAACAATGATCAAGATGAATCAGCACCTCATACCACCAGATTACAAAGTACGAGAACACACGCCGAATGAAGACGAGGAGGACAGCAACTTAGATGAGGGAATTTCTTCTCTGTTAGGTGACACTGACCTACTCCTGCCTGAATTCGCAGAGTATGAGGACGAACCCTTATTCTTATTCCCTGACACCGAGCCCTGAAATGAGCCAATGAATCAATAACTTTCTTTTTCGTCCTTATTCACTTTTATTCCTGTGTGTCTGTCTTTCTTTGTTTTGCACAGTTAATATAATTAAAACTTTAATCACCTAATCACAAAAACAAGCACATCAGCAGAACTTAAGCATGGGCGAATTTTGCGAATCTCGCGTTCGCGAATTTTGCGGATTTGCGAACTCGCAATCCGCAAAATCCGCGAATTCCCGCGAATTTGCGGATTTTTTTTTTGTGTTCGCCCGTGTTTCTGCCAGTTCACGAGGGTTTTTACAATTTCGCAATTTGCGAACTTACCTGTCGGGTCGCAAGTTTTGCGAACTTGTTGTTTCTACGTGTCCAGCCTGTTTGGGACACTCTTCTTCATCACTGCCACTCTCTGTCACCACTGCCACTCTCTGACTACTCCCATGCCACCCTCTGGCCCACCCATGCCACCCTCTGTTTCATCACCACACCCTCTGGTTGTCCAGTGTACATTATTTTCGGCAAAGCAAAGCACACCTTCCCTGCCTCAAGTGACCTGAATTAATTTGGGGCTGATTAATGTGTCACAGAATATTTTTTTAGCTGGCACCTGCTTCCTTAGTGCTTCCTGATTAGTGATCTTTTGCACTTGCTAAGTGCTTTCATTGTTGCAAAATTAGTTACAACACCTGCCCTGCCCCAACTGACAATAATGAATTAGGGGCTGATTAATGGATTTTAACTTCCAGCCTGGCTCCTGCTTGTCTCCCTTAGCTGTAATTCAGGACCTTTGTGGCATATGTGTAACTATTCTGAGGTTCAGAGCAGGGTCACATAATAGTTGCAACTGGCAACTGAACTCTGGAGGGGCCCCTCAGGAAGCACTACAGGAAATGGCTACTAATGATGAGCCTGAACTTTTGAACCTGGTAAGTAGTTTCAGTTTTGCTAAGATCGTATTTCTGCAATTTAGCACTTACTCGCGGGGTGCGAAGTTGTACTGGCAAGCCGCGAACTCACGCGAACAGTGCGAGCAAGCCATAAAATCCGCTGCTCGCGGATTTGCGGATTTTGCGGGAGATTCGCGGATCTCGCGGATTGCAAATTTACCAAAAATCCGCAAAATCCGCGAGCGAAACGGATTTTCCGCCCATGCTTAGCAGAACTGTCTTCACTTGTTTGCTTATTGATTTGAAGGTGCTGCAGTCTGCATTCCTCAGGTTCACAAGTTCACAAGAACATGCTCCTCTATCCTCCTCCTCCAGACTCCTATTTCCCTCAAAGCAGAGGGCTGGTTTACGCCAAATGAAGAAAGACTCTGCACTTGTGGGGGTGTTCTACTTCTTTGCAAGTGAGATGGCGGGTCTTGGGGCATTGCTGGGAAGCTCTAATACCGGATAAAAGTGGTTTGGACCAAATCGGAGGCAAAATTTATTTTGCGTTTTTGCTGACTTGCTTGCCTTTGAGGTGCTCTTTGGGGAGGTTCCGGGTGTTTGTGGGTGGGTTTTGGGGTCTGGGAGCACTGCTGGGACAGTCTAATTTTGATTGCATTTGCTTTTCAGGAAATCCGTGGTGGAAAACGGGAGTTATGACCTAGCTGCACAGCGCGTTTGGTCTGAAGGCCGATAAATATTGTAAGTATGAGATTTTCTTATTTGGCTGTTTGGGGGTGTTGTGCTTTTTTGGGGGTGGGTTGACGGGTCTTGGGGCACTGCTGGGAAGGTCTAATACCGGATAGAAGTGGTTTGGACAAAATCCATGATGACATTTTTTTTGCTATTTCTGATATTTTGCTCAATGTAGCGTTTTTGGGAGCCTGTTTGGGGGGCTTCCTGGTGTTTGTGGGTGGGTTTCGGTGTCTGGGAGCACTGCTGGCTATTGATACTTTTGATTGCAAGAGGTTTGAAGCAAATCCATGGTGGCAGAGGGGAGTTAGGGCCTAGCTGCAGAGCGCGCGCGGAGTGATTTTGGAAATTGCCATGAAAAGACTAAGTCCCCATTTTTGTACTTTTGCTTTTTGGCTGTTTGGGGGTCTTCTACTAGTTTTCGCCTGGGTTGACGGCTCTGGGGCCATTGCTGGGAAGCTCTAATACTGGATAAAAGTGGTTTGACCAAATCGGAGGCGAAATTTTTTTGCGTTTTTGCTGATTTGCTTGCCTTTGAGGTGCTCTTTGGGGGGGTTCCGGGTGTTTGTGGGTGGGTTTGGGGTCTGGGAGCACGGCTGGGACAGTCTAATTTTGATTGCATTTGCTTTTTAGGAAATCCGTGGTGGAAAACGGGAGTTATGACCTAGCTGCACAACGCGTTCGGACCGAAGGCCGATAAATATTGTAAGTATGAGATTTTCCTTTTTGGCTGTTTGGGGGTGTTGTGCTTTTTTTGCGGGTGGGTTGGCGGGTCTTGGGGCATTACTGGGAAGGTCTAATACCGGATAAAACTGGTTTGGAGAAAATCCATGCGGAAAAGCCTTTTGGCACTATTTGTAAATTAGGCTTCATTAGGGTTAGCCCTAGCAGCAGGATTGCATGTGTTTCGAGGTGTTCTAGATTTTTGCAACTGAGTTCTGGGGTCTTAGAGCACTCGTGGGAATGTGTAATTTTGGTTGCAAGGGATTTGAAGAAAATCCATGGTGGGAAAGGGGGGATTTGGCATCATTAAAGAAAGCTTTTGCCACTATTCTTAACTTATGGCTCCTTAGGGTTAGTTAGCAGTATTTGTATTGCATGTGTTTGGGTGGGGGGCTGTTTGTGGGGGGGGTTTGCGAGTCTTGGAGCAATGCTGGGTAGGGATACTTTTGCTTGCTTGCAAGTGGTTTGAATACAACCCATGGTGGGTAAGGGGGTATTTGGGCCTACTTTTACTTTCAAAGTACGTTTTGTCACCAGTTTTTTACTAGGCCTCGTTTATTGAGATCTGATTGGGGGTCTTCTACATTTTTGCGACTGGCTTTAGTAAGGGTCTGGGTGGGAGCACTGCTGGGAAGGTCTCATTTTGTTCTAAAACACAGTTTACAGTGCACCTAGCTTGAGGGGAAAGATCCGCTAAATTAATTTGCCCATACTTATTTATCCTTCAAAAGGAGACTCAGACAGAGTACGCACTTTCAAAAATATTGTACTGTCTATTAGGAAACTCAAAGTGTGACTTTTTGCACTACACAGCGTACATACCTTATATTTATTTGTCAGTGGTGTTCTAATATCACTTCCTGTTTTTCCATCAATAATTACAGGCCGGGTTTCAGTCTGTGCAATGGGAAAAAAAGGATGAAGTCAGGCTTCACATTAGCGAGCCGCATTTCAGCATCCGCCAGGCAGGCAGTGGACAGGGTGTCTTCTGGTCACCAAGATTGATGGACGGAGCGTCAGCTGGAATGGAGGAGTCCCGCTAATAAGAGGAATGGTTTGATGCGTGCAACTTACTTACCAAATTCAACAGGACAACTACAACAATATACAGATACAGTATCCATTCTTTTCTAATTTTTTTTAAGTAATGTTATTGCTGTAAACTTCTATGAGTGTGACTCTGCATTTCTTGGATCTCTCTGCTTCTAAATTGATCCCTACAGCCATTCTATAGGTTTTACTTCGGCTATTTTTTAAACCTAATTTAATGTAAGAAGTGTTTCTCTGAGTGCAGAGATAGGCAAGTGAAAACGCTGCAGCCCTGTACTGTCGCATTCTGTCATTCACAGTTGTCGAAAGTACTACTTACTTTTCAGTAACAATGCATGCAGTAGTGCATGCACTTCCTTTATGTCACTTAAAAGATTTATGGTTAGCTTTGTACTAAGGGTGGGCGGCCAGCTACGCTCCGTCTGCGGAGTATGCGTAGTGCCGCCTACTCCGCATTTTGCGGAGTTGGCGGAGCCAGGCGGCACTCCGCAGACGGAGCGTAGCTGGCCGCCACCCGCCTCCCTCCCGCCCTCCCTAAATACTTTGAAATAAAGAAATGAAATAATTTAAAAGCACTTACCTTGCCGCCGCTGCCCGCCGCGTCCCCGGGGCTCACTTACTTCCGTCTTCCGTCTTCCGTACTAATGCGCATGCGCGGGCGGCCGCGCATGCGCATTTTCACGAGAAAATGCGCATGCGCGGCCGCCCGCGCATGCGCATTAGTACGGAAGACGGAAGATCGCGAGCCCCGGGGACGCGGCGGGCAGCGGCGGCAAGGTAAGTGCTTTTAAATTATGTGATTCTTTTATTTCAAAGTATTTAGGGAGGGCGGGAGGGAGGCGGGTGGCGGGGCTGGCGGCCAGTGGTGTTTGCGGAGTGGGGCTACGCGGAGTGCGGAGGTGGGCGTAGTTTACTCGCCCACTTCGCGTAGCTCCGCGAAGCCCCACTCCGCGAACTCCGCCCAGGCCTACTTTGTACCCAAAGATTTCTTTATCTTCAATTATTGTTTGTCCAGGCTGTGCTTTTTTTTCTTCTCTCAACAAAACCTACCCAAAAAGAAACCCCCATTCCCATCCATTTTCCAAACCCTAACCCTCTTCCCCCGGGCTTTGTGGTTTTGATTGATGTGTGACTAAATGACAACAATAATTCCACACACTTGCTGGGGAGGATAAGTTCATAGCAACAGGCTGGTGAAGGAATCCGAGGATATATTCTAGACTTACTTAGCTTCAGTACTATTTCTTGTAGTAGTAGCCAATGTCATAGAAATTCAACGCAAGTACTAGTTATACTTTCAATACTTTACCATTTGTTAGGCTACATTGTGGCACTGTTCTGGTGTACTGTCACCTACTATATTCTCTATAGTACCGTTGTAATGCTCCAGTAAGGACAAAGCAGGTTTCATTTTCTTTTTTTCCATAGGCATGCAACTGCCACTGTGTCACACCACTAGAACCACCGCAATGAGGACATTTCATCCGCCCAGGATGGCCAACCTTAATCGCCATTTCCCGTGGAGCCAGCCCTGGGCCTAGCCCTACTTTCAAACACAAATTACAGGTAAGATAAGCTGGAGTATTAGGAGAGACGAGAGATTGACGGTAGTACTACTAAAGTCCTAGGACTCTTGAATTCACTTACTCTGTGAGAGGCACTTAGTGTTGAAAACGTTTAGCCATTTACATTTAAAGGAAGAAAATGACACAGACTTAAGTTTCAGGAAAACAAACTTACTGTTCAACCCCCACCCACCAGACTCAAAAGCAGTAAAAAACAGGTATGCTCAGATAAAGTTTCAAAAAGTATATTTGTGTAGCCCCAACAAAATAATCTCCCGCAAGACCCTCCCTAACTTCAACGATTGTCCTTCAAAAGTCCCAAAAACAACCCAACTTCCAATTCCCACCCCCCAAAAGTCTCTAAAAAAGGGGCAAGGGACACTACGGCAGGATGCTGTTCACTTTAGCGGCCAGGGCATCATACTCCTTGCGGAGGGTGGCATGGTCGGAGCAGAGGCCCTCCACCAAGGTCTTATATGTTAGGACCTCCTGCTCCAGGTAGGACACTCTGAGGCATAAGCGGTGCTGGTGTGCCTTGCAACTCCTGTGGGGGGCAGCTGCTGTCTTTGCTGCTCGGGGGTGGCGGTTGGCTTTGGTAGCCCGGCTCCGTACCGCTGGAGCACTGCGCTGGCTTGCAGCCCGTGGGGGGCACAGAGGAGGATGCAGCTGTCCCAGTGGATGTACCAGTAGACTGTGTGTCCTCCTCCTCCAGGGCCACCAACCGCCGATATTCGGCGACAGTGGCATCCAGCCTCCGTTGCCGGGCCATTCGAGCCAGCTCCTTCCTTGTTGGTTTGTTTGATTTGGAAGGAGCAACTATATGAAGAAAGAAAGACATAGTCTGTAACCAATGCTCCTTAAGATTAACACAAAATGATTGAGCAGAAAGTTGTGTCACAGTACAGCTAGCAACTTGAAAACACAGTACATAACTATTGAGGCCAGTATCTATCTAACCTCCCACTTCTTCATCCTTGCTCTAACATTAGTCGGAGTTTAAGGAACAAATTCTACGAGCACTATGGACTTCCGATTTTTCAAAAGCTTTATTCGACAGCTTGTCATAAAATCATTAAACACCCTATCTTTACATCAATAAATACTAAGCTTAAAACGCAATCAGATATTAAAACTCACATTAAACTAATTGTGCTGTCGCTTCATGTTTAAGAAGAGAAACATTAATACTAAAAAACTTTACATTCATAGATCATGATTAATTGATATGGGGCACATAAAATCACATTACATTATCTGCATCTCCGTAAACTAAAGTGCGAGTGCGTATGATCCATGCCCACCCTAAAAATTTTGCTACTGCAATCGCTAAATGAGGGTACAGTCTGTTTCCACTATTCTGAGCGCCACAAGGCACCTACGTGTCCCTAAATTCTGGCACGCTGGTTTTAGCCACCTTTTTCTTGGGCGGTCGTAGAGAGGGCAAACAAACAAGTGCGAAACATCCTCAACTGTAACTTTGCAATGGTGGCATTTATTGTCCTGGTTCGCCAACCACTTTTGTGTAAAAGAATTAAGGGGCAGAGTTCCAATTCTAAGTTGGAAATACAGTTTTCTGTCCATGGGTCTTGTAATGAGGTCCCAGTATGCTTCGCAGGATGGAGCAGATTTAATCTCCAGAATCGTCAGGTTAACTTAGAGTTTGGTTTGGAGCAAAAAACAGATTGCCAGATCATATCCCAATACATTTTTTTCAGGATCTCCTTAGGTGGAAAAGCAGTTGTATCAGTATTGGCCCAGAGGTGTTCAAGATGAAGTTTTGCTAACAGGCTCCGGATTTCTTTAAGCCATACAATTGTGTGAAATCGGTCCGACTTGATGATGTCCATAAGTGCAGAGGCATAGTGGCCTAGCTCCGGCGTTCACATAATCCATCTCCAGAATAGTAATGGGCGCAGCCACGCCAGGTCCTCGATCTTTTTCCTTCCCAGATCAAACAATAGGGGAACAATTGGTGTACTCTGCGGGGCACCAACCAGGCGCCGTAGGAACTTGTTCTCGGCTAAGGATAATTCCCTCAGGTTGGCAAAACCCCACAATTCTGAGCCATATAGACAAGCACTTAACACCTTCATGCTATAAATCTCTAGAACTGGAGATATAGGTTTGGTTAATGAAGTTTTATGTTTCAGTGCTACAGCACCTGCTAGTTGGTGAAACTTTAAGACTGCAGTGTCTATGTGGGTCTTCCATTTCATGTTGCCCTGCAGGGAGATGCCTAAGTATGTGAAAGCATTAACCTGTTCTAAAGCAATCCCATTGTAGGTGATTATGCCCTTAAATGCTTTAGCTGAGTTCATACACATAAACTTAGTCTTGGAAGTGTTTAGCTCTAAGCCCCGAATCTTGCAGAAATCCCCAAATGCATTAATTGCCTTCTGGAGGCCACTAGGGGTTCGCGAAACCAACAGCGTATCATCCGCGAACATAAGTACAGGCACACGAACCCCGTCTAGTATTGGAGCATCAGTAGGGGATTTCCTTAAGTAGTCCACTATGCCATTAATGTATATTGAAAACAAGGTGGGGGCCAGGACGCATCCCTGTCTCACCCCACGCTCTACGGGGAATGGATCTGTTACTTCACCCTGGACCCCCCCACCTTATCCTGGCATAGTTATTTTCATGCATGCGGACTAACAATGTTAGTAATTCGGGACTAATACCAACTTCCGCAAGAACACTCCACAGTTTTTGCCGTGGGACTAAGTCAAATGCTGACTTCAGGTCAACAAATACAGCATACAACGGACCGTCACTCAAGGTCACATTTCTCCAATATAAAGCTAAAAAATAAAAGACCTGATCGATGGAGCTTGTTAGTGGGCGGAAACCAGCCTGAAAAGGAGACAAAATGTCCTTCTCGGTTGTCCATGCTTGTAATTTGTTTTGCACTAAACGCCCCATCAGCTTTTGAGCAGAATCAATGAGACTGATGGGTCTGTAATTGCTGGGTAGTGCCTTATCACCTTTTTTAAAAACTGGTACAATTTCCGCTCCCTTCCAAGAATTTGTTATTTGTACACCCTTGGCGATCGAATTGGCTAGCCAAACAAAGTATTGGCACCATGAATCCCGGTCGCTTAAACACACATCGGCAGGGATTCCGTCCATACCTGGCGCTTTCCCCTCGGTCACCCCATCTAAAGCTATGTTCACATCACCTAGGGTAAACAATTCCCCTTTAAAGAAGACCATTGGGGGTGGTGCATGATGGCAAAGGTCTAGTTTACATGCATACTGTGGCTTAAAAAAGTCTACCCATAGATTCTTTGCGACATTGTTTTGGGGGTGCTCTGCTACCCCCCCTCTGTCCCATTTAACGATTGCCCAGAATTCTTTTTGATTCTTGGCCGCACATGCAAGCTTTAAGTCAAGCCAATGATTTTTGTCCCATTCCCTTTTCGCTTTAATTTGGGCCTTTCTATATACGTCCCTGGCCTTCCTCACTCCTTCAATGTTTCTACTCTTAAGTTCAAAATTAAGTTTCAGTCGTGCACTTCTACAGGATTGGTTATACCACCCCTGCCTGGGGGGTGATTTTACCGCCTTCCTTTGGCCTACTGGTTTTAAAAAGAACCCTTGAAGTTTGGAAAAGAACTCAGTGTGAGCTACTTCCATAAATTTGACAAAATTAGGTTTGTTACACTGTTGTTTTATCGTAGCTACCTCAGTGACTACTACTTTCTTGAGGTCCTCTAATATCTCTGGCATTCCAACCAATCTGCCCCACCTGACGTGCCGTTGATTATTAGTAGAAACTATATCCAGGGACACTGCGCCCCTCCCCAGGCTAGGAGCTTGCGACCCCTTGTTAAGTTGTAAATCCATACATAGTGGATTGTGGTCACTTTCCAGTCTAGGTTTAATACTCATGTCTAGCAGCCTATGCCAATCCCTCACATCCACCAGAATATAATCTATGCAGCTTTTAGCCCTTCCATTATCAAATGTGCAGCTCTCCTGTTGGTCCGACGGGGTACGCCCGTTTGCTGCTCTTAGTCCCCTTGCTAAACACATGCTCTTAACTTGGATTGCTACATCCGTCCATCTCCTGACCAACGGCAGTTCCAGTTGGGACACTCCCCATTTGCTATCCTCTTCTGAGGACAAAGCACAATACTCCTGTCCCAGCGGTTCGAAGGTGGTATTCATGTCACCTCCCACCATGATGGATAGATGCGGTGGGAGATGCTCAAGATCATTGTCGAGTGCTGTTATCACCTCAGAAGTGTTCCCCCCTGCAACTCCCCTGGCATATATATTAAAAAGGGCCGTCCCTTGGCCATTTGCCCAGGTGATCGTAATTGACACTATATCACTGAATTTAAGAGATTTTTCCTGCATTTTACAATGCAGTGATTGTCATACCCAGATTATCTATCCTCCTGATGGCCGCCCTTTGAGGTTTTTTTTTGCCGGGACATAGAAATTTAGAAAACCAAGCCGGTAAACTGGGTTCAGTGCCTAAGATTCCTGGAACAAGATTTTATCATAGTGTTCGATAAACTCACACCATTCTGGGGAGGCCTGTTTAATTGCTATTCCAGCAAGGTTCCATGAAAGGAGGGTTAAACTACCATTATCTAAGTCTGGATTGGCTAGATCCTGGGTTGGCATTAAATCATAGCTAGAGGGCTCCACTCCAGTATTTAATAAACTATGTGTCTTGTTGCCACTAAATTTGCTAGGGTTGGGCTTGGGCATCCCACCGGGAACCCCCACCACTATGTTCGCAATCCTCTTTACCAAGGCGTCCTGGACAATCCCTCGCTCATTTACATAGTGTTCTACCCTGCTGCCAGGCAGGGCTACATTATCTGTCCTTCTCTCGTCGCTACTTGAACTTTTGTTATCGAGCCTGGCTATATTGGGGAGTTCGACAACTTCTGCCCCATGAAGTCAGTCGCATTCATTTAGGTTTGATAGCGCCGAGAACCTATTTTCAAGAGTCATGCCCCAGATACTGTTCGAACAACTCCTATTCCCCTTGTTAGCCACAGTATTCCGTTTAGTTCTTAGTATGGTGGGATTCAAAATGTTACCTCGTCTAGTATAGAAGAAGTCCAATGTTAATGGAATAATCTCAGCTGTTCTACGTTGGGGGGTATATGTTAGACAAAATGTTCGGCAGAACGACCGGGTCTGAAAGGTGCAACACCACACAATCTCCCCTAAATTTTTTGTGGCTGCCCCCTATTCATTCAACTCTCCTTGCCTTAACTATCTCCTCTGCCAACTGTTGCATGCCCCCAGGTGAAAACGTCATATATTGATTTAGCCAATGCAGTGCCTTACTTATCAGGGAAGGTGTAGTTTCTATTTGCCCGGGCTTCAAATGAGGAACATTGGCCAAAACTAAGACCAGGGGGGAGGCCTCAACAATAAGCTCTACTGGGCCTTTCTCTGGGCAGGATACGATGTGCTTATCCCTTGGTCTTGAGGAATCCCCTTCAGCTAAATTCTGTCCCCCTTCCCCCTGGTGATTTGTCGTAGGTGGAAGTGGAGTTACATTCTCTCTGCCCCTCGGAAAGGGGCCATTTTAGGCTCTACTCTGGATACTACCTGGTTTGGAATGTCTCTCACCTCTTCTAAGGTCTTCTTTAATAGCCCCCCTAATCTATGCACCTCCTCTGTTAATTGGTCAATTTTCGCCAACAGTGGTTTTTTGATGGCCTTTATCTTAATATCCAACATGTTTACTATTCTCTTGAGATGATCTTCGTCCAGGAGTGATTTTCCCCCGTGTGACCCCGACCATCTACTATATCACTCTTAGTGGGTGGGGTGTTTTTTTTTTTTACTTGAGCACAGCCCACCACGCTTGGGATGACCCTTGTCCCCCTTGTCCCCCCCCTCTGGTTTCTCTTGGTGCAGGTACAGGTACCGGGGGCTCATCCTCTATTAGTACGAGCTCTTCTTCGAGTATATTCTCCGTGTCAGTCTCAGCTATTGCCACTATAAATTGTGTTAGTGTATTATTATCGGGCTGGTCCTGTAATGAGGCGTCATTACTGATATCTGGCTCAATTGTATCTACCGGCATGTCTTCCATCTCGGTAGAGGTAGGGGATAAACTCAGTCCCAAAGAGGACCTTCTGTCATTATTAATTTTAGTAACCACCTGGACCAGATAGTTGTCGATGGTGTTTGATACTAGGGGGGTCTTTGTCTTTGACATGGCGCCTAATGCAGAGAATAGCCCTCTCCCCGATATTCGCAATAAGTGGCAAGAAAATAGAAACGAATATCAACAAACTGTGTTACAATTTTAGCTCCAACTCTCTACTTCAACTACAGCAGCAAATATTTAACAAAGGCAACTCACAATGATGTTTCAAGCCGAGATCTTGGCCCAGTCCAGTCACGGCCAGTCTCGGACTGTCTTAGACTGTCCGCTCTTTGTCCGGGCTTCGTCCGGCGCATCCCGCGTGCGTCCTCGTGGGACGAGGGACCTGTTGTTGCTTTATGCGCCTCCTGGCGCGCTGGTTAGTGGCGTCGTCAATTACCCCCGTGGGATCCTGGGGATTGTAGTCGGACCGGCGGAGCCAAGCCCGGCCGGTCGAATCAGGCAAAGATGTGGCGGGGCCAAGCCCGGCCGCTGGTCAGGGAGGTAGGACACCACAGCGAGTCTAGCAGCAAGGGACAATGAAACACGGGACTTCCATTACAGTCGACTATGACAGTACACCAGTCTTATTCTTTTTCTTCTCTCTTGTTTGGGAAAATTGGTACGTTATTTTATGCAAGCTGGCATAATGCCAGCGCAGTGAACTTGCACCCGAGAAAAACAGACGCACACCATGATGAGTGAGACAGACTTGCGTTACTGTACCGGTCCAGTACATGCAGGTGGTGAAGCTCTTACTTTTCTATTACGGGTGGCACTGAGAATACTCTGTTAAAAGGGCTACTGCTTAATTAATTTAACTTTCACCCTACAGTGCAAATGAGTACTAGAAAAGGAAAATGAAGAAGCTAAATAATCTGATTATCTATCACTTCACATGGGATGTATTTGATTACATATGGGATGACTTTAGGTGCTTTGCTTTTTATTGAGTGAACAGTGATACACCAACACATGAATGACGTACTACTACTAAACTAAACTTATTAAGAGAGGTAGGGAGTTTCCACCGTAATAACTGGATATATGCTGTGCTTGCAGTTGCAATACAAGCTACTGCTACTATTCATGGTAGTATTTGGACAAAATTACAACTTCTTTTCCTTGCCTTTCCTACACTGGAACGGACGTGCGGGTGCGGTGTTACATGCTCTTCAAAGTAACACTTAGTTCATCCAGTGACCGTCTACTCCCTCTAGATACACATATGCTATCTAAGAGTCAGATAGTACCATGATCCAGGCATCCATCCATTCAAAGTATATGCACACATACAGTTTCTGTTTCACCCACCCAGGCTGTTCTCCTTCCACCCATCCTTGCTTCATCATTCACCCAGCCATGCACCATACCATATTCTTTCCTTCCCAGCCACCTCGGGGACCAAGCAAATACATATCATTCTTCTTTGCCAGTCATCATTAAATTTCTCGTCCTTCCACATTTACTTATACCCTTCTTTCGCTTTTCGTTCATGCCATCCATCAAGTTCATCTCAGATCTGATTGGGATTCTTCTCGCCAAAAACTTCACAGCTAAGTCGAAGTACATTTAGAGGAGGCAACTACCTGGTTGATTTATAATACACCCGTGCAGAAAGCACACTCTGCAGTCTTCAATCTCAATAAGTAAGGAATATATAGCTTACCTCTGCCCGCCACCACCATGTGAACCCTCACAGGCACATTGGTGTCGTCTGGCACTTGCATCGCCGCCTCCTCCCCAGAAGTGTTCCCCTCATCCAGCACCACCACCTCCGCGCTGGCCCCGCCACCAGATGTTCCACCTACAAAGTACATTTAAGAATGTTAGAATACACCACTCACTACCATATAATATTTGGTCTAGGAATAAAGAAATGTGAAAAAAACTGAAAACAATGTAATAATTTGTGACTGTCTACTCTAAAGTACAAATGTCCCTTTTTCCAGGGAAGGCTGTTGTCTTGCTGCACTTTTTGGCACAACTGATGAAGGCCTGCTTTTTATTTTTAACAAGCACCACTTTTTCTCCTAACAGACAGAAGCTTGACTTCTAAGAAAACGAGCAAGATCAAGTTCAAACCAGGTGAGAGCTCGGCTCGACCACAAGAAATGTGTTCAATTAATCGTCAGCACTAAGCACTTTTTCATTTTCAGTTAAACGTTTAGTTTTATGACAAACTTGATTTTAATAAATGTGTTTACTTTTAATAAAGCTTTTAAACTTAAATGGACTCTGTGGTTTTTGATCCTCCAGACTAGAGTGGCTGAGCTTACCGCCTGATTCATCATTCATATTTGCGCTCGCAAAGGGCCAGATTCTGAGAATCTGGCCCTTTGCGAGTGCGATTTTTGCAATTCGGATTCAACATCCCAAATGCAAAAATCGCTATTTGCTAATTCGCATATTTGCGAGGATTTACATTTAAGGAATCTCTATTTGAGATTCCTTAAATGTAATTCATCATCCATTTTACAATTGCGAAATCGCAATTTCGGGCCGCAATTTACCGCGAGGTCAAACCTCGTGGTAAGTTGCGAAAACTCAGAAAAATGCATTTAAATGCATTTTTCTGAGTTGCACGTTACACACACACATGTCCTTTGGACATGTGTGTGTGCAACACCTGTGTTAATTTCCATTGCAGGGGTGCTACAGGGTGTCCTTTGGACACCCCTGGCACCCTTGTACTCGCAATCTCATTTGCGATTAGCTAATTGCTAATCGCAAATGAAGAATGACTCCCCATGCATTCCTATGGGCCTTTTGGCCCATAGGAATGCATGGGGAGTTATTCCTTATTTGCGATTAGCAATTAGCTAATTGCAAATAAGGAATCAGTGGGAATCGCAATTAATATTGCGATTCCTACATGAATACCGTTTTGCGAGTCTCAAATAGCGATTCCTTATGATTCGCTATTTGAGCCTCGCAAAACGGCCCGTTCATGAATCAGGCTGTAAAGGTTTTGCAATTTTTGCAAGCATGAGTCCGTGCCTCTGACACTTCTTGACTCTGACTCCGTACTCTTGTCCTGCGTTGGATAATCATCATTGGGGATCAATCATCGGTGACTTCGGGAGCTAAATGACTCTGCCACACTATCTAGTCAGTAAGGAGATTGGGGGTTCAACTACAAAGTCTGTTATCACTGAGGTATGTGGAAAGTCTAACAGCGCCTATTATAATTGATAAGCTAAGCAATGCATTATTTAGTGTCCATAGTTCTGTTTGTGCAGATTTGTCCCTGCAACAGTAGTAGAATGGATTGTCCTCCGATCCAAAGCAAAAGTAAAGTAGTATCTTATTCTTTCTTTGTGGTCATTCACCTTTTTATTGTTGGCAATTGTCAAAGCATAAACTTTTAGAAGACTTGAAAAGACATTATGGACAATCCCAGAGGACTGCACTCAGTGCATAGAGCTATTGCTGACTAGAATGGGAGTCCAATGGAATTGCCAAATGTGCAATCTTAGTTAGCTACACAGACAGACTAATAAGAATAATCTAGTAATACCACAGGGAGTCATAGTCGAGGCAGGATAAGAATTTAGATACAGTCTACAAGAAGATCAAAGACGATTTAGAAAAAATCGAATGAGGAACGCTAGGAAAAAATAGGTACTCTATATTAAAATTAAAACTTACCGGGGCCAGCAAAGGAGCCCTTGCCTGACCGATCCTGTTCAGCAGCAGCAGCAGCAGCAGCCACCTCCTCCTCTGTCCTCTTGCCCCTGGGGGGAGCTGATGTACAACATGAAAGAAAGAAAGACCAGAAAACATGGATGGTATTTGTCAACCAAATCAAACATTTCAAAAGAACAATAACAAAATATTTTGGCGAAATAGCAAATAGACAACTATTCCACGGGATATATTGACCGATCTCATGTGGTCTACTACGTTATTAGTATTGCTTGATTTGCGGACCGTCGACTTGGAAAGTTCTTATGTAACTCACTAAACAAACTACTAAAAAGGTCTGCCTAGGACTGGCAGGCAGCAGTCCGCAGCACGCGAAGTGCCAGACAAAGTCCATCGTGATTGCAGATCAGCGACAACACTAAAAAGTTTCCTACTACATTAACCAGTCATTAAAATACTCAAACTATCAATCCACCACCACTATTTCTTCTTATCGCCATGTGTACAAAGGAAGGACTGGACTTGAGTCTGTAGGGGCTGATTTAGAAGCCCCTTGCGGCTCTTTTGCTCCATTGTTGCGTGACTTTTGTGACGCAGCGGCAGAACAAAAGAGGCGCCATGGTGCGGCGTATATTAACAACGTGACGCATATGGGAGATGCATCGCGTTGTAAAGCCCTGCACCATCAGGGGGCGTTCCGGCGCAAGGAAGGGCGTTTCTGCGCAGGAACGCACCCTAAAAGTGGCTGAGGGAAATCTACAAGATTTCAATCAGTCACTTTGAGGACAATGATGCGTGACTCAAACCCTGCGCCTGCTTGAAGCAGACGTACGGCTTGACGCAGCATTGGGGAGATAGGGCACCCCAGAGCATTGCTGGAGCTGCGCCATCGTTGCGACGCAACTCCAGCAATGCGCCGCCTTTACGGCACAGATGCGTAACGCTTTGGTGACGTTTTAGGCCCATGGTGCGCCGCATTGTAAATACGGCACACCATGGGTGGTGGTGGCGTGGCGCACAATTACTGGCGCATCTCTGCTACTTTGCAGGGATGCGCCGGTAATTAAAAATCTGACCCTTAGTGTCTAGCATTTGCAGTTCTTTAAACTACACTCATACATAATTTCACAGGCCAATAAAATGAACACATAATCGAAAACAAATAAGCATAGTAGCAACGCTACTGAGAAGGAGAGCAGTGCACCTGAAATGCAGAGAACATTTTGAAATATAATTTACCTACAATATAATCAGCAGCATTAATGCTCTTGGTAAAAAACAAAAATTTGCAATATAATAACACACAGAGCAGGAGAAAACAGAGTAGTAAAGAAATAGCTACTACTACTCACCAAGCCCGGGGATCTCAAGGCCGAGCAGGTCGAGCAGATCGCGTTCCCGGTCCAGGACATCCGTCCAACGGTGGGTGGCCTGGTTGTAGGTGCGCCGGACCAGAGAGTGTTGGTACATGGCCCGGCACACCTTCTCCCACCGCTTCCGGCGCTCCTGGATCCCGTACCCGCTAGCGATCTTGCGCCTGCCATGATGGTCCTGGGGAGGCAGCGCTGAACATCTCCCGGGGTGCAACCTGCTCCCCCTCAAACGCCCGCACGGGAGCCGGGCATGGGGTGCGGGACCCTTCCCCTTCTCGGGATGCTTCCCGGCTCCCTTTACCATGGTCTAGGCAGAAAGGAAGCTAAATAATAAAGAAGAAATAGAATAGGGACGAAGAAAAGAAAAGAGTTTAAAAAAGTAGTTTAAAATTAACCAAAAGTAGCAGAAAACACAAAAATATAGAGCTAGATAAATAGAGGGATAGATAATAAGTAAAATAGATTAAAAAAAACTTCAAAAAAGCAAAGGATGGCAGAGATACAGAGAGGATACAAAAAGCATGCCCAGAACGATAGCAATGAATGAGAAACAAGATGGTGCGCCCGTTCACGACCACGTGGGTAAGTTCGTGCGAGATTTTCCTCGCGAACACACCCGAAATTGTACTAGCGAGCCGCACACTTTGCGAGATTACACATCGCGCCTGGAGACGGAAATACGTCATGCAAACAAGATGGCCGCGCTACAAGCGGCTCGCTAAAACGCACAAAACCTTGCGAACTAACACGCCGCCAAAAAACAAATCGCATATTCGCACGAATTCGCTGCTTCCGAATTCGATCTGGCGCAAGTTCGCGCCCCACGAATCCAGCGAAATTGCAGAAAAACGAGTTTTGCAAAACTGAAAGCACTCAGCAGGTGCAAAAGTTCAAACTCATCATTAGTAACCATTCCCTGTAGTGCTGACTGGGGCCCCTCCAGAGTTCAGTTGCTAGTTGCAACAATTGTATGACCCTGCTCTGACCCTCAAAGCAGGCTCATAGAATAACCACAAGTAGGCCACAAAGGTCCTGGAAAAAAAAATTGCACTGCAACAGAAAGCAAATTACAGATAAGGAAGCAGGTGCCTGACTGGAATTTTAAAACAGTGACACATTAATAAATCAACCCCAAATTAATTCATGTCAGTTGAAGCAGAGCAGGTGTGCTTGCTTTTCCATCTCATAATCTACAGTGATAAACCAGAGGGTGGCATTGATGTACCAGAGGGTGGCTTGGGTGAAACAGGGTGGCAGTGTTGAAACAGAGGGTGCTGTGAACCTGTGATGATGAACCAGACGTAGAAACAACATAGTCGCAACCGTTGCGAGCCGACAAGTAAGTTCGCAAGTGCGAACTGGTACAAAACCCTCGCGAACTGGCAGAAACCCTTGCGAACACAAAAAAATAAAAATCCGCAAATTCGCGAGAATTCGTGGATTTTGCAGATTGCGAGTTCGCAAATACGCAAATTTGCGAACGCCAGATTCGCAAAATTCGCCCATGCTTAGTTTAGGCTCATTCCGTTTCCTGCCAACAAACTGTTTGGTTAAGGGCTATGGCATGCCATGCAAAAAATGTTAGCATATGCATGTATTTAAAATATATGTTGGAAAGTGAAAGCATGTGAACAACAAAGGAAACATGAAAAAGATCTAAAACGTACATACAGCATCCTTTATAAAAGGGGTAAGAAATAATCTGCACACAAATGGATTCTTTCTTTTCAAAATGCAAAGAGTTGGTGATTCCAAATTAGAAAGTCATTTGCAGCGATGAATACATCTTTTGCTAAAAACAGCTCCTTTTCAGCCTGTCAGGCATTCAAAAAATATTAGTAAAACTGAAATGTTTCATTAATATATGATGGTATGTTACATCAGTGCTCAGTAATGAGTAGTATACCACATCCAAGATGCTGAGAATTTGAAAAGCAAGGCAAAATGGACTTGAGAGTACATGAAAGCATATAAACGAGTTTGTTGTCATTCAAAACCTTCTTCTGACCTTTCCTTCTATAGAAAAGGCCACAGATTTACAAAAAGCAACAGAATCACACCACTCTGTTCCCATGGTGGGAAAGGATCTGATTGGTCCAAAAATGTATTGGTATGGAAGGAGCAGGGCTTCTTCACAAAAAAACTAATTTTTTGAGTGGAGAACAAAAGAGATGGAAAGTGATTTGCAAACCTGCCTACATTTTGCTAATATGGAGTTGCATAGTGTTTCCAGAATTGAACTGATGAAGTAGCACACGTAAGATTGCAATCCCAGTATTACACCAAGAAAGCTCCAACATGTGCAGCAATCAAGAAGAAACACTGGAAATGTTTGTGGATTTCTGACAATGGACCATTTCCTCTCATTCCTAGTAGTCCTTGTCTGGCCTTAAAGGCATCACTGTGTCTTCGATACAGGTTTAGAGTGGTCACGAATATTGAAATGACAGAAGTAAGGCAGACTGCCACATGCAGTGCCTAATTTGGATGTGTCTGATGTTGTGGAGCTTCAACACTCTATTAGAAATGGGCCTTACAGTAATCTTTGGAATTACTAGCAGAGGAACCAGTTAGTTACAGCCCATTGCTAATGAGCAGCACTCCAGTACTATGGCTGTAACACTCTCTACTGAGCGCAAAGCATCACGAGAGGTTGCCACAGAGAGGAAGGAAGGGGACACCCAAATACTTCACCAGATCAGCTGAATTTAATCTAACGATCAATGGGGCAATTATAGATGTCACAACCAGTTTCCCTCACATCCAAGAGCATTGGAAAAGTTACCCCATATTTAAAGCATCAAAAGTGTAGTATTGTGTTTATTAGGGTGAAAAATACAATATTTTACAACTGGAAGATTAAAGAGTTCCAAAGTATTTGTGTTTTTTACCAGTGACTCTTGAAAATAATAAGTATTGTTATTACTTTGCAATTGGATGAATTTGGTAAAGAAATTATCCCACAATCCTCATATGCAAATTAGTTACTAAGGATTGTCCTATTAATTTCCTCTTGTTCTTTTTGAATCAAATATTCCTCCATAATTTTTTATTATGATAACAAAACTTTGAAGCAGATTAGTCGCAAATGACTGATGATAATAGATTGGACAGACATGTACACAAATTGCTCCATTGTGCTGGCACAATATTTATTCGAAAACTGATAACATTCTAATACTTGATAATATTTTAACATTTTTAAGATATTTTGCTAAAAGCTTCTCAAGCAAAAAACCTACTTCCAGGGAAATATGCACTCTTCAAATTTAAAGAGTCAGCATCGAAGATGAGTCAGTGCATGACAACTATTAGAAATGAGAGGACATGGTGAAAGAACCATGTAAGAGTACGGAATGTATAGATGGAGTAAATTAGGTAAGGATGCGAGAGAATTCACATGCGTCAAAGAGTATATGGGTAACATTTATCTGGTGTTACTTAGTTGTGAAAACTGATTTGAGATTGGCAATTGTCAGAGAGGAAAACATGGCGGCCGCGAGTTAGAGCGGCTCGCACAGAGGTGATGGTCTCTTCCCCATCGGGTTGGATGTAGGCGAAAAAAAACCTGCAAAAACTTGCCTTGCAGTCCTTGGTGCGTGTTGAAATCCCCGGTACCGCTTCCGAAGTGAAGCGGCCAGGTGCGGATGTGTTTGGCCACGGTTTCTGCTCCGGCGTTGCCCGCCCCTCCTATCTCGCTGCAGCAGTGGTTCCGAGCAGCTGTGGAGCTGCGGCGTGGACGCCGGGTGGCAGCTCGTGGATGCCTCAGGGTCGGGGGGCAGGGAGAAGGGCGTGTTAAGATCCATCCGTTATTTGCTTCCCCCCGCATCCAGACGGGCAACGGAGAGCTTGAGGCTGTTAAGGTCGCTGCACGGAGGCTGAAATCGAAAGCAGCGGCAGCAGTGGGAGAAGGGAGAAGGCTGAGCCCCACTGTAGCTGAATCCTCTAGTGGCGAGCTTGATACCGGCGGCAGCAACAGTTCCTGCAACGGCAATGGTGACAGTAAGGAGAGGGGCTGGATGGATGACCCACAGGGCGGTGGAGGATTAAAGGCATTTCCTCATTTAAATCTTGATCTAAAATCCCCAAAAAGCCCGCGGCAGTTCTCCACTAATTCCAGCAATAATAAAAAGAAAGCACCCCCGAAGAAAAGAGGAGGTAAAGGTGGTAAAGGATGGAGGAGGGGAGAAGGTTCAGGAGTTAAGGAACACTGTGAGGGGAGCATCCCTGATCTGACAGTCGGAGGCAGTGAATTTAGGGGGGAAACAGCCAAAGGTGTTGCCGATTGCACAGGTGAAATCTGGAAAGCAGGGCAGGGAGGCAAGGCGGTTCCCAATTCCTACACTCAGGCAAGGGGTAAACGCAAGGGGGCCCCGGTGTCACGAATAACACCCTCGTTGCGTGCTTATTTCAAGGTACTACGTCAGGTGCTGGAGGTGACTCATAGCCCGGATATACAAGACCTTGAGCCTGCAGATTGTTCCACACAGAGGATGGCAGATTTGGGAGCTCCAGGTGTGACTTCGCTAGTCGCACCTGCACCTGTGGCGAATACATTGCCAACAGAGGCTCCGGGGGGGGGGTGGCTGAAGAGTGTGGAAGAGGTGGAGCAGAGGGGGATATAATGTACACTGAGAAGGAGCAGGGAGGGACTCCCTTGGAGGATCTGCTAATCGCCATGAGAGTGGAGATAAAGTTGGGCTTCGCGGAATCTAAACAAAACTAGAGTGAGATCAGGATAGCCTGTAACACCTTGGAGCGGAAAGTAGACGGGCTCTCGGAGAGAACTGAGAGTCTAGAAGAATCTGTTGGGGAGTTAAAAGCTAACCTGGAGGCAGCATATTCCCGGATCCAATCCCTAAGGAAGGAGGGGGATGAGGTGAGGGACAGGGTCGAGTCTCTGGAGAATTTCTCTAGAAGAAATAATTTACGTCTCCTAAAGATCCCAGAGGCGAAAGAAGGGGGAGACCTTAAGACTTTTGTGGTATCTTTATTAAAAAGTGCCCTCAACCTGGAAGAAACAGAGGAAGAGTTAGCCAAAGACATTCAGAGAATGCACAGGAATCCGTTCCGCCTCAATTCAGGGAGAGTGAAGCCAAGGAAAATACTCTTGAACTTTTTGACATACTCCCTGAAAGAGAAGATTCTTAATCTCGCCCTGAAGGCGAAATCTTTGAAAGCCCCGGACTTTTCATTTGAGGTGCGGTCGGACCGATCGAAGGTCACTCTAGAAAGGCAGTGGAAGTTGGGGCAAAAAATTGATAAGTTCAGGGAAGCGGGGGCAACAGTACAAATGAGGTTTCCCGCCTTCCTAAAAGTAATGTACAACAACAAGATGTACAACATTTGTCCCCCTCGGGAAGCGGATGAGTTAATTACCTCCATTTCTGAGCATTCACAAGGGGGGAAATAAGCCCTAGTAACTCCAACGCATCTTCCAGCCAAAGGTAGGGGGTAAAGTATTAACTCACAAGAATCATTGTAATGCTAGTCAGATTTGGGTTGGGCATTTAACAGAAAAAGGAAAAAAAAAAAACTTAAATGTAAGAAAATAGCAAAAAAATAACCAGGAAGAATAAAGTACATGAATAGGTAAGAGAGAAAGAAAAATACAATAGAATTTAATAAAAGCTATGACAACATTTAAAAACAAGGAGAAAATCTTTCCTTCCCTCGCCGCACGTTTGTAATAAAGGGGCAAGCGAATACATTAAAAAAAAAAAAATGAAGAATAGCAGGTAAATAGTTTCTCAATATAGGGTAGATGGGGTTTGAGACTAACACACCGACGTAAACCTGGCGAACGAACATGCCAGGAGAAGTGAGGGGGCATTTCCAGGGGAGGGGGAGGGAAGGGGGGTGCAAAGAAAAAAAAAATCCTCATAAGCCTGTCTCTATTTATTTTATTTCTAAGCCAATTTACAACCACCACAACCACTTTTTGAGAGAGTTTTATCCGGCAAACGGCAGGGGGGTATAAAGAGATGTGGAGGAGGTAGAAGGAACGAAACATGACGGAAGTGCAATTCTTATCCTGGAACATTAATGGTCTGCAAGTGAAGGGGAGGAGGCATAGAATCTTGCAATATTTCAGAGACTCCCCAGCGCAGGTCATAGTGTTACAGGAGACACACCTACTCAAACAGGAAGTTGAAACAATCATGAAAACGCAGAGGTGGGTGGATAAATTCATCTGCACAAATCAGACCGCTAACATCCGTGGGATACTCATTATGTTTAAAAAATCAGTAAAGGCACAGATTCTGGCTTATGAGGAGGACCTTAGTGGGAGGTGGCTGATATGTAAAATGACGTTAGATGGTCAACAATATATACTGGTAGGTTATTACGGTCCAAACAAGGACGATACGTCCTATCTTCTCAAAATCCAAGGGGCCTTAGTCGCTCTGAACGACCATATTATATGGGTGGGCGACTTTAATATCATTTTGAACCCCAAGTTTGATAAGTCCTCAAACTCCAGAGCGAGGGTATCATCTAAGTCAAGGCCCATTCTGCTGTCCATTATGTCGTCTTTGGGGCTGGCAGACGTTTGGAGAGATAGGTCTGGTATCGCTCCCGGGGTCTCCTACGGGAACCTTAAGTTTAGACACAGCTCAAGGATTGATTATGCCCTCTTTAGCTATAATATCCAAGAGGAGGTGAAGGGGTTACGGAATCTACCCCCCCATCTGTCAGATCATTCAGCGATAGTCTTCTCCCTGACAGTCACTCAACAGAAAAAATATTAGTCATGGTCATTTGATCGGACGATCTTGTTAGATCAGGCGGAGACCAACCTGCTGTCAGAAGAGGTGTCTAAATTCCTAGAAATCAATTTGGACTCAGCGGGAATCAGCACTGTATGGGAAACCCTTAAAGCATTTTTAAGAGGGTATATTACGAATCGAGCTTCATACAGAGGAAAGGCCTATAGAGAGAAAATCAGGATTTTAGAATGAGAACTGGATAGCTTGGATAGGAGGTGCGGTACCTCAGAGGAACCTATGTCGAGCAAAAAGAGTAGACTAAGGTGAAGTTAGAGCTGGATAAAGTATTACAGGAAAGAGTGGAGAGGAGGTGGGCAGCAAGTAAGATCTCGAATTTTGAATACGGAGAGGCAGCTGGTAAGGTCTTAGCTTGGAAGATTAAAACAGATAAAACTAAAAAGTTTATAAGGGGAATTCGAAAGGAGGGGGACCCTACTGTAAGGACTACCAATACTGAGATTGGTAGCGCCTTTCAGGAGTTCTTTCAAAATATTTACACCGAGGACATTGAAGTTGACCCCCTGGCAAGAAACTCATGGCTAGGCAGGATCCAACTGCCCCCTCTTACGGGCGATCAGGCAGCACGCCTTGACATGGATATATCGGAGGTTGAAGTAAGTAAGATGATAGGTCAACTTAAGCAAGGGAAGGCGGCAGGGCCAGATGGCCTTCCAGGGGAATTATATCGGGTTTTGTGTCCGGTCCTAGTAACAACATTGACTGCGTTATTCAATGACATTTTTATAAATGGGTTAGTTCCTCCTCACTCGTGGAGTGAAGCAACCATAGTTCTTATACCGAAACCGGGTAAGGATCCAACTGATTGCGGGTCCTATCGGCCGATCTCGCTAGTAAATAACGATTATAAGATCTTCGCCGCAGTGTTATCAGCACGGCTAGCAAGCGAGATCAGCTCGATAATTCATGAAGATCAAAAGGGCTTTATTAGGGGGCGCCAGTTGGCAAACCTAACCCGGGACTTGGTTGCGGCGATAGATATTGCCACAACGTTTTCCTTACCCTTGGCTACATTAACCCTGGACGCCACTAAGGCCTTCGATAGGGTAAATTGGCCCTACCTGGCCGCAGTATTAAGGAAGTTTCAGCTAGGTGAGAACTTCTGTCGAACCATCCAGCTCCTGAACAGAGCCCCCACCGCCATGCTTTTAGTCAATGATACACTTACAGAGCCATTTAAAATTTCACAGGGAACTAGGCAGGGTTTTCCCCTTTCCCCACTCCTGTTTAACCTATATCTGGAGCCTTTTGTGCAGACACTGAGAGAGGAACATAATAATACCCCCTTTGAGTTTAGCGGATGGGGTAGTGTCTGGGTATGTATGCGGATGACATCCTTATCTATACGTCAGACCCTGTTCAGGCCTTCCCGACAGTTATCAGGAGAGCAGAAGAATTGTGGGCAGATTTCGGGGTATGAGATAAATGCGGGGAAAACGGAAATAATGGTGTGGAATATCAACAACACACAACTGGATATAACCTCCTCAATGCGCTATTTGGGAATTAAGATCACCCAGGAGGTTGGGAATATAGCACAGGTCAATTTGGATCGGGTTTCCCGAGAATGTCGGGCGCTTTTAAAAGCATGGACCTTTCTCCCTTTGACTATCTATGGGAGAGTGAGTCTAATAAAAATGTCAAATTTACCTAAGCTCACATTCATTTTTAACAGCATCCCTCTAGGCTTTGAGCCAAAGCAAATCATGAAATGTCAACATGAGATCAACTCATTTATTTGGAATTACAAGTCCACCAGGATAGCTTGGAAGAAACTGAGGAGGAGGAGGGAAAAGGGCGGGCTCTCTCTTCCAGACATACAATATCACGCTTGGGCCTTTCAGTTGTCATTCTCCAGAATGCTACTGAAAACCCCAACAGATTCATCATCAGGGAGAATGTTTAGGGCCATGTTAACTGGAACGGGCTTGCCAATGGACGGTTTTTTATTTAAATTCGGAGAACAGAAGTTCTTCAAAAAGGTCAGGCTGAAGGTCTTGCAGTCACTGGCCAGAGCCTGGACAAGGATTAAGAGGACTGCAGGGCTGGCCTACTATTGAAATCTGGCTCCAATCTGGGGGTCTCCGGGGCTCCCCCCGTGCTTGGGTGACAACCTCTCGATACCCCTAAGAGAGGGGGGGATATTGAGATGGGGCGACTTGATGGCAGGCGGGGTACTAATACAGTGGGATAAATTGTATGAAAGGGTCGGCCCAAGATTAGCAAGGTTTAAATACATACAACTTGTAAGCTGGTCTAGAGAGCTCCTTAAAAAGAATGTCCTAGTGGGGAGGTGTAGTGTGCTAGAACAACAGCTTGTGGAGAGACCTCCGGGGGGCAAAGAGGTGGCACTCTGGTATTGGGCAATCTTGGAGGAGGTGGATGGAGACTTTGACCTCCCGGATGAACTGTGGGCTGAGGACATGGATCTTCGAGGGGAAGAATGGTGGATAAGATCCTTCGCTCTTCTTTATAAAATGGTTAAGCCTGTTTGGTTAAGGCGGAATCACTTGTTCACGGTCCATCGAGCCTATTGGTCACCACAAAGGCTTGCAAAGTTTCAATCTGGTAAATGCTGTAATAAGTGTAGTCTCCAGGGCGCATCAGATGTCCACATGTTTAAGGATTGTCCCCCAATCAAGGCTTTTTGGGCAGAAGTCCTGCTTATATTGGGCTCGATACTCAAAGTAACCTTACCCTGCACACTAACACTGGTAATCTCTGGGATGGATGATAATGTTAATGGCTTAGCAAGGCCGCTGTTGTTTTATGCAATTTTAATCGCGCAGCGACAGATATGTAAATTTTGGGTCGATTCCAAGGCGCCAACACATGCCAGTTGGTTGTCATCCCTAGTTGAAACATCAAAAGTTGATCTGGCCAGACCTTGTAGCAGTAATAACCTCACCTTTTGGAACCTCTTGATTTCTTGAAGTTAGTGGTCGAGTGTCCAACACCGTTTTTATTTTTTTTTGTTGTTTTTTTTATTTTTATTTTTTCCACCGGGTCCTATGATTACGCATCCAAACTCCAGGGTCCATTGTGGCGGTTTCGTTAGATATGAGCTGGGCCTGGCGGTAGCTTCTACCTTGACGGAGTCTGGGATGGGTTTGGCAGGTCGCCATTCGCCATCAATGCCTCAGTAAACCCAGATCTAGTCTCCCGCCAGGCTGGTGTACAAGGTTATGGTGGTTGGCTATATAGTTTCTGGTTATGAGGTACAGGCAAATGAGGACAAAAAAAGAAAAAAAAAGAGATTGCCAATTGTCAGTAATAGAAAACAAAATAAAACTACAGAACAGGTTTAAAAATAGGCACAGTACTGCATGGGAGACAATCCATCAATTGGTCACTGAGATGGGAAAACTTGACAGATATCAAGCACCAAAACTGAAGTAATGATGGAAATGGGAAAGCAACTCCTGAAGATTGTATGATTGGAAGGTGATTGGAAAATAAAAATTAATTAATTAGAAATCATGGTACATATTAAGATATGTATGTCACCTGTGAAAGAAAATTATTATGTGAAATTTACTGGTACACAATTTATTAAAAAACTAAAAAAATTGTTGCTGTAGATGGCCAAAGCAATGTAATGCAATGATAATATTTATTCTCAGTGCGTTTCATTATGTGACACCTGCTGTCATCTAGCTTTTATTCTCGAACATAGGGGATCTGTCTTTTATTTCCAAATGGGGAAGTCCAAAGTGCATGAAAAAGTAAACAAACAGGGACCAATAAGGAGGATGATATTTTCATTATTCAATCAATCAATCATATCATTAGTAAAGCGCACTACTCACCTGCGAGGGTCTCAAGGTGCTGGGGTAGGGAATGCTGCTACTGCTCGAAAAGCCAGGTCTTGAGGAGTTTTCTGAAGGTCAGCAGGTCTTGGGTCTGCTGTACGTGGATGGGGAGGGTGTTCCAGGTCTTTGCGGCGAGGTGGGAGAAAGATCTGCCACCTGAGGTCGCTCTTCGGAAGCTGGGGAATGTAGCGAGGGCGTGTGTGCGTGGGTGAGGAGCTTGAAGGTTATCCTCTTGTTAACCGAGAGCCAGTGCATGTCTCTCAGGTGGGGTGTGTTGTGGCTGTGGCGAGGGATGTCGAGGATCAGACGTGCAGAGGCGTTCTGGATGAGTTGGAGTCATCTCATGAGTTTGGCCGAGGCTCCTGCGTAGAGGGCGTTTCCATAGTCCAACCTACCGCTGACAAGGGGCTGGGTGACTGTTCTTCTCGTTTCAGTGGGGATCTACTTGTAGATCCTACGGAGCATGCGGAGGGTGTTGAAGCAGGAGGAGGAGACGGCGTTGACCTGTTTAGTCATGGAGAGGGTGGAGTCGAGGATGACCCCTAGGTTGCGTGTGTGGTTGGTGGGTGTTGGAGCAGTTCCCAATGCGGTAGGCCACCAGGAGTTATCCCAGGTCGAAGGGTTGGATCCGAGGATAAGGACCTCCGTCTTGTCCGAGTTCAGCTTCAGTCGGCTGTTCCTCATCCATTCAGCAATGGCCTTCATTCCTTCGTGAAGGTTGGTTTTGGCGGTGTGGGCGTCCTTGGTGAGGGAGAGTATCAGCTGGGTGCCATCGGCGTAGGAGAGGATGTTGAGGTCATGCCGATGGGCGACATGGGCGAGCGGTGCCATGTAGATGTTAAACAGAGTTGGGGTGAGGGTTGAGCCCTGGGGAACGCCTCAGATGATCTCAGTGGCTTTGGAGCGGAAGGGGGGAAGGCGGACGCTCTGTGTTCTGCCGGAGAAGAAGGAGGTGGTCCAGTCCAGGGCCTTCTCTTGGATCCCAGAGTTGTGGACTCGTGTGCGTAGTGTGTGGTGACAGGTCCAGGAGGATGTGGGCGGCCGTTTCTCCGCTGTCCAGCAGGGACATGATGTCATCGGTGGCGGCGATGAGGGCAGTCTCAGTGCTGTGGTTGCTGTGGAACTCGGACTGGGAAGGGTCCAGAATGTTGTACTCCTCGAGGTAGCGGGTCAGTTGTTTGTTGACGGTCTTCTCGATGACCTTTGCCGGGAACGGGAGCAGGGAGATGGTCTAGAAGTACTTGAGGTCCTTGCGGTCCGCCTTGGCGTTCTTGAGTAAGGCGTTGATCTCGGCGTGCTTCCAGCTCTCCGGGAAGGTTGCTGCCTCGAAGGAGGTGTTGATGACTTTCCGGAGATGGGGTGCGATGATTTGCTGGCTTTGTTGAAGATGTGGTGTGGGCATGGATCTGACAGAGATCCGGAGTGGATGGTGTTCATGATTTTGATGGTGTCATCGTCGTTGATATTGGTCCAGTAGAGCAGGCGGTTGGTGCGGATGGTGGTCTTTGGGGTCGGAGGTCTCAGTGGTTGTCGGGGTGGTCGTGGCATTGAAACTGTCGTGGATGTCTGTGATCTTGCGGTGGAAGAAGGTGGCCAGCTAGTCACACAGGTCTTGTGAGGGTGGGACGTCGTTGGTGTTGGAGCTGGGGTTGGAGAGTTCCTTCACGATGTTGAAGAGCTCTTTGCTGTTGTGTGCGTTGTTGTCTAGGCAGTCTTTGAAGGAGGCCCTTTTGGCTGATCTGATGAGGTGATGCTGTCTGCGAGTGGCATTCTTGTGAACGACAAGGCTGTCCGGTGTTCGTTCACGGAGCCAGATGTTCTCCAGCTTTCGGCAGGTTTGCTTGGAGGCCTGGAGGTCTTCAGTGAACCAGCTGGCTTTCTTGTTGGTATGATTGTTGGTGGGTTTCTTGATCAGACGTGGGTGTTGGCGCAGTCGTTGATCCACTGTTTGAGGTTGCCGGCGGCGGTGTCTGGGTTGGTATGGTCGGTCGGTGGGCTCTGGGCGAGGGTGGTGGTTAGCTGGTCTTCGGTGACTTTGCTCCAGCAGCGGTGAGGCATCTGTTGGGTGTGGTGGTGCGTGGTGGGTTTCTTGAAGGTGAAGTGAATGCAGCGGTGGTCGGTCCAGTGGAGTTCAGTGGTATAGTTGATGGAGACATGGGGGCTTGCGGAGAAGATGGGGTCAAGCATGTGACCGGCGTAGTGGGTGGGTGTTGTGATGAGTTGTCTGAGTCCGAGGTTGGCTAAGTTGTCGATCAGGGTGGTGGAGTTGGTGTCGTCATTGTTCTCAAGGTGGAATTTCAGGTCCCCGAGGAGGATGTAGTCCATGGAGGCGAGGGCGTGTGTGCTGATGAAGTCGGCGATGGAGTCGCTGAACTGTGGTCGGGGTCTGGGCGGTCTGTAGAAGAGAGTTCCTATGAGGGTGGTGTTGGGGTCAGTGTGGATCTGGAAGTGCAGGTGTTCGGCGGTGCTGAGGGTGTCGTCGGTGTTGGTTGAGACTCTGAGAGTGTTCCTGTGGATGATGGCGATTCCTCCTTCTGCTCTGTTGGTGCGGTCCTTGCATGTGATCTTGTAGCCTTCCGGGACGGCTATGGCTATGTTGAGTGCCGAGGCGGGGTTCAGCCAGGTCTCCATCAGGAAGGCGACGTCTGGGGAGGTTGAGTCGAGTAGGTCCCAGAGATCAACGGAATGTTATCTGGTGGAGCGGGTGTTGAGAAGGATGCATCTGAGGTGGTTGGGTTCTTTCCTGGTCGGCAGCATGGGGGGTGGATGCTTGTGAAGCTGCAGTTCCGGCAGGTGAAAGCTCAGTGGGTGCGCTTCGGGGCGGCCAGGAAGCAGGCGTGGGATCGTCCGGTGTTGAGTGCGTGGAGGGTTCTGGCATCGTATCGGTGTCGGGCGTCGTGGCATTCGTGGTGTCCAGGGGTCCTGGTGCTGGGAGCGGTCCAGGCACGGACGGGCACAGATGGGCTTGCCTTAGGCGCGCCCGCTGAGCACGGCTGCTGCGCGGTCGCGTAGCGGCTTCCATATGAGGGGATGTGGGAGGGAGGAGCAGCTGGAAGGCGGGAGCGGGTGGCGAATGGGATTGCAGGTGGGTGGGGCCACAGGGACACAGTGGCGGGAAAAATGGGTGGGGGCCGCGGGAGAACCTGGCACAGGAAGGAAAAACAAGTTTAGGCAAGAAAACAAGTACAGGCACAGAGGAATTAAAACAGGTCTGGGCAAGAAAGCAAGTTAGGCACAGGGGAATAAAAACAAGTCTGGGCAAGAAATCAAGTACAGGCACAGGGAAATAAAAACAAGTCTGGGCAAGAAAGCAAGTACAGGCACAGGTGAATAAAAACAAGTCTGGGCAAGAAAGCAAGAAAGCAAGTACTGGCACAGGGGAATAAAAACAAGTCTGGGCAAGAAAGAAAGTTAGGCACAGGGGAAAAATACAAGATTAGGCAAAAACAATGCAGGCAGAGCCATGCAGCAGCGTGGGGAGCGAACTGCCTGCGAGCAGGGTCATATTATTGATATATTTCAGATTGACACAACATAAAAACGACTTCTGAGAACTTTGGTGAATTTACAATTTATTTCAGTGCAATTCGATTGTTTAGCAAGAGTTTCAATACAAGTGTGGGATCTTTTATCTTCTTACCTGGACATACTACCCAAGGGTGGATGGCCATGGTATTACAGGTTCAATTCAATGAGTCAGTGGCTGATTTACTTTTTTGATGCTCTTTTCAATTTCTCTTCCTTTCTGAATAAGATGTTATTCACTAATTTCAAATGGTCATAATATTTTCTCCAACATTTTTATTATGTGATGATGTTTAGGCTCATTACCTTTCCTGCCAACAAACTCTTTGGTTAAGGGCTATGGCATGCTATACTAAATATGTTAGCGGATCACTGACAGAATATCGACAGTCAAAATATCGACTTGCCAAAATATCGAGGTAAAAATATAGAATGTCAGAATATCGACTTCCTATCTACAAACAGGTACGTACAAAAATATTGACTACAAAATATCGATAGGGAAAAATATAGACAGTCAAAATATAGAATTTTTTAAATATCTTAAAAGTAATTTTAAAGTAATATAATAATAAATATAATTAATTTAAACATACTTAAAATACTTAAATAAACATAAAATTAATAAATAACTAATGTAACTTTTAAAAAAAAATTAAAACATATATATATATATATATATACATATTATTAACAAAACATATACAATATTTTTTCTGTAGGATAGCGAGAGGGTTAAATTTACTATTCACACTCCAGAGAGTGCAACAGTAGGGAAAGCGTTGGATAGCGTAGGGATAAAAATTACTATTCCCACTCGAGAGAACGCAACAGTAGGGAAAGCGTTGGATAACGTAAGGTTAAAAATTACTATTCCCACTCCAGTGAACGCAACAGTAGGCCAAGCGATGGATAGCATAAGGGTAAAAATTACTATTCCCACTCCAGTGAGTGCAACAGTAGGGAAAGCGTTGTATAGCTTAGGGGTAAAAATTACTATTCCAACTCCAGAGAGTGCAACAGTAGGGCAAGCGTTGGATAGTGAGAGGGTATAAACTACTATTATCACTCCAGAGAGAGCAACAGTAGGGAAAGAATTGAATAGCGTAGGGGTAAAAATTACTATTCCCACTCCAGAGAATGCAACAGTAGGGAAAGCATTGGATAGCGTAGGAGTAAAACTTACTATTACCACTCCAGTGAGTGCAACAGTAGGGAAAGCGTTGGATAGCGTAGGGATAAAAATTACTATCTACTCCAGAGAGTGCAACAGTAGGGAAAGCGTTGGATAGCGTAGGAGTAAAAATTACTATTCCCACTCCAGTGAGTGCAACAGTAGGGAAAGTGTTGGATAGCGTAGGGGTAAAAATTACTATTCTAACTCCAGAGAGTGCATCAGTAGGGAAAGCGTTGAATAGCGTAGGGGTAAAAATTACTATTCCCACTCCAGTGAGTGCAACAGTAGGGAAAGTGTTGGATAGCGTAGGAGTAAAAATTACTATTGCCACTCCAGTGAGTGCAACAGTAGGGATAGCGTTGGATAGCGTAGGGATAAAAATTACTATTCCGAATCCAGAGAGTGCAACAGTAGGGAAAGCGTTGGATAGCGTAGAGATAAAAATTACTATTCCCACTCCAGTGAGTGCAACAGTAGGGAAAGCGTTGGAAAGCGTAGGGGTAAAAATTACTATTCCCACTCCAGTGAGTGCAATAGTAGGGAAAGTAAATACTTCATATATAAATATAAATAACATAAATATTAATACCAATTACAAAATAATTACAATATTTTACAATTTTATAAAATATATTAATTAATCAAATAAAATTACAAATAAAAATTAACTATTAATAAAAATTACCTACTAATACTAATCATTTACCAATTACCAATAAATTAAATTACAATATAAAAATAAATAAAAATTAGACACAAAACAATATTTAAAAAATATAATGACTTACAATTAAATTACTTCCCAAGCTATTCCCATATAAACACACAACCCACTACAGAAAATAATGTAATAAAAGTTACATATTTATCAATTAATCAATTACAATAAATTCAAAATTATATTTTAATTAATTACCAATTAATAATTAATTAAAAATTAATTCTAAATAAATAACAATAAATAAAATACCATATTAAATTAATTATAATTAAATTACTTCCCACCCTATTCCCCTATAAACCCACAACCCGCTACAGAATTATATTACACAAAAATATAAAATATTATTAACTTACCTTAAATTCAATATTTTTGTTGTCTATATTATGTCTAGTCGATATTATGTCCATTCTATATTTTGATTCGATACGTCCATTCTATTCGATATTAAAATGTTCTAGTCGATTTTTTGGTAGTCTATATTATGTCTAGTCTATATTATGTCCATTCTACATGTTTTTACTTGATATTATGTCTAGTCGATAATAAAAACTCGATATTTTGACTCTATACCATGTTAGCATATACATGTATTTAAAATATATGTTGGAAAGTGAAAGCATGTGAACAACAAAGGAAACATGAAAAAGATCTAAAACGTACGTACAGCATCCTTTGTAAAAGGGGTAAGAGATAATCTGCACACAAATGTATTCTTTCTTTTCAAAATGCAAAGGGTTGGTTATTCCAAATTGGTTATTCCAAATTAGAAAGTCATTTGCAGTGATGAATACATCTTTTGCTAAAAATAGCTCCTTTTCAGCCTGTCAGGCATTCAAAAAATATTAGTCAAACTGAAATGTTTTATTAATATATGATTGTATATTACATCAGTGCTCAGTAATGAGTAGTTACCACATCCAAGATGCTGAGAATTTGAAAAGCAAGGCAAAAAGGACCAGAGAGTACATGAAAGCATATCAATGAGTGAGTTTGTTGCCATTCAAAACCTTCTTCTGACCTTTCCTTCTATAGAAATGGCCACAGATTTACAAAAAGCAACAGAAGCACACCACTCTGTTCCTAGGGTGGGAATGGGATCTGATTGGTCCAAAATGTATTGGTATGTAAGGAGCAGGGCTTCTTCACAGAAAACACATTTTTTGAGTGGAGAACAAAAGAGAAGGATAGTGATTTGCAAACCTGCCTACATTTTGCTAATATGGAGTTATATAGTGTGTCCAGAATTGCACTGATGAAGTAGCACACCAAGAAAGCTCCAACATGTGCAACAATCGAGAAGAAACACTGGAAATGTTTGTAGATTTCTGACAATGGCTCATTTCCTCTCCTTCCTAGTAGTCCTTGTCTGGCCTTAAAGGCATCACTGTTTTTTCGATACAGGTTCAGAGGGGTCACGAATATTGAAATGACAAAAGTAAAGCAGACTGCCACATGCAGTGCCTAATTTGGATATGTCTGATGGTTGTGGAGCTTCAACACTCTACTAGAAATGGGCCTTACAGTAATCTTTGGAAGAACTAGCAGGGGAAGCTGTTAGTTACAGCCCATTGCTAATGAGCAGCACTCCAGTACTATGGCAGTAATCCTCTCTCCTGAGCGCAAAGCATCACTAGCAGTTGCCACAGTGAGGAAGGAAGGGGACACACAAATACTTTACCAGATCAGCTTAATTTAATCTAGCAACCAATGGGGCAATTATAGATGTCACAACTAGATTCCTTCACATCCAAGTACATTGCAAAAGTTACCTCATATTTATAGCATCAAAATTATAGTATTTTGTTTAATAGGGTGAGAAATACAAAGTTTTATAAGTAGAAGATTAAAGAGTTCCAAAGTATTTTCCTATCTAGTCATCTGTATTAAATTTGCTCCCCCATAACTCAGAACCAAAAACCACCCACGTATGAACTAAAAGTGTGCCTCAAAGTGCTGTGCTAATCATGTTTTGTAAAATGTTTAGTGTAAAGACTGTATAATAAATGAATAATGATTGTAAAAATGCATAAAAGAAGTCAAGTATCCATGTACTTAATTGTATGTTTCTTTTTAATAGAACTTTGTCCTGATGAAGGTGTTATAAATGATACCGAAACGCTGCGTCGACAATTTGTATTGTATTGTTCCCCATGTGTATTGATCACTTGTATTTTATTGTTCTTCATGTGAATTGTCACATTTTTAAATCCATTATATGGCACTGCTTCCTATGCGCGGAATATTATTTTGTATGCAATAAATTGTACAATTTTCTTAAACATTGTTTTATATATTATTTTAGTTTTTATGTTTTACCATTTAACCTTTGGATATGGAGATGTGGTACTAATGGGTTCTAGAGTTATTGGCGGATACAGAGTGTTTTTCCACATTTGGTAATATAGGGACATGCCTTGTTGATTATCTATTGCTCCTTGTCCCGAATTGAACCTGTAAGGAGACCTCCTTGTTTTTTTGGCATATGTGAAATTAACTGGTACACAATTTATAAAAAAACTAAAAAATTGTTGATGTAGATGGCCAAAGCAATGTAATGCTAGGATGATCTTTATTCTCAGTGCGTTTCATTATGTGACACCTGCTGTCATCTAGCTTTTATTCTCGAACATAGTGGATCTGTCATTTATTTCCAAATGGGGAAGTCCAAAGTGCATGAAAAAGTAAAAAATAGGGGCCAATAAGGAGGATGATATTTTCTTATTGATATATTTCAGATTGAAAACATTAAAACGACTTCTAAGAACCTTAGTGAATTTACAATTTATTTGAGCGCAATTCAATTGTTCAGCAAGAGTTTCAATATAAATGTGAGATCTTTCATCTTCTGACCATGACATTCTACCCAAGGGTGGATGGTCATGGTATTACATGTTCAATTCAATGAGTCAGTGGCTGATTTACTTTTTTGATGCTCTTTTCAATTATTCTTCCTTTCTGAATTACATGTTATTCACTAATAGGGGAGGCGTGGCTAGCCAGCCACAATGGCGGTTGGCTGCTGCTAGAGCTCCGGGTCCGCCTGGGGGCAAATCCTGGAATACAGCGGCTGCGGGAACCCTGCCTACAGCGGAAGGTGGCAGAACGACACCGGAACCCTGCGGCGACACTGAGACCCATCAGCGTGCAGAAGCAGGCCCGCACTGTGCGACAGAAGAGGCTCGGGCCTACCTAAACTGAGACCTGCGTGAAGAAGCCGGGACCTGTAGTTGGAGTAAGCCCGAGGCGACTGGGGTGAGCGAGACAGGAAGTGCTCGGTCCGGGGCCCCGGAGCTCTCAGAACGGAGTGCGGCTGGACCGGAGACCGGCTGGGCGGTGCCTCCTTGTGACACCGCAAGATCTCGAGGGAAGAGACACCCAGACCCCCCGGGTGGCGGTGAGTGCCAACCCCAAATCTTGGAGCCTGCTGAGGCCTGCCGCGGGACTGGGCTGGCCAGTGTCTGCGGAGGCCCGCTAGTGGAGGGGAGCTGGAACATTGCCCGCTGAGTCGCGGGGGCAGGCGGCCGAAGAGAGGAACTCACGGAGCACTCAGGCAACCGAATGGGACAGACCCGGTAGTGTGACGCTAGAGAGAGGGCGGCGTGAGGGAAACGACTGCTTTTGGGGAATCCCCGCCACATAAAGTTACGGCACGGACCCCCATCGGAAAGATGGAGCAATTGGGCCGCTGAGACTCTGGCTGCCCGAGAAGGTGGAGACTAACGGTGAGGGGAAACAAAGGGAGCTGCCTCACTTTCTTTTTGGTTGCGCCCTGTGGGCCCGAGGGAGGCGACCTGTGGCGCGAAGTCTGCTGAGAGTACAGGACTGTGGGTCTGAGTGACACCGTGGGAGGGGAGTGGGAGTTTGCTGGCGCCCGACTGGACTCTGGAGGTCCCAGTACCTTGCAACCCCCGCCTTTGTGGATATCGGCCCTAGGGCCTCTGATGGTGTGGAGCCAGAGGGAGGGGCTAATTGACCGGGAGGAGTGGACACTCATGGAGAAACTGGTGAGGTCTAAAGAGATCGCAGACATACGTCGTTGGAGCGGTTATAGGCCCCTTGTGCCCTCTCCCCCCCTTTTCCGCTGCGGTCTGCTGGGGATCTCCTCCGGGGAAAGCGCTCTCTTCATACGACCCCTATCTTACAAAGTACGGCTTTGGCGCACTTAAGGGACATCATGGTGCGAAAGGGGGCGAAGGTGGCGGAGGGGCTAGGAGGTCAGGAGACCACGCACAACACGGGGAGCACCGACGATGGGAGGATTCCACCGAGTACTTCTGGGTAGGATCACACCGGCGATCAGCAGGAGAACAAACTGGACTTAATCCTGAAAGAAATTAGGGACTCCAGGTCGGCAATGGAACAACAGCTGGGGGCTCTGACCATGAATCTATCGCTGTTAAAAGCAGACCATGGCAAATTGGCGGACAAGGTAAAAGACCAGAGACTTGCTCTTTCCGAACTCACGGCGACGGTGGCGGACCATTCCACCTCTATCCAGCGGCTGCAGCAGCAGGTCACCTCTCTAATGGATCGAGTGGAGGATCTGGAAGGCCGAAATCGCTGCAATAATGTCCGCGTCATAGGCCTTTCTGAACGCTGTGAGGGGGCCCGGGCGGAGGATTTCATGGAGCAGTGGTTTCAAGACAATGTCACTATGGAGGGTCTATCACCACACTTCTGTGTAGAACGGGCGCACAGAATCCCAACTGGTAGGCCCAGACCGGGCCGCCCTCCCCGCCCTTTGATAGACGAATATTTAACTACCGAGATAGGGATATTCTGCTGCAGAAGGCTCGTGAGAGGTCCCTTATCCAGTATGAAAACCGAAGGGTGTCCCTCTACCCGGACTATACCAGCACGATCCAGAAACAGCGCTCCTCGTATGTAGAGGTTAAAAAGAAGCTACAAAGGGCCAAACTAAAATATGTGTTGCTTTTCCCTTCCCGACTAAAGATCATCCACGGCAAGAAGACACATTTCTTAGAAAGCCCATCCGATGTCGAGGAATGGTTGGAGGTGATGGGCATCGACGGGAGTCAAGCCACTACTCAGGATACAGCTACCGGTGGCCCGGGGAGAAACTCAGGTAGAGAGAGAAAGGACTCCCCAGGTGCGAGGATGAGAACAGGGAAACTTGGTCCGTCACAGGAACAACAGAACGAGGATCAGTCGGGAACCATGGCGATGGAGGGTGCGTTCAGAGAGGATCCGGGGAAGATAACGACGGACTCGGACAACAGCACGGTCCACTCTGACTCGGACAACAGTGTGATCCTGTTCCCTACTGCCACACCTCAAGCGGCAGATGATATGCTGGACAACTAAAGGGATACACGGCTCCGTTTGGAATAGACTGGTTACCTGCAACGCCTAATATCCTTTA
Organism: Lissotriton vulgaris; assembly: GCF_964263255.1. Taxonomy (NCBI): domain Eukaryota; kingdom Metazoa; phylum Chordata; class Amphibia; order Caudata; family Salamandridae; genus Lissotriton; species Lissotriton vulgaris. The sequence continues at coordinate 569,816,967 of NC_141694.1, read as the reverse complement.
TTTTGTGCTCATTGCTTGCTGATTTTGTTGTCTTATAGTACAAAAAGATATCCATGGGTTTGGTAATATGCATGAACGCTGTTTATAATGTGCATACCCGCTGCTTCCTTGCCTTGTGGGATGGAATGTGTAGGGCGGGACTCCTGGTTGGGTAATGACCCAAATGGGTCTATTGGTTCACATGGTAAGGGTGTCTGCAGTACTTGATGATGTGTACAATTATATTTAACATGTTGCCCCCAGGACGGCATGCCGTTGAGCCAGCGGTACCCGGTGCGACTACACAGATGAATATGGCAGTGCTTAGCCACCCGCCCACGGGCGAACGCACTGGTGCTTGGACTTATTTGTTTATTGTTCTTATGTTTGGCCCGGCAGAGTTGTATTGCTGCGCCTTGTTTGTCCAGTTCTGGGAGGGAAGTTTTGAATATGTAGTCTCCTGGTCGCTATTTACATGGGCTTGCGCGGTGGGTCCATTGACACTCCAATGCTTGGCAATAGATGATTATGGGTTTATGGCTAATGCTGTAGGATCTTATCGATTCACTACCTGCAATGTGCGGGGGCTTGGGGAGATCCAGAAAAGACACCGGATCCACTCCTTCCTGCTTAGACATCATACACAAGTTGCTTTCCCTCCATGAATCCCACCTTACAGTATCAGAAGCCCAGAAACTGCAAAAGAAGTGGAGAGGTACTATTTACTCTACGACTTACTCGGCCTTCTCCAGGGGTGCGACTATCTGGGTTAGACATGGGACGTTATTTGAGGAGATAGAGAGGAAAGTAGATGAGCAGGGTAGGTTTATTCTAGTGAAAGGAACCTTAGATGGTGAATTGATTGTCCTCTGCAGTATATATGCCCCGAATTTTGATCAAGACAGATTTTTACACACAGTTGGTCTGGCACTCTCGGATTGGGTGAATATCCCCTGGGTATTGGGCGGAGACTAGAACATGGTCCTGAGTCTGGACCTAGATAGATCACACCCTCCCCTCCAAATGACTGGAGCCTTGCGGCTGTCTGAGGTATTCCTAACTTGGGCGGAGGGCTGGGGCCTGATGGATGCATGGCGTGCCTTGAACCCAGACCATAAGGAATACTCATTTTTCCCCGTACACAGCCTCCATACTCGGATAAACCGATTTCTATGTTCACGGTCATTGATTTCTAAGATCGGGAGCCCAGAGTACCTAGCCAAAACTTTCTCTGATCATAGACCCCTGCCGCTCAACATTCTCTGGGGAAAGGTGCCGACCCCTGTACCTACCTGGAGACTCAACCCGCTCCTTCTGGAAGATGGCCCCTTTCGCGCGACGCTATCTGACACACTGACCAATTACTTCAGAGAAAATTGGGACTCTGCCTCTTCCAATTTAGTAGTATGAGACGCTATAAAGTTTGTGGTATGGGGAGCTGCCATAGGCCAGTTGGTAGGAGCCAGACAGGAAATTCACAGAAAACTCTGCGAGGTGGAGGATCGCTTAAAGATACTGGAAAGGGAAGTGAGCGTAGATCCTGGGAAGAAGGGGGAGCTGCAGTTGGGGAATATTGATCATGCAGACGTACTGGAGATGCTGAGGAACATTGATTATAAAGAATATTTACGCCGTCAGCGCGCTGATGCTGATAGATCAGGTACACTATTGGCCCACCTGATACGGGACCGACCGGACCCCCGCTGTGATAACACAGATACGTGACATGTCGGGCGGTTTACCTGGAGGACCCAGTGCGAGTGTCCGTGCTCCTTCATGGTCTCCGATTTCCGACCCTACCGGAGGATATACAGAGGGAATTGGACGGGCCCATCACGCAACATTAAATACGTGTTGCCATTAAGTCCCTTAACCACAATAAGATGCCGGGTATAGACGGACTCCCGGTGGAGTTCTATGTGTCATACCTAGACACCCTAGTGCCTGTCCTGGATAAGGTGTTCAGGACAGGATTTGAGGAAGGACAGCTACCAGCATCGACGATGCAAGCTTTGGTTACATCAATACCTAAGCCGGGCAGGGATGCCTTGGACATGGCAAACTATAGACCACTATCAATGCTCTCCACGGAGTATAAGATCCTTAGTAAGGCCATAGCCCTGCGTTTACAACCCCACCTCCCTGCCATGGTGCACCGGTATCAATGCGTGTTCCTCCCGGGGTGGAGTACGTCCCTGAACACTCGGAGACTGCATGCCCTTATGACGAGCACGGCACAGGAATATTCCCGGGCAGGCTGTATAGCATTGGATCTAAAACAGGCGTTCGACTCCCTGTCATGGATGTTTATGTTTGAAGCCCTGAGGCGGTTTGGCCTCCCTGACTCCCTTCTGAGGTGGATTAGACTGTTGTACACAGAACCTTCGGCCAGGGCGCGTACGGGCAGGTACGTGTTAAATAGTTACTCGGTGTACAGGGGCACCCGACAGGGCTGTCCCCTATCCCCGCTTTTATTTGTTTTAGCACTGGAACCCCTGGCTACAGCACTTCGGGCCCATGAGGACCAGATGGGTATCCCGATCAGGGGAACGCATAATTTGATATCCATCTACGTGGATGACATCTTGTTGTACTTCAAGGACCTAGAAGCAGATCACACTGCTCTCTATCAATTTTTTTGACCCTTCGAGGAAGTATCGGGCTTGGCCATCAACCCAGAAAAATCGCCAGGCTTTTATTTCCGTGAGGCACTACATCCCGCTTCCATCCGCTTTGGGACGCACATTATACCGGTCGCTCAGACCACGTTCAAATATCTAGGGATCCAGTTATATAGATTGCCAGAGGACCAAATTGATGGTAATATTAAACGTGCCATCACCCCGCTACGGAGCAGTGTAGGTTTTTGAATCTCCTTACCCCTGTCCGTTATGGGCCTAGTCGCAATTTCTAAGATGGTTATGCTCGCCCACCTCTTGTATTATTCTATAAACCTGCCCGTGACCATCCCCCAACAAGTGTTTACCACACTCAATACCATTTTAACTACTCTTATTTGGGGTAATGGTCGGAGACGCATTAGCCTTCGCAAGCTCCAGCTGGGGACCGACTCGGGGGGCCTGGGAGTCCCAGATTATCGGGGCTATTAATATGCCAGTCAACTCCAGTGGCTCTCACACTGGGTGGCCAGTATGAATCTCCATGAGATTGACTATACACCTGAGCGATTGGCGCAGGGAGAGCTACACTCCCAGTTACTACCACAAGGGCGGCTTCCTCCGGAGTGTCACCCGCTCCTGCACACGGCCTTATTGTGCTGGAAAAGAGCACTGTCCTATACCTCGTCGGTAAAACCATATGCGGCGAACATTCCCTTACTGGGTATCCTGACGCATCCGGGCAGGCTAACACGAGACACATTGCGCCCCTGGACGGAGACTGGGGTGGTGGAGGTGGATGCCTTTTTTAGTGATGGCACTCTGCTGGAACACGAGTCCTTTTTACAAATTACAGGCGCTCCCCCTGGATTGTATTTGCTGCATGCCACGGTCTAGCTCTACATTCGGAACACCTGGGCACCACAGCAAACCCAACCCGCGCAACATGAATTGGTTCACCTGCTATATTATATGGGGGCTGGGGGACATTTAGTGCGCTGGTTATAAACTGGGGTCAGGGCCCATGCCGCAATACCGCTTGCTACGCTTAGGGAAACTTGGGCTCAGGATGCAGATATAGTACTGACGGATAAGGCATGGCAGATTATTCTGGAGCATCCCAGGCGGGTGTCGTGGAATGTGAAATTTAGATTTATACAAGCAATGGTACTACATAGGGCGTATCTGACCCCCTCAGAGGTTACACAGAATGTTCCCGGACTCCCCCCATTGCTGCCCATGTTGCGGAATGGAGGAGGCTGGATTCCTACACATGCTTTGGTCCTGTACACGTCTACGTGGATATTGAGCGGAGATATGTCAGGTACTGAGAAAAACTACCCACCTGCCTGTACCTGAAGCGATTCTATACTGCCTAGTAGGGTCCCGTAAAAGGTCCAACGTGCTGAAGGCAAAATTGAGATTCTTGGACGTGGCTCTTTTATTAGCGGTCAGGGCTCTGACAATCAGGTGGAAGTCCCCCAGACCACCTGGAACGGCCGTATGCGAGATGGTAAAGTGGGGCAGAGCAGAGGGAACGACTGTTAGAAGGGAGGAGGAGAAAGGTCAACGGAAGTATCCTATAGCACAGGAATGGGAGGTCATGTTGCTGGCCATAGAGGGGATAGACCTTGTATCATCGCAGGGTGGTCGAGGTAATGCCTAGACAGGGAAAGAAGCAGCATGGTTAGGTAACACAGGAGCCTGGAACCCCGTACGGACAACTTGACTTGTTTACACAGCAGTATACGTCTTTACCATAAAAGCTGGGAGACAGTACACAAAGGATTTCTAATGTGACCAGGAGACGGGAGGGGTGTGGGTGGGATGTTGAGGGTGGGTGGGAGGGGGAAATGTTTGCCTTTTGTTGTATTACATAGCGAGACTGCAGGAATAATATTGATTCCCCCCACGGTTGGAAATGAAGGACACACTATTGTTAACCGGGGTAGTTGCCAGTCTTTATATTTGGGGAGAAAATGGAAAACCTGACTGATGGATGCTTATATTACTCTGTAAATGTTATACAATGCCTTGATCGGTCTTGAATAAAGAGTTAAAAAAAAAACTTGTTATTCACTAATTTCAAATAGTCATAATATTTTCTCCAACATTTTTATTATGTGATGAAGTTTAGGCTCATTCCGTTTCCTGCCAACAAAGTGTTTGGTTAAGGCCAAGGGCTATGGCATGCCATGGTAATTATGTTAGCATATGCATGTATTTAAAATATATGTTGGAAAGTGAAAGCATGTAAACAACAACGGAAACATGAAAAAGATCTAAAACATACATACAGCATCCTTTATAAAAGGGGTAAGAAATAGTCTGCACACAAATGGATTCTTTCTTTTCAAAATGCAAAGAGTTTGGGGTTCCAAATTAGAAAGTCATTTGCAGTTATGAATACAACTTTTGCTAAAAACAACTCCCTTTCAGCCTGTCAGGCATTCAAAAAATATTGGTCAAACTGAAAAGTGTTATTAATATGTGATTGTATGTTACATCAGTGCTCAGTAATGAGTAGTATACCACATCCAAGATGCTATGAATTTGAAAAGCAATGCAAAGAGGACTTGAGAGTACATGAAAGCATACAAACGAGTGAGTTTGTTGCCATTCAAAACCTTCTTCTTACCTCTCCTTCTATAGAAATGGCCACAGATTTACAAAAAGCAACAGGATCACACCACTCTGTTCCCATGGTGGGAATAGGATCTGATTGGTCCACTATTTATTGGTATGGAAGGAGCAGGGCTTCTTCACAGGAAACACTTTTTTGAGTGGAGATTAAAAGAGAAGGAAAGTGATTTGCAAACCTGCCTACATTTTGCTAATATGGAATTGTACAGTGTGTCCAGAATTGCACTGATGAAGTAGCACACGTAAGATTGCAATCCCAGTTTACAGCAAGAAAGCTGCAACAAGTGCAGCATTCGAGAAGAAACACTAGAAATGTTTGTGGATTTCTGACAAAAGCTCATTTCCTCTCCTTCCTAGTAGTCCTTGTCTGGCCTTAAAGGCATCACTGTTTCTTCGATACAGGTTCAGATTGGTCACGAATATTGAAAGGACAAATGTAAGGCAGACTGCCACATGCAGTGCCTAATTTGGATGTGTCTGATGTTGTGGAGTTTCAACACTCTACTAGAAATGGACCTTACAGGAATCTTTGGAAGAACTATCAGGGGAAGCAGTTAGTTAAAGCCCATTGCCAATGAGCAGCACTTCAGTACTATTGCAGTAATACTATCTCCTGAGCACAAAGCTTCACGAGAGATAGACACAGAGAGGAAGGAAGGGGACTTTACCAGATCGTCTGAACTTAATCTAGCGATCAATGGGGCAATTATAGATGTCACAACCGAGGGGCATATTATCAAGAACCTCGTTAAAATTATCGCAGTTTTAGCGGCAGGAAACTGCAGCCAAAATGGCGATAAAGGGCTTGATAATATGCGTTATGGATGCGTTATAGAATTCCAATAGAAGCCAAGTTTAGATGTCCTGCAGGGAGGGAGGAGCATCTGTAAGGAGTTTTAGGAAGACTTTCTGTGGTACACCACCTACTGCACGGCCGTTGATGCATTTTGCCATAGGCCCGCAAGGTGTATTTACCTAATTGATTACGGGCTTCAGGGTCTTTTCCTGTCTGAACAGAGACAGCACCACCTGGAGGCAGTTGAAGAAAACCACACTGATAAAAAGATAAAAAGAGAGCCATAACTGCCTGTTGGAATATGTCCAGATGATCCTCCAACATGTGATGGTACTGAGGTGGCATGGCTGGGGGGTAGTCTCAAAGGGGAGGGAGCGTCCCCTTCAGACTATTTGCAAAACCCACCTGTCTGACTAGATGGTGTGCCTCTGGGGAGGTGATGGTGAACCCTGCTGCCCACTGGCAATTGGTGGCCCTGAAAGGTCAGACTAGGCGGGTTTGGAGGCTGCTGCAGTGGGGGAGGTTTTCAACTGGCCCGTTCGCTGGCCCCCAGACCCACCACGGTGGGTCTTTGTCCCTGGCCGCACATGGGTTGAACAGCTTGCTCCGGCCTGTGGCTCTGGTCAGAACGTGGCGGGGTACTCCTTCCCTAGCCACGAAAGGGGTGAAAAACAGACTGTGCAGGGTGGGTGGATTGGCCCATGGACTTGACCCTAGCCCGAGAGCCCTTGAAGCATGCTACCACGTTGTGTGCCTTGGCACCAAACAGGCGACGTCCATAAGGGTAGCTTGGAAATCCCTGGAAAAGCCAGTTGACCTCCAGCCCCAGTCCCAGTGCAGCCTGGATCAAAGGAAAGGGGTGTATCCACCCCCTTCCTGGGTCCCACCCATAGGAGGGTACCTAGCAGGATGTCCAGCCCACCAGATTCGAATAAGAGTGGGAGCAGTGCCAATGCAACTCAGATTATCCTGAAGAAACATAAGAAACGAAACTCTGGACCCTTCGACATCGTACTCAACGTAGATTATCCTGAAGAAACATAAGAAACGAAACTCTGGACCCTTCGGCATCCTACTCAACGTAGAAGACTGAAGAATCTCCCTTGTGGTCAAGGAGTGACCACCCTGTGCAAACAGGTACCATCCAGCACCTCGACCCTTGCTTTGTTGCAGTTCCCGCCGGAACTCGAGCGACAGAGATCGACGAGATCAAACTTGCCTGCCTTCCTCCAGCCCGATCCACAGTCCCTGCAGAGCTTAGACCCATGGAGGCGACCAGAAGCGTGGGGCATGCCATCTTGAAAAGGCCATGAGACGCTGACCGTGCAGCCCACCAGTGACCCTCGAAGCTGTACACCAGGGTTTGAGAAGCCCCAACCCTGAGCTACACTTGCACCAAAGCTACCCCCTCCACATTCGACGAGTGCTGCGTGGGGCCCTTCTGCTTGTGTTGGCTCGACGCGTTGGCCCGGTCACTTGCCAGCTGGCTTGTGGCCCCTGTGCCGATGAAAACTTGAAACCAACTTGCTTTTCTGGTTGCTCCAGATCTGCACCAGCTCCTGTTAAAAGGAGCCCCCACTCTGACCCTCCTGGTCTGAGTGAGAAGCAATCTCCCGGTTCCGCGTGGATTGCTTTTGCCAAGTACTGTTTGCTGCAATCTTGAAGCCGACGATGCTGACGGCGAGAGCCTGCGTGGGACAGATCGTGACCTGCTCCTGGACGTCGCAGATGCCCCAGAGCCCACGTGACAGCGGAGAGAAGCCTCTCGACAACCATCTGATTGCGCCCGACATTGCCTGGTTCCATCCTGGTTCCACCCTGGTCACTGCTGAGTGACCCAGACTCTGTCCCCTCTGCTTTCAGATTCATCTCGACTTCAATCCACCCTTGGATCACACCGGACACTTCTGCTTCCCATCGCCTGCAGCATCTTCAGCTCCAAGCACCAAGAGCCTGCGTGTCAAAACCCGACGCCACTTCGACCCTGTGCACCCACTTCCTGTGGGTGAGGTCACATTGCAACGCTGGTGTGCACACCTCTAGGGTCCGTGTCTTAAGTTTTGTTCCTCTAGGTTCAGCGGAAGTATCTTTAAACTAACTTTGTGTAACTTTTACGCACCATTGACATTGCATTGGTGCAAGCCGCACTTTACGTGCTGCACCCGAGTCCTGCGGGCTTCTCCCGACTTCAGCATTGCTAGTCCTGACTGCTCCCAGCGATTCTCTAGGCCCTAGGCCTAACCACTGTTCGATTGGTATCTCTTATACCACTTTTTTAATATATAGTTTGAGTGGCAACCCGCCCTCATCCACAATTGTGCAACTTTATATGTTATACTGTGCTTTTGATTTAACGCTTGTGCCCCCTTGCTCATAAAGAGTACTGGGGATTAATTTAGAAATAAACACATATATTTTTATAATATATACTTGTGTGGTGTCCTTTCATTTGGTATTACAGGATTGTATGTGGTAAAACAGCTCGCTTAACACGACCTCTTAAGTTAAGCCTTTAAGGCTGCTAAGTCCATGCTACCCCTAGGATAGCTTGTCTAACAAGGTTGACTTACAACCAGATACCATAAGCGATTGTTTGGACTGATACAAGGTGGTTCCAGAATTGGAAACACCACATATCAGGCCAACTTCTCACATTGGTGCGCAGCGGTGCGGATTTGAGCTTGCTGTTTGTTTTACCATTGCAATCTTTATATCAAATTGAAAGATCACATCAAGTACCTTAGGTACATATAATTCAAAAGCTTAGCATATTAAGTTCTACTGAACTTAGAAGTTGTAGATTAAAGGGATTAGCACACCCTGACTACAACTCACTAGCAAGGTACAGTAGGAAAACACTTAGTGTAGGTAAGTACACCACTTACACCTCACTAGTAGTCATGTCTGATACAGGTGGAGCCTCAGGCTCTGCTCCTGTAACAGTTGACCCTACCAAGGCAACTTCCAGATATGACAACCTTAGCCACAAAGACTTGGGTGCCTTGTGCACAGCAAGGGGGCTAAAGAAGGGCAGAGGCCCTACCATTCCTTCCCTGATAGCTATCCTGGAAAAGGATGACTTAGATAAGGTGAGTCAGGCTCCCTTAGATTCAGGAGAGGGGGTGAACTCCCCTGAGAATGAGAATCTTCCAGAAGAAGAAGAGGAGGAGGAAGAGGAAGAAGAAGGCTCAGAGATAGAGGAGCCTGAGAATCATGATCAGAGGGTGACCCAGGTACAGATTGGCAGGCTTAACCAGACCAATCTGGACCTACATGGGAGTGGAGAGGGCCAGCACCTCCCCAGATCCCATAACTTAATTCTCCCAGGCAATAGAAGGAGGAAATCTTCATCAGGAGACTCTCATGTTTCTAGTGTATCAAGAGAATCTCAAAGGGGAATGACTTCCCCCCAGAGGAAAGAGCATAGGGCCAGGATGAGGGCTGTCCAACTCCAAATAGAGAGAGAAGAGATAGCCTTGGCTCAAGCTAAACTTGCTTTAGCAAGAGAAAGAAAGTTGTGTGGCAGCAAAATTCCTAAAGATAAAGACAGGAGCTATGATAATAGAAACCTGACAAAAATTGTGCCCCCCAACAAGGAAGGGGATGACATCCACAAATGGATGACTGCTCTTGAGAGAGCCTGCATGGTACAGCAGGTTCCTGAGGATCAGTGGGCAGCAATTTTATGGTACTCCTTTTCTGAGAAAGGGAGGGATAGGCTCCTCACAGTTAGACCTGAGGATGCCAAAAGCTACTCTGTCTTGTAGAGTGCTCTTATTGAAGGGTTTGGCCTAACCACTGAGCAATACAGGTTGTTGTTCAGAGACACCCAAAAAGCACAGGCTCAGGACTGGACTGATTTTGTTGATTGTGCCACTAAGGCTTTGGAGGGTTGGCTGCCGGGAAGTAAAGTCCCAAACTATACAGGATTGTACAATCTTATAATGAGAGAGCAGATCCTTAATAAGTGTCAGAACCAGCTGTTGCATCAATACCTTATTGACTCTGATCTGACCTCTCCCCAAGAATTGGGAAAGAAGGCGGACAAATGGGTCAGAACAAGGATTAAGAAGAAACTCCAGAACCATGGTGACCAGAAGAAAACAGACCAGAAGGGTGGGAATCAGAAAGATAGAGAAAAGGACCAGAAGTCTTCAGGTCCCCAAACTAGTAATAAGGAGGGTGGTTCCCAAAATGACAAAAAGAAAAAGAAGAATGATGGCCCAAAGAAACCTTGGTGTAATACCTGCAAATCAGTTTCACACTGGGGCAGTGAATGCACTAAGAAAAATCCAGTTCCTGTCACTGCAGCTCCTAAAGCAACTGCACCCTCTAGTACAGTCAGCAGTGGTAGTGCACAACCTAAGGGGTTAGTGGGGTTAACCTTGGGTACTGAGGTGGAATCTGGCCTAGTCAGAATCCCCACACAGGCAGGTATCCTATATGATGTGGACTTATCTTTGACCACTGCAGTGAGTCCCAGTAACCTGGGCAAATATAGGCAGACTCCCTTAATCAATGAGAAACTGGCTCAAGCCTACAGGGACACTTGTGCCAGTGTCACTATGGTGACACCTGACTTTGTGGACCCTGGTCAAATTGTACTAGGTGAAAGTTACCTAGTGACCAATGCAAGCAACTCCACTACTTCACATTGTGTGGCTGTTGTGAACTTCTCCTGGAGAGGGGTAAATGGCCTACAGAAAGTTGTTGTGAGTGCAGACCTCCCAGTAGACTGTCTGTTAGGCAATGATCTTGAAAGCTCATTTTGGTCAGAAGTGGAGTACAGGACTCATGCAGAAATGCTAGGGATTTCAGCTCATGTCCTTGCAGTGACAAGGTCTCAGGCTAAGAAGTGCCTTCCTGAACCAGTGGTGGATCTTGAAACATTAGACCAACCACAACCCAAGAGAAGGAGCAAGAGGGTTAAGGCTGTGCCTTCCCACTTGCCCCAGGTTGAGGATCAAGTTTCACAGGAAACTGATTCTGCAGTCCAAGAGGAGACTGTCTCCGAGGAGCTTGAACCTGATCAGGTTGAGTTTCTGGGGACAGGGGGGCCCTCAAGGGCAGACCTGGGGCAGGCCCAATTAGATTGCCCTTCATTTGAACCCCTCAGACAGCAAGCTGCTGCTGAAGCTGCAGGGAATGCTCAAGGTGCCCATAACGTTTATTGGGATAATGGACTCCTTTACTCAGAGGCTAGAGACCCCAAGCCTGATCCCACCAGGAGGTTGGTTATACCTTTGAAGTTTAGGGGTTTCCTTCTCACCTTGGCCCATGATATTCCCCTTGCAGGACACTTAGGCCAGAATAAGACTTGGGACAGGCTTGTTCCACACTTTCACTGGCCTCACATGTCAGAAAATGTCAAGGAGTTTTGTCGCTCCTGTGTCACTTGCCAAGCCAGTGGTAAGTCAGGTGGCACAACAAAGGCCCCCCTGATACCACTACCTGTGGTGGGGGTACCCTTTGAAAGAGTTGGAATAGATTTTGTGGGTCCCATGGATCCTCAAACAGCATCTGGGCACAGATTTATACTGGTGGTAGTGGATCATGCCACCAGGTACCCAGAGGCAATTCCCCTGAGGACCACCACAGCACCTGTGGTGGCAAAAGCCCTCATTGCAGTTTCCTCAAGAGTGGGCTTTCCAAAGGAGGTTCTTTCAGACAGAGGTACCAACTTTATGTCTGGATACTTAAAAGCAATGTGGAAAGAGTGTGGAGTAAACTACAAGTTTACCACACCCTATCATCCTCAGTGCAATGGGCTTGTGGAGAGATTCAACAAGACCCTCAAGGGAATGATAAAAGGACTACCAGAGAAGCTTAGGCAGAAATGGGACACCCTTTTACCCTGCTTGCTCTTTGCTTACAGAGAGGTCCCACAGAAGGGGGTTGGCTACAGCCCTTTTGAACTTTTGTTTGGCCCCCCTGTGAGGGGTCAACTGTGTTTGGTGAAGGAAGGATGGGAGTTACCTCTCAAAAAGCCTAAGCTAGATGTTGTGGACTATGTACTTGGTCTCCGCTCCAAGATGGCTGAATACATGGAGAGAGCATCCAAAAACCTGGAGGCCAGCCAAGAATTACAGGAAGCTTTGCATGACCAAAAGGCTGTTCTGGTTGAGTACCAGACAGGGCAGAAGGTGTGGGTGTTGGACCCAGTGGGCCCAGCAGCACTCCAGGACAAATGGACTGGACCCTACCCTATCATTGAGAAAAAGGGAGAAGTCACCTATGTGGTTGACTTTGGCACCCCTAGGAGCCCCCACAGGGTGCTCCATGTAAACCGTTTGAAAGCATTTGTTGACAGGGAGGACATGAGTCTCCTCATGGCCACAGATGGGGATCAGGAGGAAGAGAGTGACCCTTTCCCAGACCTGCTTTCCCAGAACCCTGATGATGGTTCAGTTGATGGAGTAGCCTTGGCAGGCAGCCTCACTGAGCAGCAACAGGTGGACTGCAGACAGGTGTTGCAGGCCCACAGACATATGTTTTCACTCACACCCAGTCAAACTAACTGGTGCACCTATGAGGTGGACACTGGTGACAGTCTGCCTGTGAAGAATAAGGTCTACAGGCAACCTGACCATGTCAGGGATTGTATAAAGGCTGTGGTGCAAAAGATGTTGGAGCTTGGGGTGATTGAGCCATCAGAGAGCCCATGGGCTAGCTCAGCAGTCCTTGTGCCAAAACCTCATACCAAAGATGGAAAGAGAGAAATGAGGTTTTGTGTGGACTACAGGGGTCTCAATGCTGTCACTAGGACAGATGCACATCCCATTCCAAGAGCAGATGAGCTCATTGATAAATTGGCTCCTGCCAAGTTTCTGAGCACATTTGATTTGACAGCTGGCTACTGGCAGATCAGACTAGCTGAAGAGTCAAAAGCCAAAACAGCATTCTCTACCCCTAGTGGACAATATCAGTTTGTGGTAATGCCCTTTGGTTTGAAGAATGCACCTGCCACCTTCCAAAGGTTGGTGAATCAAGTCCTTGCTGGGTTGGATGACTTTTGCGCAGCATATCTAGATGATATTGCTTTCTTTAGCTCCACCTGGGAGGATCACCTGGTCCACCTGAAGAAGGTTCTGGAGGCCCTGCAAAAGGCAGGCCTGACTATCAAGGCTACCAAGTGCCAGATAGGGCAGAGCAAGGTTGTGTACCTGGGCCACCTAGTAGGTGGGGGTCAGGTTCAACCATTGGAGAGCAAGATCCAGACCATACAGGACTGGGCTCCTCCAACTACCCAGACACAAGTCAGGGCCTTCTTGGGCCTGACTGGGTATTACAGAAAATTTGTAAAGAACTATGGGTCCATTCTGACACCATTGAATGACTTGACATCCAAGAAGATGCCCAAAAAGGTTCAGTGGACAGTTAGCTGTCAAAAGGCATTTGATGACCTGAAGAAGGCCATGTGCTCTGCACCTATCCTGAAGAGTCCTGACTACTCCAAACAGTTCATTGTACAGACAGATGCTTCTGAGTTGGGGGTGGGAGCTGTGCTTTCACAACTTAATCAAGATGGTCAAGACCAGCCCATTGCTTTTATTAGCAGAAGGCTGACCCCCAGGGAGAAACGTTGGTCAGCTATTGAGAGGGAGGCCTTTGCTGTGGTTTGGGCCCTAAAGAAGTTGAGGCCATACTTGTTTGGTACTCACTTCCTAATTCAGACAGACCATAAGCCCCTCTTGTGGCTAAATCAGATGAGGGGTGAAAATCCCAAACTGCTCAGGTAGTCCATTTCCCTACAGGGGATGGACTTTACAGTGGAGCACCGCCCAGGGATTGACCATGGTAATGCAGATGGTCTCTCCAGGTACTTCCACTTAGAACATGAAGACTTATCTGGTCAAGGTTAAGTTTAATGTCCCTGCGTTTGGGGGGGGGGGGGTCGTGTAGGAGAGTAGGGTCTGCTATCCTATGGTCACCCCAATTTTTGCTTTTTGCTTCACTGGTTTTCGACTTACTGAGGCTGTGGGCCTGCTAATCAGACCCCCAGCCTGCGGTTCTCTCTCTAAATTTGTAATACATGTGATATAGGTACATACCACAATTGGAAATGGACTCCTTGTCAGCCCCTGTACCATGCACTATAGGTGCTCAGGGCATAGGTGCCACCAAGGCCTACCAGGGGCTGAAGCATAGCTTTTGCCACCCCTGGCTGGTTCTTAAATTGACACAACTGGCTGATCACTCAGCTGGGGCAAGAGGGTGTAATCACCCCTTGCTTAGATATAGTATACCTATATCTAAACCTATATCTGGACACATATAAACCTGTGAGTCACTCCTGTGGAAGGCCTTATCAATCCTGGAGGCAGAGTGCGTGGTTTAATGTGAGATGGAGCTCTGGCATGAGCTGAGCCTGTCTGCAGCTGTCGGGAACAACTCCCTAAGCTGATTCGGGATAAAGCCATACCATATACTATTAAGTGCCTTATAATCCTCGCGGTTATATAGCAACTTTGGTTTGGCTTTATCAAAACATGTCGTGTAAGGTGTCATACGAATTGGAATACTACCCCCTCACCAGTTCTGGTGATGGGGGTAGCATTCCACCCTTGTAGAGGGTGAAGACATGTTACTTTACTGGAACGCGGTTGATTTTAAAAGAGCCTCAGATCCACAAAATGGATGCCTCTGCCACAGACACGGGTCTGGCCTCCTGCTGCTGACCGAAACTCAGCAAATGGTGGCCTGGACAAAGGGTTTCCTGTCGCAGGGTGGTGTTAAACCACCCCAGACAGGAGATAGTGGATTGTAGCAGGGAGGTTTCAAAGAAACCAGACACTGCCTGGGGAGCACAAGGCTGCCCCTTGCATAATCCGGCCAAACCGGTTCTGGGGCACACCATTCCCAGTCTCAGCGCGGCCTGGATCAAAGGAAAGGGGTGTATCCCCCCCCTTCCTGTGTCCCACCCATAGGAGGGGACCTAGCAGGATGTCCAGCCCACCAGATTCGAATAAGAGTGGGAGCAGTGCCAATGCAACTCAGATTATCCTGAAGAAACATAAGAAACGAAACTCTGGACCCTTCGACATCCTACTCAACGTAGATTATCCTGAAGAAACATAAGAAACGAAACTCTGGACCCTTTGACATCCTACTCATCGTAGAAGACTAAAGAATCTCCCTTGTGGTCAAGGAGTGACCACCCTGTGCAAACAGGTACCATCCAGCACCTCAACCCTTGCTTTGTTGCAGTTCCCGCTGGAACTCGAGCGACAGAGATCGACAAGATCAAGCTTGCCTGCCTTCCTCCAGCCCGATCCATAGTCCCTGCAGAGCTGAGACCCATGGAGGTGACCAGAACCGTGGGGCACGCATCTTGAAAAGGCCACGAGACGCTGACCGTGCAGCCCATGAGTGACCCTCGAAGCTGTACACCGGGGTTTGAGAAGCCCCAACCCTGAGCTACACTTGCACCAAAGCTACCCCCTCCACACTCGACGAGTGCTGCGTGGGGCCCTTCTGCTTGTGTTGGCTCGATGCGTTGGCCCGGTCACTTGCCAGCTGGCTTGTGGCCCCTGTGCCGATGAAAACTTGAAACCAACTTGCTTTTCTAGTTGCTCCAGATCTGCACCAGCTCCTGTTAAAAGGAGCCCCCACTCTGACCCTCCTGGTCTGAGTGAGAAGCAATCTCCCGGTTCCGCGTGGATTGCTTTTGCCAAGTGCTGTTTGCTGCAATCTTGAAGCCGACGGTGCTGACGGCGAGAGCCTGCGTGGGACAGATCGTGACCTGCTCCTGGATGTCGCAGATGCGCCAGAGCCCACGTGACAGCGGAGAGAAGCCTCTCGACAACCATCTGATTGCGCCCGACATTGCCTGGTTCCGTCCTGGTTCCACCCTGGTCACTGCTGAGTGACCCAGACTCTGTCCCCTCTGCTTTCAGATTCATCTCGACTTTGATCCACCCTTGGATCACACCGGACACTACTGCTTCCCATCGCCTGCAGCATCTTCAGCTCCAAGCACCAAGAGCCTGCGTGTCAAAACCCGACGCCACTTCGACCCTGTGCACCCACTTCCTGTGGGTGAGGTAACATTGCAACGCCGGTGTGCCCACGTTGGTACACACCTCTAGGGTCCGTGTCTTAAGTTTTGTTCCTCTAGGTTCAGCGGAAGTATCTTTAAACTAACTTTGGGTAACTTTTACGCACCATTGACATTGCATTGGTGCAAGCTGCACTTTACCTGCTGCACCCGAGTCCTGCGGGCTTCTCCAGACTTCAGCATTGCTCGTCCTGACTGTCCCCAGCGATTCTCTAGGCCCTAGGCCTAACCACTGTTCGATTGGTATCTCTTATACCACTTTTTTAATATATGGTTTGAGTGGCCACCCGCCCTCATCCATAATTGTGCAACTTTATATGTTATACTGTGCTTTTGATTTAACGCTTGTGCCCTTTGCTCATAAAGAGTACTGGGGATTAATTTAGAAATAAACACATATATTTTCATGATATATACTTGTGTGGTGTCCTTTCATTTGGTATTACAGGATTGTATGTGGTAAAACAGCTCGCTTAACACGACCTCTTAAGTTAAGCCTTTAAGGCTGCTTAGTCCATGCTACCCCTAGGATAGCTTGTCTAACAAGGTTGACTTACATCCCGACACCATAAGGAATTGTTTGGACTGATACAAGGTGGTTCCAGAATTGGAAACACCACATATCAGGCCAACTTCCCACAACTCAGACCTGCATAGTGTTGAAGGGCTACCGACATTGAAATCGTCCTGCCTAGTGAGTCAACAGTGTCCAGCCCACACCGGATGGTAAACTTGGATGGGCCTCCTCTGGGCACTGGGGCAACACCTGCGGTACCGTATCCCACACAGAGTGGGTGTAAGGACCCAACAGACATACAGTATTTACCACCTAAAGTCCCAAGATGGAGGAAGAAAACAGCTTCTTCCCAAGGTGGTCCAGGTTTTTGGATTCCCTATCAGGTGGTGCATTAGGAAATGCACCTTTGGACATTGAGGCTTGGACCACCAAGCTCTCAGGAGTGCAGTGTTGGGAGAGGAAAGTGGGGTCGCCCAGGCCGAGTGGGGGCATCAGGCAATCATCTTATCCACAGGAGCCCCTGTGTTGGGCCTGGACCAGGTGCTCAAAAGGATGTCAGTTAGGGCTTCATTAAACGGCAACAGGGGCTCTGAAGAGCTCACTGCCAGTTGAAACACCTTGATCAGGAGGTTAGTCCTGACTGTCACCGTAGGTAGCTTGAGGTTGAGAGCCTCAGCTGCACTATGCAACACCAATGCATAAGACGCTCACTTCTCCATAGCCACGGTAGGAGAAGACACTATGCCAAGGCCCGGGGAGGTATCAAGACCACTGGCTTCCCCAAGCTCCTGTCTCCAGTCTGGGCCGTAATCCAAATGATCCGTCAAAGAGTCTCCAGACCCCTCCCAGTCCTCCTCACCTTCCTCTGGTTGCCAATCTGGCCTCCAAGAACTAGGTTAGAATAGGGGCACAAAAGTACACATTGGCACCGAAACCGGCATCGGTCGACGTCGTCAAGATCTGTTTCTACGTTGGGCGGAGGCCGGGGTCGACACCGGTTGGGGACACAACCGGCGTTGGCTGTGGACTCTTGTCTTACATTGAAACAGAGATTACCTTGTAAATTACCAAACATCTATCTCATTTTACTTCAACCAAATTTTGAAAACATTTAGAGCCTGATTACGATGTCAGACGCACTTACATCTGCCCGACACCATCTCGGTCCTGACCGGGTTATTACAATGCGACCGAAAACGGTTTGGTCGCATACTCCCATTTCTCAAGTGGAGCTCATGTTACAGCCGTAAACCAGCCATATTGCAAGCTCCCATTGAGAAAAGGAGGTGTTGATCAACTGGGGGGCACCATAGGTACCCCCTCGGCCCCCAAACAGAGGCTGCATGGACACGGGGACCTGCTGTGGACCACCAAACACGGTTTCCACGTCGGACAGGCCGGCATGGAAACCATGTCGGAAACCATGCGTCGTAATCCCAAGGGTGGGAAAAGCCCACCCAGTGGGATTATGAGTTGGCTCCGACTGGCTGACAGGCTTCATGAGCCCATCGTACACCAGCCAGAATGACCGGCCGGTTTACTTTTTGTCTGCCAGCATTGTAATGCTGTGGTAGGAAAGAAAACCAAGGGGCCGATTACGATGCAGCCAGAAGGCTTTGACCATCGTTCTGAGCTTTTCCAGGCTGCATCGTAATTGGCCCCTAAGTGTTATCAGTATTAGAGACAGTTGTACAGTAATAATATTGTAAAAGTTCTGTTTATATGTTTCAATGCTGCCTAGCAAGAGTGACAACCACTTTAGGCCTTGCCTTTTACATTAGAGTTTTGCCTCCATTGTGATGTCACATTTTTAACTTACACTTTTAAGGAATAAAATGATGTGTGACTGATAGTAGTTTGCAGTTTCTGGCTTTTACAAGTTGTAGGCTGACATACACAGTATTAACGTTTTTTTTCTCCAAAATGAACATGAATTTGTGTGCCAAAATTCATGGATGACAAACATTTTCTTTGAAATGTTGCCAGTATTGGGCACATCTGGCTTCTCATACTTGCTATTAGAATACACTCAGAGTGAAGGCACGGCCTGAGAGCAAAACAAATCTTTTAAAATATATTAAAAGTGTAATTGTGAGGGTTATTGTGTGTGACTTGGCTCTCTCTGCAGGGAGCAATCAGTGCTCCATGCTGCTCCATATTTACAAACTGTCGCATTAAGCCCAATTCGTCAGTTTGTAGAGACTTGCGTCATGTTATACCTGCACCAGGTATAATGTATGCAGGATGGCATTACCACAGTAAAAGCCACGTAGAACTGACACAGTAAACGTTACCACTTTTCACTTCTTCAAGATCATCGATCTCCCAGGATGCATTTTGTCACGTCCATTTCCTTATTCGATCCTTCTTAAACGTTTTGTTCTTGGGTAGGGCACTCTGGTGTGCAAGTGGATGTCACTGGTTTTCCTGTCGTCAACATTTTACCTCATCATCCCTCATGTGTTTTCTTTCCTACCTGCCTTCTCTGCTCTCCCACCGTAGGATTCCTGGCACCTCTAAAATGTTGGCCCTTTTCACCATCCCTGCCCTGTCTCCCAGATCTTTCTTCTTACTATGGTGCTATGTTTGACTCTCACAGTGGCAGAGCGCTTTACAGATCTGAAAGATGGGAAACAGCCTTTACTCTGAAGTTGTTACTTTGGAGTACATTAACCACACATTTTATACCATGATTACACTGTTTCCTAACTAGTCTTTACATCGCAGGTATTATAACAAAAGAAGCGGAGTATTAATTAGATTCCAAATACATAGTTCTGCCTTCTAAAAAAAAGATACCCTGGACTGGGTGCAGAAGGTAAAGGGGAAGTAGGTGGGTAAGTGTGTTGATACTTAGGTATTTTTAAACATAAATAAATACCTAAGTATTAATTTATTATTAAAAGATTTTAAGCAGTACCAAATAAATAGTTCTTTATAATGCCCATTAAATAAAAAAAAACACCGGGACAGAGTGCAGAAGGTATAGGGGCAGTGGGTGTATAAGTGTGTTATTACTCGGGTATTTATAAACATACATAAATACGTGAGTATTAATTTAATCATTTATAATTTATAGATTAAACTACCCAGGTTTAAGATGTAGTTGATTTAGCGTCTATGGGTGGGCAAATATGTAAATATTCAGGTATTTTAACAAAAGTAGCTGAGTATTCATTTGATACCAAATAAATAGTTCAGCCTATTATATAATAAATACTGAAACGGGGTGCAGAAGGTAAAGGAGCAGTGGGTGGGTAAGTGCTCTAATACTTGGGTATTTTTAAACATAAATTAATACTTGAGTATTAACTTAATAATGTATTAATAAAATGTTTTAGGCAGTATACATTCAGAACGGGGTGCAGTAGGTTTAGGGTCTAAGGGTGGGTTAGCTTGTTAATATTCAGGTTTTCAATAATAAATAGTTCTTCATAATGCTCATTAAATAAAAAATACTGGGATGGGACGGGGTGCAGTAGGTATAGGGACAGTGGGTGGGTAAGTGGGTAAGTGTGTTAAAACTCGGGTATGTTTTAAAAAATACCTGACTATATTCTTTATAACAAAATAAAATTAACAGATTAAACCTGATGTTTTCAGGATGGGGTGCAGGAAGTTTAGGGGCTATGGGTGGGCAAGCATGTTAATATTCAAGTTTAAAATAACTCAGTATTATTTTGAAACCACATTAATAGTTGTGCATGATGCCTGTTAATATAAGTTTAAAAATGGGGTGGGATACACAAGGTATACATTTAAACTATAATATTACAAAAAAAATATTGCACATGGTTTATGGGTAGTACTTTGGAAAGTTTCTGACAATCTTTTGTACACCCCCAAAAACATTTTTTGCAGCTGAAATAATTGTATTAATGCATTTATAGAATAGAACAATTCTATTTTAACAAAAATCTCTTTCAATAAATTACAAGAAAACAAACCTGATATTACTCAATTTTTATATTTATTTAAATTTACCCCAAGATGTAAGAAGAAGAGACATGGTAACAGCAGTACATTTTCACTTTCTATGACTACTCCAAAATGTTGTTCAGCATCTCTTTATAGAGCAGATAGAGCACATTGGAGCCAGACGGACAAATGTATCCCTCAGAGCTACATGTAGGTAACTTTAATTTACATTCTTTAAAAAATTAAGTACATTTACATTAAAGAAGGAGGGAGTGAGGCTTAGTAACGTTCTAAGCTAGCATACTCCATTACTTGTACATGTGTCACAATTTATAAAAAACATTACAAACTGCAAACATACTCGTTCCTGATTTTGGAAACAAATTCATAATAAGGTCACTATTCAAGTGTTCATCAAAATGAAAACAGTATCTTTCCAACTTGTTTGTTTAAGAATCTTACTAGGTTCCAAAAGTAAAGCTAAATTTAAAGTGAGAGACTTTACTAAGGATCGACATGGTAAACCAAAGAAATGCGAGAATGTTATTGGTTCTTTATAAAAATAGGGAAGTAATTCAAGGAAAAAGTACAGTAAAATATTAAAAATATAAAATGTAGGCAATATTTTCAAGGCAGTCTGCAAGTACAAGAAATCTAAACTTCTCAATTTTTGCAGCTGATCTCTCTGCCATTTCCCATTTTTTCTTGGTAATACGAGGCTGCAGGCTTCCTGTTGAAGACTGTGCCTGCCTCATTTCTCTAAAACTTTGCTCCTTTTTTAAATTTTCAAGAAAGTATAAATATTAGGATGCCTTTTGCCAATAGTGTGATTGAAGGAGTTATGCCAACCCTCTATGGCATTATTTTTTTTTGCCTCACCGGCTAAAAAGGTGGAGTAATAGTTCCAACTTTCAGTAGGGAAACGTGTTTTACACCTATGTCAGACCTGTTTAGATACCCAATCCATGTCTCTACAAAATAGTTAAGAAGAGGGGCCAATTTGTGCTCATTTTGAGAAATATAATCAGATTCAACAATTACAGTATAGTACTCATCCACATATTCTGGTGGGACAAAAAATAAAGCAATCTATTGCCACGTCTGGATAGAATATAGGCTGCCTCTCATGAGCGTTCCATAATGAGGAAACCTGAAAAGGTGAGTGAGGGTAACACCAGAAAATCTACCATAAAGCATACTCTCAAACAACTGTCCAGGGGGTTGCACTGACTTGGCATTGGAATAGTAAATCTGCCCCAGAGCCCACTGTCCAGCGCCTGCCCACGGGTTTGCACTGACTTGGGGTTGGAATAGTAAATCTGCCCCAGATCCCACTGTTCTGCGCCTGTCCAGGGGTTTGCACTGACTTGGAATAGTAAGTCTATCTCAGATCCCACTTTCCTGCGCCAGACCAGGGGTTTGCACTGACTTGGTGTTGGAATAGTAAATCTGCCCCAGAGCTCACTGTCCTGCGCCTGCCCAGGGGTTTACACTGACTTGGGTTTGGAATAGTAAATCTGCCCCAGAGCACTCTGTTAGAATATTACTTACAAAACGTGGAGTAACACGTAAATATTGAAAAAAGTTTTTCAGTTTCTTCAGTCCTCACAATGTCTTTTCCCCAATAAAATATTAACCTGGAAATAATAGATTTAATTTAAAAAAAACTTTTACATATATATATATATATATATATATATATATATATATATATATATATATATATATTCACTTAAAAAACCATAGGGTTCAGGCCTTATATAGTTAGGAATTAGCATTTTAAAAAACCATTGAAATTGCACCTATATAGTTAGTTGTACTAACTATATTTCGCGCACCCGCAATCCACTCCTGATGATGTCACATATTACATCATTCATGACATGGTCAGTGACATCACTGATGACATCACTGATGACATCTCATTTGACATCACTGATGACATCACTGATGACATCTTATTTGACATCGCTGTGAGGGTCAGAGCAGGGTCATACAATTGTTGCAACTAGCAACTAAACTCTGGAGGGGCCCCAGTCGGGAAGCACTACAGGGAATGGTTACTAATGATGAATTTGAACTGCTTTCAGTTTAGCAAAACTCGTTTTTCTGCAGAACAGCAAATGTAATGCCCCAAACAAACTTACTTGTGAAAGTTGATTTCTAATCCAAAAGTGATCCAAAGAAAGTCAAAAGGTCTCAAATCCAAAAACGGGCAGGCAAATGTCAACCTGAGGAGTTATTCTGATAAAAATCATAATTTTCAGAAGGTCTATGCTGCTTGCTAGTGGATTTCTTGTTCAGAATTGCAAATTTTGTAATTTTGCGAGTGCGAGATTGTTGCTGCCCGCCGCACCTACATGTTCGCAATTGCGAACTTACGGCGCACGCCGCAAAATTGTATCACCAAGAAAAAAAAATCCGCTGCGTGCGAATTTGCGAATTTGTGGATTTTTGGTAAATTCGCGAGCGTTCGCGGATCGCGAATTTACCGAAAATCCGCAAAATCCGCGAGCGGAATGGATTTTCCGCCCATGCTTAGTAGTGTACCCAGAAAAAATATAAGTCAGTACTTTTCAATCTTACTCTTGAACATCTTACTATAGTACTTCAACATTATAAATATTTTTTTTATTGTGGACCATCAACCCCCCCCACAAAAAAAAGAAGTATGTAGTTTTTTTTATTAATATTTATTAAAAGAATAACTGTAAACGAAACTTAAAGATAACTATATTATAAAGAACTAGAAAAATAACTTTAAAAAACAATATTATAAACACATTGTTAAGTGGACTCCAAAGGACGTTTGATTGGTAATCTGCAAAATAAAAAAGAAAATTAGAGTTTAGAATTATGTAGATGTGAGTAAATGAGATGAAGCATTACAAGTGAAGGTAACACAACGATTTACTTGTGCAGTGTGCCTGGTACATTTTACTTCTGTTATAGAGCCGCTTTCAAGTGGTGTCTGTTAGAACTGGGGGTCTCTAGATGGCAGAGGTAGGTACCACTGTCCAAATAGGGACCCTTGCTTCTAGTCAGGGCAAGGAGATAACCCTCTTAGATAACCCCTGCTCGCCCTCTAGGTAGCTTGGCCTGAGCAGTCTAGGCTAACCAGAGGCAATGCGTAAAGTATTTGTACCAACACTCACAGTAACACAGTGAAAACACCACAAACTGATTCCACAACAGTTTAGGAAAATAAAGATATTTATTCTAAACTACACAAGACCAAAACGTCAAAAATCCAACATACACAGTTCAAGGATATGGTTTCAAAAGAGTTCTTCAGGTTGTAATCAAGTTCTTTAAGTTGCGTTAAAATAATCCACAGATGCGTGAAAAGTTCACAGTTGCATCACGTTTACTCACAGTACCTTTTAGATGCAACAAAGTTCCACAAGCAGGAAGCTGGTGCGGTGGAAACAAGCGATGCGTTACTCCTGAGACCCTGGGGAGGCGATGCGACAGCCCCGCTGCAGCAGCGGGCGTGTTGCGACGAATCCGGTCTGTATGGGGAGGAAGGCCGCTTGCGTGGATTCCGGTGCGTAGGTTCCGTAGGAAGTCTGTTCTCGCAAAGGCACGATGCGATGATCTCGTAGGGGCTGCGATGATCTCCGGGGCGACGATGCGCGGTCCAGCGGTGATCCTCTCTCTCGCAGCTCCTCGATGCGATGGTTCTGCGACGATGTTCGCAGCGACGTGATGCGGTCCGCAAGCAAGCGGTGCAGCGATCTCTCCCTGCGACGACACTCGCAGCGATGTTCGATTCTCCCGCACCAGTCTGGTGCGTCCCGCAAACGAAGGATGCGACGACTCTGGGAGCGGCGCCAGGCGCTGCGCCGATCTCGACCTTCGTAGCGGCTGGAAACTTCTCACACTGTCGGGGATGCGCTCCGCAAGCGAGCGATGCAACACTTTTCAGCTTCAAAAGTCTCTCAGCTTAGTTTCAAGCTTCCCAGCTCAGGTTCAACTTCCAGAGGCCCCACAACTGGATCAAGCACTCTAGGAAGGACAGAACTCTCTCAGCAGAGTTCAGGGAGACTGGGGGTGAAGTCCTGTTGTTCCTGGGACTTCAAAAACAGGGAGCCAGCTCTTCTCAGGCCCTTGGAGATTCCTTCAAGACAGGGGACACAGCTCACAGCAAAGTCCTTCCCCTCTCCTTGGCAGCAAAGCAACAGCAGGTCAGTCCAGCAGAGCAACAGCAGGACAGTCTTCCTTCTTCAGAGTCAGCTTTCTCCTTGGCAGAGGTTCTTTCTTGATTCCAGGATGATCTAATTTTCTGTTGTCAGGGGTCCTGTATTTATACCCCTAAAGTCTTTGTTCTCTCTGTGCATGTGGGCCCTGAGCCCGGTCTGAACCAGTTCTGGGTGGATCCTGAGCACTTTGTTTTGCTGGCTGCATCTTTCCTTTCAGAGTGAGGGGCAGGGTCCTCAGCCGCCCAGCAGGAGGTGGAGCCAGCATTGTGGTAGGCAGGCACAGCCCTATTCAGCCCGGGTGCTAACTCCGCCCACCACTCAGGTAGCAATTGCTTCATTCAGCCTAGTGCTGACTCATCCAGCCTCTGGGGGAATTCCCCAGCCCCTGTCACTCACAAACCAGACAGTCAATACACAAACAGGCCCAGGCACACAGAAGGGTCAGACAAGAGAACAGCAACTTTCTAAAAGTGCTGT
Source organism: Lissotriton vulgaris (assembly GCF_964263255.1). NCBI lineage: Eukaryota > Metazoa > Chordata > Amphibia > Caudata > Salamandridae > Lissotriton > Lissotriton vulgaris. The sequence continues at coordinate 569,791,760 of NC_141694.1, read as the reverse complement.
TCTCAAACACAGGATCTAAAAACCACCTTTCCTAAAAGATGTGTTATTAAATTCTGAGTTCAGGGATACTAGATACTTATGTCCTATCTTGTTCCTATGGGAAGAAATGCTGTTAACCACTGTAGCCAGCATCCCCCATGTTAACCTATGGAGCAAGATAGCCTTACAATAGTGAAAAACGAAAATGGCTGTAATTCACTACCAGAGCATGTCACCTGCACTAGCACTTGCTCTACCTTTCGCATACACGGCACCCTGCCCAGGGGGGTACCTTGGGCCTTCCATAGGGGTGACTGATGTGCACGAAAAGGGAAGGGTTAGGCCTGGTCAGCGGGGACTAAGCATGAGCGAATTTTGCGGATCTCGCGTTCGCGAATTTTGCGGATTTGCGGATTCGCAATCCGCAAAATCCGCGAATTCCCGCGAATGTGCGGATTTTTTTTTTTTTTGTGTTCGCCCGTGTTTCTGCCAGTTCGCGAGGGTTTTGTACACTTTCGCAAATTGCGAACTTACCTGTCGGGTCGCAAGTTTCGCGAACTTGTTGTTTCTACGTGTCCAGCCTGTTTGGGACACTCTTCTTCATCACTGCCACTCTCTGTCACCACTGCCACTCTCTGACTACTCATGCCACCCTCTGGCCCACCCATGCCACCCTCTGTTTCATCACCACACCCTCTGGTTGTCCAGTGTACATTATTTTCGGCAAAGCAAAGCACACCTTCCCTGCCTCAAGTGACCTGAATTAATTTGGGGCTGATTAATGTGTCACAGAATATTTTTTTAGCTGGCACCTGCTTCCTTAGTGCGCCCTGATTAGTGATCTTTTGCACTTGCTAAGTGCTTTCATTGTTGCAAAATTAGTTACAACACCTGCCCTGCCCCAACTGACAATAATGAATTAGGGGCTGATTAATGGATTTTAACTTCCAGCCTGGCTCCTGCTTGTCTCCCTTAGCTGTAATTCAGGACCTTTGTGGCATATGTGTAACTATTCTGAGGTTCAGAGCAGGGTCACATAATAGTTTCAACTGGCAACTGAACTCTGGAGGGGCCCCTCAGGAAGCACTACAGGAAATGGCTACTAATGATGAGCCTGAACTTTTGAACCTGGTAAGTAGTTACTTTCAGTTTTGCTAAAATCGTATTTCTGCAATTTTGCACTTATTCGCGGGGCGCGAACTCACGCGAACTCACGCGAACAGTGCGAGCAGTGCGAGCAAAATCCGCTGCTCGCGGATTTGCGGATTTTGCGGGAGATTCGCAAATCTCGCGGATTGCGGATTTCCCGAAAATCTGCAAAATCCGCGAGCGGAACGGATTTTCCGCCCATGCTTAGCGGGGACGTGGACCAGGAGGACATGGCAGTTCTAAACTGCCCGTAGGCGCTGCAGTGGCAGGCCCGAGACACCATTTTAGAGCTACTCCTGTGGGTGGCACAATCAGTGCTGCAGGCCCACTAGTAGCATTTGTCATCACCAGCCCTGGCACACCCCGTGCACTTTACTAGGGACTTCATGGTAATACAAATAGGCCAAACATGTATATCCAATCAGAATAACAATTTACATAGAGAGTATATGCACTTTAGCACTGGTCAGCAGTGGTAAAGTGCTCAGAGTCCTATTGCCAACAGCCACGGGTCAGGAAAAATAAGGGAGGAAGAAGCAAAAAGTTTGGGGATGACCCTGCAAAAAGGGCCAGTTCCAACAGTGTCTATATGGGAGTGCCTACTGCGTCAGTGACACAAAAGTGGCACAACGGGATTGTAAATACGCCGACTTATTTCTAATGCATTGCAATGAAGGCATTGTATATCTAGGCCTCTGTGCTTACCGTTGTATAAACACTGCGGCCAGTGGAATTGAAAACTTATAGACTTCTTTGCTTTTACATGTGAAAGCAGACAGCATTTTCTGTAACTTTAAAAGAGAAAGAGAAATGATGTCACAGAGAGAGAAAACAACATTAAAACTGTCTCGTAGAGTCTGGAGTTGAGATTTTTTCTTGAAAAGTCAGACGTAGATTTACAAGCTGCTTGCGTCACTTTTCCCATGTTAAAATTGACACAAAAGTGGCATAATAAGCTTGTAGATCTGTTTGTCAGACTGTTGTAACCTATCTGTTGGCAGTGTTCGGAGGTAATTATACATTTTAGACAGTGAAGCTGCTGCACACTACCCACAGTCTCCTTTCACAAATGAAGGTAACACTACAGTTTTACGTGTGCAGTGTGCCTAGTACATTTCAGTTCTGTTATAGTGCTGTGATCAAGTGTTGTGTATATGGAATTGCCTACTCCGTTATTGACACAAAAGTGGCAGAACAGGATTGTAAATATGCCAACTTATTTCTAATGCATTGTAATGAAGGCACTGTATATCTAGGCCTCTGTGCTTACCGTTGTATAAACACTGCAGCCACTGGAGTTCACAACTTGAGTTCAACTGTTGTTCTAGACGTCAAAGCAGACAGCAGTGTCTATAAGTTTAAAAGAGAAAGAGAAATGATGTCACAGAGAGTGAGAGAGAGAAAGAAAGAGAGAGAAAACAACATTAAAACTGTCTCGCAGAGTCTGGAGTTGAGATTTTTTCTTGAAAAGTCAGACGTAGATTTACAAGCTGCTTGCGTCATTTTTCCCATGTTAAAAGTAACACAAAAGTGGCGTAATAAGCTTGTAGATCTGTTTGTCAGACTGTTGTAACCTATCTGTTAGCAGTGTTCGGAGGTAATTATACATTTTAGACGGTGAAGCTGCTGCACACTACCCACTGTCTCCTTTCACAAATGAAGGTAACACTACAGTTTTATGTGTGCAGTGTGCCTAGTACATTTCAGTTCTGTTATAGTGCCGCGATCCAGTGGTGTCTATATGGAAGTGCCTACTGCGTTACTGACACAAAAGTGGCAGAACGGGATTGTAAATATGCCGACTTATCTCTAATGCATTGTAATGAAGGCATTTTATATCTAGGCCTCTGTGCTTACGTTGTATAAATACTGCGGCCACCGGAGTTCACAACTTGATTTCAACTGTTGTTCTAGACGTCAAAGCAGACAGCAGTGTCTATAAGTTTAAAAGAGAAAGAGAAATGATGTCACAGAGAGTGAGAGAAAGAAAGAAAGAGAGAGAAAACAACATTGAAACTATCTTGCAGAGTCTGGAGTTGAAATTTTTTCTTGAAAAGTCAGACGTAGATTTACAAGCTCCTTGCATCACTTTTCCCATGTTAAAAGTGACACAAAAGTGGCGTAATAAGCTTGTAGATCTGTTTTTCAAACTGTTGTAACCTATCTGTTGTCACTGCTCGGAGCTAATTTAACCTTTTAGACAGTGAAGCTGGTGCACACTACCCACTCACTCCTTTCACAGATAATTTGTTGTTGTTTCGGAAACAAAATTGTTTTTCACCTAGTGCCATTGGCCTGATTGAAAAATGGTGCTCTACGTGTGGAAGAAGCCTTCACTGTAATCAAGAGAGTTACAGCCTGATTCATCAATCATATTTGCGCTCGAAAAGGGCCAGATTCTGAGAATCTGGCCCTTTGCTAGTGCAATTTTTGCATTTGGGATTCATCATCCCAAATGCAAAAATCGCTATTTAGAAACTCGCAAATTTGCGAGGAATAGCATTTAAGGAATCTCTATTAGAGACAAATTTGTTTTTCACCTAGTGCCATTGGCCTGATTGAAAAATGGTGCTCTACGTGTGGAAGAAGCCTTCACTGTAATCAAGAGAGTTACAGCCTGATTCATCAATCATATTTGCGCTCGAAAAGGGCCAGATTCTGAGAATCTGGCCCTTTGCTAGTACAATTTTTGCATTTGGGATTCATCATCCCAAATGCAAAAATCGCTATTTAGAAACTCGCAAATTTGCGAGGAATAGCATTTAAGGAATCTCTATTAGAGATTCCTTAAATGCTATTCTTGAAACATTTTAAAATTGCGAATTCGCAAATTTCGGCCGCTATTTACCGCGAGGTCAAACCTCGTGGTAAATAGCGAAAACTTAGAAAAATGCTTTTAAAAGCATTTTTCTAAGTTGCATGTTACACACACACATGTCCTTAGGACATGTGTGTGCGCAACACCTGTTGAAATGTGCATTTAAGGGGTGCTACAGGGTGTCCTTTGGACACCCCTGGCACCCTTCAAATCGCTATCTTATTTGCGATTAGCAAATTGCGAATCGCAAATAAGGAATACTCCCCATTCATTCCTATGGGCCTTTTGGCCCATAGGAATGAATGGGGAGTTATTCCTTATTTGCGATTAGCAATTTGCTAATCGCAAATAAGGAATATGTAGGAATCGCATTTAATTTTGCGATTCCTACATTAATCCCGTTTTGCGAGTCTGTAATAGCGATTCCTTATGAATCGCTATTTCAGACTCGCAAAACGAGTCTTTCATGAATCTGGCCGATAATCATTTCAATTCAAATAAGGTTGTATACAGTAGAGTGGAGATAGCAGTGTCCAAATCTTCAAAAAAGAAAGAGAAATGATGTGAGAGAGTAAGAAAGAGAAAGGGAAAAAAGGATATTAAAACGTGGGAGAGACACACACGACAGGGGAGGGGTGCATGAAGCCAGAGGCGCAACCGGTCAAAAATAACGGGGGTGTGGAGGCTAGAAAAAATTTGGGGTGGGGGCTTCATTTCAAGCAAAAAGAAGAGTGGATCTGCAGGGGCTGTAAGCGGGGGGATTATCAAAGCCTCATTAATAAGCAAAATGTCTTTAAAAGACCTGTCATGTACTCGGGTGCGAGTGTGTGTGGGCCTAGGAAGCTATCTCATTCTTGCTGAAGCCCCGTTAGCCCAAGTTTTTTTTTGCACCTGCTGCATACTACGTATTCTCTCCTTCGACAGATAACTTGTCGTTGTTTCATAAACAAGCTTGTTTGCTAACCTGTTGCTATTGCCGTTGTCCGTGTTACATAATCCATCCTGAAGCTGTACATCTAAAAGATATTAAAAGAAAGCTGTTATGATTGGTAATTCTTCCTATATTAATTTGGAGTTAGATAATATCGCGCTTTTATAGACGTTTGATTGTCAGATATCTACGAACTGTTTGTATTGTGAATATATTCCGGACACTTCAGCGATTATAAAAGCTTTACTGCTATTGGGGAAAAAAATTAAACAGGTAAATTAATACATTATGTAGGAGTGCGTTCGTCTAAAATATTAAGTCACATTTTTGTATGTAGTCAGCTACAACCCTTTGACTCCTTCCGATGCATACTCAAGCCTCACTGCTCACCTTTTCTTGGAAAAGACATCTTCTTCATGAGGTAGTTCCGATCTCCAACAAAGAAGTCTCATATATGGTGCAGAGTCTTGATATCTTTATGGCTAACGACATATTCGTGCTCCCATCATCATCATCGCAGGTTCTTCACCCGCTCAGTGCTTAGGGCACCACTAACTCAGTGACCAAAGAGGAAACGCATGTGGTTGTGGGCCCCTTTTTTTATGCTTTGGGCACAACTCTAAAATGGCGTAGAACACGTGCGCCCAGTCTTTTTTTATACATAGGGTCATGTGCCTAGTGACGGATGTGCTGGATAGGTGTGGTGTGGGTGTATACCAGCCATGAGAGAGTGTGTGTTGATCAGACCACTAGACCTGCAACTAAGAAATCACTACAATGGAAATCTGGGCTTTGTATTGGTGTTGTGTTTTTCTGGTAGCGTAATCACGGTAAGCTGTACTAACTAATTCAGTCTTGATTCATTTATCACCTCCCCCAGGGGCTTTTAAATGTTAGGAGAGGGGTCAATAATTGTGTTGACTTTTCTTCTTTAGTGTTCAGTGCTATATTGTTTTATAAAATGTATAAGTCTTCAAACTATCTTTACTCTTACGATGTACGTGCGATATTTCCGTACTTGTTTTTAAAAGTAATATAGGCTTTTTTACAGTTTTAAAAAACAATTTTTATGATTATCCTAAAAAATGTCTTCTCTTAATATGTACATTAAATACATAAATATATGTTTTGAATAATTAGAATCTTACGTGGATTACGTGTACGGGGCGCCGTATATCACATCACGCAGGATTTTTTTTTTTAATTAAAAAAGTGCAGGGTACGCGATTTGGGTGAAAAAGAAACAAAAACATGAAGACCGCTTTATTGTTAATTAGCCTCCGGGGGGGTCAAATCTCTGGGGCTATTTGTTTTTCATAATGGGGGGCCTAGAGGGTCTCCCCTGCACGGGGATCGCTACCCCCGGATGTTTAACTATATGTATGCAGGGTGACTCATGGCCCCTCGGAATTCCGGGGACCGCTTTCTCCTCCACTCGATTCCTTCCCCCCTCCCCCACCTCCGGGGCCTCTTTTTATTTAAAATAACTGTGCAAAGGTGTTGCAAATGTGGTATTTTGGTTTCATTTCTGTCTTGTAGAGGATCCAAGTGAAATATAACGGTTTTTTGTACAGCCACTACTTTTCTGCCTGTTACTATAGTAACAGTTCATGGATCAGTTGTGTGAGTACAGAGGTTAGAAGTTCACCACAATATGCTGCTAATTGAAATACTTACTGTGCTGGAGATTTACATATATTTTTTTTCATAGGAACCGTTAGTCGTAGAAGAAGTTTGTGGAAAAGTTTTATTAAGGATTCCTTTGTGTTTCAGGGAGTATTATGGTAACGTGCTCCAAGCGGGCCTTTACGAAGTTTAATGTTCATTGGCTGTAAAGTACTAAAAGCAGAAAGCTTAGCAGTCATTCCTTGCTCGTCTTTGGAGAACATGGACATTTTAATAGTTAAAGTGTTCCGAACAAAAGTTTGCTCCTTATTGGGTGGGAACGGTTCACTGTTGTCAGTGATATTGTGATGCATTTTCCAAAGGAGTATGGGGAAAGAAAGTAGTAGAGGGTAGGTTAGGAAAACTATTAACTGTGTACAGTGCCCATAAGGTGGTGGAGAGGAATTATGAGGTAAACAATTTTTTATAAGTTTCAAGGGCCATTTATATAATTGCCGTGTGGTGTATAAATCAGGGCGGAAAAATGACAGTGTTTTGCGCTGTTTTCTTTTATCAAGTTTGTAGGTGACATACTTCTTAGTACTACTATTTACTTATAATGTGGTGTTTACTTTCATGATGGGGAGGTGTGGTTGCGCAGCAAAAAATTCAGTCTAGGTTTGAAACAGTTTTTATTAAGCAAATACAAATAAACTTTCTTCAGAAACTGTTGCAGTATATATGAAAGGGGTGACAATTAAAAATGGAATTTCATAAAATATCAGTTAAGCGTGGCTATATAGTTAATTTTTGTGCTACAGTTTGTAAAAGTGTTGCCCCACATTATTGTTGATGTAAGAGGGCATCAGTTACTTTTAGATAAAGTAGAATAAAAGTGCTACAACAAACACTTCCGCACTACATTATCTCAGATCAAGAGAACAAGTAAAACAGTAAAATCTAAATTGTTTCATATTACAAAGAAATGCATGTATTATTATTTTAAAAATGTGTATTCTGTACAATTCAGAAACATGCTGTCGTAGTGTTTACAAGTTGCAGACTGTTCCGCTAATAAATCACATACTCACCAAAGAATATATAGAATGCTACTATATAATATATAGTACAGGTCCTATATTATCTTTAGGGAGAAGGTGAATAGGAATCACAAATAAGAATAGAAATTAGAAAATAACAGGAGGTGAAAAAATTAGATCTTCGTGGCGACGGGTCATAAACTCCTCTGAGATCATGGCGTTGAGAATAATAATATGTATATATTCTCACAGCATATGATCATAAGGGGAAAATAGACTGAAAGCCGCAAGCCGGTAACGTTGCTTACTTATCGTTACTGTTTATGAAGACGGATTGTGAATTCCGCTAGGATCACTAAGACTGTTAATGTTATAATATAAATATTAACAGCATGTGATCTCTAGGGGAAAACATAATAACAAGTGTATCATTGTCACGTTGATTGTAAATGTTTAGGGTTTGCATCGATGGGTTAGCAACACCTCTCGAGCGAAGTACAGTATCAATATTATAATATAAAAAGTCACTATATATAAGGTAAAAGGAGCCAGAAAAGGAGTACTATTTGTTATAATATATCTGTTTCTAGGAACAAGCTGCTGACGTTACAGAGAAAAAGGGAAACACATGCAATAACATTTTTTTCTACATATAAATGTTTGAATATTGACAAATAGTCACATTTTATAACTAAGTATTATGCCTATGCCATCTTGAAACAACTTGCAACTCCGGAATATGTTTGTTGACGCAAAAAGAGAATCTGATGCTGCAGAACGGAACCTGCAACAGAGATTGGCGATTCAGAAATAACTCGGGAAAACAAAACTAATTGCACATTAGGTGTAGTTTATATATTTTTTTGTTGTTTAGTAGTCTATGGAAGGAAGATGTCGGCTCCGCCTATGTAGATGGCACGGTTTGCAGTTTACATGTGCTCATGTTTTAACTGTTTTTCGTCTCCACGTGTTTGGAAAAGTTTCAAACTGTGAAGCTGTAAAGGTTTCGATTTTGATAGTAACATGTGTTGGACTTGGCCCTTATGGCAGGTTCACCCCTAATCTTTTTGCTTTTTATCTGTGATATGCGTGGATGATTTTCTGGTCTGTGCGCACTTTTTCTCTGTGTCCCAGAGTAAAGTGCGTGCATGTAGTTAGGCTGGCCTGCTCTCCCATAGGGATGCATGGGGAATGTCTGTGTCCCTAGTAATTCCTGATGCGTGGGGAGTGCATGCTCGAATTTGGTATGTGCGTGTTCGTGGGAATGAATGCTTCGCAATGATGTATGTTGCGTGAATGTGGCATGTGTAGAAATGCCATTTCTGGGACTTGGCATATTGCTAGAAAATATGCCTGCAGTGTGATTGGCTGGAGCTGGCTGGTGAGCCTGGCTCCAGGAAGGCTGGATGGGTCTGCCCGGTGGTGAGTGTGAGATCAGCATGCTTGATGGCTTGGGAGGAGTGCACCTGGTCCCTGATGGGCCTGGACTTTCCCCGGACAATGCTGGCTCCACCCCCTGTAGTGCGACTGATGGCCCTAGTCCTGCCAGTGAATAGAGGGGGTGGTTGGGGTAAACAGAGTACTTCAGAACCAGCTGCGACTGGTTTTCCCCCACCCTGCACCCTGAGACAAAGGGGTTTTTCTGTATAAGAAGGGGCTGTGTCCCCATACAATTTGTCCTGTCTTTGGTTCTGTTCTAGGATCTTGCCAGAGGGGGCTGCTGCTGCTGCAGGGGCCAAGAGGACCGCCACTTGGCTGTCTCCCTGCTTGGAGACCCAGTGTGCTGGCTCTGGCCCTGCCTTGCCCCTCTGCCTGCCTCCAGACTCTGCTGGAGCTTTCCTGTGCCTGGAGGCACCCTGATGTTGATTTGTAGCGCTAGGAGCGCTTCCCTGGTGGCCCAGCGCTCCATAGCGCTTTGCTGACATTTCTAGCGCTGAGCGCGCTTCTCCTGTGCCCCTGAGCGCTTAGGAGCGCGGTATTGACCTTGCCGGTGCCCACCCGGCATTGCAGCTGAATTGCCGATTTGCCGATTTTCGGCATTAGCGAGTGCCCACCTCGCTTTATCTTTATTTTGGAGGCCGGTGCCCACCCGGCATTGCCCCGTACTTTGATTTTGTAAATACCTCGAGGGAGCCCACTCCTCGGGTATTGAGAAGCCGCCTGCCTACCTGGAACGGGCCGCCGCGCTGCCCGCGACGACCCGGAAGTGTTCTGGCCGACCGGCCAATAGCTGCGCGGCCCCTTCGAGGCCGACCGGAAGTCCCGCCTCCGCAACCAGGCAGCGAGGAGAGAGGCGCCGCCAGCGAGGCTCCGAGGAAGAGGAGCCCCTCGCTGGCAGAGGAGAAGAGCCGGCAGTGTTCCTGCCCCCGCAGCACCAGCGAGGTACCGGTGAGTGCGGGGACAGGGTCCTTTGTTCTTCGAGCGGCCCCGATTGGCAGAGGGCCGCTCCAACGCTGCTGTATTCTTTGTGGAGCCCCGAGGCTCCTGGGGGCATTTCTTCGAGCCCGAGGCTCGTGAGGGGCATATTTTGTGTATTGAGCCACGAGAGGCTCCACCTGCCCAGTTGTGTTTGCGAGTCCAGAGAGGCTCGAGGGGCATTCGTGATTTACGAGCCTGAGAGGCTCCACCTGCCCACAGTCAATCCACGAGCCCAGCGAGGCTCAACGCCCACATCGAGTGAGAGCCCTGAGAGAGACTCTGGGGGCATTTTTCATTGTTGATTACCCTGAGAGCGCTGAGCTCTACATTGTACATTTGCTTGGTGAGCCCTGAGAGGCTCCTTGCCCACTTGGTCTTGAGCCCTCCTGGCTCCAACGTTGCTCAGTCATATTTACAACTGTCCAGCACTTAGTGGACAGTTGCCACGTTTAGGTTTGTGTGCTGTGCTGCCTGCGCAGCTTCCCTGACATTGAGACTCAGGGCATTCCGCCCCTTTCGAGGCCAGTTGGCCTGAGGGACACTTTTGAGTGTTGTGCTTTGTGCACCCCGCGCATTGTAATTTCTTGTTATGTAATTCTTGCGCATATGTTCTAACCTGTACCTTTTCTAAAAGTGACCTGATTAGGTAGTCTTATGGTTATCCCCTTTTTGCTAAATGTGACCTGCATAGGGGATTGTTTAGGTTTATCCACTGTACTAAATGTGACCTGCACAGTGAAATGTTGATTCTGCTTACCTTTTCTAAAAGTGACCTGATTAGGTATTCTTATGGTTATCTCCTTTTGCTAAATGTGACCTGCATAGAGGATTAGTGATGTTTCAGTTTATGTTTAGGTTTCCTTCCCTTTGCTAAAAGTTAACTGCTTAGGTGTTGGTATTCCTTCCTTAGCTCCTCGTTACCTACGTGATTTCCTGCAGTGTTTTAGGGTTGCGTAGGAGGTCCTTACTGTTCCAGTGATTACTGGATGTGTGTTGCATTTGTAATTTTGGTGCTACTCATTCTATGTTTACGACATAAGTGTATATCTACCAGTATTATTATCTAACAAGTGCCTACCCCTGACAGTGGTCCATGTGGCCCTGTCCTGTACATAATTCCCCTTGTAAATTCTGCCCGTGCCCCTGGCACATTGTACAGTTTGCGTGTGTTATCTAATGTGTTTTGTTTATTATAATACAAAGGCTATTTTTTATATAACCTTGTGTGGAGTCTTTTCTTTGTGGTGGGCCTTGGGTGTTGTTGCTGGGGTGCGTGCGCAGATACTTAACTCATACCGCCTCCAAGTTTAGCCTAGACTGCTCGCGCCACGCTACCTAGAGGGCGAGTGGGGGTTGCCTTGGTGTGTGACTCCCCTGCCCTGACTTTAGAAGTGGTGATCCCTGACTGACCTCGACGCGAGTCTTGGCCGGCCAGGGTCCCGTTTCTAACATTGGCGGCAAGCGGTGAGGATAAGGATTTGTGTTTGCGCTCTACCACAGTGGCGACAGGCCACACTTCAAAGCTCTGCATTTTTTTAGATAACCGCATTTTGGGGATTATTGTTTTTTAGGGAAGTTCAGTTTGGCTTCTCCTGAAAGGTGGCATTTTGTATTTTGTCCAGTACCTTGTTCCCCGCCCTGCTCCCAGAGTTTGGTACCTGTGTCGCTAGTGGTCAGGTTGAGAGAATCAGGGGTGGTAGAAACTGCCTTACCAGTCCGAGGGGAGGGTTGTGTGTGAATGAGTGTGTGTTACGCTGGACAGTGGAGTGCAAGTTCTCTGATAGGAATCTTACTGAATTTTGTGATTGTAATCTCCTGTTTAGCTCAGACCCCCAGGTTCCCTGTGTCAAACTTTTCCTGAGAACGTCCGCCAAAATGGAGCCAGTTTTTCATCTCTGTAGTCTGTTTAGGTACAGTAGATTAGAGCTGGTCAGATTCTGCGAAAAGGGAGGCATAGAGGTGAGTGAGTTGGTTACTCAGTCCTAGCTTAGGGACAGCCTGATCATGTGGCAAAAGGATCAGTGGGATCTCGAGCACAGAGAGAGAGATCGGGCCCGGGCCGCACGCCATGAGGGTGGTGAGTCTGTGGGGAGCCCTGAAGATTCTGTTGATGAATGTGAGTTGGATGGTGATGACAGTGGATGGATGTCAGCAGATAGTGATGACCCCATAGATAGGGAGTCCCTTGCTGAGCCCAGTGTCAGTACCAGTGCCCCATCCCTTTCCCTGTCCCCAGAGGAGTGGTTGGATAGGAAGGAAGAGAGGGAACATCAGCTAGCGATGGAACAGCTCAGGTGGGAGCTTGCCAAGCTAGAGGCTGAGAGGGCCTTGTTCAGGGAGAAGGTAGCCCAAGAGAGTAGGTTACCCCCTGAGTGCATGTGTAATTGTCTGGATTCCCCAGGGAGGGTGGAGTCCAGTGGTGGCAGCTTTTTGAATGTTGGTGTAGACAGTCCCACTCCCTGTTCCCCGAGTATGTTGCCTGTTTCCCCCGCAGAAGAGTTTGGGTTGAAGTTCAGGAGACTTAGGAAACTGCCTCATCAGTCTTGGGAAGACTTTGAGGATGAGTGTTGTGGAGCACTGTTTGATTGGGAAAAGGCTCACGTGAACGACAAGTCTGGCGGGTTGTTTTGCATGGTTGTCACAGAGCACCTGCTCAGCTATTGTGTGCCAGAGTTGCGCCAGCACCTGTTGAAGTTTGGATCGTTTAGTGCATGTGAGCTTGCAGCGGAAGCCGACCGATGGGAAAGTGCAAGAGGTTCCTTAGCACCGCTAGCGAGTAATTCCAATAATAGTGGGTCAGGTTTCCTCCAACCCAGCGTGGTGGAGGAGGGTGAGAATAGCCCAGCCAGGTCTCAGTATAGTGAGGAGGGTGTAGGGGCTTGCTGTCTGTCTCAGTGGAGCGGAAGTGAGTGTGAGACCGAGAGTCCCCAGATGCCCGAAGCCCTGCCTCAGAGCCTGGATGGTTTCTTTAGGGAACACCAGGGTGGGGACCTATGCTTACCTGTTAGTCCACTTGAGGGAGATCTCCTAGTGTGTGGAGGACCTGGAGCATCTGTGAGCGAAGCTTCTGTAGTTGTGGAGTCTGGCAGTACTGCTCCAGTGGGGAGAGTACAGAAGTCCAGTGAGATGAGTGATTTGGGAGTGACCTGTGAGTCCTCAGAAGTCCTGGAGTGCCAGGCAGTGATTCCACCAAAGGTTCTAGACCGGAGGTTGGAGGTCCAGGTTCAGGGTTTGCCTGACCTGAAGGGTGGGAATACTGTAAGCAGTGTCCTAACCAGTTCTTTCTCCAGAGGTACCGCCCCGGTTGGGAGGGAGCAGGACTCTGGAAGGGGGTGCAGAGGGTGGGAAGGCCCACCTCTGACCCCGGTACCACCTGAGGGGTTAAACCCTAGGTTGGGAGAGTGGTGTTTAGAGGGTACCCCTCGCAGGAGGAGGAGGAACCCTAGGAGAAGAGGTAAGGGGAGGAGAGCCTTCCCTGAGACTCCTGGTCCACCTAAGGTTGTAGACCCTAGGCTGGAGAACCAGTGGCAGTCTAGCCCTGTCTTGCAGACAGGAAGAGTGGAGCATGGCTGTTATGTGCCAGGGGTTACTACCCCCCACTTGGTGAGTTGGCAGGAACCAGTGGCACCTGGGTGGCCTAGGGCCTGGTCCTCGCCGAGGGCAGCTGGAGAGTACCAGTGGGGTAATCCAGTGAGTCCCTACAGTAGCTTTAGAAAGAACCCTAGGGGTTCACAGTGGCGTAAAACAGGAGGGTGTCCCTGCAGTTGCGGGCCCGCGTCCGTGTTTTATCGCCCCAAGCAGGTAAGTCCATCACGGTGGTGATTGGTCTGCCCTGCGTTTTGGCTGGTAGGGGGTTGTGTTGGACTTGGCCCTTATGGCAGGTTCACCCCTAATCTTTTTGCTTTTTATCTGTGATATGCGTGGATGATTTTCTGGTCTGTGCGCACTTTTTCTCTGTGTACCAGAGTAAAGTGTGTGCATGTAGTTAGGCTGGCCTGCTCTCCCATAGGGATGCATGGGGAATGTCTGTGTCCCTAGTAATTCCTGATGCGTGGGGAGTGCATGCTCGAATTTGGTATGTGCATGTTCGTGGGAATGAATGCTTCACAATGATGTATGTTGCGTGAATGTGGCATGTGTAGAAATGCCATTTCTGGGACTTGGCATATTGCTAGAAAATATGCCTGCAGTGTGATTGGCTGGAGCTGGCTGCTGAGCCTGGCTCCAGGAAGGCTGGATGGGTCTGCCCGGTGGTGAGTGTGAGATCAGCATGCTTGATGGCTTGGGAGGAGTGCACCTGGTCCCTGATGGGCCTGGACTTTCCCCGGACAATGCTGGCTCCACCCCCTGTAGTGCGACTGATGGCCCTAGCCCTGCCAGTGAATAGAGGGGGTGGTTGGGGTAAACAGAGTACTTCAGAACCAGCTGCGACTGGTTTTCCCCCACCCTGCACCCTGAGACAAAGGGGTTTTTCTGTATAAGAAGGGGCTGTGTCCCCATACAATTTGTCCTGTCTTTGGTTCTGTTCTAGGATCTTGCCAGAGGGGGCTGCTGCTGCTGCAGGGGCCAAGAGGACCGCCACTTGGCTGTCTCCCTGCTTGGAGACCCAGTGTGCTGGCTCTGGCCCTGCCTTGCCCCTCTGCCTGCCTCCAGACTCTGCTGGAGCTTTCCTGTGCCTGGAGGCACCCTGATGTTGATTTGTAGCGCTAGGAGCGCTTCCCTGGTGGCCCAGCGCACCATAGCGCTTTGCTGACATTTCTAGCGCTGAGCGCGCTTCTCCTGTGCCCCTGAGCGCTTGGGAGCGCGGTATTGACCTTGCCGGTGCCCACCCGGCATTGCAGCTGAATTGCCGATTGGCCGATTTTCGGCATTAGCGAGTGCCCACCTCGCTTTATCTTTATTTTGGAGGCCGGTGCCCACCCGGCATTGCCCCGTACTTTGATTTTGTAAATACCTCGAGGGAGCCCACTCCTCGGGTATTGAGAAGCCGCCTGCCTACCTGGAACGGGCCGCCGCGCTGCCCGCGACGACCCGGAAGTGTTCTGGCCGACCGGCCAATAGCTGCGCGGCCCCTTCGAGGCCGACCGGAAGTCCCGCCTCCGCAACCAGGCAGCGAGGAGAGAGGCGCCGCCAGCGAGGCTCCGAGGAAGAGGAGCCCCTCGCTGGCAGAGGAGAAGAGCCGGCAGTGTTCCTGCCCCCGCAGCACCAGCGAGGTACCGGTGAGTGCGGGGACAGGGTCCTTTGTTCTTCGAGCGGCCCCGATTGGCAGAGGGCCGCTCCAACGCTGCTGTATTCTTTGTGGAGCCCGAGGCTCCTGGGGGCATTTCTTCGAGCCCGAGGCTCGTGAGGGGCATATTTTGTGTATTGAGCCACGAGAGGCTTCACCTGCCCAGTTGTGTTTGCGAGTCCAGAGAGGCTCGAGGGGCATTCGTGATTTACGAGCCTGAGAGGCTCCACCTGCCCACAGTCAATCCACGAGCCCAGCGAGGCTCAACGCCCACATCGAGTGAGAGCCCTGAGAGAGACTCTGGGGGCATTTTTCATTGTTGATTACCCTGAGAGCGCTGAGCTCTACATTGTACATTTGCTTGGTGAGCCCTGAGAGGCTCCTTGCCCACTTGGTCTTGAGCCCTCCTGGCTCCAACGTTGCTCAGTCATATTTACAACTGTCCAGCACTTAGTGGACAGTTGCCACGTTTAGGTTTGTGTGCTGTGCTGCCTGCGCAGCTTCCCTGACATTGAGACTCAGGGCATTCCGCCCCTTTCGAGGCCAGTTGGCCTGAGGGACACTTTTGAGTGTTGTGCTTTGTGCACCCCGCGCATTGTAATTTCTTGTTATGTAATTCTTGCGCATATGTTCTAACCTGTACCTTTTCTAAAAGTGACCTGATTAGGTAGTCTTATGGTTATCCCCTTTTTGCTAAATGTGACCTGCATAGGGGATTGTTTAGGTTTATCCACTGTACTAAATGTGACCTGCACAGTGAAATGTTGATTCTGCTTACCTTTTCTAAAAGTGACCTGATTAGGTATTCTTATGGGTATCTCCTTTTGCTAAATGTGACCTGCATAGAGGATTAGTGATGTTTCAGTTTATGTTTAGGTTTCCTTCCCTTTGCTAAAAGTTAACTGCTTAGGTGTTGGTATTCCTTCCTTAGCTCCTCGTTACCTACGTGATTTCCTGCAGTGTTTTAGGGTTGCGTAGGAGGTCCTTACTGTTCCAGTGATTACTGGATGTGTGTTGCATTTGTAATTTTGGTGCTACTCATTCTATGTTTACGACATAAGTGTATATCTACCAGTATTATTATCTAACAAGTGCCTACCCCTGACAGTGGTCCATGTGGCCCTGTCCTGTACATAATTCCCCTTGTAAATTCTGCCCGTGCCCCTGGCACATTGTACAGTTTGCTTGTGTTATCTAATGTGTTTTGTTTATTATAATACAAAGGCTATTTTTTATATAACCTTGTGTGGAGTCTTTTCTTTGTGGTGGGCCTTGGGTGTTGTTGCTGGGGTGCGTGCGCAGATACTTAACTCATACCGCCTCCAAGTTTAGCCTAGACTGCTCGCGCCACGCTACCTAGAGGGCGAGTGGGGGTTGCCTTGGTGTGTGACTCCCCTGCCCTGACTTTAGAAGTGGTGATCCCTGACTGACCTCGACGCGAGTCTTGGCCGGCCAGGGTCCCGTTTCTAACATTGGCGGCAAGCGGTGAGGATAAGGATTTGTGTTTGCGCTGTACCACAGTGGCGACAGGCCACACTTCAAAGCTCTGCATTTTTTTAGATAACCCAATTTGGGGATTATTGTTTTTTAGGGAAGTTCAGTTTGGCTTCTCCTGAAAGGTGGCATTTTGTATTTTGTCCAGTACCTTGTTCCCCGCCCTGCTCCCAGAGTTTGGTACCTGTGTCGCTAGTGGTCAGGTTGAGAGAATCAGGGGTGGTAGAAACTGCCTTACCAGTCCGAGGGGAGGGTTGTGTGTGAATGAGTGTGTGTTACGCTGGACAGTGGAGTGCAAGTTCTCTGATAGGAATCTTGCTGAATTTTGTGATTGTAATCTCCTGTTTAGCTCAGACCCCCAGGTTCCCTGTGTCAAACTTTTCCTGAGAACGTCCGCCAAAATGGAGCCAGTTTTTCATCTCTGTAGTCTGTTTAGGTACAGTAGATTAGAGCTGGTCAGATTCTGCGAAAAGGGAGGCATAGAGGTGAGTGAGTTGGTTACTCAGTCCTAGCTTAGGGACAGCCTGATCATGTGGCAAAAGGATCAGTGGGATCTCGAGCACAGAGAGAGAGATCGGGCCCGGGCCGCACGCCATGAGGGTGGTGAGTCTGTGGGGAGCCCTGAAGATTCTGTTGATGAATGTGAGTTGGATGGTGATGACAGTGGATGGATGTCAGCAGATAGTGATGACCCCATAGATAGGGAGTCCCTTGCTGAGCCCAGTGTCAGTACCAGCGCCCCATCCCTTTCCCTGTCCCCAGAGGAGTGGTTGGATAGGAAGGAAGAGAGGGAACATCAGCTAGCGATGGAACAGCTCAGGTGGGAGCTTGCCAAGCTAGAGGCTGAGAGGGCCTTGTTCAGGGAGAAGGTAGCCCAAGAGAGTAGGTTACCCCCTGAGTGCATGTGTAATTGTCTGGATTCCCCAGGGAGGGTGGAGTCCAGTGGTGGCAGCTTTTTGAATGTTGGTGTAGACAGTCCCACTCCCTGTTCCCCGAGTATGTTGCCTGTTTCCCCCGCAGAAGAGTTTGGGTTGAAGTTCAGGAGACTTAGGAAACTGCCTCATCAGTCTTGGGAAGACTTTGAGGATGAGTGTTGTGGAGCACTGTTTGATTGGGAAAAGGCTCACGTGAACGACAAGTCTGGCGGGTTGTTTTGCATGGTTGTCACAGAGCACCTGCTCAGCTATTGTGTGCCAGAGTTGCGCCAGCACCTGTTGAAGTTTGGATCGTTTAGTGCATGTGAGCTTGCAGCGGAAACCGACCGATGGGAAAGTGCAAGAGGTTCCTTAGCACCGCTAGCGAGTAATTCCAATAATAGTGGGTCAGGTTTCCTCCAACCCAGCGTGGTGGAGGAGGGTGAGAATAGCCCAGCCAGGTCTCAGTATAGTGAGGAGGGTGTAGGGGCTTGCTGTCTGTCTCAGTGGAGCGGAAGTGAGTGTGAGACCGAGAGTCCCCAGATGCCCGAAGCCCTGCCTCAGAGCCTGGATGGTTTCTTTAGGGAACACCAGGGTGGGGACCTATGCTTACCTGTTAGTCCACTTGAGGGAGATCTCCTAGTGTGTGGAGGACCTGGAGCATCTGTGAGCGAAGCTTCTGTAGTTGTGGAGTCTGGCAGTACTGCTCCAGTGGGGAGAGTACAGAAGTCCAGTGAGATGAGTGATTTGGGAGTGACCTGTGAGTCCTCAGAAGTCCTGGAGTGCCAGGCAGTGATTCCACCAAAGGTTCTAGACCGGAGGTTGGAGGTCCAGGTTCAGGGTTTGCCTGACCTGAAGGGTGGGAATACTGTAAGCAGTGTCCTAACCAGTTCTTTCTCCAGAGGTACCGCCCCGGTTGGGAGGGAGCAGGACTCTGGAAGGGGGTGCAGAGGGTGGGAAGGCCCACCTCTGACCCCGGTACCACCTGAGGGGTTAAACCCTAGGTTGGGAGAGTGGTGTTTAGAGGGTACCCCTCGCAGGAGGAGGAGGAACCCTAGGAGAAGAGGTAAGGGGAGGAGAGCCTTCCCTGAGACTCCTGGTCCACCTAAGGTTGTAGACCCTAGGCTGGAGAACCAGTGGCAGTCTAGCCCTGTCTTGCAGACAGGAAGAGTGGAGCATGGCTGTTATGTGCCAGGGGTTACTACCCCCCACTTGGTGAGTTGGCAGGAACCAGTGGCACCTGGGTGGCCTAGGGCCTGGTCCTCGCCGAGGGCAGCTGGAGAGTACCAGTGGGGTAATCCAGTGAGTCCCTACAGTATTTTTAGAAAGAACCCTAGGGGTTCACAGTGGCGTAAAACAGGAGGGTGTCCCTGCAGTTGCGGGCCCGCGTCCGTGTTTTATCGCCCCAAGCAGGTAAGTCCATCACAGTGGTGATTGGTCTGCCCTGCGTTTTGGCTGGTAGGGGGTTGTGTTGGACTTGGCCCTTATGGCAGGTTCACCCCTAATCTTTTTGCTTTTTATCTGTGATATGCGTGGATGATTTTCTGGTCTGTGCGCACTTTTTCTCTGTGTCCCAGAGTAAAGTGCGTGCATGTAGTTAGGCTGGCCTGCTCTCCCATAGGGATGCATGGGGAATGTCTGTGTCCCTAGTAATTCCTGATGCATGGGGAGTGCATGCTCGAATTTGGTATGTGCGTGTTCGTGGGAATGAATGCTTCGCAATGATGTATGTTGCGTGAATGTGGCATGTGTAGAAATGCCATTTCTGGGACTTGGCATATTGCTAGAAAATATGCCTGCAGTGTGATTGGCTGGAGCTGGCTGGTGAGCCTGGCTCCAGGAAGGCTGGATGGGTCTGCCCGGTGGTGAGTGTGAGATCAGCATGCTTGATGGCTTGGGAGGAGTGCACCTGGTCCCTGATGGGCCTGGACTTTCCCCGGACAATGCTGGCTCCACCCCCTGTAGTGCGACTGATGGCCCTAGCCCTGCCAGTGAATAGAGGGGGTGGTTGGGGTAAACAGAGTACTTCAGAACCAGCTGCGACTGGTTTTCCCCCACCCTGCACCCTGAGACAAAGGGGTTTTTCTGTATAAGAAGGGGCTGTGTCCCCATACAATTTGTCCTGTCTTTGGTTCTGTTCTAGGATCTTGCCAGAGGGGGCTGCTGCTGCTGCAGGGGCCAAGAGGACCGCCACTTGGCTGTCTCCCTGCTTGGAGACCCAGTGTGCTGGCTCTGGCCCTGCCTTGCCCCTCTGCCTGCCTCCAGACTCTGCTGGAGCTTTCCTGTGCCTGGAGGCACCCTGATGTTGATTTGTAGCGCTAGGAGCGCTTCCCTGGTGGCCCAGCGCTCCATAGCGCTTTGCTGACATTTCTAGCGCTGAGCGCGCTTCTCCTGTGCCCCTGAGCGCTTGGGAGCGCGGTATTGACCTTGCCGGTGCCCACCCGGCATTGCAGCTGAATTGCCGATTGGCCGATTTTCGGCATTAGCGAGTGCCCACCTCGCTTTATCTTTATTTTGGAGGCCGGTGCCCACCCGGCATTGCCCCGTACTTTGATTTTGTAAATACCTCGAGGGAGCCCACTCCTCGGGTATTGAGAAGCCGCCTGCCTACCTGGAACGGGCCGCCGCGCTGCCCGTGACGACCCGGAAGTGTTCTGGCCGACCGGCCAATAGCTGCGCGGCCCCTTCGAGGCCGACCGGAAGTCCCGCCTCCGCAACCAGGCAGCGAGGAGAGATGCGCCGCCAGCGAGGCTCCGAGGAAGAGGAGCCCCTCGCTGGCAGAGGAGAAGAGCCGGCAGTGTTCCTGCCCCCGCAGCACCAGCGAGGTACCGGTGAGTGCGGGGACAGGGTCCTTTGTTCTTCGAGCGGCCCCGATTGGCAGAGGGCCGCTCCAACGCTGCTGTATTCTTTGTGGAGCCCGAGGCTCCTGGGGGCATTTCTTCGAGCCCGAGGCTCGTGAGGGGCATATTTTGTGTATTGAGCCACGAGAGGCTCCACCTGCCCAGTTGTGTTTGCGAGTCCAGAGAGGCTCGAGGGGCATTCGTGATTTACGAGCCTGAGAGGCTCCACCTGCCCACAGTCAATCCACGAGCCCAGCGAGGCTCAACGCCCACATCGAGTGAGAGCCCTGAGAGAGGCTCTGGGGGCATTTTTCATTGTTGATTACCCTGAGAGCGCTGAGCTCTACATTGTACATTTGCTTGGTGAGCCCTGAGAGGCTCCTTGCCCACTTGGTCTTGAGCCCTCCTGGCTCCAACGTTGCTCAGTCATATTTACAACTGTCCAGCACTTAGTGGACAGTTGCCACGTTTAGGTTTGTGTGCTGTGCTGCCTGCGCAGCTTCCCTGACATTGAGACTCAGGGCATTCCGCCCCTTTCGAGGCCAGTTGGCCTGAGGGACACTTTTGAGTGTTGTGCTTTGTGCACCCCGCGCATTGTAATTTCTTGTTATGTAATTCTTGCGCATATGTTCTAACCTGTACCTTTTCTAAAAGTGACCTGATTAGGTAGTCTTATGGTTATCCCCTTTTTGCTAAATGTGACCTGCATAGGGGATTGTTTAGGTTTATCCACTGTACTAAATGTGACCTGCACAGTGAAATGTTGGTTCTGCTTACCTTTTCTAAAAGTGACCTGATTAGGTATTCTTATGGTTATCTCCTTTTGCTAAATGTGACCTGCATAGAGGATTAGTGATGTTTCAGTTTATGTTTAGGTTTCCTTCCCTTTGCTAAGAGTTAACTGCTTAGGTGTTGGTATTCCTTCCTTAGGTCCTCGTTACCTACGTGATTTCCTGCAGTGTTTTAGGGTTGCGTAGGAGGTCCTTACTGTTCCAGTGATTACTGGATGTGTGTTGCATTTGTAATTTTGGTGCTACTCATTCTATGTTTACGACATAAGTGTATATCTACCAGTATTATTATCTAACAAGTGCCTACCCCTGACAGTGGTCCATGTGGCCCTGTCCTGTACATAATTCCCCTTGTAAATTCTGCCCGTGCCCCTGGCACATTGTACAGTTTGCGTGTGTTATCTAATGTGTTTTGTTTATTATAATACAAAGGCTATTTTTTATATAACCTTGTGTGGAGTCTTTTCTTTGTGGTGGGCCTTGGGTGTTGTTGCTGGAGTGCGTGCGCAGATACTTAACTCATACCGCCTCCAAGTTTAGCCTAGACTGCTCGCGCCACGCTACCTAGAGGGCGAGTGGGGGTTGCCTTGGTGTGTGACTCCCCTGCCCTGACTTTAGAAGTGGTGATCCCTGACTGACCTCGACGCGAGTCTTGGCCGGCCAGGGTCCCGTTTCTAACATTGGCGGCAAGCGGTGAGGATAAGGATTTGTGTTTGCGCTGTACCACAGTGGCGACAGGCCACACTTCAAAGCTCTGCATTTTTTTTAGATAACCGCATTTTGGGGATTATTGTTTTTTAGGGAAGTTCAGTTTGGCTTCTCCTGAAAGGTGGCATTTTGTATTTTGTCCAGTACCTTGTTCCCCGCCCTGCTCCCAGAGTTTGGTACCTGTGTCGCTAGTGGTCAGGTTGAGAGAATCAGGGGTGATAGAAACTGCCTTACCAGTCCGAGGGGAGGGTTGTGTGTGAATGAGTGTGTGTTACGCTGGACAGTGGAGTGCAAGTTCTCTGATAGGAATCTTGCTGAATTTTGTGATTGTAATCTCCTGTTTAGCTCAGACTTCCAGGTTCCCTGTGTCAAACTTTTCCTGAGAACGTCCGCCAAAATGGAGCCAGTTTTTGATCTCTGTAGTCTGTTTAGGTACAGTAGATTAGAGCTGGTCAGATTCTGCGAAAAGGGAGGCATAGAGGTGAGTGAGTTGGTTACTCAGTCCCAGCTTAGGGACAGCCTGATCATGTGGCAAAAGGATCAGTGGGATCTCGACCACAGAGAGAGAGATCGGGCCCGGGCCGCACGCCATGAGGGTGGTGAGTCTGTGGGTGGTGAGTCTGTGGGGAGCCCTGAAGATTCTGTTGATGAATGTGAGTTGGATGGTGATGACAGTGGATGGATGTCAGCAGATAGTGATGACCCCATAGATAGGGAGTCCCTTGCTGAGCCCAGTGTCAGTACCAGCGCCCCATCCCTTTACCTGTCCCCAGAGGAGTGGTTGGATAGGAAGGAAGAGAGGGAACATCAGCTAGCGATGGAACAGCTCAGGTGGGAGCTTGCCAAGCTAGAGGCTGAGAGGGCCTTGTTCAGGGAGAAGGTAGCCCAAGAGAGTAGGTTACCCCCTGAGTGCATGTGTAATTGTCTGGATTCCCCAGGGAGGGTGGAGTCCAGTGGTGGCAGCTTTTTGAATGTTGGTGTAGACAGTCCCACTCCCAGTTCCCCGAGTATGTTGCCTGTTTCCCCCACAGAAGAGTTTGGGTTGAAGTTCAGGAGACTTAGGAAACTGCCTCATCAGTCTTGGGAAGACTTTGAGGATGAGTGTTGTGGAGCACTGTTTGATTGGGAAAAGGCTCACGTGAACGACAAGTCTGGCACGTTGTTTTGCATGGTTGTCACAGAGCACCTGCTCAGTTATTGTGTGCCAGAGTTGCGCCAGCACCTGTTGAAGTTTGGATCGTTTAGTGCATGTGAGCGGAAGCCGACCGATGGGAAAGTGCAAGAGGTTCCTTAGCACCGCTAGCGAGTAATTCCAATAATAGTGGGTCAGGTTTCCTCCAACCCAGCGTGGTGGAGGAGGGTGAGAGTAGCCCAGCTAGGTCTCAGTATAGTGAGGAGGGTGTAGGGGCTTGCTACCTGTTAGTCCACTTGAGGGAGATCTCCTAGTGTGTGGAGGACCTGGAGCATCTGTGAGCGAAGCTTCTGTAGTTGTGGAGTCTGGCAGTACTGCTCCAGTGGGGAGAGTACAGAAGTCCAGTGAGATGAGTGATTTGGGAGTGACCTGTGAGTCCTCAGAAGTCCTGGAGTGCCAGGCATTGATTCCACCAAAGGTTCTAGACCGGAGGTTGGAGGTCCAGGTTCAGGGTTTGCCTGACCTGAAGGGTAGGAATACTGTAAGCAGTGTCCTAACCAGTTCTTTCTCCAGAGG
Organism: Lissotriton vulgaris; assembly: GCF_964263255.1. Lineage (NCBI taxonomy): Eukaryota > Metazoa > Chordata > Amphibia > Caudata > Salamandridae > Lissotriton > Lissotriton vulgaris. Next base: position 569,768,138 of record NC_141694.1, on the reverse strand, counting down.
TACCGCCCCGGTTGGGAGGGAGCAGGACTCTGGAAGGGGGTGCAGAGGGTGGGAAGGCCCACCTCTGACCCCGGTACCACCTGAGGGGTTAAACCCTAGGTTGGGAGAGTGGTGTTTAGAGGGTACCCCTCGCAGGAGGAGGAGGAACCCTAGGAGAAGAGGTAAGGGGAGGAGAGCCTTCCCTGAGACTCCTGGTCCACCTAAGGTTGTAGACCCTAGGCTGGAGAACCAGTGGCAGTCTAGCCCTGTCTTGCAGACAGGAAGAGTGGAGCATGGCTGTTATGTGCCAGGGGTTACTACCCCCCACTTGGTGAGTTGGCAGGAACCAGTGGCACCTGGGTGGCCTAGGGCCTGGTCCTCGCCGAGGGCAGCTGGAGAGTACCAGTGGGGTAATCCAGTGAGTCCCTACAGTAGCTTTAGAAAGAACCCTAGGGGTTCACAGTGGCGTAAAACAGGAGGGTGTCCCTGCAGTTGCGGGCCCGCGTCCGTGTTTTATCGCCCCAAGCAGGTAAGTCCATCACGGTGGTGATTGGTCTGCCCTGCGTTTTGGCTGGTAGGGGGTTGTGTTGGACTTGGCCCTTATGGCAGGTTCACCCCTAATCTTTTTGCTTTTTATCTGTGATATGCGTGGATGATTTTCTGGTCTGTGCGCACTTTTTCTCTGTGTCCCAGAGTAAAGTGCGTGCATGTAGTTAGGCTGGCCTGCTCTCCCATAGGGATGCATGGGGAATGTCTGTGTCCCTAGTAATTCCTGATGCGTGGGGAGTGCATGCTCGAATTTGGTATGTGCGTGTTCGTGGGAATGAATGCTTCGCAATGGTGTATGTTGCGTGAATGTGGCATGTGTAGAAATGCCATTTCTGGGACTTGGCATATTGCTAGAAAATATGCCTGCAGTGTGATTGGCTGGAGCTGGCTGGTGAGCCTGGCTCCAGGAAGGCTGGATGGGTCTGCCCGGTGGTGAGTGTGAGATCAGCATGCTTGATGGCTTGGGAGGAGTGCACCTGGTCCCTGATGGGCCTGGACTTTCCCCGGACAATGCTGGCTCCACCCCCTGTAGTGCGACTGATGGCCCTAGCCCTGCCAGTGAATAGAGGGGGTGGTTGGGGTAAACAGAGTACTTCAGAACCAGCTGCGACTGGTTTTCCCCCACCCTGCACCCTGAGACAAAAGGGTTTTTCTGTATAAGAAGGGGCTGTGTCCCCATACAATTTGTCCTGTCTTGGATCTTGCCAGAGGGGGCTGCTGCTGCTGCAGGGGCCAAGAGGACCGCCACTTGGCTGTCTCCCTGCTTGGAGACCCAGTGTGCTGGCTCTGGCCCTGCCTTGCCCCTCTGCCTGCCTCCAGACTCTGCTGGAGCTTTCCTGTGCCTGGAGGCACCCTGATGTTGATTTGTAGCGCTAGGAGCGCTTCCCTGGAGGCCCAGCGCTCCATGGCGCTTTGCTGACATTTCTAGCGCTGAGCGCGCTTCTCCTGTGCCCCTGAGCACTTGGGAGCGCGGTATTGACCTTGCCGGTGCCCACCCGGCATTGCAGCTGAATTGCCGATTTGCTGATTTTCGGCATTAGCGAGTGCCCACCTCGCTTTATCTTTATTTTGGAGGCCGGTGCCCACCCGGCATTGCCCCGTACTTTGATTTTGTAAATACCTCGAGGGAGCCCACTCCTCGGGTATTGAGAAGCCGCCTGCCTACCTGGAACGGGCCGCCGCGCTGCCCGTGACGACCCGGAAGTGTTCTGGCCGACCGGCCAATAGCTATGCGGCCCCTTCGAGGCCGACCGGAAGTCCCGCCTCCGCAACCAGGCAGCGAGGAGAGAGGCGCCGCCAGCGAGGCTCCGAGGAAGAGGAGCCCCTCGCTGGCAGAGGAGAAGAGCCGGCAGTGTTCCTGCCCCCGCAGCACCAGCGAGGTACCGGTGAGTGCGGGGACAGGGTCCTTTGTTCTTCGAGCGGCCCGATTGGCAGAGGGCCGCTCCAACGCTGCTGTATTCTTTGTGGAGCCCCGAGGCTCCTGGGGGCATTTCTTCGAGCCCGAGGCTCGTGAGGGGCATATTTTGTGTATTGAGCCACGAGAGGCTCCACCTGCCCAGTTGTGTTTGCGAGTCCAGAGAGGCTCGAGGGGCATTCGTGATTTACGAGCCTGAGAGGCTCCACCTGCCCACAGTCAATCCACGAGCCCAGCGAGGCTCAACGCCCACATCGAGTGAGAGCCCTGAGAGAGGCTCTGGGGGCATTTTTCATTGTTGATTACCCTGAAAGCGCTGAGCTCTACATTGTACATTTGCTTGGTGAGCCCTGAGAGGCTCCTTGCCCACTTGGTCTTGAGCCCTCCTGGCTCCAACGTTGCTCAGTCATATTTACAACTGTCCAGCACTTAGTGGACAGTTGCCACGTTTAGGTTTGTGTGCTGTGCTGCCTGCGCAGCTTCCCTGACATTGAGACTCAGGGCATTCCGCCCCTTTCGAGGCCAGTTGGCCTGAGGGACACTTTTGAGTGTTGTGCTTTGTGCACCCCGCGCATTGTAATTTCTTGTTATGTAATTCTTGCGCATATGTTCTAACCTGTACCTTTTCTAAAAGTGACCTGATTAGGTAGTCTTATGGTTATCCCCTTTTTGCTAAATGTGACCTGCATAGGGGATTAGTGATGTTTCAGTTTATGTTTAGGTTTCCTTCCCTCTGCTAAGAGTTAACTGCTTAGGTGTTGGTATTCCTTCCTTAGGTCCTCGTTACCTACGTGATTTCCTGCAGTGTTTTAGGGTTGCGTAGGAGGTCCTTACTGTTCCAGTGATTACTGGATGTGTGTTGCATTTGTAATTTTGGTGCTACTCATTCTATGTTTACGACATAAGTGTATATCTACCAGTATTATTATCTAACAAGTGCCTACCCCTGACAGTGGTCCATGTGGCCCTGTCCTGTACATAATTCCCCTTGTAAATTCTGCCAGTGCCCCTGGCACATTGTACAGTTTGCGTGTGTTATCTAATGTGTTTTGTTTATTATAATACAAAGGCTATTTTTTATATAACCTTGTGTGGAGTCTTTTCTTTGTGGTGGGCCTTGGGTGTTGTTGCTGGGGTGCGTGCGCAGATACTTAACTCATACCGCCTCCAAGTTTAGCCTAGACTGCTCGCGCCACGCTACCTAGAGGGCGAGTGGGGGTTGCCTTGGTGTGTGACTCCCCTACCCTGACTTTGGAAATGGTGATCCCTGACTGACCTCAACGCGAGTCTTGGCCGGCCAGGGTCCCGTTTCTAACAACATGTATAAGGCATTATTATCTACATACATTGGAGAGTTTAAAAAGTGTTACTCAGTAAAATGTGTTCTTTGCATTTTCATGATTAAAAGCATCTAAATAGAAGACGTATAAAAAAATCGTTATCATTAGAAGAAAAAATAAATTTTAATATTTGTTATTTTTATGGTTCTTTAAAAAATGCTAGCATTTGTAGATCGTAATCTTACCCTCGGAAAGGTGTGCTGGGGCTTGGGGCTTTGGGAAGGTTATTAAATAATAAATGCCCTTTTCTATGCACCTGTAGACTTGGCATTTAAACTATCAATTGCCTATCTATATATGTACTCTTCCTCCAAACATTTTGGTACTGCTATTTTAGTATTGCAGATAGCCCTTCAGCAGTATGTGTTTATGTATACACTGTTCTGAAAGTGAAGCTGCTGTACATTTTGCCAGACACTCTCCTTGCAGAATTGTGATAATTCAGCCAGTACCCAAGTAGTCATGGTGCAAAGTGGGCCTTAGGGCATGGACTGCTTCAAAGTCCTATACACTATGCATGCAGTCTTGCATGCATAGGAAAATTGTCTTTTATAGCTTTTATTATCCAGTCTATGTTCTTACACTTCCAGCAAACTCTTTGTGTTTGTGGATTCAGTATTGTAGTGAAGTATTTAGCACAATGCCATTATGTATGCACTGTGCTAAAAATGAAGCTCTTCCAAATTCAGACAGACACTCTTGTTGCAGAACTGTAATTATCCTGTCAGTACTCAAGTAATCATGGTGCAAAGTAGGCCTTAGGCCATGTACTGCTTTAAACCTGTATAGAGTATGCATGCACTCTTCTATGTAGGTGCACATTTGTTTTTTATATATTCAATTGTCCAGTCTGTATCATTAGACTTTCACAATCACTCTCACTCTACTGTTTCAATATTGTAGTGCGCCATTCAGCAGTATTTCCTTATATATGTACTTATGTACTGTGGTAAAACTGAAGCTCTTATAAATTCTGTCATGCACTCTCTTTGCAGAACTGTAATCATGCAGTTAGTACCCAAGTAATTATGGAGCAAAGTAGTCCTTAGTATATGGACTGCTTCAAACTCCTATTTACTATGCATGTATTGTTCTATGCAACTGCAAATTTACCTTTTATATTTTGAATTCCCCAGTCTCTATCCTTACACTTGCAGCAAACACTCTGTCATTCCTGTTAAAGTTTTGTAGTGACTCATTGATCAGTGTGAAGTAATCCATTCTCTACATTGAAACAGTAATCAGGAGATGTACAATAAGTGGTACATTCCCAGAGATATGGCAGTTATTGTGCACTGTGATATCAGCACAATGGATGCACCATATTTACAATGTAGTGTATTATTGAGCAAAAACGGCACAGATATGTGATGTATTTGTGTTGTGAAGATGGTGCATTGCTTGACTTGCGTTCCAAGTGCAACGCAGCTCCAGCAATGCTCTTGGGGTTCTATGCTCACAAAGCTGTGTCAATCCTTACACCTGTTTCAAGCAGGTGCAGGGTTTTGATGTAGCATAGGACTAAAAGTGACTGAATGAAATATTATAGATTTCACTCTCTGCGCAGGAAAGTCTCTTTCGGGCTCAGGGCTTTAGAATATGATGCACCTTCCATATGCATCACATTGTAAATATCAGGTACTATGGTACATCTTTTGCAACACTGCTGCATCACAAAAGTGACGGAAAAGATGTGTAAAAGAGGTACAAGGGGGTTGTAAATTCGCTCCTAACACATACAAATTCACCCAGGCAGTTTCACTAGCAGTGCATATTGAAATATAAACTTCTTATTTATATGGATGTGTTACATTGAAGTGCTTCGGAGGTACTACAGTATAGTATAGGTAAACACCTTATACATTTATGCTGTAGCACTTTCTTATAGATTTCCACTTTCACATTCACCATACACTACTAATTCATTCGTTCATTTATGCACTACACATTCATTCTGACAAAGTTTTACACACTAATATAGAAATATAGTTCTTTTTTAAGCCAGTGGAGGTAGTTCTGAAAAGAAGTGGTTTTTTTTCTTTTTAGTTTTCTATATTTTTTTTATTTTTTCAGGAAGTTTTTAGTTGGGTTTTTTTTTCAACCAAAAAATGAAACTGGAAACAAAAAAACTGTGGAACAGGAAGAAGAAAGAAAAAAAATATTATTGTTTTGGGCAACGGTGCTCTTCTTTGCTCTTCACAATGAGGTGAATAGACTGCTCACCGTAACAAAGGAGTTCTCTGCAAAATTTACAATGAATTGTAAGATTTGCAAACTGAGGCACAATAATATGATGCGGACTGTTCGGAGGAGGTGGTGTTGCTTTTGAGGTAGAAGGAACTGCAGGTTGAGGGTTTTCCTGGAACCTTTGTGTTGTCATCCTTCCATAATTATTTGGATGCAAATTTTTGACATGGTGAACCATTGAGGCTGTCCCGAAGGAGTACTTTTTAGTGGGGTCAGCCCTGGAAAGTGTAACCTCACAGATCTTGCATGTTACTTTCGGAACATTCACCTTTTTCTGTCCCTCCGAAAATGAAGAAAACTTCCAAATGAAAGCTTCTTTTCTCTTTTTCTGAGGTGGCTTAGTAACAAAATGTTTCTTAGAGGAAGGTACTGATGAAGTCGCTAAAAGAGCAGCCATTGTAGAGGTTGGTTGTAAAAGACTACAGCTCCACAGAATAGATGTTTTTCCTGGGAAAGTTGAAGTAGGATAATCAAAATGAGAGGGGCCTTCCAACAGTTGGAATAGGAAGTATTATGAACTAATCAAAACTCTCCTTTTATGGTCAGATGACTTTGCGTACGCTTACAGTGCTCTTACAGTGCGCTTAAGATGCGAGTATGTAAGACGTACCTTTGCGATTTGCGTAATTGCTTTGAAAAGTAATAATCGCTTATTAAAAGTAAAAAAAAAGTATTTTCATGATTCTCCTAGATACTGTCTTCCCTTAATATGTACATTAAATACATAAATATATGTTTTTGAACAATTAGAAACTTTTGCGCCGTACGCTTATGACGTCACGCAGAAGCGTTGGTGCGATGCGCAAGGTCAAAGCGTATCTGTAACGAGTGCGTGGCTATGCACAGAGGACAATTTGCCGTAAAAAGTGTGGTGCGATCACTGTACGCCTACATTGCGATTACCCCAAAAAATATGAAAAAGGAATTATACAGATTCTAATTGTAAAAAATGAAGAGAAAACATTTTTTACATGAAAAAAATGGGATTTAGTTTTGTTATTATTTTACATTAAGAATATGAAATATAATTTAAAAAAAAAATTTATATAAATATTTTTCATAGTAATGTAAGAAATTAGTATAAAAAGAAAGAAATGTAATAATTTATACATTTAAAAATTATCATTTACTAAACCTTTGAAATTCACTGAAAAAACCATAGGTTTCAGCCACGTTATAGTTAGGAATTAGCATTTAAAAAACCTTGCAAATTCACAGAAAAAACATAGGTTTCACACAAGCTGGGGATTTCGCTCATACAAACCAGTGATGTCATCAGTGATGTCATTTGAGATGTCATCAGTGATGTCATGAGTGATGTCACTGACCATGTCATGAGTGATGTAGTATGTGACGTCATCAGCAGTGCTTTGCGGGCGCGCGAGTTATAGTTGGCTGAACTAACTATAACGGGGGAATTTCAATGGTTTTGTATGAGTGAAATCTCCAGCTAACTATAACATGTGTGAAACCTATATATATATTTATATATTCTAATTCACTAAAATAGGATTCACGCTTATTTAGGAGTGATTTCTTTAAAATACTTACTTTGGATACAAGTTGGCACTGGAAGTCTGACTAAAAGGCCAGTCCTTCACAGCATGTCCGATCACCTCAGTGTGTTGCTTTAGAATTCACACAAAATGGTGGAGAGCCAACCTTATGTGTGTACTCGCCATACAACCAATTTTTAAACGAAAATATGTTCCAAAAATATTTCATTTATATTTTCTAATACATGGCTGAACCTTATTTTTAGATAATCATATTATATATTTCAATTTCCCTCTCATATATCGGCGTCCACTATCTTGGACACAGATTTTTTAAAACAATACTAAAACACGATTTCCTAAAGACTAATTGAATTCTATTTGCAGCATATTTAAATGTTTTGTATACTACAGTTGAACAATATTTAACAAAAAAAAATACAAAGTACTGGTATGTGTATGGTAGTTGTTTCCGTTCTAGGTATTTGAGTGGTGAAATCATTTTGCATTGCAGAGAAATCAATTCCGGACTAACAGTATGCGAGGTAAAAATCGCTAAATAAAGCCAAGCATGTTAAAACCACATGATGTAATGACATACATCCCTGAAAGATTAGTTTGCAATCCAGTGATGCGTCAACATTGTATCTTTCCCCCCCGTCCACTCTGTTGTCCGTGTATTTTCCAATCCCCTTCTGTCCATCCTCTGTGTGCTTCTCTATCCCCTTCCGCCCATCTCAGTTGTCTGTGTTTTTCTCTATCCCCACCCACTCTCCATTGTCCCTATGCTACTCTATTACCTCCTGCCCACCCTTCGTTATTCATGTACTTCCTTTTTCCCTCTTGCCCATCCTCCATTGTCCTTGTGCTTTCCTATTCCCTCCCACCCACTTCCCATTGAATGTGTGCTTCTCTATGTAATGTAATGTAATGTAAGCACACATTTATATAGCGCTACTATCACTCCGAGGAGCATCTTGGCGCTCAGCACCCAACCCGGCTGAAATAGGTTGGTGGACAGAAGGCAGTTTCACGCAATACAAGCTTTACACTAGTGCTCTGCAGGCCGCATCGGAGAGTGAGAAGATCCATGTCTTCAGAGATTTCCTAAAATCGCTCTCCTTAACTATGCACTGAAGCTGTGCTGGCAATTTATTCCAAGCTCTTGATCCTAACACAAAAAGAGATTTCCCCCCCTTGGTGGCCAATCTAAATCTGGGGATCACCAAAAGATTTTGATTGGCGGACCTCAAGCAGCGTGCTGGCACATAGCGTTTAAAGCCATTCAGCAGGTATCTAGGACCTTGAGACTGAAAGGCTCTAAAGGTGATGACAAGAACCTTGAATAGAATGCGCTTGTGGATGGGCAGCCAGTGTAGGATCTTGAGCGCCGCCGAGGCAGATGACCTTCTCGGCCAGCGGAGTACCAGGCGAGCAGCAGCATGCTGGACCATCTGCAGCCTGTGCAGCACTGCTTTATTGGTGCCTGCATAAAGACTGTTGCAGTAGTCCAATCTAGATGTTATAAGAGCTACTGCCACAGTCTTTCTGGCTGCCAGAGGAAGGAGATCAAAAAACTTCCTCAGTGATTTGATGATCTGGAAACATGAGCCAGCTACGCCTACCGCCTGCTGTTTGAATGAGAGTTAGTCGTCGAATTTAATCCCAAGATTTCGCGCAGAAGCCATAGTGTTAGGAGGAGCTTCTGCGTCCTGGGGCCACCATTGTTTAGGGGAGAACAGATTTTGGGGTCCAAAAGGTAATATTTCTGTCTTCTCCGAGTTACATTTGAGGTGATTATTATTCATCCACTCAAATGTAGCCTTGAGACAATTCATCAAGTTTTCTTCAGCCCCAGGCAGCTCCCTATCCAGCACTAAAATCAGCTGAGTATCGTCAGCGTACGATATGACTTCAATCTGGTAGGACGCAATCAGCTCAATCAAGGGGACCATATAAAGATTAAAAAGAACAGGACTCAAACTAGCGCCCTGTGGGACCCCTGAGCTGATGACCTTTTCCTCAGATTTATGGTCACCTAGTACTATTACCTGACGTCTCTGAAAAAGGAAATTAGTGAGCCATGCCAGCACCATTCCTCCTATGCCTGCGTTTTCCAAACGGTCAATCAAGATAGAATGTGCGACCGTATCGAAGGCGGCCGATAGGTCGAGTAAAATCAAGACGGCCTTCTTCCCTTGGTCCAGTGCCATTCGTAGAGTCTCTGCTGAAAGCAAAAGAGCGGACTCAGTCGAATGCTTGGACCGAAACCCTGATTGATTGGAGTGCAGGATGTTATTCTCCTCCAAAAAACTCGTGAGTTGATGATTAACGAATTTCCCCATCAGTTTAAACACCACCGGGAGTAGGGAAATGGGACGCAGGTTAGACAGAATAGTTGGGTCTGGCACGGCTTTTTTCTGCAGTGGCATAACCGCTGCACATTTCCAGTCACTTGGGATTGCTGTTGTGGCCAACGAGGAATTGATGATACTATTAATAGTTGGGTTTAACTCCTCAACCAAGGTTCGCAGGACCATAGGCGGGCAAGGGTCGAATGGAGACCCAGATTTTATGGCCGAAATAGCCTGATATGAATCCTCCAGACGGGGAGTGTCGGTTGTCATAACGCCTATACTCATTTTTTCCGGAGTTGCCAGGATGGAAGGCACAGATGGAAAATCCTTAACAATGTCATGGATTTTCTTTTCGAAATAGTTAGCTATAGCTATAGCATTGCAAAGTGAAAGAGAGGGTGGAAGTTCCTGGGAAAGTGCGGTGGGGTTAATAAAACTCATAACTATCTTGAAGATCTCCTACTGTCCCTTATCCGAAGAAGAAATAGCCTCCAAGTAGTATGTTTTTTTTGCCAGCTTAATTGCGGGATGATAGTTTTTACGTGCCGATTTATATAAATCGTGGGCAGCTGGCACATAATTCCTTCGCCACCTACGCTCCAAGGATCTTACTGCACTCAGTTCGATTTTTAAAGCAAATGTAAACCATGGGGCACTCTTTTTATTTGTAGGGCCACGTATCTCCCCCTGCCTACTCCCTTTGTCCATGTGCTTCCCTATCCTAGTCTTCCCAACCCCCTTCCTTCATATGCTTCCCTGTCCCCTCCTGTCCACCATCCATTGTCAACTTGCTGCTCCTGCCCATCTCGTCCACACTTTTGGCAGCTTGCTACCCAAGCCCCTCCATCCTGCCCTCCATTGTCCATAGGTTTTCCCAATCCCATCCCACCTCCTCTGTTGTTAGCTTGCTCCGCTAGCCACTGCCTCACTTCTACTGTCTTTTCTCCATCTTCTCCCTCTTACCTTCTGTTGTCAGCTTGTTTCCCCAGTCCCTCCGTTGTCAGCTTGCTGCCCAATCCCCTTCCGCGTACTCTTTGTTGTCAGCTTGCTCTCCCAGCCACCCGGCTCATCTGCCCTCTATTGCAACCATTTTCCCCATCCCCGTCTGCCCACCCTGCTGTCAACTTGCTGGCCCAGTCCCTATGGCCACCTCCAATGTCAGATTTCATCTCCATACCATATCGCCTGCCTGCCTTCCATTCTCAGCTTGCAGCCCCATTCTCTCCCGCCCACCTTCCCCGGTGTGTTTGCTTCTGCAGAACTGCTGTCTGTGTGCTTCCCCATTGGCTCTCACCTGCCCTCTTCCCAAGCAGCATCCTCTTCCTGAATGTTGCCTCATCCCCAACCCTGTCCACGTGTGCTTTTTGTTTTTTAAATTAAAAAAGTGCATTAGTGCAAGCTGCATTGTAGCACTTCAAACAAGCATTGGTGAATGCCTTAGGTTTCACCTATTTGTTTAATAATCAGCTGTTTTTTGTTGTAAGTTGTAGCTTGCTGGGTAGTGTACAATATAAGTTACAGAAAGTCTATTAAAGTGGTATGACTTGTTTATATACAAAAAGGCAATATATTGTGCTGTTACTAGTGGTAAAGTGTGGATAAATAATAGCAATTTTGTGAAAAATGAAATGAAAGAGTGATATTATAGTTTTAATTGATGTAACAGCAACATTAGGTGTTTAGAGGAGTTCTGTCAACTTTTTGGGGTAGTGCCACTGCACTTACTGCACCATTCAAATCATCCCCCTAATGCCTGCAAGATTATTGCATTTGCGGCAGCCTGTTTAGTAATAATTTATAGCAATATTTGGTGTTTAGAGGAGTTATGACAACGTTTTGCCCTGCCGCCACTGCACCTTCTGTACCATTTAAATCATAACTGCACTTGTGACTGTCTATTGAGTAGTAAAATATTGCAATATTTGTTTTTTTAGCAGGGGTTAGACCTTTGGTGTCACTGCACTTGCTGTACACATTAAATTATTACCCTCATGCACTTGTAACTGCCTGATTTTTAAGTTAAATATCTGGATATTCTGTGTTTAGTGGGGTTCCTATAGCTTTGGGCCCCTTTGCCACTGCACCTGCTGCACCATTCAAACCAAGCCCCTTATACCTGCAAGGTAACTGTAATTGTGACTGTCTGCTTGTACTAAAATATAGCAATGTTTGATGTTTGGAGGACGTCTGACAACTTTTGGGCCCTTACTAATGAGAACCATCTAAATAGTGTGACGTGGGACCCAAGCAATGGTCCGTAAAGGTAAGTAATGGGCTGCCTCTCAGCTCCTGTTAAGATTTTTTTCTTTGCAAGAGATTTAGCAAGCACTGTGCAGACAAAACCTATAAACGGAAAGAGACAGAGTTAGGAGATACGTGCAAAGAAGTGTCACTGATATTAGAGAGGTGTAAGTGATGAGTATGGGGTACGTAATATAAAAAGATGGTGTGACAGCTGCATAAAGGTGCAAAGAGAGACAGGGGGTTTAGCATGAAGGAACAGTCTGTGAAAAAAGAAGCAGTCTATAAGGAATGAAGAGGAAAAATAGAGAAGGAAAATGACAGCAAGAGAAAGAAAATCTGAGAGAGAGTGGGAAATTGAGAATGAGGGAGAGTGATTTGGACATCAAAAAAACCTGAGAGACACAAAGCTGTGAGAAAGAGAAAGAGAGAACCATTGAGGAGTGAAAGACAGAGTGAATGCAAGGAACGAAGAGAGATTACAAAAGGTAAATTAATCCATTGTCTTGGGTTTATGCTGAGAATGAGGATGCAGCTAAAGATCAATCAGGGCTGATATGCAGGAGAAACAAGCTTTAGCTTCTGAGGAAGAGGTGAAGCATGGTGGGGTGAGGTCTAGAGTTGGAGCGGGCTTTTAGTCCATTAGCCTGTGGCTAAACGTGACGGGTGTAGGGAGCTAAGGAGAGGGGCAGGGCTTAGAGGCACTGCCTGAGGAGACTCTCCCACTCTCCACAAAAAAATAAGCATTTTCAATGAAATAGGTTTTGCATTTGCGAGAATTTAAGATATTGGCATTGTAAATGACAATGCCTTTTATTTATGTGTTTTAAGAGGAACACAAATATAAAAGGCATTGGGGCATATTATCAAGGGGGTTTATCTCCGCTTTTTTGGCTTTAAAAGCCAAGAAAGCGGAGATAAAATTATCTCCCTATTACCAAGCTGTCGCTAACACCAGTTAGTGACAGCTAATAGGAGATAGCGACCATCTTGGGCCCCGCTTTGCATGTCAGTGATATTTATCACTAATGACATGCAAAGTGGGCGTGCCAAGATGTTAGCTACTGGAAACAGTCCCTAACATCGCTATCTCCTATTACCAACTTTTGGAGATATTCGCGCTAAGCGCGAATATCTCCAAAAGCTAACACCTGCCCTGAGCAGTTCTTAGCCATGTTATCCAATGGGAGGTGGATAACATGGCTAAGAGCATTTGCTCGATAATGCATGAATATCGCTGACTTTTCAGCGATATTCATGCATTGCGGCCGTTTTTTATCGCATTTGCGTTAAACCTTGCTAATAGCAAGGTTTATCTGCGATAAAAATCGCCGATGTGCGGCGATAATTTTTGTCTCTAAACAAGTTAGAGACAAAAATTATCGCTAGTTGTTGGTAATATGCCCCATAGTTATTTATAATGCTAATAGCTCAAACTCTCGCAAATGTGAGACCATTTTAATGAAGATTGCGCCTCTTTATTTAGTCGCTGCTTGCCATATTAAGGTTACAGGGAGCTGCGTCTAAAGAAAGGGGTGCGTCCAACATTAAATTGAAAGCACAGTATGGGGAGGTTTCACCCAAAAAGAAAGAAAGGTTCTGTAGCGTGGCCGCTAAACTGAGAGCGTACCATGCTGTAAATTAAATAAATAAATAAGCAGCCGCGGCTGGCAGTGGGAGTACCTGCAGGGCGGTGACGTGGGGAGGGGGAGGGGCAGGGTGGGGGGTAGTAATGTATGGATTACAGAGTTTTACAGGTAAGTAAACATTTAAATAAATAAAACGAATTTCGTTGCGCGCACTGCATCGCATTTGGGGATGCAATGCACTCAACTGCATCCCCAAATGCATTTGCCAAAACTATTAAGCTGTGTATGCTTGTCTATCTGTTGGTCTTTTGAAAATATATACTTTCTCCCATAAACAGCCTTATTAACTGGGTATTGTCACAGCTCACTTTACATGTAATACAAGTCTTTCTGTTTCTGTTTCTTGGTATTATTTGTCTACCAACCTGAACTGTGTTCTCTTTAGCCACCTGGGTATGGGCTCAATTCTGACATTAAAAAGGTGTAATTAGTGTTGATCTGCATTGTTGAAGACTGGGGCATATTATCAAGGGGGTTTATCTCCGCTTTTTTGGCTTTAAAAGCCAAGAAAGCGGAGATAAAATTATCTCCCTATTACCAAGCTGTCGCTAACACCAGTTAGTGACAGCTAATAGGAGATAGCGACCATCTTGGGCCCCGCTTTGCATGTCAGTGATATTTATCACTAATGACATGCAAAGTGGGCGTGCCAAGATGTTAGCGACTGGAAACAGTCCCTAACATCGCTATCTCCTATTACCAACTTTTGGAGATATTCGCGCTAAGAGCGAATATCTCCAAAAGCTAACACCTGCCCTGAGCAGTTCTTAGCCATGTTATCCAATGGGAGATGGATAACATGGCTAAGAGCATTTGCTCGATAATGCATGAATATCGCGGACTTTTCAGCGATATTCATGCATTGCGGCCGTTTTTTATCGCATTTGTGATAAACCTTGTTAATAGCAAGGTTTATCTGCGATAAAAATCGCCGATGTGCGGCGATAATTTTGTCTCTAAACAAGTTAGAGACAAAAATTATCTCTAGTTGTTGGTAATATGCCCCACTGTTTGTTATTACATTTCATACAATCTCACATCATTTTATACATATGCGCATTCATGGTGCATGCTCCTACAACATGACGCAACCGCTCCATAATAGCTCCTTTTTTAAAGTTTATTTTCTTTAGCCATGCTGCGCATCATCAGGGATGCTGTACAGCATGGCTAAAAATCATTGTAAAAAAGCCAGTCAGTAGGTCCCAAAGGCGAAACTTATTGGTTTGTCAATGCTCATTAACACTGGGCTCTCAGTTTGCTTTGTTAGAAGCACATTGAGAAAACACAAGAAACTACCTGTTCTGGCACAAAATGATGCCTCTCTGAACAAATAAATGCACACTTGGTAATCGTGTGGAGACTTACAGTCAGAAGAAATTCCCATTCTTGGGAGCGTTTGAACTCAATCTTCATCCTCACATAGCTATGTCATGAACAGGGAAACCAGGGGGCATATTATCAAGGGGGTTTATCTCTGCTTTTTGGGCTTTAAAAGCCAAGAAAGCGGAGATAAAATTATCTCCCTATTACCTAGCGGTCGCTAACACCAGTTAGCGACAGCTAGTAGGAGATAGCGACCATCTTGGGCCCCACTTTGCATGTCAGTGATATTTATCACTAATGACATGCAAAGTGGGCGTGCCAAGATGTTAGCGAATGAAAACAGTCGCTACCATCGCTATCTCCTATTACCAACTTTTGGAGATATTCGCGCTAAGCGCGAATTTCTCCAAAAGCTAACACCTGCCCTGAGCAGTTCTTAGCCATGTTATCCAATGGGAGGTGGATAACATGGCTAAGAGCATTAGCTCGGTAATTCATGAATATCGCTGACTTTTCAGCGATATTCATGCATTGTGGCGATTTTTATCGCATTTGCGTTAAACCTTGGTAATACCAAGGTTTATTTGCGGTAAAAATCGCCGCAGCTCAGCGGTACATTTTTGTCTCTAACCAAGCAATTGCTTGGTAATATGCCCCCTGAAGAATTTCATAGATCTAGGGCCAAACATATTTTGGGGGCCCACGTATGAAACAGGTTTGGATTTATGATCCATGTTCAGCTCTTTCATGCCCTCTTTGGCCAAGTTGCTGACAGCGCATAGGCACATTCCAAATGTGTTAACATCTAATATTCAGAGATAGTGAGGTGTATTTTTAATGCTGTAACACAGTACTAGCACACTAATATTATTGTAAATAATCTGGTGGCACACTCCTATCACTTATATATGAGGTCCCGTTTTTTTAATCCTAAACAAATAATTTTTGTTAATGTTACATGAAACATAAACACAACGGGGCAGATTTACAATCCCCGTGCACCACCACTACGTCACTTTTCGTGACGTACTGGTGGTGCAGCGGGCTCCTCCATATTTACAAAGAGAGGAGAAGCCTCCCTGCTTGACTTTTCCTCTCCTTGTAAATATGGACCCTTCACACGCAGTACTGTGCGTGGAAGGAGCGTTCCATGTGTGTTGCTGTGGGTGTTCCCACGCAACACCCATGGAACAAGACACATCTCCAGATTTACGAGAAATTGTAAATCTGGAGATGCATGTGAATGCTACGCCACCCTAGAGGTGGCATAGCGAGGCGCAACAAGGAGTAATGTTTTCATTTCTCCTCGTTTTTTCCTCTTTCAATGCGTGCTGCATTCTACAGCACGCATTGAAAGAAGATAAAACCTATTGTGATTGTTTTGGTGCAGCAAGGTGTCCCTTCCTGCACAAAAACAATCTCCCCACGATGCAGGCATCCTTGCAAGGGTGCCTGTGCCGGCGCATGGCTGCAGTTTATGCGCCAGCGCAGGGGAGGCACAGAGATGCGATATATTCTTGTAAATATGACACATCTCTGTGCTTCCAAACTAACACAACACGACGCAGCAAAATTACTTGCTGCACCGTGCTGCGTTACTTTGTTGTAAATCTGCCCGAACATTTCTCTACAAAATTGCCCACCTAAAAATAAATGAAAGGAAAACGGTATTCTAAATAATCAGTTTTAGAGTTTTTGAAGATAATCAGGGCAAGACTCTGCAGAACAGGGCTTACTCTATCAGGGGGGCCCATGAAAGGCTGAGGTCTCTGTCACGGCCCACTTTACCCAGGCCTTAACACAACTCTGGTCACGATGGGCCGATTGGCAAGGCAGAGTGACACAGAAAGGGTGAGAGATTTTGTTTGGGGACTTTTCAAAACAAAAATCCAGTTCATATTTCTGGAATGGGGAGGCATGGACTGGGTACGTGTGCAGCATCCATAGCATGGAAAAAGAGCTGATGCCTTTTTAAAGAGCTTCTATTAAGGTTGTATTTAAATTTTACGGACAAACACTGATTTAAGATAGACGCCTACCTTCTTGCTGTGTGTCGGGCTGGGCAGCAGTTCTTGGACCCTTCAGTAGATTTCTGCTAACAGCGCTGCAGCTTGCCGCACCAGCTTCGCGGGTGCCGCTTTGTGCTCAGGACCGTGGGCTCAGGCGGCAGGACTGTGCTGCGGATTGTGTGGGAGACTTGGAGTGTGGCAGTTGTTTCAGTGGTGGAGCGCGGCAGGGACTCTGTCTCCCAGGAGTCCCTGCACACCCACGAAGATCGTGGACGCGCCCCCTGATAGCCACGCCCTCAGCCTGTCCAGGTGGATATAGTTGGGGCCTTCCTGCGAGCCTGTGGGACGCCTACCTTCTTGCTGTGTGTCGGGCTGGGCAGCAGTTCTTGGACCCTTCAGTGGATTTCTGCTAACAGCGCTGCAGCTTGCCGCACCCGCTTCGCGGGTGCCGCTTCGCGGGTGCCGCTTCGCGCTCAGGACCGTGGGCTCAGGCGGCAGGACTGTGCTGCGGATTGTGTGGGAGACTTGGAGTGTGGCAGTTGTTTCAGTGGTGGAGCGCGGCAGGGACTCTGTCTCCCAGGAGTCCCTGCACACCCACGAAGATCGTGGACGCGCCCCCTGATAGCCACGCCCTCAGCCTGTCCAGGTGGATATAGTTGGGGCCTTCCTGCGAGCCTGTGGGACGCCTACCTTCTTGCTGTGTGTCGGGCTGGGCAGCAGTTCTTGGACCCTTCAGTGGATTTCTGCTAACAGCGCTGCAGCTTGCCGCACCCGCTTCGCGGGTGCCGCTTCGCGGGTGCCGCTTCGCGCTCAGGACCGTGGGCTCAGGCGGCAGGACTGTGCTGTGGATTGTGTGGGAGACTTGGAGTGTGGCAGTTGTTTCAGTGGTGGAGCGCGGCAGGGACTCTGTCTCCCAGGAGTCCCTGCACACCCAGGAAGATCGCGGACACGCCCCATGATAGCCACACCCCCAGCCTGCAACGCCCCTTATTTCAACAGCCCATCTACTGTCTCGCGGGACGCCGAGCGAAGCCCGAGCAAAGGGCGGGCAGTCTGTGGCAGTCAGGGGCTGACAGAGGCTGGGCTGGGCCAGGTCCCCAACATCTTCTATATTGGCCCTGAAAGGTACTGTGTCACTGTTAGAGGGCAAAACATCAATCATGTCCACTCGCTCTGGGAAACCGCTCAGAGCTGTAGGAGAAGGGGTTGGGGGGAATCCAATGATAGGCACTATGGATAGGTTTATAACTAGAGTAGCGGCAGTCATAGAGAAGGAGATTGCGATGACGGAACGTCGCCTCTCCGGGGATCTTTTACCAGCCAGACGATCCTCTCTTGGCCCTGCGGGTAAAGTCCTGTCACCTCTCACAGTTAGGGCTCTATCCCCACCTATTGTAGAAGTGCCTGAGCATCCCCGGCTATCCGAAATAGGCGGAAGTATTGACAGGTTAGAGAATTTAGTAGTACAGCTAACACCAGGTGTTGCTAGTGACGAGACTGAGGGAGGGTGTGTCTCACCTTTATCTTCCCCTTTATCTCCCCCTGTTATTAGTCATAACCGCCCGTTGCCAGACCCTGTTCCTCCTGTGGGCACCCCAGTGCCTTGCGTGTTTCAGGGTGCTTTGAAACGTGCCAAGAGGAAAAGAGTTGTGAGCACAGGCAAAGGTAGTCACCCTACACTGTACAAGCGCTTGAGGAAACAAGGGTCAAGGGCCACGGGTGAAAAAATAGGTAATGGTCAGAGTCCGGAGCACTAAGATGGGTTGGGAGAGCCCCTGTCCCCGGTAAGCGGTCTTGATTCTAATGACAAGCTATCCCCAATCCAAGTCCCTGTTTGCCTGGACCAATTTATCAACGCGCTCAATCGCTCTTTGATACCGCTCATAGACCAAATTAAGAGGGTGGAGGCCAGAGTAAATAGTCTTGAGCAGTCGTCTCTTGACAACTTTTTTTCACTCAAAACCCTGATCAAACAACAGACTAGAAATAGTCAGGACCCCACATGTGGCAAGTTGGGAACAGGAGCAGCTGTTGCAGCTGCTCTGCTACAGGATCCAGTCACGCTAAAGACGGTGTCTCCAATAGCACCAAGTGTGGCACCAACTTCAACCAATACTGTCCCACCTAAGTCCAAACCAGGTCCTGCCCCGCAATCTAATCCACTGCAAGGGAATTCCACTAACGTCCCCTAAGCCCACAAGATAGCAACGCAACCAAAGGCTCCAGTGGGTGGGCAAAATCCCAACTCCAAACTTAAGCAATTACCCTTAAATAGTGCTAAGACCAAGGGAGATGGGGCAGCTCTGCTAGTTAACCCTGTCGAAACCCCCTCGGCAGTACATGCTCTAGCTGCACCCGCCTTGAAGAAATTCCCCCGTATTCCTTGCACTGACCTTCCCCCGGATTGCCACCCCTATGTAGTTGTACTGGTTGAGGTCCCACCCTTGAAAGATAACCAACCAGAGACCCACCAGGCCTTCAAAAATAAATGCCTTCACTGGCTAAAAACAAATAGACCACTCCCTGCGGGCGTTGATGGATTAATCCTCGGTGTCCGCAGGGTGAGCTAGGTTGGCAAGAGCAAGAAGCAGCTGGAAGGGGACTGCGTCATTATTAATGTTAGACCTGGCACCTTGGCGTGAGTCTCCCTTCCACTTTTTGCTGATGTGCCTCCGATGTTTTGCTGGTTTTCCGATACTCAGGGCACTGCGCCACGGCTGATCCGTGCCGCAGTGCAAGTGCTCCCTACTGTAAATTGTACATACGATTGGTATCCCTGATTGGTGCATTGGATTTACTGTTAGTCCCTAGTAAAGCGCACAAGAGAGTGCCGGGGCTTGTAGATGCCAATACTGCTGGTGGGCCTGCAGCGCTGGTTGCGCCACCCACCGAAGCAGCCGTAAAGATGTGTCTGGGAACTGCGACCGCAGAACCCGCGTGCGGTCTCGTACTGTCACGCTAGCTGGGCAAGTGTCCCCACTTGCCAGCACCGATCCTTCCCTTGACTACATATTAGTCACCCCTATGGTAGGCCTGCGGGCAGGGTGCGTTGTAGGTGCAAGGTAGGACAAGCCCTGATGTGCGTGGCATGTCCTAGTAGTGACTTACAACGAAGACCGTATTTCACTATTGAAGGTTACCTGCTCCATTAGGCCAGACTGAGCTGCGAGGATTATTACACCCTATAATCCCCGCAGGCTCAAGGAGCATGGTAGCAAGTCATGTTTAGTATGCCTGAACTCAGGATGATAAGATATTTCTTGTAGTCAAGTTTATTTTAATATCCTGGGTTTGCAAATGCTACTTTTAGAAAGTTAGCCTTTGCTTGCTTAACCATTTCAGCCGCCTCTGCTGGTATGTGTATCTGACTGTCTGGGATGTGTGAGTGACAGGGCTGGAGGGATGACAGGTGGTGAATGCGCAGATTACACCTTAGTGGGAGGTAGGAGTGCCTCTTGACTCGAACTGTCACTGTGCTCGACCACCACAATGCTGGCTCCACCCTCCTGGGGAGCGGCGGATGACTCTGCCGGCACCTGGCCCAGGAAGGGCGAAGCCCCCATCAACAAGGTACTCTGGCCACCCCTGTCCGGACAATGCTGGCTCCACCTCCTGTGGGGCGTCTGATGCGCCTGCCCCTCACACTGAAAGCAGAAGCCGGAGTACACCCGCGGGGGTACTCCAGAACTGAGAGTGGCTATGCAAAGGCCCCCCTGGCCTGCGAGAACAAAAGAATTGGCCTATAAAAGAAGGAGCCCTGCTCCTTGAAAATTAGATCCGGTTTGGGCCACAGAAGGACTCTGCCCTACGAGAAGGACCGTGAGAGACAAGGAAGGGTGCTGACTCTTGCCTGTGTCTGGTGCCTTGCTGCTGAAGGAAAGGAAGACAAAAAGACTACGAAAAGACTTTTGCTCTACTTGTGCCAAACTCTGCTAAAGAGATCTCCAAGGGCTTGCGACTGAACTTGCCCCCTGACCAGCGTCCCAGGACCAGTGGACGCTACCCCCTTGGAAGAAAGCGACTGCGGGTGCTGACCATCGCCGCAGCACTGACGGAGGAATCTCCTCTAAGGCATCAACATCCTCCCGACCACCGTGACCGGGGCCCAAAGCAACAGCGGAAGCAAAGTGAGGACCAGCCACCGCTGGCCCGAACACCGTGACCGCAACTGCACCGGGAGCCCGAGAGCAAAGCAAAGGAGGACCCGTCCGGTCCGAGCTCTCGAGGTGACTGCATAACGAGCAGCCACTCACCTGCAAAGACGGACAGTTGCCCTATGAGAATCCGCAAGGTCGGTAGCCTGCCCGACAGCCCAGCTGTGAGCCACAGCTGCACCGGCACTTGGCTGGGTACGTTCTGCACTTGGGGACCGTACTGCCACTTGCCACCACCGCACCGCCGCCGCCTCCAGGGTTGGAGCGGACGACGAGGAGAGGACCCTGCCGCCACAGAACACCGCTGCCCCGGATGACCAGTGACCTGCTCGGCTGAAGAGCCGCAACGATCAGCGACCCCGGGAAGGCAACGCGACGTGGGACAGATCCCCTGGAAGCCGCCGGCTGCACAAGAACTTTGAGTAACACCGGCCTACGGGCCTCAAGAGAACTGCATAAGAACTGTGGTAACCCGAATTGAGTAACCTGCAACCGTTTTCATAAAGTATATTGACTGTATTCGCAAGCCTGCTTAAAATCTATATAAAGATATATATTTTTACAGAATACAGTCTGGTCTCGTTGTGTGGTGGGTTGGTTGTGAAGGTGTACTGTTGCAAGTGTTTAACCCTATGTGCCCCAAAGATTAGCCTACGACTGCTTAAGCCACACTACCTAGAGGGTAAGCAGAGGTTGTCTGGAAGGTAACCCTCAGCCCTGACGAGGAAGAGAGAGTCCCTGCTTGTCGCTAGTGTTGCACTGCGCCAACTAGAGCCTCCCCCTTCATACATTGGACGCAGCGGTGAGGATTTCGAATTTACACTTGCGATAGTTATACCTGAGCTTCTGACCACTACACAAGGATTACGGTCCAGTTACTAAGCCACAGACTTTGCTCTTTGAATTTTGCTGAAAGAAGATTCCGAGTGCAGAAGCCATGCCGGGCACAAAGAGCCTGGATGGAGCGGAGTCCACGACCTCTGAGGTGTTGGAGGTGGAGTGGGACGCCGCAAAGCTGGATAAATACACCAGAGTTGAACTGAAGTTTTTCTGTAGGAAACTCAAAGTTCCGCACGCTGGCTGCAAAAACAAGCCGGAGCTCTACAAGGCCCTGAAAGCCTGGGTGGAGTCCAGAAAGACCCCGGAGGAGCAAGACGTCCTCGCCGAGCAGAATGCAACGACGGAGCAGAATGCACTTGGGGATCTGATCGATCTCGAGAGGCAAGACAGCGAGCACAGCTTTGGTAAAGGCCTGTCGCCAGAGGAGCTGGCGGACAGGAAGGAAACCCGGAATCACGAAAGAAAGTTGGCAGAATTGAAAATTCAGCTGGAGCTTGAAACGAAAAGAATGGCGCTGGAAGAGCGAAAGCACCAGATGGATTACGAAATAAATATGAGGGAGATAAGTCTCAAGGAGAGAGACTTGGATCGGCCTCCCTCTGGTGGCAGCACATCGCCAGTGCAGGTAGAGTCAAGAGTGCACATCCCGAAGGACGTAGTTAAGGAGTTCTTTAAGGGGGATGACATAGGACAGTGGTTTAGGGCATACGAGGTAGCCATGTCCTCCCACCGGGTCCCTGACAAGGATTGGGCAGCGGGGTTGTGGGGAAGGTTCCTTAGCGAAGGGAGAGATACCTTGCTAGATTTGCCCGTTGAGAATCAGAGATCCTATGCCCACATGAAAGAAGCTTTATTAAACAGGTACGGGCTTACCCCTGAAATGTATAGACAGAAGTTTAGGGGATGTACTAAGCGGCCTGGGAATACGTATGTGGAGTATGTGACTTACTTTTGCAGAGCACTGGATGGTTGGGTGAAAGGTAACAAAGTTAATGATTTTCAAGGTCTTTTTGATTTAATTGCATGGGAGCACTTGTCTGATCACTGTTTTCCTGAGTTACGCCAACACCTGATCGATAGCAAGCTGTCCAACCCGAGGAAGCTTGCTGAGGAGGCGGACCGCTGGCTCAGCACCAGGGTCCACAAGGGTCCCGTGGGAGATTCCGCCAAGAGTGGGCAGGGTCCCCAGCAGAAGAGTGGGGGGGACAAGGGGGGAAAACAGAAAGGGTTCCAAAAAGGCCCCCAAAGTAGTTCCCAAGGGAATCCGCAGCAGGGTTCTCAGCCTCCCCCACCCCCGAAGCAGAATGGGGCCCCGACAGGTAAACCTGTTCCAAAGGGGCCCTTCAATTGTTTCAAATGTGGCGAGCCTGGGCACATATCCAGTGACCCCAAGTGTCGCCTAGTTGGAAAACCCGCACCCACTGGTGCTCCGCCCCGACAAGTGACTAGCGTTCACCTGGGAGAAGAAATGATGGTCCCGGGGGGTGGAGATCCCGTTCACATGACACTGGTCTCGCTAGGAGACAGTGAGATGATCCCTACGAACTACCTGCCCTCTAACACTAAGAAATATGGGCAGGTGGTGATCATCAATGGTAAGGAAGCTGAGGCTCTTAGAGACACAGGAGCCAGTGTGACTGCAGTGAGGCAGCACCTGGTGTCTCAAGAGCAGGTTGTACCCCATGCCTACTGTAGGGTTATCAACGCTGATAATTCTGAGAGTCAGTGTCCGATGGCTCAAGTTCCCTTCGAGTGGGGGGGGTCTCTGGTACTCTGCAGGTCTGTGTGAGAAAAACCATGCCTGTTGACTGTTTGCTAGGGAACGACTTGGAGCACTCCCCTTGGGAAAAGGTGGAGAAAACGACTCACCTGCGGATGGTGGGTCTGCCTGACTGGGCGTGCGTGACCACCCGGTCGATGGCAGCCAGTAAGGGTGATCGAGAGGTCCTGGGGCCTGATGGAGAGGCCCAGGAACCGGCCTTAGGGAGAAGGCGCAGGGGGCGTGGGAAACCGGCCCCTGAAGTTCCTACGGTCCAGGAGGAGGCAGACCTTGAGGGGGATGCCCTGGAGCCTACAGGGGAACAGATCGCCGAACTGGGGGACCTGCCTGAGCTGACCCATTGGCAGCAAGAAGGAGGACCCTCCAGGGAGGAATTCTGCAGGGAGCAGAAAGAATGCCCTTCTCTCATGGGTATGCGGCAGCAGGCTGCAGACCAGGCCAATGGTGTTCAGGCCAAAACACATTACGTGTACTGGGAGAACGACCTCCTGTATTCGGAGCCTAAGGCTGCTGAACCTGGGTCAGCCCGTGTGCTGGTGGTACCCCAGAAGTTCAGAGCCTTCCTACTGGGTCTGGCTCATGATGTGCCTTTAGCAGGACATTTGGGGATGGACAAGACCTATGACAGGCTTGTCACCCACTTTTACTGGCCCCAAATGCACAAGAGTTCCGATGCGTATTGCAGAACCTGTCCAACTTGCCAGGCAAGTGGGAAGACGGGAGGGAAGAACAAGGCTCCCCTCCAACCCTTCCCTGTGGTCGGTACGCCATTCCAGCGAGTGGGTATTGACATCGATGGGCCTCTGGACCCCAAGACAGCCATGGGCAACAGGTTCATCCTGGTCTTGGTGGACCATGCCACCCGGTACCCTGAAGCCATCCCTCTGAAGACAGTGACGGCTCCCGTGGTGGGGCGTGCACTGATGGGAATTTTCTCACGAGTAGGATTCCCTCTAGAGGTGGTGAGCGACAGGGGGACCAATTTCATATCGAAATATATGAAGTCCCTTTGGCAGGAGTGTGGCGTAACGTACAAGTTCACCACATCCTACCATCCCCAAGGTAACGGGTTGGTTGAAAGATTCAACCGAACCCTCAAAGGCATGATAATGGGCCTGGAAGGTCCGATGAGGCGTAAGTGGGACGTCCTCTTGCCATGCCTGCTGTTTGCATATCGCGAGGTACCACAGAAGTCCCTAGGGTTCAGCCCCTTTGAACTGCTGTACGGTCACCCCGTGAGAGGACCACTGAGTTTGGTAAAGGAAGGCTGGGAGCAATCTCCCAGGAAACCTCCCCAGAATGTATATAGCTATATGCTGGCCTTCAGAAACCAAACCAGACGCTTCAGACAACTTGCCGAGGCAAATCTGGAAGCGAGCCAGGAAGAAATGAAGCGGTGGTACGATCAGAATGCCACTCTGGTCGAGCTTCAGCCTGGACAGGAGGTGTATGTCTTGGCCCCAGTGGAGCCCTGTGCCCTTCAGGATAAGTGGACAGGACCATTTGAGGTTGTGGAGCGCAAGAGCCCCGTGACATACTTGGTGGACATGAAGACGCCCAGGAACCCTTTGCGGGTCCTACATGTCAACCGCCTCAAGCCCCACT
Organism: Lissotriton vulgaris; assembly: GCF_964263255.1. NCBI lineage: Eukaryota > Metazoa > Chordata > Amphibia > Caudata > Salamandridae > Lissotriton > Lissotriton vulgaris. The sequence goes on along the minus strand of NC_141694.1, from coordinate 569,743,152 downwards.
TGCGAAGGTCCGAAGTGGGCATGTTGTTGGCAACCGATGACGGAATGGAGGAGGAGTCGGAGCCTCTTCCTGACCTCTTGGTGGCCTGTGAGAAGGATGGGTCAGTGGATGGAGTTAACCTCTCACCCTCCCTGACCGCCGAACAACAGGAGGACTGCCGCCAGTTGCTGGGGCAGTTTCCAGACCTGTTCTCCCTGGTTCCGAGTGTCACAGATTGGTGCGTCCATGATGTAGACACTGGAGACAGCTTACCGGTGAAGCATAAGGCTTACCGGGTAACTGACAGGGTACGGGCCTGCATCAAGGAGGAGGTCTCCAAGATGCTTGCCCTCGGGGTGGTTGAGTCTTCCAGCAGTCCTTGGTCCAGCCCCGTGGTCTTGGTGCCGAAGGCTGCTGCGCCGGGAGCCACACCCGAACTACGGTTCTGTGTGGACTACAGAGGACTCAATTCAGTCACGAAGACTGACGCGCACCCCATCCCCAGAGCTGACGAGCTCATTGATCGGCTAGGGGCTGCCCGGTTTCTCAGCACGTTTGATTTGACGTCTGGGTACTGGCAGATCGCCTTGACCGATGGGGCAAAGGAGAGGTCGGCATTCTCTACACCAGATGGGCATTTCCAGTTCCGGGTTATGCCATTTGGAATGAAGAATGCCCCTGCCACCTTTCAGAGATTGGTCAACCAGGTGTTGGCTGGACTGGACGAGTTCAGTGCCGCCTACCTGGATGACATCGCGGTGTTCAGCGGCACCTGGCCCGAACACCTGCGACACCTCTGGGAAGTGTTGATGGCCCTGCGCAGAGCAGGCCTCACAATCAAGGCAAGCAAGTGCCAGATTGGGCAGGGTTCAGTGGTGTACTTGGGACACCAAGTTGGGAGTGGCAAGGTAGCCCCCTTGCAGCCCAAAATCAAAACCATCCTGGCTTGGGAACCCCCCAAGACCCAGACTGCAGTGAGAGCCTTCCTGGGGCTCACTGGGTATTACAGGAGGTTTGTCAAGGGCTATGGCACGATCGTGACCCCCTTGACAGAGCTGACTTCGAAAAAGCAGCCCAGGAATGTGATTTGGACTGACACCTGTCAGAAGGCTTTCGACACCCTGAAGACTGCCATGTGCACGGCGCCCGTGCTCCTGGCCCCCGATTTCTCCAAGGAGTTCATTGTGCAAACAGACGCTTCAGAGCATGGTGTAGGGGCTGTTCTTTCACAGATGACTGAGGAGGGCTTTGACCAACCCGTAGCCTTCATAAGTCGGAGGTTACTTCCACGGGAAAGTAGGTGGAGTGCAATAGAGCGAGAAGCATTTGCTGTGGTCTGGGCGCTGAAGAAGCTAAGACCCTACTTGTTTGGGTCTCACTTCCGAGTTCAGACGGACCACAGGCCCCTCAGATGGTTGATGCAAATGAGGGGTGAGAACCCGAAACTGTTGAGGTGGTCCATTTCTCTACAGAGTATGGACTTTACGGTGGAACACCGCCCTGGCACCGATCACGCCAACGCTGACGGTCTGTCCAGATTTTTCCGCCTTAGTGATGTGGAACTCCCTGGGGAAGGGTAGTTCCCCCCACATTTCAGCTGGAGGGGACACATGTTAGACCTGGCACCTTGGCGTGAGTCTCCCTTCCACTTTTTGCTGATGTGCCTCCGATGTTTTGCTGGTTTTCCGATACTCAGGGCACTGCGCCACGGCTGATCCGTGCCGCAGTGCAAGTGCTCCCTACTGTAAATTGTACATACGATTGGTATCCCTGATTGGTGCATTGGATTTACTGTTAGTCCCTAGTAAAGCGCACAAGAGAGTGCCGGGGCTTGTAGATGCCAATACTGCTGGTGGGCCTGCAGCGCTGGTTGCGCCACCCTCCGAAGCAGCCGTAAAGATGTGTCTGGGAACTGCGACCGCAGAACCCGCGTGCGGTCTCGTACTGTCACGCTAGCTGGGCAAGTGTCCCCACTTGCCAGCACCGACCCTTCCCTTGACTACATATTAGTCACCCCTATGGTAGGCCTGCGGGCAGGGTGCGTTGTAGGTGCAAGGTAGGACAAGCCCTGATGTGCGTGACATGTCCTAGTAGTGACTTACAACGAAGACCGTATTTCACTATTGAAGGTTACCTGCTCCATTAGGCCAGACTGAGCTGCGAGGATTATTACACCCTATAATCCCCGCAGGCTCAAGGAGCATGGTAGCAAGTCATGTTTAGTATGCCTGAACTCAGGATGATAAGATATTTCTTGTAGTCAAGTTTATTTTAATATCCTGGGTTTGCAAATGCTACTTTTAGAAAGTTAGCCTTTGCTTGCTTAACCATTTCAGCCGCCTCTGCTGGTATGTGTATCTGACTGTCTGGGATGTGTGAGTGACAGGGCTGGAGGGATGACAGGTGGTGAATGCGCAGATTACACCTTAGTGGGAGGTAGGAGTGCCTCTTGACTCGAACTGTCACTGTGCTCGACCACCACAATGCTGGCTCCACCCTCCTGGGGAGCGGCGGATGACTCTGCCGGCACCTGGCCCAGGAAGGGCGAAGCCCCCATCAACAAGGTACTCTGGCCACCCCTGTCCGGACAATGCTGGCTCCACCTCCTGTGGGGCGTCTGACGCGCCTGCCCCTCACACTGAAAGCAGAAGCCGGAGTACACCCGCGGGGGTACTCCAGAACTGAGAGTGGCTATGCAAAGGCCCCCCTGGCCTGCGAGAACAAAAGAATTGGCCTATAAAAGAAGGAGCCCTGCTCCTTGAAAATTAGATCCGGTTTGGGCCACAGAAGGACTCTGCCCTACGAGAAGGACCGTGAGAGACAAGGAAGGGTGCTGACTCTTGCCTGTGTCTGGTGCCTTGCTGCTGAAGGAGAGGAAGACAAAAAGACTACGAAAAGACTTTTGCTCTACTTGTGCCAAACTCTGCTAAAGAGATCTCCAAGGGCTTGCGACTGAACTTGCCCCCTGACCAGCGTCCCAGGACCAGTGGACGCTACCCCCTTGGAAGAAAGCGACTGCGGGTGCTGACCATCGCCGCAGCACTGACGGAGGAATCTCCTCTAAGGCATCAACATCCTCCCGACCACCGTGACCGGGGCCCAAAGCAACAGCGGAAGCAAAGTGAGGACCAGCCGCCGCTGGCCCGAACACCGTGACCGCAACTGCACCGGGAGCCCGAGAGCAAAGCAAAGGAGGACCCGTCCGGTCCGAGCTCTCGAGGTGACTGCATAACGAGCAGCCACTCACCTGCAAAGACGGACAGTTGCCCTATGAGAATCCGCAAGGTCGGTAGCCTGCCCGACAGCCCAGCTGTGAGCCACAGCTGCACCGGCACTTGGCTGGGTACGTCCTGCACTTGGGGACCGTACTGCCACTTGCCACCACCGCACCGCCGCCGCCTCCAGGGTTGGAGCGGACGACGAGGAGAGGACCCTGCCGCCACAGAACACCGCTGCCCCGGATGACCAGTGACCTGCTCGGCTGAAGAGCCGCAACGATCAGCGACCCCGGGAAGGCAACGCGACGTGGGACAGATCCCCTGGAAGCCGCCGGCTCCACAAGAACTTTGAGTAACACCGGCCTACGGTCCTCAAGAGAACTGCATAAGAACTGTGGTAACCCGAATTGAGTAACCTGCAACCGTTTTCATAAAGTATATTGACTGTATTCGCAAGCCTGCTTAAAATCTATATAAAGATATATATTTTTACAGAATACAGTCTGGTCTCGTTGTGTGGTGGGTTGGTTGTGAAGGTGTACTGTTGCAAGTGTTTAACCCTATGTGCCCCAAAGATTAGCCTACGACTGCTTAAGCCACACTACCTAGAGGGTAAGCAGAGGTTGTCTGGAAGGTAACCCTCAGCCCTGACGAGGAAGAGAGAGTCCCTGCTTGTCGCTAGTGTTGCACTGCGCCAACTAGAGCCTCCCCCTTCCTACAATTAACTTCCAGGATAATAAAGTGGCCAGATTGATATGCAGTCAAGATCAAACGGTGGGGGGCATTGGAGTTAGTGCAGTGGACCTGACCTATTTCTACCCGCGGCATGTAAATCACGCCATCCTTAGCCCTGTGCTGAGGGAAACAAGCAAGGGTGCTATTGGCGGAATGTACAGCATGTTTGAGCCCTTTCCCTATCCACAGACTAGGTGGCTCGGCCAAAACTGTGGCCCTATGAGCCACTGACTTGAGGTAACGGGAGGCCTAGATAGGGGGGAAATGGGTGTGCCCCTATACGATACAGCAATGTCACCTACCTCTTCCTCCCCTAATGAAACCCAAACTATACCACTGGTTACTTTGGAACCTTTGGGGGACCCAGTTCCTAGTGGTCATTGGGGAGCATTGCCAGGTACAGATAGGGTGGCTCCATGCCAGGAAATAGTTTCCCGTTGCGCTCCTGCTGTGACGGACCAAGTCTTAAAGGTCTTCAGCTGGAACGTTGCTGGAATAACTAGGAAACTGGCACTGCCCGACTGGAATGCATTAGTGGAAGAGTATTCCATATGCATTTTTCAGGAGACGTGGAGTAGGGAACCAGTACACAGGGCGGGGTACTCTGCTTATGCCATCCCAGCTGTCTGCCCAGACTCGGGCAGAGGACGACTTTCGGGGGGACTTCTTATCTGGGTAGCTTCATCCCAAAATTGTAGGGTAGTGGAAACTAAGACCAATAGCCCAGATTTACTTAACATCACATTGAAGGACGCCAGGGGCCGTGCTGTTTTGAATATATTTAATGTTTATGCCTGTGGCACTAAGGGAGGGAGGCAGTCTCCCACAATTGCTCTGTTGGAGGATTTGTTAGGGGCAACACCATACAAAGCCTGCAGCTTGGTTGCAGGTGATGTAAACTGTACGTTCGAGCCCTTGGGCTCGGATGTTACCCAGGACCAGGACGAGGAGGATGGTAGGTGGGGGATACCTGTCCTAGAGCTGCCCCCGATCAAAAAATGGTCTGAGGTGGCACTGCAGCTAAACGCTCTTAGTATAGAGTACGGTCTGAGGGCTCTAAATGGAAGGACAAGCTCGGACAGGGGGGGTGCCCATATAATAGGCCCAACCACACATCAAGAATCGATTACATCCTGCTTGATGTGTGCTTATGGAGCTCAGTGAGGGATATGGTAATACTACCTTCAGTTGAGAGTGATCATAATCTGTTGTCCCTCCCTCTAGCCCCTTGGTGGTCTGTTAGTAGTGGGGGTCCTGTATCTAGCCCCACAGTTGACTTAGGTGAGGCGGAGGTATCCCTTTGTGGAAGACGCCGGAAGTGGTCAAAACTTCTCTTGTCTGCAAGTAAACTTGAGGCTGTGTCCCAATTACTGGCCCGAGCCCACCAGAATCTAGGCGCAGTTGAAGGGGGTTTGGGGGAGGTATGTGAAGTATTTTGTGGACTAACAAATCAAATCTGTTTACTGTACGTAAGAGGCATGGCGGGGCGAAAGAAAGGGCCAACAAAAGAGACGGCTGGTACACCCACAACTGTAGGTAGGCGAAAAAAACCTAGTGGAGGCAGTTAAAGCAAAATCCCAAGTCAGGACAAGGGAGGCTAGGAAGGTCTACTCCTAGTCGATCCAGATAGCAAAGAAGGAATGGGAGTAGAAATTCTGGGCGGACTTGCTGGTTGCTAGTAAAGATAAAGATGCTAGGGGGTTCTGGAAATTGATAGGCTCCTGTAGTAGACCCGACGATACTCTGAGAACTTGCACCATCCCACCCCAGAACTGGTTTCGTCATTTCGGGGCCTTATATTCAGCGATAGAAGGCCCCCTAAACGAGCCAGCTCTATTCCCCTTCTCTACGGAGGATAGCTCCTTTGGCTTGTTCACACCCCGGGAGGTCGAGAATGCCATCAAAACCGTGGTCCCACTGAAAGCTGCTGGCCCGGATGGGCTCCCAGGGGATTTACTTCGGGCCTACCCATCTGATTGGGGCCAAATGATTTCGGCCCTCTTGAATGCCATCTTGGAGGGTGGCCCGATCCCAGAGTCGTGGAGAGGGGCAGTGGTAGTCCCCATATACAAAAAGGGAAGTAGAGACATTCCAGGGAACTATAGGCCAATAAGCCTGATTGACTCTACACAAAAAGTAGCTGGAAAAGCATTCTGGGGAGAATCCTTCAATGGGTGAATGAGAATCAGGTTCTATCGGACTTCCAAGCAGGCTTTCGCTCAGGAACAGGCACAATTGAGCAGGTCTTTAGGCTAACACTATTGCACTGGAAGGTGGTGGAACTGGGTAAGGGCAGTCTCTATTTGGCCTTCATTGACTTGAAGACTGCCTTTGACCTAGTTCCCAGGGAAGAACTCTGGAGGGTTCTCCATCGTTTGGGCCTGCCCCCGTACATTTTGTTTCTTCTTATGAAACTCCACACGAACAATTTCGCCCAGGTTCGCTGGGGAAGAAATGGCGAAACAACAGATAGGATCCCTGTCTGTAGGGGTGTCAGACAGGGTTGCAGGGTTGCATGTTAGCTCCCACACTTTTCTCCCTATATGTAAATGGTGTGGTGGAGCATCTCTTACAGGAACCTGCGGACGCACCCTGTCTGGGGGGTGTGCGGATCCCAACATTATTCATGCTCTTTTCAAAGACCCCCCAGGGGCTCCAGAAGTTGTTGACCCGTTTTCAGGACTTTTGCGTAACCAGAGGGCTGGTGATAAACGTAGAAAAAATGAAATATCTGATACTACGTCCACCAAGGAAATTAGGTCACCCTCCTACTTTGAATTAAGTCCCTCTGGAGAAAGTGACCGAATTTGATTATTTGGGTCTACGCCTGAATGATAAAATGTTTACAACAAGGGGTGGTGAGGGACAGAGTCTCTGAATTAAGCAGAAAGCTCTCACCCAGTCAAGAGATCAGGGCTAGATCCAACACCGTTTTTTAGCTCACTGCACCATCCCAGTTTCAGAACCTGGCTGTATGCAAATTAGTCTGTTCCTGTCCCAGTGCATGATGGGAACAGGGCAAACCAAACTACAAAAGCCAATTCTTACACTGGGAAGGAAACAAGCTCCCGGGGACCGGTTTCTGGCATTACAGCCGTCTTCGGCCCTGTTTGCTTGAATCCTGATGGTGCAATGAGCAAGGGTCTCACATCTGAGAATACCCTTCCACGCTTAGGGTGGACAAAAATATTTACAACAAGGGGTGGTGAGGGACAGAGTCTCTGAATTAAGCAGAAAGCTCTAACCCAGTCAAGAGATCCGGGCTAGATCCAACACCGTTTTTTAGCTCACTGCACCATCCCAGTTTCAGAACCTGGCTGTATGCAAATTAGTCTGTTCCTGTCCCAGTGCATGATGGGAACAGGGCAAACCAAACTACAAAAGCCAATTCTTACACTGGGAAGGAAACAAGCTCCCGGGGACCGGTTTCTGGCATTACAGCCGTCTTCGGCCCGGTTTGCTTGAATCCTGATGGTGCAATGAGCAAGGGTCTCACATCTGAGAATACCCTTCCACGCTTAGGGTGGACAAAAATATTTACAACAAGGGGTGGTGAGGGACAGAGTCTCTGAATTAAGCAGAAAGCTCTCACCCAGTCAAGAGATCAGGGCTAGATCCAACACCGTTTTTTAGCTCACTGCACCATCCCAGTTTCAGAACCTGGCTGTATGCAAATTAGTCTGTTCCTGTCCCAGTGCATGACGGGAACAGGGCAAACCAAACTACAAAAGCCAATTCTTACACTGGGAAGGAAACAAGCTCCCGGGGACCGGTTTCTGGCATTACAGCCGTCTTCGGCCCGGTTTTCTTGAATCCTGATGGTGCAATGAGCAAGGGTCTCACATCCGAGAATACCCTTCCACGCTTAGGGTGGACAAAAATATTTACAACAAGGGGTGGTGAGGGACCGAGTCTCTGAATTAAGCAGAAAGCTCTCACCCAGTCAAGAGATCAGGGCTACACTATAGGTGTGGCAGGGTATACTCAGACATGAGTCCCTTTCTCACTGCTCCATCAGGATTCAAGCAAGCCGGGCTGAAGACGGCTGAAATGCCAGAAACCGGTCCCTGGTAGCTTGTCTCCTTTCTGGTGAAGAATTGGCTTGGTAGTTTAGTCTGCCCTGTTCCCATGATGCACTGGGCCAGGGACAGGCTGATTTGCATATAGCCAGGTTCTGAGCTGGGATGGGGCAGTGAGATAAATAACGGTGATGGATCAAGCCTTGATCTTTGGACTGGGTAAGAGTGGTCTGCTCAATTCAGACACTCTGTTCATCACCACCCCCTTTTCTGAATCGTTTTTGGCCACTATAGGTGTGGCAGGGTATACTCAGACATGAGTCCCTTTCTCAATGCTCCATCAGGATTCAAGCAAGCCGGGCCGAAGACGGCTGAAATGCTAGAAACCGGTCCCTGGTAGCTTGTCTCCTTTCTGGTGAAGAATTGGCTTGGTAGTTTAGTCTGCCCTGTTCCCATGATGCACTGGGCCAGGGACAGACTGATTTGCATATAGCCAGGTTCTGAGCTGGGATGGGGCAGTGAGATAAATAACGGTGATGGATCAAGCCCTGATCTTTGGACTGGGTAAGAGTGGTCTGCTCAATTCAGACACTCTGTTCATCACCACCCCCTTTTCTGAATCGTTTTTGGCCACTATAGGTGTGGCAGGGTATACTCAGACATGAGTCCCTTTCTCACTGCCCCATCAGGATTCAAGCAAGCCGGGCCGAAGACGGCTGAAATGCCAGAAACCGGTCCCTGGTAGCTTGTCTCCTTTCTGGTGAAGAATTGGCTTGGTAGTTTAGTCTGCCCTGTTCCCATGATGCACTGGGCCAGGGACAGACTGATTTGCATATAGCCAGGTTCTGAGCTGGGATGGGGCAGTGAGATAAATAACGGTGATGGATCAAGCCCTGATCTTTGGACTGGGTAAGAGTGGTCTGCTCAATTCAGACACTCTGTTCATCACCACCCCCTTTTCTGAATCGTTTTTGGCCACTATAGGTGTGGCAGGGTATACTCAGACATGAGTCCCTTTCTCACTGCTCCATCAGGATTCAAGCAAGCCGGGCCGAAGACGGCTGAAATGCCAGAAACCGGTCCCTGGTAGCTTGTCTCCTTTCTGGTGAAGAATTGGCTTGGTAGTTTAGTCTGCCCTGTTCCCATGATGCACTGGGCCAGGGACAGACTGATTTGCATATAGCCAGGTTCTGAGCTGGGATGGAGCAGTGAGATAAATAACGGTGATGGATCAAGCCCTGATCTTTGGACTGGGTAAGAGTGGTCTGCTCAATTCAGACACTCTGTTCATCACCACCCCCTTTTCTGATTTGAATGATAAAATGAGCCGGCCTTCACATATCGACAAGATGGTCCTCTGTCACAAAAGGGTTGGGGGTGCCTTACTCAAGGAATATCATGCATCCCCCAGATCTTCAGTGGCGCCTGCAATTGAGATCTACAAGGCAAGGGGGGTTACTTCTGCCTTGTATGGCGCGGAGTTATGGGGTCACTGCAATTTGGATTCCCTATCCAAGACTGAAAATAAGCTCCTGAAGGACCTCCTAGCTCTTCCCTTGAGCACTCCAACAGTTCCAGTGCTCTTGGACTTGGGCTGTAAAAGCATCAAAGACCAGGCCCGTCTTCGCCCATTGCTCCTATGGTCCCACATATGGAGGGTCCCAGAATTAAAATCCTATGCCGACGGCCTAACAGAAATATTGAACACGGGGGGCTGGAACAAGATCAAGTGGCTGAGGGACATAAAAACTCTTTTGGGGGAACTGGGCCTAGGAGACTGCTGGACTACAAGATCTGCTCCTCCTAAGGCAGTCCTCAAAAAACTATATTGGGACTGGGTCTCTTGCCAACTAATTGGGAATCCCCATCATTGCAATTCGACGGCAGCGTTCCTCAAAGTAAAGGATGTGGTATCATATGAACCCTACATGGACCTAATTACTATGCCAATGGACAGGGCCCTTTACTTCAAGTTCAGAGTTGGCACTCTTCCGTTAAGAGCAACTGTATCGAAGTGGAAGTCCTATACTCATTTATCCCCCTTTTGCGCTTGTTGTCCAACCAGGCCTGAGACGGTGGCACATGTACTCTTTGAGTGCCCAGACTATATCCATCCAAGGAGATACTGGTTGAAACCCCTCTTCAAACGCCTGGGAACACGCATGCATTCGGTGGCTCTCCGAATTTTATTGACTGATACCTCTCCACTTATAGTTTGTGGTGTCTCCAAATTTTTAAATCGTTCTTGGTTGATTCGTTGCAATAGATTGACTATATCGATTTAATTCTTTTTTAGCTAATTTATCTTAGGGAGTTCCCTAAAATTTTACCATTTTAAAATGTATGACATACTTGTACTTTTTCTAAATTTTGTTTTTTAACGTATGTTATGCTTGTAAGATATCTTTGCATATCGAATAAAGCTTTCAACCAACATTAAGATAGATTTAAGGTATTTGTATTTGTCACACGTTTGTAATACATAAACATTTTTTTACATTTCTGTTTGGGTTTATTTCACACTATGAAAGTGAAAATAGGTTGCAAGAGCAGAGATGTGCAGGACATCTAACCTGGGCTTCTATTGGAATTCTATAACGCATATTGGCAAGCCCATTATCACTGTTTTAGCAGCAGTTTCCTGCCGCTAAAACGTCGATAATTTTAACAAGGTTCTTGCTAATATGCCTCCTAGTCTTTGGTAAAAGCAGCTGATGGGGTAAAAAAAATCAAACAAGTGGCGCATTAGAGTTGCAAGGCAGGGCTTTGCTCTTCTTCAACACGGAGAGCCTGACGGAATGGCCGCAGCTAAAATGTTTTGAAACAGGGGGGTTCACGTGATTAGCTGGTAGTTGTATAGAGGCAGCTGAGGCCGTGGAGAAGCAGAGGCATTTGTTCATGGCTGGTGAGCTGTGATTCCGGATTCTTCTCCATGACTTACTTTGAAGTCAATCAAACAAAAGTAAACAGGCTCCCAGCATCTGACATTTTAATTCAGTCTTTAGATGCTCAGCAATGGGAGGAGATAACAGGATTTACAACCCTGTTTACTGAAAAGCAGTCCAAGCCTAGGAGAAAGGAAAAGCACAGGCACTTCTGAGGAAGGCTCTTAGAAAAAGAAACAAGGATGGAAAGTTTAACCAGCAGCTTTCTTAAACAAGGATGGAAAGTTTAAAAAACATGTAATGGGGCAGGAGGCAGCAGTAACGCAACTGTGACATTAACAGGAGGTGGGAGGAAGAATGCTCTATTTGAATGTAAGCAGCTAGGGGGCTGAAGCTGAACACAGACAAACAGTAACAGATCAGGAAACCAAGGAAAAAATAGTCCACCAGAGAACAGATGAAGAACCAGAGCAGAGTGAGACAGTGCAAAGCCCCGTCTCCGTGGGAAGAACAGACAAGAGAACAGAGAGACAAAGAGGCAGGATTGACCACTAGCAAGCAGGAATTTTTGAAGGGCACTGACACAAACATATAAAAAGCAATGTCAAGAAGGTGGATAGCCTTTAGGCCCACAGACCGATTACAGCCGGTCTCGAAGAGACAGCTGCGCAGTCTAGCTCAACCTAAAAAGCAAAAAGAGGCAAAAATGTGTCAAAAAATATTTCCCCCAATGCACATGTTAACAATAATTAGGCTATGGGAAACTGATAAGAGAAGTAGGTGAGGCACAAGCATTGGAAAATGCAGGAAAATATGCTAAAGCCAATAAAAATGGAGGACACTAGGTGGCAAGCACAGGCACAAATGAAAAGCCAGGAACGAGAGAGAGAAGGGTTTAAACTACTTTTAAGTTTTTATTAAAAACAATAGATTTCAAAAGCACAGAGCAAGCGAAACCTAAAAAAGTACCCTTGCCACAGGTTTTGACTTTTCTGATGTCGTGTTGCATCAGGGGCTGCAGTGCTGCAACGAGTGACATCAGCAGCACAGCGCTGTATGAGAGTAGGGTATGAAAGTAAAGCAAGTACATAACACCCTTTTAGTGTATTTATGTTATAACAGGGGCCCGGAAGTCCAAGAGATGTGTACGAGTCTTTCACCATAAGGTCCATGTATATTGTCTGTAAGATGTCTGATCTCACAGGAGACTCACTGTAATCTCCTGACAGCTTGTAAAGGGGGCCCTAGTTTGACTTGCACAACTGACCTGCTTACTTTTCTTAAAGCACTTCACTAGCCGCTAAAAGAATGAGAGACTGTGCAGACTCTAGGTTAGTATGAAATTAATAACTCAGATGGCGCTTGCAGACCTCCGCCTACTCATGCCAGCCATGACTTCATTATTGTGTCCTAGGTATCCACTTACAAATCACTGTTTTTAGGTGTACTAGTCCAGTTCAATTGCACCAAGACTACAACTCCCAGAATGCGTAGAGTTCTTACACAGAAGACCAGGACCTGGTCACGCTAGCCTGGCATATCCATGTAAAAGTCATGATATTGATGTTTCAGGCCTGCTCCTCCTCCGCTCTTCGCAGTCAGTGATGAGAGAGACACTGGCCAAAGGGTGAAGTTTCCACTGACATCTACTGGACTACAGAAATGTTTGGAAGGTTCAAAGGATGCAAGCTGGGTATTCTGTAAAGCAGACCATGGGTAAAGTATTATTGTTTTCCACCACATGAGGGCGCACTAACCTAAACAGTACAATTAAAAGTTATGCACACTGATGAATACCAGGGGCCTCATTTATGAGAAATGACGCATCGCTGCATGAAAGCAGCGATGCATCACTTCTCAGTGCGCACTCCTTGCGACATACCTGATGCGTCATATTTACTGTATGACGCATCATGTTCCAAGGAGTTACAGATACGTCAGTATTTCTGACGTATCTGTATGGCGTAAAAGTGACGCATTGCTAGAGTGTGTCACAAAAGTGATGCAACCCCAGCAATGTGTCCTTTCACATGGGGCAAGCCCCATGTGAAAGGGCTTGCGTCAGTCTTACGCCTGCTGTGACGCAGGCGTAAGATTTTTGACGGATTTGAGTCCTAGACGTGGCGCAGTGAAATCTGGTAGATTTCACTGCGTCACTTCTAAGGCCCTTTCTTGCGTGGGAACACCCCCCTGCATACATTATACCTGGCGCAGGTATAATGTAGCGCAGGGGTTTACAAAGTGACGCATCTACCTAGATGCGTCACTTTGTAAATGTGGCGCAACAAGGCGCATTTTTTACACTGCTGGTGCGTCACAAAAAGTGACGCACCAGTGGTGCAAAAGTGACACAGGGGCTCAGGGCTCATAAATGAGCCCCCAGGTGAATAAATATCGCAACACATTTCAGAACAGAGCGCGAGTCAGGGTGATGTTGATGTAGCGCCAATGAACTCTCCACTGACATATCTTGAAGTAAAATGAACTACTTTACTGCATGAAATAAAACAGTATTCAGCAATCAATAGAAGCACAAGTCACGTATGAAAGGAACAATTTGTATAGCACGATAGTGCTTAAAAAACATATTTCCCAATGAAATTCTTCATGACACATTTTAGATGGGCTGCCTCTTTCAAGCTTTGTTTATCTTCTTGGGCTTTCAGCAATGAGAGGCTGTAGGATCGTTTAGATGGACTTCCTCCACACACAGTGACCTACCCTCAACAAATGTAGAACGAAATCAGCCCTGTGGTTCTCCCCTAAGTTAAGAGAATCCAACCAAGAATGTAGAAATGCCCTCTGTCTGGGAGCCCCTCTATTCCCCACCTACAAGCTCCAGATTATCCAAAACAGCACTGCCCGCCTGCTTCTTCAGATCCCCCGCAGACACTCTGCCAAACCAGCATTAATGAACCTCCATTGGCTCCCCATCCTGTATAAATCTATGTGCCTAGCACACAAGGCCATCTGGAAGTGTAGCCCTGCTATCTCCCAATCCCTATTCACACCCTATCATCCAACCAGGAGCCTCCGCTCCAACTTCACCTTTTCTGCCTTCACTCCTAGAATACGGCGAGCCAGGTGGGGTTGGCACTCCTTTTCCTTCAATGCTGCCCATTCCTGGAACGCCCTCCCCCTGCATCTGCACAGAGAGCCTAACCTGCTAGCATTCCGGAAACTCTTGAAAACCCATCTTTTTAATATGCCTCTCTAACACCTGTCACTGGCCAGCTTGTTTCCGTCTACAGCGCTGGGAGGCCTCAGGGTAGCCATGCGCTGTACAGATTCCACTTCATTCATTCATTAATAAATACGATCAGGTACATTCTGATGAGTTTTACAAATTGTTCTGAAATTATCGCATGGAATATTTCATATGGAATGGATGTCATGTTTTTGGCGGTCTGGTGACTTTCCACAAGGTCCAGGGTCATCATCACAGAACAACCAGATTCAGCTCTTCACCATGCACTGTCTCTACTCTATTCTTTGATCGGTGGGTTTTCAAAAAAGAGGAAGCAGCATGAAAACTCACAGATTGGAGGGAAGAAGAAGGGATAGAGGCCGGAAATATGAAAGCGAAAAAATGAGCAAATTAAAAGGCACAGATAGGGAAAAGAAAGGGATGAGAGAAATTTACTCAGAGAATAGATGGGAAAATGGGAAGAAGGAAGGGAGAACATGGACAGAATTACAAGAGGGAAAAAATGGAGGCACAGAGAAGAGAGACATGGAGAGTTTATGGACAGATAGTGGGGATTTAAAAGGTCAAGAGGGATTAGCAGAGAGGCTGCTGTAAAATAGAACTGAGGCACAGGAGAAGGTGACAGAAACTGAGAGAAGTAGGGTTGAGAGGAAAGAGAAAGAAGGCAGACATGAAAATAAAGGGGATAAGAAGTGAACCAAATAGAAGAAGAAAATAAGAGAAGAGAGACAGAGAGAAAGGAACCTAAGCAGTGAGAATAAAAGTAGACAAAACCAAAGGAAAGAAAGAGAAGGCAGATGACGGTAGGTATGAAAGGAACTTAATAGGGAGGTCAAAGGAAAGAAAGGAGTATTGTAGTGACTCTAGCAAATGCATGGTGTGAACTGCTACAAAGCTTTTATATTGTGTTAGAGATACTTGTTTAGCCAATGCTTCCAATGATTGTAGGTTTATAGTAGGGGGGCCGGAATTTGCGTAGTCTAGCTACGCAAAGCTCAGCGAAATGGTAAAAAATCCCCGCGAGCACGCATAGTTCCGCGAACATGCGGACTTGCTTGTTCCGCCCGTTTGCGATGCTTTTTTCCTGTTCGCGAACGCTGTTTGCTTGCTCGGGGGGGAAATATCTTGCAAACACTGATTTTGAAAGCGCGAACAAGCAAAACATTCAGCGTAGAGGCACATTGTGGAATATTTGGCAATTCCGTGTTCTCCGCTGAACGTAAAATTACCCAATTTCCACAAATTCTGCGAGCGGAACGGAACTTACTGCCCAGACCTAGTTTATAGGTGCAGCATACCCACACAGTGTGCAGTAAGTTATAGTGTGTGGGGGCTGATATTTGACCAGTGAGTAATGGGGCTGGTACAAACAGGTAGGTGATTTTCTGCAGCAAGCAATGGGATTCGGGAATGGCTGGTCCAACAGAATCTGAGATGGGACCTACTAGGATTGTGTACATCTGTAGCAGTCATTTCCATGTGTCAGTTACAGAGCTAATGACTCTGGGGGCAACATGCAGAAAGGCAAAGAGATCAACACATGCCTGTTACAATGCCATCCATTGAGGGCAAACCCAGCGATGCTATTAACTTAGCCTCTATAGTCGAGAAGTGCCTCAATCACTCATTGACACTGCTGCTCAAACAAGATTAACATTTAACCTGCTGTCAGAGCTCAACCTGGTCTTTAGATGGGTGCAGTGGCGACTTCCCTGCTAAGGCGGAGGAGCGTCGCCCCACTTCCCTGAAGCAGCAAAAAAAAGGCCAAAATTAAATGATAAAAATGTAATCTTAATTTCATTTTATTTTGTCTTCCTGCTGCACAGCTTGCTGAAGGGGGAGGGGCTGCAGAGCAGGGTAGGAGTGGTAGAATACGCCTAAGTGGGCAATGACTGTTTGGCCAGCCCTCTTGGACCTCCCAAAACAGTCATGCGAACGTTCCCTGTTCTCCGTGCAGGCTGCAATACAGAATACATTGAGAACATGTCCACCCCTCCAGCCCCTGGCTGAGCGCGAAGTCAGGGCGCTCAGACCAATCACAACGCTGCATTGCAGCATTCTGATTGGCTGCAGGGAGTGTCGCAGCCCTGGTGCTTCCTGCTTCCGGTTACTCCCAAGAAGCCAGTAAGAGGATGTAGCAGAGGTGGCGGCAATCGGCTGGGAGGTAAGTGTTTTTTTTAAAACCAATTCTGTCCCGCTTCTTAAAACTGTTGCTTACAGGTAGCACCTGCAACTGGATGAGTGAGGGTCACTCACAATGAGTGAGACACAAGCTATCTGCAAACCTCCTCATCACAGTCCTCACATATTGTCAGTGGCTGAAGGACTTTTTATTCTCTTTCTAAATGTTTCCCCTCACATCCCATTTAGAGATCACTGTTCTGCAATTAATCTCATTTTACATTGTTATCGGCGTTGCTATTTAATGCTTCATCCTTATGTGATGCAAAAGTACAACTCATGCCTTTCTGGTTCCCCGTGGACCTTGTTTCAGCAGCCGCGAGGTTGTCTGTCTACGAAGAGCAGAGTATGATGAACAGGCCTTGTTGTACTGTTTCTCACAAAGTAGCCTACACACCTAAATGAAAACCACAAGACGAGGCATGCAATTCAGGAAACTATGCACACCCTGGGGCGTCTGTAGCTGGCATTTGTTTTCCTCAGCACTTCCAGGCACACAATAGCCTCTAAGAAGGAACATATAAACCAGGCTTTACGGAGGGCAGAGCTCAGAGGAAAGTGAGGCTTGGAACGCATTGTGATCCAAGTCTCATGTAGTCATAAATGAAGGAAAAAACAAGTATCACAGGAGTGGAGAGGAGGCCAGAGCTGATGACTCGAGAGCTGGGGATCCCGGTTCGGGTCTTAGCTGCGCAACATCCTGTGATTCTGGGCAAATTACTAAGGGGCTAATTATGAGACTGACGGTCTTCCGGCTGCCAGATTTGCAGTGGCTGTCTGTCAATTACAACATTCACTGTCGTATCGGTGATGGACCGCTGGCTGGGCAGTGGTGCAGCTGCGCCACAACGCAATATGCTGAGCGGGAACTGGTGCAGTACCGCTAAGCATATTAAAAGTTCCTCCACTGCATGCCATTTCATGGTGGAGCCCTGCCATGAAAATCCTGGTGATGCAGGAACAAAGGGGGCCCTACAATGTCCACACCACCATGGGGATACATTCAGGGGGACACAACATGTGTCCCCCTGTCTGTATTCCCACAAATTCCAGCACAACATTGATGTCCACGTCCATGCCTTGCTAGAACATTTTTGACGTTCCCGTTGCACCACTATGGGAAGGCACTGGACCACCCGCCGTATTAGGAGTTGAACGAATTGAACATGCTACTCTTACTGTTAACATCTGCTTTGAGAAGCTATTTTTTGACATAGTTTTGCCTCTTTCTGCATTTGCATCTTGTAGCACATTTATATAGAGCAACTTATCAACAGGAAAGATTAGGGGCTGGATTACGAGTTGTTAACACTATTTTCGTGACGAGAAACAGGAATGAGAGGCAAATGAGAAACAAGCATTGGTTTATACATGACAATGAAGTCAGTCAACAGAAATGGAGGAAAACTAAGTGGCAAGCACAGGAACTAATGGAAAACCAGGAAAGATAGGGGGAAGGATGTAAACTCCTTTTCAATTTATATTAAAAATAATAGATTCTACAAGCACAGCGCAAGTGCTGTGCAGGCAAAACCTAAAATATATATATATACTTATATACTGTACAGCAGCCTCGCAGTTGTAGGGCATGCCTAACTATCAAGGCCAAATGCCAATAGCTCTTATAGGAAAGATGTATTAGCTTTTCCAATTTGTGCTCTGAGCAAACAATAAAACAGATGTGATTATAATCTGCCCGCTAACACCAACCATGTGATACATCCTGTACGATCTCTGTCTCTGTACATTAAAATCGTCAAGAGAGACCGTATATAAAAAAGTCTTGAAAAAGATGGCACAAAATTGAACCAAAAGCCATCGAAACGCGTCGACGCCATAAAAACTGCACAATTGAGCAATCAAGCTTTTCCTATATACGGCAAGAATCAAATGTGCCCAGGGTTGGTTGTTTGAACTTTGGATACTCAATGTGCAAAATCTCAATGACAAATTAGACTGTTTTTTGTTTGTCTCTCCCCCTCATTGTGTTTTTTTAATTGACTAACTGTATAACATTGTTTTTGTCCTTTTCTTTTAAGATTGGTATCTTATGTTTACAAAGTTTGTGTAACTCAGAACTGTGACAATTTTAGCAGCACACACCCAAGGAATGTGAATTTGTTTTTACTATGTATTTTCTACGTTTTTAACATAAAAGAATACATTTGATATAATTTTTACACACATATGTTTCGTTATACTTGTCCAACGTGACTGTCCAAAATTAACATTTGGGCCTGATTAGCCAGTAATCTTGCCAAGGGAATCTTTTTTACTTTACTGTTGATAAGTACCCTATTCCCCTGGTACAGGAGGTCTCTCTCTTTTATATCCAACATTTGAGCACGGTTCTTTTGAACCGTAGAGGTTCATACTATCAGCCCCAGCAATTTATTTAAACTGAGGTAGCTGTATTTTTTCAAACCCATCAATTCGGGGTGCACACCAATAAGTAGAACATGGATAAATGTATAACTTTTGGGTATACAGAGGACCAGCTAAATAAAATGCTGAACCAGAATTCTCAAATTAGAAGCACTACGATAAATAGCAAAGACGGGCACGAAGACCTAATTAAAATCCTCAACCTTAAGAAAAAACTAATAAGAACTGAACTGCATGCGGAGTTCCTGACAGGGTATTTAAGAGCAGGAGTTATACCCCTGGGGCTACGAATTAGGAATGAACCAGGTCTATTTACTGATAATGAAAAGTTTCTAGAGGTCTGGACTCATATCGCCAATCGTTGCAGTCAAGATTGGCTGATCCCCATAATAGAGACAGCCCAAGCAGTAATGATTCTTGAAAGAAAACAAGTAGATGACCTAGAAACAGTATTCAAACAAAACTCATTAATTGAGGATGTAAAAAAGAAACTAGAAGAATTAACGCAAGAGACAGAGAGCTATCAGGAGTATCTAACAAACAAAAAATCAACTAAACTTAGAAAGGACATAGAAAAGTTTAGTGCAGAACTAGCCTACCCATTTCTGAACAGAGACTACTATACCAACAGAAATGATCAAAGATGGGAAAGGCCCCAATATCCCAGGCAAATTTACTCCCGGGGGTAAATAAAAGAGTAACATTCTCAGAAACCTCTGGGTCCAGTGATGAGGATGACCACATGAGTGAACAAACAGGTAGAATGGCCTCCAACCACCAACAGGAACCCAACTCTTTTTTAGGAAACCGCCCTTACAGGGGCCGGAGAAGATATCGGAATTTCCCCAGGGAGGAACCGATGAGGAACCATGCACCTCAAAATCAGACAACCCCCAATTACTTGAAAACAAGGAATGCCAGATATTGGAGGTGAATCAATTCCCTATCATTAATCTCTTCGATAGGGCTCTGTCAGAAGATGAAAAGGAGGTTCTCAAATATGGATTTAGTTTCGCCCCGACTGCTCCACCCAACAAATTTGAACTAGAGAAAGATATCAAATGCTTCTTTAGAAAAATCAGACTAAATAGGTACTTTGCAGACAAGGTATATGAGCCAGGTCCAAATGTAACAGGTTTGAGACCTAAGTCAAAATTTACTCCAAATTTGAACCAAGTTGACAAGAATGTTGAACTGTTCGAAAGAATAGTAGAAATAGAGATTAAAAACAGCTTAGAAAATACTCAGTCACAGTCAAATAATCTATCCAAATGCCATCGAATAGCGTTGAAGAACCTACAAGACTGTGACCAGGTAACAATAAAACCCGCCGACAAGGGCGGCGGAGTCGTAGTTTTCAATACCGTGGACTACGAAAACAGAATGAGGACACTCTTGAATGTTAAATAGCATTATATCCCTGCATCATTTAGGATGTTGGAGGGATTAAAAAGAGAGGTTGCAACATTTCTAAACTATGGCAGAGACAATGAATTGATCTGTGAAAATGAATATAAGTTCCTTTTTAATAACAATCCTATCATCCCGGCAATTTATGGATTGGCCAAAATTCATAAAGACATCAATGATCTGCCTATGCGGCCAATAGTGAGCAGTCTCGGGTCACTACTTGAGCCCTTAAGTAAATACGCTGACTTTTTCTTGCGTCCTTTGGTCCAACAGCAACGGTCGTATTTGAAGGACACAGCACATACCATCTCGATATTTGAAGGGAGGAGCTTCGACAAGGTGACCCAGTATCTGGTCACCTTAGATATAGAGACCCTCTATAAAAATATCCCCCAAGACCATACCATCCAGGTCCTTTCATCCATTCTTGAGGGTGAAGATCTTAGGGGCGGTAATAAGGATTTCATCCTGGGATGTGTAGAATTAGTATTGAAAAATAATATTTTTCTTTTTAAGGAGGAGCTTTTCAAGCAGGTTAAGGGGACCAGCATGGGGGCCACTTGTGCCCCCAGTCTGGCATGCCTCTATGTTGGATATTTCGAACAACAACACATTTAGAATGAGATGGCACCCTTCTACGAGAATGTCTCTCACTGGCACCGTTTCATTGATGATATCATTTTTATCTGGAACGGTGCCAGTGAGGATCTATTATCTTTTTTGGAGTGACTTAATCTGGGCGACAGGAATTTAAAATTCACTGCCCACTACAGTGCCCATAGTGTAGAATTTTTGGACATAAGAATTAAAGAAGCCAATGGACTTTTAGAGGTTGAATTATACACAAAGCCAACAGACAAAAATACCCTCCTGCAGTATCAGAGCAACCACCCCCGATCCCAAAAAGACAACATTCCCTTTGGGGAATTTCTAAGACTACGGCGTAATTGCACGAGTCTAACAGATTTTTACAAACATGCTGAAATCATGAAACAGAAACTACAGGAAAGGGGTTATCCTAAGAAATTAGGGAAACAATTCATGAAGCGGGCAAGATTTTACAATAAAGACAATCTATTAGACACAGACAGAAAAAAAAAAACAAGGCCCAAGATAGGATTGTCTTTGTGAGCCAATATTCTGGCCTCAGTAACAAAATTAAATATATAGTTAATCGTAATTGGAAGATCATCAACAATGGCCAAACTGTACCAATACCAAAACCGCTGTTTTCATTCCGGCGGAATAAAACAATAAAAAATGCCCTGGTAAAAACTTACAAAAATACACCTAACGAGACACAAACAACTTTGATTAATAATAAAAAAGCAACAGGTAACCACAAGTGTGGCTCATGTTCAATCTGCCCCAATTGCATTCCAACAAAGAAATACATTTTCAATGGAAAAACAGTAATTCCAAAAAGCCTAAACAACTGTAGGAGCAAAAATATAGTTTCTTTGCTCATCTGCCCCTGTGGTTTGGGCTACGTAGAAAAAACAGGGAGGGAGCTCAGAGTAAGATTATTGGAGCACAGATCATCAATCAAAAATAAAAAAGAAAATGCGCCCCTTACACAGCATTATCAAAAGGAGAACCATGATTGTAATGAGTTCACTTGGTTCATCTTAGAAAAGATAAGTGTTAATAGGAGAGGAGGAAATTTAGAAGCCATTAGGAAAACACGTGAACAATGGTACATGTGTTTCCTAGACACCGTAGAAAATGGCCTAAACTCAAAAGAAGATTGGATGAAACTTGTAGCTGGTAACTGATAAATTGCATGAGGTCCAATTCTTATAATGCAGCTAAATAATAAATAAATTTAAATAACAACATGCTAGAAAAATCAATAGTAACCTGAATGTAAATTAATACGGCAATATGGTTTAAGAAGGATGCTCTACACCCAATATCAATACTGCTGCAGTGTAATCAGGCACTTTTTTAAAACTGATAATAACATCATGTCCAATGCTGTTGCAGTGAAATCAGGCGCATTTAAAAACTAGCAATAACACTATGCGCAATTCACAAAAAGAACATTTAATGTTTACTGCGACAATCACGCCTAACTATAATGCCAAACGAGGCGTGTTTTCTAACTGAAAAGGAGGTCTGGAATCGATAAACAATACTGAACGAAAATGAGGCGTGAAACGCATAAAAACTAAAACGAGGCGTGAAACGCTTAGGTAACAACAACGAAAAAATACAATGAAACCGATTGCTGATACAAATCAGAAATATCAGCTGAAGGAAATTGGCCAATTGAAACCAATTAAATAGGGTATAAAATGGTAGAACAGCAGATGGCGCATATCGAGTCTTCCCGTGATAATAGAGGAACCTTTGACAAACACCAGTCGGGTGTGGAGACGCTAAGGCAGCAACGCATAACTGGTAAGAAACCCTATAGGCATTGTAGTCTCTCCCTAGCGCAACAAGCACCTTAGAAAACGATAGGTGGTATGATTCTCAATTAATTTAGCCCCTTTTTCTTTATTCTAATCCTACTCAGGTAACAATAGACTGTTCCGTGGCCTCGAGTATCCACCCCCTGAAGACGTATTAAATTACGATACAAGGTGGGTCTCGTGTAAATAGTTCTGGGCATTCTACACAAATGGCAAATAGTGTTGTAAAAAAGAAGGGGTCCATTATATGTCCATCTTTTTCAGATAAAACCGAGCATAGAGAGTAAAGTTTTTTAAATTGGCACCAAGCACGAGTGAAAAGCCAAAAGAAACCAACATTCCGAGAAAAGTATTACTCTAAATAATAACTGTTACACATAAATAAGATGCCAGTTAGGTAATGTAGGAAATAGAATGGAATAACAAATGATAAAAACAAAAAAATTCCTCTTTATATAGATTTCGATTCTGCACGACTGTACATGACTTTTTATCAGGGGCATGGGAGGAAGCAATTGAAAAGAAGATATCTGACAACCAGGTAACAACAGGGATACAATCAGATTAAACGTATTCACATAGATAGTTTAAATTCTTTGTTATTAGGAATTTTTCAGTGTAGAACAAATTTTGAGAAATATAATATACTATTTTACAGATCTGCCCTAAACCTTATGATGTTGAGTTCGAACCTTCAGATGAAATTCGCAAATAACATGAGATAAAGGAACTTTCAAACCACAAGCAACCACCCAGTGCCATGTACCAAGAGAGACCATATATAAAAATGTCTTGAAAAAGATGGCACAAAATTTAACCAAAAGCCATCGAAACGCGTCGACACCATAAAAACTGCACAATTGAGCAATCAAGCTTTTCCTATATACGGCAAAAATCAAATGTGCCGAGGATTGGTTGTTTGAACTTTGGATACTCAATGTGCAACATCTCAATGACAAATTAGACTGTCTTTTGTTTGTCTCTCCCCCTCATTGTGTTTTTTTAATTGACTAACTGTATAACATTGTTTTTGTCCTTTTCTTTTAAGATTGGTATCTTATGTTTACAAAGTTTGTGTAACTCAGAACTGTGACAATTTTAGCAGCACACACCCATGGAATGTGAATTTGTTTTTACTATGTATTTTCTATGTTTTTAACATAAAAGTATAAATTTGATATAATTTTTACACACATATGAAAACACAAAACAATCCGTACAAGTGTCATTGTCAATTTTGCACTTTTGTTTTAATTTCAATTATTTTACCAGTATCTTACCTTACCAGGGGAGCTTGGCCAAGGTAATCGGGGGTTGCTGGACCCCGGTTTGTTTATTATTTGCCTGCACTTTCTTCTCAATCAGCACATGCTACTGGTGTTCCGATTTGTCCACCCCCCTCACTCAATTCCAATCACCATGGAGGGCTATTTAAATGGCCGAATAGTGCGTCTGCCAAAGGCAAGCCCATCTGCGCCCATCCGTGCCCAGCGCCAGCCCCCTGTCCTTTTGGAAAACGCCTTTTGGAAAACAGGCCCACCTATTAACAACGACCTCGTCATCCCCTATCACCCAAATAGGAATCTTAGGTCGATGGAAGCCTTCCTTGCTGTTGTTCCCAGAGTGAAGAGAGCCAGGTCGGGTGGCAGGCTGTTCTCTCTCAACACTGCCAAACTCTGGAATGCCCTTCCCCTCTCACTCCGATCTAATCCAAATCTGCTTTCACTCCGGAAAAACTTGAAGACACTACTGTTTGCTAAATCCTTTGTGTCTTAATTCTTCCGTTCTTGGTCACTCCGCCTCAGCACAACTCAGCGCTTGGACGCCCCCGGGCAGCAATCGCGCTCAATAAATTTATTTTCATTTCATTTCATTTCATTCTGTCCGTTTCTTGCCAGAACAAGAAAGCACAAAGTGGTACGCACGTAAGCGGTTCATGGATCTTGGGGCAAACATGGGCTGCTGCTCTGGACTATTGCTAATTCCTCAAGAGCTTGGTAAAACATGCCCGCTTTGTCATTTAAACTTATCGGACATAGTTAAAGGCCATGAACTGTACAGTTTTTCCTCTACCAAGTCTATGCCCACTTCCAAGACATTTAAAGCAACACTCATAAATGCTCACTCGCTAATAAAGAACTCCTTGGCTTTCTTTGATTATCTTGAGGGCAACGCCCTTAAAACTAGTAGAGAGGGCCATACATTCAGAATTCGAAAAATCATCTTTTAGATGCGACCCAATATGGCTTCAGAAATCAACATAGCACAGACTCCGCTCTAGTCGTGGCAGTGGAGGAAATTAGGCTAACCATGGATAAGGGGGAGGGATGCATTGATTTTATTAGATCTGTCCGCAGCTTTTGACATAGTTAACTACACCATCCTCATTGACCATCTTGCAGCAATAGGGATAGGAGGCAGGGACCTAAATCTCCTGTCTTCTTTTCTCTAAGACAGAAAGCAGTTTGTAGAGATTAACAGGTTTAGGACTAAGGCTTTTTCGCTCCCATGTAGAGTTCCGCAGGGATCTACCCTGAGCCCTACACTATTTAATATCTATGTATCACCATTAGCCAGACTCATTAAGACATTCAGCTTCTCTGTGGTTTCCTATGCCGATGATAGACAGATTTTGGTGTCACTGGCCAGTGACCTGGAAACGACGGGTCTCAGATTTCAGGATTCTATGAGTGCAATGGGAAACTGGATGCCAGGAAATTGTCTTAAATTGAATTCCGGTAAAACAGAGGTCCTCTTGTTTGGTAAGGACAGGTCTTTTGGTAACCAAGGTGGTGGCCTGCAGAGATGGGAGAACCCCCTACTCCAGTTGTGAAGGTAAAAAACCTAGGAGTCTATTTTGACGATAAATTGTCTTTCAAAGGTCATATCAATAACATAACATCCTCCTGCTTCCTAACTGTAAAAATCCTCCTGAAAATCTTACCTTTCATTCCCTTGGAGCTTCAAATATCTGTCATCTTCGCCCTAATCCTGTCTAACGAGGATTGTTGTAGTGTCTTGTTTTTAAACATTCGGACCAAAGGCCTCAATAAATTGCAGGTTCTGCAAACAGCAGCCGCTTGACTCCTGCTTACAATTCCGAACTTCCAACCATTCTCTCACCTCTTACCATATCTACACTGGCACCTTATGAAAAAACTGATTCAGTTTAAGTCTCTTTGTATTTCTTTCAAGGCACAGCAAGGCCACAGACCAGACTGTTTTAAAAATAGATTTCGCAGAAATGTTCTTCTACGACAGCTCAGATCTTCATCAGCTTCCAATCTTGTCATCCCCAAAGCCAAAACAGCCATCTGGGGTCAAAGGAGTTTCATAGTGGATATAGCCAGGCTGTGGAATGCGGATTCCCATATCCCCTTGATGATATAACAGCACATGTTCCTGATGTACCAGTGGTTACAGTGAGACAGAGGGAGCAGGGTAGTCAAGCTGTTAGGGACCAGCAAGCAGCTAGGACAGCACTCTTTTGGCCTGAGAGAGGTCAGAGAGTCAACTATTGTCAGTACAGAAGGGTCACAATCAGTAGGGTTGACTTCAAGATATGCAGACCCTAGCAAAGGGCATAATGCAGAAAGAATGTGAGCTGTACCAAGAGACTGTTGCCCCAGAAGACAAGAAATACTGAGACACTGTCTAACTGAAGTGCGAGTGCCTCAAAACATTCATAAGAGTTCCTGCCAGTCTGATCAAATTGACAGTGGTGATGAAGGTCCAGCTGTAAGGAGATAAAAAAGAGCGAGAGTACCCAGCCAAAAATACTTTTCTCCTGAATGAACTTATTTGGCAGCCAATGACTGGGAGAGAGCATTTCATACCATTTGCTATAACAATTTTGAGTCCACCTGAACCTCCTTAAATCTAACTTTGTAGTGGAGTTGAGATTTTAACTTGGTGTACCACTGAATGGATTGACTTAATTTATCCTGAACATACTCATCAACAAAGCTGACCTGCGTATTTATGCAGCCTGAAAAGGAACGCTTGGACTGTGCTTTGCTGTTTGTCCTGATTTTTACTCAACTGCTAAAGAAGCGTATCGCTGTTAACCTTCCAAAGCTAAATGGTCTGATTTTGAGAACTCATGATATCTGCCACTGCAACCTCTATTAGATGGAAAAAGTATATGTGTAGGAGCATTCGCTGTTGTTACCCTAATGCTAGTTGTTTTGTTTATTATTCTGAATTTGCCTAATTATGTACCTGTAGAAGATTTCAAGCTTACAAATCCTTTCAAAACGTCTTCATCTACTAGTGTAGTTTTACTGCATTCGATGATAAAACCTTACACTTAGATTCTTTAAAAGGAGATTATTTGCTGAATGTAAGTATTAAACTGTCGTATGAGTACTTTGACACTATGGATGTTAGGGATTGTTACCTCTGTATGCAATTTCCTGCGTTAGTTGCTAAGGCCATAACTTGCCATACCATTTCTTCAATGTATGGAATTTCTTGTTGATTACTAAGAAGTTTATTTTATGGAACTGATCATTTTCAATATTATTTCTTGAATTATGACTTAGTCACTGCAGAAATTCTTGTGATGAAACGTTTAAATCTACATCCTGAATTTACATCAGTTGAGGCAATGGGATATTTATTTAGACTAACTCGGCCATTAGACATGGCTTATGCACATAGAAGCAACCTAACTTGTGCTTTAGAAGAAGTAGAAGAGAAATTCATAGACTCAGTAGAAGATAGCCATAGAAATGCAATAACTAAAGCTATAACACATTCAAAGGTAACCTCTTAGATACCCCTAGAAGAAAAGCCTAGAATAGTGGGAAACTCTGTATATACAGGAAAAGCTCTTCTCCTAACATAAATGTTATAGGTACTAGTAAATATAAACACACATTAGAGATTTATGAAAATTGGGAACGATATTTGGAAGGAGTGTATCCTGTGTTCCCTGGAGTGTATTACATCTATGGAAAGATTTATTTCTGTAGGTTGCCTAGAAGATGGTATGGACGTTGTTATGTGGGAGTAGTTTGTCCAAAAATTTAAAATGGTATTGCTTTAAAGCATAACCGAGCATTTTCATACTTACCCACCGCCCCTATACCTTCCGCATTCCGTCCTGTTTTTTTTTAAATAAAAAAAGGCATCATGCATAACTATTATATTTATTATATTTTTTACAGCTATTATTTTAGTACACCCACCCATTCATAGTGAAATACTGCCACCTAGTGTTCAAAATGCATGGTAAATTCTTGCATTAAGACTAACGTGGAAACAAACTAATCAAAGTATAAAATGCATGGTAAATGTACTCTGAAGTAAAAACCTTGGAGTAAAGGCTGTTTCGCAATTCTGAAATATTTGGTTACCCTATCCTGACCCAGCACCTTTTGTGCAACATTTTTTCTCTTCCATTACCCTGTCTATTGAAATACATTTTAGTTTTTTACCTACTTTTTTAGGATAATATAAATGTTTATTGGGCCTACTGAATCCAGATGGTGGTCTCTGTGAAGGTTGGTATGTTTCACACTTATCATTGTTTAAAGCTTAAACTCTGCAGTCCTATTAATTAATCTGCATGCTTCTACCTTTAAGATACCACTGTGTCAGTCTCAAGTTCGAGTTGTCCATATCTTCCTTGTACTACCAGCAGAACATTCAACATGTATAACTCCTACATTATATTGCTTTGTATGTGGGTGGACCTGCACACCTGTGTAAATGTGTTTATTCAAGGTTTAAACTATGTTAATTAGTTGCTAACTTCGTGGCAGCGTGCTATCTCGCTATGTCAAAGAAAAGAAAAGAACCGTCAGCATCTTCAATACTTTGCTGTCACAGAATACCCCTGAAGAAGGGTTTATTACAACCCGAAATGCATTGGGATTTATTTTCAAATTTGGGTTGACGTTTGTGTAACTTTGATAAATTGTATTTGTATAACAGTGCATCGTGGAGTTATGAGGATGTAATGAGATAATGTTTAAAGCACACTGTATTATCAGAATAATGATGAATACATGGTTATGATGTTTAACCAACATTTAATTTGTGTTTGAGTTTGTGAATAATTTATTTGATTAACATTTGAACTGTATGTGACATTGAACAAGACCTTAGTGTCACTAGCTGCGCATCCTGCAGTTTTGGGGCATCCCAAGCCTTGTATTTATTCATTATTACCTAGGGGTCAAGGCTAAACCCCAATAGCGAGATAGCACACTGCCATGAAGTAAGCAACTAATTAACGTAGTTTAAACCTTGAATATACACATTTACACAGGTGTGCAGGTCCACCCACATACAAAGCAGTTTCACATTGAGTCCACTCTTCTGGACCAGCACCCATAAAACATGTCTTTCAAAGATATCGCTGATCTTACTACAAACCAAGCTGATACCAAAGCATACTCTTCGGTTGATGCAGAGTTGATTTACTCACTGATTAATGAAGCACGAACATATAGCACCACCGCAGGAACTACAACTCAACTATTACATCAATTGGAATACACCATGAGGAAGGAGATTAACCAGCGTCTCCATGCCACCACACTCATTGAGTATCATAGAGTCAAACGGATCCCAAGGGGATTGAGGATTGCCCTAAAACCTATGCTTTTTAAGTTCAATAAAACATTCATGGCACGTTGGTATGCTATCCTAAACAAATGCTCTCTGGGTCTTATTCTCTTAATTATTAAAGAAATATCTGCTACACTGACCGAGCTAACACAGGATATCAACAAACTAAAAGATGAGGTCACCAAATGCATGGAGCAGGAGGAATGGGCAAAAGTCTTAGAAGACATCAATAGCAGACTTGACGTACATGCAGGGAGGTGCATGAGTGAAAAATTAGGAAATTCAGACGAGGCAAAATTGACTACAAACTAGATGAGGTGTACTCATGGGCTGAAGCCTACGCCCAGAAGAAGTTCTTTAGGAAACAAGGGAACACTTAATCGGAGGAAAGTGTAGTCAATGATCAGGACTTGTCCCTACAACGACCCCCTGCACACACTGTGGCAGACCAAACCAGCAGACCCATTGAAGACATAGCAACAATTTCTGCAGCCAAACCTTCTTTATTGTGCGAGGGTCAATCCTCGAATCAACCATCAGACAAAACCATACCACAACAAGACAACGTATCCGCAGAGGGAAAACCAAAAAAGACAACAGAAACAGGCAGACCTCAGAGAAACCTCAAGAAGGGAGGTCCCTAGTTATCAATATTTCAAAAAGAAATTTGAGTACAGAGGAAATAATAGTGCTTAACAAAGGCACAACATATGTTCCCACATACACGTTGAACGCACTGGGAAATGAAATATCTCTCTTCAGGTTCATGGGCAAGCTGAGAATGAAATGTTTTATAAACACACAACAGGAGGATCAAGATAAACCACTGGAACCTTTTTGCCCCAAGAGTAAATTCATGTCTACTTTGTCTTATAAGACTCTAGATAGTTTTGAGATTCTGGTCAAGAAAGACTTGGAAAAAAATAAATATACTAAACCAAAGCACACCAATTTGACCAGGAAAGAACTATGGGGCATATTACCAACAACTAGCGATAATTATCGCTATGTTGGTTTAGCGGCGATATTTTTATCGCCGAGCTGCAGCGATTTTTATCGCTTAGGGACCTTGCTATTATCAAGGTTTATCTCCTAAGCGATAAAAATCGGCCGAAATGCATGAATATCACTGAAACGTCAGCGATATTCATGCATTATCGAGCTAATGCTCTTAGCCATGTTATCCACCTACCATTGATAACATGGCTAAGAACTGCTCAGGGGCAGGTGGTAGTCTTTGGAGATATTCGCGCTTAGCGCGAATATCTCCAAAAGTTGGTAATAGGAGATAGCGATGTTAGCAACTGTTTTCAGTCGCTAACATCTTGGCACGCCCACTTTGCATGTCATTAGTGATAAATATCAATGACATGCAAAGCGGGGCCCAAGATGGTCGCTATCTCCTACTAGCTGTCGCTAACTGGTGTTAGCGACAGCTAGGTAATAGGGAGATCATTTTATCTCCGCTCTCTTGGCTTTTAAAGCCAAAAAAGCGGAGATAAACCCCCTTGATAATATGCCCCTTTGTATTCTCAATTCTCTCAAACAAGACACAGAAATCACATTTCAACCAGCAGACAAAGGGGGAGCCCTTGTCATTCTTGACACTACATTTTATGAGCACAGGGTTAAAATTCATGTTAACGATAAGGATACTTACATTTAGTTGGAAACAGACCTGACAAGAGAATTTAGGGATCTACTGGGGTCCATCTTGCAAAACGTGGTGGATAATGGTTTAATCTCGGAGAGTACTAGGAAATTCTTACAAATTGAGACTCCAAAAATACCGCACATGTATATGCTCCCTAAAGTACATAAGAACGCAACCAACCCGCCATTTCGACCTATAGTAGCGGGATGTGGGTCTATCCACGAACCAATTGGTCAATACCTCGATTGCCTTTTACAACTTCTCGTGCAATCGTGGGAAACATTTTGAGGAAAACATTATTTTCTGTACCATCGACGTTGTTGCCTTATACACGTCTATTCCCCACAATGAAGGTTTAGAGGCGATGGAATGGAGACTTTTACAATCATCTACAACACATGACACAGGCATATTTTTACTTGAGTTATTACATTTTTCGTTGTATCACAGTTATTTCATTTGGAAGGACCGATTTTATTTACAAAAACAGGCACATCCATGGTATTTCCCGGGGCCCCGTCGTATGCCAACACCTTCATGGCACACTTTGAAAATCAGCACATTTTACAGAGTCCCATATGGCGTGAAAATGCTATCATTTTTTTTATGCAAACAAATTTGGGCCCAGATCTTTGGACTGGGGTGAGTGTGTGAAATTGATCCACATTCGGTCCATCACCTGTTGTGTTTGCATAATCCGCCCTAAGTGCGCTGGGGATGCTCAGACGTGGGTCCCAGGCACTCCACACCACTGAAGTCAAGCTAGCCGGGCTGATGAGAGGTGTTACCTCGAAACCGGTCCGGTCCTCGGATGCTTGATTCCGTTCTGGGAAGGACATGGCTTTTGTAGTTCGGACTGGACTGTTCACATGGGGCACAGGGTCAGAGCTGATTTGCATATCGCCATTGTCTAACCCGGGGTGGTGTGGAGTGCAAAAAAACGATGGATTTGGGCCCAGATCTTTGGACTGGGGTGAGTGTGTGACATTGATCCACATTCGGTCCATCACCTGTTGTGTTTGCATAATCCGCCCTAAGTGCGCTGGGGATGCCCAGACGTGGGTCCCAGGCACTCCACACCACTGAAGTCAAGCTAGCCGGGCTGATGAGAGGTGTTACCTCGAAACCGGTCCGGTCCTCGGATGCTTGATTCCGTTCTGGGAAGGACATGGCTTTTGTAGTTCGGACTGGACTGTTCCCATGGGGCACAGTGTCAGAGCTGATTTGCATATCGCCATTGTCTAACCCGGGGTGGTGTGGAGTGCAAAAAAACGATGGATTTGGGCCCAGATCTTTGGACTGGGGTGAGTGTGTGACATTGATCCACATTCGGTCCATCACCTGTTGTGTTTGCATCATTTTTTTTATGTCATATAGATGACATACTTGTTATTTGGAGAGGAACTAAAACAATGTTGGGTAATGCATTCATGAACTGAATCTTTGCAATCCCAGAATACAGTTCACCCATGAAATTCAGTTCAAGAGAATCCATTTTTTAGACATTGAAATTGAGAGGACTGAAACTGATCTACAAACATCTGTGTACAGAAAGCCTACTGATGTATATAATGCGTTACACTATACAAGTGCACACCCCTACTCTCGTAAGAGATATTTACCAGTGTTGCAATTCATCATAATTAAAAGAATAACCTTTGACTCAATGCGAAGTACATCACTCATCGAAGAACAATACAGCAGATACAAGGAGAGGGGAGTACCCTGATGACGTGTTTAAAGCATCAGTCAGGACTGTTGCTAAAAAAACGAAAACCTATTAATCAAGACAAAGAAATGTTGAAATCAATGTGAAGTTTTTGTTTCAAATCACTCAGTACAGTCTGCACAAATAAAAACAATCATCAGAAAACGATGTGTCAACTTATTTCAGCATAAACCTTTGTTTGCACATAATAGATCCAAGGACTTGAGAGTATTACTAAAACCACGGTCTTTGACTGCAACACAAGAACATAAGGGAATGAGGAAATGCTGGAATTGTGGGCAGTGTGGTAATATCATTCCTGAAAACATGTTTGCAGACCCACATACTGGTAAAAAAATGTCATTGCGGAACACATCAGACTGCAATACCCAGGGTGTGATTTATTCTATCCGGTGCCCCTGTGGGCTTGTCTATGTAGGTAGAACTTTGAGGAAATTAAAAACACAAATTATAGCACATAAAAGTATGATTCAAAAACAGAACCTAAATTCATATTTGGCTGCACATTGGGTGAATACATCACAAACCATTCCACAGTTGAGGTTTACCATTCTTGAAAAGGTAGATTTGAAACCAAGCATAGACTATCACACAGCTTTAGCACGCAGAGAGACCATTTGGATCACATTTCTGGGCACTATAGTCCCAGGAGGGTTAAATGATCATTATGAATTATTATGTTTTCTATGATAGGCCTTTTTTTCACCTATTTATGTCTGTTTGATCATAATGGATACCATTGGTCCTTTTGTTCATGACCTTCTAGAACAGATCATTTGTACAGGATTTGCACTCGTGTTTATATTCAACGCACACTCTTTATCATATTGATCTTATTAACACAAGCAGATAATATTTGCAGTGTAGCTTTATTTATTTAATTCTTTCACGTATGGCACATCCCACGATGTCACAGGTTTTTCCTTATGTATAACCTTCAGGACGTTTTTAGAATCTAAGCGGTGGTTTAGGGTTATATAATGCTTCGAGGTCTTGGTGTATGATATTCTCTATAACTATACAGCGCATTACGGTTCAGAGCAAGAGTATAATCTAAGTTTGTTGACTCGCGCAAGTGTGCCTTAATCAAATAACAGGATAACTATGCTGGCTTGTAAGCACACTCCCCTGTTGGTCTCTTTCTGGGAGAGTTGACACTGTTTTTGTGCACAAGTGATAATAAAGTTAGGAAGTTTTTTTAAAGAAGTTTGACTTTTTAAACGTGCCATACGTTGGTACGTCATTATGCACGTAGGAGGCGGCGATTCGCAACAGCAGAAGTAGAGACTCTTCGAGAGCACTGGAGGTGAGCACCTACAAGTTTTGAATGAATAGTTCGGTTTATCTCGCTGAGTAGAGGTCTGAGAACTGACGGTTCTTTTCTTTGCTTTGATATGTTTCTAACAGCTTGGATGTATTCATGTGCCTACCTCATGTTTTCACAGATACTTGGATATTGGATGTTTCCTTCCAATAGTTGATTGAGCAAGCTTGACAACAGATAGGTGGCGGTATCGCATGAGTACTTATAGTTGCCTGAAATGCATAGAAGGAGCGTCTCTTTTTGATAACTTTTAAATTGCACGAATGAACATTGGATCACTCTTGAGAGTATTTCACATATCTTGGTTTTGCATGTGGTTAACTGGGAGCACCTTCACCTTTTTGAGTGCAAATCCTATTATAAATATTTTGCAATGTATCAAGGGTCATATTTTTTAACCATTTTAATTTCTGTTGTAGTTCCACAGGAGGACTTCCTCAAAACTATATCATCTTCAATACTTTGCTGTTACAAAATACCCCTGAAGAAGGGTTTATTACAACCCAAAATGCATTGAGATTTATTTTCAAATTTGGATTTTGCGTTTGTGTAACTTTGATAAATTTTATTTGTATAACATTGCATCGTGGAGTTATGAGGGTGTAATGAGATAATGTGTAAAGCACACTGTATTATCAGAATAATTATGAATACATAGTTATGATGTTTAACCAACATTTAATGTGTGTTTGAGTTTGTGAACAACTTATTTGTTTAACATTTGAACTGTATGTGAAATTGAACGAGACCTTAGTGTCACTAGCTGTGCATCCCGCAGGTTTGGAGCATCCCAAGCCTTGTATTTATTCATTAACTCCTACATTAGCCATATGTTCTATATAGCACTCTCCTAGTTCTAGGGTCATACTTACCTTTTTTGTACTTTTACCCATTAGGAAATACATGCAACATCACACCAAACGGACCATTGGATTATACTCCTTCTCCCTTTCCTTGTTTTGTTTTCCCCTCTTCCCCACCTTCTCCTTTTTTGCTTTCACTTTGTTGAGCGAAGGAGGTGGGTAAGCGAATTTGGGATCCAGCATGTGTTGCTTCCACTTCGCCCCTGCGGAACCCCCAGGTAAGCCTTACAGAATGTGAAGCCGACATTTTATATTTCCACCTGGGCGTAATTTCTTTGCATCGCAATCTTCATCCTCCGGTATACCATATTACAATGTACAACCCCTTCTACCATACCATTAGCACCACCAGAAAGGTTCCCAGGTGATTCTGCTAAATTTGCTACTTTCATCAACCAATGACAGTTGCACATTATGTGTATAGCTTCTTGTTTTCCTACTGAGCAACCAAAAGTCGCTTTTGTTTTGTCTTATTTGGGAGGAACAGCGGCTACATGGTCTATCCCTCTACTAGATCATAATGATAACTTGTTGTATGATTATAGGGCTTTCAAGGAGGAGTTAAGATGCTTGTTCGACAGACATTCATGTATGCAGTCTGTTGACACAGAATTATTGAATAGCAAGGATCAAAGGATCTCATGACCTATATCTCCTGTTTTAACGGGTTGATTGCTGAGGCCTGATGGCCTAAAGCCATGTTTACTGCTCTATTCTACAAAGGGTTAAGGATGTCTTAAGGGACATGTTAGCTCAAGTCGTTGACCCTCCTGACTCCGGTAATGCTTTAATTGATTTAGTGGTTAAGTTAGATCACAGGCTACATGAGCGGAAACGTGAAAAAGGTTGTTCAGACACTAAGGGGCTCATTACGATGGCGGACGGCCTGCAGTCCGTCC
Organism: Lissotriton vulgaris; assembly: GCF_964263255.1. Classification (NCBI taxonomy): domain Eukaryota; kingdom Metazoa; phylum Chordata; class Amphibia; order Caudata; family Salamandridae; genus Lissotriton; species Lissotriton vulgaris. Next base: position 569,707,667 of record NC_141694.1, on the reverse strand, counting down.
GCCATCGTAATGAGCCCCTTAGTCTCTGAACATCCTTTTTCGCCATTGTGCCGGGGATTGGGACCCGTCGCCTATATGGCGACTGTCCCGCACATGACATTACAATGCAACCGCCTTAGTGGCCGTTCGCATTGTGCATGTTTACCATTGCAGCACCCACCACAATTGTAAAAAATGCATGTTGTGCATTTCCTTGCACAACGTGGCAGGCACACAGCGGTGCCTGCCACCTGGTGCAGGGAACTGTAGGGGGCACAATAGGTGGCCCCAAGTGCAAAATTCACATGCCCCTACACAAGCGGGGCCTGCAATGGGCCCCCAAAGTACATCCCGCCAGCCTTTTAATAGAGGTTGAATTGACAGGCTGGCGTGGATGCAGAATCCAAATCTGGTGGGCGGTGCCTGCTAGGCACCTTCACCATTTTGTGAATGCGGGTGGGCCCAGCAGGCAATCATAATGATTGCTTCTGTCAGAGTTGTGGCAGACGGCCTTTCCGCCTACCAGGTATAGCGCTCACCTTCCTGATCTGGCAGGCGGTAATTGGTCACACCATGGCGGTGAACTCGACACTGGCAGGTTGTCAGTGGCGGATTCACCGCCAACATAATCACTCCCTAAGTTCCTTACTTTTAGAGAAAAGAAGCCGGATTCTGACAAACCTGTTGATGACACTGAACCGATGCAGATAGGTAGTATTAAAGGGCCCTTGAGTACTGAAGAAAGACAAAGATGAAGGGACAATAAACTATGCTTATATTGTGGTAAAGCAGGACACTTCTGGGAAACTGCCTGGTTAAACCTAAAAGACGTACTGCGTTGGGATAATAACCAGCCTGAGCTAGGTGGAGACAGGTTGCTCAGTGTGTCAGGTTTAATGGGCTCCCAACTTTTAACCCTTTGTATGCTGATGACGGAACCGCTCCGTCATCAGCTGTGGTGGTGCTGTGCTGATGACGGAGCGGTTCCGTCATGGCCCTGCCGCCGCGCCTGCGTGGCGCTGATTTCGCGCCTGCGCAGCGTGTTCTATTGAGCGGGCGGGGCCATGACGGAACCGCTCCGTCATGAGCACAGCCCAACCGCGGCTGATGACGGAGCAGTTCCATCACCAGCATGCGGCCGCCCCGCCCCCTTAGCACTGCGGCGGGATAGCCGCCACAGTGAAGGGGTGAAGTCAGGAACACATTTTTTTTTTGATGCACCATTTTTCCTTTAGAGCCCAAATGAGCTGGGGTGATAAATCTGTAAAGATACAAATCATGCTTGATTAAGGAGCCACTGGGAACTTTATAGACTCTACATGGGTTGAAAGTATGGAAATCCCAATTGAACCTAAAAAGACAGTAGAGATAATAAAAGCTATTGATGGGAGCCACATGAAGTCAGGACTTGTCATACATTCCACTAAATATCTAGGTCTTTACATACATCCAAGTCACCTTGAAACCATTCAATTTGATGTAATTTCTTCACCTCAATTTCAAGCAGTTGTGGGACTCTCTTGGTTGATGAAACATGACCCAGTTATAAAATGGAGAGACCATTCCATGGTTTTTACCTCCGAGTTTTGTAAATTACATGGCCTGGAGAATAATGCTCCATTACAACACATAGCAGGGACTACTGACTCCAATTTAGCTGAATTACCTGCCTGTTATAATTCTTTAAGAGAGGTTTTCAAGTAAAAAAAATGGCCTCTGTCCTACCACCACATCGTCCATACGACTGCCGCAATGATTTAGTACCTGGAGCAAAAATTCAATGTAGTCGTATGTATGCATTGACAGAGAACAAAAATATCTATTGGAGGCAATACTTGGATGATATGTTACAGAAGGGATTCATTTGGCCTTCTTGATTAGCGGCGTCTTCCCCCCTTTTTTGGTATACCCAAACGGGAAGGGGGTCTCAGGTGCTGCATAGATTATAGAGCCCTCAACTGTGTAAAAATAAAAAATCGGTACCCTCTGCCCCTAATCCTGTCATTACTCGATCGGGTGAAAGATGTTATCATCTTTACTTAACTGAACTTGAGAGGAGCCTACCATTTAGTGTGGGTAAGAGAGGAATATGAATGGAAAACCGCCTTTCATACTACATTTGGGCTCCATGAATATTTGGTTATGCCTTTTAGGCTATGTAATGCCCCTGCGGCATTTCAATTTTTTATTGATGACGTTTTGAGAGAGGCATTGGATGTGAACACCATTGTCTACATAGATGACATTCTAATCTATTCCTCTTCCACCGAAGAACACAATGGGCACGTGAAACGTGATTTACAACGTCTTAGACAACAACCTTTATGTGAAATTAGACAAATGTGAATTCCATGTTTCTGAAGTAACCTTTTTGGGCTTTGTGTTGTCATCAAAAAGAGTGACCATGGACACCCAAAAAGTTGCAGCCAATTCAAATTAGCTATCTCCTGGTTCTGTGAAAGAAGTACAGAGTTTTCTGGGCTTTGCTAATTTATATAGACGGTTCATAAATGGATTTGCCTCTTTGGCATCCCCTAGCACTAAAGTCCTGAAAAAATAGATACCTTTTTTGTGGACACCAGCCACTGAGGAAGCCTTTTCCTGCCTAAAGTAATCCTTAGTCACTGCCCCTTTCCTGTAGAATCCTGATTCCTTCCAGCCATTTATAGTGGAAGCAGATGCACCCAAAGTGGCTATAGGAGGAGTGTTGTCCCAGAGACACAGGCAAGCAGGACAGCTAAACCCAGTTGCCTTCTATTCATAGCTCACACCGCCTGAAATAAGTTATTTTGTGGGAGACAGGCAATTGTTGACAATAAAGCGTTCCTTTGAAGAATGGCGTCAATACTTATTAGGAGCTTTACACACAGTCACTGTCATCAAAAATCACAGAAATCTACAGTTTCTGAAAGCAGCTAGGGCCTTATCCATGATGCAGTTACGATGGCTATATTATTTCAGTACCTTTGATTATATCATACAGTTTCAGGCGGGTACCAAATAATGCAAAGCAGATGCCCTATCTCAATATTTGTTATCATTTATCTGATACCCAGATTACTCATGATCAACCCTTCATTTTAAGTCCTGAACGAATCTTGGGAGGTACCTGTTCGGAGGAATCATTTCTGAAGGAAGTGCTTCAGGCACAAGAAACTGAGGAAATCAAAGATTAAGAAACCAAACACAAGGGAGTAAGAATTCACAATCTTTTGTACATTCAAGGAGGCCTAGGTCTCCCTACTAAGGTCTTACAGCTACAAGTACTTGAATGGTGTCAATTACTTATGTTAGCTAGTAGGACACCCAGTATTAAAGTTTGCAGGAATTGCTGTTGGCATGAGCCAAAAATTCATTTTGTTCTTGGCAGCCATTTTAGTTAGCCATGTGCTCGCCATGTGCTTTCTCCCTCTTCCAGCGCCTTGCGCATGCTCAGTAAGGCCTAGCTGGTAGAATGCACCTGCTCTTATTGTATAACTTTCAGACTATTTTTACTGATGTAAGGAGAAATGTCTCCCCTCCGACTTTGTTGAGGAAGCAAATTTTGTATACCCATATTAGTCAATAAGTATGCTTGTATGTGCCAGAACCTCCCCTTGTTTTTATATTGACTATGCAACAAATGCATATATAAGGCTGCTCTCTGTACTCCTTAGACTGTCTCATACAGCGGCCTGAGAGTAATGTATGACGCAGTCTCCCTCATGTGAGGTTAATAAATATATCTTTTCATATTACAGCTTCTGTGCCAACCTCTTCTTTGTTGGTTTAAGGATCAGTGAACCGCTAAAAAGGTTTTAATTTCTACAAAATGGCGCCCGGATGTGGAACTCATCAGAGAAACGGCTACCCAAGGGAGTGGTCTTGACGGGAGACAGGAATTTACTGAGGAGGACAGGACAGGAATCTACTGAGGAGTAAGTATGGGCGGAAAATCCATTACGCTCGCGGATTTTGCGAATTTTCGGTAAATTTGCGATCCGCGAACTCCCCCGAATTTACCGAGAATTTGCAAATCCGCGAGCGGCGGATCTGGGGGCAAAAGTTGAAGCCTGGCCTGTTGTAACTATTTTACGATGGCGCCGGCAAGCTGCCAGCGCCATCCTAAAATAGTTACTAAGTTAGCTTCAACAGGAAGCTCTAATAGATTAAATAAAGCAGGTGCTCGATTTTATCTATTAGAGCTTCCTGTTGAAGCTAATTTAGTAACTATTTTAGGATGGCGCTGGCAGCTTGCCGGCGCCATCGTAAAATAGTTACAACAGGCCAGGCTGGTGTGCTTTTTTTCCCAAATGTACCGTGGAAAATCAGCTGTGATGCTGGATAGAGGCTTTTGCATTCTTGACTTTCACGAGCGCAATACCCGTGCTGTTCCTGTGACCAGGAACTTTTTCTCTTCATCTGCTGAACTGATCTTTCTCTGACCTTTTATGCACACAAGAGGCATGTGAACTCGCATGGAAGCCCCGCACCGTTGGCCCCGCCCACACACTCGCGGTTTGCACCGTCTTCCCGCCATTCACCCACTATGATGGACAGCTCACTCAAGGGACCCCTGCGCCCTTCGGGGCGATTGCATAGTAACACACACATGGTCGCTCCAAGTAGTTGATGCTCAAATTCAGTGACTCATTCTTTAGCCCAAAAACAATCATGAGCGTCTTCGAGGCGGGACAGGTGTGCCTCTTCCCAAATCTACTGTGGAAAATCAGCTGTGATGCTGGGTAGAGGCCTTTGCATCCTTGACTTTCATGAGCGCAATCCCCGTGCTGTTCCTGTGACCAGGAGCTTCTTTCTCTTCATGTAATTGTGTTCGCACGGGTTGCTGCAAGTTCGCACGCGTTTTGTACAATTTCGCAATTTGCGAAATTGTACAAAACCCTCGCGAACTTGCAGAAACCCGTGCGAACATAAAAAAAAAACGCAAATTCGCGAGAATTCGCAGATTTTGGGGATTGCGAGTTCGCAAATCCGCAAAATCCGCGAACGCGAGATTCGCAAAATCACCCATGCCTACTGAGGAGGTACCCTGCACAGAGATTCTTTGTCTTTGCAGACCCATGTGACTCTGGTTTCTCTGATCTGGTTCTCCAGGTGTTAGCCGTTCCCGACTAAGATCCTCTTTGGCGTTAGTATTCTAAAATGACCGTTAGGTCACTCAGAACTTGGCAGTGAGAGGCTGGAGATTTGTGCTTGGTAAGGTCGTCAACATTTGATTTATTTGTTTTGCCAAAGAATTTGGAAATATCTGTAAATTGCAATTTATGTAGGCAGGTAATGAGGAGATTTTTCTCTAAATTGTGAAAATTCGAGCAGCGCATATTGTGTTAAGGGGGGACTAAAATGTGAAATTTCACTTTACCCAGGTGTAAAAAAACTCATTTTATAAGGATGTACCTTATACATTTCTGATCCCCCATCCCTGGGATATCTAGGGGAGAGCCTGAGGGTCCCTAATATGCCAAAACATTGTAGGTTATCCATTTTTAAGTGCATCTACCACCAAAGGCGAATTTGGGCAATATTTACTTTTTAAAAGCAGGTCTGCCACTCAGGGCAGTTTCCAAACTGATCTCAGGCGTCAGTAATGCACGCATGCAAGTATAGAACACACACTGACCTCTATACTGCTAGACAGCACACCACACACTGCACATAAATGAAAATAAGTATGAAGAAAACAGCAGAAGTTATTATCCTACCCTTAAATTATTGGCAATTAGGCATGAAATCGGATTGCCTTTCAGCTGTGATTCTCCATAGTTGCTTTGAATTGGAAAGTCTGCATGGCGTAGCCCTCCTCAGACAGGGGACAACTGGTTTAAGTGTCAAAGGCCAAAGTCCGATTTTAGAACTAACCAACCCTACTGAACATGCAATTTCCACTTAGGGAGCCATGTGACAGTATGTGATTTCTACCGTACACTATGGAAGCTTGTAATGCTGAAGAGTAGTTTAATTAACCGATTTCTTTGTATTAATTACATATCCTGATTCTCACACTGTAGTGTAAAGCACTATAGGTAATATTTTAGGTAACATTGGCTACAGAAAATTTTGCATATTCTGTTAGGAGCACATGGGGATATCACTGTTTTCTTGAGACATAATACAAGTGTAGGAGATATGCAGGTGGGATTTATTCTATTGAATAACATTATCAAGGGATAGCAGCATTTATAGGACATATGCAGAGAATAGCTCTACCATGTATTTAACACTAATGCTTTTAGTTTAAATATTAGTGTGTAAGGGCTACAATAAGGAGGCAATGGGATTTAATTTGCATTCATGCACCCTCATGATACACTAGTACATTTGCTAAAGGAATTGGTAGTTGGTTATTAATGTTTTCTAGCTAGCTCAATGTCCTATTTACCTTCTACAAGTTTGTTTGTGTCCAGCTGCCACAAATAGGGGTTGTTAGTGTTGACAGAAGGTAAACCTGTTTCAGGTTTCCTACTGTCGAAATGGGGGAAGGATGTTAGCTCCTGGGTAAATTAAGGGTAAGCAAGTTTATGTTTTCTCTCTCTTTTTCTCATTCTCTTTTGAGCCTGTCTAAGCTGTCTAGGGAATGGCCATGAGATATTTAATTGGCTATTCAGTAGTACTGTTTTGAGAAAAAAAATGTTAGCATTAATAAAATGAAAAAATAAATATGCCATGTTATTGCCCATCCTGTCTAATGGAATTGTGAAAGGATGAGTAGTCTAGATTGCTGTTCCCTTATTTGACCTTTAAGGGGAACTATATGTGATTCTCATGCTACATACAGTTTTGTAAGGGCATGGCTAGTCTATTATTAGTTAGTCTGTGTAAATAAGCTGACAGCCCTTATTAGAGTTGGTGAATAGGGTTTATTTCCTTTGAAAATGATGTTGCATAGTCTGGATCTGAAAAGTAGAATGCAGGAAAGACGCCCATGTGTTTCTCAGTAAACATTTTTGAAGGAAAATATTGTTTTATAGGAGTTTGTTTGTCATGGTGGAGATCGCCTGAGGCAAGATGGAGACCACGTAGAGGTCGATAGCGGCAGCAGCGAGATAAGGGTTACTTTGCTGAGAGAAACTTCTAACTTCTAAATATGTGAGTCATCCGTGAGCTGAGCTGAGGCGGATTAAAATCTTTCCCCCCTCCCTATGCTGGTGTCACGAAGTGTTTGTAGCACGCCCTGGCCGACCCGGTGGAGTATCGGACATCGGCTGATTGAGCGGGCGGTTTTGCGGTACCTGAGGTGGCTGACTCACCTGGCTGCCATGAGCTCTCAGTGCGGAGAAAGAATGGCACCGCAGAACGCGGCGAACCCTACTGGTATGAAGGGCGCAGCCGCAGCTCGCAGGATCCGTGGCGAACAACTGGCAGCCACAACCCCCGGAACAACAGGACCGGACGATGACCGGCCCCGGGCAGACTCCCTCACCCGGCTTGGCGAGATGTGCAAAAGGCGGGACTACGTCAAAGACCCGACCACAGCCTGCGTCCATAGTAGAGATGCTTATACGGGGCAAAGAGCCATGAGTACAGACCCAGACGTGGAGAGGAACACCGAAAGGAAAGGATAATGCGATGAGCATAAGCTTGAATGTGCCTGACTCTCCAGGGATGCCTCTATCAGTTTCAACAGCTCTGGGAACAGATTGCCTGGTTATAGATGGGGATCATGGACAGTTAGTAGTGAATGACGGCAATGGTGATAATGGTGAAAATGGTGATGGTGATGATATAACAAAGAAAAAAGCGACCCCCCCTATCTGCTGTTCAACTTGATGCTGGGACTGCAGATAAATATAGAGTCAAAGTGATGCTGGGGCTAAATGAAGCAGCACATAATGAGGAAATGCAGCAGCCAGTTATAGAAATAGAAATGAACAGTACGAACAGTACGACTCTGGCTACAGAGGAAGTACACACTGATAAAGATGCGCACGAGGGTGATACAGATCCTAGCGATTGTTTTTTTTTTTAATCTCAGATGGGGTGGAATGGTCGGATCAGAGCTCTTCTCCTAGTACCAGCAACTTAGACTCAGCGCCTTGAGACCCTTTGGGTAAGTAGTGCGCTATATAAATGCGATGGTTGATTGATTGATTGACTCTGAAGAAGAAAATGAAGGGGACCGTCCCATAATGGCTAAATAAAAACATAAATTAACTGCTGGCCAGAGTCATGGAGGGAGGGACCTTAAGTGGGATTATTCTTCTACTACCCCACTGTCAGCTCAAGGTTCGGATATCCCCCAGCTCCAAACCAGCGGCTCTCCACTGACCTTTGAAGTGATACATCAGGCTATCCTCTCTCATAGGGAGGAGACGCGGCAGGATAGCCGAAGAGCTCAGACCGCAATGAGGAAGATACAAGGGACAGTCAGAAAACTCTCCAAGGCATGTGTAAACATAGGGGAGAGAGTATCAAACCTGGAGGAGAGAATTGTTACAACGGAAGCAGAAGCTTCCAACGCGATTGCCCAGGCCGAATCGCATACCTCGCAAATCAGGGACATCCAATGGAAGTTGGAAGAATCCGAGAACAGGCAGAGGAGGAACAACCTCAGAGTATTGGGTATCCCTGAAGGGGTTGAAGGACAAGACACAAGATCATACATAATCAACCTTTTTAAGTCTGCCTTCCCTGAGCTGAGTGAATGGAACTGGGCGACGGAGGTCCAAAGGGCCCACACATTCCGTTTAAACCTCGAGTACAAGCTAAAGAAGGAGACAACCCCCAGGCAGTTTTAATATTTCTGGGCAATTTCCTGTTAAGACAGGCTATAGCAGAGAAATCCAGGCCAGAAGCAAAGAGGTCAACCGAGGGGGTCTCCTTCTTCGTCCGTCCCGATTTCTGCACTCAACAGTGGAGAGACGCTGGAGATTGAGGCAGCTGATAAAACCATTCCAGAGCAAGAATATCCAAGTCTACCTCATTAATCCGGCGCAACTCAAAATAATTCATGAGGGACAGTCCTGATACTTCTCTTCGGAGATTAAAGCTAAAGACTATTTGGACACTGTATAGAAATAAGAAAAGTCTATTGCGATGAGAGATGTGCCGATGGAGTAATGAGATTCAGGGGGTGTTTGGAATAAGGGTCCTCACTGTTTTGTTGTGATTTTTATTGTTTCTCCAGCTTCCATTTCTCTCGTGTTTTCTTTCTTGCATCAGGATTTTAACGGTTCAATGGAGGAAGGGGCAAGGGGGGAGGGGTGAGCAGGAGGCTACGGTAGTTGGGTGACTCGGTTACCATGAAGTAATGGTCATAGTGGGATTTTAGGGGTTTGAGAATCTAAGAGTAGGAATGTATTCGCCCCCAGCTCGCTTCTGCTGTACGCATCATATGCCCAGACCAGGGTCTGAGCGCCTCAGTAGAGTACGGGATGTAAGGGGATGGGAGTGTCGGGTGGGGGGAAGGGGAGGGGGGAGGGTTTGAGGGGACAGGGAGAGAATGGAAAAAACAAGAGAAGAAAAAGAAAAAATCCTGGTATGCTTTATATATAGTGATGCCTTTGTTTCTGTCCATAGCGATGCTTTTGTTGTTTTCCGCTGTTTGGATTTAACCCAGATATGGTTTGGCAAATCAGCAAGAAATGAACAAGAATACAAAGATGATTAAAATTTGTACAATAAATATAGGGGGTCTGAATGACTGGAGGAAGAGGCAAAGCCTGGGGTATTTTGTCAGGTTAAATCAGATTGATATAATATGTCTGCAAGAGACCCATCTCACGTAGTCAAAAAAACATCTATTGGGTTTGAGGGGCTATGATCTCTTGGCCTGCTCTTCGCAGACATCTACAATCAGAGGTGTGGCAATACTGGCTAAATCTATTGGGGTTAAAGATAGGCACCAGTTCACGGATGGATTAGGGAGATGGGCCCTGGTAGAACTTGAAATGGGATGTACAATTTGTACAATCTATAGCTCCAGCCAAGATGGCCCAGATGTCTTTAATTTTTTGGAGCTAGAATTAACGAACTGGCCAAGGCCGATCATCTTATGTGGAGATTTAAATATTTCTGATGAATAACACGATCTATGATGGCCGTAAACCCAAGGTTTTTCGGGCCTTGAGTTCGTTAATGAAATCACACGGACTGGTAGATGTCTGGGGGAGCAAGGAGCTTAATAGGGATGGCTACACCTATTTTTCATGTACCTTTAAAAGATATACTAAGTTGGAATATTTTCTAAAAACTTCTACGGAATTGAACAGGGTTGGGATTAAAAAGCTACCTAAAATCATCTCTGATCATAGCCCATTAATCCTGCAGTATGATATTGGCATCTCGGCTAGGAATCACTCTCGCTGGACCTTCGAGAAAAAGCTGTTAGCCAACCCACTATTAGTAGAGCACTTAAGGAAATGGTCAATAGAATATTATGATATGAACCGATATAGTGCTAATAGAAATAGTGTCTGGGATGCATTTAAAGCTGAGATGAGAAACTATAAGTTTTGACGCAAGACTCAGAAAAAAAAGAGCTCCAGGATAAGGAGAAATTAACTGCCCAACAGGCTGAGTGTGAAGAACGCCATATAGAGGACATTATTTGTGGTAATGACGCTACTGAGAGTTGGCAGAAGGTCTTGGCCATAAAAGCAAAGTTATGTAAGAGGATAGCACAGAAAGCAGCAGATAATTATCAGACGTATAAGGGTAGGCTCTATGAGACCGGAGAACATGCAGGGAAACTCTTAGCGTTGAGAATAAGACAGAGTTTAAATAGGAATGTAATAACTGACATAGAAGAGGGTACCCAGAATTATACAGAGCTATACACCAAAGAGATGCAACTCAATTGCCCTGATTCAGAATTCAGAGACGATCGTCCTCAGCTGGCAGCAGTAGATAGAATGGGTCTCGACTAGGATATAGATATAAAAGAGGTGATCAAGGCACTGCAGGAGTTAGCACCAGGGAAGGCCTCGGAGACAGATAGAATCCCCCTCGAAGTGTACAACAGTTTGCAGAATGAGATTGCGCCCATATTGTTGGATCTTTTTAATCGTATTATTTTTTCTGGGGAGAGACTACACTTGTGGAAAGAAACAAACATCGTCGTATTTCATAAAAAGGGCAAACCTAAGGAGAAACCTGGCTCTTATCGTCCAATATCCCTTATTAACCCGGACACAAAGATATATGCAAAGGTCTTGGCCAAGAGGCTGGGGGGTCATTGGTCATCTGGCTTTGCCGTGGCAGCATGGGTTCATCCCAGGCCATGGGACTACGGACCATATTAGATGTGCTATCTCGTTATTTGACATCCAGGCTGCCACTGGGGGACGGATGGCCATGATCCTCCTCAATGCCGAAAAGGCCTTTGACCGTGTTGCATGGCAGTATCTGTGGGGGATATTGGACCGAAGGGGCTTTGGCCCTAAAATTATGGGAGCAATCAAGGTGATGTATTTCAAGCCGAAACCTAGGTTTCAATTAATGGGAGGCTCTTCTGAACCATTCTGTATCTCTAGGGGGACGCGCCAGGGGTGTCCCTGCTCACACATCATTTTGCAATGTATATCGATCCGCTGGTACGTTACCTATTAGATTGATTGGAAATTAAACCAATGGTTTGCAATGGTTACGAAACCAAGCTGCTAGCGTATGCAGATGATCTAACTATCACCACCCCAGAACCTGACAAAGCCATGGTAGCGATAGCCGGTATAGCCAAGGAGTTTGGTCGGAGCTCAGGTTACCTTCTAAATGAAAGTAAAACCAAGATAATATGTACAAAAAACATCAGAGGTATCAAGACTCAGCAGTTTATCTGGGAGTCAGGGTTAGCTCCGTAATAACGGATATTGTAAAAACTCATTTTAATCCATTAATAAAAACAATAAATACAGATCTCAAGAGAATAGATGCCCTGCACCTTTCTATAATAGGAAGAGTAAATGTACCTAAAATGACCATGCTGCCCAAGATATTGTATCTCTTCCGCTCAATCCCCGATCTGATTGATGAAGTCAAGTTAAATACAATTGAGTCCGTTTTTATAAATTTTGTCTGGCAGTACGGTAAGGTCAGACGATCGATGAAACTTATGTCACTCCCACAGCAAAAGGGGTGGTCTGGCATTGCCTAATATTAGATTTTATCAATGGGCCTGCTTGTTGAGCCAGATGGCGATATTATTCGAGTCTGCGACGAAAAAAACTGATACTTGATACGATAATCAAGAAATACCATCTATATATGAAATCTTGCTGGGCAGAGAGGCCCTGGGACTCCTGCTACGTAAAAATAATAGGCGGTATTATAAGAAGATGCCCTACAAGGTCTCCGATAGTCTGTGGTAAATCTGGAAAAGAATCCGAAAGACGCTATTAATCCCTAAAATGAATCATTATACACCCTTATGGAATTCTAGCACCTTCCCACAAATAAGTCATGATAGGATGGGGCATTAAGACACTATTTCATCTGTATTTTACCCCAGCCAAACTGAATGATTGGGGTAAAAGATAAGATGACAAATGCCCAAGATGCCATGCGGGTCCAGTTAATCTTTTACATATGTTTTATTATTGCGATAAGTTGACCGTAATCAAGGTGGGAGTTCGAAAAAATTATATGTGTAGCTGTTCTCTGTATTTTGTTAGCTGCCGGTTGGAAGGATGCAATACTCTCGTCTTATCAGATGTGGGGGTCAAGGCTTTTGGGGATTTATAATATCGAATCTGCTCTTTATTCACACAGGGGTAGAATGATGAGGGAGTGGGGGCAGGCTATCTGGAGACGAATTACTGGCTGGGTCACTCCCCTTATTTAATCTCAATGCTCTGTTAATTCATGTTGTATAATTTTGACATGATCCAGCAAGGGGATGGTGATATATGGTCTAGTGGGATTAACGAATCTGCTGTTTTTTTTTTCCTCTATTTTATTTGCTGATTTAATCCCTCTTCTCTGTAAAACACTATCTTTCTCTGGACTATTCATTCTGGATGGATTTTAGCAAAGATGAAATGTATTTATTTATGTCAATACCAGGTCTTTTTCAATAAAAAAAATAATTAAAAAGGAGTTTGTTTGTCACAACATGTTCTGCTGGAGAAATTTATGTACCCACTATTTTGAAGTTTTCTTTTAGTTCTTTATGTAATAAGAATCCCTGTTAAATTAGCAGCTTTAGATTTTCCCGCCACACCTATAACATAAAAGCATGACCCTAAGTGTAACATATAGGTGCTTTTATTAAGAGAAATTATTTTAGAAGTGTCTGCAGTCCTGTACAAGTAAGGCAAGGTTTATGAGTAAAAGTATAGAACATTTCCTTTTTTTTCTTGAGGTTCTTCAGATGAATAATATAGGAATACACAAATGTAAGGATTTGGAATATGTCTGTATTGTTTTTCTTTTTCCTCAGAATTTAGTAAATGAACACAGACTTCATTGGCTGCTTGGGAATGGGAGAAAAAGATTAAATAATGTAACGTATTACTTTTACCAGTTCACCAAAGAGTTCCTTTTATACTTGCCAATAGATCCAGGCTGTTGTTTTTTACTCTCAGATATATGAAGTGGTTCTCGGGTGCCTTGCTACTATATGGGGCGCCCCAAGACTAAGGAAGTATTCTGAGACTAACCTCTCTGTTGATAGATTATTTGTATGCCTTGTCTAAAGACCTTTAGTTCTGTCCAGCAATAGATATTTGCTGCCCTACAACCATTGCCAGAGGGGCCCGGATATCAACCCCAGCCTGGAGAGTCAGCACCAGTCCAGCTTGAAGGCAAGGTGAAGGGAACCAGCACAGTCGTTGCTGTTAAGTGTGTACCCCTGCCACTGTCTTGGGTGAAAGACGGGGTCACAAATCTGAAAGGAGAAGTCGTGGATCCAGTTTTTGATGACGAGCTGAGAGTCACAGACCAACAACAAGGGCAAGAAGGCTTGTCCTTGAGGTAACCCCCTTTGAAACAAGGGTTGCTTCAGGCCTCTGAGTCCTGATCCCAATGTGAATGCAAGTCTGCGCCTGTGTTTGTTGATCAAGAGATGCCTGGGCAGACTGGGAAGAATCTGTGGCCCCAACAAAAGAGCAGTGCTTCAGCGGAGCAATACAGGAGTTAGGGAAGGACTTGAGTTTAGGGTACAGGTGCTGTGTCTCTGGTGCCTGTTAGATTAAATTGAGAACAAAACTGGTGCACTACCTGAGACACTGGACAGGATGGTTGGGGGTATTTGCCCCGGGAAGGTGATTTCCCTATCCTGAAAGAAAGACTTTTCTTCTCAAACTGGGCCATGATTGTTTTCGTAAGTTGCGAGTTGTGCAGCTCCACCGTGGGAACAACAAGAGCCTGCCTGTGAGGCTCAAGCGGACACAGGTAAAAGACTCCCCTCTGGCTGGTTGTGCAGCAGCTTCAATTTACCAAAGACTTCTTTTTGTTAGTAATGTACCCCTTTGGTTGTCCCATTTTTTAGGAGGAGCAGCTCTTTGCGGGCTCCTCATCCTATTTCTCATGGCCCTGTGTGATCCTCATGGTTCCCTGTAGCCAGTATTGTTTTTGTAATAATATGTCTGACTGCTTTAATATTTGCGTTAGGAATAATGTTTATTCTGCAAGAGAAATGTTCTTCTGAGCAGTTGACAAATGTCATTTTGCCCTTTCCTTGAGTATATTAATTGATACTCTAGCCCTCATAAAAGGAACACTGGAAAAGTCTTTTGAAAATGTTTTTTATTAGATATGTGCTATTGGCTATTCTGAAACTGAAATAGATATTCATTGAAATACATCAGAGCCCTGAAACATTGAATTGGACTAGATGGTTCTGGGATTTCCTTTCTGCTTGGGGTTGAAAAATATTGGTGGCTCTGTTTATAATAATAGCCATTACTCTCTCATGACCCAATGCTCTGTTCCCTTTGTGCTCCTGCTTATAATTTATATGGCCGCTTAACAATATTTAGAATGAAAAATGCCCACCCAGCAATGGATTAGGATATTATTTTCTATGTTCCTTCTAGATCATAGGGATGTCTTTAGCTCATGCTAAAAGGACCGTCTGTTAAAGTTTGCAGGAATTGCTGTTAGCATGAGCTAAAAGCCATTTTGTTCTTGGCAGCCATTTTAGTTAGCCATGTAAAAAATGTAATGTAAAAAATTCTTGTAAAGCCATCTGCTCGCCATGTGCTTTCTCCCTCTTCCAAAGCCTTGCAGATGCTCAGAAAGGCCTAGCTGGTAGAATGCACCTGCTCTAATTGGATAACTGTCAGGCTATTCTTACTGATGTAAGGAAAAATGTCTCCCCTCCCACTTTGTTGAGCAAGCAAATTTTGTATATCCATAGTAGTCAAAAAGTATGCTTGTATGTGCCAGGACCTCCCCTTGGTTTTATGCTGACTATGCAACAAATGCATATATAAGGTCCCTGCTCTCTGTACTCCTTAGACTGTCTCATACGACTGCCTGAGGGTGCTGTATGACACAGTCTCCCTCATATGAGGTTAATAAATATTTCTTTTCATCTTACAGCTTCTGTGCCAATCTCTTCTTTGTTGGTCAGTGAACCCCTAAAAAGGTTTTTATTTCTACACCAGATCATAAAAAACCTTACTTTACTTAAAAGATATTTTTTTGTGGCCATCTATGAGTCAGGACATTCACCTGTATATTAAAAAATGCTATGTCTGTGCTCAGAGTAAAGAGTTCACACCAGGTCCCGGCGGGGCTTTTAACTCCTATGCCTACGCCTCCTACACCATGGCATTCCATCTCTATGGATTTTATTACAGAACTTCCACCCACTAAGCAAGGGCATACTGTCATATTTGTGTTTGTTGATATGCTATCAAAGTTGTCTCATTTCATACTTTTGAAGGCCCAACCTGACTCTAAAGACTCTGCTTTTGTTTTTCTCCAACACATGGTGTGTATTTATGTTCTTCTTCTGTTATTGTGTCAAATCGAGACCCCAATTTGTGTATAAATTCTGGAAAGGGTTGAATACCTTATTACAAATAGATGTAAGACTCTCTTCTGCTCATCACCCCAGACAGATGGCCAAACTGAAAGGGTTAATCAGTGTACTGAACAATATCTTTTAAGTTTTAAATATTTTATTTGATGAATAAAAAATAAGTATAACATAATACAGATATTACAATATTGGTATCATAAACTAGAAAAAGATAATAATAGATCTTATTAGAAAGAGGAAGGGGAAAAGGAAAGAAAGAAAAAAGGGGGGATGGAAGAGCGAAAGAAGGAAAAAGAGGAATATATAATACATTTATAAACAGAACAGTATTACAACAAAAACGTTCCCAATGCATTACATTAGCATATAACCGTAAAAATGGAAATAAATAAAACAATAATGGTTCGAAAAATCAAGGTGGTTTGAGTATTTATTCAATGGAGGGTTCATGTAAAGAAATCTTTTTAGCAGATACATTTAAAAATTCTGTGACAGGCAGCCAAAGTAAGTCTCTTTTAATTGCAAGTGAGATGGATTATACATAAGCTCTATCCAACATATGGTTATAGCGGATACCGTACCACCATGCCTGACAAGAAATGGCATAGGTATCCTTCCATGATTTTGTAATTTTCTAAAAGGCAACAGCAAGGAGTAAATCGATAACTGTGACCACCAAGCTTCAGAAATGCTCCCCAGACAAATATGAGTGAAGAAAAATGGAATATGGGTATGAAAAATAATGTTAATGGTTAGCCACCAGTTGCTTCTGGTGCAGCAGGACTATTCGCATCTTCTTCTAGATGAGGAACGTCAGGCGTGGCTGGCAACCCATAGCAGGATCTGACAGTGGGGAGATAAATCGAGCATGCTGCTGCATAGACTATGTCAGGAGTCACTTCGCCCCCAGGCTCTCCCGGGTGTTGTGGGGCCGGAGGGGACACCTATCTCTGACTCATCAGCTATTGCTGAGAGTTTTGCTAAGTATTACGCTGAGCTGTACGCCCCCAAGGAATGCTTATCGGCAGTAGTGGTCAGTCGTTTTTTAGATGACCTCCCGCCTAGGGCCTTTTCTGATGAAGTACATGTGGAATTAGATTGCCCACTCAAGGAGGACCAACTGGGGGCTGCCCAGGGGGCTTTGAATCCCGGCAAGGCCCCGCGTCTGAATGGTTTCCAGAGCAAATTCTTTAAAAGATATTTTATGCAGCTGGGTCCCCACTATCACAAGGTGGTGGAGGAGGCCAGGGAATGGGGTTGCCTGCCTAGCGATTGGAGACATGCGGAAGTGGTAGTTTTCCACAAGCCCGGCAGACCTCTAGAACACCATGCCTCATATTGCCCTATCTCCCTTCTGAACGTGGGGGCCAAGATTCTGGCCAAGGCTTAGGAAAATCGTCTCCGACCCCATATAGCTTCGTTAGTACATCCGGATCAGGCTGGGTTTATTTCCCAACGGGCAACCCACCACAATATTCGGCTGGTGCAGGTTGCTTTTGCGACCGTCCAGGGACTGGGGGAATGGGCAGCTCTCCTGCTGGCAGATATGGACAGGGCATTTGTCTCTTTAAGCTTGGTGTACCTATTTGCACTGCTACGTAGGTTGAACATAGGACCTTGTTTCTTGTCGTATCTAACCCTGCTGTATACAGATCTAACTGCATCAGTGCGCGTGGCGGGCTCCATCTCCTCTACATTCTCTATTGGGCTGGGCACCTGGCTTGGATGGGGTGTCAGCTGTCTCCCTACTTGTTCGCACTGGCAATGGAGCCCCTAGACTCCTTGGTGCAGATTGACACTCAAGTGACCGGTCTCAAATGGGCACACGGACTGTCTGATCCTATTGCATTATACGCCGATGATGTGCTATTCTTCCTCACTAATTTGGATGCGCATAATGCAAATCTTTAGGGAAACATCGGGCCTATACATGTATCCTCAAAAGTCCACCTTTTGGGTCTTAGGGGGTGGGGGCGCACTTGGCTCCTGGGTATCTTCGGTTCAGGTAGTTCATGGGGGGGTTGAAATATCTGGGAGTATTCCTGTCAGATTCTGCCCCACGTCTTGGGATCGGAACTTGGTGCCAGTATGGGATCATGTACGTGAAGACATCAAGACCTGCTCTCACATGCCCTTGTCTATTTATGGCTGGTCGGCCATTTTTAGTATGGTTTCGCATCCGCGCCTACTGTATCAACTGCAGAATCATCTGTACCCGATTCTCCCAAGGTGGTTCTGTCTGGTCAATACAGCACTGGGTAAGTTTCTCTGGGGTGGTGGGGCGGCACGGGTGGCGTTACTGACTTGCTTTCAGTCTACGTACTGTGGGGGATTGGCGACCTCAGATATTTTGTCTTATTATATGGCATCGCACTTGCTCATCCTGAACGAGTAGTGGTATGGGGACAGGACAGATCCGGCATACGCGGTCGAACGACGGTGCATGGGGAACACACCCTATATACTATTCTCTACTCTGCCCCGTTGAGACGCTCCTTACTGTCTGCTATGCAGACTATTTTCCAGATCTGGAGGCAGGCGTTACAGAGGATAGGTTGGTGGAACAGACGTACCCGGGAAACCCCTCTTTGGCAAAACGGCCGCCTACCACACTTGGCGGCTCTGTCTGTTTCCCGCGACTGAGATCGCATTGGGATCTCCACCCTGGGCGACGTCATGCGGGGACCAGTTTTGAAATCCTTCCAGGATATCCAAAAAGACTTCCAGATGCCGAAAACCCAATTTTTTTAAGTACTTACAGTTCGGATATGCTATTTCCCTGGCTTGGAGGGGTTAGAGTCACTGGCAGAGTTCAGTCTGGTGGAGGCTAAGGTATTTATGGGAGACCTCCACGACCACAAGATCTCTAAAATTTACCAGTCCCTGGTCACACATTGTCCCTCATCACTACAGCATCTGAGGGAGACTTGGGAGGATAACGTTGGTCAGATAGAGGAGGAATAATGGACGGAGGCTTTGGCATCTCCACGAGGGGCGGCCATCGCAATGAGCCTACGACTTATCCAGCTCAGGTACCTGACCCAGGTACATTATACCAGGATTAGGCTTTAGAGGGCGGGTTTGGTGGCCTCCCCAATGTGTCTCCGATGTGAACATGAGAAGGGAACCCTGTTGCATACTGTCTGGCACTGCTCTGCAATAGCGTGATTCTGGAGGGGGGTTCTGGCCTGTCTCTCTGAAGTGTTTGGGTGGGACCTTTCCAACTCACCGAAGCTGGTCCTCCTACATGTTATGGAAAGGATCAGGGCAACATTTACGAGCACTATCTCATGCTTCTGGGATTTACCCTGGCGAAAAGAGATATTGCTAGTGCTTGGAAGGCAGCGTTGGCTCCCTCTGGCTCTGCCTGGAAAAGTGGTATGGACTTCTGTATGGGTCTAGAGACACCAAACTTTGTGGCCAGGGGGTGACCCCAAATGCACTTTAAGATCTGGAAGCACTGGGTGGACTATCATGGCCTGGAGCTCGAGCAGGCACAGGGGGACCGGCGCCGGGACCCAGAATGACCTCTCCACTTTCCATTGCTATTATATTTTCTTCTTTGATTATTTTTATTTCCTTTCCTGCAGATGTTTGGCAGGATAGCTGCCTCGGAAGACAATGATATCTCACAATTGTACAATGACAGTTATTGATATGATGTGTTGCTCTGGAATAGACAATAGTGTGCTGAGGTGGGTTGGGGTTATAGTTTTAGGGTTATGATTTTATTTGTATTGCTTTTTGTATTCTTTTAGTATTCTCCTGAAAATATGTGAAAATGGTCAAATTTGATTGACGTATATTAAGCTTCTGGGTCACAGAGCTCTGCGTCATCTGTGATGTTTTGACAAATAAAATCTGTTTAAAAAATGAATAAATAATCATAATGTGCTGCCAGACTCGATACCAAAAAGCATGATTGAGCGGACAGTTAAATACCATGTGTTTGAGGTCAGCAGATGAATTAACACAAGACCAACAAGTAGAGGGAGTGCTAGGGTCAATTTTGTGACGTTTAGCAGGGGTAATGAGAAGTTTATTATACATAAAAAATAGGGTCCGTGTTGTATTGGCTGCTCTAGAGGACTTCCGTATTTTAGCCCAGAGTGAAGTGGAGAAGGAATCACCTAGGTCAGATTCCCAGCTAAGTTCCACATCTAATTTATCTAGCGAAAGAGGGATGTTAGATAAAGATTTATAGATATGAGAGGCAGAAGGTGTATTGCATAAAATTGAAGTTATGCTAGAAGTAGAAGGGACAAGTGGAAGGTTAGAGGGTCAATTGTTATAAGAAGATTGAGACATTTCAGTTAAAGATAAATATCTGCTTTGATATGATGAGGGAAGGGAAAAACGAGATTGTATTATTGGGAATGGGAGACAGACGCCATCTTGAAAAAGCTGATGAGGCCATTTAAGACCAAGAGCAAACCAATCCTTCCAAAAAATAAATTTATTATTAAATTGTATATGTTTATTATACCAAAGCGATGAGTTTAAAAATTGTGTGCAGTCATCTTGTGAAGAGGAGAAGAGTGTTTTTAAGAATGGGAAAAGTTAGAGAGGAGGGAGTGTGAGAAACGAGATAAATTCTTCAAAAGAAAACAGATAAAATAGAGATTTTCCAACTTCCATCCATAAGAGGTAAATTACAATGTCAGATTGGTTCTCAGATAAAAGAAAAGCAGATTGTTTAAGAAAAAATGCAGAATGATAGGTGTGAAAATCTGGGAAATTAACACCTTCCATATATTTAGATTTTTTAGGTTTACAAAGGGACATTCTTGCTGTTTTGTTATGCCATAAGAACTTGGATAGAATAGCATACAGCTTTTTATAATAAGATTTAGGAATATTGATTGGGATATTAGATAAATTAAACAATATGATAGTGACTAACATAATTCTTATGGTGTATAGTCGACCCCACCATGACAAGTACAGAGGGTGCGATCGCGAAGTAGATACAGATACAACTTTAGAGCGGCAGTATCTTTAATAAAGGTAGTGAACCATGAACCAAGAAATTTAATCTTATTTGAATTCCACTGAAATGATGAAGCAGAAAAATCAGCATGAAAGAATAAACTATTTAAAGGGAGGATTTCACATTTATCAGCATTTAATTTATAACCAGAAACAAGGGCAAAATAATAAACTTCTTATAGAAAAAACGGGGAATGAGGTTTGTGGATTAGAAATAAATATTCAAATGTCATCTGCATACACTGAAAGTTTTAAACATTTGTCACCATATGGGAACCCTGTAATAACTTTATTTATTTTAGTGTGTAATAACTTAATTTATTTTGATGTTATCTTGATTAAGAAAGGCTACAGGGCAAGAATAAATCATAATAGAGAAAGGGGACAACCCTGTCAAACTCCTCTATGCAACGGAAAAGACGTAGATACAGGACCATAGGCTAAAATAAAGGATTTGGGAGAGGAGTATAATAAAGAAACATAATTGATGAATTTTGGGCCAAAACCAAACCAAGCAAGCATTGAAAAAATAAAAGGCGAACTGACTCTATCAAACGCCCTTTCGGTGTCCAATGAAATTGCTGCTATTGAGTTTGTATAAGTTTTGGATGTGCTTAATATATTAAAAAACAATCGAGTGTTATCAGATAAATGTTGTCCTTTAATAAAACCACATTGTTCCTTCTCAATCAAATGGGGTAATCAAGAATCTAAACAAAGGGTGAGTATTTTTGCAAAGATCTTATAATCTAAATTGATCAAAGATATGGGCCTATCATTTTTGCATAACGTATGGTGTTTGTTTTCTTAAGGAAGGAGACATATTAAAGCCTCCTGAAAGGATCCTTCCGATTTCTGAGTAGAGATAAAGTGTTGGAATAATTGATATAATTTAGGAAGAAGCATCTGGGAGAAAGAGTGTAGAATTCAATTGTAAACCCATCAGGTCCCGGAGCTTTACCTTTTGTAATACAGTGAATGGTGGACACAATATAACTAGTTTGAATATCATCTTCTAGGGAAGAAAAATCTATTTCAGGAGAAGAAGGAGGGGAGATAGAAGATAAGTAATTAATGATATCTTCTTGACAAGAGGGAGATTCAGGAGTATAAAGGGTTTGGTAAAAATTTGTAAATTCTAAAAGAATATCTACATTTTTATGAACCCTAGTGTTAGTCGAAGTTAAAATTGAATCCATTTTAGTTCATTCTTTTTTAATCTTAAAATAAATAGTTAGAATTTTCCCAGCCTTATTTTGGGCACCAGAGTATTTAGCACTGGATTTAAGCAAAATCAGATTAGCAGATTTGGTTGAAAGTGCATTATACGACAATTTGGCTTTAAGAAGTGCATCCGAATGAGCCTGGTATTTAGTAGAGTGAAAGGAATGCTCTAACTGTTTAATATGCTAAATAAGTGTTTGTAATTTTTTGGAAGAGGATTTTCCTTTCTGAGCTACAAAAGAAATAATTAGGTTTTAGAAGCAGCTTTGAAGGTGTCCCAAAGTAGTGATGGGGAGGTATGTGGGGATTCATTTTCTATAAAAAATTCATTTGAAAAATGTTGAAATGCTGGGGTAAATGTGGGGTCTAATAGGAGGGAATTATTAAATCTCCAGCGACTAGATTCCACTGTAGGAGGGAGTAAATCTAAATTGAGAGACACAGGAGCATGGTCTGAAAGCAAAATAGAACATATATTGGAATGTGAGATATGTTGCGTTAGGGCCTTAGAAATAAACAGGTAGTCTATGCGGGATTGAGAGGAATGAATAGGAGAGAAAAAGGTATATTCTTGAAGGGTAGGATGGCATAATCTCCAGGCATCAACAGGGGAATGTTGGGCAATAGTAGATGTGAATTGAGAATGGATATTAGAAGGGATAAATGTAGAATGGGAACATCTATCGATAAAGGGGTTCAAGAATCATATTACAATCGCCACCAACAATCAAATAATCATCCCTATTTGTCATTAATTTGGATAAAAGCTGGGGCCAAAGAGGTTTGTCAGGATCGGTGGGTGCATATAGATTAAAAATAGTCAAAGGGATTTTGTTCACCAAAAAAGAAACCGAGACTCATCTACCTTCACTATCCGCTTCTTGAGCAACAACATGAATATCCAAACATTTATGACAAAGAATAGCTACCCCTTTATGTTTCCAAGGACCAGGAGAAGCAAAAACATGTCCCACCCATTGTCGCTGAAGTTTGGATATTTCCTTTTGCATTACATGAATCTCCTGCAATAAAACAATTTCATCTTTCAAACCAGCAGTATGTGATAAAACCCTTTGACATTTTATAGGTGAACCCAAACCTTTAACATTCCAGGATAAAAATGTTAATGACATCTTAGTTTATCTAATAAAAATTCAAAGACTACAATAGTGTAAAGAAGAAATAATAGCAAGGAAAAAAGGAACATAATTGAAAAAGATCATGCAATAACTAGGGAGAGAAGGAAGAAAAGGAGGCTGGAAAGAGGGAAAGAAAGAGAAAAATGGAAAGGAAAAAAATAGAATATGTAGAAGTAAGTAGAGAAAAAAACTAGAGAATAAATATATCGTAAAATAAAGAGACCAAAAGAGGATAGAAAAAAGCGAAGATAAAGAAAAAACAAAAAGACATACCATGAACATACAATGAAAACGGGCGTGGTGAAGCCACATAAGAAAGACGGCACATCCAACCGGAAAAACTCCAAGACGAGGACGGGAAAAGGAGGAGGACGTCCAGACTGGGTAACGGTCACAGATCAGGGGATCACAAAAAACCTTACCTAATGGGAAAAAGAAGAAAATACATTATATAAAACAAAACATGACCAATATAATGTGAAAAGTATAACAGAGAAGGAGAGAACAAATGACGACAAAGTTAAAACAGAACAATCAAATCTAAGAAAAAACTAGTAGGCACCAAGTCGCTCCCTCTATAGACAACGTAACTGAAAAAGAAAAAATATGAAAAAAGAGGTGAAGAATAGAGAGGAACAATGCAAATACAACAATCAAATCAGCGAAGAACAAGCCATCTCCATATCCTCTACCCTACAGGTATCCAAAAAAATGCTGTAATAGAAGAGGGCATTCGTAGTTAGTGGTTTTATTTTTGTAAGTCACCTTGAAGAGGCATGGATGAAACAAACCATATCTGGCATTCAAACTTCGAAGTGCAGGTCTCATATCTAGAATTTGCTTCTGATGGTCTGCTTTTGTTTTTGCATAATCTTGAGCAAAAACCAGGTTAGATCATTGCCAAGAAATTCTTCCCTTAAGTTTGGCTGCCTGTAAGACCTTAAGCAAGTCAGTATATTCCAAAAAATATAGAATAACGTCTCTTGGCTTAGTTGATGAAGAAGAAGATTTTGGGGCACAACCCTGGTGGTGTGCTCCTTGGATATTCAGTGGTGGAGATTCTGGTATATTAAGAAGCTTTGGGAGAAAAGATTGAAAGATAATGAGAGAATCAGAGCCCTCAAGTCTCTCCACAAGGTCATAGATGCGTAGGGTATTGCGCCTAGTTCTGTTTTCAAAATTTTCCACTGGTGTTTTAGGCGGGAAATTTCCTCATGCATGGAAGGCACCTGATTGACAACAGCTTGAACAGAATCAACTCTATTTTCCAAATGAGTAACTTTTTGATTGGTAGGAGACCAGTTTTCTTGAAGACTTTGGAGGCAAGCATTTGTTTCCATCATATAAGGTTTGAGAGAGCAAATTTCTTCAAGAAGTAATTCCATAGAAATAGATGTTGAAGAATTGGTAGGAGAAGGTGGATCCTTTTTAATACGTTTACCTGTTCCTGTTGATGACACAGAAGGTAATTTAGAAGTTGGTTTAGGCGCTATTCGGGTGGTAGCAGATGTTGCGCCACTTGTGGGGGAAGACATAGAGCTTAACATAGAGCTTGATTCCATCTCGTCCATGTCGTCTTGCAAAATACTGACAGGGTTATAATCCACCATGGTAGTAGGGACAGGAGGAGGAGCACTACCACGGGTAACTTGTGCTATTGCCATAAACTATACACCAATAGCACCAACACCCTTGTGTATATTGCAAGGGAAACTGCAGAATTTGATTAAGAAAAACAAGAAATAAGAAGAAATTCTTCTCAAGTCAGCCAGTAGAATTATAACAGATTGGCATTGTGAAAAAGGCAGACTAGTTTAAGCCATGAAGAAGCTGATTGTAACTTTGAGTCAACTGGAATTTAAAAGCAAAGGAGATAAAAAACGTTGATGAAAAAACGGTGCACCCACAAAACAGGTCAACGAAAGTCTCAAGATGTCCGCTGGGTGGTCTTATAAGATACATGAAAACTAAGTAGAGTCAACACACAAACAAGAAATCTTTAGCCAGGAAAAAGGGAGCATAATGGATTTGGCCTGATGAACGAACTTGGGAACCTGCTTCTCATGTTCATGCTCCCCACCATTTGCGGTTGTTTCACTGGCACTATCCCACCAAGCCTAAGCCTGTTTGGGGGGAGTCTTAGGGGAAGTGTACTGCAGTCTCAGCTGGCGAAGGTGGCGCTTGTGTCCTACAAAAGGGAGTGGTCTATGACGGGAATGTGCTTCGTGTTCTGTCACGGAACCCCACCTGGCCTCCCTCGGTTTCCCTGTGCTTACCCTGCACTTACCTGAATTCCAGTGACTGTCGGAGAGCTTGAATGTCCTTGGCGTTATTCTCCAGACATCTTCAGTATTCTTTTCTTGCCGGTTACCGCTCCTCTACCGGGGTATTGTTGCAACGCCGGGGTTCCCTCACTGCCCAGCCTTGTTACTTCTCACGAGCAGCCTTCCCTAACGCTGTGGTTCATGTTCCTGAAAAGTAAATAAATACAAAGAGAAGTATTTAAAGAATCATTGTTCCCAGCCTACAGTAGGATGCAATATATCTAAGCATTTTTTTTAAACATATATACTTATTTGATTCTTCACTTCTTCAGCAGTGTGGAGTTAATACTCTACCTTGATTCATTGCTGCTTATTCTCTTATGCTGCAAAAGAAGAGAATGGTATTAGTTATTTATTTTTTAATTACTTGGTTAACCTTTCCTGACCCAGCACATTTTCTGTAAACATTTTTCTCTTCTTTTATCCTGTCTAGGAAAATAAGTTTTTAGCTTTTTCCTTGTTTTTCAGGATAGTATACATTTTTATTGGGTACACTGTGTCAGTCTCAAGTTCTAGTTGTCCATATCTTCCTTCTACTACCAGCAGACTTTGTTGGAAGAAAGAGCTGGGTGAGCGAAGTTGGGATCTAGCATCTGTTCCTTCCATTTAGCCCCTGCAGTAACCCCAGGTGAGCCTCACATAGGGGCATATGAATGAATAAATGAATGAATGAAGGACATCTTATATTGCGCAAACTTAGCCCGTGGGCATCAAGGCGCCTAACAGAAATAAAGAAAATATATGTACCGGAAACCAACTTACAGATAAGCCTCTGCGAAAAGCCATGTTTTTAATGCCTTCCTAAAAGAACCAATAGAGGGTTGAGATTTTAATTCCAGAGGAAGAGTGTTCCACAGCCTCGGGGCCAAAATGGAAAAGGCCTTTCCGCCCCACCTGACTTTCCGCGGCCGTGGTACAGTCAGAAGATTTTTACTCGAAGAGCGTAGGTCTCTACGGGGAGTGTAGGGGACTAGGAGAGACCGTATGTCTTCCGAGCCGTCACCACATAGCGGCCCATAGACAAAGCATAGGATCTTAAAGGAGATCCTAGCCTGAATTGGGAGCCAATGCAGACTCTTCCTGGCTAAGGTGGCAGATGAGCGGCCAGGGACGTCAAGAACGAACCTAGCTGCCGCATTCTGTGCGGTCTGCAGGCGTTGTATGAGGCCTAGGTTGATACCCGAGTAGAGTGCATTACAGTAATCTAACCGGGACGTGACAAGGGCCACTACAGTCTGTTTCCGGGCTTTCAGAGAGAGGTAATGAGTGATTTTCCTCAGGGTCTTGATGATACCCCAGCAGGTAGAGACTGTTCTATTTACCTGCTGGTCCATAGCAGGAGAGGTGTCGATCAACACGCCCAGATTCCGAGCGGATTTAGTGGGACGCGGACACTCTCCAAAGGAAGGGGGCCACCAGTCAGTTGACCAGGCATCCTGGTCTCCTCTAAAGATCAAGACTTCGGTTTTCTCTCCGTTCAGTTTTAGCAAATTACAGATCATCCACTGTGAAACTGCCTCCATGTAGTCCCTAAAACTGAGAACAGAGGTACTCACCGAGTGGGAGAGGGAGACCAGGATTTGGGTGTCATTGGCGTATGGCACCACATCCATCCCAAAAGATCTTACCAGCCTGGCGAGTGGGGCCACATATATATTGAAAAGAGTGGGGCTTAGAGCCGACCCCTGCGGTACCCCACAATGCACAGGTTTGGGAGGGGATACAAATTCTCCTAGCTTGACCCTCTGCTCTCTCTGATTAACCCCATCAAAGCTCATGACGAGCTCAGCTCGTCATGAGGTACACCTCTCGTACACTCATGACTAGCTGAGCTCGTCATGAACAATGGGAATCAAGAAATATCAGCACAGGAGCAAAATAACATCAGCATCGATGGTGTTAAGGAAAGAAGACAGTAAGCTGAGTGCAGAGCCCTCTACCCCCATCTCCCTAAGACGCGATGTTAAAATGGCGGGAGATAGGGTATCGAAAGCTGCTGTCAGATCTAGCAGCACCAGAAAAGTAGTCTGCCCCTCATCAACCTTTGTACAGATATGGTTTACAACCACAGTAAGAGCCGACTCCGTACTATGGTGCTTCCGGAACCCATGTTGAGATGAGTCCAGAAAGGCAGTCAGATGTAAGTTAAGGTGGGACTCTAACATCTTTGCTGGGGCCGGCAAAAGTGATATTGGGCGGAAATTTGTCATTATCCCTGGATCTAATGACGGCTTTTTCAGCAGGGGCTTGACCTCAGCTTTTTTCCAGGGCTCTGGAAAGATGCCTTCTGTAATGGCAAGGTTCATCACTTCAAGATAAAAGGGCAATAAAACTTCCCTGCAATCCTTAAGGATCCTAAGGGGGCAGGGGTCCAGAGGTGAGCCAGATTACCAAGCAATAGCGATAATTATCGCTTTTGCTTGGTTAGAGACAAAAATTTACCGCTGAGCTGCGGCGATTTTTATCGCAGATAAACCATGGTATTACCAAGGTTTATCGCAAATGCGATAAAAATCGGCCGCAATGCATGAATATCGCTGAAAAGTCAGCGATATTCATGCATTACCGAGCTAATGCTCTTAGCCATGTTACCCACCTCCCATTGGATAGCATGGCTAAGAACTGCTCAGGGCAGGTGTTAGCTTTTAGAGATATTTGCGCTTAGCGCGAATATCTCCAAAAGTTGGCAATAGGAGATAGCGA
This sequence comes from Lissotriton vulgaris, assembly GCF_964263255.1. Classification (NCBI taxonomy): domain Eukaryota; kingdom Metazoa; phylum Chordata; class Amphibia; order Caudata; family Salamandridae; genus Lissotriton; species Lissotriton vulgaris. Next base: position 569,679,387 of record NC_141694.1, on the reverse strand, counting down.
TGTTGGCGACTGTTTCCAGTCGCTAACATCTTGGCACGCCCACTTTGCATGTCATTAGTGATAAATATCACTGACATGCAAAGTGGGGCCCAAGATGGTCGCTATCTCCTACTAGCTGTCGCTAACTGGTGTTAGCTACAGCTAGGTAATAGGGAGATATTTTATCTCCGCTTTCTTGGCTTTTAAAGCCAAAAAAGCGGAGATAAACCCCCTTGATAATATGCCCCATAGTGCCTGGGGATCAATAGAGAAAGGATTTTCTGCTATTAGCAAATGGCTGGGAATCTTAGGAAGTGGAATTGTGGTAAAGATTTTGAGACCTTTAGTGGAAATTGCCTTGTATGCATTGCTGATGTTTGTGGAAATCAAAATGTGCAGACATGTACAGGAGTGAAGGAGACTGAATGTATAAATTCTGTTTATTGTCATTTTTGCTCATTTAACAGACTCATAGCCTTCAGACATATGTAGTATATTTCCATTATATGCAACATTGGTACATCGGTAAGACAACACATGTTATCAGAGTAAGACAGAGAGCTGTTCGCACACATTATTGGCATCCCACTGGGTACTAGTGTGGCGCATGCATTGTATGTTAAGCATGACTTTACACATATCACATGTGGTCTCTGCTCGGGTCATTAGATAACCCTGAGCAGTGGTGGCGGGTATGAACCTAATGAGGATAAAAGTAAGATGAAGGAAGGGAAGGGACAACTTGTAAGTGCAAAGCTGCTAGATCCTCCCATTTCCCCCACCCGCCCACGCAAATGCATCATGCTTAACGTGGCTCTCATATGTGCCGACCAACCCCATAAGTGACCCAAATGTATATCTGTTGTGTCTGTGTCCACATGAATGCGCAATCAGGATGTCCCAACTGTTTGCTACCCCACCTCTGTGGTGTTGACTCTCCATGGCAAGGAACCCCCGCTAGCCCATCAGATGTCAGCAGTTCTGATAGAATATTCTCCAATTTGGTGGCCAGGGGGAACCTACGGAGTCTCAACAGCTCCTCCGTGCACAGGGCTACGCCCTCCACCTGACCCAGTTAAGTAAGGAGCGACGCCATGCTATATAGTCTGTGGGGCACCAAGAGCCTTTTAGTGTTTAGTGATTAGGCGCATGGCGGCAACTATGCCCAGGTCTATGAAGAGGAAAGTGCAGTAGGAAAGAGTATTGGCTACTTCATTCCAGTATGGTGCAAGTTTCAAGCAACGCCAGAGCGTGTGTAAAATGTCTGCATCAATTGAGCGACATCTGGAACAGGCTTAGTCTGTGCGAATGGAGAATTTATTAATTTTGGCTAGGGTAAGGTAAGCCCCTTGGAGTATAAAGAACTGCTTTTGATGGAAATACTGGTTACGAGGTACGCGGGAGGGGCCCTTGAGGATAGCTGCCCATTATCGTTCGGTAATTTATTTATTTATTTATTAATGAGATTTAATTAAGCGCAAACAAATGCCCTTGGGCGTCTCGGCGCTGTGACATCTGCAAATAAAAAATCTCCAGCTGCTTTTACTTTTTCATTTTTATTTTTTTAAAGTATTACTGATTAAACAGCCAAGTTTTTAGCTGTTTACGAAATGACCAGAGAGAGGGACTAGTCCTAATTGACTGAGGTAAGGTATTCCACAGTTTTGGAGCCGTGACCAAGAACCGGCGATCTCCCCAAGAGACGATCTTGGTGCGAGGCACCACTAGGTCGTTGAGAGTGGTGGATCGCAGTAGTCTGGTAGGGCAGTAGGGAATCAATTGTTCTTTAAGAAACTGAGGTCCCTGCTTATGCAGTGCCTTGTATACGATGCACAGAATTTTGAACTTGATCCGGCTTCTGATTGGGAGCCAGTGTTAGCTTCTGATTGTATCAGCCGCAGACTTATGTTTAGGAATTCAGGCGAGAAGTCTTGCTGCCGCGTTTTGTATAGTCTGCATTTTGTTGATTACCCTGATCTGAGCATTGGCAAAAAGGCCGTTGCAATAGTCCAGAGTGGACAACAATAGTGAACTTATCAGGGTTTTGCCGGCACTATCGGGAAGAAAGGGAATGATTTTCCTTACTAGGCGCAGTTTATGAAAGGCTGTAGAAGCTATTAGGTTGGCATGAGAGACAAAATTGAGGTTTTCATCAAATATAACTCCCAAATTCCTTACTTTAGGGGTAGGTTTAGGCAGGGTTGCGAAAGATGCGGGCCACCAGGCTGGGGACCAGCTTGGGGTTAGTTGTCCAAATATGTCATGCCCTAGGCCCTCCTCCCAGTGTACCCGTAGAGGGCTCAAGGAGAATGCAGTTTGTTGGCGGAGCAATGCTGCGAACCATCTGACCAGATGACCCCATCTCCCATGGTGTGTAGGTATTGAATCATAAGGTGTACAGTAGGCTCTGTGGCTAGCACACCCCACCTGGCAGACAGGGAAACTATAAGTGAGCGAAGCTGGAGGAAATTCCCGGGGTGAATTCCCTCTCCCTTCACCAGCACGGCATGTGGGATCAAAGGCCCCAGTGTCTTGAATGGTAGCCGCATCCAAGCCATGCAGTCCCGCAGCCATAGTGACACGTCTGCCCCCTGGGGGTGTCTTGTAAGGGGATGGAGGGGGCATAAGGCTGTAAAGCGTGGGTAATGAACAGGCATCGGTGGAACCATTTATACTCTACTAAAAGCAGTAGGGACTCAATGTGTTGAGGCCCCGTGCTTGGGTGGAACAAGTGGAGGAGGGCGGAGGGTGATAAAAGATGGAAAGCAGTGGCCGTATCCCCGAGGTCGTGTGAGGCCAGCTATTTGGAAATCTACTGCACCTGCGCATCTAAGTAATAGTGCGCAAAATTTGGGGCAGCAAGGCCGCACTTCCCGGTAGGTAGATAGAGATTCTTCATGGAGACCCTATTTCTGGATGCTAACCTATGCAACCAAGGAGGTGGAGCCTGCTCGTGCTGTGCCGCTGCAGCCCGTCCTGTTATTGTTATGCTATTAAACATTTATATCGCGCACGGATACTCAAGAGTGTACCGGGGCGGAGGTGAACCATAACAACGAGCAGCATATTTAGATGGGTTGGTTAAAAAGGAAGGTCTTCAGCTGTTTCTTAAATAGCATAGTGTCTTGGATGTTGCGCAACTCCAGAGGAAGGGAATTCCAGGCCACTGCAGCCTTAACAGAGAGGGAGCTAACCCCTAACCGAACCCTGCGAAAGCGGGGAACAGTGGTCAGGCGCAGAGTGGTAGAGCGGAGGATTCTAAGAGGCGAATAGAAGGAAAAACGCCTCTGGAGGTAAACCGGGCCAAGACCATGCAAGGCTCTATGAGCCAACGTAAGGGCCTTAAACTGAATGCGGTGGACAACAGGCAGCCAGTGCAAGTCGGGTAAATGCTGCTTCATGCTTGCGCGCCCAGGGATTTGCAGCAGAACCCTGGCCGTCGCATTCTGAATTACTTGCAATTTCTTTGACTGGTATCCCGGGAGTCCTACGACCGCCAACGTCTTGACTGCCGCTGGTGCCAAAACAGCGGAAAAACTGCCCTAAACAGCTCACTGAGACCCATGGAGATTGAGGGTTGAGACTGTGGCCACTACCATTGCCATTGCCGGTTTGCAGTCTCCCGGTTGAGGCAGTGCCGGTCCCTGAGGCGCGGGAGGCCGGAGTGCGGTGGGTGGCGTGTGCGGAATGCTGTGGGCTGTGGGCAGCTCACCGGTGACCCGAAGGCCAGGAAAAGGCCAGCAAAAGTGAAGCAAGTGAAGAGTGCAACTGAAGGGTGCAGTCTGACGGCATAGCAGAGCTGCATAGATCTGCAGAGCTGCAGAGTGGCAGTGTGGCAGCGAAGTGACAGCGAAGGTGATCGGCTCGACAGAACGGCTGGGCAGAAGCAGAGCGGTGAGGTGTAGAAGTAGAGGGGGCTGACGGGCTCGGGCGGGCATAGGAGAATCTGAGGAGGCCCTGTAGGGCTTGTCCCATCCTTGGAGCTCAGCCCCGGGTTTTTCCCTGTTTTTAATCTGTTTTAAGCCACCAAGCTACCAAACCACCAAGCTGCCAAGACACGATACACGGAGAGGCGGATTGTTTGCAGCTTGTTTGTGGCTGCGGTCGCGGTTATGACTGCAGCTTGCCAAGGAGCAGGAGTGAGCCAGGAGTGAGCCAGGAGCCACAGGTTGCGAGTCGCGACCTCCCATGACAGCAAGTGCTTCAAGGTGCTCGGCAATGGAGGCGGCTGGTAGACGCAGTTCTTGGCTGATGTTGGACGGAGGACACAGCCAGGGCGAGAACTGCGGGATCATCAATCACTAACAGACTCTTGTGAGTACCTGCATGGCCACTGGGGCAGGTCTGTGGCTCACACTAGTTTCCGTCGGTTGTGGTCATGGTGCCTGCCCGTCTTGCACATGTTTGCTTGCCCCTTTGCCTCTGAACTTGTGTGGAGCCTCGGTGCTCTTTCAAAGGACTTCTAAAGGACTCTATAAAGTACCTATCAAGCATCTGTGGAGCATTGCAGCTGTGACTCCGCCCCCACAGTGTTATTAAGTTACTGAGCCTCCTAAGGCCCCTTGGGAGCAGCAGAGAGCAGCAGATTCGATTGCACGATGGCCGCTACTTTGTGGTCCACTGCTCGCTGTTGCATCCTCTGGCAGTTTTGGCTTCACTGCTCACTTAGGTCACTCCAACCCGGGTTGTTTGATTGTCCGTTTGTTCCTGTGGTTGGAGAGGAGAGGACGCAGAGGCAAGCAGGGAGCCAGTGGCAAGCGGCCACATACTGTGCTCACTGCATTTACTGCATTTGCTGCTTTCTCACTGCTCACTGCACCTCAAAACGCTATAAGTGCAGCAAACAGTAAACCTAAACTGCTACAAGCACAGCAAATAGCAAGCTTAACCTACCTCGCGTGCTTGTCCCCCCAGGCAACCGGAGCGTCTGGTGTACAGAAAGACTTGCCAAAGGGCTGCAAGGGCTGTAGGGCTGTTAATTTAATTACAATATTTGTGCCTGTAGCCTTTAGGCGGACTTCAGGGGACTTCAGGCAAACTCATGAGGTCGGAAAGGACTAGGGAGACCCTTGTGTCAAAGCCAAAGGGAAGAAACCAAACCCTAGTGGAAAAAACATCACTGAGCCAAACCTCACCACAACCGAGCAGGATCCGGCCGAGGACCAGGGTATGGCAGCAGTAAAACTGCAAGTTACAAGCACAACATGCTGCTACCAACCAAAGATTTGCACAAAATTCAGCTTTTTAAAGTATGCGGGCTCGGCTATTTTTTCCAGCAACAAATTTCTGCAAGGCCTGCAAACCCCATTGCTACCAGCATTACCACCCTCACAAATGCTAGCATTTGCCTCAAGCCCTTTGCTTCCAGACAAACTAATGGCATTACAGCACCAAGGCGAGACTTTAAACCGCAGAAACCAGGGCAGTTTCCAGAGCACCCCGACCAAAGGAGAGAAGCCCCACAAATTAGTTGACGATCGGCCATTACCTCCGTCACAACCCGCAGACAGATCGGAAATTAGCTGCCTGGGCAGCAGCCAGAATATAAAGTGAGTAAAATAGTCACTACATCACTACAACTAGATGACAAACCAGGAAACTGGCCCACCAAAAGGGTTAAAGCCAAGCAGGAGCCCGGGGGCTGAACTAAGGATAAAAGAAGAGGAACAAATTAGAGAAACAAATTTCAGCCCCTCGAGCGAGCATGCTGACCAGAAGCCACAGTACGCTGATCAAGACAACAGATTTAACGACCAAAAGTCCACCATCAATCCTAGATCCGCACGGCTATGCCCAAGGTAGCTTGCCTATCAAATTGGGAGGATCAGGGGTAAGCTCTCAGGACCGAAGCCAGAAAGAAGATGGTAGGGCAATGGTGTCTTACCTAAATACACTTGAATGGGAAGACATGCTTACAACTTACAACCCAGACCAGAAAGAGCACCCTCATCAAACTTCCCAACAGGAGTCTCCCCGGGCCATTAACAAGGCAGTTCTCAATGCCAATAAAAGTAAGAACGAGAAAGAGATCAGGAAAGAAAAAAATTCTGGTACCTGGACTTCATTCTTAAACACAATCCAACTAGCCGTCGAAGCATTCCAATACCAATCAGAAAAGATGGAGTTACAACTAACACTTCTGAATACATTGTGGTTTTACGTCCGGTATTGACGAAAATCTGGGTAACCTGAATGGCTTAGTAACGAGAGCACAAACAAATACCTATTTCAGTTGTAACTGCAACCAGGTTGTCAATAAATTAGCCACTGTGCCCTCAATGCTAACTGGTCTTATAAGTGAAGTAGTGTGGCTCACTGGTTAGAGGCGGCAGACCCGAGAGCAGAGGACGGCCCGGGACCAGGGTTCGATTCCCGGCGCGGCAGGTTTCTGGACCAGGGTCAGCGGACTCGATAAATCTCTCGCCTCGGTGCCCACTCTGATCAGCGATCACACTTGGCAACTCTGGGCATTAGCTTGCCTCATCTTCACTAACGGCCCCACCAGACCGCCGGGGATGCCTGGTCTCACCCTGGAGATACCCATTAAGGGACCATCTCTCATGGAAGCCAGGAAGGGTTTCGCAGCGGTCGAAGTGCCTTGGGACCCTACGGGTAAGTAGTGCGCTATATAAATGCCTATACATTTATAAGCGATATAAAAAATTTCAACAGCAGAAAATGCAACAATAGATCTGGGCACCACCGAAAGCGAAGAGGGAACATTCAACAGGAAAAAACCCGGTAAAGGGTCAAAAGACAACTTTGAGGACCACAATGAGGAGATGGTACAGACTGGAAACGGGAAACTGCAAAAACTTAACGCCAAACAATGTCACCAACAAAAAAGAAAAGGGCGCAATCAAAAATTACAAACAAACACAATAAAATATTTTTCTATTTTTGCAGGCACCCAGAAAAAACACACAACTAATGCTAGTGGTGCAGGGCCAACACATCAGGTAAACCCGGTACCAAATATTCTCGAACAACAGTAAAAACCAAACAGAAGAAGCATGGATCATGGTGAAATAAAGGACCAAGATTTGCCAACAAGAGACAAAACCGAACAAAATGAAGAACAAAATCTAAAAATATTGAAGATCCATCAGTCTTTAAAAGTCTTTAAAAGTCGACAGTGGAAAGATCAGCCAGGGGAAACACAATCAGATCTAAGGAGAGAACCAAGACTTCCATTTAATGAACCTGTACTTCTAGGGCAACAATGCGGACAGACGTGCAACTCAGAGGCAACAAGCCCACTTGAAAGCAAGCAAACAACCCCTACTTCAATTTCCTACAAAGGGGATTGAAGAAGAATTAATGGAGCAACAATAAGGCCAAATTAAGAAGTATTGTTAAGGGACACAGAAACTAGGAGCACGCACACTACGATCAGACCAACGGGGAACCCACTGGAAAAACAGCCACACGATAAGGGGAAAGTACTAATGCAAACTCCAGTAAAACACACAATAACAAAATCAAATATAAAGATCTCCTTAGCATCTGGAGCAATTAAGGGTCTGTAAATCCAGGAAGAAAAACCATACAATGGACTAACGGTTACAACACACTTACTACCAGTGAAACAACAAATACCAGAAAATAGACGTCAGTCAACAGAGGTCCTGGTCTTCCATCCCGAATATACGTCAAAGGGACAACAGGACTTGCTAAATCGCGGCAACATCCTCAGACTAATGAAATCTATCCCAAAGCTGGAGGGAATAAGCTCAAAGGATTTAGTTTCGGTAGAATTCTTACCTGCTGTTAATCCCCAAAGCTCGGAGGCAACTAAGACAACTTGGACTTCAAGCAACATTGCAGACTCGATCTTAGCTGAACAGGAGCTTTTTAACAACTGGGGCATCAGCATCGCCCCCTTTCAAAAACCAGTCTACCCTCTACCTTTGCTGAGCATGACCAGCTCAGCATCAAAGACACATCAGGCATACTCTACCAGTGTACTTAAAGGCGCACAGGGAAGTTCACCAAAAAGAAGCATAAGTAGCCTATGGGATTTACGGTCGATGGCAACAGCTGAGTCGTATCAAGGCCCAACAAGGGAAGCACTGTCTCGCACCATCATCATACGCTTCGAGGAGGACTGACGCTACTTACAAGATAGCATTTGTAGTGGGGGAAGGGAACCAACCCTAGGCCTATGCTCTGGGAACATTAACGGGTTAACTACAAAAAGAGATGATCCAGATTTTCTGCACTATGTCTCCTTTTTTGACATAATAACGCTCCAAGAAACTTGGCTCAAGGACCCACAGCCCATCAAGGGCTACACATGCTTTGCCACACCAACCTCAAGCACCAGTAGGTTCGGCCATCACTCAGATGGATTGGCTACCTATGTCCCCACCACAACAATGGCATCAGTAACCCTTATGGACTCAACTTCAAATACAAAACTAGCAGTTAAAATAAGTATTGTCCTTGAGAAAAAAGAAGTGAAGATATGCATAATCAATTCATATGTACATCAAAAAAATAAAGCGAAAGATTTAACTAAAATCACTAATCAACTGGCCGAGTACGTTACCCAGATGGAAAATCCACTCTTCCTTCTGAAAGGGGACCTAAATCAAGATCTTATTGGCTCGGCAGAAGGGGAGGAGGTACTGGCTTTAACCGCATCGCTGCTGCGGTGATTTTATCCCTACGCAGCTTTTTTCAAAAGCCGCGTTAGATGACGAGCTCAGCTCGTCATCCGCACACCCCCCCCCCCCGTGGCTGATGACGAGCTGAGCTCGTCATCAGCATCGAAGGGGTTAAACAGAATTGACATAAGCCAGAGTTCCTAAAATACAGTTATAAAAAGGCAACGTTTATTCCTGACAAAGATTAAATGTCACAGTTACCCTTTTTTACTATAAAATTAAACACCAGAAGAGAACTCAGGTGCACATATTCTCAATTCAAACACACTATAGAGAAGCTCCATACATAATTCTGAGGAAAAACCAAATGTTATGAAGCAGCCTGAAGAGAACACAACAGTTAAGATAGAAAGAGCGTCTTACACAGTGAGTACAGTAGATAAAAAAAGAATAATTCTAATAATTAAAGTACTTACCACATTTTTCTTGCACCACAGTCACCAGCCATCTTAAGCAGAAAGACGTACCTGAAAAAGAGAAAAAAATAATAAACAAGCTGAGCACAAACTTCTCATCACAATCAGATTAACTACACAAGAAGTAAGAAGAGTAGCAAGCTTCCCAAGTTTCCCTGGTAAGACAAGTTATTTGATATAAAAAGAGAAGTTGATCACAAGTAAGTGTTGAGCATATACTTAAGTTGAATTGTGTACAGAGCTGCAAGAAGTAAGAAGAAAAGAAGACCTCACAGAACAGGCAGAGCGCAGGAAGTGGTCTCTTCTCTGTCCCCATTCCCCTTTTTCCCCCTTAGAACTTACCTGCGATGAAACGCTGATAGACCTAGCATGGAAGGTTCTGAGAAGGGCATTGGAGCTAGCGTCGTTCTGCTCCTGTGCAGCTTTGATAGAGGAAAGACATTAGCCCTGACAACGCCAGAGACACGTGGACAGGCCAATTCAGGAATAAATACCAACCTCTCAGAGAAATTGAGGTGTCAGCAGTTAGACTTAATTAAAAAGAAGATAGCCAAAGGCAGGAAAGAAGGAGCCTCAGGACCAAATAGCATTCCACCTACCCTCTATAAAGCAAAGAACAAAGCGTGGGCGAACATCATGCAACCTTTATTCTTGTAAATTAGGTCACTAAACAGAATTCCAGAATCCTGGAGGGGCTCGACGATTGTTCCAATTTACAAAAAAGGAGACAAGGCTGATCCAAACAACCACCGCCTAGAAGTCCTTATTGATAACGAGGTTAAATATGTTGCCAGTACCATACTAGAGGAGCTTACACTTTGGGCTGAGTCAAACCTGATAATACAGCTGAATCAGACAGGCTTTCGAAAAAATTACTGAAACATCAACAAACATTCTTGCCATCTCTTTAATAATCGACGCAGCAAAATCATCTAAGACTCCCTTACATCTGTGTTACATCGACTTCAGCGCTGCATTCGATAACATAGAGAGAGGTAGACTATGGGGGAGACTGGGGCAATGGGGCCTACAACAGGCGACCATAAACATGCTGATGCTCCTCCACACGGAAACCTGGGTCCAGGTGAAACTAGGAAGTGGCACTCACCTGTCCTCAAAAGTACCAACTACTAAAGGATTGAAACAAGGGTGCGTGCTTGCGCCAACCTTGTTTAATCTTTTACCGAAAATGCTTGATGCCTGTAACTCCCACTCGCCGAGGGTAGGAGGGAAAACCTTGAGCAACCTTATGTATGCAGATGAGGTAGTGCTATTCAGTCACACCTACATTGGACTTCAATGACTTCTGACTGAAACGCAGAAATACGTCACAGTAAATAACTTAAAAATAAACCTCGGCAAGACACGTACAATGTCAATAAACAACAACAAAAAACAACATAAGATCTGGACTCTTGGTGGCATAAAAATTGATCCAGCTTGTGAGTATAAATATCTGGGAGTCACATTTGACAAAGAAGGTTCCTTTGCACACCAGAAGCAGGAAATAAGAAGGAGAGGCTCATTGATCGCCCTGACGATGAAAAACTTGGCAACCCAACTGATGGGTCCGACTATGACCCCATTTTTGAAGGTAATTCAGGCGAAACTGCTTCCTGGATCACCTATGGTAGTGAGGCAACGAGGGGAAGAGATTCTAAAGACCTAGATTGTACACAGGTTAAAGCCTATAGAACAATGTTCTCTCTCCTGCCTTACTCATCTCTGGCTCAAATAAGACTGCAGTTCGGTCTGCAAAAAGAAGACTTAGCCAGGTACGGGGCATACATCATCTGTTGGCATAAACTAAGAAGCGCCACTACAAATACATTAAACTCTCTGCTATGGCGCGACATACAATGCGGGGACGTTTCAGAGGCAAGAAATTACCTTTAGCTAGCTTTGGAAGTCACTAAACTCTCAGAACTCTGGGGCATACAACTTGGGCATAACAATTTAAAAAAACTAGTCTGGAAAAACGGTAAATCACTCTACTTACTGGAGGATAAGGCACTATTCTCAAAAAGATTGCACGCATGGATGACCCTAAATTCCTATAAATCATTAACTCCACAAATATATTTCAACCAGGGTTACCCTAAAGCCACAAAAACAAACTTTCTAAAGAACAGGCTAGGGATTCTTCGATGTACAGGGCACCTACCACCATGGTTGAGGAAAGACGGAAAAGAGACCTGCAGGCTATGAAACTCCAATAATGGTGACATCATTCACGTAATCTGTTTATGTGAAGAGCTGTATCAAGCATGACAACTGCTCCTTAAAGACCAATTCAAACAAAAAGGGATTTGCACTAGAAGGCAAGCGGTGCTCGCCTGCCTGAATCCGTCAAACATCAAACTAAACTGCAGATTTGTGAAATTCCTGATGGTGGCCAAAAAGAGAATGCCAAAAATGATGGAAAACGCTACAGAGCCAGGCCGATTAGCAGATGGACAATAGGACCTAATGACATTTTATTGAACATGTCCATCTAGCACCAGTGGGACATCTTTGTGTAAGTAGAGTCCATGCGGTAAACACAGTATATGGTTGAACAGGACGAGAGCAAAATAATACGGGGATCAGTACTTTCCAGCAGTTAGTGTAAAAAAAGTGTGCTTCAACCAGTTTTACTGAATTATCTTTTTAAATTGTAAGGAATTTCCTATTTCTTGACCTATTTTAAGGGTTTTAAACAATGATGTTTTAAGAATTTTGTAATATGTGTTGCAATGGTTTTAATGAACTATGCAAATGAAAAAAATAAACTTCAAACTATTTCTGTACGCCCCCAAATGAAGTCTCTAACTGTGTTTTCCAACTTCCCAAAAAAAGCAAGAGGTAGGTAAAGGGGCAGATTTGTGAAATAATAAAGAAGCAGAGTCAAAATCCCCATCTTAGCAAGCTCCATTCTGCCTGAGACAGATAGAGGTAGAGTCTTCCAGAAGGAGATCTGAGACCAGTTGGCAGTCACTGCCCTGGTAACTTTACCATTGAGCAGGTCCTCATTATTGCAGTATAACAGTACCCGAAGGAAGCAGAAAGTGCCAACACACCATGTTACTGATACGTAATTTAGTGAGTAGCTTGGGACTGGGGTGCTCCCTGTTAAAGGGAACAGTATAAATTTTGAGGCAATAAAACGCATGCCGGAAACTGCAGCGAATTCTGACAGTATCAGGTCCAATGAAGAAGGAATAGCATGTAAGTCCCTGACATATAAGAGTATGCCATCAGCATACGAGGATATTGTATGGGTGGCATCTCCCAGAGGGATCCCCATGTCCACCCAGGCCTGGATGGTCACCGCCAAGGGCTCTACAACCAAAGAAGAGAGCAGAAGAGACAGCGGGTATGCCTGCCTGTTCCAGCACCGCACTGCTATGGCTTCCGAAAAGTAGGGGCCTTTTTTGACCCAGACAGTTGGATGCCTATATAATAGCCGGACTTGTCTATTTATGAAGGCCTTGCGCCACCGGTGCGTCACTTTTAACATGGGAAAAAGTGACGCACCGGTGGCGCAAGGCCTTCATAAATAAGGCCCCTAGTACTTAGCAGGCTGAATGAGGCCAGTCGGAAGGGGCATACTCAGCGATTCAAAAGTAGCGACCAAAGTTAAGAGAAGGGCTGCAAGCCGGGACAAATGCATTCGGATCTATATGGATCAATGAAGATGTGCAGGGCGCCAGTCTATTGGCCATGATTTTCGCCAGGATTTTATAATCTGTATTTAAGATTGCTAGTGGTCTGTAAGAACTCAGGAATTCGGGCTCCTTCCCTGGCTTCAGCAGGTGCACCGAGTTTGCGCTATATGGAAAAGGTGGAAGAGCAGAGTCCTTGATCGCAAATGTAAAGAGTGTATGTAAGTGAAGCCCTAGTGTGTCAGCATATGTCTTAAAGAATTTGTCAGGGCGCCCATCTGGCCCCAGCGACTTCCCCAACGCCAAGGATGACAGCGCATCCCGCACCTCATCCAGGGCCTTATTTAAGAAGGTCTTGCGCCACTTTTGCGTCACTTTTAAAATGGAAAAAAGTGACGCACCGGTGGCGCAAGGCCTTCATAAATAAGGCCCCCAGTGTTTTAAGGGAGTCCAACACCATGTGGATGCCATGTGCATCTAATAAAGCACTCATTTACTGGGGAGTCCCTTGCGCTCAAGGGACTTCATTTATGAAAAGTGACGCATCGCTGCGTGAAAACAGAGATGCGTCACTTTTCACTGCGCCCTCCTTCCGACACTAATGATGCGTCATATTTAAAGTATGACGCATCATGGCGCAAGGAGTTACAGATACGTCAGTATTTCTGACGTATCTGTAAGCGCAAAAGTGACGCATTGCTGGAGTGTGTCACAAAAGTGACGCAACTCCAGCAATGCGTCCTTTCACATGGTGCAAGCCCCATGTGAAAGGGCCTGCGTCAGTCTTACGCCTGCTGTGAGGCAGGCGCAAGATTTTGACGCAACGGTGTCCTAAAAGTGACGCAGTGAAATCTCATAGATTTCACTGCGTCACTTCTACGACCCTTCCTTGCGTCAATACACCCCCCTTGCATACATTATACCTGGCGCAGGTATAATGTGGCGCAGGGGTTTACAAAGTGACGCATCTACCTAGATGCGTCACTTTGTAAATATGGTGCAACAAGGCACATTTTTTACGTTGCTGGTTCGTCACAAAAAGTGACGCACGGGCGGCGTAAACGTGACGCACAGCCTCATAAATGACGCCACAGATGCATAGAGGGAAGCATATGGGCAAGTCATTGCTGCGTGAACTTCTAACTTCTAACTTGCTTCTGTTGCATGCGCCCCAAGTAGTTTCGTATACAGTGTATAGGGCTGCGGGAATGCTCCTGACGAATAAGGTAACCAAGCAACTTGCCTGTCTTATGTTCTGTGGCATGTGTATGCGCGGAGTGAGCTAAAATGTTATGGCATCTCAATTGTTCTAAAACCGTGAGATTAACCAAGAGGGACTCCTGCCAGAAGAGATTCCTCTCGAGGGTGCTCAAGGTGGCGTCCATTTGCCTACACACACTCCACGTCAGGTCAAGGCCATGCCCCCTTGTCACCACCTTAAAAGCCTTCTCATGCACTGGATGGGGAGTGTGCAGTGCCCTTATTACGCTCAAAACAGACCAGCAGGGACACACGCAGAATGCCGGGTCCTCCAACACGGCGGGCTGCAGCCTTCAGCTGGGGACTGGGGGGGGCCTCCTCTCCCAACTGATTGACAAATACTAGGGGTTGTTGTCTAAGTGCGTGCTTCCCAGATACTCAGTATTTTGAATCAAGGAATGCCGCTGGCCGCGCGACACGGAGGGGAGCATGGGCGAGACAGCGTCTTAGTCCCACACGTTGCGCGAGAGGAGCCTGCAGCGTGCCAACCCCCCCATGAGCCGCCCTCCTCACCAACGGCCAATGGGAGGGCTATTCTAGCGATGGTTGCGTTCCCGGGGGTATACAGCAGGCCCAACAACTTTGCTCGGCCTCTCCTTCCCGCATCGGTTCCTTGGGCTGCTCTGCACTGTTGTTCCGTGTGTGTCCGTCCTGCGCCTGCCGGCCTTCGGGTCTAGCGTCAAGTATTCCCTCGTCGGGTTTTGCGGTGAGTGTTAGTCCGAGGGTCTTGTGTTCAGCTTGCGGGGGCTGCGTTGGGGGGGCACAGAGCGGGAGGAGGTGAGGAGTGCGAGCGGCGGTTTGTGTGGCCTGGGGGGACCGAGGGGGAGCGGGCCAGGCAGTGTCTGCTACGGCGGGTTCACGCGGATCCTGCTGCCTGCATCGGTCCGCCTCTGTCCCTTTGGAAGATGCATGGGTGCAATGCATCCCCGCAATGAGGTCTTCCGCTTCATTTGAGACTATTGCGAGTGGAGAGGATGCGGTGACCAGGGACGTCGTGGGTGCTGCGATGCAAGGTTCGAGCCGCTTGTCGAGCCATGAGGTTGTGTGATGGTGTCATGAACTCC
The DNA here is from genome assembly GCF_964263255.1 of Lissotriton vulgaris. Lineage (NCBI taxonomy): Eukaryota > Metazoa > Chordata > Amphibia > Caudata > Salamandridae > Lissotriton > Lissotriton vulgaris. The sequence continues at coordinate 569,664,355 of NC_141694.1, read as the reverse complement.
GGAGGTGAAAGAGTTCCTGCAGTCTGTCTATTGTTCACTTTGTACCAGAAATACCGGAAGTGCTCACGCGGAGGCAGAGAGATGTTCTTATAGGTTGAGCCTGATTCTGAAATGTGGATGAGCCTGTAAAGGTAGAATTTGTCGTGTCTCAGGTCAGTCGATCTGTCTGGTACACGCCGAAAGACCCGAATCATTCGGGAGATTCTAGGTTATGCAGGCAGAATTTGTCATGTGCAAGGTCAGTCGATCTGTCTTGTACACGCCGAAAGACCCGAAGCATTCGGGAGATTCCAGGTTATGCAGGCAGAATTTGTCGTGTGCAAGGTCAGTCGATCTGTCTTGTACACGCCGAAAGACCCGAACAGTCGGGAGATTCCAGGTTATGCAGGCAGAATTTGTTGTGTGCAAGGTCAGTCGATCTGTCTTCTACACGCCGAAAGACCCGAATCATTCGGGAGATTTCAGTTTATGCAAAAATGTCTTTAATTCAGGTGTTTCCCGCTACAAATAATGGTGGTATGTGTCTGTCTGTAAAAAAGGTGTGGCGGTGCAGTCAGTATTGTGTTAAAACCTTGCGGCCGAAAGACCAATAGTACTCGGAATGACAGTACAGTTTTAGCCAGTCGTACTGAAAAGACAGCTTGGACTGGGGCAGAGTCAGTCTCGACAGGGAGGTTCCGTCCTTTGCTCTCGTTGTTTGGGTGACGCAGTTCGTGAGAGTCCAAGACTGCAGATGTGGTTGGCGGTCGGAGCATGCTGCAGACGGGGCGGTGGTTTGGCATCGGCGGGATAGTTGCGGCATGGTGCTTGTTTAAGTTGCACTGCTGGGGAGGATAAATGATGCAGTTTGTATCTTCGCAGTTCGCACCGGGTGTCGGGCTTTCAGTCGGCGGGATTAGTTTTGCAGGTCTGCAAGTGCATCTCCATTGTTGTCTAGGCTTGTCGCCCTTGGCTGCCTTTGTCAAGCTTCCAGGTACGCTTTCTTTAGGAGAACACATCTTTTATTTTGTTTAGCTTTGTCACCTAACATCATTTCACAGAGATTTATGATCACCTCTTTTCCACAGATTGTCGTTACAGGCGGCAGTCTCTCTACGTGATGCTTTGTGTATCTCCGCATTTGCATCGTTTGCCGCGCCGTTTCTTGTCACCCTCTTCTCCTTTCTTATTCGAAGGATGGATGTTTTGGAACTGCGTTCAGAAGTTATCTGTTTTTATTAATGCTAGAAACACTATTTTTAAAATCGTTTCAAGACGAAGGGCACGCGCTAGGTATCTATATACGGCTGTGACCGACTTCCGGTTTTGGGGACTGGTGGCGTTTTGGGAGCTGGTACGTTTGAATTGTGGGCTTGTGTTGACAGAACAGTCGAGGTCTTCGGCTTTCGGGTGATGCACGCCATTGAACGAAAGAGTAAGGTCTGGAGAATGAACAATGCGTAGCCATTTTGCCTTTCCGTCGATTCTTTACCTCGCTGTTGATTGTTAACCTCGCTGGTGAATTGACTTATCCATAACCTTATCTTAGCATTAGGTAACATAATGTTAGCTTTCTGTGCATATGATGCCTTCAATAACTTTGCAGATATGAATAACCTGGACTATATTTTTGCCTGCAGTATGCAGAGAACAAGGGTAGGAGCTCTTGGAATGCACTGTTAATTCATGTAAAGACTTCTTGTGAGGAGAAGTTACTCGCTTCTACTATCTACATAATGAATTGACGTCCTTAAGGGGATAAATTATTTATTGGAGTAATGAACAGATCAATCAGTGCGGGCGCGCAACTGAAACTTACAGCTTTTTGGCAAAGCCGGGTTCAGATATTTACATTTATCACGGAAAATCCTTGACTTTGATGCAGACCTTTGAGAGGAATTTATTAATCATGATCTCATTACAGTTTTTGGCAGACTGGTCTAATAATATTATAGCTGGATGCTGGACCAGAAGGCCCATTCCATTAAGCGAGGGATAACAACAAAACTCACACGCGCTGAGGGTCTGTATCACAGCAGAAACCTGATATTTACCACCGCTCGGGAATCCCATAGGGAAGAAGTATTGTGGTCTTTAGGCTACTTAAATATGAAACACCCCCTTTATTTGTAGTTGTTACCTCGAAATATTTATTGGCAGTGTGGTGTAGATGCAGAGGTATTCTTAGGGGAAAGAGCTAGATGGTAATATTATGCTCCTCGAAGAAGACTGCTGCGGCCCAAACGAAGATGCTTGCGCGCACATGCGAAGCTTAGGTGCACACGTGACTTTGAGAATAAGACCCTACACCTGTTTCTTATAGAAAGAAACTCCCACACTGAGACAGGCAATAGCCTTTTATTTGTCAGGATTCTGTTTCTGATGAGACGGTTAGCGCGCCTACCCAAAAGTACAAGAGCGATATTGCTATTTAACCTTCGACAAAATACATCAGTACATTTATAATTTCAAGCACGATAGGAAGAGCGCAGAGAGGCAGTGCAATTATTGCCGTATAGTCATCTGTCGCCAGCAGTCACCTTGAGGATTACCGCTCGGCGTCGCGTTTCCCTGCAGTGTAGGGCGGGAGAGGGTGGCACCCAACACACTTCACTTCCGTCTAATTCATAGTTGTCTATACCCTCATTTGGCAGTTTAATCTTTAGTATCGAGCTGTTGGGGATCCCGCAGACTCCACACGTTCATCTACACTCTGTACGGCTTGATTTATTAGAAACACTGACTGTCAAAGGGCATCATTGCATCCAGTGATTTCGAAAGTTTCTAAATTTCGTGTGCGCCTGCCATAATCTTCTTCACACCTAAAGGTCATAATTTCTTAATGTATTTGGGAAAAGGCTGGCTTATGGCTTTCAATGTAAATGTTCAGGATCGTAGAAATGCATCCTACCGCATTCTGTCACCTGGCATTAATAGTTTGTGAAATGTTGCAGGGTAACTAATGCTGTCTCCCAGATGCTGCCAAGTAGGTAAACAGTGCGCGAACAACATTTTGCTCAGTTCCATTTGAGCCGAAAGTCTGTTAGACTGTTTGTATAAAAAGAAACACTAGTATCCCAGTAACCCTTTAGGGTGAACGTTGCCTATAGGCAAACCATTCCTACGCAGACATGTCATTACAGCACCAGCATTGTTCTTGCAGAAAATCCCTTCGTATTACAGCAGGGGTCATTTCCAAATCTATTTGGCTACTCTTTTCATCAGGGGTACCATCAATCGGATGTTGCTTCCTGCCCCTTCACATGACTGCTAACAGTTTGCTGCCTACTGGTGTGATCGTTGTAAACACAGTGCTTAGGACTGTTGTTATGATGTTGGCAAATGTTTATTGTTGCACACAGTTTTATGTTCTTTAAAAGTGAACTGCTTCATTTATGGGATTTAGCATGAGTTGCCGAAAAGATCCAAGTATGACCTGCACATTCGTACTAGTAATAGAGGTTTAATGATTGATTTTGCACCTTGTAAATTCTTGAAGTTGGTAAGTGACACTGGTCGTCATATCGTACATATATCGGGTTTTTATAGCTTTATACTATAGCTTAAAACTCTACTCCAATGCAGCCATGGTACTCTCTTACCAAGCTATAGACCAGTGTTGCAGGTAGTTATCTACAAAGGTGGGGGTTGGAGTATGTCATCAGCATAGCATGTGATAGAACTGGTCTAATAATATTATAGCTGGATGCTGGACCAGAAGGCCCATTCCATTAAGCGAGGGATAACAACAAAACTCACACGCGCTGAGGGTCTGTATTCACAGCAGAAACCTGATATTTACCACCGCTCGGGAAACCCATAGGGAAGAAGTATTGTGGTCTTTAGGCTACTTAAATATTAAACACCCCCTTTATTTGTAGTTGTTACCTCGAAATATTTATTGGCAGTGTGATATAGATGCAGAGGTATTCTTAGGGGAAAGAGCTAGATGGTAATATTATGCTCCTCGAAGAAGACTGCTGCGGCCCAAACGAAGATGCTTGCGCGCACATGCGAAGCTTAGGTGCACACGTGACTTTGAGAATAAGACCCTACACCTGTTTCTTATAGAAAGAAACTCCCTCACTGAGACAGGCATAAACAGGAGCGTAGCTTCCGTCTGTGCAGCGGGTGCAGTGGCACCGAGGACACTTGAACCCTGATTATTGCTGTAGTTGATCATTGCTGCATTTTATCATTCTAACACCATCCCGGGGCCCATTTCCTTTCTTGAAACAGTGCCTATGACACACTAACTACACTATTAGGCGTGCACTCCGCACCCAAACCTTGCGATTCCTGCTCAAAGTAAACAAGGCAAAACGCAGCTAGAGATAATGCTGCACTCCGGGCAATGTTACGAAAAGCAACCAGATGTCTTGGCAACACACAACTACTCCAATTTGAGAGTTTTGCTTGCAACTGACACGCAGGTATTCTCAAAGGAAACTTCAGTATCGTTTTATGTTAATCATTATTTTAAAGTACTTACGTTATAACTTGGTTCAATTTACCACAAAAGAGGTCATCATCTTACTAAATAGGCACAACTGCCGATCTCTATTCAGTCCTTGGTTTTCTAACATACGGAATGCTCGACATAAGACATTTATATGTCACACGTAAAAAGACTGGATATATGGCTATGTCACACATACCTAGTCTCAAACTTTGACAGCTATGTATAGGTCACTGCAATTACTCCAGTAAGTTAAACAAGAGGCATGCTATTCTTTGAAATACCAGGGGTTAACTTGTTTCGCAGTTAGAATAAATATTATGTATGTGTGAGAATGATGTTTGAATAGGCAAGCCTACAAACAGTGTATACACTATGGCACAAGTCATAATGATCAGATAATTACGATCCCTTGCTGAGCAGCTGCTGTTTCCCTCGTCTTCATTGCTTGACTTTACGTACGAGAAAGCGTCACTCATAGCTATTGAACTGTCACTCATAATTACACTCAAATTATAAAATGTCACACATAGCAACCTGCAACTTGGCTGTATGCGGACTGGCGTAGACACCCCTGCATCGGAGTTAGGATTCATGCTAAACAAGTGAGTGTTCATGTTAAATAAGCCAATGCCATATTGAACTGCCTTGGCGTGTCCCTGTAGACAAAGTAGCGCTAGCAAAGGTGTATTGTTTCCAAATGTTTTGTTTACATACTAACCAACCAATTTCTTTCAACATATAATCTACTAAAACTGCAGGCAGACACTTCCTCCTTGGACGAAACAGCTACCCAGACTGTACTTAAGCACACAATGGGTGGGTATGATTTTCCTGACCTCAACACATATCAAATCCGCTTTATCCATCACCAGGCTAAGCACTGTGTTACACCAGAGAATTCTGAATGGATCCACAATAAAGACTCCTCCCCCAATTATATATCATTCAAAATAAGCCTTTATACCAACAAAATCATCCCTGTTAGACATGATCACAAATGCCAGACGATTTTTAGTGGTGTGGCTAAACACAGTCTACTTCTGAGCAGAACCAGAAAGCGAATTTCTGAGTGTTAAATTTCAAACTGGGGTAATCATAAATGCTTAGAACCCCGGAAGTTGATAGTACCCCTATTATTTTGGGCGGGCGAAGGGAGTGCAGCAAAATCGATTATGCCATGCATGGTCGGCAAGCACGCCACCCTGAGTGGGGCTCAATAGGTATAGTACGCAATACATACCAGACACCCAGGCACAAGAACAAACGTTACGTAGGCAATGATGGCACTTGTGCAAGTGCAAAGGTAAACAACACGTGAGAAATAGCAAACAGTGTGTGAAGAGAGAAGTGGCGTGGCATGCACCAAAGAGTACCAAACACAGGTACAAGGAGAGCACTGCAATAATGGCAAACACTTTAAACTGAGAATTGAGAATGACATTGACGGTTACAGGCATCTGCTAGTTGGCTCTAACCAATCGCAAATAATGATCTTGCAGTGATTTGGCAGGACAATCCCGGTCATGATTATTGCTGCACTGTCGGCTCATGTAAATAAAGGCGTGTCCTAAGACCCGTTCTAAGAAATATCCATAAGTGGTGTGGCCTATGTAATTGAGAGCATGACCTGAGAACCATAGCAAGAAATCTTGACTGGCAGGTACCAATGCGGTGAGAAAACGGAAGGGTACTATGATAAAGGTGCACTAAACAGCAACCGAAAGTAGCTAGGTGGTGGGGGGGGCTCTGTCATCGACGGGGGCCTCCTCCAGAGCTGTGGCGGAGTACAGGGCGATCTGGAAGCAGATGGACAGTAGGGGTACCTCTGCGGCAGAAGGGTACAGTCTAAATACCTCTGCCTGGCACAGTAAGGGTGCCTGAGCCAAGAACCTGGAGCCGAGGGGGTTCCAGGAAACAGCGTCGTCGCCCCGTTAGTCCTTCGGGCGCTCGGGGGGCCTGAACCGACCGGGGGTGTGCCTCATCGCTCCGACCTGACAGGGGGGGCGGGAGTATAACGAAATAAAGTGATAATTTACTGCACCGTCAGAGCATTGACTCACCGTGCAAGATGGCTCCTTAGGCATGCGGGTCAGCGAGGGGCTGCCTCATTGGATCGCCTGTAAGATGACCCACCTTATCAGCTACTTGTTGTACGAAATAAACCTGCACCACTGCTTTCCCACAAATATGTCTCATGAGTCTCCTTGGTATATAAGTGTTAACGTGCGCAGTGCGGAGCGAGTGCTGGCGGTGTGGGCACCATGCCGCTGGCCGCGCGACACAGAGGGGAGCATGGGCGAGACAGCGTCTTAGTCCCACACGTCGCGCGAGAGGAGCCTGCAGCGCGCCAACCCCCCCATGAGCCGCCCTCCTCGCCAACGGCCAATGGGAGGGCTCTTCTAGGGATGGGGGCGTTCCCGGGGGGTATACAGCAGGCCCAACAACTTTGCTCGGCCTCTCCTTCCCGCGTCGGTTCCTTGGGCTGCTCTGCGCTGTTCCCACCCTAACCCTGACCCAGCTGCAGAGCGGAGGGCGAAAGTTGTGAACTTTTAATGGTCATGTTTTGTGTTGCAGGCGGAGTCACAGGGCGATCTGGAAGCAGATGGACAGTAGGGGTACCTCTGCGGCAGAAGGATACAGTCTAAATACCTCTGCCTGGCACAGTAAGGGTGCCTGAGCCAAGAACCTGGAGCCGAGGGGGTTCCAGGAAACAGCGTCGGCGCCCCGTTAGTCCTTCGGGCGGTCGGGGGGCCTGAACCAACCGGGGGTGTGCCTCATCGCTCCGCCCTGAATGGGGGGGCTGGAGTATAACAAAATAAAGTGATAATTTACTGCACCATCAGAGCATCGACTCGCCGTGCAAGATGGCTCCTTAGGCATGCGGGTCAGCGAGGGGCTGCCGGATTGGATCACCTGTAAGATGACCCACCTTATCAGCTACTTGTTGTACGAAATAAACCTGCACCACTGCTTTCCCACAAATATGTCTCATGAGTCTCCTTGGTATATAAGTGTTAACGTGCGCAGTGCGGAGCGAGCGCTGGCACTATGCAGTGTAGGCGAGACGAGAATACGATCAAGACGCACATGCAGGTCGTGGACTGGTGGATTAAACAAATATATATGGGAAACAGGGCTACGTTTCATCCAATTGTCAGATAGTGACCAGTGCTCCAACCATGTAGGCAGAGCCTGCGAGTTGTAAGACGACACTGTACGCCCAAGGGGCGGGAAGGAATGATCCAATGAAGTGTCGAGCACAGCATTGAAGCCATCCCCCAGGAGCCAAGGGACATCGCACCAACGAGACAAGACCCTAGACAACTTACTCAGGAAAACGCCCTGGTATATGTTTGGGGCATAGATTGAGCTAAGCGCAACAAATTGCCCATTCAGTCTGCCCCGAATGAGCACATAATGCCCGTCTGCACCTGTCACCACCTCTTCCTCATCCCAGGGAACCCTCACCCACACCCATACTAGCACACCCTGGGCCAAGGAGGACAAGTTTATGCTGCATACTTGACCACGCCATCTATGTCGCAATCCGTCTGCTTCCAGAGTAGTCAGATGGGTCTCTTGTAACAGGGTGATATCGGAAGACCTTTGACGCAAATATGCATACAAGTAATACTTGCGCGAAGGGGTGTATATCCCGCGCACTTTTAATGTGGTGATTCGCATCATCTGGGCGGCCTATGACCATATCTATGTAAGCAAGTGCATGTCGCAGAGGATAGGGGCGCAGGGGGCAGAAGTATCTCGCAATGAGCCATCAAACAGAAACCAGGGAGAAACCAAAGATAGCAAGTGTGTCATGGAACAGCATTAGAGGGAACCCCTAACGGGGGTAAGAGTGAAGGCGACTGTTGAGGAAAAGAGCGGAAATTGTACTGGAGGATAGACAGAGTCAATACTATAATAAAATGAAAGGTTTGAAGGATTCCAGATGTAAAGTTATATAGACCACCTACAAGTTATCGATGATATCTGATAAGAAGTTGATGTGATTGCTTGATTCACCATAAAAAGGGGGGTACCCAGCTTAGAAACTAGTTATTCTTTACATGACATAAAAGCTAAACATGAGAATGAAAATACTTACAAAATGAAGGTGCACCTTGCACACATTTTAAGGAATTGTTAATATTGATGTTGTTGTATGTAATGAAATGAGTGCATAAAAACAAAATTGAATCACTGTTGTCAAAATCACCCGAGGTGACCTCTCCATCAAACCTGAGTCAGAAATACGTGGTCATGCAGGCCCTGCAACCTAGTTCTGAAGCAACCGATTGACAGATCACAGGCTGGGTGGCACATAGCCAGCAGAACTAACGAGTGAACAGGAAAACCCAGATTAGTCCCACAGATAGACAGTGACATCACAATGGTCTAGAGCGCTTGGCACCAATAAAACACACATGGCTGGTGGGGCGCGCATTCCCAAAGCATCATAAAGTTAGATGCCAAATGAAGTTAGGAACACTCAGCCAATCAGGACACAGCACACACAGCACATGCAGTGATCACACACTTCCCATGCCGGAAATCTGGACATGTTACCCACTGGCCCTCATTGAGTCCAAGTAAGGTTGAGCCCCACATTCATTTGTCATCAGGTGGGAGTCATTTATGGTTTCATGACTAGGCCCACATTCCTCTTCCAAAACAGGATCTATGAGTTGTTTATGATGCTCTAAGAAATGTATATAAAGACACTCAAAACAATTGTATTTTGAGCTAGTCCTCAGACCTGTTTCTGTTTTCTATATTCCCAGCCGCAGTGTTTAACATAACAGGTGAATTTGTAAAGCGCACTTTCGCCCCAGCAACGGGGCATCTTGGTGCTGAAATAACAGATGTATATTGTTACCCAACTCAATGGTACTCATTTTATCGACCTCAAATGGATGAAAGGCTGAGTAGACCCTCCGGGATTTGAACCTGTGACCATGAGATCGAACACAGGCACCTGCAGTGGATGCATTAGTCCACTGAGCCACCAGACCCTGCAATTAACCCCTTTGCTGTGGGGGGCGCGCACAACGCCCCCAAGCTCATGAAGAGCTGAGCTCATCATGAGCTACGGATCTCCTGTGCTCATGACGAGCTCTGCTCGTCACAGGTGTATTGCCTCCCCTGGAACGCTCAGCACAGCGGGGGAATTCTCCCCGCACTGAGCGTTCCACTAGCCATGACGAGCTCAGCTCGTTATGAGCACCGGAGCGCCGTGGCTTATGAGGAGCTCAGATCGTAATGAGCATCCAAGGTGTTAAAACTGTTTAATTAAACCAACTGTTCCTGTTTTGTCAAATGCCTCTTATCTTATTTTTTTCAATGTATATTCATATCCAAGCAACAGAATGACAATGTTTTTGAGAAAAAAGCTAGTGCAAGCACTTTAAAAGAGTGCTTAGAATCGTAGAAATAGAAAAATTTCATATACTGTATGTCTAACTTGTCTAACAATTGATTTCGTATAAGATTTTAAATCATGTTAAAGATAAACTCACAATTTTTTTTTTGACAATTGCACAATTAATAAATGAATATATGGCAACTGAATATAGATGCACTAATGGGCTTCATTTGCAACTGTATGAATTAAAATGCATTATACGAACGTATAATGGCTCAAGAAAAAAATCTTCTTTTATTCTCATTGTGATGCACCATTGACATTGAAAAAGTGAAACAAAATGTATATGCAACTAGTTAGTAAGATGAAACTTTCCATACTGAATCTATATTAATGACATAAAATATCGCGTTTATTTTTAAAGAGCACGTTTACTCAATGGTATTCCTTTTATCGACCTCAAAAGGATGAAAGGCTGAGTGAACCTGCCGGGATTAGAACCTGTGACCATGAGATTGAACACAGGACGCTACAGTGGATGTATTAGTCCACTAAGCCACCATACCCAGCTAATAAAGTCTTAGGTCTCTAAAAAGGGAAATTTTAAAACAATATATACATGTGTTACATGTATACACTTTACAAATATGGTAGTAGTTAATACCTACTATTGAACAATTTCATGAAACAATCTATGACATTTTACTACCTTGACACCAGGTATCATTTAGTCCGGGGAAACAGTCTGGAAATTAACATAGAAGCACTTGCACCTGTATCCCTCAGGGCATCTACCTCAGTCCCATTGATTTTATGCCTTTTTCGATACTTCCCATGTATGGAGGTAAGACAACCAGGTCTTCAATATGCACCCCACCCAGTGAAACTAAAGTAGATACAAAGTATCCTCTGGCCTCTCCATCCCACTCCTATGCCTGCCAAACTCTTGGTTTGTCCACCTCTGGGGGAATTTTTGGAGCATGTTGCATCTCCTTTCTTACGTCCTGCCTGATGGCCGTCATGACATATCCCAGACGCCTTTGCTGGGTCCTAGTCTTACCTGATACCCTTTGCCTTTGGTCTGGGAAAAGTCTAGGAGCCCACCCACTTGAGAAAATCTGGGGCCCTTTGAGAACTCCTTCTTTTTATCTTTGTTGTTGCTCACCTCCTTCCCCTGCTGGAAAGTCTGAGCACCCATTTTCTGGTCACTCCGACCATGGGTCAATCTGGACACACTGGTTCTGACACATTTGTCTGCTATCCTCCCCATCTCTCTGGGGAAAGACAACTTGGAATATCACAGGTGGTGAAAGGTTTTAAGCTTAGCACCTTGATGTGCCGCATCACTAGTTACCCTGTTAGTGAGGCAGGTGTGACCTCCTTCCTGTCCAGGCCATTCTTTCTGACTCCTGTGAGAGTCCAGTCCTCCTGACTGCTCCTGACTGGGGGTCAGCTTCCTGTCTAGATGACAGCAGTGGCACACTAGCAGCCAGGGAAGAGGAAAGGTTGGGGCAAGGTTGGGGCATCAAGGTGGGCAGCCTCTGAGGTAGCCACCTGGGTTCATGCCACATCATCCTCAACACAAGATTTGTGTCAGGGGTGATGAAGCATGTTGTTTGATACTAAACATGACATAGTTCGGTGGTAGCATAATGGAGCTGGCAACCTTGAGGCTGCCTGGGTGCCAGCCCATGATATCATATGGGCAGCCTATCACTTATGGAAGCCTTTAATGGGAAAGACCTTTATACGGAGATATAAGCTTGTACTTGCATGTCCACACCTTTAATATAATGCACCCTGCCTCCTGGGTTCAGGAGGTCTTCCTTAGGGATGACCGCCTTATATTAAAATAGTGCACTGAATTTGCCACACAAGGTGAGGGCAGAGTCAGTTGAGGCAGTTTGCACTGCCTTTGCAGTCTGCAGTGGCAGGTCTGCTGTCAGTAGTTTACTTGGATCACCCAGGTGACACAAACAGTGCTTCAGGCCCTGGTGACCCCTTTAACACCCATGCCTTGGGTACCATTTGTACCATATACTTGAGACTTATAAGAGGGTTAAGGTCCTTGCCAATTGGGGTCACCAATTCATATACACAGACAGACCTGTTTTTTAGACAAAGCTTTTGGCCACTCGCTCCAGACTCACCACGGCCTGAATTTCTACTCAGCGAGGGGCACTCCTTGGAGTAACCAAGCATTTTATACATCTAAAATTCATTCATTCACATCACTTTCAGTGAGAGAGCACTGGCACTGGGGCATAGGCAGCAGGCTCCGGTGTATTTCAGAATCATAACTATCAACACTGAAGAAAAAGGTACAGGGGACCATACAGATGCTCACTTACCTAATAGCAGATACAATTCTGTAGAATTGTAGATTACCTTTCAGGGGTGCGACCTAAAATCCCTATTTAGAGGATTGGATAACCGTATTATATTTTTGTGCCATGAAAACTAGGGTTTTACGTTACGAGCGCGAACTTTGAAATTGCACACAGGCAGGACTTTACTTTTATTTGTGCTGTACATAGTATCAGTAAACAAATACGATCTTTGACATAATTACTAGTGATAAGAGCGTATGTACTAGAGAATATATTTTCTTATACATAAAGATAAGGTGTTAATTAGCCATTACAAGATGGCGACCGAACTCGTAACCCAAACACGTTTATAATTGTAAATAAAATGGCGCTCGTGCAGAACGCCCGCTGCTGATTGTGTTTACCTGTCGGCGTACACGCTGTACTTTGGAGGTAAGCTGCCCGGTTTTGTAGCGTTATTTGTCCTTAATACCAATAGTAGCGGATTGACACGTAAGAACCTTACGTTCGTTCTTTCCCTATTCTTATACACAGATCAACTCGTCACGTACCCGTGTTGAGATTGAGAATTTTAAGAGCTTTGGAAACAATCGGCCCAAGTACTGGTGAGTGTAATGACAGTGGCTGAGATTTGAAAACTATATATTATTGTATCGGACTCAATTGACTAAAACAAGAACTTTATATTTTCGTTTTCTCACAACAGAATAAAAATATATATATAGTACATTTTCCAACGAAATTGAAGATATTGCGATTAATTACATAGATGTTGACTTTTCAACTTTGAAGATAATCCCTCTAAATTGAGGTGAGTTACATGATAATGGATTATTTGAACCATCTAATGTAACCGGGGTTTACTAGCGAGTACCCCTTTTTTTCTTGTTATAAGAAGCCTTTGATGCATGACATTACTGGTTTTGAAAAAGGAGGAACAATATTGCAGACCATTGTTTAGTTGGATATTATTTCAGGAATATTAGTACACCATTATACTTAATATATTCTACACAATGGTAACTGTTATAAATGGAGGAAATGAGGAGTGTCCTCTGTCGTTCTAGGGTGTGACTCACGGCTATACTATTGGAGGTCTGATTTGCAGGAAGAATATGATTTTTGCTTTGGTAAAGTTAACTTTCATTTTCTAATCTCTTTCAAGCTTGGGACTTGTGGGTTTCTTCTTGTGGTTTGCACCCTTATATGTAGGTGAACTTCCAACTGACATGATAAAAGTCACATGGTTGCTTTTGAGGGTGACCTTACACATGGTTGAACCTCTCCCCTTATTATAAGTTTGTTTTTGACTAGTGTTTCAAACTTTGAATTATTAAGTACTATTGTCTTCTTGGCTTGCAGCCCTGAAGAAGTTGAAAGGCATGACATTAATGCCCGACGAAACACGTGTTGGCTGTGTCTTTGATTGATGGAAACCAGACTGAAATAAATGAAAATGATGCTATGACAACAGACCTTGATGTTGTTAATAAGAAGAATACAACACTTTGGATATAAAGTCGGACACTTATAAATTAATCAATGATATGTGCATTTGTTAGGACAACTTTGGACCTGAAACATTGATTATAGTCAGCTCAGCAAAGAATTTTGTAAATGTTTTAACCGGAGGAATTTCCCTGGTGTTTGTAAGCAAGAAAGGTGACCTTCCTTCTCTTTGCTTTGTAGCAGAAACCTCTCACAAAGGATAACTTACTGTTGCCTTAATCTTATTGAGCGCCTGTCTATTACCTGGTCATCGCATTGTATTTGTTACAACATCAATTGTGCATGGCCATAACTCTTCCACAGTGTGGATTTGTACTTCCATCAATTTGTTTAAGCAATCAGTTGTCTTGTACATATGATACCCAACCTTGCGCCAGTGGTTGCAAAAAGTGATCAATGTATCTTCCTATGGGTTCATGTATTGAGCCACAACCTGCGACAATTGGACGAAAAGGTGGGCCGATGTGATTCTTATGCATTTTCGGCAATATGTCAATTTGCGGACGTTATGTAAATTCAGATGTTAAAAATGTCTTAGTGTTTTCATTTAGCCAACCTAATTCCAAAGCTTTATTGAAAATCTCCGTCAATGTTCTTTATAAATCCATTGTAGAATCTGAGTCCATTAAGATATAAGTGTCAGAATCCATCACATGCTCCTGCACTTTGTTTTCATAGTAGGTGGTGTTCATTACTACCATGGCTCCCCCTTTATCTGCTGACTGGAACGTGATCTTCTCATTTCCAGCTACTTTTTGTAAAGCAAGAGACTCTGCTTTAGTTAAGTTTTTGTGTGTCAGCTTCCATTTGTATTTTTTCCATATCCTTCTTGACTAGGTGTTCAAAAAGATCCAGCATCTTATGTGTAATAGGAGATAAAAAGGTACTCTTAGGTCTGAATACTTTTTCTTCTGTTTCTGCTGGTGTAACATTCTTATTTTAAAGATGATGGGAAAACCACGGTAGCCTCAGTTTGCGCATAAACTTTAATAATGCCACCTCTGTCTTAAAAATGTTAGTTCTGTACGTAGGGATAAAGGTCATGCCTTTATTAAATACCAATAGTTCTGTTGGTGTCAAAGTAGCATCTGAATTGTTCATTATTAAGTTCTTTTCGGATTCGTCTGAGGTTGTCTGGATTTTTCCTTTGTCCCCTCCTTGTTTGTTTGTTTTCGCTGCACCTTGTTCATCTGGCAGATGATTGGAGGACTGACATAATTCTAAAAAAGACTTTTTAGTTGTTCCTCTTGCATTTGGTGTTTCAGGTGTGGGTTCTGGTAAACTGATCATACTTGTTGCTGGCAGACGTATTAATGCAGTGTCCTGTTCAGTGGCCATGCTTTCTTCTGATGAAGATGCATTAGGTTTTTTGAAGATGAGTCTTTGAGCATATGCATCAACCCACGTGTTAACCTTGTCAAGTTTGTAGTCTATGGTATCGCGATTAAATTTACGCCATTTTTGTTCATGTACTTCTTTTGCATGCTCATCAAGTTTCGCATTTCTATTATTCAATGTTTGCTTAAGCATTTCTGATGTCCTCATTTGAGCTAAACTAATTTTCTGATCATGAATCTCCGTTGCTAAATCTTTTAGAATGGTTGATAATTCTTCTACAATCAGAAGAATAAGATCTAACAAACATTTATTTAAAATTAATATAAATGTTTTTTAGGTTTCGACCTGGCGAGGGGCACGCAGTGCCCCTCCCAGATCGAAAACTTTTGTCTACAGTAGGGATGTTCGGACCGCCTCTGTTTCCCATTGGCTAGCTTCATAAATGGAGGCTAGCCATTGGGAGACAGAGGCTGTGAATCACGCTTTCTCGGGAAAATGCGATTCGGGGGAGTTTCTCGGGCTTTTTTTAAGTCCCGCCCCTTTGTCCCGGGCCGCGCTGTGATTGGCTGCCGGCCCGGGACACCCCCGTGACGTCATTCCCCGGGCCGCGCTGTGATTGGCTGGCCGGCCCGGGACCTGACTTGTTTTCTCGGCTCCCGCTTGATGGATCACAGTGAAACGTTTATGCACAAATTATGCAAAAATACACACATACATGTGCATATACATACAGATATGTATATAATAGCTTAGAATGTTTAAATGTGTTTTTCTGTTTCAATCTATGCTTATGTACATCCATACAAAGTCAGATTAAACGTTTTAACATAACAGCACTGCTCTGCAGTAAAAGGCGCTTGGAAAAATGAATGTGTGTAGCAAGCTGCAGTATCCGTTAGTTTTTTCCTGTCTCCTCCTAGTACATTCAGCAGCTCAGCTGTGGTGGTGGGGGAAGGGGGGGTGGGAGCAAGACAAAAAGAGTTGGGACATGGGCGCTACGTGCACTCCATCCTATGCACCTCTGCTTATTGAATTTCCCTCTAGCGTAGCCACTCTCCGCCGCTACCCCAGAGGTGTCTAGCTCACTCTGGAAGCGGTGTTCAGCTTCTCTGCCGCAGGTCCTCTTGGCCCCAGCCGGCTTCCGAGCTGTCCATCCATCTCTCTCGCTCTCACTCTCATTCTGCCTGGTACTCTGCAGTTGTCTCCCCGCCCCCTCTCCTGGCAGGGCGATCGCTCCTCTTCCTCCCTGGTGCTCTCAAACCTGCCCGACCAGCGGTCGCTACCGCAGGGCGCGCTATTTATCGATCACCGACTCCTTTCGCAATGCGGAGCGCGGCTCTGTCCAGCACCCTGGGCGCATCCCAGGCGGAGCCCGGGGCTCGAGGCAGCGAACTTCCATCACCAGATAGAAGTGTATTCATGCAAAGCTCCTAGGCACGGAACAGCATTGTACACAATAAACGAAAACCGACAGTTCTCGGTGCTGTGAACTCAGCAACACCTAAACAGGTGCAGAGCTGGGCGAGCCAGCGTCTGTGAGCGAGTCCGTATTTAGCTCCGTGCTCTGGTAACCTGCTTTTCTGCCCATACTCTCTATGGTCCCTGGCACGCAGGTCGGGGGTTCAAGAAGTGTAACAGGGTGCAACAGGTGCGGTGGCATCGGCGCCTACAGCTTGGAGTGTCCTTCCGGGCTCCGACTAAGCGTGTCCTTTAATACTAAGCTTAGGGGGAGGAGAAGGCATTTTCGTTGCTTGCATTAGGACACAGGGCACCCTTGCAAGCCACTGGCCACTCTTATAGACGGACACTTATTGGAATGAATAAACTATTGAACCAGCAAGTGTTATGAACTGCTTCATCCATGGACGGCGCCCCAGAGAGCCCCGTGAAGCCGAACTCGAGGGGCTGGATGCCTGAACCTTGGGCTCAGATAGAGCGTTTGACGCCCCTGGTGTTTATCCGTAGTAACGGCGCCCCACGTGCTGACACCTGTGGAGTGTGTGTGTGAATGTAAGAGGGGCTCACTTGTTTTGCACCGCCATCAGGCTTTTTCCTTTTAATTATGGCGTTTTCAAGTTTTATCTCCCCCTAGCTGCTATTCGGGTCTTGTTTCTAAGAAGTACAATTCTTTCGTCCCCCCTCGCCCCCCCATCCCCCCAAGAAAAGTGAATTACATGTGACACTTTTACGAGCCAGTTGTTGAGGAGAATCCAGGATTACTAACGGGTTATCGGCAATGCCACGGTTTTATATTTTTTTCTATGGAAATATTTGTGTGCTATTATTATTATTAATATAATTTTCATCATCATCCTCAATGTCGTTTTGTTTTTACTGTCATGATTTTAACCATCGGTATGGATGTGGACGGGGACATACTTTCCTAAAGTGAATATTGTTGTTCACACTCCTGAGCTCGTTTATAATGCCTTTTTCGTGTTCTGTAATTTCTGACCCCTTGACCTTTCAGAGATATTCAGATGTCCTCTTTCACTATACCTCCCAACACACAAATTAAAGAAATAATGCATATAAAGCACGGTGTTTTGTGGATCGTCTTAGAACAAAAACAAGAGTAAAAGAAACTGGAAACAGCCTTTTAATTCAGTTCAGTTGCTCTTCGCAATTGCCTCTGCTTTCAAATATTCATGCAAATATATTTTAAATGTAAATGTTGTCAGTGGAGGCCCGGCCGCCTGCAGGAAAAACATGGCAGCGCGGTTTGACGAGGGAGCTCGTCGAGGCGTGTCATTGCAAGTCACCAGGGCTCCCTTCGAACTGTTTACAATAAGTAGTGGCCTAGAGAAAGCTCGATCCAATCAAATCTGTTGGAATCACAATCACAATGATGTTCGAGTTAATCCAGATTCGACAGCTCCTCAAATGCTTTTGGAAACTCTAGGCTCCCAGGTTTATCATTTTTGTCCATACATTGTGTTTTTCTTTTTAGGTCTGATTGGGCAACCTACATCTGGCCCCAAGTGATTTGCATAGAATCACAGGATATTATACTGCACTGCAGAGAATCGAACTGGGATCCCCAGCTCTCGAGTCACCATCTCTGGCCACTGCGCCATATCCTCTCCACTCCCCTATTATCTGCTGGGGAATGCTTTCCTTCTCCCTGACAATGATTGATGAAAACAGCTCGCTATTCATTACATAGGCGAAACCGATGCATTACCAATGCTTGTTTTAAATTTGGATTCTGATGTGGGTAAGTTATTTTGCAATACATGTTAAACCATCAATGACTTGATTAAGTACAATAATTGCTGTCATTGCACAGCACCAATTGTAGGGCTGGTGAAAAGCGCACCTTGTATTCAAGTGACAATGTTTCTGTTCTCATGCTCATTTTAAAAAAAATTCTTTTAAACAAACATGTTGCCATCTGGATTGCATTTTGTACTTTGTTGGTTGTATGAAAGTGGTGTTGGTGCATGTGGGGATTCTTTTATTTTGCAGGTATTTAGTTATGTTTGGTGCTGTGGAACAGCTGTGTTGTGTTCTGTTTCTCATTCATGCTGGTGGATAGTGACCTGTTGCCTTCTTTAGGCATTTTTCACTTTGTTGGCTGAATGAGAGTGTTTTTGGTGCATTTAGGGTGTTGTTTTCTCTTGCAGATCTTCAGCTGCGGTTAGCACCATGTAAGAGCTATGTGATGCTTTGTTTCTCTTAGTGCTGTCGGAGATGGACACTGGGGTTTCTGCACAACCTTCAGTGCTCTGTTGTGGGAATGGAGTTTTGATGCATAAAGCTATGAAGACGCTGTTGTGAGCACATGTGCTCTATATGCTTTGATACCTCAAATATAGAAAGGTGTGCTCTGCAGTTCAGTGCACACATTAAGACCTATTTATGGTATCTAAATCATGTAAAATATAGTATTAATTTTCAGGGGAAAGTCACTGTGTGCTGGAGTAAGCTTAGGTTGAAATTAGTCAACCACAAACAAGAGGGAAGGGAAATAATTTGGAAGACTCAGACATGCTGTATTTTCAAATGATTATATTTAATGTGAAACCTATCAACACAAAAAGCCCTGTGACAGAGGAAATTTATTATTTTGATTATTCTTGATGAGAATTTTGGTGTGTAACATCAATCCATGCATGCATTCAATCAAAGCAAATGATACATCAATGAATAAAATGTTAATGATATTATTAGAAGTGACTCTGTGTTAATTAGTAATACCACAAAAATGGAGCGTTATTATATGCCAAAAGGGCAGTGTGAATATATCCTAAAACATTTCCCTCTTGTTCTCATTTTTAGGTCTCGCCTTTCAATGCGCATGCGCATTGAGAAGAGCAAGACTATAGCGTCTTAAACAGACTTTACCCAACTGGGCGATTTGGTGCGGTGCCCGTGCGCTTTTAGGTCAATGCGCTGCGCATGCACATCATCAAATCGTCACCTGTTCCCTCAGCCGCATTCCTCCCACACCTTTGAAGTGAAGCTTAGCTTCACTTCAAAGGCCCCTGCTGCTTCACACCCTCCTCGCCGCTCTCCCCGATCCGCCCCCTCCCCTGCCCGCCGTGTCGCATTTCTCCTCCCCCCTCCCCACAGCCATGCCCTCCGTCTTTGCATCGGATAATCACTTGCCCATGGTAATGATCAGAATCTTTCCATCCTCCGGGCACTTGTGCGCTATGTATAACCTGTCTTTTCTGGAGTAAAGGCTATGCAAGAAAATAGCGAGTTTGTTGGTAGCTGTTCATGGCATAAAAAAAATTGGTCAATAAACTTGACAACAGTCCTCCCTTTGAGAAATATTATTTTTGCGTGTGTGAGTTCTATCTCCTAGATATCGCACTTTATTCATACAGTCTATTCTGCTCCATTTCTGTACTATCCATCCTTAAGCACTGCAACATGGCGTCCTCTTTTAGAGGCTGTATCTAGACTTCATTCCACCACCATTAGACGGCCCATGAGTGCCTCGTCCACCCCAGGAACCTGTGCTACAATCCTATACGTTAATTCAAGCCTTATACTCGGGTATATTGTGGCCGATCCACAAATGTTAAACTTTTTTTTTTTTTTTTTTTTTAACATTTATTTCGACAAAGTAATACAAATACAGACCTACAACCTCAGGGCTGGCCAATAGCAGTAGATATCGAAACAAAAACAGTACACAGCTCATCAGCCGACAACCCGGGGGTTCGGCAGCGATATAATATGCCCACACGATGTCTTGCGACAATAGGAAGATTAATGAAAGGTTTTCACATTTTATATTTTTAAAAAACAAACATAACATAATTCCGAGGTGACATTTAGAATGTATGTGACTGTCCCAGATATCAGGGGGAGCAACCCAGTTAAAGGCAGTTGTAAAAAAAGGATATGGAAACACGAGGAAGGAATGAAGGGGTCAGGAGCGGACAAGCAAGTAAAGTACAATAGGATATAGACGCATGGGATGCCCGGTCACGGGGACAGAGGAATATCATTGGTTTCTACAAAAGGGGGGTACAAATCTCTCCACAAAATGAATTCCATTGACCCCATATCCTCCCCCATTTCTTAGGTCTGCCACGGGCGATGTGCACAGTTTTTTCTCTGAACATGCACCAATACATGTTTTCCTCCCAGGTTGAAACCAGGGGTGCCCGCTGAGACCCCCACAGCTGGGCTATGTCTCTTTTCGCAATCATGTTGCCGAGGGTGGCCCATTGAGTCTGCGCTACGCTATAATCATTCGGCTCCCACACGTTCAACAGGCACCTTCTGGCCTCAGGCAATAACGAAACACCCGTAACCTCTTCCATAACCTCATGCACTTGTCTCCAATACACCACCACGTCAGGACATTCCCATAAAATATGAAGAAAAGTAGCAAGCATACCACAGCCGTGCGTACACAACCCGTCCATAGCGTAACCCATGCGCATCAGGCGTGGACCCGTGACATACACGCGGTGTAAAATCTTCAATTGCACAAGCCGGAGACGCGGCGGAATCGCGACTTCCTTAGGGGATGATATCGCGGCCTGCCAATCTTCGTCATCTAGCTCCAACCCGTCACCAGTCCAGGCCCCACGAAGCGGTACAAGAAGATCCGAGCGGTCATTGAGTAGATTTTTATAAATGAGGGAGATGGTACTATCAGGGACATACCCGTCAAGCACCCTGTCTTCCAGGAGAGAGGACTCTGGGATAGCGGTACCGGTCGGGAAGACAGATCTGAGCGCATGACGAACCTGCATATACCGGAAGTGCTCTCTATCGCCCAGTTTATACTCTTGTTGAAGTTCCATGAAGGATTTGATCCTATCCTTGACCCAGAGGTCTCCTACCCTACTAACGCCAATAAGATCCCATTTGTCAAATCCCTTCGTCGTCCAAAGACAGCCCAGTCTCTCCACCGCATAAAGCGGAGTGGCTCTGGTCAGCCTATCTGTCCATCCCTTGGCAGCAGTCGCAGCACCCCACACTTGTACAACAACCCTCGTGGGACCGGTGAGATTTTTCCCCGCCGACCTAGAGTAGAGCGCCCTATTGTAGTCTCCTCCCGGCAGCTGCCATTTATCCATCTCGAATGCCGGATTCGGGATGGGACCATACATTGCGTGGTTGATAGCACTCAATTGCGATGCCCAATAGTACCGTTTTATATCGGGCAATGCTATACCACCATCGTACCAGGGCAAAGTCAATTTCGCCAGTGCAATGCGAGGTCGCCCGCCCCACACCAGCTTTCTCTGGAGGCCCTCGATCTCCCGGAAATAACTAGCAGGTACCAAGTCAAGTGTGTTTTGGAGGGCATACAGAAATTGAGGGAGGGACATCATCTTAAACAAGGCCGCTCTCCCAACCGGGGACAGCGGCAAACCGCACCATGCTGCGACGTCGGACCGAAGCCGGCGGAGTGGCGGAAGCAGATTCCTCTCATACCGTACGGCTGAGTTCAAGGAAATATAAATCCCTAAGTATTTAAAGCCGTCACGCGATACCGGTATCGGACAGACACGGGGCAACAGTGGCATTTCTGCAGTGAGCGGGTAAATGCAGGACTTAGACCAATTAATGGTCAAACCCGAGTTCCTTCCAAAGGAACGTAACACGTCAAACAACACTCCTAGTGATTTACGAGGGGAAGGTATAACAGAATATCATCGGCATACATCGATATTCGGTCCTCGAAGTCAGAGGACCAACTAATGCCCTTAAGCGACGGCTCCCACCTAAGCCACGCAGCAAGGTGCTCAAGAGCAAGCGCGAAAAGGAGCGGTGATAACGGACAGCCCTGTCACGTGCCTCTTCCTAGGATGAAAGGCTCCGAGGCCCTACCGTTGATGACCACTTGGGCCATTGGTTATTCATAAAGGAGTCTGACCCAGCCAATGAAATGAGGACCAAAACCGAATTTTGCGAGGGCCGCCCACAAATACGGCCATTCAATCGTGTCGAAGGCCATCGAGGCATCCAATGAGACCAAAATGGCTGACTCACGAAGTGACCCTGCCCTTGCCAGTACACCATGAAGGCGGCGTAAATTGAGAGCCGTATTCCAATGAGGAATGAACCCGGACTGATCAGGGTGTATCAGATCACCGATCACCGTGATCAAACGATTCGCCATAAGTTTTGCCTAAAGTTTCGCCAAAATTTTGGGCTCGACGTTCAAAAGCAAAATCGGCCTATATGAAGAGCATTGATCACGAGGCTTCCCATCTTTGTGAATGGCTACAATGGACGCCAATCTCTGATCCCGGGGAAGAACCCCGAGATCTCGCGATTCCAAAAACATTTGGCGAAGGTGCAGCGCCATCTTGTCTGGACACAATTTGTACAGCTCTACCGGAAGACCATTCGGGCCGGAGGCCTTCCCTGAGCGAAGGGAGCGGATAGCAAGTGCTATTTCATCAGTAGAGAAATCCACCTCCATAAGCTCCGTATCTGACTCTGAAAGGCTAGGCAGCGCGATATCCATAAGTAGCAAATGTGAATCCTCCTGAAAGTGCTGAGCAAACACCGCGACTATACCATCTGGGTCCACAACCCGGTCACCGTCCTCTCTTACCACAACAGGCACCACATGATTCAACCTTTCTCTCTTATCCAGCCACGCAATCAACTTCCCAGCCTTATCACCAACATCATACAAACGCCCCTGTTGCTCACGACTCATCATCTTCGCCGCATCCGTCACCAGCGGTCTGTAATCAGCCTGCTTAAGGGCCAAAACATGCAAACCCTCGGGTGTGACCCCAGATTCCAGCTCTTCTTCCAGAGACGTGATTTCAGTCTCCAATCTCACCACTTCTTCATTCTTGCTTTTCCTCGCGCTAGCGATCAGGGAAAGGGCTTGACCCCAAACAACTGTCTTAAAGGCCTCCCACAGGGAAACCGAAGAGGACACAGACCCAACATTCTCCACAAAGTAATGGTCTACACATTTAACCACCTCAGCCCTGGTTTCGGATTGCATAGGTGCCAGGGGTTGATTGGGGCAACCTGGCCCCCGGCTTCCAGTTGTACATCAATCGTAAGCCAGAGAGGAGAGTGATCCGAAATCCCCCGAGCAAGATGTCGAATTTCCCTCACAGAGACCATCTGCACTGCTGGCACCAGGATATAATTGAGCTTCGAGAGACTCCCATGTGCTCCCGAATAGAAGGTATTTTCGGGCACATGCATCAAGCTATTTAGGAATCGCAAACGGTGCGATTCGGTAAAACCGTCCGTTTGCGATTCCTAAATACCTTTTTAGTATGCATCATGCATTTTTGGAAAAATCGCTATTTTTAGCCAATTCCAAAAATGCGATTGCTCTTAAGGAATCGCAAATTTGCGATTCCTTAAAAGCAATGCATCATTTATTAAAAAATTGCGATATTTGAAACTGGAAGCGCAAATTACCACGAGGTTGAACCTCGTGGTAATTTGCGAAATGGTTCAAATATGCTTAAAATTGTTTTTTTTAAACTGTACAATTACAGACACACATGTCCTAAGGACATGTGTGTATGTAACTTGTACTGAAAAGTACATTTCATGGGTGCAGGGGTGTGCCATTGGACCCACCTCTCCACCCTTGAAATGCATTCATGAATTGCGATTTTTCAATTGCGAATTCGCAATTACCATTGATTCCTATGGGCCTTTTAGCCCATAGGAATGAATGGGAATTGCGAATTCGCAATTGAAAAATCGCAAATTTCATGCGAATCGGTAAAAATTGCGATTTTTACCGATTCGCATAAAATTTGCGAGAAAAATGATGCATAGGCTTTTGCGAATTCTTATTTGCGATTCGCTATTTTTTGCAAATAAGAATTCGCAAATGCCGATATTGATGCATGTGGGTGATTGTGCCTGCCCAGGGTGTAGGTGCCTCCAGCAATCCACTAAACCCAACGCATTCAGGAAGTTGCTCATCCATAACTGTGACCTCAAAAGAGTCCGGGGGGGGGGTGACGATCCTCGCTACCACAAACAACTGAGTTAAAATCCCCACCAACCACCAACATGCCCAGAGGGAAGTTCAGCACCACTCTACCCAGATCAGAAAACGTGACAGACTGTAAACCCCGGTGGGACATACACAGAAAGAACAGAGATCGTCTTCCCCTCCCAGAGACCCGTAATGGCCGCGTACCGGCCTCTATCATCTAACACAGTATCATCTATCTCCAAGGGGAGGGAACTGCTGACCAGGACACCCGCCCCCCTCGACCCAGTAGTGAATCCTGAAAGTGCCACCAAGCGGTATCCCCTTCTATTCAGTGCCTGGCAAGCATTTCCTATCAGATGTGTCTCCTGCAGTAACACTATATCAGGTGAAAGACGTTTCAGATACTGTAAAACAATCCCCAGCTTGATCCTATCACCCAGACTGTTAACATTCCAGCTCAGCACCCGCACCCCCCTACCCCCATTCCAAGAACATGAGCTCTGCTCCCCCATAGAGAAACAGTCACAGTGGTCAAACTGTGCAGCGAAATAGAACCTCGGGATAAACAAAGAAACGAAAAGCCCCCCCACCTCAGGAAAACCCGTAGAACACACCACCCCACCCTGCACCCCTGCGTATACCCAAAAGCCACCCCAACTTGCAGTGTGCCTGTCGCCCCATTAAACTAATCTACGAAAAGAAAGAGAAAGACCCCTTAGAGGAGGAAGAATCCCGAGCCCTCCCACCCCCTGGCAATCAACAGGTCATGCACATAGTAATAGTCAAACCCCTGATGCACGTCTGTATAGGTGGCACGCCGGTGGGGACTCACTCCACCCATTCCTCCAGGCCACCTTCAGCTCCCATCGATTGGTCCTGTCGATCACGGTGTGCCGGCAAAGTATCGAGCCAGTCACTGGCAACCTCCGGGCGATCAAAGAAGAGCACACGCTCCTCGTATTCGATCCTCAAGCGAGTCGGGAACAGCATGGCGTACTTTAGTCCCATGTCTCTGAGGCGCCTTTTCACACCGGTGAAGCTCATGCGTTGTTTTTGCACCGCTTGCGTAAAGTCCGGATAAAAGCTGACCAACGCATTGTCAAATTTTGTGGGTCCATTGGTGCGAGATGCTTGCAGGATAGCATCTCTATCCCGAAAATTAAAAATCCTGGCAATAATACGTCTTGGTGCGGCGCCCAGTTTAGGCCTACCACCTGGGACTCTGTGGGCACGCTCTACGGTAAAAAAGTTACTGAGTCCCTTAGGCGCGAGATGATGTAGCACAAGTTCCTCCACCAAAAGATCCGTAGAGAGCTCCGAGGAACTTTCCAGAACACCAATATTACGGACGTTGTTGCGCCTGGCCCGGCTTTCGAAGTGGTCCAGCCGACGGGCAAACAAGTCATTTGATGATCGAAGATTACGAACGTCTGCCTGTAGATCAGAGACATCTGTCGTGAGGCTTGCGGTCTTAATGTCCAGCGACTTGACCCGCTCGTTGGTCTTTGCGAGGTCCGTTCTGATAAGGTTGACTTCAATCGCAACCGTGTCTATCTTTGAAGCCAGGGTCTCATACTGCTGGCCCATCGAGGTCATCACACCGGCAATGGCGCCCATGACATCCCGCAATATCAAGTCTTCCGTCATAGGAGAGCCATCTCCAGTCTCATCCGAGACTTTACCCGCTCCACCAGGGGATCCCTTCGGGCGGGCGAAGCGATCGATAGTATTGGATTAGGCGACACCCCCTCGGAATGCACCTCTGGTGGCTCTCTTCTCATTATCCGAGCTGCCCGCCATGTTGGGTAGCGAGCCCAGTCGGGCCGTTCGAGATCTGGTGAGAATAGCTCCCCGCAGCACCGACCAGAAAAAGGCAGGGATGAGGGCGAGAGAAGAAGAGGTGCAGGGCAAGGCCAACAGTCGCAACAGACAGCGAGTCACAGTAGATGATGACCAAAAACGAAACTGAAAGTATCTCAGGGGCGACAGATGGATCTCAGTGGCCGTTGTTGTTCAATTGCCACCTGGGTACTTCAGAGACTCGAGGCCGCAGAGATTCGTTGGTGTAGGCCACAAAGTTCCAAGATGCAGAGGGTCCGGTTCCCAGCGGCCAAATCAATTTCTGAAAAGAGATATTATGCCAGCAGGGCGTCAGCTAATAGAACCCGTCGTCAAAATCAGGATGTGTGGCAGGATAGATGCGGGAGATGGAAAGGGTCTCGGGAGCCCTGTGCTCAGGCGTCCATCTTGGATCCGCGCGTAGCTCCTCCCCCAATGTTAAACTTTCTTGAATCCGAATGTGTTGTTTGAAACAAGGTTATGACATGCAGAGTGAAAAAAAAAGAGAAGTCTTTACGAACAAGGACTGTTTGCACATACAATGCATACAATAAAGATGTGAAAAAACAACTATACATTTGATGAAACATCATCTGTGCGATGTCCCCAGGGACCGCTGCCCATCTGACCACAGGGTGGTATGTTGTCATATGGGAATGTACTTCCTAGGTATGCTTTCCGGGGTGGCTATGATTCGGTGTCAGTGAGGTTTGGGGTTATAGTGCCTTGACTGAGATAGCAGGGGTGTACCTTTGAGCTCTACTTTGATTTTCTTTTAATCACTTACTTAATGTGTAGCGCTTAACGTCGAAAATCTGCTATTTCTAAACTCTGTAAATAAAAGTCGTTACGATTACCAAATACAAAGGCATTTCATTCACGGACCTGCAGATCGATGGAAGGCGGACTCTGCCATAGCAGTATTCAAACTCATGATCTTCAGGTAGCGCACTCATCAGCGGGGAGCATTTAACTCATTGAGGCATCCTGCCCGCTGTCCGTGATGCATTGCAAGTGATGTTCTTGTGCTATTCACTAGAGCACAGTAGTAGTTTGGACAGAGGGATGGTGCATAGTGTGTTGACTTTTGTGTTCCACAAAGAGGCACACAGCAGGCACGAGGTGGCAATGTTTTTTCAGTGTAATACATGATTGAGGCAGAAGCATTTGTCTGGTCACAAGTATTATAAGACATTTACCTGAGTTGTAACCACTGGTTGTACATAGTTGTTGTATTGTCCTTGGTAAAGTGGCTCTGTTGCCTCAGTGATTATATTTTGGATTTACCTATGTCATGAAGGTTTGTGCTTTCCTTTCTGTCAGCCACACTCTTCCCACACCTTTGAAGTGAAGCTTAGCTTCACTTCAAAGGCCCCTGCTACTTCACATCCTCATCGCCGCTCTCCCCGCTCCGCCCCCTCCCCTGCCCGCCGTGTCGCATTTCTCCTCCCCCCTCCCCACAGCAATGCCCTCCGTCTTGTTTTTTAAATTATTTTTTTAACTCGTTTTCATTAGGGTTGGTGCTGTCTTTCCCCTGCCCGCCGTGTCGCATTTCTCCTCCCCCCTCCCCACAGCAATGCCCTCCGTCTTGTTTTTTTATTTTTTTTTTTTACTCGTTTTCGGTAGGGTTGGTGCTGTCTTTTGTGGTGTGTAGGTATCACTTCCCATGAGAAACCATGTGGAGGCCACATGGAGGTGTCCATCTGCTTTGCCAACACTAGATTTCTAGGTTCAGGAGCCCAGGATCTGGATCACCATAGGAGACCACCGTGGCCGGCGCGGCTCCGCATAGCATCGCACTTTAATAAGTAGTCTCACACCTCGGAGGACACGTTCACTCCTTTGTCACTCACACGAGGTACCAGACTCCCTCCTACGAGCTCCCTTGCGTGACCTTAACACCAGCACCGGCTACCGCCCACCACCAATTTCAATACTCCACTGAGCCGGACTTATACGTCACAGCTTTTGCTCGGTACTGTACTGAAGCACTCGAGGTCCGGAACTGCAGCCTGCAAACCGAACACGGCTGACAAGACCGGTTGAGAAGTCAGCCAAGCCTGTGACTTCTATAAATCCACCCATTCACACTTTCATCCATCACCGTGTTCTGCCACTCCTCCAAATCCACATGCACCACCACATGCACCACCACATCCACATCACATCCACCATCACGTCCACCATCACATCCACCATCACATCCACCACCACATCCGCCATCACATCCACCACCACATCCACCGCCACACCCACATCCACCGCCACATCCACCGCCACATCCACAGCCACATCCACCACCATATCCACCACACCCACCATCACCACCACTACATCCACCACCCCATCCACCACCACCACCACTCCATCCACCACCACCACTGCATCCACCACCACCACCACCACATCCACCACCACATTCACCATCACCACCACATCCACCACCACATCCACCATCACCTCCACACCCAATATGACATCCACCGCAACATCCACCGCCACATCCACCACAACCACATCCACCACATCCACCACCACCACATCCACCACCACCACATCCACCACCACATCCACCACCACATCCACCACCACATCCATCCACACCCACCACCACCACATCCACCACCACATCCACCACCACATCCAACACATCCACCACCACTTCCACCACCACCGCATCCACCACCACCAACGCATCCACCACCACCACATCCACCACAACCACATCCACCACCTTCACAACCACCACATCCACCACCACCACATCCACCCCCACATCCAACACCATCACTACCACATCCACCTTCACCACCACCACCACATCCACATCCACCACCACATCCACCATCACATCCACCACCACATCCACCGCCACACCCACATCCACCGCCACATCCACAGCCACATCCACCACCATATCCACCACACCAACCACCACCACATCCACCACACCCACCACCACTACATCCACCACCCCATCCACCACCACCACCACTCCATCCACCACCACCACTGCATCCACCACCACCACCACATCCACCACCACATCCACCATCACCACCACATCCACCACCACATCCACCACCACATCCACCACATCCACCACCACTACATCCTCCACATCCACCACCACCGCATCCACCACCACCACATCCACTACCACCACCACATCCACCACCACAACCACCACATCCACCACCACATCCACCACCACATCCAACACATCCAACACCACTTCCACCACCACTGCATCCACCACCACTGCATCCACCACCACCACTGCATCCACCACCACCACATCCACCACCACCACCACATCCACCACCTCATCCACCACCGCATCCACCACCACCACATCCACCATCACCTCCACACCCACTATGACATCCACCGCCACATCCACCACCACATCCACCACATCCTCCACCACCACCACATCCACCACATCCACCACCACCACATCCACCACCACCACATCCACCACCACCACCACATCCACCACCACATCCACCACCACATCCATCCACACCCACCACCACCACATCCACCACCACATCCACCACCACATCCAACACATCCACCACCACTTCCACCACCACCGCATCCACCACCACCAACGCATCCACCACCACCACATCCACCACCACCAACACATCCACCACCTCATCCACCACCGCATCCACCCCCACCACATCCACCACACCCACCACCATCACTTCCACCACCACATCCACCACATCCACCACCACATCCACCACCACTTTCAACACATCCACCACCACCACATCCACCACAACCACATCCACCACCTCCACCACATCCACCACCACCACATCCACCCCCACATCCACCACCATCACCACCACATCCACCACCACTTTCAACACATCCACCACCACCACATCCACCACAACCACATCCACCACCTTCACAACCACCACATCCACCACCACCACATCCACCACCATCACCACCACATCCACCATCACCACCACCACCACATCCACATCCACCACCACATCCACCATCACATCCACCACCACATCCACCGCCACACCCACATCCACTGCCACATCCACCGCCACATCCACAGCCACATCCACCACCATATCCACCACACCAACCACCACCACATCCACCACACCCACCACCACTACATCCACCACCCCATCCACCACCACCACCACTCAATCCACCACCACCACTGCATCCACCACCACCACCACACCCACCACCACATCCACCATCACCATCACATCCACCACCACATCCATCACCTCCACACCCACTATGACATCCACCGCCACATCCACCACCACATCCACCACATCCACCACCACTACATCCACCACATCCACCACCACCGCATCCACCACCACCACATCCACCACCACATCCACCACCACAACCACAACATCCACCACCACCACCACATCCACCACCACAACCACCACATCCACCACCACATCCAACACATCCACCACCACTTCCACCACCACCGCATCCACCACATCCACCACCACCACCACATCCACCACCTCATCCACCACCGCATCCACCATCACCACATCCACCACACCCACCACCATCACTTCCACCACCACATCCACCACATCCACCACCACATCCACCACCACTTTCAACACATCCACCACCACCACATCCACCACCTCCACCACATACACCACCTCCACAACCACCACATCCACCACCACCACCACCACCACATCCACCCCCACATCCACCACCATCACCACCACATCCACCATCACCACCACCACATCCACCACCACATCCACCATCACATCCACCATCACATCCACCATCACATCCACCATCACATCCACCACCACATCCACCGCCACACCCACATCCACCGCCACATCCACATCCACAGCCACATCCACCACCATATCCACCACACCCACCACCACCACATCCACCACACCCACCACCACTACATCCACCACCCCATCCACCACCACTCCATCCACCACCACCACTGCATCCACCACCACCACCACATCCACCACCACCACCACATCCACCACCACATCCACCATCACCTCCACACCCACTATGACATCCACCACCACATCTACCACCACATCCACCATATCCACCACCACCGCATCCACCACCACCACATCCACCACCACCACCACATCCACCACCACATCCACCACCACATCCATCCACACCCACCACCACCACATCCACCAACACATCCACCACATCCACCACCACATCCACCACCACATCCAACACATCCACCACCACTTCCACCACCACTTCCACCACCACCGCATCCACCACCACCGCATCCACCACCACAGCATCCACCCCACCACATCCACCACCACCACCACATCCACCACTTCATCCACCACCTCATCCACAATCGCATCCACCACCACCACATCCACCACCACCACCACCACCACATCCACCCCCACATCCACCACCATCACCACCACATCCACCATCACCACCACCACATCCACCACCACATCCACCATCACATCCACCATCACATCCACCATCACATCCACCATCACATCCACCATCACATCCACCACCACATCCACCGCCACACCCACATCCACCGCCACATCCACATCCACAGCCACATCCACCACCATATCCACCACACCCACATCCACCACACCCACCACCACTACATCCACCACCCAATCCACCACCACTCCATCCACCACCACCACTGCATCCACCACCACCACCACATCCACCACCACCACCACATCCACCACCACATCCACCATCACCTCCACACCCACTATGACATCCACCACCACATCTACCACCACATCCACCATATCCACCACCACCGCATCCACCACCACCACATCCACCACCACCACCACATCCACCACCACATCCACCACCACATCCATCCACACCCACCACCACCACATCCACCAACACATCCACCACATCCACCACCACATCCACCACCACATCCAACACATCCACCACCACTTCCACCACCACTTCCACCACCACCGCATCCACCACCACCGCATCCACCACCACAGCATCCACCCCACCACATCCACCACCACCACCACATCCACCACTTCATCCACCACCTCATCCACAATCGCATCCACCACCACCACATCCACCACACTCACCACCATCACTTCCACCACCACACCCACCACCACATCCACCACATCCACCACCACTTTCAACACATCCACCACCACCACATCCACCACAACCACCTCCACCACATCCACCACCTCCACAACCACCACATCCACCACCACCACCACCACATCCACCCCCACATCCACCACCATCACCACCACCACCACATCCACCACCACATCCACCACCACGATATCCCCCAGATCCACCATCACCACATCTATATGTGTATATGTGTGTGTGTGTGTGTGGCTGTGTGTGTGTGTAGGTGCAAATGCAATGTTCTTGGATTTTCGTCACAATAAAATACACTGAACGTAATCTTCACAAAAGTTATTTACAAATGTTTAAGCTATTGCCATTGCCAATAACTTTTATTTAAGTATTAATTATTTACAAAATTAAAAGCCTTTGTTATTTGTAATATCAATACATCTAAGTCACGTAAATACAACACACATTGCATTACAAATGCTATAGGTGTCACATTTGCAAAAGTTAAAACTATTGAAATTGCAACTGACAAAGATACTAATTTTGCTATTTTTAAAACCAACACATGAATAAAAAAAGGGTCATGTACAATACCAATCGCTCAAACTTTCCTAATGCGAGACCTATTGCATTTCCAATGCTTGTTTTATTAAAGTATTCCTCAATAGATAAAACACTACTTTCATAAGTTGAGCTCTAACATTCAAGCCAACATAAAATCACTTTCTCACTATAGTTAAAAACACAATGAATTTTATTAAACATAATAAATAACATGTTCACTACCACATATATGTGGATGATACCCATTTATAACTAAAAGTATCTTCACAGATGATAATCCTTTCACTCAGTACAACTCTGCAAAAAAACCTCAAAACTGGCTGACCAGAAACTACCTCAAACTTAATGCGCTTGAAACCAAATTCCTCCTAATTACCCCTTCCTGAGGACATCGACGCAGTGCAAGCTCTGGTACTTCCCAGGATAGACTATGGCAATACAACCTTATGTGGTCTGCCGAGATCCAGACTAGCTCCACTAAGAGTCTCTCTCAACATGGCCGCAAGACTTGTCATCGGCTCCAAAAAGAACACCTTCATCACCCCCGATCTAACGGCATTGAACTGGCTCCCTTTTACGGCAAAAACACAACAAAAAAATTGCCTGCATTATACACAAAGCCTTGCACTTCTATGCACCAAAGAATCAAGCCTATAAACCAGAATTATCAGGCGGTGGCAGAACGTCGAGAAGCACCAGCACCTGGCTATTTGAAACCGCAAAAATTCCAGGAAAAGAAAACATAACCGTACTTTCTCTGGAATAGCACCTAGAATCTGGAATGCCCTGCCCCCAAAAATCAGAATGAACCCTTTTAGCACTACCTTCAAAAATGACGTCAAACTGCTTTTAATGAACAAATTCCAACACCAACACTTGACTTAGCTCACCAAACAGGACTTTCCCTACTATCTTCTCTCATTTTTGTACTTAGTGTATCAAGCTATCTACTTGATGTAACTTTTGCGAAGCTCTCCGATACCCTTCCAGGGTCTAGTTTTTACATAGAGAAAATACAAAGTAGATAAACATCATATTGCATATTAAAAAATATTTACCAATCATAAAAATATTTTACATACATCTGAAGTCCCAAAACAAAACCTTCTAACATATTCATATTTAACAAAAAATCAAAAAAAATTCCTGCTGACACCGCGTCTTGGTGATTTCGATTTAGGTTCTCACCAGCTTCATCAGAACATATCATTAAAAACAATTAGTAGAGAGAGAGAAACTAGATTACACTTGATAATTACTCATCCTTAAACATACATTGGCAATTCAAATGAATAAATACAGATAGGATGTTGCTATTTATTTTTATTCATTCTTTGTTTCTGCCATTATTATCCGCACTTTAGTCACACATTGTCACTCAGTAGCGAGTCCTCATAGTAATGGTACATCAGGTATATTCACTCATTCAGTTTTATATTTTACACGTTTCATCAAATTCTATTGGTTGAAATGTAACTCAAAAAATAAGAATAGTTGCTTTGTTTTCGCATTTGCTACGGTGGAAGAGTATCTCCTGGTTAATTTCCTTTGGAAAAAAATAGATGGGCTGACCCTCCTACTCTTTCACAGTAATAATTTGTCCTCATCGTACCCTACAATATATTGCATGTATTATATATTTTATACAATTACCAAAACAATAACGGGAAGATAAAAAGTAGAAAAAAACAGAAATTTCGAGAGCATTCAAAGGCATATTACACTCCTGGCCCCTCTTGCAAAGACTCAGACTCAATTTTATTTGTTACTGGGATATTTTCTCTTCACTCTAATTAGCCAGTCAAATCCTCACCCAATATATTACCTGCACTCTTTTGCATAGACGGCCTGATTACAAGTTTGGCTGTGTGGGACCGGGCTGCCACACCGCCACCCCACTCCCACACCGCCAAACAGGACAGCCGTCTACTAGATTAACAGTTTCCTAGTGGTCTGGCGGGGCAGTCCTTTGGCGTTCATACACCTCTGTCTTTTAAAAAGGCACCTCAATAGGAGTGCCAAAGCAAGTTCCTCCACTGCAGACTGTGCACGAAAGGTGGATCCATGAACACAGGGGGGCAACCATTCGCCCCCTGCATGCATCCTTAAGTTTTGAGGCAACAGGACACCCTGTAGGGCCCCCTTGGTCTCCACACTACCACCCTTTCCATGGCAGGCTCACAGCTGTAGTTAAGGTCGCAGTGAGGAAACTCGTAATATGCTTGGTGATGCCACAGCAGCACCACCAAGCATATTGCATCCTCCAACCACCACGCCACAACTGGGGATAGCAGATCGCCATCATTTGCGATGACCCTCTCATGGTCCGACCACCATAATACGGTTGTCGGACCACTGGTGTGGCGGTACCGACCTCCACTGCACCTTTACTACGAGTTTGGCAGTCTGACTGATTACCAAACACATAATTAGGTCCCTAGTCTTTCAATGTAACAAACAGCTGTTATCTTCTGCACAAGCCTCTTGTGTGGATTCCATAATTGAGCCCTTCCCACCTCAATCAAATCCTATTGCTTCAAATACCAATATCTATCCCTTTAAGCATGTCACCAAAGAGCAGCTTAGATCCATTGCTACTGGGTCAAATGCCACTGCCTATCCGATTCTACATATCCCAAATGGTAGTCATTTTCAGAGCAGACCAATCTTCCCATTTCAGATTATATAGTGCGAAAACTTACTTTTTTAAATATTTAAATGTTTTGAAATGAAATGACCAAGATTTATAAAGCGGTACAAAAGGGGGTGGTGATGGACGGAGCATCTGAACCAATCAAACACTCACACCCAGTCAACAGATCTGGGTTTAATCCATCACTGTTCTTTAGCCCCCGCTGCCACCCCAGTTCAGACATGGCCATATGCAAATCAGTCTGACCCTGTGCCTCATGGGAACAGTCCAGCCTGAACTGCCAAGCCATGCCTTCCCTGGACCAGAAACAAGCTTCCTAGGACCGGTTTCTGGTATTCCAGCCGTCTTCAGCCAGGCTTGCTTGAATCCAGTGACAAAGTGATCAAGGGACTCACGTCTGAGCATACCCTGCCAACTTAAGGTGAACAAAGCGGTACAAAAGGGGGTGGTGATGGACGGAGCATCTGAACCAATTAAAAACTCACACCCAGTCAACAGATCTGGGTTTAATCCATCACCGTTCTTTAGCCCACTCTGCCACCCCAGTTCAGACATGGCCATATGCAAATCAGTCTGACCCTGTGCCTCGGGCTGGATTGTTCCCATGAGGCACAGGGTCAAGGCTGATTTGCATATGGCCATGTCTGAACTGGGGTGGTGTGGAGTGCAAAAAAACGATGGATTTAGGCCCAGATCTCTGTACTGGGGTGAATGTATGACATTGTTCTGCATTCTGTCCATCAACTTGTTTTTGCATTTGTCACCCTGAATGATGGGTATGCTCAAACATGAGTCCCATGCTCTCCACAACACTGGAGTCAAGCTATCCTGGCTGAAGACGGCTGATCGCCAGAAATCGGTTCTCGGATGCTTGATTCCGGTCCAGGAAAAACATGGCTTGGCAGTTCAGGCTGGACTGTTCCCATGAGGCACAGGGTCAAGGCTGATTTGCATATGGCCATGTCTGAACTGGGGTGGTGTGGAGTGCAAAAAAACGATGTATTTAGCCCAGATCTCTGTACGTGGGTGAATGTATGGCATTGTTCTGCATTCTGTCCATCAACTGTTGTTTTTTCAAGATTTGTAAAGGGCACAAAAACACATTGGCATCTAGGTGCTTTAGTATATAGCAAAGCTGTGTGGTAAAATGATAACGTTATTCAAA
Source organism: Lissotriton vulgaris (assembly GCF_964263255.1). Taxonomy (NCBI): domain Eukaryota; kingdom Metazoa; phylum Chordata; class Amphibia; order Caudata; family Salamandridae; genus Lissotriton; species Lissotriton vulgaris. The sequence continues at coordinate 569,627,574 of NC_141694.1, read as the reverse complement.
TAATACCATGCCTATCTTATAGGGTAAACAGTCAGGTTTAAAAAAAAATCTGAAAGAGAGATGGATCTCAAGGGATGTTAGATGGCTTGGAAGAATAGCCCAGAGGTTTTCAACTTCCAGCCAAAAGGGATTTTTTATTTGTAGTCACATTTATGTAAAGTCTAACCTTATTTCAGTTATCAAGGTAACCATAAAAATGCATCACAGGAAAAACCACAATATTAAAACATATCAAGGCAGCACTGTGCATAAAGAGAAGAACAACAATGCACCAGTACAATACAGGAATCAAAACGTCAAGGAGTCACCAGTAGATCACATGGGCATAAAACCAGCCCACTTTTTTAAATCCTTAATCCCACCATGACAAAATCAAGTGAAGTAGCGTAAGTACCCACCTATGATAACATAGTTACAAGGTAACAACTACAGTACATAAAAACGTGTCCTAAGGAAAATAAGCAGTCCACATTAAAATAATATTTTCAGAGTTGTACAGAATCCACCTCAATTAAAACAACATTTATATCCTTCTGTTAATGGCACATTTTTTTAAAGGAACATATATTCGCACAATTTGATGGAGAATACTGCTGGTGTGAATATTCCAGGGGTATCTCCATGCTTCTGATCCCCATTTCCAAATAATTGAGATTAAAAACCATTTAATAAAATCAAGATTATACACAGAACAAAATGTAAAATTGAACAAGCTCTTGTTGAGAATTCATCACAAAGAGACAGCAACATTTTGGAGGGGTCAAACTGGTCCATGTGGCAGCTCACAAATAACAGTCTAAAGCTGGTGAGTAACATTCTAGCGAGATTTCAATCCACCCCAGATAAGGTTCCAGGCTGGGTGTACTACATGATGAAGCAGATTACCTGATATGAATTTTGGTAAGCTCATGGGCCTCTCGAAGATGATACTGATTTGGCTTAAAGGACGTTTTTAACCAGACCTTATCCTGTTAGTCCAGGTATCGGGGTTGTAGAATAAATGTCTCACCCAAATCCATCAAAGCAGTCTTAAAATAGTTAAACCAGGGGGCGTTCAGGCCTCTTCCACATGACAAATAATCTTAGACAATTTCCATTATTTAAGGAGGCATGTGAGTTAATCCATATAGAGTACGGCAGAAAGGGGGGCCAATTTAATAGAATCTTCCACATAATCCATTTCAAGCTCCTGGCGCAATATAAAAGCAGAACAGTAGTCTCTGAAACACTGTTTTGTTTACCCTGGGAGGGATTTGAGTTAATATAGCCCCAGATACCTGACCCATATTTTGAAATTGGGAGACACTTATTTCTATAAATCTCCAACAATGGGTCCATTATTTTTTTTTATAAATACTACTGGCAAGATTGAAAACCTATCCAGCAGAGCTGTCGAATTTCTGGTAGACTTTAGCAGTACACGGTTCCCAGTCCCCCTTCACATCAAAGACAACACCCGTATTGGAGAAATCCTGGGAGCCCTAAAGATGACCTTGGTTGAGTCACCACACATCTTGGTTTGCTTGGGATTAGGTGCCATTATAAAAGTTTTACTTAGATTGGTGGGCAAACCAAGAGAGCCCATTAAGGTGCCAAATTCTTAAAACAAATTAAGGCTGTTAAGGAGTTCTGGAGAGTAAGTGTACGTCATTCGCATATTGTAGTATAGGGACCTTTTTCTACCAATGGAGGGGGCATCAAACCTTAGCAGACAGAGAGGTACCTAGGCAGTTAATATACAGAAGGAACAGCAATGTGGCAAGGCCGTACCCCTGTCTCAAAACAACCTGTCCTCTCTCCTGATGGTCTAAACCTAACTGATAATGAGAGGTCATAATACAGGGCTCTCAGAAACTGAACCAATTCACCCTCAACACCCTCCCCTCCCCAATGGCTATCAAGATCTCCCAGAATTTGGAGCTCACCACATTTTCAAAGGTGCAGGAGGTGTCCATAAAGGCCAGGCGGATGGGACCCTGTTTGGAGATGATGTATTTGCTGATTAGCCTGTGCAAATTAAGGCATCGCTTCATCATGCCGAAACCCTCACAAACCCTATACTGCGCCTCCAACAAAATGTCAGTCTCCCTATCCCAGTCTAAAAGGCATTCCAGTACCACTCTCCCCACCAGTTTAACTGCAGAGTCCAATAAGGATATCCACTGCTAACACTCTGGAGATTGAAGGTTGCCTTTTTTAAATATTGGGTTAACATCTGTGCACCATGATTGAGGGAGGCCTGTCTTACAAATGGTGTTATAACAAATAGACAGCTGGAGGGGGCCCACAGATCTGGCAAGGACCTGGGGGCTTTCCTTAGTGGAATTGTGCTTATTGCTTCTCTCACCTTATTAAGGTTGAATTCCAAAGCTAGGGGAAACGCTACCTCAACTCCGCCGGTCAGAGCGCCGCCAGTGGACCCATAAACTACTTTAAAGTGTTTACCCCAGTCTTCTTAACTGATGGAGGTAAATATAGTTTGGAATTGCACCTTCAGATGTGATATTTGGCACAGCGGCCCAAAATACTTTTGTGTCTTCTGTCCTACAAGTCACAACCAGCTTGCCTCAGTATTCACTCTTGAATTCTTTGCATCTTTTCCTTTGGGTGGCCTTATAGTCTACTTTAAATTGGTGCACTTTATAAGTGTCCCATGGTGTTTCCTCCAGGGCCTCGTGAAGTTGCATTGAAGTCTTTCTAAAAAATTGGTCAAATTACTTACACTCCCCCTGTTCTGGTCCACTGGGTTTCCACAGCAGACCACTTACCACTAAACCCAGTTCAACAAATTGGGTAGACAGAAACTGGTGACTATCAATCAAACAAATATCACAGGTAGGCAGTTAGTGCACACTGTTTCTAAAAGGATGCTCATGTCGACATCTCTCCATGGCAAACACAATCTCTAGGTCTTGACTACTAGGGACTAAGAAGCCATAATCTTAGGACACCAACCCAGCTCAAAGTAACATGTAGGTCAAGACTTGGGGGAATTATGATCACTCTGTGGACTTTCATTATTGGCAACCCTGGTTACCCTGACACACAAGTCCTGGCTGCCAAAAAGTAATCTAGTACTGAGGATCACTCCTCCGCCCCTCTCAAATCTAGCTTTAGCCATGTATAGTGCATCACAAAGTTAAGTAACATTAAGCAAATAGAACATTTTAATTATTTGGGTGAGAACCTGGGCCCCCTTTTCCCTGGGATGCCTTTCTCTCCCTATACTAAGCCAGTCAAACATGGTCTGCTCTCTTTCTACCTGGGTTGGCCCTAGATCAACATTAAAGTCTTCACCTAAAATACAAATTTAAAATCCTTTGTGCAAAAAAGCTAACTGCATTGAGGCAAAGAATACATCAGACAACACATTTAGATTAGCACTATGGTATGTGGCAAAATGTAGTACCTCCATTCTTCACAGTATATTTTGATGACTAAGCCAGCCATATTCCATGAAAGAATATTCACATCGTGGGCTGGGTCCACAGGTAGTTTGGTTTATTTTATTAGGTAACCTGAATATCTCTTTGCACTTGGGGTTAAACTTGATCAAGCATTGTTCCAGGGTGTAATATATACTAGGAGAGGCGACTAGCCTAGGCGACAGCTAATCCCCTAAGTGGGTAATGATTTATCTCATTACAGAATCTAAGTAAATCATTTTCGGAAAAGTCACCCAAAGGGGAGAAACTATTATGACGTGGAATAATGAAAGAAGATAGTTGGGGTGGAGTTGGACAGGGGTGTTTTATCTGGACTTCTATTAAAAAAAAATAAAAAACAAGAGGCAGGATATTAATCTGACTGCTTTTAAGGTGGCCTTGCTGAGGGGCCCAGATTAGGTTCCCAGTAATGCAATCCCCCTGGAATTCCTTATGCATTTTCCCAAGCCATTCCCCCCCCCTTTTCTGGCCATGAGGAACTCAAGAAATAGGCGAGCCTGGAGTTCCACTTGATCCAGTTTTCAATAAGTTCCAGCATGGACTCATTCACTTCAGGGTGCAGCTTTGGGACATTTGCCATGGTGGTAACAAAATGGCACTCTGTAAAGAGGAAGGTCACACTTAAATGCACACCCAGGAGTTAACCCCATGATTTTAGCAGGGTGGATAAGGCTTCCTATGGAGCGGTGGCCACCCTCTAGTATGTCAAGTGGTTCATAATTCCGTGAACTGGTGGGAAATTGAATAGCTGTGCCGGGCACCAAGGCCTCACTGGGAAAACAGGAGAAAATTCTCCTCCTCCCATTGTACATGGACTGTTGCTCCTGGGAAGAGCCCAGGAATATTGCCACCCCAACTTCCTCCAGCTGCCCACGGACCGGTCTTGTGTTTAATTTAACCTCAATGCAGCCCAGGCAACCATACAGCCCTGTCAACTTGGACTCAATGAGATCAACAATCTTCTTGCCAAAGTGCTTAAACAAATGCCCCAATAACCTCTTTACAATTAAAATGACAATTCAGTATAGGCGACTGCAAAGATGCAGGCCTGGCTGGATTGCCAGATGTTTTGAGTGTATGCCCTCTTTACTGTTTTGTATGTAACTGCAGGGCTTGATTAACAGTCTGGACAAGAGAGGAAGAGATTGTTATTTGGGTGGGTTATTTTCACTAACTCTTGGCCACTGAAGCGAGCAAAGTCTTAAAAATCAGTTTATAATGAGGTAGCTGTTTCTCAGCAAGGAGGATTCCTCTATCTAGGGTGCCCACAGTATTTTTAATTTACTCATCAAGAGTTCCAGGTCCCGTGCTCTCCATGCCACTGGAGTCAAGCTAGCTGGGCTGATGGGGGGTGGGGGGGGGGGGGGGGGTGAAACCCTGAAACCGATCCTAAGGTACTCGTTTCTAGTCTAGGGAGGACCTGGCTTGGCAGTTCGGGCTGGACTGTTCTCATGGGGGAAAGGGTCAAGACTGCTTTGCATAGGGCTGAGTTTAAACTAGAATGGCATGGGAGCAGAAAAAGGATGGATTTAGGCCCAGATCTCTTTACTAGGGTGAATGTATGACATTGATTAGCATTCTGTTTATCAATTGCTCTTTTTAATTTCTTAGCAACAGCATCTTCAGAATTAGAACCTAACTTGCGTTTAGCAATTTAAATAATAAAAATAAAACACTAATCCAATCTGCAAACGGCAATCAAAAACAGATAATGCCAAAGCGTTGGTTAACGTAAGCAATTATGATAGGGCCTAGAAAAGCATTTATTGGGCAATAAAAGTAAAACAGCACAGTACCACAAAAAGTTAAAGCCACAGGGGGTGGCCTACTCTGGGCTCTGCCTGGTGCAGGACAGGCACCCCGTTCACCCAGGCGCATCCCGCACAGGGATTTTGTGCAAAGTGCTTTATAGCACTGGGTCAGTCTGTAGCCTTGCCCCATTAAATGACAGCTGGCATAGCAGGGGATTGTCAGGCTTGAAGTTATCCTTCCGTTCCTGGTATCCCCTTGCTTTTATTTAATGAAAACTTTCCACTCGTATCTAATATTTAAACCATCCTTATAGGCAACAAATTTGGACATATTGGAATTGCTCTATATTTCCCTTCCAAGTTACCCCCTTTTTTTAGCCTGTGAATCATTCTAAAATGACTAGCAGGGCAGTTTTAGATCCTATAGGTAGCACTTGAACTGTCTCTTCAAGACATGCTGTATTCAGATATGGATTTAACCCTCTGCCCAATTTCCCGCCCATCTTTTCAAGTGGCTCCTGCTACTGTCCTTTCTAAATGCTTGATTTTGATGCGTGAATAGGTTTAGTAGTCCTTCCTCAGTACCGCCTTTACTACTTTTGTAACCACCTATGAGGACTTACCCTTTAACTTGTGTTATTACTCTGCAGATTTTATTAACAGTCTGTGGGCACTATTTTGTTAAATGACTTTCTCCTGTCACACACAGGATTTCTTGCAATCTGCAACCTCTTGTTTACAATTTATTACTTATGTTAGTGCTTCTACTGCTACTTTATATTCACAAAAAGCACTTCCCGCATATTGCCTTTATAATTACAGAAAGCACTAGCCCCACGCCCCCGGCGTCACGCTTTATCTTTAAATATAGTGACAAACACTTTTTTTTTTACTTAAGACATTACATTTTTTTGGGTAGAATAGGCCACACCATGATGTATGTTTAACATGGCGGCTGCACTGTTTTTGTTGCAGGGATTGTGCACATGCAGAGAACTATGCGCAAGAAACCAGGACCTCTGTGTGCAGTGGTGTACCAGAAAAACCCACCTCAGTTCCCAGAACCCCAATCCGAATAGCAAAAGTGTCTCATTCGTACTGAGTACTACAGCAAAGCTACCAATGATTAGACATCCAAGAACATTTCACTCAGTCCCTCTCGGGAATCGCGGAAACACACTCTTTTGTTTAAACACTCATAATTGTCCACAACGTGAGCAAACATACACAATATAGTTTAAAATGTTTACTTTAAGTCAAGTCATTAAGTCTTTATTTCGATTAAAATCATAAAAGACAATTCCATTTAGAAACATGATCAAAAGTTTCATAGACATCAATATAAACAAATTATTTGGCATTAAAACATAATAATGAATTCCATAGATATCGATATGAGCAAATTTGTTAAATAGTTAAAATTGCTAAAAATCTCTGAGAATACACCCACCATAATAAATATAGTTGTCATAAAATCCTCTAAAAAGGCAGCCAGGTTAATATATTATAATCAATGCAGCACAGTACATGATGTTATTCGCCCCGACCAAGTACAAGAAGACAGTTATCAATGCCCCCTCTTCTTTGCACGCATGACCCACATCCAGCTAAAAAACTTAGCAACGGCAATCACGATGGATTCATTAATAGCTGTTTTTAGGATCCTTAGTGCTTCGCTGCTTAACCTAGTCCACAGGTTTAAACAGATGGGGTTTAGCCATCTGTGCCAAATGCTGGAACGAACTTCCACTAGGTCTCCGAATGGAGCCCTCTGAGAATATGTTTCAGAGAAAACTTAAAACTTTTCTCTTTCCTCGGGCATAACCTTGTTCCGTTTGTTCCCTTCTAACCCACCCCTGTCTCTTCCTCTAAGCTATTTTGCAGTATTCAGTGCGGGGACACACTGTTTTTGGGTAACCAGGCACTTTATAAATGGTTTTATTATTATTATTATTAGGAGTTTTATAAGCTGGACAAGCAAATAAAATGTGTGCCAACGATTCATTCTGTGTTGGGCAAAATGGGCATTTGCTGTGGATCAGGGCGTGCCATTTTCTGACAAATTAGTGGGGAGTGATCCCACCCTAAATTGATGGTAAAGTTTCCTATCTTTAGTGGAGGTGATAAGGTCCCAGTAATTTTCATACTCCACATCATGCTTGTGTTCTAAAACGTCCCTGGATAACAATGGTTTTATTAAGGCAGGGAAACGCTTCATTTTAATCATATTACAATATGCTGCCTTGTATTCACTCTTAGCAGGAAAGGTATTTTTGATGGGGTTTACCCAGTCTACTCATCCCCATCTCACAAAGGGTGATTTTTACTTGTCTCAACCATGGAATTTTATGCATGCTATCAGCCTCCCTGACTTCCAAGAGTGCTTGTGAGTACCGGGACAACTCTGGGGTAACCCAGAGCCTCCTCCAGTATGCCACCGGTCTAAATTGCGCCGTATCTTCAATAGAATAACAGCCAAGATCTAAAAATAAGGGCAGTAAGGGAGTTGACTGAGGAAGGCCGGTCAATGCCCTCTAAAATTTATTTTGGGCTGTTACCAAAGGGGCTAAGTTGTCGAAGCCCCACAATTCGGCCCCATACAAGACCAAGGTGCTAATTTTAGAATTATATATTTTCAGAGCTGGAGCAACAGGTTTAGTGTAAGAAAGACGCTGCTCCTTCAGCAGGGCACCTGACAATTGGGCATTCCTGAGGGTCAATAATTTAATCTAAGGCATCCAACAAAGTTTACTGTCAATAGTTACCCCCAAATAAGTAAAATTCTGAGTCTCTCCCAGGATACCTTCCTTCATTTCAACTCTACCATTTATAACCTTGTGTTTATGTAGGGCTATAAATTTCGTTTTCTCCACATTCACTAGGAAATCATGATCCTGGCAAAACTCCTCAAATCTCACCAGAGCAGACTGTAAGCCCTTCTGTGTCTTGAAAAGTATCAGGGTATCGTCTGCAAACATAAGCAAGGGGATCTTCAAACCTGATAAGGTAGGAGCATCAGTGGGAAAATTCAGAAAGTACTGGACTACCGTATTCATATAGAAGGAAAAGAGGGTTGGTGCTAATGCACCCCTGGTGAACCCCCTTTGCTATAGGGATCCTTTTAGTGACACTCCCCTGCATATCCCAGCGTACCTGCACATAATTAGCATCATGTAGAGTAACTAAAAAAGCCAATATTTCAAGTGGCATGCCTAGTTCCAGAAAGGTTCTCCACATTTTGGCACGGGGGACGAGGTCAAAAGCTGACTTGAGGTCGACAAAAGCTGCATAAATAGTGCCCCCGCCTACAACTACCTCACTCCAATAAACTAAAATAAACCTAAAAACCCGCCTGAAGTGGTGACAAAATATCAAATACATCCATTCAGGCCTGGATTCGGCTTAACACAATCCTAGCTGAAACTTTTTGTCACAGTCAGTGAGGCTTATAGGCCTATAGTTACCCGGGTTAGAGCGGTTTCCTTTCTTAAAAATTGGGAGAATTTCTGCTCCAGACCAGGTATCGGGCATAGATGCTCCACTAGCAATGGCATTCACTAGAAGCTGAATGTAAAATGCCCAATTACTTGTGTTGTGGAGGAACAGATCCGCCGGAATACAATCTAACCTGGGTGCCCTGCCTCTTGGGACTGATTTTAATTCTGTTTCCACCTCTTTCTTTGTAAAGTACAGGGTAGATTTGAGAAGTGGCAATTCAAATTTTTCTTGTGTGGGGTTCATAGTTGCAAACTGGGCCTTATAATGAGATACCCACTGCTCTGGAGCTACGTGGTTCACTGGCACACGGCTCGGTTCACCTCTGCCCCATTTCACAAGATGCCAATAGGTGACCATGCTTCTCCCTGTACACGCCTTGAGCAGCTCTACCCAGTGTTGTTCGTCCCAATCCCTTTTGGCTTTCTGTTGGCCAACTTGTACCCCGCCCTTGCCCTTCTTATATCTCCCCAGTTCTTAGATCTTACTGCCCTAGCTAGAATTCAGTAAGATTTTCTACAAGATTGTCCATACGAGGCGGCAGCCTTAAGGCCAGAATAACTTTTACCGTAGTAAGAAAAAAAGCCTTTAAGCCTGTTAAACAATTCACTGTGGACATGTGAAACCTTTGAGTTCACCTCCTCTTGTGTTGCACAGTTCTGAAGAGTAGCTGTTGCGTTAACCACTAACTCACTCATCTGCTGTAAGTGCTCTACTTTTTTGATAACATAGGTCCATTTAATTCTCCTTGTATCATTATTTAAATGTGCATCTACATAAGCAGTTCCAGGCACCTGACTGGCAACAATAGGAATACCTTTGAGCTGCATGGAGAGTACTAGGGAGTTATGGGCGCTCTCGGTCCGCTCCCGAACTACCATATGTACTAGGGAGGGCCAAAATTTGTTGTAAAGGAAAATAAAATCAATGCAACTACTTCGCAACCCATTGTTATAGGTTTGTGAGCCCTGCCTATCTGAGATAGACCTCCCATTTACAGCCCTAACCCCCTGTTCCAGACAAAACACTTTTAACTGTAGGGCTGCCCCTTTTTTAATGGGAGGAGGATCCAAATGCGGTATATTCCACTGGCCATCCTCCTCAGAACTAAGACTTACATCATTATCTCGAAGGAGCAGTTGAAGTCTCCAGCGATTATCATATTGCTTACACCTCTGTAATCATTTAAAAACATATCTAGGAGGGCTACCGTGGGAGAAGCTTTCCCACCTGGCATACCCCTAGCATAAACATTTGTGAGCAACAAATCAGACACTTCTGCCATCTATATTCTAATTATTAAAATATCCCTGCTATCAATGTGCAGTTCCTCCACCCTATAGTGGTCAGACTGCCTCACCAATGTGGTAAGACCCATGGGTCTTCCCCTCTGCCCCCCTTGTGCTGTTTTTGAAAAAAGTATAAAACCCTGATGATAAACATGGTCCATGGCCCAGGTTTTCGGGAAGGTCATTATGTTGTGACCTTCAATAAAAGTAGACCAGTCCACTGAGGATATCTTTGAACATAACCCTGCTACATTCCATGAGACCAATTTTAGATCTGGCATGGATTAGGGCTTATTTGCTTTGCACACAGTGGGCCGAATATAATCTACATGGACGCAGCCTTTAACACCCTCACCTAACTGGATACTTATTTGCGATAGTCTACAATCCCTTTCTTCACCCACCACATTGCGTAATTCTATCCTTCCTATTGTCAGTTGGTAAAATTATTATGCGTACTCCGTTATTATAAATGTCCGTTGCACAGTCAACCACGTGCCGCTCCTTAAATAAGTATGTGGCTGGACTAGTAACACTAGGTTTGTGTCCAAGTCAATCTATTTCCGCCAAAGTGGAACAGGCTTCAAACCTATTACATGTGGGGACCGCGTAGTTATAAGGGCCCAGCTTAGAATCTAGATCCCTCAGTACTCCCCTACCACTTACATGATCGTCACAGGCAGATAGAAAGAAACCCCAGGGGAAGTATATTAATGTTGTTCTTAGTTAGATAACCAGTCCCTGCCCTATCCAGGATTGTCTGGGCCAGACATGGGGACCTAAAACTTAGAACCACACAGTCTCCTATAAGGGCCTTCAGAGATTTACCAACCAAAGAAATTCTTTTCACCATTTTGAATTCGCTAAATAGTGTGTTGGGGAAGCAGTGGTACGTTTGCTAATACAATTGTTTATGGAGTCGGTGGCAGGTGCAAGGAAATACTAGCACTCACAACCCCCTCCCCCCGTGATTGCGGAGGGGCCTGGGGACCTACTAAGCCTGCTTTATGAATTGATTTGACACTTGATGGGGGCATTTCCATAGGGTTGGCCATGGGAGCCTTTCCTCAACATGGGTAGTTAATGTAACTACATTGTTAGATAATCCGGTGTCAGTAATCCTGTCCTGTCTGACTTCAGACGTTCCTACTTGCCCTGGCCCACTTAAAGATTGGAAATTACTAAGTATGTGCTGCTCTATTATAGCCAATCTCTTGTCTATTCCTGACAATTTCAACAGTAACAGATCTAAGAGGGCAATAAGCTTCTCCCCAACTCTGTTAAGAAGGTCAGCCTCCTAACTACTGTGTGTATTACTAGTATTTCCAATACCAGAGGTGTCCGAAATCAATACTTCCTTCGGGCCTCCCTCACAATCAATAGTTGAAGACTTTCGTTTCGCCGTTTTATATGCCTGATTCATTGTTTTTGGCAGGCCACGCGCTTTCCTCTTTTTTTTGGATGGGTTCCCCACCAAAGGCAAATGTGTTCCTTTGCTGGCAAGTTAATACTTTGGCAGTGGAAACAGGGGGTGTAGGTGAAGTGCTATCTAGACTGACTAACGGGGAGGACCCATTTTGCTGGGGCACCTGGGAAGTTTGGCTCGTTAGGGGAGAACAAGCAAGTACTAAGTTTTGTTTGGGTATAGGGGATGATACAGTTGGTGCATTTCCGATGGAGAGTCTCTGAGGTTCTAAAGAAAATCTCCTTTCTGTCAGCTGAATCTCGTGAATTAATACAGACTCAGCCTGTGACAGAAACTCATCCAATGTAACCACTACTCCGGGCCCTCCTCCCCCTTACGCTTGCTTTTAGTCATTGCCCCGAAACAAGAAGAAAATACAAACAAATGCAAAGGCAGAGCTGCACAAAATGTCAATGAGGTGGCCCAGCCTGGTCTGCTAGGGTCTCTGATGGGCCCGCCCTTGGCCTGGGCTTCGTCTGGCGCGTGCCGTAATGAAGGGACCCTGCAGGCAGACACAGGTGCGGTCAATTGCGGTGATGCTCCCTGGGACTTGCAGTCCTGTGAAAATGCAGTCCGTCCTCAGCTCACGATGCGGCTCCCTGTTTATTTGAACTAACGTGCTTTACAATGCAGTATACCAGCCAACACAAGCAGCAACATGCATAAGAACAATATAATTAGCATGGTTACAATTCCATACAGCACAAAAGGGGAAACCATATTATAATGACAGTGGAACCAGGCAGACTGCGCCTTACTGACCTCCTTGTGCTATAAGCTAGTTTATTATAGGTATAGAAGACCTCTAGGCTTTGTCAGGAGGACCACATACTTCCAAGTTTAGATGCAAGGAATTACACCTTAGGACAAGCAAAGCTCTTCTTCATTGGAATGAATCTCTCCAATTGCCTTTTCATGAATGCAATGCCATATTAAAAGCACTCGACTTTCAGTAGTGCAGCTGTATTCTATGTTGTGTCTATGGGCGTGGGACTGACCAAAGTTAATCAACAGCATACATTGTTTTTTACCTTGAACACGCTGGGCAGACGAGGAGCACAGTGCACAGCTAAATGTGTGGAAGGCAGACCGTTCTCATGTGAGAATGCACCAGCAGCCTTGCCATGAGAATAAAGCCATGTAGTAACATGTGCAAAAGCGGCAAGATGGCTGCCAAGCATATGCTAACTACTGCTAACTTAGCAGTGTTTGCAGTTAATTCTATAACCTCACTACACCCTCCCCTGGTCAGTCCATCAGACAGAGGTTTATGCAGAGCACAGAGTTCAAGAACTCTGACTCAGTAGTTAGAGCATTGATTATGAAGATTTTTGCAAATCCAGGTAGTGTGTTTAATTTCAAATAGGGCTTTGCAATTCGGTGTAGGAAAGGGAAAAAAATATTTTATCTTTCAACAAGGTTGACATATACAAAAAATATCAACAAAAGAGGAAAGAGAAAAAAATCCAGCCGGGTTAATCCAGCAAAGTGTAGGAGCAGTAAGTTGCAACAGCCTCCAAGTGGAAGTTATTGTTCTCGTCGGAGAAAAGAGAAGACATCTATTCAAGCAAAACATGTTCGTCAACCAGGGGTGCTTCCAGCACCATCAAAGGCAAACCTGCGTGATACTCGATGTAACTTTGTTGTAGGAAATCCTGTGCTGCTGCACAGATATCCCACTGTGCCAAAACTCCCAGTGCAGCCACACGGGCCATAATCCCAACACCGGAACACTCTTGCTCATGGGACACTAAGGGACTCATCAGCAGATCAAAATCCGGTGCAGGAGACACCGTGTTGAAGAGGCAAAGGTCCTAGGCCCATTCAAATGAACATTCCAGTCAGGTTAAAACAGTTTGCACGCAGGTGTAGTACGCAGAACGAAAGGGCAATCCGTCAGCCACTCTTAGTGTTGCCAGGGGCAGAGTACCATAGCATTCAAGCATACAGCTATGAAGCATCTGCAGCCAGTCTTGGCTGTGTAGGGCCACAGGAAAAGCAGCCATTGTGCAGCAGGCAAATCAGCAGCAGTACTCCAGCAGGTAAGACAAGTAATAGTGGCAACCCACCAAAGACGCTGGAAAAAATAGAATGAATTAATGTCGGTATGGCACCAAAAAAAGTTTGGAAAGAAGACACAAGGCCAGAGCCCACAATATTAAAATAATGTGCCAGGCTGGTTGTATGAGAGGCATTGAGAATAGTATGAATCAAAGCACCAAAATGCAGTGGAAGGTCAGTATTAAGAAGGGCTTGCACCTCTAATCGGGTATTGGCCACATGAAGGACAAATGTTTGACATGCAGATGCGAAAGAAACTTCTTTTTGGAATAATAATGCTCTAATTCTGCTCAACTTGTCAAAGTCTGCCTTCAAGGAATGAATGGAAGGCCAGACCGAGTTATCGAGTCTCCCGTGTGGGGGGTGGAAACAGTACATTTTTACAGCAAACCACATGTTGTGATATTATCACAATGTAGGGTATGCCGGTAAGCATACCACAGCAGTCCTCATTAATCAAAAGCAGATAACTACTGTTTGCAAGCAGAGTAAATGTTTGTGTAATACTTGGCACTGGAATACGTTTCAGAATGCATGCGAGATTTGGGCTGTTAAGTTGCAGGCTCCGTGTAACTGTATATTTTTGCAAACCAGAGAATGACCTATAGTCGAATCGCATGATTCCCCAGTTAAATAACCTTCTTTATCATCTTGCAAGCATCTATAAGCGAATGTTAACAACCATACCTGATGAAGGAAAGCACTGCCCAGGAATTCATAGCGGCAAAAGAGACAATGCTTCATGAAGGAGCTAAATTTAAACAAAGGAAACAGGAAGGTTATTACCCTGTGAATGAGCCAGACAGCAGCGTCAGTTTCGGCCGCAGAAAAAGGCAAAGGTTCTAATTTTCCAACATGTAAAAGAGTGTATGTAGCATCTTTCATGGACATAAATAGCTTATCTGTTAAATTAAAAGACAAAAACAAAGATGTCATGTTCAAATAATCCCAAGGAACTTTCCCAATCTTAAGAGTTTGTAACGTCTATGCAAACTGCATCACTGAACGCAAAGGGTTCTGTCCATGATACAAACCAGATGCATCATCTTGCACAATATCAACAACAGATGAAACAATACTTTCAATGTATAAATGCGGGAGGAAAGTGTGTTACTACTATTATCCACAACAGCAAGGACTTTTTCAAAATTAGACTAGTCTATCACCCTTAAAGGGGAAGCAGCCTCAATTTGGGACAGCTTCCATATTTCATTGTAGATTGCGTAAATAAATAGTTTTGATCTAGCAGCTGTAGGCCCCTTTATAAAATCTGTCAAATCAATGTCACCCGATAATAACAACAAATGTTGTTTTACTGATGACAGTGTTGAGTGTTTTAACCAGTTTTGACATCATTTTCTAACAGAGTAAGTGGTAACTGAATGGGATTAGAAAAAACATGGATCAGGCCTATCTTGTATATAGCCAGGAGCCTTGTCATGGAAACGGAGTTGGCAAGCATCAGAACTAGTCTGCCACACCAACTAACCCAGAGGGTCGATGGCAGAAATTTTAAAAGTTACATTTTGAATTCAGGACTGTAAGTCATCAATGCAATAATCCGTATGATTGGGCCAGTTTAAATATTCAGCCAGAGTACGAATGGCAGGGGCATTCATGTGTTTCAACGGAGCCAATCCAAAACACGTAGTCTGATAGACCGAATCATTTAAAAATAAAATTGAGTTGGAATGAGGCACGCACGATGTAAAACTTCTGTGCTGTGCACCTGCCAGGATCTAGAGCCCCAAACTGATTTAAGATCTACTGTTGCCTTTTACAAATTATAGCCACCAAGTGACAATTCATTATTAAAGGATTGTGAATACAATAATTTGGTGTGGGTGAGCATCACTTTAGAATTGGATGAAGCATTTAATTTAAAATTAAATGATTCTGGTTGGTTTGGATTTTAAAAAAATCTGTAAAATATGTACATTTTTTCAAGAACTTTTTTGAGCTACCTTCTAATGGAGCTGGGCAATGTTCCCATTGTGTGTCATTAGAAACATTTCTAAATGTATTAGCTTTATGCAGGTGGTGGAGTGAGCTAAAGAATGATGATGGATTAAACCCAGATCAGTTGACTGGGTGTGAGTGTTTGATTTGCTCAAGCGCTCCGTCCATTATCCCCTTTGGTATCGCTTTGTTCGCCCTAAGTTGACAGGGTATGCCCAGACGTGGGCCCCATGCTCACTTTGCCACTGGATTCAAGATAGCCTGGCTGATGAGGGTTATGAACCCGAAACCGGTCCCAGGATGCTTGTTTCCGGGCCAGGGAAGACATGGCTTGGCAGTTCCGGCTGGACTGTTCCCATGAGGCACAGGGTCAGACTGATTTGCATATGGCCATGTCTGAACTGGGGTGGTGGAGTGAGCTACAGATGATGATGGATTAAACCCAGATCAGTTGACTGGGGGTGAGTGTTTGATTTGCTCAAGATCTCCATCCATTATCCCCTTTGGTACCAACAGAAACACAGCACTTCAGGAACCTGCAGTTATCCTTTCTCTTGATGCACGAATGGCATTCAACATGGTGGAATGGCCTTATTTATTTGCTGTCCTCCGGGACTTGGGCTTCGGCCCAAAATTCTGCACGTGGGTACAATTGTTATACTCACGCACCCTGGTGCATGTGGTGGCTAATGGACATATCTCCAGGGACTTCCCACTCTCACGTGGCACACGTCAGGGTTATCCACTGTCCGTATTGCTGTTTGCCCTAGTGCTGGAACCATTGGCAGCTTGGATTAGATGTAAGCATGGGCGAATTTTGCGGATCTCGCGTTCGCGAATTTTGCGGATTTGCGAACTCGCAATCCGCAAAATCCGCGAATTCCCGCGAATTTGCGGATTTTTTTTTTTTGTGTTCGCCCGTGTTTCTGCCAGTTTGCGAGGGTTTTTACAATTTCGCAATTTGCGAACTTACCTGTCGGGTCGCAAGTTTCGCGAACTTGTTGTTTCTACGTGTCCAGCCTGTTTGGGACACTCTTCTTCATCACTGCCACTCTCTGTCACCACTGCCACTCTCTGACTACTCATGCCACCCTCTGGCCCACCCATGCCACCCTCTGTTTCATCACAGCACCCTCTGGTTGTCCAGTCAGTGTACATTATTGTGGCAACGCAAGCACACCTTCCCTGCCTCAAGTGACCTGAATTAATTTGGGGCTGATTAATATGTCACAGAATATTTTTTTAGCTGGCACCTGCTTCCTTAGTGCTTCCTGATTAGTGAACTTTTGCACTTGCTAAGTGCTTTCATTGTAGCAAAATTAGTTACAACACCTGCCCTGCCCCAACTGACAATAATGAATTAGGGGCTGATTAATGGATTTGAACTGCCAGCCTGGCTCCTGCTTGTCTCCCTTAGCTGTAATTCAGGACCTTTGTGGCATATGTGTAACTATTCTGAGGTTCAGAGCAGGGTCACATAATAGTTGCAACTGGCAACTGAACTCTGGAGGGGCCCCTCAGCAAGCACTACAGGAAATGGCTACTAATGATGAGCCTGAACTTTTGAACCTGGTAAGTAGTTTCAGTTTTGATTAGATCGTATTTCTGCAATTTTGCACTTATTCGCGGGGCGCGAAGTTGTACTGGGAAGCCGCGAACTCACGCGAACAGTGCGAGCAAAATCCGCTGCTCGCGGATTTGCGGATTTTGCGGGAGATTCGCGAATCTCGCGGATTGCGAATTTCCCGAAAATCCGCAAAATCCGCGAGCGAAACGGATTTTCCGCCCATGCTTAATTAGATGGGATCCCATGATTCGGGGACTTAAATGGACAATGTCCTTGGAAGACCGCATCTCTTTATATGCGGACGATGTGCTATTATACCGGACCTCCCCTAGGCGCTCTATCTTAGCGCTTTTAAATATTTGTGAAATCTTCAGTCGGGTGTCCGGCTATTTCATCAGTTGGTCTAAATCAATTTTTTTTCTTTTGCAGGGCCCACCCCCACTGCTCCCAGCCGATTGCCCACTAAAAATCACGGAGAACTCCTTTAAGTATTTGGGCATTTGTGTAACACCCAAGTCGGAGGATTTTCTCCAGAAAAATCTGATGCCTCCCCTGGAACGGTTAAGGTGAAACGTGTTGCACTGGCATAACCTGCTGCTTACCTTGCTGGGCAAAGCAGCCCTTTTTAAAATGATGACACTCCCCAGGTTTCTATATGTGCTGGAGAACACTCCGTTTGTTGTTCCACTAAAGTACTTCAAGATGATAGAGGCGACTGTCTCTGGTTTGCTCTGGGGACACAGCCTGTGCGCATTGCACGAGGGAAGCTGGTAAGGGGCTGGTACGACGGCGGAATAGCTCTTCCAGTAATACAGTTATACTACTGGGCGGCCCAATTAAAAATCAATGGTTGCATACTCCTCAGACAGAACCAGCATTCCTGGCGGACAGACTAGGGTTGGGTGAAGCAGGTATCATGTCTTGGCTATACTATAAAAGTAGATCTTCCTCCCTCATTGGACCGACGGCAAACACGGTCCACATATGGTATGCAGCACAGGTACAACTAAAATGCAAGGGTATTATCACCCAGATGATGCCACTCTGGTCCGCACAGCAGTTAGGGAGGCTCAAAAACAGCAAGGGATTTCAGGCTTAGGACCTGATCAGTATTTCCACGGTAGAGGATCTATGGAAGAGGGGGGGAAATGGTGTGGTATCGGGTTCCTTAGGCCTACATGCTCCGTAGAATAACCCACTTACACTGAAAGAACTGTTGGCACGGAAACTGAAAAGTACAAAGAACAAGTTTATTAAGACCCCATGGGGTGGTGGTACATTCCTACAGCACCCTTCGGCAATGCAAGAAGTATCACACCGAACGTTGGTGTGAGTCCCTCTTTTATACAATTTACAAGCAATAAAAAGATAGGCGGCACAAGGTTACAGAGTTTATGTACATATATGGTCATTTTTGGAGCACAGCCAACTCATGGGAGGGGTTACAACCCCACTGGTCAGTTTTGGCGGTACATTTCTGAGGGGTGACTGGTCAGTTGGAACTGCGCATGTACAGGCTTGACCGTTGCTAAAAATAGCCTGTTGCTGGGCAAAATCGAGTGGTCAGTGGTATGGACAACGGACAAAAGGGCATGCTGACCACAAGGCTGCTTGTTCTCTAAAATGGCCGCCGCAACACTCAAAATGGCGTTTTCAAGTATAGCTAAGTTAAAGGGAAAAACCGTGTAGCACAGCTAAGCGCTAACTCGGCCATTGTCAAATTACGACAGACGACCCTTTTAGCGTTTAGCTGAAGCTACCTCATAGTGGACATAATCGGGATGTTCATCTTCAATATCAATTAACATTATTTGAGCTGGCACGTACACACAGCAGCTACTTCCGATAATTCTACATGCCCCCCCACGGTCAGCTAGAACCACATCTAGAACCATGCGATTTTGGAGCGTAACAATCCTAGAAATTTGGAGTTCTTCTGTTATATTCCCCAAAGCAATAGCAGTATCATTGGCCACAGCCTCAACAACGCGGGTCAGCCGTCGTATTTTCCGACTATTCAAGGCAGCCCCCACAAATGAAAACAATCCCAAATTAAAGTCCACATATTGCTGTAAGGCAGTATCAGTCTGATCGATGTCATCCAAGACCACAGCACGTTTAACACGATTTAGTACAAAGTCATGATAGAGAATATAGTCATTATGGTACATTGGTGGGGCGATGAATACAGGGGGCAACACAAAAGATACATAACATGTGCCTAACCATCCTAAAGGGAGCTGATGATATCCTTTATTGCCACAAATAAAGTACGTATTTCGAGATGCCACAAATGATATACCGTTTGGACTGTCAAATGTAAGTGTAGTGTTACATTCACTTTTCCCCACCGGGATCGTGCCTTTATTACGAATGCAAAGGTCTGCCTTAGTAGTGATGACATTAATAACATGTGTACTGGACATATTAATGTTCCTTTGATTGCTGTAGACACGGGGTGCAGACGCATTATCGGGGCGGTACTCTTCCCATTCAAAACGAGTACCCTCAGCTCGTGGATACCCATCTCGGTCATGGTAGCAAACTTTGTTCAAACGGAAGAGCACCCCCCCTTTCGTTGGCCATCGTAAGGTGAAAAGAAGAGTGTACCAGGCGTTACAGGAACCATTATGCGAAAATGGGAGTGGAATGAGTGGAGTGCCCCCCTTCTTCTGATGCCCAGGCAACATCCCACACGCCCAGCAATTTGAAGTGTTCGTCATATTGTGAGTATGATGCAAAATCTGAATAAAGCTATTGTTCAAATAAGTCTGTCGATGCCGTTCTTCATGGTAAGGCAAGGTGAAGTGAAAGTGTTCAGATGGAGCCGGGGTAGTCGGCAGCAAATGTTCACGTACAGGCACCACAAGTTCCACTACCCAGGCTATTACTGCTATCACCACAATTGTCAAGACAAACAGGATGGCACCAAGTATTCTTTTGTCTCGTGATGCAGAAGACGCCATGGTTCAAAGAGTTCACAATGTCTCAAATATATACCTAAAAAAAGAAAAATACTGTGCTGAGCTCCGAGGTAGCCATTGTTTTCTTCTCCGGGGTCAAGACGGGTGTCGCTACTCTTGGCAGAACTGATCCCCCCCCCTTGAGATTCCCGGCTTCCGTTTCACAAACCCCAGAGCGGTAACCAACCAGTCTCGAAAAACCCAAAAAAATCTTTTCCTTATCGTGGCCGCAGATCGTAACGCTGTCGTCCAGAAACAGTGTGGTCCGGGAAGGCTCCCTCAACTTCGGCCGATGTCACAGCTGGGCTCTTTTCTTTATCCAGAATCTCCTTGTAGTCAGTCAGCACGGCAGGATTCACCAGATCCGGAGAAACACGACGGCAGTGAGTTGAGTGCACCCACCGCTTTTTGTTGGTCACTCGTACAGCTGTTCGAGTAGCCAGGAGGACTTGCTCGGGGCCACGCCACCTCGGTTCCAAGCTATTCGCCCTCTCAAACGATCTGACCATAACAAAATCCCCAGGACGAAGATTGTGAGCCTCTCCAGTAGAATTGTCAGGGAGCGCTTCTCGAACCTGTTGATGAATAGAAAGCAGATCATTTGTTAATCGTGCCAAATAATCGTTCATCATTATACAAGGCACATCATGTATCAATCGCGGCTTAGGCACTCCCCATATGTTCATAGGCCTTCCAAACACCACTTCATACGGTGTGAGGCCTGTTCGAGAGTGGGGCACTGATCTAAGAGAGAGCAATGCTAGCGGTAAGGCATCCGGCCACTTCAATGACGTGGACGCCACAATCTTAGCCAGTTTCAACTTCAACGTAGCATTGTACCGCTCAACAAGACCTGCTGACTGAGGGTGGAACACAGCATGAAACTTCAGCTGGATTCCCAACCCCTTCAGTACATACTCCACAATTTTCCCAACAAAATGAGGCCCATTATCGCTCCACAAAAATTTGCAAACTCCAAAGCGAGGGAAGTACTCCTTGAGCAACACCTTAGCTGTTGTCAAAGCTGTATTATCTTTCGTGGGGAAGGCCTCAACCCATTTGCTAAAAGCGCACACCACCACTAAGACATACTTAAGGTTATTGCAGCGCTCAAGCTGGATGTAATCCATTTGGAGTACCTCAAATGGTGCAGAAGGTGGAACGAACCCTCCTTTCGGAGTATGGGTCCCTTTCGCAGGATTGTGTTGTAAACATATCAGACAGGTCTGCACTACTCTCTTGGCAGTATTGGCAATCTCGGGATGCTCCCAAACTCGTGATAACAATCGAGTGATCGCAAGAGCTCCCACATGCGCTAATCCGTGTGTCATCTGAACCATCGCTTGCAAGTAAGCTGCAGGCAATTTCCATTTCTCCATGTCTTTGCTTCTCCAACAACCCTCATCATCTAGCACCCCCTCTGCTGCCCAAGCCGCAAGTTCTGCTTCAGTCGCTGATTTTTGGATGTCTAGTATCTCCGCTCTAGCATCATACCATCGCTCAGCTTGTGATTTTGTTACATACATGGGGGAGTCAGTTCGGGACATAGCCGTTTGTCTCGCTATGCTGTCTGCAAAAGCATTTCCTTGACCCACTTTATCAGTGATCTTTTTATGGGCACTGCATTTAATTATCGCTACTTTCTTTGGGCAAAGCAATGCATTTAGGAGATCACGCACCAGTTCTCCGTGCATAATGTGTACTCCATGAGAAGTTAAAAACCCACGTTCTATCCAGAGTAGCCCAAAATCATGTGCTACTCCGAAGGCGTACCGGCTGTCTGTGTATATGTTCACACATAGGCCAGCACTCAATTCGCATGCTCTTGTCAAGGCTATCAGCTCTGCTGCCTGAGCCGATTTTTGTGGTATCCGTGCTGTTTCTACCACTGTCTTAAGTGTCGTGATCGCATATGCTGCGGAAGTCGTGCCATCTGGCAGCCTCAAACACGATCCATCAACCCACAGTTCCCCATCCACATCTGGAAGTGGCATATCCTGTAAGTCGACACGACCCTTTGTCTGTCCCTCGGTCAGGAAAACACAATCATGATGTTTTTCTTCCTGACCCTCCTCAACCGGATAGGGCAATAAAGTGGCAGGGTTCAGGGTAGCACATCTTTTCATTGTGATATGTGGCGCCAAAAGTGTAAGCTCATATCCTGTTAAACGTGCACTGGTAGGATATTGAGTCTTTGTTTGATTTAACAGGGCATCTACTGCATGGGGAACTAGCACCAACAGTTTGTGCGATAATACTATTCCCTCACTCTGTCGTATAGCTACTGCTGTTGCTGCCACTGCCCGAAAACACCCAGGTAATCCTCGTGCTACAGGGTCAAGAATGGCTGAGAAATACGCGCATTGCCTCTGCTTATCCCCGTGTGCTTGCACTAACACTGATAACGCGCACCCATCTTTCTCGTGCACGTACAATGTGAAAATCTTTGAATAGTCTGGTGTACCTAACACGGGTGCAGAGCATAGGGCCTGTCTCAATTGTTCGAAAGCATTTTGACATTCATCTGTCCATTCAAGGGGCATTGGTGTAGTTTTGGACAGTAACGCTAACAAAGGTTTAATAATGTGCGAAAACCCCATGATCCACTGTCTACAAAAGGACGTTAATCCTATGAAGGCCCGTACATCTCTCTGAGTACGGGGGACTGGTGTATCTAGAATCGCCTGAATTCGATCTGATGTTAATGCACGCCCCTCCTTAGACAAAAGATGACCGAGGTAGGTCACCTTGGGTCTACAGTATTGGAGCTTTTTCTTCGAAACTTTGTGATTATTCTGAGCCAGAAAGGAAAGCAAGGCAAGCGTACTCTCCTCACATTGTGCATAAGTGTCTGCAGCTAACAAAAGGTCATCGACATATTGGATAAGAGCAACTCCAGATTGCAATTGAAAAGAATCAAGCTGTCTTTTTAAAGCCTGGCTGTAAATACTCGGACTCTCAGTGTAACCTTGAGGAACACGACAAAATCTATACGATTTATTATTTAACGTAAAACCAAATAAGTATCTGCTATCAGGATGGATGGGAATGGAAAAGAACGCATTTTTCAAGTCAATGACACTAAAGGTCGTCGCCGTTGGGGGGACCAATGTGAGCAATGTCGTGATGTCAGACACCACCGGGTATTGAGGGATGACAATTTTGTTATTTTCTCTAAAAACATAAATATATCGTTAGACCTTGTCGTCAGTATCTTTCTTAAGGATCGGAAGAATAGGGCTATTGCAAACATTATAGGGGACTTCCTCCACTACCCCTGCAATGATCAAATCTTGGACAATGTGTGTCAGGGCAATTTCACCTTCCCTGGAGATCTTATACTGTGGTACACGTGGCAAAAGCACTCCCTCCTTTACAGTAATGCGAATAGGTGGAATAAGCATCTGTCCCACATCCGTATCTGAGGTTGCCCATAACGTGTGAGGGAGAGAAGCTAATGCTTCACATTCTTGTATAGTACAAAACCTGTCTGAATCTGGATAATTATCGTTCAAAATAACTCGCACTCCCTCTGGAGCGCACTGTATCGTTGCTCGAAAATATTTGAGCAAATCAATGCCCAGAATATTATCCGGGGTATAAGGTGACAACAAAAATTGACCAAAACTGAAAAATTTATCAAGACAAAGTGCAAGAGGCTTCGATAATGGGCTAGGAGTGGGTGTGCCATCAAACCCTATACATGTTATCATGTCGCCAGACAGGGGAGCCCTCGGAACCAAATTTTTAGACAAAGCGCTACGAGTAGCTCCTGTGTCGACTAGAAACTGATCAGTAGAACCCAAAATGCCTGCTGATACATATGGACCACTCTGATCTACTGGCACTTCAACTGATTCCGTACCACATCCTACGCAATCCTATGCATGTACATAATCCTGATGCTCCACATTCTCACCCTCCGATATCTGATACTGGTTCCGTCTATCAAATGCATTACGTTCATCCTGGCCACGGCCCCTCTCCTCAAACCTGCTACGATCACCTCCGCTACCTCTCGCCCCCGAGTAACTACCCCTCGACCGTCCACCTCCTCGACCACGCTGGCTACGTTGCTCACGAAGTACCGGACAATCATCAGCCCAATGCCCAAACTCTTTACAATAAGCACATTGATCCTCCGCTATATCCGTACGCCCGTACGACGCATTACCCCCTCCTCGTCTGCCTCTATCATTCCCTCTAGATTGCGTTCCACGAACCTGTGCCAACATCACCTTCGTTTTCAACTCCTTTGCTTTCTTATCAATACATTCTTTAGCCTCCAATTCCTGCCGCTCATGATACTAAGCCATGGTTAACAAAGATGCAGGGGTTGCCGTGGCCCAGGAACTTTCACTCGACTTTAATCTTTTTGCAATCTCCGGTAGGAGATTAGCCACGTACTTATCTACAAACAAATGCCTACCCGTATCGTCTGTTAACGATTGACCACTGTAATCATGGAATGCCTCATCGAAGTGTGTAAAGAAATCTGACACCGTTTCATCTGACTTTTGTTTGCACAAAGCTAACATGGTCCAATCAATCTTTTTAGAAGGAACAAGCGTCTTCAGTTTAGTTAGGATAGCCGCTGGAAGGCCTAAAATCAAGTCACATGGCTTACATGCAGGTTCCCTGTCTAAATCAGCCTGGTTTATTTCTTTCCATGTTCCCCCGAGCAGTGTTTCATCATTATTTTTACGAATCAGTCTCCACATATCAGGTGGAAGAATTAACCCAAAAAACAGATCTATATCAACAAGAGTCATGACACAGGACGAAATAGCCCCTTCCACCCCTTCATAAAATGCGGCTGGATTTTTTCGAAGATCAGGCAAAGAATTTTTAAGTGCCATAACATCTGCTCTATTCCAAGGCGTATACACCCAATTATATATAAAGTACCCCTTCGCATCCTTCAACGTCTTATCCTCATCTGTACCATCCCCCTTAGGGGGAACATACAGAGGTGCGGCTTCACGCATAGGCATAACATGCACGTTAGAATTCTTATCTGAACCCCGGAGAGAACACTCCTTAGACTGTTCAGTAGACTCTGGCCCGGACTCCTTATTCTTTTTCCGCTCGTCCCGCAATCTGGACGTCTCATCCCGCAGCTGGATCAGTTGCTTGAAAAATGTATCAACATCTGCAAGAACAAATAAACCTTTATCTAGATTCTCACGATGAACCGACACAACCTTAGGTTCTAACCTTTCCGAATATTTACGAAATGTAGTAACAACTTCATCAGCCAAAGTAGTCAAAAAACACATCAATTCTCGTTCTGTCCATTTACCCCTCTCGGCAACAACGTCAGACACAGTTACAAAATTTGTATTCAATTTACGAGCCCAACTACGCAAATCCGCGCTTTTCTCCGCAGATAACCTGACACAGGACTTGTCCCCTTTTCCCGACTTATCCTGTCCTTCATCGTCAGACTCTGCAGTCGGAGCCGTAGGAGGAACGTACGGAGGCGGTGATCGATCTAGTAATGAAAAATCATCAATTTCATTAGTAAGGACAGGATAAAGTGGTCGCCGAATAGGAAATTGACCAGTCGTTTGCAAATTTCGTTCCCGTTCCTCCCTCTCTTTCTTTTCCTGTGCCTCCTTTTCCTCAGGCTGTAAAGCCTTATCTCGAGCAGCCTTACGCTGCTCTTTATCCGCCAAGGCAACTTCACGTTTCATACGTTCACGCACCGCTTTCTCCCACATTCGTACACAATCAAACATATTCTGTCTAGACCTACGCTGAAACAAACATTGCTCCACAAATTGAACCTTTCGTAAATCAAACGACCCATGTAGTGGCCATTGCAATTCAGGATCGGTTTTGGTGTATTTATGCCATAATTTGCTGTACATTATAGGGGGAAGGCCAAATTTTATGTACATTTCACGATTTGGAGTTCCTTCTGGGGGAGCCGGCTGTGATTCCGCTAACCTAATTGAGGTACCATTTCCAAGACAGCACATTCCTCGGAGTGTGCTTAAAACAGGCATGTTCAAAGAGTATCACGAAAGCGTGATACTATATAACTGGCACTTACAGTACTTCACACAAATGTGCCGCTCAGAGTAAAACAAACAAAATTAGAGAAACATCTCTACATGCCTGCCTATGTGAAGTGCACTACACATATGTTTCAAAGGTCACAAAGTCACAAATGTTAGCTAACTCAAATCATAGACACAATCATAGAACTTCAGTAAGCGTCCGTAGACTACCTTACCGATCACAAATCATAGAACTTCAGTAAGCGTCCGTAGACTACCTTACCGATCACAAATCTTACCCAAATCAAATATCCAGGTTCCAACTGCCAAGGTCTTTAATCGAATCAGCCAAATGGCACTTATCCAGCAACGCAGACGATCAAGAACTCAGTCGGAGACCGGCGCCACCTGGAAGGTCAGATCGGAAGGAAGGGAAGAAACACCGTGGGTGCCAAGACTCGGGTCACTCAGTGGCAGCGTACGCGTCCATGGCGAGTTTCCAAACCTTCGTCACGACCTCTCCTTCGGGCATCCGAGTCGCCGATGAGTCCCTTCGTGGTCGCCAATTTGTGGTATCGGGTTCCTTAGGCCTACATGCTCCGTAGAATAACCCACTTACACTGAAAGAACTGTTGGCACGGAAACTGAAAAGTACAAAGAACAAGTTTATTAAGACCCCATGGGGTGGTGGTACATTCCTACAGCACCCTTCGGCAATGCAAGAAGTATCACACCGAACGTTGGTGTGAGTCCCTCTTTTATACAATTTACAAGCAATAAAAAGATAGGCGGCACAAGGTTACAGAGTTTATGTACATATATGGTCATTTTTAGAGCACAGCCAACTCATGGGAGGGGTTACAACCCCACTGGTCAGTTTTGGCGGCACATTCCTGAGGGGTAACTGGTCAGTTGGAACTGCGCATGTACAGGCTTGACCGTTGCTAAAAATAGCCTGTTGCTGGGCAAAAATCGAGTGGTCAGTGGTATGGACAACGGACAAAAGAGCATGCTGACCACAAGGCTGCTTGTTCTCTAAAATGGCCGCCGCAACACTCAAAATGGCGTTTTCAAGTATAGCTAAGTTAAAGGGAAAAACGTGTAGCACAGCTAAGCGCTAACTCGGCCATTGTCAAATTACGACAATGGTGTTGTTCAAACAGCTTAGGATCCAGTATGAGCTAGCACCCACCGAGAGGTTTTGATACATGCAAATTAGACACGCCCTAAACTCGGCTCTTTTGCCTGGTACTGAAAAACCGGAGGCCACCCCCCCAGAGGACAGACTATTGACTGAACACATGCCAAAAAGGCTACCTCCGTCACTTATCGTAAACTAATCCAACAACATGCTTGACCAGATGCTAACACTTCGACACATGTGGTCCACTGACCTGGGAGATATCGATGATGCAGATTGGCAGATAGCACTATCGTCCCCACGGGAAGTAGCCATACCATCCAGGCTTCGTTTAGTGCAGTTAAAGATACTTCACCATACATACTATACCAGGGTGACCCTCTGTGGTATAAGAAAGGCCACACATCTGTTTTGTTTGTGGGACTGTGGGGAGGAAGGAACCTTTTTTCACACCATGTGGCAGTGCTCCCTAATTGCAGCTTACTGGGTCCCGGTGATGCGAACATTGTCACAGGCTGTGGAGGTATCACTTGTACCGGAGCTGAGGAGCTGTCTCCTGAAGTTATGGGAACCAAATTATCTTTCTCACCCTGCACAAGATTGAGCTACAGTGGGTATAATGTTTGCCAAACATAATGTTGCCAGGATGTGGGGGTCTGGGGAGTTGCCACGCTTGGGGACTGGTGCAAAGATATGGACGAAGCTATGATGGCGGAGAGGGTGGTTTAAACGCATCGGGGGTGCCCCCGGAAATGGGAACAGGTGTGGGGTGTATGGAAAAAGTTATGGGGCTATCTCTAACATCCGCCCATGCGGGACATGGATGATGTATCTGAGTGAAGGGAGGGGTGGGGAGGTGGGGTTATGCAATATACCAACAGTACCAACTAGGATGTACCCTCTATTAGTACTGTGTGCAATGTCGACGACAATGATTGTGACTTGCAGTGTTCAATGCAGATGCCATGTACTGTCATTATGCCCTGAATTTATTGCTAATAAAAAGTTTATTTAAAAAAAATGTGAAACCCACCACGCAATACAATACGTATCACCAGGTAAGTGTGGTTATCACGTGTCAACAAGTATTTAGATTCAAGAAGATCAGACTGCAAAGATTGCAGAATAGATGAATGTTCCAGAAGCCAACAGGCTTTCGGAAAAGTAGATTGTATTAAAGCATACAATGATTTGATACGCTGGGCATACTTGGGAATAAAGGTTCGACCGGAGTTCAAAAATCACAGCAAAGACTGTTATTTTTTCAGGGTTATAGGAGGTCTCACACATGCGCATTTCTCTAAGAAGTGAGGCGCCAAGCCTCTTCCTTTATTATTGAGCTTGTAGCCCAAGAACAACATTGTACACTCTGCAATGTGAGATTCTGCAAAGTTAAATATATAGCCGTAGTACGCAAACAAAAGTATGATGCGACAAAATGCTGACATAATTTGTCTTCTGTAAGATGAATATCATCAACATACGAGTACGCATTAGGGTCTATGCCGTCCAACAAAGAGACGACACAGGCGGCAAATACACCTGGGGTACTTTTGTAGCCCATAGCCAAACGCAGAATTAGTTTTTGTTTTCCTCCGAAGGTAAAGGTGGTCCATTGACTGCTTTCAGGTGACAAATTGTGACTGACAAAGCTCTTGGAAATATCAAGGGTAGTTTTATATTTTTTATGAACTATACTGTTGACTAGGGCAAAACTATGGGTATTCTGAACCGCACAGGTACGACAATGAGAATTTAAATGCTGATAATCCAAAAGTAGGCGGTACGACCCATTGGGTTTGGTTACAGTAAACAAAGGGTTATTCATCAGTGACAGACATGTCTCAATTACTCCTTGAAATTCTAATTGAGCCAGAATTTCTGAAACTGGAGCTTTTGCCTCCCGATGGATGGGATCCTGAGGCGACCCATTGGGTTTGGTAACAGTAAACAAAGGGTTATTCATCAGTGACAGACATGTCTCAATTACTCCTTGAAATTCTAATTGAGCCAGAATTTCTGAAACTGGAGCTTTTGCCTCCCGATGGATGGGATCCTGAGGTTGTGGCTGTGTCATGGACCGCAATGGTATCTCATGCAGGGGGGATCTTTACACCAACCCACCTGAGTATGGTAAAATGCCAATGCAAGCACCAAAGCCGACTCTTCTGCAAAAGCCTACGTGTGCTCCTTGGAGACGTTACGTGAAAAACTCAGGAATGTGGTGATGAGTTTAA
Organism: Lissotriton vulgaris; assembly: GCF_964263255.1. Classification (NCBI taxonomy): domain Eukaryota; kingdom Metazoa; phylum Chordata; class Amphibia; order Caudata; family Salamandridae; genus Lissotriton; species Lissotriton vulgaris. The sequence continues at coordinate 569,598,195 of NC_141694.1, read as the reverse complement.
CAAATTTAGGCACTCTGTTGATATCAGGTGGTGCTTAAAACAACCCGGAAAACTTTATCAGTGCCATTCAATGCAGCAACACTTCAGGTTGTAAAGAAACTGTTATTTAAACAGCGAAAATCAAGACTAAATAGTTATTACTCAAGCAGCTTTACTCAGTATGCAATTGATTGCCGATTAAGCACAAACAAATGTACAAAGAACGAAAGTTTGAAGAAAATCCTCCCACCGTGTGTGTAATAGCTAAGAGTAGTGAGAGAAACATAAGGTAGTGTGAGAAAAAGGTCAACAAAAATAGGCATCCTTCATATTACATTTAGGTTTGCATGAGCAGTTTACAAGTAACACAAGCAGAGTCCATACATTAAGCCTGTAGAATATTACATTATAAAAAACAGCTCATTTCAATTTGATCATTAAGGCCTCCTGGACTCATTGCACTCAAGCGTTTTATCCAAAAAGTCTCTCTCTGAAGTAACCGTTTATTAATATCTGAACTGGGGTAATCTGATACAATCTCAATAATCTGAAATCTAATTTGAGCTATTGTATGCTGATTTTCAGACCAATATGTGGCTAATAAGGAAGTGGTGTTTTTGTTTCGAATTCTACTTTTGTGTTCTGAAATTCTCGTGTTTAGTTTTCTTTCTGTTTTGCCTATATACAGCAGGCCACAAGGGCACTTAAATGTATAAATCACATTATTTGCGTTGCAGTCACCTTTAAAGTGTAGTTTGACTTGTTCTCCTGCGTGTGGATGAGAGATTACATTTCCTTTGAATCACATTGTTCTAATGTACACAATTGGTACATGTCCACATTCCAGCTGTTTCACGTGTTTGTGGATTTTTCCTTTCATCTAGCAGTTCTTTACGGGTCTTAGTTCTAGTGTAGGCAAACAACGGTCTTGCTGCAAATTCTTTATGAAAATCTGGTTCTTGTTGTGGCAGTTCCCCTCTCTTACTGATTATGTTGCGCATTTTTTGAGAGTTCAGAGAAATTTCGGAGACAAACACACTTCGTTGAGTTTTGGGTCTCTGTTTTTTCTTTAAAAGATCACTTCTAGTTTGTTTTAATGCAAGGTCTGCTGATTCATCCAATAATTTAATTGGATAGCTGCGTCTAACATATTTTTTCTTGAACTCCAGTATATTCTCCAGACATTTTTCTTCTTGTGTCTCTAAACGTTTAATCCTGAGGAACTGAGAATATGGTACATTTTTCAACAGACTAGACAGATGAAAACTGTGTAAATGTAAATAAAATGTTTCTATCTGTTGGTTTTTTAAACAAGTTAGTATACAGCCTTAGGTTGTTCATTTCCACCCAAACGTCCAAAAATGCAATTTTTGTTCTGCTTATTGTGTGGGTGAACTGAATCCTGGGGTTACTTGTGTTTAAAGTATTGATGTTTTCAGTTAGTTTTGTTTCCGTGCCCGACCACACAATAAAGATGTCATCAATATACCTACAAAAACATTGTAGGTACTCTGTCCAATCTGAATTTTGAAATATGTGTTCCTCCTCGAACTTTGCCATAAACATATTAGCATACGCAGGTGCTCCTGCAAATCCCATTGATGTACCATTTAGTTGTATCATTTTTTTGGACCATTCAAAGTAGCTGTGGTGAAGGCAAAATTGTGTGAGTTCCAGTAAGAAAATTGAATTGACACCATTCTGAGTTACGAAGTAAAGACCATTCAAGAGCTTCAAGACCCTCGGAGTGGGCAATGGATATATAGAGATACTACGTTGATCGGACATAATAAATATTCCTTGTTAGAATCAAAAATAACTTTCTCAAGTTTTTGAATAAAATCAGCAGTATCTTGTATATATGTAGGCCAAGTGTGAACTAGTGGTTGAAAAAACAAATTAGTTTACCAGATGGTTCAAAAAGGGAACCACACCCCAACAAAATGCGTCGGAATGGTGGGTCAAGCAGGTTCTTATGGACTTTAGGCACCATATAAAGTTTTGGCCTCCATGGAAATTTTGTAATTAAATATTTGGCCATGTTTTCATTGATCCAATTCATGTTAGTGCCTTATCAACCAGTTGTTGCAGCAGCTTAGATAATTTAATTTGATTTGATTTGATTTGATTTATAGTCTTGTATAGCGCTTGAATCACCCCGAGCGGGTATCTCAGCGCTTGGAAACGCAGCAGGAGCAGAGGCGGGGAAGAGGCTAGAACATGGCGGTTTTCAGGATTTTCCTGAACTTTCGGTGGTCCTGGCACTGTCTTAAGGCAAGAGGGAGTTGATTCCAGATGAGTGGGACTTGGTAAGAGAACGACTTGCCTCCGGTTCTAGCCTTTTTTTATCCTAGGGATTTTGAGGAGCGATTGGGAGCTGGAGCGCAGGGTCCGGGGCGGGGTGTAATGGTGGAGTCTCTGTGCCGGATAGGAGGTCCATTACCCCAAATTGCTTTGTGTGTAAGGCAACAGATCTTAAATTTCATACGTTGTTGTATGGGCAGCCAGTGTAGTTGGTGGAGAAAGGGAGAGGAGGCTGATCTGTGGGGGGCATTCAAGACCAAGCGGGCGGCAGTGTTCTGTATCATTTGCAGGCAGTTTAGTGAGGACTCATTTGCTGCGATCAGAAGGGCATTGCAATAGTCCAGTTTGCTTAGTACCAGGGTCTGGGTTAGGATCTTTCTGATTGAGTCAGGGAGGTAAGGGAAAACTTTCCTTAGTAGGCCCAGGGTGTGGAAGCATGAGCCCACAGTGTGTGTAACGTGTTTCTTCATAGTTAGGGACTGATTGAGGTACACTGTAGTCACCAGGGTAGGGGGCTTGCCTAGTTCTGGGGGCCACCATAGGGTTGACCAAAGGAGGGGGGCATCTCCGAAGAGCAGAACCTCCGTCTTACCAGCATTCAGTTGGAAGAAGTTGCTTTCCATCCAACGTGATATTGCCAGCATGCCGGAAGAGAAGGTGGATTAGGCAGATTGAGAGGTTTTATTGAAAGAGAAGGTAAGTTGAGTGTCGTCCGAGTAGGATATTGGAACGAACCCATAGTTCCTCAAGAGGGTTGCCAGAGGGGCTATGTATATATTGAACATAGTAGGGCTCAGGCTTGAACCCTGTGGCACCCCCTTGGTAAGTTCCTGAGGAGTGGATCGAAAAGGGCCTAGGTTTATTGTTTGGGAACGGTTGGAGAGGAAGCTGATTATCCATTTCAGGGCTGTCCCCCCATTTCCTGCCTCCCTAATTCTTGCGAGCAAAGTCTGGTGATCGACTGTATCGACGGCGGCGGATAGGTCTAATAGCACTAAAAGGGTAGGCTGGTTCTGATCTAAGGAGAGCCTGATGTTGTTGGTGACGGCCACTAGGGCCTTTTCAGTGCTGTATTTTGGGCAAAAGTCTGATTGGATTCGGGTCCAGGTAACCAGTCCTTTCGATATGGTCAGAAAGATGTTTATTAACGTGCTTTTTCAAGACTTTGCTCAAATAAGGGAGGAGGAAAATGGGGTGGAGGTTCAAGAGATTTTCTGTGGGGAGTTTGGAATTTTTCCGGATGCGGATGATTTGGGCGGCCTTCCATGAGGGGGGTAGGTGACCTTCTTCCAGGGACTGGTTTAATAAGGAGCAGATGGCTACAGATATTTGTTCTGCTAGAGATGCCATGATTTTGGCAGGTATAATATCAAGTTGGGAACCTGATTTTATTATGTTCATGGCAGTTTCCGTTTCTTCATGTGTTAGAGGAGGAACATTTAGTATAGTATTGGGGTTGGGAGTGGGCCTACCGGGGGTATCCGGAGAAGAGCTTGAGGGGAGGGGGAGTTTGGTAGTGATAATATTATTGTAAATGTTGTCAATTTTCTGTATAAAGTGGTTGCTCAGGTTGTCACATAGCATTTGAGAGGGGGTTTCTTCTGATTCACAGGCTTTGGGATTGGTGAAGGTTTTCAGAATTTGGTACATAACTTTGGAGGTGTTGTCAGCCTGGCTGAGTTGGAGGACTATGTGTGATTTACTGGCATGCCTAATGTTTTTTTGGTATAGGGTGAGGGCGGCCTTGAATTTCTCTCTGTTGGCAATGAGGTTGGTGCGGCGCCATTTCCTTTCAAGGTTTTTGCATCAGTTCTTTTCTTTCGGGAGTTCTACGGAGAACCACGCTACCTGTGGGGCTCTGGGTTTGGAAGAGCCCGTTTTTATTGGTGCGATCAGGTCGATGGCAGCTAAGAGATTTAGGGCCCGATGTAGGTAAAAGGGATTTTCCGATTTCAAAATACCGAGGCGGGCCGAATCGGTATTCTGAAATCGGAAAATGAGATGTAGCAAACAAACGGCGAAATAATACCGAATCGGTCGGCATCGGTAATGTGAATCGGTACGTACCGATTCGTCACGGACCGAATCGGAAAGTACCGAATCGGCTACCACCGAATCGGAAATAGCCGAATCGGATACCACCGAATCGGAAATAGCCGAGTCGGTAAAATCCGAATCGGCAATTAACGAATCGTAGGTATGAAAACACACCCATGGCCAAAAAGCCCATAGGAATGCATTGAAGAAACCGAATCGGTAAAATCCGATTCGGATAATACCGAATCGGATTTTACCGATTCGGTAATATCCGATTCGGTAAAAGCCGAATCGGCAAAAGCCGATTCAGCCAATGAGGTGGCTCCCCCTCCCCCACCCAAACAGGGAGTGGCAACCCTGGCAGGTGCAGCTAATTAAGAACTTTCTGGAGAGCCAGCCTGAGCTGAACACTCACAGTTAGCAGCAGTGGGAGTAGGAGGTAGTGAACTGTTCTGATCAAGATGGAAAACCAGAGTGAGAGCCAGAAGTCCACCCAGAAGAGGAAGCCTAAGTTCAGCAGCATCGAGCTGCAGGTGTTGGTTGAGGAGGTGGTGAGGGTGCACCGGCAGCTATTTGGAAAGCTGTCCCTCAATGTGCCAGACAGCACCAAGAGGAGGATCTGGAGCGAAATCGCCCAAAAGGTGAATGCTGTGGGTGTCACCCCCAGGTCCCTGGATGAGCTGAAGAAGCGTTTCTATGACATCCGCAGCCTCACCAAACGGAAGATGGCAGAGATCCAGAGGCAGGCTGGAGGCACTGGTGGAGGCAGGAACCCCGCGCCACCCCTCACAGACCTCGAGGAAATGGTGTCCACCACCATTGAGAGGGAGAGCGTAACTGGAATTGGGACCCTGGACAGCTCAGCCAGAGCTACAGCTACAGGTAAGAAGCATGCGCATCATGACACACCCTACCAGACACCTCCCCATTAGACACAATGCATAGCCAAACCCCAGCACAGTACTGTAACCAACATACAAGAGACAAGCATCATGGTACATGTAGTCAGCAGAAGTTAGCAAAATATGGCAGTGCAGAATCACAAGACAGGAAACAGTGGAACACATTCTAAGGAGATGCAAGGACATGTGGAATGCTTTAATTGTACTGACTGTAATACATCGGCACTCAATTTACAAATGCTTCTTTGTACCTAGGGGCACCATCAGGCGGACAAACAATGACAACAGAGGCAGCAGCACCATCCACCACTGCACTCGCAGGGCCGAGCACCAGTCAGGCTGCCGAGGAAGAGGAGGACGAAAACACCATAGGGCTTGGTATAGAGGGAGACCTGGTAATAGACTTTGAAGCACTGCACTCCCCACAAATGCCGAGCACACCCCCCTTGCAGTTCTCCCCAGAGAACTCCCCCACAAGGGACCTCCTTCCACCTACACCAGCTCCTGCCACGATCATGGCTGTGGCACCAGTACACCCTGTCTTGGGAGCAGGGGCTCAGGCCCCGGCCAGCACCACACCCCCACCAGTGGCACCCCAGCCCACTCAGCAGGCCGGCAGCAGCAGTACCCGGCGCCGTGCCATTCCCACCACTGCAGCACCAGCACCGGAGGGCAGTGTCTTCCTGGGCCTCGAAGGAAATATGGTCAAGATCCAAAGGCAGCAGGCGAAATCCATCATGGCCTGCCAACGCCAGCTCCTGCAGCACAACCTGCAGATGGGGGAAATGGTGAAAGGATTTCAGGCCTTCGTGGATTCAAACAAGGAGGTAGCAGCAGGTTTAGGTAGGCTAACCACTGCCATAACCCAGTTATGTGGCAGACTGGAGGAGCATGAGGTGGTGCGCAGGCAGGATGCCCGGGTGCAGAACCGCTCCATGAGCCGCCTTGCTGCGGCAACGGCACAACTCTGTCAGCGCAGTGCCAACATGGAGTCTAGTCTCACACAAAATACGGCAGAGATAACAAGGGGAATGGCCCGCATCACGACTGCAATGGAGGCCATGATCATCTCTAACACTGCAGCAAATCCTGCCCTGGACCTGGGGGATGCTGGGGACAGCAGCAGCCGCAGCAGCCCGGCCAGCGCTGCGTCAGAGCCACGCAGGAGCACCAGGCGCTCCGCAGATGCCGCTGGTCATTCTGAGGGGGCTGAGGGACACCCCAGTGGGGCTGCCAAGCGGTCAAAGAAATAGCCTTGCAAGGGCGGGTGAGGCAACTTGGACCTTGGACTTTTGTTTTCTTTGCCATTACACCTTTTTTTTGTTGCACATCAGTGCAGTAACTGTGCTGCAACAGTATTAAAAATTGTTTTTTCACAACAACCATTTAGCTGTCTTTGCATCTGTACTCACTCAGAAATAGTTTTCTGTAATCTCCTCACGTCTGTATCTGCCATCACTTGGCGTACACACCCCAGCTGGCTGTGTCAGTGGCACAGCTTCGTCGTCGTCATGGTCCTCGTAGTCAGACAACTCCACCTCAGTGCCCTTCTTCATCGCAAGGTTGTGTAACATTGCACATACAGCTATGATCTTGCAGCAGGTGATGGGGGTATACTGCCTTGCACCTCCACTCTTGTGCAGGCATCTGAATCTACTTTTCCAGATGCCAAAGGTCCGTTCGACGACATTCCTTGTGCGTATGTGGGCCCGGTTATACCTCCTTTGGCTGGGTGTGGAGGGGTTGAGGTAGGGGGTGAGTATGAATGAGCAGAGGGCATATGCACTGTCGCCTGGAAGAGAAAGGGGTAACATTACACACATGCATGCATGTATTCCACCTAGCTACTGTGTGTTATGGGGGTCTGATGATGTGTCTCACCTAGGAGGTATCCTTCACCAAATTCGCCAGCCATCAGCCGTGCATAGATGCCGCTCTGTTGGAAAATATAGGAGTCATGGGTACTCCCTGGAAATTTTGCTACCAGGTCTGTAATGGTGCACTTCGCATTGCAGATCACCTGCACGTTGATGGTGTGTGTAGACTTCCGATTGCGGTATATGTATTCTGTGTCCGCTGGTGGGCAAATCAGAATGTGCGTGCCATCTATGCAGCCAATGATTTGGGGAAATTGTGCCATCTGGTAGAAGTCAGCTTTAGTTTGTAGCAGTTCTGCGTGGGTTGCAGGGAAAGAGATGTATTGGTCCATCCTGTGTATCATGGCGTCAAGGAATGTGTGGAAGAACCTTGACAGGCTGCCCTGGCTCACCCCTCCTGCTGCTGCAACTCCACTTTGATAGCTGCCAGACGCAAGCAGGTGTAGGCTGCATAGCACCTGGACGTGTGCTGGGATGGCGTGTGCCCTTGGGGTGTAGTGGTCCAAGAATGGTTTGAGGTCCCTGATGAGCTCAAGTACGGTGTCAGAGTCCAGCCTGTATCTCTGTAGGATCTCTGCCTCTGTGAGCATGAACAGGGTTATCCTCTGTCTGTAGACCTGTTCATTTCTTAGCCATTCCCTCTGTCCTTCCTGCTGTAGCCGTAGCCGCCTCGCAATGACATAAAAAGCTGCCACCCTGCAAGTTGCAATGCATTTTGGGGCTGTTTATATGGGTTGGAGTTGGTTACCACCTGATTGTAATCCATGGTAAATACCGAGTGAATTCTACCGAATTTGAGCCGATTTCGGTGTTTCTGTGCCTCCCTACATCTCCCCATCTGTCGGAATCGGGGAATTTCCCGATCGGTGAATCATACGAATCGGTATGTTCTCCGATTCGGCTCATGTCCGAATCGGTGTATGTACCGATTCGGTACATGGACCGAATCGGCTTCATTCCGATTCGGTGTGTCTACCGAATCGGTACATGGACCGATTCGGATAATTTCCGAATCGGTGTCACTACCGATTCGGTACATGGACCGAATCGGTTATTTTCCGATTCGGTGTCACTACCGATTCGGTACATGGACCGAATCGGTTATTTTCCGATTCGGTGTGTCTACCGATTCGGTACATTGACCGAATCGGTGTTTGCATCCGATTCGGTGTGTTACCGATTTGTTACATATCCGATTTTTGGTATGTACGTATCGGATTCTTTTCCATTCGGTACTCATTCCGAAACGGTTTTCACTCCGATTTTTATTTTTTTTGTTCCCTACATCTCGATGGCTGTTTACCGATCGGTAAGGGCCAAAAATCGGTAATTTCGGCCGTTACCGATCGGTAACGGCCTACCTACATCGGGCCCTTAATGAGAAGGGTTAGGCTGTCTTCAGTGTTGCTACATGGTGAGTTTTTGGTGATCGTAAAGGCGGATGCAAAAGAGGCTGGATTGACTTCATGCCATTGTTTGTAGAAGGATTGTTTTCGCGAGACGGGTCGTTGAGATTCCCTGGGATCCTCCAGTTGAAAGTTGATGATAGCATGGTCCCACATCTTGATTGAGTGTTTTGGCAAGGATCTTACGTTACCCAGAAAGCTTTTCAGGGAGGATTTTTTAGAGGAATTTGGGTCCGGTTTCCGTGTATTATTTCCTTCAGGGTCTGCATTGGGCATGGGTTTAGGAGGATAAGGATCCTGCTGTATGGGAGCGTAATTCGTGCTCTGGTATCTGCAGTGTGGGCATGAAAAAACCCTTAGAGGTCTTGGAGGTGGGGTCAACAGTGGGATCTTGATCCATGGGCATATATATATATTGGTATCATTCACATGCATGTTAACTTTCATTTCATAAAATTCTGTGTCCATTAACAAATGAGCTCCCCCCTTGTCCACTTTTTGAAATGTGATTTCTGTTCTTCTTGCCAATTGTGAGATGGTACTTTTGTCTACTCTACTCAGATTGCTTGGTGTGCTTTGTAGCCTTCTGTAGTTCAATTTTCTCAAATCTTTTGGTACAAGAGACTCAAAGAGATCCAACATCTTATGTGATATTGGTGCCTCAAATGTACTTTTTGGTTTGAAAACCTCTTTTTGCTTTCTCTGTGAACCTTGTGGAGGAACAACGTTTTCAAAGAAGTTGCGGAGTCTAAGTGTCCTCATGAATTTGTAGAAGGATATTTCATTCTCAAAGGATGAACCAGAATATGTCAGTACGAATGTGATCCCTTTGTTCAGAATGGTGGTTTCTTTTTCAGTTAGGGTGTATAATGATATGTTAATTATGAGGGTCTGGTTTGGCTCCTCAAACCTTTCTTACCCTTTTCCTCTCCTTGTTTTTGGTTTTCTTTTTGGGAATTCGCGTCTGGTGGATGGTCTAGATCCGGTGCCGGCGACGACAAAAAAACCACTTGCTGTCCAGATGAACCAGCTTTTTCAGTTGTTTTGCCATTTATGGAAGATTGTGGAAGTTTTAGAGGCATTCTAGCTGTGTCCGTGTCTCTGTCTGTTGCGATACTCTCTTCAGATGATGTATTAGGTATTTTTGTACAGCGACATTGTGCATACACATTCGTTTCAAATAATCTATTGTATCGCGTTTGAACTTCCGTAACTTAGTCTCCTGTTGTTTTTTGCCATACCCTTCAAGTTTGATGTTTAAGTCTTCTAAAAATTTCTTTCATTCGTCTTCAGGCATCCTATTAGATAAGTCCATGCGTAAACAATTGTATCTCAAACAAAGTAGTGCGGGTTTGAGTCCAGCAGGCAGGTTAGCAGGTTGGCCCCTCTAGTAGTTTATGTTGAGTGTGATAAGGTACACACTATCAGACGCAGCACACTGATGTAACTATTTCTTAGAACATATTTTGAGTAACAGTGATTATATTGGTGTGCTCAGACCACCCCTTATCGTTATTACTAACCCTGGGCGGAGTTCGCGGAGTGGGGCTTCGCGGAGCTACACGAAGTGGGCGAGAAACTACGCCCACCTCCGCACTCCGCGTAGCCCCACTCCGCAAAACCACTGGCCGCCAGCCCCGCCACCCGCCTCCCTCCCGCCCTCCCTAAATACTTTAAAATAAAGGAATGCTATAATTTAAAAAGCACTTACCTTGCCGCCGCTGGCCGCCGCGTTCCCCGGGGCTCGTTATCTTCCGTCTTCCGTCTTTATCAGTAATGCGCATGCGCGGGCGGCCGCCCATGCGCATTTTCTCGTGAAAATGCGCATGCGCGGCCGCCCGCGCATGCGCATTACTGATAAAGACGGAAGACGGAAGATAACGAGCCCCGGGGAACGCGGCGGACAGCGGCGGCAAGGTAAGTGCTTTTTAAATTATAGCATTCTTTTATTTTAAAGTATTTAGGGAGGGCGGGAGGGAGGCGGGTGGCGGCCAGCTACGCTCCGTCTGCGGAGCGTGCGTAGTGCCGCCTGGCTCCGCCAGCTCCGCAAAATGCGGAGTGGGCGGAACTACGCACACTCCGTGCACGGAGCGTAGCTGGCCGCCCACCCCTAGTTATTACCTGCCAACAAAATGTCATAAGAAGTCAGCATTTTCCAAAAGATTCCTTTAATTACACGTTGTATGTCACCTTTCAACCATAAGGACTTTGTCATAATCTGTCGGGGGAGCCACTCGGGTATCGGTAGTTTGAACTGTGATGAGCTTTTCAGTTGATGTCACCTTCAGAAGTGGACGCAGTGCTTGACGCACTATGGTAACCTCCGCTGCGCTGTCTAGCAGCGTTACTGCCCATGTTAGGTTCTGGAGCTGTGTCCTCACCGTCTGTGGCATACCTCGCTGTTAAAGCAGAAACTTTTTTTTCTGAAACAGTGGGCGCTGATGAGGAAAATCATCCTGTTTGCCTTTACCATCAGTCTGATGAGGTAGCTCACATCCTTGCGGGGCATCTCTTCCACGCTCCTGGCTTTCTCTGCTACCAGCTTGTGAGCCTGATGTGTCCTGTGAAGAACGAGGAGAATGCTGAACAGGAACCTGAAATCTGCCAGGAGATCTAATTCTCGCATGGTCGCGCATATCATAAGTGTGCTCAGAAGACTTGGGTGTAGGTGACGTGGCACGCGTCCCTTGGTCCTGTTGCTGCTTTCACTGTTTTTTATTTTTCCAATTTTTCTAAGGAAATGTTGGACGGTCGTCATTTGCAGACTGTGCCGTCTGTGTTTGCTGTTGCGCTGGTATTTTAGCAAAAGGTTTAACACCCAAACTATTGTGGCCAATTGTCTTATAGGCATTTGCAATGATTTTTGGTAAAGCGCGGGGTTTCACATCTTCTGGGACAAGGCGTTAGGCATTAGACACTTGAAAGTTTACTGCATCTCACTTGACATTTGCAAGGATCAGATCAACAACAATGTTGAACACTCAAACCAACCTCATCCCCAATTCCACAGATGCCTCTGGTCCGTGCTCATCCTGAACACGCTTAATCATGAGGGAAGCGCTGTCATAGAAGGTGTGCCCAAAGATTTTGCATACACCGCCACAAACACTTTACCCAAATGTTCACAATCGGTTACCTCGGGTATTAAGTCTTTCTGCAACTTATAGTTAAAATCCTGTGCTTTTCCACAGGAGTGATATTCAGAAATACCGTTTGTAGCTGGTCAAATTTCTCAGCAAACCTGTAAGGTAAATCATCCTTCTTCTGTGGACACTTGTCCATAACCGAATTACTCATGACAGGACTAATAGACAGCACGCCAAGTCCAGCTGGTTGTGCAGCAACCTCAGGTGCTCCCACCTGGAGATTGCAGGAGACGTATTGCATGAGAGCTTAGTGTACCTCAATTAAGGTGCCGTGCAATACACAAAGTTCTTCCACTCTTACTACCAAATAACATGGATGTGGTGTGAACCCGGCCAAAACCGGCCAAGTGGCCCCGGGACTTGATAAAGGGCCTAAACGGACCGGAGTCACTGTTTGGGGTAGGGTGCCATTAAACCAAATATGGTGTTGCCATGCCGAAATTGGAAATTCAAGAGTCCTATAAGGCCGATACACATTAGGTGTTGCAGTGTGAGAGTATACATGGAACAAGTTATCATCTCCATTCACTGCGGGCAAAGTCACCGAAGAATAAAACATCTCAAAGTGAAAAGATGGATCAGCTCAAACTACAAAAATAAGATCGACACCCACATCCGGCACGCTATATGCTTTTAAATGACGATGGAGCGATGCGCGGCTATAAGCCACAATATCGACATCAGCCTTAAGGACTTAGGAAAGAAGAACAACCTAAAGCGTGGCAGTGCAATATAGGGTAGTAATTGTAACGAAAAACCTTTTAATTATATCAAGCTTGAAAAGACCTATAAAAACATCAATATAGGTAGGTTATGCCGTCACAACTGTTTACCGGAAAACAGAAGCAAGGGTATTGTGGACAAGCACCAGTACTACTCGAGTGCCTCTTTTTTTTTTATGTACAGAGCACGGCAGTAAATTTCATTACAATCAAAACATAAAGTATATAACATTCATTTCGATTTCCTTCTTTATCAAATCAGCCTTTTATACTAAATAAAAGAGTAATAGCACAATCATCATATTACTTATCTTGATATTACACACAGACTCTTTCTACCAGTGTTTCTAGGTTCCTTATTTTGTCAATTAGCCAATATAAACATAAGAAAAGAAAGAAGAGTAGAAAAAACCCAAAGAGAAGAAAAGTAAGTGAACATATGTATAACTTAAAGCTCCAATTGGGATTACTAGTTAGATTGCAAAGCACAGCAATAAGACACAGAATATATGACCCAGTACATGATAATCAAACATGATTCCCACAATTCAGTCCACGCTCCCTTCTTTCCATCGAGTGATGGGATCCCAAATCCGTTTACCAATTTTCCTGCCTTTCTTTCCCTTCCTGTCATATATCGCAATCTCCAGATTATATATTGTTAATAATTTAGCCATCCAATGGTGAAATAAAAGTGGCAAAGGATCCAGCCATGCTGATGCAATGCAAAGTCTCATAACGGCCATAGCAATAAACAAAAATTCCCCCCCTTCCCGCTGCTGCTCCTCTTCCTCATTTACTCCCAGAAGAATTAATGAGGGGGTTAATAGGATATCAGTTCCTAATATTCTATTTAAAAAACCTTCAATAACTTTTTCGAACTCTTGCAGATGAGGGCATGTTGCCAACACATGTATTAAATCTGCTTCCAAACTTCCACACCTGAAACAGCTGGTTCCTGTTGTGCCTCCCCACTGAGCTATCTTTGCAGGTGTGTGGTAAAGATGATATATCGTTTTATACTTATAGTGTTGTGCCTGAAGAGGCGCAGAGCATAGTAATGTATATCCCTTTTCTAAAGACCTGTAAAAGTTTTCCTCACAAATATCTAAATTATGTTTCCATTTATTTGCCCATTTTTCAGTATCATCCTCCTTTGTTATAATTAATTCAGCATAAAATCTCTTTATTGTACAGTCCTCACCTGCTTGACTAACTTCCATAATAGAATTTTTGCTGAATCCTGATGGTCCTCCTTCTTTGTTATGCAAAAAACTCCTTATTTGTAAATATTTAAAGAATTGTCTATTATCTAGCGCAGATTTTGCCTGTAATTCAGAAAACTGGTAGACCCCATGCTGTCCTAAAATATCTCCAATCCTTCTGATTCCTTTCCTTTCCCATTCTGTAAGTATAGGGCCATTGGCAACTTCCTCCGGAAGATTTGGATTGCCTTTCAATCTAGTGTAAAAATTGTACCTCCCCAAGCCAAATCTTTTGATAAAAGCTTTCCAGACTGTATGGGCAGCTATAAGCGTCTTAAACCGTGTCCTTTTGAAATAACTGTGTTCTGTATATTTTAAAAACACGTTCTCCGCCTCTGGCCCCAATACCAGGCCAAATATTGCCAATGAGCCCAACTCACTCCATCCTTCATGCTCTGCCCCCCCCCGCCAAACCTACCATATTTTGCAGAGCAGCTGCCCAATAATAAAGCTTTAAATCTGGTAGTCCCCACCCGCCCCTCTCTAGTGGAAGTGTCATAAACCTGAGTGCCCTCCTGGTTTCCCCTTAGCCCAAATAAATCTAATAATTAAATCTTCAATCTTCTTAAACAGTTTAGCATCAAATAATAGGGGTATAGCTCTGAAGAAATAAAGAAACTTAGGTAGGACCAGCATCTTTATTACATTTGTCCGCCCTACTATAGATAAATGTGGATTATCTAATCTATCCAGATCCTTCCGTATTTTATTAACCAAAGGTGTTATATTTTTTTCCACTAGACCATCCAGATCAGCCGAGACAGTCACCCCTAGGTATATTCCTTCCTGCATGACTCGATTATCCACACAGGTAGTATAACAGTTTTTAATTATCTGCATCTTAGCACTGTTTAGTTTATACCCCGAGATCTCCCCAAACCTCGAGGCCTCAATTTCCACTTGACCAATAGCCTCCGTTGGAGCCGGTGTAATTACTACAACATCATCAGCGTATGCTAATACTTTGCACTGGCCAATTCGCTTAGGTAATGGTGTTATTAGATCACTGATCTCTATTCTCCGAATCAATGGATCCATATACATGGCGAATAATAATGGGGAGCAAGGACATCCCTGCCTCGTTCCTCTCCTTATCCTGAATTGTCCTGTAACTCCTGCGTTCACCCGTACAGAGGCCACTGGGTCCCTATATAGTGCCTGAACTGCTTTAAAAAATCTTTTTTTAACCCCTGATCTTTCCATGGTGTGCCACAGGTAGTCCCAGGAGACCCGGTCAAACGCTTTTTCCACATCTAAAAGCATGATCACCATTGGGTCCCCTGAGACTGCTGCAGCATCAAATAGAGTAATCACCTTACGCGTATGGTGGGTGGTACCCCTCCCAGGTATAAAACCATGCTGATTCTTACTCACTACCTTTTCTATTATCCTGGCATATCTAGTTGCTAATGCTTTGGAAAATACCTTAGTGTCCGTGTTCATTAGAGTAATGGGCCTGTATGATCCTGGTTCTTCCGGAGGCTTCCCTTTTTTTAAGATAATCACTATTTCCACGCCCCCCCATGACCCGGGTATAGATTCACCTATCTGTGCCTGTTGGATTGTCCTGATTATATCCTCTTCTAATATACTCCAAAATCCTATTAAAAATTCTATTGGAATTTGGTCGGGGCCCGCTTCTTTCCCAGAGGGAAGCGTCGATATAGCACTTTTTATTTCTTCTCCCTGAAGAACCTCCTCCAAGCCTTCTGCCTCCTCATCCGTAAATATATCCACCGGAATTTCCTGCAGGTAATCTCTAATTCTCTGGAGATCCCCCCTTATCGGTTCATCATATAATTTCTCATAGAAGGATCTAAAGACCTCCCTTATTTCCTCTGAGTCTGTGTAGGTCCTGCCTGTAATATCCCTAATCTCCCTCACCGTACTCGAGGCTTCTTGTTGCCTTGTCCGTACTGCCAGAGTTCTCCCTACTGTTTCACTAAATTCATGGCATCTCTCTCTTTTTGTTGTATATATTTTTGCAGCTTTTCTAGCGATATCTCCCTCCGCATCCGCTTTAGCCTTCAAAAGTTCTGTCATGGCATTATCTACTGGGATTCCATTCATTACACACTCCTCCAGTTTCTCTTCCGCCTTCATTACTGCCTCTGCTGATTCTATGTTCCGCTTCTGCTCTTGTTTACGCTTGTAAGAGTTGAAGCTCAGCATCTCCCCTCGGACCCCCGCCTTAAAGGCATCCCATACTACCCATCAGCTAGCGCTATCTCTATTTATTTAAAAAAATTCCCTAATCCATATTTTCATATGGTCTACATATTTATCTTCCTGTAGTAATCCTCTTTCAAAAGTCCATACTCTTTGTTGCTTAACATTTATTGGCTTGTTTATTGTGAGCACTAGGGGATTATGGTCACTAAGGATTCGTGGGAGTTTTTCTATCTTCGATTCGGATAAGAGTGCATTTGAAACAAAAAAGTAATCTAATCTTACACAAACTTTGTGCGGGGCGGAATAATATGTAAAGCCCTTTTTTCCAACCTTCTTTTTCCCCCAGACATCGGTTAAAACATTATTCGCTATTAAACTCTGTAAAGCTTGGCAAACACGCTTTTTCCTACCTAAGTATCTACCAAATGAGCCCAGACCCAATCCATCTGCACCATTAATATTCAAGTCCCCTGCCATGATAATTCTAGGTGCCCAGGTAGCTAATTCTACATCAAGATATTGAAAAATCTCTGGGTCGTCCTCGGTGGATCCATAAACTGTTACCAGCGTAGTCCACTCCCCATCTATCATACACTCAATCATTGCCCACCTGCCCCATTGAACCTGTGCCTTTTTTCTCAGTAACACATTTTTATTCCTAGATAGTATAGCTACCCCCCTCTTTTTGACACCTTGCTGTGAACTTACTAAAACTTGAAAGCCCAATTGTTTCAACAAATATTCCTGAGATGTCATAACATGTGTTTCCTGCAAAAAAATAAAGTCCACATTCATTTGTCTAAGCATAACTGATATCTTTAGTCTTTTCTGGGCATCATTTAGACCACAAGCATTCCATGTTACATATCTAGTCCCCATGAGTAATTCATTAGTTTATTGCCGTATATGCTCATACCTTTATTATACTTATCTATCTTTCCGTTATTTCTTAATTTTTTATAGCTGTGCCCATCACTAAAACATGAACCTAAACATAAACATAAACATAAACATTTCCTTCCTTCGAACTCCAAATCTCTTGTCTTAACCTCCCTCTCTTTCACCTCCATTATAGTACATAAATCAGCTTTTTGGTGCTGTGCCGTTCCCTGTACCCCCCCTTCCCCTCCCTCCCCCTCCCCCCTGCCCTCCCCCCCCTTACTGGCAAATAGGTCAATGCTGACCTATGTCTGACAGCCGAACCCCCCCCAGGAGGCCACTCCCTCTCCACTCTCCCAATGTCTCATTAACCATTTCTTATGTCTACGTAGCCAGGGTTTTTTTTTTTTTAATTTCCCCTTTTTCCTCCCCATTCTGCACACTTCTTTTACTCTAGCCTCCTTAATTTCTTATTTTAGCTGTGTCACGTGGGCTGGTTGTCTTATAGCTACAGCCCTGTCATTTCTGCAAACTAATAGTTAAAATCCTGTGCTTTTCCACAGGAGTGATATTCAGAAATACCGTTTGTAGCTGGTCAAATTTCTCAGCAAACCTGTAAGGTAAATCATCCTTCTTCTGTGGACACTTGTCCATAACCGAATTACTCATGACAGGACTAATAGACAGCACGCCAAGTCCAGCTGGTTGTGCAGCAACCTCAGGTGCTCCCTCCTGGAGATTGCAGGAGACGTATTGCATGAGAGCTTAGTGTACCTCAATTAAGGTGCCGTACAATACACAAAGTTCTTCCACTCTTACTACCAAATAACATGGATGTGGAGTGAACCCAGCCAAAACCGGCCAAGTGGCCCCGGGACTTGATACAGGGCCTAAACGGACCGGAGTCACTGTGTGGGGTAGGGTGCCATTAAACCAAATATGGTGTTGCCATGCCGAAATTGGAAATTCAAGAGTCCTATAAGGCCGATACACATTAGGTGTTGCAGTGTGAGAGTATACATGGAACAAGTTATCATCTCCATTCACTGCCGGCAAAGTCACCGAAGAATAAAACATCTCAAAGTGAAAAGATGGATCAGCTCAAACTACAAAAATAAGATCGTCACCCACATCCGGCACGCCATATGCTTTTAAATGACGATGGAGCGATGCGCGGCTATGAGCCACAATATCGACATCCGCCTTAAGGACTTAGGAAAGAAGAACAACCTAAAGCGTGGCAGTGCAATATAGGGTAGTAATTCAAACGAAAAACCTTTTAATTATATCAAGCTTGAAAAGATCTATAAAAACATCAATATAGGTAGGTTATGCCGTCACAACTGTTTACCGGAAAACAGAAGCAAGGGTATTGTGGACAAGCACCAATACTACTCGAGTGCCTCTTAAATAAGAACCAGACCAAACGTTGGGTGCACCATGTTGCAGGGATTCTGCACATACACAGAATTATGAGCAGGAAACCAGGACCTCAGTGTGCAGTGGTGTACCAGAAAACCCACCTTAGTCTCCAGACCCCCAATCCGACTAGGAATAGTGTCTCATTCGTTCTCCGTACTACAGCGAAGCTACCAATGATTAGACATCCAAGAACACGTCACACAGTCTGTCTCCAGAATTGTGGGAAAAAGAATACTCTTTTGTTTAAACACTAATACTGGTCCATAACATGAGTAAACAGAGACACGATATTGTTTCAAATATTTATTTTAACTAACATGCTCTACAATGCAGTATACCAGCCAACACAAGCAGCAAAATGCATAAGAACAATATAATTAACATGCTTACAATTCCATAAAGCACAAGAGGGGAAATCATATTATAATGACAGTGGAAACAGGACTACTAGGCTTTACCATACTCTCCGAGCTTTAAGCTAGTTCATTATAAGTATAGTTTACCTCTAGGCTTTGTCAGGGGCCCACATAACTCCAAGTTTAGATGCAAGGAATTACATCTCAGGACAAGCACAGCTCTTCTTCATTAGAATGAATCTCTCCAAGTGCCTTTTCATGCATGGAATGCCATATTAAAAGCACTCTACTTTCAGTAGTGCAGCTGTTTTCGATGTTATGCCAATTGGCATGGGGCTGACCCAAGTGAATCCACAGCATACATTGTTTTTCAACTTTCAACATTGAACACGCTGTGCAGACGAGGAGCACAGTTTACCGCTAAATGTGTGAAAGGCAGACAGTTCTCATGTGAGAATGCACCGGCAGCCTTGCCACAAGAATAAAGCCATGTGTAACGTACGCAAAAGCGGCAAGATGGCTGCCAAGCATATGCTAACTAATCAATGTCTGCAGTTAATTCTATAACCTCACTACATTTTCTTTAGTGCTGTCGGGCTTGCCCAACTCCATTTTAAAACATTATTATTTTGTATTACTACTACGCACCATGCCGCATCTTAACATTGGTGGCATGCACCTGTTTTCTTCAGCTCACCATCCATTTAAGATGCATGATATCCTCCCAGCCTGCTCCTCCAATTAGCCCGTGCCTGCACCTTTGAATCCTAACTTCGGTACTGCCACAAATACTAACCACAGCACATACAACATCTTTGTGGCTTCGGTAGGCAGGTGTGCTTTTCTTATTGACTGCTTGGGTGACATGAGGGAGGGTTCATTTACGATAACTTTCTAACAATACCAAGTATTTTTATCGAGCACTCAAAAGTCCAAACAAGTATTCAGTAGTCAGTTATCTTGTAGCAATTTTAATCTTGAATCTTTCCAATTATCATCTTCCTTGGAAACAGTCTTCAGTATTCAGTATCTACGTATCTATGAGTCTCCCAAAATCAGTATCCAAGTGTTCAAATCCGTCACCTCCCGTACAGTGTTTTGTACTTCGGAGCGCCAGAACAGAGAAGCGCGCTCCGTTAGATCTGTTAGATACGTAACAAGAAATAGACTTTAACTTGATACGAATAGGACTTGAGATCACAATACAGAGCTACGTGGAGGAATATAGCCCTGAGGAAGTCTTAGGTCTTATATGACCAGACGAAACACGTGTTGGCTGCATGGCTGCATGGCTATATGTAGAATGAAGAATATTCTGAATACTGAAGACTGTTTCCAATGAAGATGATAATTGGAAAGATTCAAGATTAAAATTGCTACAAGATAACTGACTACTGAATACTTGTTTGGACTTTTGAGTGCTCGATAAAAATACTTGGGGCCTCATTTATGAAAAGTGACGCATCGCTGCGTGAAAACAGCGATGCGTCACTTTTCAGTGCGCACTCCTTGCGACACCAATGACGCGTCATATTTAATGTATGGCGCATCATGTCGCAAGGATTTACAGATACGTCAGTATTTCTGACGTATCTGTAAGCGCAAAAGTGACGCATTGCTGGAGTGTGTCACAAAGGTGACGCAACTCCAGCAATGCGTCCTTTCACATGGGGAAAGCCCCATGTGAAAGGGCTTGCATCAGTCTTACGCCTGCTGTGAGGCAGGCGCAAGATTTTGACGCAACAGCATCCTAAAAGTCACTATTATGAGGCTTTTTGCGGGGGAACGCCCCCTCTGCATACATTATACCTGACGCAGGTATAATGTGGCGCAGGGGTTTAAAAAGTGACGCATCTACCTAGATGCGTCACTTTTTAAATATGGCGCAACAAGGCACATATTTTACGCCGCAGGTGCGTCACAAAAAGTGACGCACCGGCGGCGCAAAACTGACGCAAGGCCTCATAAATAAGGGCCATGGTTTTGATTGAGTTAAATTGTTAGCACATTGATAGGTCGTGGTAACCGACCACTTTTGTCTTGAGCACCATATTTACTGTGTATACTTTGTACATTCCTTTACTAGCAGTGCGCTCTTGTCTTAACAGTTACCAAACCGCTAGTAACTTTGTAACAATGTTTGCATTGAAACGTGCAGTGAACCGTGTAGACAGCAGGGCTCAACATCCGGGTGATTCTGGTCAAATCATAATATATCAAGCAGAACCTCATTGTGCATGATCTCATTGTATTTTGTTATGGTTTTTGTAATTCATGCAAGAACCAAAAAGGAAATTGGCCACTACCGGTTTACTATTCTGGAACTTTGATTATTGTGCTACTTTTCTTGCCTTATAGGTATGCACCAAATGGCTCCGTACTGCTCTATTCCTTATGCAATCCAATAAAGGTTTTTCAAGTGTACACTGTCCATGTCCATTCAAAAGAGGCCAATTTTATGAATCAGGGTCTTTATCTTATTACAGTTGAAACATTTATTCTCAAAGTATTGAACTATTCTCTGTCTGACCTTTCACATTACCCTCAAACATACTATCCCTATTGTACTACTTGGCCATTTTTATGAACCTTTTGTTCTGCTATATGCCAGCATGCCTCTCAAAGTCATCCCTGTTGGTGCAATTTCGTCAAAGTGGGAGGACATGCACAATGTATGTTGTCCTTTAGACAATGGGGATAGCTGCTGGTAAAATGCAACATGGTGTTGAGATCAGATGGATTAGTAGAAGATTCTACTTCAAGTTTGCCCTCACTTTGATTTTAATGTCCATGAAATCATGTGCAGTTTTATTTATCCTTGATGTGGATTTAAGGTCAGGGTCACCACAATTTAACCACCTAATAAACATCCAGAGGGATTTTTCTATTCCCCCGCCAAATAAAAACAAGCATTGGTAAATGCTTTAGATTTCGCCTATGGGATTCATAATACATTAAGGGGTATGAGAGCAGTGTATGAGTGCAGGGAGAATGGGGTGAGTGCTCTTTGTGCAGGGTGAGTGGTGCACTAATGAAAGTTGATAAGTGTCTGTGTGCAGGTTAAAAGTGCCTCAGTGCATGATTATTGATGTGGGTTCAGTGCAGAATGAGAATTGTGTGAGTGTACAGGGTGAGAGTTGTTACCCTGTACAAGGTAAGAGGTGTGCAAGTATAGGGTGAGTGGTATGTCAATAGCATAAGTGCAGGATGAGCAGTTTGAATTAAGGGTGAGATGTGCGTGTGGAGGGTGAGGGCAATGCAAGTGCTGAGTGAGAGGTATGTCAATGGTGTTATGAGTGCAGAATCCGCACGGGGCAACCGCCGGCCCTCAGCAACAGTGTTGCCAGATCTTGAGACCCTTCCTAAACCCAAAGCAGTCTGAATACAAGCCCAAGCTGGATCAACATCAGCTCGAAAATCAGCCTAAAGTTATAACCTTCAAACACAAGAAAAATAGCTGTTAGGAAAAATGTTAAGCATTATTCGGATTGCTTTCAGTAGTAACATAGCAGGTTTACTATGCAATTCACAATTATGTCCGAATTCTATTAATACGTTTTCAGATTGCTTATGTGTTGCATTGTCATGGATTTAGTGTAGGTGTGAGTGACATTTTATGACGGAATGGGTGATGCTTTGAGGGTGTGTGTCTCACAATTAAAACCAAGGAATCCAGTGCAAGTAAAGAGCTAAAGTGTTGCAAGTTTATGAACATCCCAAGCCTTCACATGCATGTCTACCTTGGGAACACTCATATAAGACTGAGGATGAATGTGCAAGCATGCTGAATTTATGAAGCTGAAAGGGACATCTACGGAATGTTAACACTTAGCTCTTTCAAATCATGGTTGGAATTTTGTGTGTTCAGTGTCCAGTTTCTCTGCACAAATCACACATTTGAAAAAGGTTTTTGAAATTTGTTGCAACTTGCCATACTTTCTCTTTGATATGGCCCACATATGACTGATTTCAGAGAATCGATATAACTTTAGCAGCATTGCAGCCAACAATATTTTCACTAGAAATAAAATTCTTCAGTCAATGAGTGGCGATTGAGTTTTGCTGAGGGGGGAGAAAAAAATGAATGCAAAGCTCCAGAGAGCCCTTCACTCTGTCAAAAACTAACCTTCAAAACAAGCATTCACTTCAAATAAATGCAGCAGAAATGTTAGGTTTTGATCAGTATTTTAGTGTTAAACCTCTCTGATTGCAACATTCACAGCTGTTGAGTTATTGTAAAGCAGCAGCATGTTAGTAAAGAAGAAATCTCAATTAGGAAGCTTACCTAACACTAATGCAGTGACAGGGAAGCGCACAGAGGCCTGTTGAGGACTAGCCTGACTTGGACAGTCTGCGCTGCAGCAAGGTGAGCTGTCAGCAGTGCTCCTAGATGCTGCTTGCCTCTGAATGTGCAGCTTTGATGCTGTGTGAGGCACTGGTAGCCGGCGTAAGGCAACAGCTGGGTGTAAGGAGTGCTGGCTGAGGCTGGCGGTGAGTGCTGTGCTTTTACCAGTGTGCCACCCACCAGGCAGTGGTAAAGAGGAAGAGAGAGCAATTAAAGTTCTCAAGTGTATAGAACAAATATTTATCTTTACCCAGTCATGATAGCACCAGTGAGATACGTTCCAGCATTCACCAGTGGAAAGTTTAAGAATAATTGAGAAATTAAGGAGTCCCTGGCGACCAAATCACCTTTTTATGTAATTTGATCTGTGAAAAAAGGCGTAAGTATGGGTAACCACCCAATGAAGCTATGACAATGTAATGCGGATGTATAAACCAAGTATATCGTACACCTCATTTTAGCACACACAGGGAATTGTTTTGATTAATTTGTAAAGAACTCATAATATGGTGTGAAGGTTAGCAATACGGTATCCTTGGCAGAGGGAAAACTCAGAAAAGCATTTGATAAAATAATGGGCCCCACTGTCCAAAAGATGGTAAGTAATTTATGAAACTAAACCGTTAAATCAATTTAAAAAAATCAAATACATTTATTGAGTATGGAAAACACTCTTTTAAGGGATTGTTTTAGACATTGTAATATAATAATTAAATTATTTGACTGAAACACAGATACTGAGAGAGTCTGGAGGCCCAGAACACCCCGTCTCAGAATGTGAAAGCTTTAAACGTGTCCGAATTAAAGGTGCGCTCATTTTATTCCAAAGCAGACTCTGTTTCTACCAAATTATGGGATTTCTGCAACGTATAAAAGACTAACTTAAACTAGAAGTTAATGGTTCTGCTGCTCTACAAAGAGTTTGGTTGTTATTCTGCTAAACTCCAAAAGAACACTTCCTGTCCTCGCTGCCTCATGTTTCTTTAGAATTGCAAAAAACACAGTTTATGGACAGAATGCAGAACAATGTCTTACATTCACTCTAGTGCAAAGGTCTGGGCCTAAATCCATCGTTTTTTTGCACTCTACACCACCCTAGGTCAGACAATGGCTTGACCCTGTGCCTCCTGGGAACAGTCCAGCCAGAACTACCAAGCCATGTCTTTGCACTCCACACCACCCTAGGTCAGACAATGGCTATATGCAAATCACTATTAAAAACAAATTGGAGGTTCCCCTGTGATTTGTAGCAGGGAGGGGGATTGTAACAACAGAAAACTTGAAATTCCCTGTTTATCCAAGCAACAGGTAGAGAGTTGCTGTATCCTCACTTATGGAAAAGGTCTGGTTTTAAGGATAGATTTCTATACTATCCTGGAATTTGCCCACAAAACTCACTAGGTAGAGGAAGTCACTGAACCACAGTTGTAACAAGCTTCAAAACACCTTTAAATGTCACAGACAAACACTATAGATAGAGTTAAAAAAAGAGACCTACAAGGTTTTTTTAGAAAAATTAGATTGCAAGATTTCTTCAGGGACAAACCTCCGAGAGAAAACACCACCAATAAATCGGGTCTCAAATCCAAATCTACCTGGACACCCAATATTGGCATGGTGAGTAAACAAGTAGATTTGTTTGAGAAGGTGGTTGAAAGTAACATCTCTGAACTCCTTACTCACCCTCTAAGAGGTATAAACAATCTAAACCCAGCCGAGAGAGCGGCGCTAAAAAACCTTGAGAATAATGATCTGCTAACCATTAAGCCCGGTGATAAGGGAGGTAGCATTGTTTTAATGAACTCTGATGATTATGAGAAAAGAATGATGTCCCTTCTCAACAATAAAGAACACTATTGTCTTTCCAGTAGATCTGAGTGGAATGCACTGATCCTTAAAGTCAATTCACTTTTGAATTTTGCCCGAGATGATGATATAATATGTCCGGATGAATATAAATTCCTAAAAAATAAGTCACCGATTATTCCTGCCCTATATGGACTTCCTAAAGTCCATAAAAGCATGACGGACCCACCAATGAGGCCCATTGTGTCGTCCATCGACTCTGTCACAGAACCTTTAAGTAAATACATAGACAAATTCCTGCAGCCGATAGTATGTAAACAGAAGGCATATATAAAAGATACTACCTGCATGATCAACAAAGTAGAAGGTCTACCATATGACATTTCTACACAATGGTTGGTTACGATGGACATAGAGGCCCTCTACACTAACATCCCACAAGATGATACCATCACGATGTTAGAGGGCCTCTTAAAAGTAGGCACGGAAGATTTAAACCAACATGCAATCTTTATCATAGACTGTGCAGAAATTATTTTAAAAAATAATATTTTTCTTTTCAACAATAAATTCTTTAAGCAGACAAAGGGGACCAGCATGGGGGCCACCTGTGCCCCAAGTCTGGCATGCCTATACGTAGCAGCCTTTGAAGAAGTACACATTTTCAACGACTTGGCTCCTTTCAGCGAAAATATCACACACTGGTCGAGATACATCGACGATATTTTCTTTATTTGGTCCGGTTCTCTTGATTCACTTAATGATTTTATCCTCTGGCTAAATCTTGGAGATAAAAATCTTAAATTCACTTGTAATTTCAATAAGGAAACTATTGAATTTCTAGACATTAAAATCAGAGTAGAGAATGGTACATTAGGGGTTGACCTTTATACTAAACCCACTGATCGCAATACCTTGTTGCATTACAAGAGTAACCATCCCAACAGCCAGAAGAATAATATACCGTTTGGACAATACTTGCGGATCAGAAGAAACTGTACCAACATACAGGATTTTAATAAACATGCAGATGTGTTATCGGATAAACTTAGACAGAGAGGTTATCCAAAAAATCTGATTAAACGTGCATACAAACGTGCAAAATACTATAATAGAGATGCATTTTTTGAGAAAAACAATGATGAGAAGAAAGATGACGACACAAAAGACAGACTAATTTTCGTAACTAATTTTAGTACAGCAAGTAATAAAATTAAAAACATCATAAACCGTAATTGGTCGCTACTGAATGATAGACCTGGAGAAAAGATCCCAAAACCAATGTTCAGCTTTCGCAGAAACAGAACCATCAGGAACTGCCTTGTCCATACTTTCAAAGAAAAAACTCGCACCAATCAAAGTACCATCAATAATTCACCTCTCCCAGTTGGTAACTTCACATGTAATATGTGTTTAAATTGTACATCATTAATCAAAGGCAAGTCAGTCTCATACAACGGTGTAGAACACAAGATTAAAAACTTTGTGAATTGTAAAACCAAGAATGTAATCTATATGATCAAATGTCCTTGCGACAAAGCCTACATC
Source organism: Lissotriton vulgaris (assembly GCF_964263255.1). Classification (NCBI taxonomy): domain Eukaryota; kingdom Metazoa; phylum Chordata; class Amphibia; order Caudata; family Salamandridae; genus Lissotriton; species Lissotriton vulgaris. The sequence continues at coordinate 569,572,029 of NC_141694.1, read as the reverse complement.
GGTGAAACTGCGAGAGAAATTAAAACTAGAATTACAGAGCATAAATCTGCTATTAGAACTCTAAAGAAATCAGCTCCATTAGTGGACCATTGGATAACACAGAAACACAAAGTAGATGACTTAAAATGGTGTGTAATAGAGGCCATCTCATACAACACCAGAGGTGGCAATATGGACAATAAAAGAAAGAAAAGAGAGCAGTTTTATATGTCTCTGTTTAACACTTTCCGCACTGGCCTAAACAACAGGGAAGAATGGGAGAGACTGATCTTATAAAACAATATAATGAATAAGATAATCAGTATGCTTCAACATCGGCCTATATTCTCATTCCTGTCATGTCCATTCATGAAACTCTAGAGTAATGCCCGTCAATATATTTGTTTGTTCTGTAAAAAAGTCTTTATCAATAAAATAGAAGAAAATGAATACAATAAGTAAATAGATAAAGCGTGAAGATACAACCCGTGATCTCTGGAATAATGCCGTATGTGGTAGTCTACCATATAGAGACCTACTATGTATGTAATGTGCACAATGGTACGTTTTATTTGATAAATTGGTCTATTGAACGGTGCATATCCTACCCACAAAGCATTATTTTCTGCTAATACAATAAATGTGGATTGTGGCACTTGTAGCTTATACATGCGCCCATTGAGTTGTGGAACATCCCATGTGTAAGGCACAACCTCACGTCAATGTAGGAGTTTGTTAAATTCTTATTCCATTTGGAAAATGTATAGACGTAGCCAATGTCTGTCATTTACTTATGTATAAATAAGGGCATCACATCATGAGATAATGTGCCGATTTATTGTTTTATGCTAAATTTATATACTCACATATGTATGATAATATATGTTATGTTTATTTCCTGTAACTATTAGTGCAAACATAAATGTTTAGAAAGTAATTGTGCAATGTTAATTATCGATTGGTGAACTTGTTGTTGACAATTTTCACAGTATCCAATGAGGTTTTGCCTGTCCCAAGATGGCCGCCGCGGTTGTCTTAGCAATATTTCCATCAAAATCTCTAAATCTATAGTCATATCTGCATTGGGCCTCAGCCCTAAGATGGGGAGAAGCGCATTGTCTGCTTTCCTTTCTTTTTTTTAAAAATCTAAACCGGTAAATTTATATCGCGAATTAAACATCAGGTAAGCCTCGGTAATCCGGGGGGAGGACTTCCGGGTCACAAAAAAACCCCGCATGAACTACTAAATTGAAATCTGGGTGCATTATTAAATAACACACCTTGGTTAACGAATAAACCTATATTCGATTAACTTCACGCGTTTTAAGCAAACCGGCGTGCCTAATATACACAATACGACGATATTGACGAACGGTAGCACTTCCGGGTTAACATGGATTCCCGGAACATAAATAAACTGTCCGAGAATACTCGTGTTACTCTTCAATCTCCATGAAGACGATGACACGGAGGAGCAGGGAGGCCGCACTACAATCATAAGGTGAGACGCGGTCATAGGAGCCATGAGTATCTTTTGCAACTAATAGCTCTCTCGAGTCTAGCGACCTTTAATATTTGCATCCCGGGTAAGACTCAGAGGTGGGTTTAATCGCTATCCTTTAACTTCTAACAAATACATCGGGGGTCTAAGCAACCTGTTTAGCAACCGGGTTAGCAACGCAAAGTGGGTTAATTCTTAATGAAATCAGAGCACCCTTTAAATTCATTGCATGAAAATAAGGCACGTAGACCAGGGTTTCGGTAAAAGAATGCTAACGTCCCCAATATCACTATAAGCAAACACAGTTTGATATAATATGCAATTCTACAACTAGAGTAGTTGTTGGTCTCTGGGCAAACTATTCTTTTATTTTTTCATGAATTGTAGGCTTGTGCATAAAGAAAATATTCCTAAAAGTCCGAGCTATCAAGCGTTCGGAACGCATCTTAGAAAATCACAGATACATCCCCAACAGGTTAGTACACAGTGCCCACAGTATTATTGTAGCTCTATTTTACTCCAATAAATATTAGTAAAACTGAGACGTTCTAGATAACGTGGTTAGAAATGTCATTATGCATTTCTGTTTTATATACACATTTAGGTCAAAAGACCACCTGAACTCCCTAATTGACGGTGGCTCCTCCGTGCAAAGATAAGGTCACGGTTCTGATTTAGAAAGGTAAAACTTACTGTATTAAGTAATATGAAAGCTTTGAATGAATTTAGAAGGATGATTAATTCCGGCTTTTTCACAACCAATATAGCTCAAGGGAATTGAGAAACCTGAGCAGTCTGTAAACCGTGAGAAATCTCTCTGAAACGCGTCTGTGTCACTACACAGGTATGATGTATAACCTGCATGCAATCTGTATAAAGTACTGTGCCCATGTTTAAGTGCAGTGTATTAAGCTAATCAAAAAACTCACAGGGGGCTCACCATATGAGATTCCCTATCTTTCATATAGATGAAATTTCTGTTTTTTTTAAATAGTGGTCTGGAATTATCAGCATTTGTATAATGATAGGTAGCACGAGGAGAATGAACCTAGATATTTAAGGATAAACACTAAAACGTCTTTATCTATTTTTAGAATATTATGGAGTCAAAAGTCCTAAGGTCCTGAAGAAGGTGTAAAAAGAAAGAAAGCACCGAAACGCTGCGTCGACTGTTCTGACTGTTTTTTGACTGCTTTTATTATCGTCTTGTGTGTAATAAATTGTTTGTATCACCACGTCATGTGGTTTTTTAATGAATTTGTGATAACATTTTAGATTGTAACCCGGTTGGGAGGAAAATAATAAATTCCAATCCTTTTTTTTAACTCTATCTATAGTGTTTGTCTGTGACATTTAAAGGTGTTTTGAAGATTGTTACAACTGTGGTTCAGTGACTTCCTCTACCTAGTGAGTTTTGTGGGCAAATTCCAGGATAGTATAGAAATCTATCCTTAAAACCAGACCTTTTCCATAAGTGAGGATACAGCAACTCTCTACCTGTTGCTTGGATAAACAGGGAATTTCAAGTTTTCTGTTGTATATGCAAATCAGCCTTGACCCTGTGCCTCCTGGGAACAGTCCAGCCTGAACTACCAAGCCATGTCTTTCCTAGACCGGAATCAAGCATCCAAGGACCGGTTTCTGGCTATCAGCCTTCTTCAGCATGGATAGCTTGACTCCAGTGATGTGGAGAGCCTGGGACTCACGTCTGAGCATACCCAGCCCACTCGGGTGAAAATTGTAAAAAACACAGTTGATGGACAGAATGCAGAACAATGTCTTACATTCACCCCAGTACAAAGACCTGGGCCTAAATCCATCGTTTTGTTGCACTCCACACCACCCTAGGTCAGACAATGGCTATATGCAAATCAGCTTTGACCCTGTGCCTCATGGGAACAGTCCAGTCCGAACTACCAAGCCATGTCTTTCCTAGACCGGAATCAAGCATCCAAGAACTGGTTTCTGGCTATCAGCCTTCTTCAGCCTGGATAGCTTGACTCTAGTGATGTGGAGAGCCTGGGACTCACATCTGAGCATACATAGCCCACTCGGGGTGAAAATAGCAAAAAACACAGTTGATGGACAGAATGCAGAACAATGTCTTACATTCACCCCAGTACAAAGATCTGGGCATAAATCCATCGTTTTTTTGCACTCCACACCACCCTAGGTCAGACGATGGCTATATGCAAATCAGCCTTGACACTGTGCCTCATGGGAACAGTCCAGCCCGAAACTACCAATCCATGTCTTTCCTAGACCGGAATCAAACATCCAAGGACTGAATTCTGGCTATCAGCCTTCTTCAGCCTGGATAGCTTGACTCCAGTGATGTGGAGAGCCTGGGACTCCCGTCTGAGCATACCCAGCTCAATCGGGGGGAAAATTGCAAAACACACAGTTGATGGACAGAATGCAGAACAATGTCTTACATTCACCCCAGTACAAAGATCTGGGCCTAAATCCATCGTTTTTTGTACTCCACACCACCCTAGGTCAGACAATGGCTATATGCAAATCCGCCTTGACCCTGTGCCTCCTGGGAACAGTCCAGCCCGAACTACCAAGACATGTCTTTCCTAGACCGGAATCAAGCATCCAAGGACCAGTTTCTGGCTATCAGCCTTCTTCAGCCTGGATAGCATGACTCCAGTGATGTGGAGAGCCTGGGACTCACGTCTGAGCATACCCAGCCCACTCGGGGTGAAAATTGCAAAAAACACAGTTGATGGACAGAATGCAGAACAATGTCTTACATTCACCCCAGTACAAAGATCTGGGCCTAAATCCATCGTTTTTTGTACTCCACACCACCCTAGGTCAGACAATGGCTATATGCAAATCCGCCTTGACCCTGTGCCTCCTGGGAACAGTCCAGCCCGAACTACCAAGACATGTCTTTCCTAGACCGGAATCAAGCATCCAAGGACCGGTTTCTGGCTAACAGCCTTCTTCAGCCTGGATAGCTTGACTCCAGTGATGTGGAGAGCCTGGGACTCACGTCTGAGCATACCCAGCCCACTCGGGGTGAAAATTGCAAAAAACACAGTTGATGGACAGAATGCAGAACAATGTCTTACATTCACCCCAGTACAAAGATCTGGGCCTAAATCCATCGTTTCTTTGCACTCCACACCACACTAGGTCAGAAAATGGCTATATGCAAATCAGCCTTGACCCTGTGCCTTATGGGAACAGTCCAGCCCGAACTACCAAGCCATGTCTTTCCTAGACCGGAATCAAACATCCAAGGACCGGTTTCTGGCTATCAGCCTTCTTCAGCCTGGATAGCTTGACTCCAGTGATGTGGAGAGCCTGGGACTCACATCTGAGCATACCCAGCCCAATGGGGGGGAAAATTGCAAAACACACAGTTGATGGACAGAATGCAGAACAATGTCTTACATTCACCCCAGTACAAAGATCTGGGCCTAAATCCATCATTTTTTGTACTCCACACCACCCTAGGTCAGACAATGGCTATATGCAAATCCGCCTTGACCATGTGCCTCCTGGGAACAGTCCAGCCCGAACTACCAAGACATGTCTTTCCTAGACCGGAATCAAGCATCCAAGGACCAGTTTCTGGCTATCAGCCTTCTTCAGCCTGGATAGCATGACTCCAGTGATGTGGAGAGCCTGGGACTCACGTCTGAGCATACCCAGCCCACTCGGGGTGAAAATTGCAAAAAACACAGTTGATGGACAGAATGCAGAACAATGTCTTACATTCACCCCAGTACAAAGATCTGGGCCTAAATCCATCGTTTTTTGCACTCCACACCACACTAGGTCAGAAAATGGCTATATGCAAATCAGCCTTGACCCTGTGCCTTATGGGAACAGTCCAGCCCGAACTACCAAGCCATGTCTTTCCTAGACCGGAATCAAACATCCAAGGACCGGTTTCTGGCTATCAGCCTTCTTCAGCCTGGATAGCTTGACTCCAGTGATGTGGAGAGCCTGGGACTCACATCTGAGCATACCCAGCCCAATGGGGGGGAAAATTGCAAAACACACAGTTGATGGACAGAATGCAGAACAATGTCTTACATTCACCCCAGTACAAAGATCTGGGCCTAAATCCATCATTTTTTGTACTCCACACCACCCTAGGTCAGACAATGGCTATATGCAAATCCGCCTTGACCCTGTGCCTCCTGGGAACAGTCCAGCCCGAACTACCAAGACATGTCTTTCCTAGACCGGAATCAAGCATCCAAGGACCAGTTTCTGGCTATCAGCCTTCTTCAGCCTGGATAGCATGACTCCAGTGATGTGGAGAGCCTGGGACTCACGTCTGAGCATACCCAGCCCACTCGGGGTGAAAATTGCAAAAAACACAGTTGATGGACAGAATGCAGAACAATGTCTTACATTCACCCCAGTACAAAGATCTGGGCCTAAATCCATCGTTTTTTGCACTCCACACCACACTAGGTCAGAAAATGGCTATATGCAAATCAGCCTTGACCCTGTGCCTCATGGGAACAGTCCAGCCCGAACTACCAAGCCATGTCTTTCCTAGACCGGAATCAAGCATCCAAGGACCTGTTTCTGGTTATCAGCCTTCTTCAGCCTGGATAGCTTGACTCCAGTGATGTGGAGAGCCTGGGACTCACGTCTGAGCAGACCCAGCCCACTCGGGTGAAAATTGCAAAACACACAGTTGATGGACAGAATGCAGAACAATGTCTTACATTCACCCCAGTACAAAGATCTGGGCCTAAATCCATCGTTTTTTTGCACTCCACACCACCCTAGGTCAGACAATGGCTATATGCAAATCAGCCTTAACCCTGTGCCTCATGGGAACAGTCCAGCCGGAACTACCAAGCCATGCCTTTCCTAGAATGGAATCAAGCATCCAAGGACCGGTTTCTGGCTATCAGCCTTCTTCAGTCTGGATAGCTTGACTCCAGTGATGTGGAGAGCCTGGGACTCACGTCTGAGCATACCCAGCCCACTTGGGGTGAAAATTGCAAAAAACACAGTTGATGGACAGAATGCAGAACAATGTCTTACATTCACCCCAGTACAAAGATCTGGGCCTAAATCCATCGTTTTTTTGCACTCCACACCACCCTAGGTCAGACAATGGCTATATGCAAATCAGCCTTGACCCTGTGCCTCATGGGAACAGTCCAGCCCGAACTACCAAGCCATTCTTTCCTAGACCGGAATCAAGCATCCAAGGACCGGTTTCTGGCTATCAGCCTTCTTCAGCCTGGATAACTTGACTCCAGTGATGTGGAGAGCCTGGGACTCACGTCTGAGCATACCCAGCCCACTCGGGGTGAAAATTGCAAAAAACAGTTGATGGACAGAATGCAGAACGAAGACTTACATTCAGCCCAGTACAAAGATCTAGGCCTAAATTCATCGTTTTTTTGCACTCCACACCACCATATGTCAGACTATGGCTATATGCAAATCCGCCTTGACCCTGTGCCTCATGGGAACAGTCCAGCCTGAACTACCAAGCCATGTCTTTCTAGACCGGAATCAAGCATCCAAGGACCGGTTTCTGGCAATCAGCCTTCTTCAGCCTGGATAGCTTGACTCCAGTGATGTGGGGAGCCTGGGACTCACGTCTGAGCATACCCAGCCCACTCGGGGTGAAAATTGCAAAAAACACAGTTGATGGACAGAATCTAGAACAATGTCTTACATTCACCCCAGTACAAAGATCTGGGCCTAAATCCATCATTTTTTTGCACTCCACACCACCCTAGGTCAGACAATGGCTATATGCAAATCAGCCTTGACCCTGTGCCTCATGGGAACAGTCCAGCCCGAACTACCAAGCCATGCCTTTCCTAGACCGGAATCAAGCATCCAAGGACCGGTTTCTGGCTATCAGCCTTCTTCAGTCTGGATAGCTTGACTCCAGTGATGTGGAGAGCCAGGGACTCACGTCTGAGCCTACCCAGCCCACTCGGGGTGAAAATTGCAAAAAACACAGTTGATGGACAGAATCTAGAACAATGTCTTACATTCACCCCAGTACAAAGATCTGGGCCTAAATCCATCATTTTTTTGCACTCCACACCACCCTAGGTCAGACAATGGCTATATGCAAATCAGCCTTGACCCTGTGCCTCATGGGAACAGTCCAGCCCGAACTAACAAGCCATGTCTTTCCTAGACCGGAATCAAGCATCCAAGGACCCGTTTCTGGTTATCAGCCTTCTTCAGCCTGGATAGCTTGACTCCAGTGATGTGGAGAGCCTGGGACTCACGTCTGAGCAGACCCAGCCCACTCGGGGTGAAAATTACAAAACACACAGTTGATGGACAGAATGCAGAACAATGTCTTATATTCACCCAAGTACAAAGATCTGGGCCTAAATCCATCATTTTTTTGCACTCCAAACCACCCTAGGTCAGACAATGGCTATATGCAAATCAGCCTTGACCCTGTGCCTCATGGGAACAGTCCAGCCCGAACTACCAAGCCATTCTTTCCTAGACGGGAATCAAGCATCCAAGAACCGGTGTCTGGCTATCAGCCTTCTTCAGCCTGGATAGCTTGACTCCAGTGATGTGGAGAGCCTGGGACTCACATCTGAGCATACCCAGCCCACTCGGGGTGAAAATTGCAAAAAACAGTGATGGACAGAATGCAGAACAAAGATCTTACATTCAGCCCAGTACAAAGATCTAGGCCTAAATTCATCGTTTTTTTTGCACTCCACACCACCATAGGTCAGAAAATGGCTATATGCAAATCAGCCTTGACCCTGTGCCTCATGGGAACAGTCCAGCCCGAACTACCAAGCCATGTCTTTCCTAGACCGGAATCAAGCATCCAAGGACCGGTTTCTGGCTATCAGCCTTCTTCAGCCTGGATAGCTTGACTCCAGTGATGTGGAGAGCTTGGGACTCACGTCTGAGCATACCCAGCCCATCGGGGTGAAAATTGCGCAAAAACACAGATGATGGACAGAATGCAGAACAATGTCTTACATTCACCCCAGTACAAAGATCTTGGCCTAAATCCTTGTTTTTTTGCACTCCACACCACCCTAGGTCAGACAATAGCTATATGCAAATCAGCCTTGACCCCGTGCCTCATGGGAACAGTCCAGCCCGAACTACCAAGCCATGTCTTTCCTAGACCGGAATCAAACATCCAAGGACCGGTTTCTGGCTATCAGCCTTCTTCAGCCTGGATAGCTTGGCTCCATTGATGTGGAGAGCCTGGGACTCACGTCTGAGCATACCCAGCCCACTCGGGTGAAAATTGCAAAAAACACAGTTGATAGACAGAATGCAGAACAATGTCTTACATTCACCCCAGTACAAAGACCTGGGCCTAAATCCATCGTTTTTTTGCACTCCACACCACCTTAGGTCAGACAATGGCTATATGTAAATCAGCCTTGACTCTGTACCTCATGGGAACAGTCCAGACCGAACTACCAAGCCATGTCTTTCCTAGACCGGAATCAAGCATCCAAGGACTGGTTTCTGGCTATCAGCCTTCTTCAGCCTGGATAGCTTGACTCCAGTGATGTGGAGAGCCTGGGACTCACGTCTGAGCATACCCAGCCCACTCGGGGTGAAAATTGCAAAAAACACAGTTGATGGACAGAATGCAGAACAATGTCTTACATTCACCCCAGTACAAAAATCTGGGCCTAAATCCATTGTTTTTTTGCACTCCACACCACCCTAGGCCAGACAATGGCTATATGCAAACCAGCTTTGACCCTGTGCCTCATGGGAACAGTCCAGACCGAACTACCAAGCCATGTCTTTCCTAGACCGGAATCAAGCATCCAAGGACTGGTTTCTGGCTATCAGCCTTCTTCAGCCTGGATAGCTTGACTCCAGTGATGTGGAGAGCCTGGGACTCACGTCTGAGCATACATAGCCCACTCGGGGTGAAAATTGCAAAAAACACAGTTGATGGACAGAATGCAGAACAATGTCCAACATTCACCCCAGTACAAAGACCTGGGCCTAAATCCATAGTTTTTTTGCACTCCACACCACCCTAGGTCAGACAATGGCTATATGAAAATCAGCCTTGACCCTGTGCCTCATGGGAACAGTCCAGCCCGAACTACCAAGCCATGTCTTTCCTAGACCGGAATCAAGCATCCAAGGACCTGTTTCTGGTTATCAGCCTTCTTCAGCCTGGATAGCTTGACTCCAGTGATGTGGATAGCCTGGGACTCACGCCTGAGCAGACCCAGCCCACTCGGGGTGAAAATTGCAAAACACACAGTTGATGGACAGAATGCAGAACAATGTCTTACATTCACCCCAGTACAAAGATCTGGGCCTAAATCCATCGTTTTTTTGCACTCCACACCACCCTAGGTCAGACAATGGCTATATGCAAATCAGCCTTAACCCTGTGCCTCATGGGAACAGTCCAGCCCGAACTACCAAGCCATTCTTTCCTAGACCGGAATCAAGCATCCAAGGACCGGTTTCTGGCTATCAGCCTTCTTCAGCCTGGATAACTTGACTCCAGTGATGTGGAGAGCCTGGGACTCACGTCTGAGCATACCCAGCCCACTCGGGTGAAAATTGCAAAAAACAGTTGATGGGCAGAATGCAGAACAAAGACTTACATTCAGCCCAGTACAAAGATCTAGGCCTAAATTCATTGTTTTTTTGCACTCCACACCACCATATGTCAGACAATGGCTATATGCAAATCCGCCTTGACCCTGTGCCTCATGGGAACAGTCCAGTCCGAACTACCAAGCCATGTCCTTCCTAGACCGCAATCAAGCTTCCAAGGACCGGTTTCTGGCTATCAGCCTTCTTCAGCCTGGATAGCTTGACTCCAGTGATGTGGAGAGCCTGGGACTCACGTCTGAGCATACCCAGCCCACTCGGGGTGAAAATTGCAAAAAACACAGTTGATCGACAGAATGCAGAACAATGTCTTACATTCACCCCAATACAAAGATCTGGGCCTAAATCCATCGTTTTTTTGCACTCCACACCACCCTAGGTCAGACAATGGCTATATGCAAATCAGCCTTGACCCTGTGCCTCATGGGAACAGTCCAGCCCGAACTACCAAGCCATGTCTTTCCTAGACCGGAATCAAGCATCCAAGGACCCGTTTCTGGTTATCAGCCTTCTTCAGCCTGGATAGCTTGACTCCAGTGATGTGGAGAGCCTGGGACTCACGTCTGAGCATACCCAGCCCATCGGGGTGAAAATTGCGCAGAAACACAGATGATGGACAGAATGCAGAACAATGTCTTACATTCACCCCAGTACAAAGATCTTGGCCTAAATCCTTGTTTTTTTGCACTCCACACCACCCTAGGTCAGACAATAGCTATATGCAAATCAGCCTTGACCCCGTGCCTCATGGGAACAGTCCAGCCCGAACTACCAAGCCATGTCTTTCCTAGACCGGAATCAAACATCCAAGGACCGGTTTCTGGCTATCAGCCTTCTTCAGCCTGGATAGCTTGGCTCCATTGATGTGGAGAGCCTGGGACTCACGTCTGAGCATACCCAGCCCACTCGGGTGAAAATTGCAAAAAACACAGTTGATAGACAGAATGCAGAACAATGTCTTACATTCACCCCAGTACAAAGACCTGGGCCTAAATCCATCGTTTTTTTGCACTCCACACCACCTTAGGTCAGACAATGGCTATATGTAAATCAGCCTTGACTCTGTACCTCATGGGAACAGTCCAGACCGAACTACCAAGCCATGTCTTTCCTAGACCGGAATCAAGCATCCAAGGACTGGTTTCTGGCTATCAGCCTTCTTCAGCCTGGATAGCTTGACTCCAGTGATGTGGAGAGCCTGGGACTCACGTCTGAGCATACCCAGCCCACTCGGGGTGAAAATTGCAAAAAACACAGTTGATGGACAGAATGCAGAACAATGTCTTACATTCACCCCAGTACAAAAATCTGGGCCTAAATCCATTGTTTTTTTGCACTCCACACCACCCTAGGCCAGACAATGGCTATATGCAAACCAGCTTTGACCCTGTGCCTCATGGGAACAGTCCAGACCGAACTACCAAGCCATGTCTTTCCTAGACCGGAATCAAGCATCCAAGGACTGGTTTCTGGCTATCAGCCTTCTTCAGCCTGGATAGCTTGACTCCAGTGATGTGGAGAGCCTGGGACTCACGTCTGAGCATACATAGCCCACTCGGGGTGAAAATTGCAAAAAACACAGTTGATGGACAGAATGCAGAACAATGTCCAACATTCACCCCAGTACAAAGACCTGGGCCTAAATCCATAGTTTTTTTGCACTCCACACCACCCTAGGTCAGACAATGGCTATATGAAAATCAGCCTTGACCCTGTGCCTCATGGGAACAGTCCAGCCCGAACTACCAAGCCATGTCTTTCCTAGACCGGAATCAAGCATCCAAGGACCTGTTTCTGGTTATCAGCCTTCTTCAGCCTGGATAGCTTGACTCCAGTGATGTGGATAGCCTGGGACTCACGCCTGAGCAGACCCAGCCCACTCGGGGTGAAAATTGCAAAACACACAGTTGATGGACAGAATGCAGAACAATGTCTTACATTCACCCCAGTACAAAGATCTGGGCCTAAATCCATCGTTTTTTTGCACTCCACACCACCCTAGGTCAGACAATGGCTATATGCAAATCAGCCTTAACCCTGTGCCTCATGGGAACAGTCCAGCCCGAACTACCAAGCCATTCTTTCCTAGACCGGAATCAAGCATCCAAGGACCGGTTTCTGGCTATCAGCCTTCTTCAGCCTGGATAACTTGACTCCAGTGATGTGGAGAGCCTGGGACTCACGTCTGAGCATACCCAGCCCACTCGGGTGAAAATTGCAAAAAACAGTTGATGGGCAGAATGCAGAACAAAGACTTACATTCAGCCCAGTACAAAGATCTAGGCCTAAATTCATTGTTTTTTTGCACTCCACACCACCATATGTCAGACAATGGCTATATGCAAATCCGCCTTGACCCTGTGCCTCATGGGAACAGTCCAGTCCGAACTACCAAGCCATGTCCTTCCTAGACCGCAATCAAGCTTCCAAGGACCGGTTTCTGGCTATCAGCCTTCTTCAGCCTGGATAGCTTGACTCCAGTGATGTGGAGAGCCTGGGACTCACGTCTGAGCATACCCAGCCCACTCGGGGTGAAAATTGCAAAAAACACAGTTGATCGACAGAATGCAGAACAATGTCTTACATTCACCCCAATACAAAGATCTGGGCCTAAATCCATCGTTTTTTTGCACTCCACACCACCCTAGGTCAGACAATGGCTATATGCAAATCAGCCTTGACCCTGTGCCTCATGGGAACAGTCCAGCCCGAACTACCAAGCCATGTCTTTCCTAGACCGGAATCAAGCATCCAAGGACCCGTTTCTGGTTATCAGCCTTCTTCAGCCTGGATAGCTTGACTCCAGTGATGTGGAGAGCCTGGGACTCACGTCTGAGCATACCCAGCCCACTCAGGGTGAAAATTGCAAAAAACAGTTGATGGACAGAATGCAGAACAAAGATCTTACATTCAGCCCAGTACAAAGATCTAGGCCTAAATTCATCGTTTTTTTTAACTCCACACCACCATAGGTCAGAAAATGGCTATATGCAAATCAGCCTTGACCCTGTGCCTCATGGGAACAGTCCAGCCCGAACTACCAAGCCATGTCTTTCCTAGACCGGAATCAAGCATCCAAGGACCGGTTTCTGGCTATCAGCCTTCTTCAGCCTGGATAGCTTGACTCCAGTGATGTGGAGAGCCAGGGACTCACGTCTGAGCCTACCCAGCCCACTCGGGGTGAAAATTGCAAAAAACACAGTTGATGGACAGAATGCAGAACAATGTCTTACATTCACCCCAGTACAAAGATCTGGGCCTAAATTCATCGTTTTTTGCACTCCACACCACCCTAGGTCAGACAATGGCTATTTGCAAATCAGCCTTGACCCTGTGCCTCATGGGAACAGTCCAGCCAGTACTACCAAGCCATGTCTTCCTAGACCGGAATCAAGCATCCAAGGACCGGTTTCTGGCTATCAGCCTTCTTCAGACTGGATAGCTTGACTCCAGTGATGTGGAGAGCCTGGGACTCACGTCTGAGCATACCCAGCCCACTCGGGGTGAAAATTACAAAAAACACAGTTGATGGTCAGAATGCAGAACAATGTCTTACATTCACCCCAGTACAAAGATCTGGGCCTAAATCCATTGTTTTTTTGCACTCCACACCACCCTAGGCCAGACAATGGCTATATGCAAACCAGCTTTGACCCTGTGCCTCATGGGAACAGTCCGGACCGAACTACCAAGCCATGTCTTTCCTAGACCAGAATCAAGCATCCAAGGACTGGTTTCTGGCTATCAGCCTTCTTCAGCCTGGATAGCTTGACTCCAGTGATGTGGAGAGCCTGGGACTCACGTCTGAGCATACATAGCCCACTCGGGGTGAAAATTGCAAAAAACACAGTTGATGGACAGAATGCAGAACAATGTCCAACATTCACCCCAGTACAAAGACCTGGGCCTAAATCCATAGTTTTTTTGCACTCCACACCACCCTAGGTCAGACAATGGCTATATGAAAATCAGCCTTGACCCAGTGCCTCATGGGAACAGTCCAGCCCGAACTACCAAGCCATGTCTTTCCTAGACCGGAATCAAGCATCCAAGGACCTGTTTCTGGTTATCAGCCTTCTTCAGCCTGGATAGCTTGACTCCAGTGATGTGGATAGCCTGGGACTCACGCCTGAGCAGACCCAGCCCACTCGGGGTGAAAATTGCAAAACACACAGTTGATGGACAGAATGCAAACAATGTCTTACATTCACCCCAGTACAAAGATCTGGGCCTAAATCCATCGTTTTTTTGCACTCCACACCACCCTAGGTCAGACAATGGCTATATGCAAATCAGCCTTAACCCTGTGCCTCATGGGTACAGTCCAGCCCGAACTACCAAGCCATTCTTTCCTAGACCGGAATCAAGCATCCAAGGACCGGTTTCTGGCTATCAGCCTTCTTCAGCCTGGATAACTTGACTCCAGTGATGTGGAGAGCCTGGGACTCACGTCTGAGCATACCCAGCCCACTCGGGGTGAAAATTGCAAAAAACAGTTGATGGGCAGAATGCAGAACAAAGACTTACATTCAGCCCAGTACAAAGATCTAGACCTAAATTCATTGTTTTTTTGCACTCCACACCACCATATGTCAGACAATGGCTATATGCAAATCCGCCTTGACCCTGTGCCTCATGGGAACAGTCCAGCCCGAACTACCAAGCCATGTCCTTCCTAGACCGCAATCAAGCTTCCAAGGACCGGTTTCTGGCTATCAGCCTTCTTCAGCCTGGATAGCTTGACTCCAGTGATGTGGAGAGCCTGGGACTCACGTCTGAGCATACCCAGCCCACTCGGGGTGAAAATTGCAAAAAACACATTTGATCGACAGAATGCAGAACAATGTCTTACATTCACCCCAGTACAAAGATCTGGGCCTAAATCCATCGTTTTTTTGCACTCCACACCACCCTAGGTCAGACAATGGCTATATGCAAATCCGCCTTGACCCTGTGCCTCATGGGAACAGTCCAGCCCGAACTACCAAGCCATGTCTTTCCTAGACCGGAATCAAGCATCCAAGGACCCGTTTCTGGTTATCAGCCTTCTTCAGCCTGGATAGCTTGACTCCAGTGATGTGGAGAGCCTGGGACTCACGTCTGAGCATACCCAGCCCACTCAGGGTGAAAATTGCAAAAAACAGTTGATGGACAGAATGCAGAACAAAGATCTTACATTCAGCCCAGTACAAAGATCTAGGCCTAAATTCATCGGTTTTTTTGCACTCCACACCACCATAGGTCAGAAAATGGCTATATGCAAATCAGCCTTGACCCTGTGCCTCATGGGAACAGTCCAGCCTGAACTACCAAGCCATGTCTTTCCTAGACCGGAATCAAGCATCCAAGGACCGGTTTCTGGCTATCAGCCTTCTTCAGCCTGGATAGCTTGACTCCAGTGATGTGGAGAGCCAGGGACTCACGTCTGAGCCTACCCAGCCCACTCGGGGTAAAAATTGCAAAAAACACAGTTGATGGACAGAATGCAGAACAATGTCTTACATTCACCCCAGTACAAAGATCTGGGCCTAAATTCATCATTTTTTTGCACTCCAAACCACCCTAGGTCAGACAATGGCTATATGCAAATCAGCCTTGACCCTGTGCCTCATGGGAACAGTCCAGCCCGAACTACCAAGCCATTCTTTCCTAGACCGGAATCAAGCATCCAAGGACCGGTGTCTGGCTATCAGCCTTCTTCAGCCTGGATAGCTTGACTCCAGTGATTTGGAGAGCCTGGGACTCACATCTGAGCATACCCAGCCCACTCGGGGTGAAAATTGCAAAAAACAGTAGATGGACAGAATGCAGAACAAAGATCTTACATTCAGCCCAGTACAAAGATCTAGGCCTAAATTCATCGTTTTTTTTGCACTCCACACCACCATAGGTCAGAAAATGGCTATATGCAAATCAGCCTTGACCCTGTGCCTCATGGGAACAGTCCAGCCCGAACTACCAAGCCATGTCTTTCCTAGACCGGAATCAAGCATCCAAGGACCGGTTTCTGGCTATCAGCCTTCTTCAGCCTGGATAGCTTGACTCCAGTGATGTGGAGAGCTTGGGACTCACGTCTGAGCATACCCAGCCCATCGGGGTGAAAATTGCAAAACACACAGTTGATGGACAGAATGCAGAACAATGTCCAACATTCACCCCAGTACAAAGACCTGGGCATTAAATCCATAGTTTTTTTGCACTCCACACCACCCTAGGTCAGACAATGGCTATATGCAAATCAGCCTTGACCCTGTGCCTCATGGGAACAGTCCAGCCCAAACTACCAAGCCATATCTTTCCTAGACCGGAATCAAGCATCCAAGGACCGGTTTCTGGCTATCAGCCTTCTTCAGCCTGGATAGCTTGACTCCAGTGATGTGGAGAGCCTGGGACTCACGTCTGAGCATACCCAGCCCACTCGGGGTGAAAATTGCAAAAAAAACAGTTGATGGACAGAATGCAGAACAATGTCTTACATTCACCCCAGTACAAAGATCTGGGCCTAAATCCATCGTTTTTTTGGACTCCACACCACCCTAGGTCAGACAATGGCTATATGCAAATCAGCCTTAACCCTGTGCCTCATGGGAACAGTCCAGCCCGAACTACCAAGCCATTCTTTCCTAGACCGGAATCAAGCATCCAAGGACCGGTTTCTGGCTATCAGCCTTCTTCAGCCTGGATAGCTTGACTCCAGTGATGTGGAGAGCCTGGGACTCACGTCTGAGCAGACCCAGCCCACTCGGGGTGAAAATTGCAAAACACACAGTTGATGGACAGAATACAGAACAATGTCTTACATTCACCCCAGTACAAAGATCTGGGCCTAAATCCATCGTTTTTTTGCACTCCACACCACCCTAGGTCAGACAATGGCTATATGCAAATCAGCCTTAACCCTGTGCCTCATGGGAACAGTCCAGCCGGAACTACCAAGCCATGCCTTTCCTAGAATGGAATCAAGCATCCAAGGACCGGTTTCTGGCTATCAGCCTTCTTCAGTCTGGATAGCTTGACTCCAGTGATGTGGAGAGCCTGGGACTCACGTCTGAGCATACCCAGCCCACTTGGGGTGAAAATTGCAAAAAACAGTTGATGGACAGAATGCAGAACAAAGACTTACATTCAGCCCAGTACAAAGATCTAGGCCTAAATTCATCGTTTATTTGCACTCCACTAAGCATGAGCGAATTTTGCGGATCTCGCGTTCGCGAATTTTGCGGATTTGCGGATTCGCAATCCGCAAAATCCGCGAATTCCCGCGAATTTGCGGATTTTATTTTTTTGTGTGTTTGCGCGGGTTTCTGCCAGTTCGCAAGGGTTTTGTACAATGTCGCAAATTGCGAACTTACCTGTCGGGTCGCAAGTTTCGCGAACTTGTTGTTTCTACGTGTCCAGCCTGTTTGGGACACTCTTCTTCATCACTGCCACTCTCTGTCACCACTGCCACTCTCTGACTACTCATGCCACCCTCTGGCCCACCCATGCCACCCTCTGTTTCATCACCACACCCTCTGGTTGTCCAGTGTACATTATTTTCGGCAAAGCAAAGCACACCTTCCCTGCCTCAAGTGACCTGAATTAATTTGGGGCTGATTAATGTGTCACAGAATATTTTTTTAGCTGGCACCTGCTTCCTTAGTGTGCCCTGATTAGTGATCTTTTGCACTTGCTAAGTGCTTTCATTGCTGCAAAATTAGTTACAACACCTGCCCTGCCCCAACTGACAATAATGAATTAGGGGCTGATTAATGGATTTTAACTTCCAGCCTGGCTCCTGCTTGTCTCCCTTAGCTGTAATTCAGGACCTTTGTGGCATATGTGTAACTATTCTGAGGTTCAGAGCAGGGTCACATAATAGTTTCAACTGGCAACTGAACTCTGGAGGGGCCCCTCAGGAAGCACTACAGGAAATGGCTACTAATGATGAGCCTGAACTTTTGAACCTGGTAAGTAGTTACTTTCAGTTTTGCTAAGATCGTATTTCTGCAATTTTGCACTTATTCGTGGGGCGCGAACTCACGCGAACAGTGCGAGCAGTGCGAGCAAAATCCGCTGCTCGCGGATTTGCGGATTTTGCGGGAAATTCGCAAATCTCGCGGATTGCGGATTTCCCGAAAATCCGCAAAATCCGCGAGCGGAACGGATTTTCCGCCCATGCTTACACTCCACACCACCATATGTCAGACAATGGCTATATGCAAATCCACCTTGACCCTGTGCCTCATGGGAACAGTCCAGCCCGAACTACCAAGCCATGTCCTTCCTAGACCGGAATCAAGCTTCCAAGGACCGGTTTCTGGCTATCAGCCTTCTTCAGCCTGGATAGCTTGACTCCAGTGATGTGGAGAGCCTGGGACTCACGTCTGAGCATACCCAGCCCACTCGGGGTGAAAATTGCAAAAAACACAGTTGATCGACAGAATGCAGAATAATGTCTTACATTCACCCCAGTACAAATATCTGGGCCTAAATCCATCGTTTTTTTGCACTCCACACCACCCTAGGTCAGACAATGGCTATATGCAAATCAGCCTTGACCCTGTGCCTCATGGGAACAGTCCAGCCCGAACTATCAAGCCATGTCTTTCCTAGACCGGAATCAAGCATCCAAGGACCCGTTTCTGGTTACCAGCCTTCTTCAGCCTGGATAGCTTGACTCCAGTGATTTGGAGAGCCTGGGACTCACGTCTGAGCAGACCCAGCCCACTCGGGGTGAAAATTACAAAACACACAGTTGATGGACAGAATGCAGAGCAATGTCTTATATTCACCCCAGTACAAAGATCTGGGCCTAAATCCATTGTTTTTTTGCACTCCACAGCACCCTAGGTCAGACAATGGCTATATGCAAATCAGCCTTGACCCTGTGCCTCATGGGAACAGTCCAGCCCGAACTACCAAGCCATGCCTTTCCTAGAATGGAATCAAGCATCCAAGGACCGGTTTCTGGCTATCAGCCTTCTTCAGTCTGGATAGCTTGACTCCAGTGATGTGGAGAGCCAGGGACTCACGTCTGAGCCTACCCAGCCCACTCGGGGTGAAAATTACAAAAAACACAGTTGATGGACAGAATGCAGAACAATTTCTTACATTCACCCGAGTACAAAGATCTGGGCCTAAATCCATCATTTTTTTGCACTCCAAACCACCCTAGGTCAGACAATGGCTATATGCAAATCAGCCTTGACCCTGTGCCTCATGGGAACAGTCCAGCCCGAACTACCAAGCCATTCTTTCCTAGACCGGAATCAAGCATCCAAGGACCGGTTTCTGGCTATCAGCCTTCTTCAGCCTGGATAGCTTGACTCCAGTGATGTGGAGAGCCTGGGACTCACGTCTGAGCATACCCAGCCCACTCGGGGTGAAAATTGCAAAAAACAGTTGGACAGAATGCAGAACAAAGATCTTACATTCAGCCCAGTACAAAGATCTAGGCCTAAATTCATCGTTTTTTTGCACTCCACACCACCATAGGTCAGAAAATGGCTATATGCAAATCAGCCTTGACCCTGTGCCTCATAGGAACAGTCCAGCCCGAACTACCAAGCCATGTCTTTCCTAGACCGGAATCAAGCATCCAAGGACCGGTTTCTGGCTATCAGCCTTCTTCAGCCTGGATAGCTTGACTCCAGTGATGTGGAGAGCCTGGGACTCACGTCTGAGCATACCCAGCCCACTTGGGGTGAAAATTGCAAAAAACACAGTTGATGGACAGAATGCAGAACAATGTCTTACATTCACCCCAGTACAAAGATCTGTGCCTAAATCCATCGTTTTTTTGCACTCCACACCACCCTAGGTCAGACAATGGCTATATGCAAATCAGCCTTGACCCTGTGCCTCATGGGAACAGTCCAGCCTGAACTACCAAGCCATTCTTTCCTAGACCGGAATCAAGCATCCAAGGACCGGTTTCTGGCTATCAGCCTTCTTCAGCCTGGATAACTTGACTCCAGTGATGTGGAGAGCCTGGGACTCACGTCTGAGCATACCCAGCCCACTCGGGGTGAAAATTGCAAAAAACAGTTGATGGATAGAATGCAGAACGAAGACTTACATTCAGCCCAGTACAAAGATCTAGGCCTAAATCCATCGTTTTTTTGCACTCCACACCACCATATGTCAGACAATGGCTATATGCAAATCCGCCTTGACCCTGTGCCTCATGGGAACAGTCCAGCCCGAACTACCAAGCCATGCCTTTCCTAGAATGGAATCAAGAATCCAAGGACCGGTTTCTGGCTATCAGCCTTCTTCAGCCTGGATAGCTTGACTCCAGTGATGTGGAGAGCCTGGGACTCACGTCTGAGCATACCCAGCCCACTTGGGGTGAAAATTGCAAAAAACACAGTTGATGGACAGAATGCAGAACAATGTCTTACATTCACCCCAGTACAAAAAGCTGGGCCTAAATCCATTGTTTTTTTGCACTCCACACCACCTTAGGCCAGACAATGGCTATATGCAAATCAGCTTTGACCCTGTGCCTCATGGGAACAGTCCAGACCGAACTACCAAGCCATGTCTTTCCTAGACCGGAATCAAGCATCCAAGGACTGGTTTCTGGCTATCAGCCTTCTTCAGCCTGGATAGCTTGACTCCAGTGATGTGGAGAGCCTGGGACTCACGTCTGAGCATACATAGCCCACTCGGGGTGAAAATTGCAAAAAACACAGTTGATGAACAGAATGCAGAACAATGTCCATAATTCACCCCAGTACAAAGATCTGGGCCTAAATCCATAGTTTTTTTGCACTCCACACCACCCTAGGTCAGACAATGGCTATATGCAAATCAGCCTTGACCCTGTGCCTCATGGGAACAGTCCAGTCTGAACTACCAAGCCATGTCTTTCCTAGACCGGAATCAAGCATCCAAGGACCGGTTTCTGGCTATCAGCCTTCTTCAGCCTGGATAGCTTGACTCCAGTGATGTGGAGAGCCTGGGACTCACGTCTGAGCATACCCAGCCCACTCGGGGTGAAAATTGCAAAAAACACAGTTGATGGACAGAATGCAGAACAATGTCTTACATTCACCCCAGTAAAAAGATCTGGGCCGAAATCCATCGTTTTTTTGCACTCCACACCACACTAGGTCAGACAATGGCTATATGCAAATCAGCCTTGACCCTGTGCCTCATGGGAACAGTCCAGCCCGAACTACCAAGCCATGTCTTTCCTAGACCGGAATCAAGCATCCAAGGACCTGTTTCTGGTTATCAGCCTTCTTCAGCCTGGATAGCTTGACTCCAGTGATGTGGAGAGCCTGGGACTCACGTCTGAGCAGACCCAGCCCACTCGGGGTGAAAATTGCAAAACACACAGTTGATGGACAGAATGCAGAACAATGTCTTACATTCAACCCAGTACAAAGATCTGGGCCTAAATCCATCGTTTTTTTGCACTCCACACCACCCTAGATCAGACAATGGCTATATGCAAATCAGCCTTAACCCTGTGCCTCATGGGAACAGTCCAGCCCGAACTACCAAGCCATGTCTTTCCTAGACCGGAATCAAGCATCCAAGGACCTGTTTCTGGTTATCAGCCTTCTTCAGCCTGGATAGCTTGACTCCAGTGATGGGGATAGCCTGGGACTCACGTCTGAGCAGACCCAGCCCACTCGGGGTGAAAATTGCAAAACACACAGTTGATGGACAGAATGCAGAACAATGTCTTACATTCACCCCAGTACAAAGATCTGGGCCTAAATCCATCGTTTTTTTGCACTCCACACCACCCTAGGTCAGACAATGGCTATATGCAAATCAGCCTTAACCCTGTGCCTCATGGGAACAGTCAAGCCTGAACTACCAAGCCATGCCTTTCCTAGAATGGAATCAAGCATCCAAGGACCGGTTTCTGGCTATCAGCCTTCTTCAGTCTGGATAGCTTGACTCCAGTGATGTGGAGAGCCTGGGACTCACGTCTGAGCATACCCAGCCCACTTGGGGTGAAAATTGCAAAAAACACAGTTGATGGACAGAATGCAGAACAATGTCTTACATTCACCCCAGTACAAAGATCTGTGCCTAAATCCATCGTTTTTTTGCACTCCACACCACCCTAGGTCAGACAATGGTTATATGCAAATCAGCCTTGACCTTGTGCCTCATGGGAACAGTCCAGCCCGAACTACCAAGCCATGTCTTTCCTAGACCGGAATCAAGCATCCAAGGACCCATTTCTGGTTATCAGCCTTTTTCAGCCTGGATAGCTTGACTCCAGTGATGTGGAGAGCCTGGGACTCACGTCTGAGCATACCCAGCCAACTCAGTGTGAAAATTGCAAAAAACAGTTGATGGACAGAATGCAGAACAAAGATCTTACATTCAGCCCAGTACAAAGATCTAGGCCTAAATTCATCGTTTTCTTTGCACTCCACACCACCATAGGTCAGAAAATGGCTATATGCAAATCAGCCTTGACCCTGTGCCTCATGGGAACAGTCCAGCCCGAACTACCAAGCCATGTCTTTCCTAGACCGGAATCAAGCATCCAAGGACCGGTTTCTGGCTATCAGCCTTCTTCAGCCTGGATAGCTTGACTCCAGTGATGTGGAGAGCCAGGGACTCACGTCTGAGCCTACCCAGCCCACTCGGGTGAAAATTGCAAAAAACACAGTTGATGGACAGAATGCAGAACAATGTCTTACATTCACCCCAGTACAAAGATCTGGGCCTAAATTCATCGTTTTTTGCACTCCACACCACCCTAGGTCAGACAATGGCTATTTGCAAATCAGCCTTGACCCTGTGCCTCATGGGAACAGTCCAGCCAGTACTACCAAGCCATGTCTTCCTAGACCGGAATCAAGCATCCAAGGACCGGTTTCTGGCTATCAGCCTTCTTCAGACTGGATAGCTTGACTCCAGTGATGTGGAGAGCCTGGGACTCACGTCTGAGCATACCCAGCCCACTCGGGGTGAAAATTACAAAAAACACAGTTGATGGACAGAATGCAGAACAATGTCTTACATTCACCCCAGTACAAAGATCTGGGCCTAAATCCATTGTTTTTTTGCACTCCACACCACCCTAGGCCAGACAATGGCTATATGCAAACCAGCTTTGACCCTGTGCCTCATGGGAACAGTCCAGACAGAACTACCAAGCCATGTCTTTCCTAGACCGGAATCAAGCATCCAAGGACTGGTTTCTGGCTATCAGCCTTCTTCAGCCTGGATAGCTTGACTCCAGTGATGTGGAGAGCCTGGGACTCACGTCTGAGCATACATAGCCCACTCGGGGTGAAAATTGCAAAAAACACAGTTGATGGACAGAATGCAGAACAATGTCCAACATTCACCCCAGCACAAAGACCTGGGCCTAAATCCATAGTTTTTTTGCACTCCACACCACCCTAGGTCAGACAATGGCTATATGAAAATCAGCCTTGACCCTGTGCCTCATGGGAACAGTCCAGCCCGAACTACCAAGCCATGTCTTTCCTAGACCGGAATCAAGCATCCAAGGACCTGTTTCTGGTTATCAGCCTTCTTCAGCCTGGATAGCTTGACTCCAGTGATGTGGATAGCCTGGGACTCACGCCTGAGCAGACCCAGCCCACTCGGGGTGAATATTGCAAAACACACAGTTGATGGACAGAATGCAGAAC
Source organism: Lissotriton vulgaris (assembly GCF_964263255.1). Taxonomy (NCBI): domain Eukaryota; kingdom Metazoa; phylum Chordata; class Amphibia; order Caudata; family Salamandridae; genus Lissotriton; species Lissotriton vulgaris. Next base: position 569,548,326 of record NC_141694.1, on the reverse strand, counting down.
AATGTCTTACATTCACCCCAGTACAAAGATCTGGGCCTAAATCCATCATTTTTTTGCACTCCACACCACCCTAGGTCAGACAATGGCTATATGCAAATCAGCCTTAACCCTGTGCCTCATGGGAACAGTCCAGCCCGAACTACCAAGCCATTCTTTCCTAGACCGGAATCAAGCATCCAAGGACCGGTTTCTGGCTATCAGCCTTCTTCAGCCTGGATAACTTGACTCCAGTGATGTGGAGAGCCTGGGACTCACGTCTGAGCATACCCAGCCCACTCGGGGTGAAAATTGCAAAAAACAGTTGATGGGCAGAATGCAGAACAAAGACTTACATTCAGCCCAGTACAAAGATCTAGGCCTAAATTCATTGTTTTTTTGCACTCCACACCACCATATGTCAGACAATGGCTATATGCAAATCCGCCTTGACCCTGTGCCTCATGGGAACAGTCCAGCCCGAACTACCAAGCCATGTCCTTCCTAGACCGCAATCAAGCTTCCAAGGACCGGTTTCTGGCTATCAGCCTTCTTCAGCCTGGATAGCTTGACTCCAGTGATGTGGAGAGCCTGGGACTCACGTCTGAGCATACCCAGCCCACTCGGGGTGAAAATTGCAAAAAACACAGTTGATGGACAGAATGCAGAACAATGTCTTACATTCACCCCAGTACAAAGATCTGGGCCTAAATCCATCGTTTTTTTGCACTCCACACCACCCTAGGTCAGACAATGGCTATATGCAAATCAGCCTTGACCCTGTGCCTCATGGGAACAGTCCAACCCGAACTACCATGCCATGTCTTTCCTAGACCGGAATCAAGCATCCAAGGACCTGTTTCTGGTTATCAGCCTTCTTCAGCCTGGATAGCTTGACTCCAGTGATGTGGAGAGCCTGGGACTCACGTCTGAGCATACCCAGCCCACTCGGGGTGAAAATTACAAAAAACACAGTTGATGGACAGAATGCAGAACAATGTCTTACATTCACCCCAGTACAAAGATCTGGGCCTAAATCCATTGTTTTTTTGCACTCCACACCACCCTAGGCCAGACAATGGCTATATGCAAACCAGCTTTGACCCTGTGCCTCATGGGAACAGTCCAGACAGAACTACCAAGCCATGTCTTTCCTAGACCGGAATCAAGCATCCAAGGACTGGTTTCTGGCTATCAGCCTTCTTCAGCCTGGATAGCTTGACTCCAGTGATGTGGAGAGCCTGGGACTCACGTCTGAGCATACATAGCCCACTCGGGGTGAAAATTGCAAAAAACACAGTTGATGGACAGAATGCAGAACAATGTCCAACATTCACCCCAGCACAAAGACCTGGGCCTAAATCCATAGTTTTTTTACACTCCACACCACCCTAGGTCAGACAATGGCTATATGAAAATCAGCCTTGACCCTGTGCCTCATGGGAACAGTCCAGCCCGAACTACCAAGCCATGTCTTTCCTAGACCGGAATCAAGCATCCAAGGACCTGTTTCTGGTTATCAGCCTTCTTCAGCCTGGATAGCTTGACTCCAGTGATGTGGATAGCCTGGGACTCACGCCTGAGCAGACCCAGCCCACTCGGGGTGAATATTGCAAAACACACAGTTGATGGACAGAATGCAGAACAATGTCTTACATTCACCCCAGTACAAAGATCTGGGCCTAAATCCATCGTTTTTTTGCACTCCACACCACCCTAGGTCAGACAATGGCTATATGCAAATCAGCCTTAACCCTGTGCCTCATGGGAACAGTCCAGCCCGAACTACCAAGCCATTCTTTCCTAGACCGGAATCAAGCATCCAAGGACCGGTTTCTGGCTATCAGCCTTCTTCAGCCTGGATAACTTGACTCCAGTGATGTGGAGAGCCTGGGACTCACGTCTGAGCATACCCAGCCCACTCGGGGTGAAAATTGCAAAAAACAGTTGATGGGCAGAATGCAGAACAAAGACTTACATTCAGCCCAGTACAAAGATCTAGGCCTAAATTCATTGTTTTTTTGCACTCCACACCACCATATGTCAGACAATGGCTATATGCAAATCCGCCTTGACCCTGTGCCTCATGGGAACAGTCCAGCCCGAACTACCAAGCCATGTCCTTCCTAGACCGCAATCAAGCTTCCAAGGACCGGTTTCTGGCTATCAGCCTTCTTCAGCCTGGATAGCTTGACTCCAGTGATGTGGAGAGCCTGGGACTCACGTCTGAGCATACCCAGCCCACTCGGGGTGAAAATTGCAAAAAACACAGTTGATGGACAGAATGCAGAACAATGTCTTACATTCACCCCAGTACAAAGATCTGGGCCTAAATCCATCGTTTTTTTGCACTCCACACCACCCTAGGTCAGACAATGGCTATATGCAAATCAGCCTTGACCCTGTGCCTCATGGGAACAGTCCAACCCGAACTACCATGCCATGTCTTTCCTAGACCGGAATCAAGCATCCAAGGACCTGTTTCTGGTTATCAGCCTTCTTCAGCCTGGATAGCTTGACTCCAGTGATGTGGATAGCCTGGGACTCACGTCTGAGCAGACCCAGCCCACTCGGGGTGAAAATTGCAAAACACACAGTTGATGGACAGAATACAGAACAATGTCTTACATTCACCCCAGTACAAAGATCTGGGCCTAAATCCATCGTTTTTTTGCACTCCACACCACCCTAGGTCAGACAATGGCTATATGCAAATCAGCCTTAACCCTGTGCCTCATGGGAACAGTCCAGCCGGAACTACCAAGCCATGCCTTTCCTAGAATGGAATCAAGCATCCAAGGACCGGTTTCTGGCTATCAGCCTTCTTCAGTCTGGATAGCTTGACTCCAGTGATGTGGAGAGCCTGGGACTCACGTCTGAGCATACCCAGCCCACTTGGGGTGAAAATTGCAAAAAACAGTTGATGGACAGAATGCAGAACAAAGACTTACATTCAGCCCAGTACAAAGATCTAGGCCTAAATTCATCGTTTTTTTGCACTCCACACCACCATATGTCAGACAATGGCTATATGCAAATCCACCTTGACCCTGTGCCTCATGGGAACAGTCCAGCCCGAACTACCAAGCCATGTCCTTCCTAGACCGGAATCAAGCTTCCAAGGACCGGTTTCTGGCTATCAGCCTTCTTCAGCCTGGATAGCTTGATTTCAGTGATGTGGAGAGCCTGGGACTCACGTCTGAGCATACCCAGCCCACTCGGGGTGAAAATTGCAAAAAACACAGTTGATCGACAGAATGCAGAATAATGTCTTACATTCACCCCAGTACAAATATCTGGGCCTAAATCCATCGTTTTTTTGCACTCCACACCACCCTAGGTCAGACAATGGCTATATGCAAATCAGCCTTGACCCTGTGCCTCATGGGAACAGTCCAGCCCGAACTATCAAGCCATGTCTTTCCTAGACCGGAATCAAGCATCCAAGGACCCGTTTCTGGTTACCAGCCTTCTTCAGCCTGGATAGCTTGACTCCAGTGATTTGGAGAGCCTGGGACTCACGTCTGAGCAGACCCAGCCCACTCGGGGTGAACATTACAAAACACACAGTTGATGGACAGAATGCAGAGCAATGTCTTATATTCACCCCAGTACAAAGATCTGGGCCTAAATCCATTGTTTTTTTGCACTCCACAGCACCCTAGGTCAGACAATGGCTATATGCAAATCAGCCTTGACCCTGTGCCTCATGGGAACAGTCCAGCCCGAACTACCAAGCCATGCCTTTCCTAGAATGGAATCAAGCATCCAAGGACCGGTTTCTGGCTATCAGCCTTCTTCAGTCTGGATAGCTTGACTCCAGTGATGTGGAGAGCCAGGGACTCACGTCTGAGCCTACCCAGCCCACTCAGGGTGAAAATTACAAAAAACACAGTTGATGGACAGAATGCAGAACAATTTCTTACATTCACCCGAGTACAAAGATCTGGGCCTAAATCCATCATTTTTTTGCACTCCAAACCACCCTAGGTCAGACAATGGCTATATGCAAATCAGCCTTGACCCTGTGCCTCATGGGAACAGTCCAGCCCGAACTACCAAGCCATTCTTTCCTAGACCGGAATCAAGCATCCAAGGACCGGTTTCTGGCTATCAGCCTTCTTCAGCCTGGATAGCTTGACTCCAGTGATGTGGAGAGCCTGGGACTCACGTCTGAGCATACCCAGCCCACTCGGGGTGAAAATTGCAAAAAACAGTTGGACAGAATGCAGAACAAAGATCTTACATTCAGCCCAGTACAAAGATCTAGGCCTAAATTCATCGTTTTTTTGCACTCCACACCACCATAGGTCAGAAAATGGCTATATGCAAATCAGCCTTGACCCTGTGCCTCATAGGAACAGTCCAGCCCGAACTACCAAGCCATGTCTTTCCTAGACCGGAATCAAGCATCCAAGGACCGGTTTCTGGCTATCAGCCTTCTTCAGCCTGGATAGCTTGACTCCAGTGATGTGGAGAGCCTGGGACTCACGTCTGAGCATACCCAGCCCACTTGGGGTGAAAATTGCAAAAAACACAGTTGATGGACAGAATGCAGAACAATGTCTTACATTCACCCCAGTACAAAGATCTGTGCGTAAATCCATCGTTTTTTTGCACTCCACACCACCCTAGGTCAGACAATGGCTATATGCAAATCAGCCTTGACCCTGTGCCTCATGGGAACAGGCCAGCCTGAACTACCAAGCCATTCTTTCCTAGACCGGAATCAAGCATCCAAGGACCGGTTTCTGGCTATCAGCCTTCTTCAGCCTGGATAACTTGACTCCAGTGATGTGGAGAGCCTGGGACTCACGTCTGAGCATACCCAGCCCACTCGGGGTGAAAATTGCAAAAAACAGTTGATGGATAGAATGCAGAACGAAGACTTACATTCAGCCCAGTACAAAGATCTAGGCCTAAATCCATCGTTTTTTTGCACTCCACACCACCATATGTCAGACAATGGCTATATGCAAATCCGCCTTGACCCTGTGCCTCATGGGAACAGTCCAGCCCGAACTACCAAGCCATGCCTTTCCTAGAATGGAATCAAGAATCCAAGGACCGGTTTCTGGCTATCAGCCTTCTTCAGCCTGGATAGCTTGACTCCAGTGATGTGGAGAGCCTGGGACTCACGTCTGAGCATACCCAGCCCACTTGGGGTGAAAATTGCAAAAAACACAGTTGATGGACAGAATGCAGAACAATGTCTTACATTCACCCCAGTACAAAAAGCTGGGCCTAAATCCATTGTTTTTTTGCACTCCACACCACCTTAGGCCAGACAATGGCTATATGCAAATCAGCCTTGACCCTGTGCCTCATGGGAACAGTCCAGCCCGAACTACCAAGCCATGCCTTTCCTAGAATGGAATCAAGCATCCAAGGACCGGTTTCTGGCTATCAGCCTTCTTCAGTCTGGATAGCTTGACTCCAGTGATGTGGAGAGCCAGGGACTCACGTCTGAGCCTACCCAGCCCACTCGGGGTGAAAATTACAAAAAACACAGTTGATGGACAGAATGCAGAACAATTTCTTACATTCACCCGAGTACAAAGATCTGGGCCTAAATCCATCATTTTTTTGCACTCCAAACCACCCTAGGTCAGACAATGGCTATATGCAAATCAGCCTTGACCCTGTGCCTCATGGGAACAGTCCAGCCCGAACTACCAAGCCATTCTTTCCAAGACCGGAATCAAGCATCCAAGGACCGGTTTCTGGCTATCAGCCTTCTTCAGCCTGGATAGCTTGACTCCAGTGATGTGGAGAGCCTGGGACTCACGTCTGAGCATACCCAGCCCACTCGGGGTGAAAATTGCAAAAAACAGTTGGACAGAATGCAGAACAAAGATCTTACATTCAGCCCAGTACAAAGATCTAGGCCTAAATTCATCGTTTTTTTGCACTCCACACCACCATAGGTCAGAAAATGGTTATATGCAAATCAGCCTTGACCCTGTGCCTCATAGGAACAGTCCAGCCCGAACTACCAAGCCATGTCTTTCCTAGACCGGAATCAAGCATCCAAGGAGCGGTTTCTGGCTATCAGCCTTCTTCAGCCTGGATAGCTTGACTCCAGTGATGTGGAGAGCCTGGGACTCACGTCTGAGCATACCCAGCCCACTTGGGGTGAAAATTGCAAAAAACACAGTTGATGGACAGAATGCAGAACAATGTCTTACATTCACCCCAGTACAAAGATCTGTGCCTAAATCCATCGTTTTTTTGCACTCCACACCACCCTAGGTCAGACAATGGCTATATGCAAATCAGCCTTGACCCTGTGCCTCATGGGAACAGTCCAGCCTGAACTACCAAGCCATTCTTTCCTAGACCGGAATCAAGCATCCAAGGACCGGTTTCTGGCTATCAGCCTTCTTCAGCCTGGATAACTTGACTCCAGTGATGTGGAGAGCCTGGGACTCACGTCTGAGCATACCCAGCCCACTCGGGGTGAAAATTGCAAAAAACACAGTTGATGGACAGAATGCAGAACAATGTCCATAATTCACCCCAGTACAAAGATCTGGGCCTAAATCCATAGTTTTTTTGCACTCCACACCACCCTAGGTCAGACAATGGCTATATGCAAATCAGCCTTGACCCTGTGCCTCATGGGAACAGTCCAGCCTGAACTACCAAGCCATGTCTTTCCTAGACCGGAATCAAGCATCCAAGGACCGGTTTCTGGCTATCAGCCTTCTTCAGCCTGGATAGCTTGACTCCAGTGATGTGGAGAGCCTGGGACTCACGTCTGAGCATACCCAGCCCACTCGGGGTGAAAATTGCAAAAAACACAGTTGATGGACAGAATGCAGAACAATGTCTTACATTCACCCCAGTAAAAAGATCTGGGCCGAAATCCATCGTTTTTTTGCACTCCACACCACACTAGGTCAGACAATGGCTATATGCAAATCAGCCTTGACCCTATGCCTCATGGGAACAGTCCAGCCCGAACTACCAAGCCATGTCTTTCCTAGACCGGAATCAAGCATCCAAGGACCTGTTTCTGGTTATCAGCCTTCTTCAGCCTGGATAGCTTGACTCCAGTGATGTGGAGAGCCTGGGACTCACGTCTGAGCAGACCCAGCCCACTCGGGGTGAAAATTGCAAAACACACAGTTGATGGACAGAATGCAGAACAATGTCTTACATTCACCCCAGTACAAAGATCTGGGCCTAAATCCATCGTTTTTTTGCACTCCACACCACCCTAGATCAGACAATGGCTATATGCAAATCAGCCTTAACCCTGTGCCTCATGGGAACAGTCCAGCCCGAACTACCAAGCCATGTCTTTCCTAGACCGGAATCAAGCATCCAAGGACCTGTTTCTGGTTATCAGCCTTCTTCAGCCTGGATAGCTTGACTCCAGTGATGTGGATAGCCTGGGACTCACGTCTGAGCAGACCCAGCCCACTCGGGGTGAAAATTGCAAAACACACAGTTGATGGACAGAATGCAGAACAATGTCTTACATTCACCCCAGTACAAAGATCTGGGCCTAAATCCATCGTTTTTTTGCACTCCACACCACCCTAGGCCAGACAATGGCTATATGCAAATCAGCCTTAACCCTGTGCCTCATGGGAACAGTCAAGCCGGAACTACCAAGCCATGCCTTTCCTAGAATGGAATCAAGCATCCAAGGACCGGTTTCTGGCTATCAGCCTTCTTCAGTCTGGATAGCTTGACTCCAGTGATGTGGAGAGCCTGGGACTCACGTCTGAGCATACCCAGCCCACTTGGGGTGAAAATTGCAAAAAACACAGTTGATGGACAGAATGCAGAACAATGTCTTACATTCACCCCAGTACAAAGATCTGTGCCTAAATCCATCGTTTTTTTGCACTCCACACCACCCTAGGTCAGACAATGGTTATATGCAAATCAGCCTTGACCTTGTGCCGCATGGGAACAGTCCAGCCCGAACTACCAAGCCATGTCTTTCCTAGACCGGAATCAAGCATCCAAGGACCCATTTCTGGTTATCAGCCTTCTTCAGCCTGGATAGCTTGACTCCAGTGATGTGGAGAGCCTGGGACTCACGTCTGAGCATACCCAGCCAACTCAGTGTGAAAATTGCAAAAAACAGTTGATGGACAGAATGCAGAACAAAGATCTTACATTCAGCCCAGTACAAAGATCTAGGCCTAAATTCATCGGGTTTTTTGCACTCCACACCACCATAGGTCAGAAAATGGCTATATGCAAATCAGCCTTGACCCTGTGCCTCATGGGAACAGTCCAGCCCGAACTACCAAGCCATGTCTTTCCTAGACCGGAATCAAGCATCCAAGGACCGGTTTCTGGCTATCAGCCTTCTTCAGCCTGGATAGCTTGACTCCAGTGATGTGGAGAGCCAGGGACTCACGTCTGAGCCTACCCAGCCCACTCGGGGTGAAAATTGCAAAAAACACAGTTGATGGACAGAATGCAGAACAATGTCTTACATTCACCCCAGTACAAAGATCTGGGCCTAAATTCATCGTTTTTTGCACTCCACACCACCCTAGGTCAGACAATGGCTATTTGCAAATCAGCCTTGACCCTGTGCCTCATGGGAACAGTCCAGCCAGTACTACCAAGCCATGTCTTCCTAGACCGGAATCAAGCATCCAAGGACCGGTTTCTGGCTATCAGCCTTCTTCAGACTGGATAGCTTGACTCCAGTGATGTGGAGAGCCTGGGACTCACGTCTGAGCATACCCAGCCCACTCGGGGTGAAAATTACAAAAAACACAGTTGATGGACAGAATGCAGAACAATGTCTTACATTCACCCCAGTACAAAGATCTGGGCCTAAATCCATTGTTTTTTTGCACTCCACACCACCCTAGGCCAGACAATGGCTATATGCAAACCAGCTTTGACCCTGTGCCTCATGGGAACAGTCCAGACAGAACTACCAAGCCATGTCTTTCCTAGACCGGAATCAAGCATCCAAGGACTGGTTTCTGGCTATCAGCCTTCTTCAGCCTGGATAGCTTGACTCCGGTGATGTGGAGAGCCTGGGACTCACGTCTGAGCATACATAGCCCACTCGGGGTGAAAATTGCAAAAAACACAGTTGATGGACAGAATGCAGAACAATGTCCAACATTCACCCCAGCACAAAGACCTGGGCCTAAATCCATAGTTTTTTTGAACTCCACACCACCCTAGGTCAGACAATGGCTATATGAAAATCAGCCTTGACCCTGTGCCTCATGGGAACAGTCCAGCCCGAACTACCAAGCCATGTCTTTCCTAGACCGGAATCAAGCATCCAAGGACCTGTTTCTGGTTATCAGCCTTCTTCAGCCTGGATAGCTTGACTCCAGTGATGTGGATAGCCTGGGACTCACGCCTGAGCAGACCCAGCCCACTCGGGGTGAATATTGCAAAACACACAGTTGATGGACAGAATGCAGAACAATGTCTTACATTCACCCCAGTACAAAGATCTGGGCCTAAATCCATCGTTTTTTTGCACTCCACACCACCCTAGGTCAGACAATGGCTATATGCAAATCAGCCTTAACCCTGTGCCTCATGGGAACAGTCCAGCCCGAACTACCAAGCCATTCTTTCCTAGACCGGAATCAAGCATCCAAGGACCGGTTTCTGGCTATCAGCCTTCTTCAGTCTGGATAACTTGACTCCAGTGATGTGGAGAGCCTGGGACTCACGTCTGAGCATACCCAGCCCACTCGGGGTGAAAATTGCAAAAAACAGTTGATGGGCAGAATGCAGAACAAAGACTTACATTCAGCCCAGTACAAAGATCTAGGCCTAAATTCATTGTTTTTTTGCACTCCACACCACCATATGTCAGACAATGGCTATATGCAAATCCGCCTTGACCCTGTGCCTCATGGGAACAGTCCAGCCCGAACTACCAAGCCATGTCCTTCCTAGACCGCAATCAAGCTTCCAAGGACCGGTTTCTGGCTATCAGCCTTCTTCAGCCTGGATAGCTTGACTCCAGTGATGTGGAGAGCCTGGGACTCACGTCTGAGCATACCCAGCCCACTCGGGGTGAAAATTGCAAAAAACACAGTTGATCGACAGAATGCAGAACAATGTCTTACATGCACCCCAGTACAAAGATCTGGGCCTAAATCCATCGTTTTTTTGCACTCCACACCACCCTAGGTCAGACAATGGCTATATGCAAATCAGCCTTGACCCTGTGCCTCATGGGAACAGTCCAGCCCGAACTACCAAGCCATGTCTTTCCTAGACCGGAATCAAGCATCCAAGGACCCGTTTCTGGTTATCAGCCTTCTTCAGCCTGGATAGCTTGACTCCAGTGATGTGGAGAGCCTGGGACTCACGTCTGAGCATACCCAGCCCACTCAGGGTGAAAATTGCAAAAAACAGTTGATGGACAGAATGCAGAACAAAGATCTTACATTCAGCCCAGTACAAAGATCTAGGCCTAAATTCATCGTTTTTTTTGCACTCCACACCACCATAGGTCAGAAAATGGCTATATGCAAATCAGCCTTGACCCTGTGCCTCATGGGAACAGTCCAGCCCGAACTACCAAGCCATGTCTTTCCGAGACCGGAATCAAGCATCCAAGGACCGGTTTCTGGCTATCAGCCTTCTTCAGCCTGGATAGCTTGACTCCAGTGATGTGGAGAGCCAGGGACTCACGTCTGAGCCTACCCAGCCCACTCGGGGTGAAAATTGCAAAAAACACAGTTGATGGACAGAATGCAGAACAATGTCTTACATTCACCCCAGTACAAAGATCTGGGCCTAAATTCATCGTTTTTTGCACTCCACACCACCCTAGGTCAGACAATGGCTATTTGCAAATCAGCCTTGACCCTGTGCCTCATGGGAACAGTCCAGCCAGTACTACCAAGCCATGTCTTCCTAGACCGGAATCAAGCATCCAAGGACCGGTTTCTGGCTATCAGCCTTATTCAGACTGGATAGCTTGACTCCAGTGATGTGGAGAGCCTGGGACTCACGTCTGAGCATACCCAGCCCACTCGGGGTGAAAATTACAAAAAACACAGTTGATGGACAGAATGCAGAACAATGTCTTACATTCACCCCAGTACAAAGATCTGGGCCTAAATCCATCATTTTTTTGCACTCCAAACCACCCTAGGTCAGACAATGGCTATATGCAAATCAGCCTTGACCCTGTGCCTCATGGGAACAGTCCAGCTCGAACTACCAAGCCATTCTTTCCTAGACCGGAATCAAGCATCCAAGGACCGGTGTCTGGCTATCAGCCTTCTTCAGCCTGGATAGCTTGACTCCAGTGATTTGGAGAGCCTGGGACTCACATCTGAGCATACCCAGCCCACTTGGGGTGAAAATTGCAAAAAACAGTTGATGGACAGAATGCAGAACAAAGATCTTACATTCAGCCCAGTACAAAGATCTAGGCCTAAATTCATCGGTTTTTTTGCACTCCACACCACCATAGGTCAGACAATAGCTATATGCAAATCAGCCTTGACCCTGTGCCTCATGGGAACAGTCCAGCCCGAACTACCAAGCCATGTCTTTCCTAGACCGGAATCAAGCATCCAAGGACCGGTTTCTGGCTATCAGCCTTCTTCAGCCTGGATAGCTTGACTCCAGTGATGTGGAGAGCTTGGGACTCACGTCTGAGCATACCCAGCCCATCGGGGTGAAAATTGCGCAAAAACACAGATGATGGACAGAATGCAGAACAAGGTCTTACATTCACCCCAGTACAAAGATCTTGGCCTAAATCCTTGTTTTTTTGCACTCCACACCACCCTGGGTCAGACAATGGCTATATGCAAATCAGCCTTGACCCTGTGCCTCATGGGAACAGTCCAGACCGAACTACCAAGCCATGTCTTTCCTAGACCGGAATCAAGCATCCAAGGACCGGTTTCTGGCTATCAGCCTTCTTCAGCCTGGATAGCTTGACTCCAGTGATATGGAGAGCCTGGGACTCACGTCTGAGCATATATAGCCCACTCGGGGTGAAAATTGCAAAAAATACAGTTGATGGACAGAATGCAGAACAATGTCCAACATTCACCCTAGTACAAAGACCTGGGCCCAAATCCATAGTTTTTTTGCACTCCACACCACCCTAGGTCAGACAATGGCTATATGCAAATCAGCCTTGACCCTGTGCCTCATGGGAACAGTCCAGCCCGAACTACCAAGCCATATCTTTCCTAGACCGGAATCAAGCATCCAAGGACCGGTTTCTGGCTATCAGCCTTCTTCAGCCTGGATAGCTTGACTCCAGTGATGTGGAGAGCCTGGGACTCACGTCTGAGCATACCCAGCCCACTCGGGGTGAAAATTGCAAAAAACACAGTTGATGGACAGAATGCAGAACAATGTCTTACATTCACCCCAGTACAAAGATCTGGGCCTAAATCCATCGTTTTTTTGCACTCCACACCACCCTAGGTCAGACAATGGCTATATGCAAATCAGCCTTGACCCTGTGCCTCATGGGAACAGTCCAGCCCGAACTACCATGCCATGTCTTTCCTAGACCGGAATCAAGCATCCAAGGACCTGTTTCTGGTTATCAGCCTTCTTCAGCCTGGATAGCTTGACTCCAGTGATGTGGATAGCCTGGGACTCACGTCTGAGCAGACCCAGCCCACTCGGGGTGAAAATTGCAAAACACACAGTTGATGGACAGAATACAGAACAATGTCTTACATTCACCCCAGTACAAAGATCTGGGCCTAAATCCATCGTTTTTTTGCACTCCACACCACCCTAGGTCAGACAATGGCTATATGCAAATCAGCCTTAACCCTGTGCCTCATGGGAACAGTCCAGCCGGAACTACCAAGCCATGCCTTTCCTAGAATGGAATCAAGCATCCAAGGACCGGTTTCTGGCTATCAGCCTTCTTCAGTCTGGATAGCTTGACTCCAGTGATGTGGAGAGCCTGGGACTCACGTCTGAGCATACCCAGCCCACTTGGGGTGAAAATTGCAAAAAACAGTTGATGGACAGAATGCAGAACAAAGACTTACATTCAACCCAGTACAAAGATCTAGGCCTAAATTCATCGTTTTTTTGCACTCCACACCACCATATGTCAGACAATGGCTATATGCAAATCCACCTTGACCCTGTGCCTCATGGGAACAGTCCAGCCCGAACTACCAAGCCATGTCATTCCTAGACCGGAATCAAGCTTCCAAGGACCAGTTTCTGGCTATCAGCCTTCTTCAGCCTGGATAGCTTGACTCCAGTGATGTGGAGAGCCTGGGACTCACGTCTGAGCATACCCAGCCCACTCGGGGTGAAAATTGCAAAAAACACAGTTGATCGACAGAATGCAGAATAATGTCTTACATTCACCCCAGTACAAATATCTGGGCCTAAATCCATCGTTTTTTTGCACTCCACACCACCCTAGGTCAGACAATGGCTATATGCAAATCAGCCTTGACCCTGTGCCTCATGGGAACAGTCCAGCCCGAACTATCAAGCCATGTCTTTCCTAGACCGGAATCAAGCATCCAAGGACCCGTTTCTGGTTATCAGCCTTCTTCAGCCTGGATAGCTTGACTCCAGTGATTTGGAGAGCCTGGGACTCACGTCTGAGCAGACCCAGCCCACTCGGGGTGAAAATTACAAAACACACAGTTGATGGACAGAATGCAGAGCAATGTCTTATATTCACCCCAGTACAAAGATCTGGGCCTAAATCCATTGTTTTTTTGCACTCCACAGCACCCTAGGTCAGACAATGGCTATATACAAATCAGCCTTGACCCTGTGCCTCATGGGAACAGTCCAGCCCGAACTACCAAGCCATGCCTTTCCTTGAATGGAATCAAGCATCCAAGGACCGGTTTCTGGCTATCGGCCTTCTTCAGTCTGGATAGCTTGACTCCAGTGATGTGGAGAGCCAGGGACTCACGTCTGAGCCTACCCAGCCCACTCGGGGTGAAAATTACAAAAAACACAGTTGATGGACAGAATGCAGAACAATTTCTTACATTCACCCCAGTACAAAGATCTGGGCCTAAATCCATCGTTTTTTTGCACTCCAAACTACCCTAGGTCAGACAATGGCTATATGCAAATCAGCCTTGAACCTGTGCCTCATGGGAACAGTCCAGCCCGAACTACCAAGCCATTCTTTCCTAGACCGGAATCAAGCATCCAAGGACCGGTTTCTGGCTATCAGCCATCTTCAGCCTGGATAGCTTGACTCCAGTGATGTGGAGAGCCTGGGACTCACGTCTGAGCATACCCAGCCCACTCGGGGTGAAAATTGCAAAAAACAGTTGATGGATAGAATGCAGAACGAAGACTTACATTCAGCCCAGTACAAAGATCTAGGCCTAAATCCATCGTTTTTTTGCACTCCACACCACCATATGTCAGACAATGGCTATATGCAAATCCGCCTTGACCCTGTGCCTCATGGGAACAGTCCAGCCCGAACTACCAAGCCATGCCTTTCCTAGAATGGAATCAAGCATCCAAGGACCGGTTTCTGGCTATCAGCCTTCTTCAGCCTGGATAGCTTGACTCCAGTGATGTGGAGAGCCTGGGACTCACGTCTGAGCATACCCAGCCCACTTGGGGTGAAAATTGCAAAAAACACAGTTGATGGACAGAATGCAGAACAATGTCTTACATTCACCCCAGTACAAAAAGCTGGGCCTAAATCCATTGTTTTTTTGCACTCCACACCACCTTAGGCCAGACAATGGCTATATGCAAATCAGCTTTGACCCTGTGCCTCATGGGAACAGTCCAGACCGAACTACCAAGCCATGTCTTTCCTAGACCGGAATCAAGCATCCAAGGACTGGTTTCTGGCTATCAGCCTTCTTCAGCCTGGATAGCTTGACTCCAGTGATGTGGAGAGCCTGGGACTCACGTCTGAGCATACATAGCCCACTCGGGGTGAAAATTGCAAAAAACACAGTTGATGGACAGAATGCAGAACAATGTCCAACATTCACCCCAGTACAAAGGTCTGGGCCTAAATCCATAGTTTTTTTGCACTCCACACCACCCTAGGTCAGACAATGGCTATATGCAAATCAGCCTTGACCCTGTGCCTCATGGGAACAGTCCAGCCCGAACTACCAAGCCATGTCTTTCCTAGACCGGAATCAAGCATCCAAGGACCGGTTTCTGGCTATCAGCCTTCTTCAGCCTGGATAGCTTGACTCCAGTGATGTGGAGAGCCTGGGACTCACGTCTGAGCATACCCAGCCCACTCGGGGTGAAAATTGCAAAAAACACAGTTGATGGACAGAATGCAGAACAATGTCTTACATTCACCCCAGTAAAAAGATCTGGGCCGAAATCCATCGTTTTTTTGCACTCCACACCACACTAGGTCAGACAATGGCTATATGCAAATCAGCCTTGACCCTGTGCCTCATGGGAACAGTCCAGCCCGAACTACCAAGCCATGTCTTTCCTAGACCGGAATCAAGCATCCAAGGACCTGTTTCTGGTTATCAGCCTTCTTCAGCCTGGATAGCTTGACTCCAGTGATGTGGAGAGCCTGGGACTCACGTCTGAGCAGACCCAGCCCACTCGGGGTGAAAATTGCAAAACACACAGTTGATGGACAGAATGCAGAACAATGTCTTACATTCACCCCAGTACAAAGATCTGGGCCTAAATCCATCGTTTTTTTGCACTCCACACCACCCTAGATCAGACAATGGCTATATGCAAATCAGCCTTAACCCTGTGCCTCATGGGAACAGTCCAGCCCGAACTACCAAGCCATGTCTTTCCTAGACCGGAATCAAGCATCCAAGGACCTGTTTCTGGTTATCAGCCTTCTTCAGCCTGGATAGCTTAACTCCAGTGATGTGGATAGCCTGGGACTCACATCTGAGCAGACCCAGCCCACTCGGGGTGAAAATTGCAAAACACACAGTTGATGGACAGAATGCAGAACAATGTCTTACATTCACCCCAGTACAAAGATCTGGGCCTAAATCCATCGTTTTTTTGCACTCCACACCACCCTAGGTCAGACAATGGCTATATGCAAATCAGCCTTAACCCTGTGCCTCATGGGAACAGTCAAGCCGGAACTACCAAGCCATGCCTTTCCTAGAATGGAATCAAGCATCCAAGGACCGGTTTCTGGCTATCAGCCTTCTTCAGTCTGGATAGCTTGACTCCAGTGATGTGGAGAGCCAGGGACTCACGTCTGAGCCTACCCAGCCCACTCGGGGTGAAAATTACAAAAAACACAGTTGATGGACAGAATGCAGAACAATTTCTTACATTCACCCCAGTACAAAGATCTGGGCCTAAATCCATCATTTTTTTGCACTCCAAACCACCCTAGGTCAGACAATGGCTATATGCAAATCAGCCTTGACCCTGTGCCTCATGGGAACAGTCCAGCCCGAACTACCAAGCCATTCTTTCCTAGACCGGAATCAAGCATCCAAGGACCGGTTTCTGGCTATCAGCCTTCTTCAGCCTGGATAGCTTGACTCCAGTGATGTGGAGAGCCTGGGACTCACGTCTGAGCATACCCAGCCCACTCGGGGTGAAAATTGCAAAAAACAGTTGGACAGAATGCAGAACAAAGATCTTACATTCAGCCCAGTACAAAGATCTAGGCCTAAATTCATCGTTTTTTTGCACTCCACACCACCATAGGTCAGAAAATGGCTATATGCAAATCAGCCTTGACCCTGTGCCTCATAGGAACAGTCCAGCCCGAACTACCAAGCCATGTCTTTCCTAGACCGGAATCAAGCATCCAAGGACCGGTTTCTGGCTATCAGCCTTCTTCAGCCTGGATAGCTTGACTCCAGTGATGTGGAGAGCCTGGGACTCACGTCTGAGCATACCCAGCCCACTTGGGGTGAAAATTGCAAAAAACACAGTTGATGGACAGAATGCAGAACAATGTCTTACATTCACCCCAGTACAAAGATCTGTGCCTAAATCCATCGTTTTTTTGCACTCCACACCACCCTAGGTCAGACAATGGCTATATGCAAATCAGCCTTGACCCTGTGCCTCATGGGAACAGTCCAGCCCGAACTACCAAGCCATTCTTTCCTAGACCGGAATCAAGCATCCAAGGACCGGTTTCTGGCTATCAGCCTTCTTCAGCCTGGATAACTTGACTCCAGTGATGTGGAGAGCCTGGGACTCACGTCTGAGCATACCCAGCCCACTCGGGGTGAAAATTGCAAAAAACAGTTGATGGATAGAATGCAGAACGAAGACTTACATTCAGCCCAGTACAAAGATCTAGGCCTAAATCCATCGTTTTTTTGCACTCCACACCACCATATGTCAGACAATGGCTATATGCAAATCCGCCTTGACCCTGTGCCTCATGGGAACAGTCTAGCCTGAACTACCAAGCCATGTCCTTCCTAGACCGGAATCAAGCTTCCAAGGACCGGTTTCTGGCTATCAGCCTTCTTCAGCCTGGATAGCTTGACTCCAGTGATGTGGAGAGCCTGGGACTCACGTCTGAGCATACCCAGCCCACTCGGGGTGAAAATTGCAAAAAACACAGTTGATCGACAGAATGCAGAACAATGTCTTACATTCACCCCAGTACAAAGATCTGGGCCTAAATCCATCGTTTTTTTGCACTCCACACCACCCTAGGTCAGACAATGGCTATATGCAAATCAGCCTTGACCCTGTGCCTCATGGGAACAGTCCAGCCCGAACTACCAAGCCATGTCTTTCCTAGACCGGAATCAAGCATCCAAGGACCCGTTTCTGGCTATCAGCCTTCTTCAGCCTGGATAGCTTGACTCCAGTGATGTGGAGAGCCTGGGACTCACGTCTGAACAGACCCAGCCCACTCGGGGTGAAAATTACAAAACACACAGTTGATGGACAGAATGCAGAACAATGTCTTATATTCACCCCAGTACAAAGATCTGGGCCTAAATTCCTCGTTTTTTTGCACTCCACACCACCATATGTCAGACAATGGCTATATGCAAATCCGCCTTGACCCTGTGCCTCATGGGAACAGTCCAGCCCGAACTACCAAGCCATGCCTTTCCTAGAATGGAATCAAGCATCCAAGGACCGGTTTCTGGATATCAGCCTTCTTCAGTCTGGATAGCTTGACTCCAGTGATGTGGAGAGCCAGGGACTCACGTCTTAGCTTACCCAGCCCACTCGGGGTGAAAATTGCAAAAAACACAGTTGATGGACAGAATGCAGAACAATGTCTTACATTCACCCCAGTACAAAGATCTGGGCCTAAATTCATCGTTTTTTGCACTCCACACCACCCTAGGTCAGACAATGGCTATTTGCAAATCAGCCTTGACCCTGTGCCTCATGGGAACAGTCCAGCCCGAACTACCAAGCCATGTCTTTCCTAGACCGGAATCAAGCATCCAAGGACCTGTTTCTGGTTATCAGCCTTCTTCAGCCTGGATAGCTTGACTCCAGTGATGTGGATAGCCTGGGACTCACGTCTGAGCAGACCCAGCCCACTCGGGGTGAAAATTGCAAAACACACAGTTGATGGACAGAATGCAGAACAATGTCTTACATTCACCCCAGTACAAAGATCTGGGCCTAAATCCATCGTTTTTTTGCACTCCACACCACCCTAGGTCAGACAATGGCTATATGCAAATCAGCCTTAACCCTGTGCCTCATGGGAACAGTCAAGCCGGAACTACCAAGCCATGCCTTTCCTAGAATGGAATCAAGCATCCAAGGACCAGTTTCTGGCTATCAGCCTTCTTCAGTCTGGATAGCTTGACTCCAGTGATGTGGAGAGCCTGGGACTCACGTCTGAGCATACCCAGCCCACTTGGGGTGAAAATTGCAAAAAACACAGTTGATGGACAGAATGCAGAACAATGTCTTACATTCACCCCAGTACAAAGATCTGTGCCTAAATCCATCGTTTTTTTGCACTCCACACCACCCTAGGTCAGACAATGGTTATATGCAAATCAGCCTTGACCCTGTGCCTCATGGGAACAGTCCAGCCCGAACTACCAAGCCATTCTTTCCTAGACCTGAATCAAGCATCCAAGGACTGGTTTCTGGCTATCAGCCTTCTTCAGCCTGGCTAACTTGACTCCAGTGATGTGGAGAGCCTGGGACTCACATCTGAGCATACCCAGCCCACTCGGGGTGAAAATTGCAAAAAACAGTTGATGGACAGAATGCAGAACAAAGACTTACATTCAGCCCAGTACAAAGATCTAGGCCTAAATTCATCGTTTTTTTGCACTCCACACCACCATATGTCAGACAATGGCTATATGCAAATCCGCCTTGACCCTGTGCCTCATGGGAACAGTCCAGCCCGAACTACCAAGCCATGTCCTTCCTAGACTGGAATCAATCTTCCAAGGACCGGTTTCTGGCTATCAGCCTTCTTCAGCCTGGATAGCTTGACTCCAGTGATGTGGAGAGCCTGGGACTCACGTCTGAGCATACCCAGCCCACTCGGGGTGAAAATTGCAAAAAACACAGTTGATCGACAGAATGCAGAACAATGTCTTACATTCACCCCAGTACAAAGATCTGGGCCTAAATCCATTGTTTTTTTGCACTCCACACCACCCTAGGTCAGACAATGGCTATATGCAAATCAGCCTTGACCCTGTGCCTCATGGGAACAGTCCAGCCCGAACTACCAAGCCATGTCTTTCCTAGACCGGAATCAAGCATCCAAGGACCCGTTTCTGGTTATCAGCCTTCTTCAGCCTGGATAGCTTGACTCCAGTGATGTGGAGAGCCTGGGACTCACGTCTGAGCAGACCCAGCCCACTCGGGGTGAAAATTACAAAACACACAGTTGATGGACAGAATGCAGAACAATGTCTTATATTCACCCCAGTACAAAGATCTGGGCCTAAATTCATCGTTTTTTTGCACTCCACACCACCATATGTCAGACAATGGCTATATGCAAATCCGCCTTGACCCTGTGCCTCATGGGAACAGTCCAGCCCGAACTACCAAGCCATGCCTTTCCTAGAATGGAATCAAGCATCCAAGGACCGGTTTCTGGCTATCAGCCTTCTTCAGTCTGGATTGCTTGACTCCAGTGATGTGGAGAGCCAGGGACTCACGTCTTAGCTTACCCAGCCCACTCGGGGTGAAAATTGCAAAAAACACAGTTGATGGACAGAATGCAGAACAATGTCTTACATTCACCCCAGTACAAAGATCTGGGCCTAAATTCATCGTTTTTTGCACTCCACACCACCCTAGGTCAGACAATGGCTATTTGCAAATCAGCCTTGACCCTGTGCCTCATGGGACCAGTCCAGCCAGTACTACCAAGCCATGTCTTCCTAGACCGGAATCAAGCATGCAAGGACCGGTTTCTGGCTATCAGCCTTCTTCAGCCTGGATAGCTTGACTCCAGTGATGTGGAGAGCCTGGGACTCACGTCTGAGCATACCCAGCCCACTCGGGGTGAAAATTACAAAAAACACAGTTGATGGACAGAATGCAGAACAATGTCTTACATTCACCCCAGTACAAAGATCTGGGCCTAAATCCATCGTTTTTTTGCACTCCAAACCACCCTAGGTCAGACAATGGCTATATGCAAATCAGCCTTGACCCTGTGCCTCATGGGAACAGTCCAGCCCGAACTACCAAGCCATTCTTTCCTAGACCGGAATCAAGCATCCAAGGACCGGTTTCTGGCTATCAGCCATCTTCAGCCTGGATAGCTTGACTCCAGTGATGTGGAGAGCCTGGGACTCACGTCTGAGCATACCCAGCCCACTCGGGGTGAAAATTGCAAAAAACAGTTGATGGACAGAATGCAGAACAAAGATCTTACATTCAGCCCAGTACAAAGATCTTGGCCTAAATCCTTGTTTTTTTGCAATCCACACCACCCTAGGTCAGACAATAGCTATATGCAAATCAGCCTTGACCCTGTGCCTCATGGGAACAGTCCAGCCCGAACTACCAAGCCATGTCTTTCCTAGACCGGAATCAAGCATCCAAGGACCGGTTTCTGGCTATCAGCCTTCTTCAGCCTGGATAGCTTGGCTCCAGTGATGTGGAGAGCCTGGGACTCACGTCTGAGCATACCCAGCCCACTCGGGTGAAAATTGCAAAAAACACAGTTGATAGACAGAATGCAGAACAATGTCTTACATTCACCCCAGTACAAAGACCTGGGCCTAAATCCATCGTTTTTTTGCACTCCACACCACCTTAGGTCAGACAATGGCTATATGCAAATCAGCCTTGACTCTGTACCTCATGGGAACAGTCCAGAACGAACTACCAAGCCATGTCTTTCCTAGACCGGAATCAAGCATCCAAGGACTGGTTTCTGGCTAGCAGCCTTCTTCAGCCTGGATAGCTTGACTCCAGTGATTTGGAGAGCCTGGGACTCACGTCTGAGCAGACCCAGCCCACTCGGGGTGAAAATTACAAAACACACAGTTGATGGACAGAATGCAGAACAATGTCATATATTCACCCCAGTACAAAGATCTGGGCCTAAATCCATTGTTTTTTTGCACTCCACACCACCCTAGGTCAGACAATGGCTATATGCAAATCAGCCTTGACCCTGTGCCTCATGGGAACAGTCCAGCCCGAACTACCAAGCCATGTCTTTCCTAGACCGGAATCAAGCATCCAAGGACCCGTTTCTGGTTATCACCCTTCTTCAGCCTGGATAGCTTGACTCCAGTGATGTGGAGAGCCTGGGACTCACGTCTGAGCATACCCAGCCCACTCGGGTGAAAATTACAAAACACACAGTTGATGGACAGAATGCAGAACAATGTCTTATATTCACCCCAGTACAAAGATCTGGGCCTAAATTCATCGTTTTTTTGCACTCCACACCACCCTAGGTCCGACAATAGCTATATGCAAATCAGCCTTGACCCTGTGCCTCATGGGAACAGTCCAGCCCGAACTACCAAGCCATGCCTTTCCTAGAATGGAATCAAGCATCCAAGGACCGGTTTCTGGCTATCAGCCTTCTTCAGCCTGGATAGCTTGACTCCAGTGATGTGGAGAGCCTGGGACTCACGTCTGAGCAGACCCAGCCCACTCGGGGTGAAAATTACAAAACACACAGTTGATGGACAGAATGCAGAACAATGTCTTATATTCACCCCAGTACAAAGATCTGGGTCTAAATTCATCGTTTTTTTGCACTCCACACCACCATATGTCAGACAATGGCTATATGCAAATCCGCCTTCACCCTGTGCCTCATGGGAACAGTCCAGCCCGAACTACCAAGCCATGCCTTTCCTAGAATGGAATCAAGCATCCAAGGACCGGTTTCTGGCTATCAGCCTTCTTCAGTCTGGATAGCTTGACTCCAGTGATGTGGAGAGCCAGGGACTCACGTCTTAGCTTACCCAGCCCACTCGGGGTGAAAATTGCAAAAAACACAGTTGATGGACAGAATGCAGAACAATGTCTTACATTCACCCCAGTACAAAGATCTGGGCCTAAATTCATCGTTTTTTGCACTCCACACCACCCTAGGTCAGACAATGGCTATTTGCAAATCAGCCTTGACCCTGTGCCTCATGGGACCAGTCCAGCCAGTACTACCAAGCCATGTCTTCCTAGACCGGAATCAAGCATGCAAGGACCGGTTTCTGGCTATCAGCCTTCTTCAGCCTGGATAGCTTGACTCCAGTGATGTGGAGAGCCTGGGACTCACGTCTGAGCATACCCAGCCCACTCGGGGTGAAAATTACAAAAAACACAGTTGATGGACAGAATGCAGAACAATGTCTTACATTCACCCCAGTACAAAGATCTGGGCCTAAATCCATCATTTTTTCGCACTCCAAACCACCCTAGGTCAGACAATGGCTATATGCAAATCAGCCTTGACCCTGTGCCTCATGGGAACAGTCCAGCCCGAACTACCAAGCCATTCTTTCCTAGATCGGAATCAAGCATCCAAGGACCGGTTTCTGGCTATCAGCCATCTTCAGCCTGGATAGCTTGACTCCAGTGATGTGGAGAGCCTGGGACTCACGTCTGAGCATACCCAGCCCACTCGGGGTGAAAATTGCAAAAAACAGTTGATGGACAGAATGCAGAACAAAGATCTTACATTCAGCCCAGTACAAAGATCTTGGCCTAAATCCTTGTTTTTTTGCAATCCACACCACCCTAGGTCAGACAATAGCTATATGCAAATCAGCCTTGACCCTGTGCCTCATGGGAACAGTCCAGCCCGAACTACCAAGCCATGTCTTTCCTAGACCGGAATCAAGCATCCAAGGACCGGTTTCTGGCTATCAGCCTTCTTCAGCCTGGATAGCTTGGCTCCAGTGATGTGGAGAGCCTGGGACTCACGTCTGAGCATACCCAGCCCACTCGGGTGAAAATTGCAAAAAACACAGTTGATAGACAGAATGCAGAACAATGTCTTACATTCACCCCAGTACAAAGACCTGGGCCTAAATCCATCGTTTTTTTGCACTCCACACCACCTTAGGTCAGACAATGGCTATATGCAAATCAGCCTTGACTCTGTACCTCATGGGAACAGTCCAGAACGAACTACCAAGCCATGTCTTTCCTAGACCGGAATCAAGCATCCAAGGACTGGTTTCTGGCTATCAGCCTTCTTCAGCCTGGATAGCTTGACTCCAGTGATTTGGAGAGCCTGGGACTCACGTCTGAGCAGACCCAGCCCACTCGGGGTGAAAATTACAAAACACACAGTTGATGGACAGAATGCAGAACAATGTCTTATATTCACCCCAGTACAAAGATCTGGGCCTAAATCCATCGTTTTTTTGCACTCCAAACCACCCTAGGTCAGACAATGGCTATATGCAAATCAGCCTTGACCCTGTGCCTCATGGGAACAGTCCAGCCCGAACTACCAAGCCATTCTTTCCTAGATCGGAATCAAGCATCCAAGGACCGGTTTCTGGCTATCAGCCATCTTCAGCCTGGATAGCTTGACTCCAGTGATGTGGAGAGCCTGGGACTCACGTCTGAGCATACCCAGCCCACTCGGGGTGAAAATTGCAAAAAACAGTTGATGGACAGAATGCAGAACAAAGATCTTACATTCAGCCCAGTACAAAGATCTTGGCCTAAATCCTTGTTTTTTTGCAATCCACACCACCCTAGGTCAGACAATAGCTATATGCAAATCAGCCTTGACCCTGTGCCTCATGGGAACAGTCCAGCCCGAACTACCAAGCCATGTCTTTCCTAGACCGGAATCAAGCATCCAAGGACCGGTTTCTGGCTATCAGCCTTCTTCAGCCTGGATAGCTTGGCTCCAGTGATGTGGAGAGCCTGGGACTCACGTCTGAGCATACCCAGCCCACTCGGGTGAAAATTGCAAAAAACACAGTTGATAGACAGAATGCAGAACAATGTCTTACATTCACCCCAGTACAAAGACCTGGGCCTAAATCCATCGTTTTTTTGCACTCCACACCACCTTAGGTCAGACAATGGCTATATGCAAATCAGCCTTGACTCTGTACCTCATGGGAACAGTCCAGAACGAACTACCAAGCCATGTCTTTCCTAGACCGGAATCAAGCATCCAAGGACTGGTTTCTGGCTATCAGCTGAAGGACTGGGTTCTTTTGGACCCAGCGGTGCCAGGGCACAACACCTGAAACCTTCGTGGGTAACCTGCTCCGGCGTACAAGTCACAGAGACACGGGACACTTCCTTCGGCGTCAAAGAGTCAAGGTTTATTTACTGCAGGGAACACAGAAGTCACAGGAAGTACATCGAGTGTAGTTCGGGGAGACTGCTTCAAATTGTATTTGTGGATCGCTCCTTTTATACAGTTTTTACCCATAGAATAACATGATACACAATAGTTTACAACCCGGTTCCCACAAGTCGCTCTCAGAGGGGTCGCTTTGGTCATTTTGAAACACACAAGGTCCGGAACATAAGTGCGGAAACATTTGGCGGTTCCCAACTGTAAAAACCCATCTTCCCACCATTAGCAAATTCCAATCAGCAGTAAAGTAGATCGAAATAGGAACGAAGACAGGTGCAGAGGAAGACGGAGACAGTAGGGAGATCGGAAAGGGTGTAAAAAGGGGAGGTATCGAGAAGCACGAGATACAGGCATCAAAGGGACGTGCCTAATGAGATGCACAGCTGAGACAATGAGTCCGTGCGGCAAGATGAGCCTCGAGCGGCGTCATCTGCCTTACAGCAGCAACCCCCTCGTCATAAAGACACTTTCAAAGAACATGTGTCTTCCGCTTGGGAGTCCCAGGGTCGCGAAGCGGACAGCGTCCGTTCGCTGGCTACTTGAGGGCAAGAGACAAAATGGATGCCGTATCTAAGATGGAACCCGTGGGTACAGATGAAAAACCCACGTAACAAACGAACGGTTTAAGTTAGCACAGCGAAACTGCGCACACTTACTAAACTCGTCATTTGCGGTTCATAGATACTAGACTCGCCCATATTCGTGCGAGTCGAAAACACCACTTACAATTGTCACGGAACCTCAGACGCTCCTTTTGCCCTCATGTAGGCAAGCACTAGTCGGAATCATATTCGATATTCATCAGACCATCAAGATGTCGTTGTAGCATAGCTCTGTCCGATCGAGTCCCCTTGGTAACAGATGGTTGTCTCATACACGTTGTAGCACAGAGGCCACATAAGGCAGGACCACACTGCACACAAAGGCAACACGTGAACAGGAACACTACCACAACCCCGATGATCGCCAGAATCTTCCAACCCCAAGCCGACACCAGGCCCCAAAACCAACCAAGTAGCGTCCAATCCCCTACATCCACGTGTATGGATTCGGAGATCTTATGCAACTTCGAGATGGCTTGATAGACAGTAGGAGCATTATCTGGAATGAAAATGCAACAGCTCGAATGGATCACTTTACACACCCCACCGCGATCTGCTAGGACAACATCTAAAACCATACGGTTTTGTAATGTCATAAGTCTCTCCGCCTGAAGTTCTGTGGTGATATTACCAAGGGCACTGGCAGTAATATTAGCTGTCGATTCTACCACTCGAGTCAAATGTCTCAGGTTCCTACTATTAACCATAGGTCCCCAAAACGGGAGGAAACCCTTGAAAAAGTCTCCTGCCTCTTGACCGGCAGTATCCTCTTCGCTAATTACGCCTCGTACAACTCTAGTCTTATGATAATCGGCATCTACAGTAAACGTCGGAGGCAACAGATTTGCAACGAAACATGAGCCCATGAAGTCTGCGGGCAACCATGTGTATGCACGATCATGACAGATAAAGTAGGTACCCTTGGCAGCCAGAAACACAGGGGACGGGGACATTGGCAGAACGTAACTTTCAGTGCAAGCACTTACTCCAAGTGAGGCTTGCGAGCCACGACCCACAAGACAAAGATTACCAGTGTGGGGTACGACCCATATTGGAGACGAGCTTTTAAGCTGCTTTCCATTAGTGAACATATTCCCCTCTACTTAAGACCCTATAAGCTTGTACCTCTTCTTTAGGGATAAGAAAAGGATCATGGATCTCATCTTCCATATCCTCTATAGCCATCGATAGCAGCCTCTGATACGAGGTAGGACCAAAGTTGGGGGAACGTTGTTCTTGCGTGGGGTGGGAACCCAGTGCGCTTCGAAACATTGTTTGGAATGCTCGAGCTGACCCTTGGGAACTATACGGTAACACCAGATATGGAATTCCCTTACCCGTAGTATGTGGCATCAACCCACACACCCAACAATTAGTAGTGTTAACCACTAACTGATGCTGATGGAGGAGCTGGATAAAGGAATTATTGCGGAATTCTACACGTCTAGCCTGTTCGTGTTCCGGTAACATGTGAAAGGAATGAGGAGAAGCAGTAGAAGTAAGGTTAGGGTAAGGAGTAGGAGTAGGAGGAGCAAGGAAAACGTAAGACATAGTGTAATACACCCCACACGCCAAAAATGCAGAAGCAGTCAAAAACAAAACAAACAATTGGGATACAAAACATTTCGTACGACTAAGTTTCTGCAGCTTGACTCTATACGCCTGAGCTCCTTCCAAATCATTCAGCTTCGAAAATGCCATTTCCCTACGACCGTCCGCAACGTTTCTTGACACACTTCGTTCTGTGCAGCAATAGTCAATCCCCAGGAGTTCCTAGGAACCGACGGTCTTTAACCTAGCGTCAAGACCTACTGTCCAGAAGGAAGTACGCGCGCGGCCCTACGGCCCTCAATACACAATATGTATTTATTTAGCACAATATTTCTCAGCTGTGGAAGGAAAAAGATACAAGGAAGAAGCTTGATATATATATACAAAAACTTTCAATGATATGAATGTTCAAAATTGATCATGGGAAACGAGGATATTGCAGTTATCAATCTCAGCAAAGCAAGCAAATTTATTTGTCCTTAGTGTGAGATCGCAAAGAATATCGATGTTTCCCTGGACGTGTCTGCTCGTCGAACAAAGGATCTATTGAAGAGACAGCGTCCTGCTGATCAGTTCGTTGATCTGGTCTTGAGTCTTTTTCTGACAAATGTTCAACAGTGGCTTTCTGCTGCGCTGAGGGTTCTCCAACAAGCTGTGCGTCGCTAAAAGGTACAAACGCCGGCAATGTTTCTGTTTCTGTTGACGCAATGCCTTTCCTTACCCACGGGTCTGCCGGCAAAGGAATAGGGACTCGCTTACAATGGGTAGCATGTACCCAATTCTTCCGCCCCTCAAGACGAACGGCAGTCCTCGTGGCCAGGAGCACCTGGTAAGGTCCGGTGAAGCGGGGGTCCAGATTGTTTTTGCGTGAAAAATTTCGGGTAACTACCCAATCTCCGGGCTGGAGCTGGTGGCCTGGACCCTCCGTCTGCGTCGGCAAGGCGTCGTAAACCTGTTGATGAATTAACCTCAGTTTAGCAGTCAAGTCATGTAAGTAATCGATCAACATCGGAAACTCAAGATCAGAGAATATTCCTGGCCTAGGAACCCCCCACACATTCGCAGGACGGCCGAACACTATTTCATAGGGACTAAGCCCTATTCGGGAGTGTACAGTCGCCCTAGTTGACAGTAATGCTAGAGGCAAAGCATCAGGCCACGAAAGTCCAGTCGTAGCTTGAATCTTCGCTAATTTCAGTTTAAGGGTGCCATTGTACCCTTCAACCAATCCAGCTGACTGGGGATGATTGGCGCTATGGAATTTCTGATTAATTCCAAGGCCCTTACACACACTCTTCATCACACTTCCAACAAACTCACTTCCGTTATCTGACCACACGACTCTAGGCATTCCGTACCGAGGAAAGTATTCCTTCAGTAGGATTTTCGCAGTAGACAAAGCAGTATTGTCTTTGAGGGGATAGGCCTCGATCCATCGGGAGAATGCGCAAACCACAACCAAAACGTATTTCAGGTTATTGCATCGCTCCATATGGATGAAGTCCAATTGGATCACCTCAAAGGGATACGAGGGAGGAGCAAAACTGCCAGGAGGAGTTGGGGTTCCTTTGCCAGGATTGTACATTATACACACCATACAATTCTTCACCAAACGTTCAGCACACTTAGTAATTCCATCATTCTTCCACACATCAGCCAGCAACTTGCAAATACCTTTCGCGCTAATATGTGCTAACCCATGTGCCATTTGCACAACGGCCAGTACATACGCGTCAGGCAACATCCATTTTTTCTGATCCGACAAATCAATCCAGCAACCATTCACATCCAACCTTCCCGTACTTTCTTTCCACTTCATCTTTTCAGTGTCGGTGGCCTCATTCTGAATAGCTTTCACACTCTCTATGGTATTTTCACACATACTTGATTCTGTAGGCCACCTAACCGAACTTGTCACATACATTCGAGTGCTAAGGTTCCGAGCAGTCTCCTTAGCAATCTCATCTGCAAACGCATTACCACGACCAACATCATCCGTCACTTTACGATGCGCACTACACTTAATAATTGCAATTTGAGCAGGCAAAGTCAATGCATCCAAAAGATCGTTCACAAGCTGGCCATGCTGTATTTTCGTGCCATGCGACGTCAAGAAACCACGCTCTCTCCACAACCGTCCAAAACTATGCGCTACACCGAAAGCATACTGACTATCGGTGTACACATTCACACGTTTACCTTTTGCTAATACACATGCTCTAGTGAGAGCAATCAGCTCTGCAGCTTGGGCAGAATTCTGATTCAATCTCGCAGTCTCAACAACAGTATTCAATGTCACCACAGCATAAGCAGTAGTCACATCACCATTCGGCAACTTAAAACATGACCCATCCACATACAGGGTGCCATCCGGGTCTTCCAATGGGGTGTTTTTAAGGTCCACACGACCTTTTGTTTCCTCTTCTGTCCGCAAGTAACAGTCATGTTCTGTTACTGCATCTGACTCTGCACTAATTGGTAACAAAGTTGCCGGATTGAGGACATTACAACGTTTTATCTGAATGTGGCTTGCCAAGAGCGTCAATTCGTACCCAGACAACCTCGCACTCGTCAAGTGCTGAGTTTTCGTACGATTCAACAGAGTATCGACTGCATGCGGAACCATCACCGTAAGCATATTATCCATGACCAATCCTGCTGATTGTCGGATGGAGACCGCAGCTGCCGCAGTTGCTCTCAAACAACTCGGCAATGCTCTAGCTACTGGGTCTAAGGTCGAGGAAAAATATGCACATGGACGTTGTTTACCACCAAAAGGTTGCGTTAAGACACTCAAAGCACAACCTTCCCTCTCGTGAACATATAACGTGAACGGTTTACTGTAATCAGGGGTACCTAACACAGGAGCCGAACACAATGAATCACGCAGTTCAGAAAAACTGTTCTGACATTCTTCCGTCCATGGTAAAGGAGTAGAAACATCCTTACACGTAAGAGCCACCAATGGTTTCGCTAGCAATGAAAAATTAGGAATCCACTGCCTACAGTACGACGTGATACCTAGAAAGGCACGCACATCTCTTTGGGTTTGTGGCACAGCCATGCGCGCAATCGCTGCAATTCTCTCTGGGGTCAATCTCCTTCCCTCCTTTGACAATAAGTGACCTAGGTAGGTTACTTCTTGACAACAATATTGGAGTTTAGAAGGTGACACCTTGTGATTCAACTCACAGAGATGTTGCAGCAACGACACTGTAGCAATTTTGCAGATGTCTTGAGTATCAGCAGCCACCAATAAGTCGTCGACGTATTGGATTAAAGCCGCACCAACCGGCAACCTAAACGCATCTAGTTGACCCTTCAAAGCTTGACTGTAAATCGATGGACTTTCACAGTAGCCCTGAGGAGCTCGTTTGAACCGGAAGCTACGTCCACCAAGAGAGAAACCGAAAAGGTCCCTACTCTCTTCGGCAATCGGGATGCTGAAAAATGCATTTTTCAAATCAATCACCGAAAACCATGAAGCAGTAGCTGGAATCAGAGTCAGTAGCGCCGTGATGTCAGGCACAACAGGGAATTGAGGAACCACAATTTTATTTACCTCCCGTAAATCGATAACAAAACGATAAACAGGGGGTTTGGTAGGATCAGTACGTTTAAGAATGGGCAGTACAGGACTATTGCACACGTTTCCCCGAGTTTCTTCAATGACATCTTTCTCAATCAAATCATAAATGATCGCTAACAAAGCTCGTTCACCATCAAGGGAGATACGGTATTGGGGAATACGTGGCAATCGCACATTAGATTTCAACTGAACAACGTAAGGGGAGATATCAAGTAGGCCCACGTCATTTGGACCCGTCGCCCACAAAGATGCAGGAAGAGAACTCAATTCCGGCGGAAGCTTATCGAGAGACAAGTACATGGGAGAGACTACCCTCTCTCCTAACGTAAGCTTTACACCCGCAGGAGAACAATACAAAGTTGCATACAAACGTTTGAGCAAATCCAGACCCAAAAGATTTTCGCCACAACCAGTAGACAAAATCAATGGAGCTTCGAGCTCACGAGGCCCAATTTTAAGGGGCAAAGGGCGCGAAACTGGATTGCTAACGGGGGCGCCAGAAAATCCAACGGAAACATTTGTTAAGCCAGACAAAGGTGCGCCAGGGAGTTTCGAATGGATGATAGAACTTTTCGCTGCACCAGTGTCCAACAGAAAAGGCTCAACGACGCCCGATGTAGCAACTGCGACGTAAGGCCCTCTCTGATCAACCGGAACTGATACCACTCCCTCTCCTTGTCTTTGGCTGTCCTAGTAATTACTATCGTCAGTTCCCTGATCGACGTAATAATCGTCTACATTATACTGCGCAGATCGTCCTTGCGATGATCCACGTTGATCGAAACAGTTATTAGGATTTGATGAATTGTCAGAACGGTCGTTCTGAGCACCACGACCTCTACCACGTGATGCGTTCTGTGAACCACCACGACCTCCTCTAGACGAAGTACCACTAGTACGGTCATTCAAAGCAGGACAATTAAATTTAATGTGTCCCTCCTGTCTACAATAAGCACATTGGTTGTACCCTAATGAAGATCTTTGGAAAGAAGAATCATTACGCGGCTGCGATCGATTCGATTGCGACTGCGATCTATTCTGCTGAGGCGCATTCTGATTAGAACGCGGCGGATATACTTGTTGTAACAACACTTTAGTTTTTAGCTCTTTTGTTTTTTTATCAGCACGGTCATTTTCCTCTTTTTCTCTATTTTCGTAATATTGTGCCGTAGCCAATATCTGAGCTGAGGTAGAAACGGCCCACGCACTTTCAGAATTCCTTAATTTATGGCTCAAGTCGGGCAATAAGTTTGACACAAACTTATCCACAAACAACCTCTGTCCACCCTCAGTACCCATATCCTGTCCACTATGATCAACGAATGCTTCCTCGAACCTCGTAAAGAAGTCCGAGACACTCTCATCTTTCTTTTGCTTACAGGCTGACAACTTATCCCAATTTACCTTCATAGCTGGCATAAGCGTTTTCATTAATGTAATAATTCGCTGAGGAAGTTCAGCAATCAACTGATCGGGTTTAGTGGCAGCCACTTGTCCAGCGTCTGCCGCTGTAATGGCATTCCAATCACCACCTAATTCATTTGCGTGATCTTGGTGACGAATCTTCGCCCATACCGGTTGCGGTACGACATTGCCAAACAACATGTCGATATCGGCCAGATTCATTATCGTAGCGTCTACGAGCTGCGACAATTCCTTGTAATATCCAGCAGGATTTTTGCGAGGATCAGGCAAAGTTTGTTTCACCTGAAGCACTTCCGATCGTTTCCATGGGAGGTGTATCCACACTCTCTGGAAATGCGCCGCCACTGGAGCATTAGCATTAGTATTATCAGCGGGTACCCAAACCGGCGGAACTTCACGCATAGGATATTGGCCAGACCCATCTCCTTTCTCAATGTCCTCAACGAACAATGCATGAGGAATAGGAGCGGGACGAAGAGATAGTAAGTGCTCAACAGCACGTCGAACATTAGTGTCGACTATCAGTCCAGTTGCGAACTGAAGCCGAAGTTCAGATAGGGCGGACAGCACCTCGTCAGGCGCAAAGGCCACTATCTGATCATGTAAGAACTTGCACATTTCATCAAACACATACCTCTGAGTTGGTATGTTGAATTGATCAAACGTTTCGAGGACAACACGTGGTGGATTTCTAACAGGGTTTATCATCCAACCCATCGCCATATTGTATAGCGCAACACGTTCTCTATTACCAGGAAGCTGGCTACGTCTCTGAGGACCATCAGAACCAGCAGACCCAAAAACAGGTCCGAGCGACTGAAAGAAGTTTGTCGCAAGGGGAGAATCACGATTACGAATAGAGGGAGAAGAATAAGACACAGGACTAACAAGAGAAGGAGTAGAGACATTAACAGCAACAGGGGTTAACAACACAGGAGCAGTAGCGGGAACAGGAGTATGTGGAAGCGGAGGAGCAGTAGGAATAGAAATAGGCAAAGGGGCAGGAACAGGCGGAAGAGCGGGTGCAGGTTGAGGAACTGGTGGAGGAATAACAGGTGGAAGAACAGGTACGGCAGGGACCACAGGAGCTGCGGTACCCTGTACGTACGGAGGTGGCGACTTCATAAGATAGGACATTAAAGAATCCTCAACTGCCTCTTCCTTCTTATCCGACTCCGTAGGCAAAGCAGGATAGCATTTGTCTATGGACATACGCTGTAATCTCTCAAACACTTCCTTATCCTTATCCTCCTTATCACGCTGAAACTGCTCAGCTTTCTTCACTATAGTAGCAACAGTATCTCGCTGACTACGTTTATTTTGTCTGATCTCTTTCTGTCGGGCTTCTTTGCGCCAGAACCGAAAGGCATCAAACATGGCCGGCCTAGATTTACGTTCGAACAACTTTATTTCCAAATTATCTAAGATCGACGCTTCGAAGCTACCGTGAGGTGGCCAACGAAGATCGCCGTCTTTCTTTGTATATTTTATCCAATAATCGTTAAAAGCAATCGGGCCTAGCCCATGTTTGCTATACAAATCATAAGTAGGAGTTCCAACCGGAGGTATCGGACACGAGTCCTCCAGCAGGGAATCCGCACCACAAGGTCTAAAGCAACTGAACAAAGTACTACGACCAGGCATCTCGCACACTAGCCGAGTTTCACAAACTTCAAGGGTTACGGGATTTCGGGATTTACCAAGTCCCAGCAAAGAACAAAACCCTCGGTCTTTGGCGGCTGCAGTCGTCAAACAAATACAACAACAACGAAGTACGCTAGCAAAGTGTCACCGACAAAAACACTCACACAGCGTGTACAACAAAGACACCCGCTAAAGTGTCTACAACAAAAACACTCGCTAAAGTGTTTACAACAAAGACACTCGCTAAAGTGTCTACAACCAAGAACTCTGGGAGCGACCCACAAATACTTAACTCAAAGATCAATGGCGTCCTCAGGAAGGCCCGTCAATCGTCTCGCTATACCAAGGTCTACGCCAGGCGCCAAAACAGGTCTACAGTCAGGGCAGCAGTCCGTCGCAGCCGTTAGGAGGCGGGAATCTTCGCGGGAAAAGTCTTCGGGCCACTTATTTCGACAACAAGATCGATGAAGCGGGGTGCACCTTCCCTCGGAGATTTCACACGAAGTTCCTCACGATCGTCGGGCTTGGACCGGTACCACTGATGCAGCCCCACGTTGGGCGCCAACTGAAGGACTGGGTTCTTTTGGACCCAGCGGTGCCAGGGCACAACACCTGAAACCTTCGTGGGTAACCTGCTCCGGCGTACAAGTCACAGAGACACGGGACACTTCCTTCGGCGTCAAAGAGTCAAGGTTTATTTACTGCAGGGAACACAGAAGTCACAGGAAGTACATCGAGTGTAGTTCGGGGAGACTGCTTCAAATTGTATTTGTGGATCGCTCCTTTTATACAGTTTTTACCCATAGAATAACATGATACACAATAGTTTACAACCCGGTTCCCA
The DNA here is from genome assembly GCF_964263255.1 of Lissotriton vulgaris. Classification (NCBI taxonomy): domain Eukaryota; kingdom Metazoa; phylum Chordata; class Amphibia; order Caudata; family Salamandridae; genus Lissotriton; species Lissotriton vulgaris. The sequence goes on along the minus strand of NC_141694.1, from coordinate 569,513,992 downwards.
CAAGTCGCTCTCAGAGGGGTCGCTTTGGTCATTTTGAAACACACAAGGTCCGGAACATAAGTGCGGAAACATTTGGCGGTTCCCAACTGTAAAAACCCATCTTCCCACCATTAGCAAATTCCAATCAGCAGTAAAGTAGATCGAAATAGGAACGAAGACAGGTGCAGAGGAAGACGGAGACAGTAGGGAGATCGGAAAGGGTGTAAAAAGGGGAGGTATCGAGAAGCACGAGATACAGGCATCAAAGGGACGTGCCTAATGAGATGCACAGCTGAGACAATGAGTCCGTGCGGCAAGATGAGCCTCGAGCGGCGTCATCTGCCTTACAGCAGCAACCCCCTCGTCATAAAGACACTTTCAAAGAACATGTGTCTTCCGCTTGGGAGTCCCAGGGTCGCGAAGCGGACAGCGTCCGTTCGCTGGCTACTTGAGGGCAAGAGACAAAATGGATGCCGTATCTAAGATGGAACCCGTGGGTACAGATGAAAAACCCACGTAACAAACGAACGGTTTAAGTTAGCACAGCGAAACTGCGCACACTTACTAAACTCGTCATTTGCGGTTCATAGATACTAGACTCGCCCATATTCGTGCGAGTCGAAAACACCACTTACAATTGTCACGGAACCTCACAGCCTTCTTCAGCCTGGATAGCTTGACTCCAGTGATTTGGAGAGCCTGGGACTCACGTCTGAGCAGACCCAGCCCACTCGGGGTGAAAATTACAAAACACACAGTTGATGGACAGAATGCAGAACAATGTCTTATATTCACCCCAGTACAAAGATCTGGGCCTAAATCCATCGTTTTTTTGCACTCCACACCACCCTAGGTCAGACAATGGCTATATGCAAATCAGCCTTGACCCTGTGCCTCATGGGAACAGTCCAGCCCGAACTACCAAGCCATGCCTTTCCTAGAATGGAATCAAGCATCCAAGGACCGGTTTCTGGCTATCAGCCTTCTTCAGTCTGGATAGCTTGACTCCAGTGATGTGGAGAGCCAGGGACTCACGTCTGAGCCTACCCAGCCCACTCGGGGTGAAAATTGCAAAAAACACAGTTGATGGACAGAATGCAGAACAATGTCTTACATTCACCCCAATACAAAGATCTGGGCCTAAATTTATCGTTTTTTTGCACTCCACACCACCATATGTCAGACAATGGCTATATGCAAATCCGCCTTGACCCCGTGCCTTATGGGAACAGTCCAGCCCGAACTACCAAGCCATGTCCTTCCTAGACCGGAATCAAGCTTCCAAGGACCGGTTTCTGGCTATCAGCCTTCTTCAGCCTGGATAGCTTGACTCCAGTGATGTGGAGAGCCTGGGACTCACGTCTGAGCATACCCAGCCCACTCGGGGTGAAAATTGCAAAAAACACAGTTGATCGACAGAATGCAGAACAATGTCTTACATTCTCCCCAGTACAAAGATCTGGGCCTAAATCCATCGTTTTTTTGCACTCCACACCACCCTAGGTCAGACAATGGCTATATGCAAATCAGCCTTGACCCTGTGCCTCATGGGAACAGTCCAGCCCGAACTACCAAGCCATGTCTTTCCTAGACCAGAATCAAGCATCCAAGGACCCCTTTCTGGTTATCACCCTTCTTCAGCCTGGATAGCTTGACTCCAGTGATGTGGAGAGCCTGGGACTCACGTCTGAGCATACCCAGCCCACTCGGGTGAAAATTACAAAACACACAGTTGATGGACAGAATGCAGAACAATGTCTTATATTCACCCCAGTACAAAGATCTGGGCCTAAATTCATCGTTTTTTTGCACTCCACACCACCCTAGGTCCGACAATAGCTATATGCAAATCAGCCTTGATTCTGTGCCTCATGGGAACAGTCCAGCCCGAACTACCAAGCCATGCCTTTCCTAGAATGGAATCAAGCATCCAAGGACCGGTTTCTGGCTATCAGCCTTCTTCAGCCTGGATAGCTTGGCTCCAGTGATGTGGAGAGCCTGGGACTCACGTCTGAGCATACCCAGCCCACTCGGGTGAAAATTGCAAAAAACACAGTTGATAGACAGAATGCAGAACAATGTCTTACATTCACCCCAGTACAAAGACCTGGGCCTAAATCCATCGTTTTTTTGCACTCCACACCACCTTAGGTCAGACAATGGCTATATGCAAATCAGCCTTGACTCTGTACCTCATGGGAACAGTCCAGACCGAACTACCAAGCCATGTCTTTCCTAGACCGGAATCAAGCATCCAAGGACTGGTTTCTGGCTATCAGCCTTCTTCAGCCTGGATAGCTTGACTCCAGTGATTTGGAGAGCCTGGGACTCACGTCTGAGCAGACCCAACCCACTCGGGGTGAAAATTACAAAACACACAGTTGATGGACAGAATGCAGAACAATGTCTTATATTCACCCCAGTACAAAGATCTGGGCCTAAATCCATAGTTTTTTTGCACTCCACACCACCCTAGGTCAGACAATGGCTATATGCAAATCAGCCTTGACCCTGTGCCTCATGGGAACCGTCCAGCCCGAACTACCAAGCCATGCCTTTCCTAGAATGGAATCAAGCATCCAAGGACCGGTTTCTGGCTATCAGCCTTCTTCAGTCTGGATAGCTTGACTCCAGTGATGTGGAGAGCCAGGGACTCACGTCTGAGCCTACCCAGCCCACTCGGGGTGAAAATTGCAAAAAACACAGTTGATGGACAGAATGCAGAACAATGTCTTACATTCACCCCAATACAAAGATCTGGGCCTAAATTCATTGTTTTTTGCACTCCACACCACCCTAGGTCAGACAATGGCTATTTGCAAAACAGCCTTGACCCTGTGCCTCATGGGAACAGTCCAGCCAGTACTACCAAGCCATGTCTTCCTAGACCGGAATCAAGCATCCAAGGACCGGTTTCCGGCTATCAGCCTTCTTCAGCCTGGATAGCTTGACTCCAGTGATGTGGAGAGCCTGGGACTCACGTCTGAGCATACCCAGCCCACTCGGGGTGAAAATTACAAAAAACACTGTTGATGGACAGAATGCAGAACAATTTCTTACATTCACCCCAGTACAAAGATCTGGGCCTAAATCCATCATTTTTTTGCACTCCAAACCACCCTAGGTCAGACAATGGCTATATGCAAATCAGCCTTGACCCTGTGCCTCATGGGAACAGTCCAGCCCGAACTACCAAGCCATTCTTTCCTAGACCGGAATCAAGCATCCAAGGACCGGTTTCTGGCTATCAGCCTTCTTCAGCCTGGATAGCTTGACTCCAGTGATGTGGAGAGCCTGGGACTCACGTCTGAGCATACCCAGCCCACTCGGGGTGAAAATTGCAAAAAACAGTTGATGGACAGAATGCAGAACAAAGATCTTACATTCAGCCCAGTACAAAGATCTAGGCCTAAATTCATCGTTTTTTTTGCACTCCACACCACCATAGGTCAGAAAATGGCTATATGCAAATCCGCCTTGACCCAGTGCCTCATGGGAACAGTCTAGCCTGAACTACCAAGCCATGTCCTTCCTAGACCGGAATCAAGCTTCCAAGGACCGGTTTCTGGCTATCAGCCTTCTTCAGCCTGGATAGCTTGACTCCAGTGATGTGGAGAGCCTGGGACTCACGTCTGAGCATACCCAGCCCACTCGGGGTGAAAATTGCAAAAAACACAGTTGATGGACAGAATGCAGAACAATGTCTTACATTCACCCCAGTACAAAAAGCTGGGCCTAAATCCATTGTTTTTTTGCACTCCACACCACCCTAGGCCAGACAATGGCTATATGCAAATCAGCTTTGACCCTGTGCCTCATGGGAACAGTCCAGACCGAACTACCAAGCCATGTCTTTCCTAGACCGGAATCAAGCATCCAAGGACTGGTTTCTGGCTATCAGCCTTCTTCAGCCTGGATAGCTTGACTCCAGTGATGTGGAGAGCCTGGGACTCACGTCTGAGCATACATAGCCCACTCGGGGTGAAAATTGCAAAAAACACAGTTGATGGACAGAATGCAGAACAATGTCCAACATTCACCCCAGTACAAAGATCTGGGCCTAAATCCATAGTTTTTTTGCACTCCACACCACCCTAGGTCAGACAATGGCTATATGCAAATCAGCCTTGACCCTGTGCCTCATGGGAACAGTCCAGCCCGAACTACCAAGCCATGTCTTTCCTAGACCGGAATCAAGCATCCAAGGACCGGTTTCTGGCTATCAGCCTTCTTCAGCCTGGATAGCTTGACTCCAGTGATGTGGAGAGCCTGGGACTCACGTCTGAGCATACCCAGCCCACTCGGGGTGAAAATTGCAAAAAACACAGTTGATGGACAGAATGCAGAACAATGTCTTACATTCACCCCAGTAAAAAGATCTGGGCCGAAATCCATCGTTTTTTTGCACTCCACACCACACTAGGTCAGACAATGGCTATATGCAAATCAGCCTTGACCCTGTGCCTCATGGGAACAGTCCAGCCCGAACTACCAAGCCATGTCTTTCCTAGACCGGAATCAAGCATCCAAGGACCTGTTTCTGGTTATCAGCCTTCTTCAGCCTGGATAGCTTGACTCCAGTGATGTGGAGAGCCTGGGACTCACGTCTGAGCAGACCCAGCCCACTCGGGGTGAAAATTGCAAAACACACAGTTGATGGACAGAATGCAGAACAATGTCTTACATTCACCCCAGCACAAAGATCTGGGCCTAAATCCATCGTTTTTTTGCACTCCACACCACCCTAGGTCAGACAATGGCTATATGCAAATCAGCCTTAACACTGTGCCTCATGGGAACAGTCCAGCCCGAACTACCAAGCCATGTCTTTCCTAGACCGGAATCAAGCATCCAAGGACCTGTTTCTGGTTATCAGCCTTCTTCAGCCTGGATAGCTTGACTCCAGTGATGTGGATAGCCTGGGACTCACGTCTGAGCAGACCCAGCCCACTCGGGGTGAAAATTGCAAAACACACAGTTGATGGACAGAATGCAGAACAATGTCTTACATTCACCCCAGTACAAAGATCTGGGCCTAAATCCATCGTTTTTTTGCACTCCACACCACCCTAGGTCAGACAATGGCTATATGCAAATCAGCCTTAACCCTGTGCCTCATGGGAACAGTCAAGCCGGAACTACCAAGCCATGCCTTTCCTAGAATGGAATCAAGCATCCAAGGACCGGTTTCTGGCTATCAGCCTTCTTCAGTCTGGATAGCTTGACTCCAGTGATGTGGAGAGCCTGGGACTCACGTCTGAGCATACCCAGCCCACTTGGGGTGAAAATTGCAAAAAACACAGGTGATGGACAGAATGCAGAACAATGTCTTACATTCACCCCAGTACAAAGATCTGTGCCTAAATCCATCGTTTTTTTGCACTCCACACCACCCTAGGTCAGACAATGGTTATATGCAAATCAGCCTTGACCCTGTGCCTCATGGGAACAGTCCAGCCCGAACTACCAAGCCATTCTTTCCTATACCTGAATCAAGCATCCAAGGACCGGTTTCTGGCTATCAGCCTTCTTCAGCCTGGATAACTTGACTCCAGTGATGTGGAGAGCCTGGGACTCACGTCTGAGCATACCCAGCCCACTCGGGGTGAAAATTGCAAAAAACAGTTGATGGACAGAATGCAGAACAAAGACTTACATTCAGCCCAGTACAAAGATCTAGGCCTAAATTCATCGTTTTTTTGCACTCCACACCACCATATGTCAGACAATGGCTATATGCAAATCCGCCTTGACCCTGTGCCTCATGGGAACAGTCCAGCCCGAACTACCAAGCCATGTCCTTCCTAGACCGGAATCAAGCTCCCAAGGACCGGTTTCTGGCTATCAGCCTTCTTCAGCCTGGATAGCTTGACTCCAGTGATGTGGAGAGCCTGGGACTCACGTCTGAGCATACCCAGCCCACTCGGGGTGAAAATTGCAAAAAACACAGTTGATCGACAGAATGCAGAACAATGTCTTACATTCACCCCAGTACAAAGATCTGGGCCTAAATCCATCGTTTTTTTGCACTCCACACCACCCTAGGTCAGACAATGGCTATATGCAAATCAGCCTTGACCCTGTGCCTCATGGGAACAGTCCAGCCCGAACTACCAAGCCATGTCTTTCCTAGACCGGAATCAAGCATCCAAGGACCCGTTTCTGGTTATCAGCCTTTTTCAGCCTGGATAGCTTGACTCCAGTGATGTGGAGAGCCAGGGACTCACGTCTGAGCCTACCCAGCCCACTCGGGGTGAAAATTGCAAAAAACACAGTTGATGGACAGAATGCAGAACAATGTCTTACATTCACCCCAATACAAAGATCTGGGCCTAAATTCATCGTTTTTTGCACTCCACACCACCCTAGGTCAGACAATGGCTATTTGCAAAACAGCCTTGACCCTGTGCCTCATGGGAACAGTCCAGTCAGTACTACCAAGCCATGTCTTCCTAGACCGGAATCAAGCATCCAAGGACCGGTTTCCGGCTATCAGCCTTCTTCAGCCTGGATAGCTTGACTCCAGTGATGTGGAGAGCCTGGGACTCACGTCTGAGCATACCCAGCCCACTCGGGGTGAAAATTGCAAAAAACAGTTGATGGACAGAATGCAGAACAAAGATCTTACATTCAGCCCAGTACAAAGATCTAGGCCTAAATTCATCGTTTTTTTTGCACTCCACACCACCATAGGTCAGAAAATGGCTATATGCAAATCAGCCCTGACCCTGTGCCTCATAGGAACAGTCCAGCCCGAACTACCAAGCCATGTCTTTCCTAGACCGGAATCAAGCATCCAAGGACCGGTTTCTGGCTATCAGCCTTCTTCAGCCTGGATAGCTTGACTCCAGTGATGTGGAGAGCTTGGGACTCACGTCTGAGCATACCCAGCCCACTTGGGGTGAAAATTGCAAAAAACACAGTTGATGGACAGAAAGCAGAACAATGTCTTACATTCACCCCAGTACAAAGATCTGTGCCTAAATCCATCGTTTTTTTGCACTTCACACCACCCTAGGTCAGACAATGGCTATATGCAAATCAGCCTTGACCCTGTGCCTCATGGGAACAGTCCAGCCCGAACTACCAAGCCATTCTTTCCTAGACCGGAATCAAGCATCCAAGGACCGGTTTCTGGCTATCAGCCTTCTTCAGCCTGGATAACTTGACTCCAGTGATGTGGAGAGCCTGGGACTCACGTCTGAGCATACCCAGCCCACTCGGGGTGAAAATTGCAAAAAACAGTTGATGGACAGAATGCAGAACAAAGATCTTACATTGAGCCCAGTACAAAGATCTAGGCCTAAATTCATCGTTTTTTTGCACTCCACACCACCATATGTCAGACAATGGCTATATGCAAATCCGCCTTGACCCTGTGCCTCATGGGAACAGTCCAGCCCGAACTACCAAGCCATGCCTTTCCTAGAATGGAATCAAGCATCCAAGGACCGGTTTCTGGCTATCAGCCTTCTTCAGTCTGGATAGCTTGACTCCAGTGATGTGGAGAGGCAGGGACTCACGTCTGAGCCTACCCAGCCCACTCAGGGTGAAAATTGCAAAAAACACAGTTGATGGACAGAATGCAGAACAATGTCTTACATTCACCCCAGTACAAAAAGCTGGGCCTAAATCCATCGTTTTTTTGCACTCCACACCACACTAGGTCAGACAATGGCTATATGCAAATCAGCCTTGACCCTGTGCCTCATGGGAACAGTCCAGCCCGAACTACCAAGCCATGTCTTTCCTAGACCGGAATCAAGCATCCAAGGACCTGTTTCTGGTTATCAGCCTTCTTCAGCCTGGATAGCTTGACTCCAGTGATGTGGAGAGCCTGGGACTCACGTCTGAGCAGACCCATCCCACTCGGGGTGAAAATTGCAAAACACACAGTTGATGGACAGAATGCAGAACAATGTCTTACATTCACCCCAGCACAAAGATCTGGGCCTAAATCCATCGTTTTTTTGCACTCCACACCACCCTAGGTCAGACAATGGCTATATGCAAATCAGCCTTAACACTGTGCCTCATGGGAACAGTCCAGCCCGAACTACCAAGCCATGTCTTTCCTAGACCGGAATCAAGCATCCAAGGACCTGTTTCTGGTTATCAGCCTTCTTCAGCCTGGATAGCTTGACTCCAGTGATGTGGATAGCCTGGGACTCACGTCTGAGCAGACCCAGCCCACTCGGGGTGAAAATTGCAAAACACACAGTTGATGGACAGAATGCAGAACAATGTCTTACATTCACCCCAGTACAAAGATCTGGGCCTAAATCCATCGTTTTTTTGCACTCCACACCACCCTAGGTCAGACAATGGCTATATGCAAATCAGCCTTAACCCTGTGCCTCATGGGAACAGTCAAGCCGGAACTACCAAGCCATGCCTTTCCTAGAATGGAATCAAGCATCCAAGGACCGGTTTCTGGCTATCAGCCTTCTTCAGTCTGGATAGCTTGACTCCAGTGATGTGGAGAGCCTGGGACTCACGTCTGAGCATACCCAGCCCACTTGGGGTGAAAATTGCAAAAAACACAGGTGATGGACAGAATGCAGAACAATGTCTTACATTCACCCCAGTACAAAGATCTGTGCCTAAATCCATCGTTTTTTTGCACTCCACACCACCCTAGGTCAGACAATGGTTATATGCAAATCAGCCTTGACCCTGTGCCTCATGGGAACAGTCCAGCCCGAACTACCAAGCCATTCTTTCCTATACCTGAATCAAGCATCCAAGGACCGGTTTCTGGCTATCAGCCTTCTTCAGCCTGGATAACTTGACTCCAGTGATGTGGAGAGCCTGGGACTCACGTCTGAGCATACCCAGCCCACTCGGGGTGAAAATTGCAAAAAACAGTTGATTGACAGAATGCAGAACAAAGACTTACATTCAGCCCAGTACAAAGATCTAGGCCTAAATTCATCGTTTTTTTGCACTCCACACCACCATATGTCAGACAATGGCTATATGCAAATCCGCCTTGACCCTGTGCCTCATGGGAACAGTCCAGCCCGAACTACCAAGCCATGTCCTTCCTAGACCGGAATCAAGCTCCCAAGGACCGGTTTCTGGCTATCAGCCTTCTTCAGCCTGGATAGCTTGACTCCAGTGATGTGGAGAGCCTGGGACTCACGTCTGAGCATACCCAGCCCACTCGGGGTGAAAATTGCAAAAAACACAGTTGATCGACAGAATGCAGAACAATGTCTTACATTCACCCCAGTACAAAGATCTGGGCCTAAATCCATCGTTTTTTTGCACTCCACACCACCCTAGGTCAGACAATGGCTATATGCAAATCAGCCTTGACCCTGTGCCTCATGGGAACAGTCCAGCCCGAACTACCAAGCCATGTCTTTCCTAGACCGGAATCAAGCATCCAAGGACCCGTTTCTGGTTATCAGCCTTTTTCAGCCTGGATAGCTTGACTCCAGTGATGTGGAGAGCCAGGGACTCACGTCTGAGCCTACCCAGCCCACTCGGGGTGAAAATTGCAAAAAACACAGTTGATGGACAGAATGCAGAACAAAGATCTTACATTCACCCCAATACAAAGATCTGGGCCTAAATTCATCGTTTTTTGCACTCCACACCACCCTAGGTCAGACAATGGCTATTTGCAAAACAGCCTTGACCCTGTGCCTCATGGGAACAGTCCAGTCAGTACTACCAAGCCATGTCTTCCTAGACCGGAATCAAGCATCCAAGGACCGGTTTCCGGCTATCAGCCTTCTTCAGCCTGGATAGCTTGACTCCAGTGATGTGGAGAGCCTGGGACTCACGTCTGAGCATACCCAGCCCACTCGGGGTGAAAATTGCAAAAAACAGTTGATGGACAGAATGCAGAACAAAGATCTTACATTCAGCCCAGTACAAAGATCTAGGCCTAAATTCATCGTTTTTTTTGCACTCCACACCACCATAGGTCAGAAAATGGCTATATGCAAATCAGCCTTGACACTGTGCCTCATAGGAACAGTCCAGCCCGAACTACCAAGCCATGTCTTTCCTAGACCGGAATCAAGCATCCAAGGACCGGTTTCTGGCTATCAGCCTTCTTCAGCCTGGATAGCTTGACTCCAGTGATGTGGAGAGCTTGGGACTCACGTCTGAGCATACCCAGCCCACTTGGGGTGAAAATTGCAAAAAACACAGTTGATGGACAGAAAGCAGAACAATGTCTTACATTCACCCCAGTACAAAGATCTGTGCCTAAATCCATCGTTTTTTTGCACTTCACACCACCCTAGGTCAGACAATGGCTATATGCAAATCAGCCTTGACCCTGTGCCTCATGGGAACAGTCCAGCCCGAACTACCAAGCCATTCTTTCCTAGACCGGAATCAAGCATCCAAGGACCGGTTTCTGGCTATCAGCCTTCTTCAGCCTGGATAACTTGACTCCAGTGATGTGGAGAGCCTGGGACTCACGTCTGAGCATACCCAGCCCACTCGGGGTGAAAATTGCAAAAAACAGTTGATGGACAGAATGCAGAACAAAGATCTTACATTGAGCCCAGTACAAAGATCTAGGCCTAAATTCATCGTTTTTTGCACTCCACACCACCATATGTCAGACAATGGCTATATGCAAATCCGCCTTGACCCTGTGCCTCATGGGAACAGTCCAGCCCGAACTACCAAGCCATGCCTTTCCTAGAATGGAATCAAGCATCCAAGGACCGGTTTCTGGCTATCAGCCTTCTTCAGTCTGGATAGCTTGACTCCAGTGATGTGGAGAGGCAGGGACTCACGTCTGAGCCTACCCAGCCCACTCAGGGTGAAAATTGCAAAAAACACAGTTGATGGACAGAATGCAGAACAATGTCTTACATTCACCCCAGTACAAAAAGCTGGGCCTAAATCCATTGTTTTTTTGCACTCCACACCACCCTAGGCCAGACAATGGCTATATGCAAATCAGCTTTGACCCTGTGCCTCATGGGAACAGTCCAGACCGAACTACCAAGCCATGTCTTTCCTAGACCGGAATCAAGCATCCAAGGACTGGTTTCTGGCTATCAGCCTTCTTCAGCCTGGATAGCTTGACTCCAGTGATGTGGAGAGCCTGGGACTCACGTCTGAGCATACATAGCCCACTCGGGGTGAAAATTGCAAAAAACACAGTTGATGGACAGAATGCAGAACAATGTCCAACATTCACCCCAGTACAAAGATCTGGGCCTAAATCCATAGTTTTTTTGCACTCCACACCACCCTAGGTCAGACAATGGCTATATGCAAATCAGCCTTGACCCTGTGCCTCATGGGAACAGTCCAGCCCGAACTACCAAGCCATGTCTTTCCTAGACCGGAATCAAGCATCCAAGGACCGGTTTCTGGCTATCAGCCTTCTTCAGCCTGGATAGCTTGACTCCAGTGATGTGGAGAGCCTGGGACTCACGTCTGAGCATACCCAGCCCACTCGGGGTGAAAATTGCAAAAAACACAGTTGAAGGACAGAATGCAGAACAATGTCTTACATTCACCCCAGTAAAAAGATCTGGGCCAAAATCCATCGTTTTTTTGCACTCCACACCACACTAGGTCAGACAATGGCTATATGCAAATCAGCCTTGACCCTGTGCCTCATGGGAACAGTCCAGCCCGAACTACAAAGCCATGTCTTTCCTAGACCGGAATCAAGCATCCAAGGACCTGTTTCTGGTTATCAGCCTTCTTCAGCCTGGATAGCTTGACTCCAGTGATGTGGAGAGCGTGGGACTCACGTCTGAGCAGACCCAGCCCACTTGGGGTGAAAATTGCAAAACACACAGTTGATGGACAGAATGCAGAACAATGTCTTACATTCACCCCAGCACAAAGATCTGGGCCTAAATCCATCGTTTTTTTGCACTCCACACCACCCTAGGTCAGACAATGGCTATATGCAAATCAGCCTTAACCCTGTGCCTCATGGGAACAGTCCAGCCCGAACTACCAAGCCATGTCTTTCCTAGACCGGAATCAAGCATCCAAGGACCTGTTTCTGGTTATCAGCCTTCTTCAGCCTGGATAGCTTGACTCCAGTGATGTGGATAGCCTGGGACTCACGTCTGAGCAGACACAGCCCACTCGGGGTGAAAATTGCAAAACACACAGTTGATGGACAGAATGCAGAACAATGTCTTACATTCACCCCAGTACAAAGATCTGGGCCTAAATCCATCGTTTTTTTGCACTCCACACCACCCTAGGTCAGACAATGGCTATAAGCAAATCAGCCTTAACCCTGTGCCTCATGGGAACAGTCAAGCCGGAACTACCAAGCCATGCCTTTCCTAGAATGGAATCAAGCATCCAAGGACCGGTTTCTGGCTATCAGCCTTCTTCAGTCTGGATAGCTTGACTCCAGTGATGTGGAGAGCCTGGGACTCACGTCTGAGCATACCCAGCCCACTTGGGGTGAAAATTGCAAAAAACACAGTTGATGGACAGAATGCAGAACAATGTCTTACATTCACCCCAGTACAAAGATCTGTGCCTAAATCCATCGTTTTTTTGCACTCCACACCACCCTAGGTCAGACAATGGTTATATGCAAATCAGCCTTGACCCTGTGCCTCATGGGAACAGTCCAGCCCGAACTACCAAGCCATTCTTTCCTAGACCTGAATCAAGCATCCAAGGACCGGTTTCTGGCTATCAGCCTTCTTCAGCCTGGATAACTTGACTCCAGTGATGTGGAGAGCCTGGGACTCACGTCTGAGCATACCCAGCCCACTCGGGGTGAAAATTGCAAAAAACAGTTGATGGACAGAATGCAGAACAATGTCTTACATTCACCCCAGTAAAAAGATCTGGGCCAAAATCCATCGTTTTTTTGCACTCCACACCACACTAGGTCAGACAATGGCTATATGCAAATCAGCCTTGACCCTGTGCCTCATGGGAACAGTCCAGCCCGAACTACAAAGCCATGTCTTTCCTAGACCGGAATCAAGCATCCAAGGACCTGTTTCTGGTTATCAGCCTTCTTCAGCCTGGATAGCTTGACTCCAGTGATGTGGAGAGCGTGGGACTCACGTCTGAGCAGACCCAGCCCACTTGGGGTGAAAATTGCAAAACACACAGTTGATGGACAGAATGCAGAACAATGTCTTACATTCACCCCAGCACAAAGATCTGGGCCTAAATCCATCGTTTTTTTGCACTCCACACCACCCTAGGTCAGACAATGGCTATATGCAAATCAGCCTTAACCCTGTGCCTCATGGGAACAGTCCAGCCCGAACTACCAAGCCATGTCTTTCCTAGACCTGAATCAAGCATCCAAGGACCTGTTTCTGGTTATCAGCCTTCTTCAGCCTGGATAGCTTGACTCCAGTGATGTGGATAGCCTGGGACTCACGTCTGAGCAGACCCAGCCCACTCGGGGTGAAAATTGCAAAACACACAGTTGATGGACAGAATGCAGAACAATGTCTTACATTCACCCCAGTACAAAGATCTGGGCCTAAATCCATCGTTTTTTTGCACTCCACACCACCCTAGGTCAGACAATGGCTATATGCAAATCAGCCTTAACCCTGTGCCTCATGGGAACAGTCAAGCCGGAACTACCAAGCCATGCCTTTCCTAGAATGGAATCAAGCATCCAAGGACCGGTTTCTGGCTATCAGCCTTCTTCAGTCTGGATAGCTTGACTCCAGTGATGTGGAGAGCCTGGGACTCACGTCTGAGCATACCCAGCCCACTTGGGGTGAAAATTGCAAAAAACACAGTTGATGGACAGAATGCAGAACAATGTCTTACATTCACCCCAGTACAAAGATCTGTGCCTAAATCCATCGTTTTTTTGCACTCCACACCACCCTAGGTCAGACAATGGTTATATGCAAATCAGCCTTGACCCTGTGCCTCATGGGAACAGTCCAGCCCGAACTACCAAGCCATTCTTTCCTAGACCTGAATCAAGCATCCAAGGACCGGTTTCTGGCTATCAGCCTTCTTCAGCCTGGATAACTTGACTCCAGTGATGTGGAGAGCCTGGGACTCACGTCTGAGCATACCCAGCCCACTCGGGGTGAAAATTGCAAAAAACAGTTGATGGACAGAATGCAGAACAAAGACTTACATTCAGCCCAGTACAAAGATCTAGGCCTAAATTCATCGTTTTTTTGCACTCCACACCACCATATGTCATACAATGGCTATATGCAAATCCGCCTTGACCCTGTGCCTCATGGGAACAGTCCAGCCCGAACTACCAAGCCATGTCCTTCCTAGACCGGAATCAAGCTTCCAAGGACCGGTTTCTGGCTATCAGCCTTCTTCAGCCTGGATAGCTTGACTCCAGTGATGTGGAGAGCCTGGGACTCATGTCTGAGCATACCCAGCCCACTCGGGGTGAAAATTGCAAAAAACACAGTTGATCGACAGAATGCAGAACAATGTCTTACATTCACCCCAGTACAAAGATCTGGGCCTAAATCCATCGTTTTTTTGCACTCCACACCACCCTAGGTCAGACAATGGCTATATGCAAATCAGCCTTGACCCTGTGCCTCATGGGAACAGTCCAGCCCGAACTACCAAGCCATGTCTTTCCTAGACCGGAATCAAGCATCCAAGGACCCGTTTCTGGTTATCAGCCTTCTTCAGCCTGGATAGCTTGACTCCAGTGATGTGGAGAGCCTGGGACTCACGTCTGAGCAGACCCAGCCCACTCGGGGTGAAAATTACAAAACACACAGTTGATGGACTGAATGCAGAACAATGTCTTATATTCACCCCAGTACAAAGATCTGGGCCTAAATTCATCGTTTTTTTGCACTCCACACCACCATATGTCAGACAATGGCTATATGCAAATCCGCCTTGACCCTGTGCCTCATGGGAACAGTCCAGCCCGAACTACCAAGCCATGCCTTTCCTAGAATGGAATCAAGCATCCAAGGACCGGTTTCTGGCTATCAGCCTTCTTCAGTCTGGATAGCTTGACTCCAGTGATGTGGAGAGCCAGGGACTCACGTCTTAGCTTACCCAGCCCACGCGGGGTGAAAATTGCAAAAAACACAGTTGATGGACAGAATGCAGAACAATGTCTTACATTCACCCCAGTACAAAGATCTGGGCCTAAATTCATCGTTTTTTGCACTCCACACCACCCTAGGTCAGACAATGGCTATTTGCAAATCAGCCTTGACCCTGTGCCTCATGGGAGCAGTCCAGCCAGTACTACCAAGCCATGTCTTCCTAGACCGGAATCAAGCATCCAAGGACCGGTTTCTGGCTATCAGCCTTCTTCAGCCTGGATAGCTTGACTCCAGTGATGTGGAGAGCCTGGGACTCACGTCTGAGCATACCCAGCCCACTCGGGGTGAAAATTACAAAAAACACAGTTGATGGACAGAATGCAGAACAATGTCTTACATTCACCCCAGTACAAAGATCTGGGCCTAAATCCATAATTTTTTTGCACTCCAAACCACCCTAGGTCAGACAATGGCTATATGCAAATCAGCCTTGACCCTGTGCCTCATGGGAACAGTCCAGCCCGAACTACCAAGCCATTCTTTCCTAGACCGGGATCAAGCATCCAAGGACCGGTTTCTGGCTATCAGCCATCTTCAGCCTGGATAGCTTGACTCCAGTGATGTGGAGAGCCTGGGACTCACGTCTGAGCATACCCAGCCCACTCGGGGTGAAAATTGCAAAAAACAGTTGATGGACAGAATGCAGAACAAAGATCTAACATTCAGCCCAGTACAAAGATCTTGGCCTAAATCCTTCTTTTTTTGCAATCCATACCACCCTAGGTCAGACAATAGCTATATGCAAATCAGCCTTGACCCTGTGCCTCATGGGAACAGTCCAGCCCGAACTACCAAGCCATGTCTTTCCTAGACCCGAATCAAGCATCCAAGGACCGGTTTCTGGCTGTCAGCCTTCTTCAGCCTGGATAGCTTGGCTCCAGTGATGTGGAGAGCCTGGGACTCACGTCTGAGCATACCCAGCCCCCTCGGGTGAAAATTGCAAAAAACACAGTTGATGGACAGAATGCAGAACAATGTCTTACATTCACCCCAGTACAAAGATCTGTGCCTAAATCCATCGTTTTTTTGCACTCCACACCACCCTAGGTCAGACAATGGTTATATGGAAATCAGCCTTGACCCTGTGCCTCATGGGAACAGTCCAGCCCGAACTACCAAGCCATTCTTTCCTAGACCTGAATCAAGCATCCAAGGACCGGTTTCTGGCTATCAGCCTTCTTCAGCCTGGATAACTTGACTCCAGTGATGTGGAGAGCCTGGGACTCACGTCTGAGCATACCCAGCCCACTCGGGGTGAAAATTGCAAAAAACAGTTGATGGACAGAATGCAGAACAAAGACTTACATTCAGCCCAGTACAAAGATCTAGGCCTAAATTCATCATTTTTTTGCACTCTACACCACCATATGTCAGACAATGGCTATATGCAAATCCGCCTTGACCCTGTGCCTCATGGGAACAGTCCAGCCCGAACTACCAAGCCATGTCCTTCCTAGACCGGAATCAAGCTTCCAAGGACCGGTTTCTGGCTATCAGCCTTCTTCAGCCTGGATAGCTTGACTCCAGTGATGTGGAGAGCCTGGGACTCACGTCTGAGCATACCCAGCCCACTCGGGGTGAAAATTGCAAAAAACACAGTTGATCAACAGAATGCAGAACAATGTCTTACATTCACCCCAGTACAAAGATCTGGGCCTAAATCCATCGTTTTTTTGCACTCCACACCACCCTAGGTCAGACAATGGCTATATGCAAATCAGCCTTGACCCTGTGCCTCATGGGAACAGTCCAGCCCGAACTACCAAGCCATGTCTTTCCTAGACCGGAATCAAGCATCCAAGGACCCGTTTCTGGTTATCAGCCTTCTTCAGCCTGGATAGCTTGACTCCAGTGATGTGGAGAGCCTGGGACTCACGTCTGAGCAGACCCAGCCCACTCGGGGTGAAAATTACAAAACACACAGTTGATGGACTGAATGCAGAACAATGTCTTATATTCACCCCAGTACAAAGATCTGGGCCTAAATTCATCGTTTTTTTGCACTCCACACCACCATATGTCAGACAATGGCTATATGCAAATCCGCCTTGACCCTGTGCCTCATGGGAACAGTCCAGCCCGAACTACCAAGCCATGCCTTTCCTAGAATGGAATCAAGCATCCAAGGACCGGTTTCTGGCTATCAGCCTTCTTCAGTCTGGATAGCTTGACTCCAGTGATGTGGAGAGCCAGGGACTCACGTCTTAGCTTACCCAGCCCACGCGGGGTGAAAATTGCAAAAAACACAGTTGATGGACAGAATGCAGAACAATGTCTTACATTCACCCCAGTACAAAGATCTGGGCCTAAATTCATCGTTTTTTGCACTCCACACCACCCTAGGTCAGACAATGGCTATTTGCAAATCAGCCTTGACCCTGTGCCTCATGGGAGCAGTCCAGCCAGTACTACCAAGCCATGTCTTCCTAGACCGGAATCAAGCATCCAAGGACCGGTTTCTGGCTATCAGCCTTCTTCAGCCTGGATAGCTTGACTCCAGTGATGTGGAGAGCCTGGGACTCACGTCTGAGCATACCCAGCCCACTCGGGGTGAAAATTACAAAAAACACAGTTGATGGACAGAATGCAGAACAATGTCTTACATTCACCCCAGTACAAAGATCTGGGCCTAAATCCATAATTTTTTTGCACTCCAAACCACCCTAGGTCAGACAATGGCTATATGCAAATCAGCCTTGACCCTGTGCCTCATGGGAACAGTCCAGCCCGAACTACCAAGCCATTCTTTCCTAGACCGGGATCAAGCATCCAAGGACCGGTTTCTGGCTATCAGCCATCTTCAGCCTGGATAGCTTGACTCCAGTGATGTGGAGAGCCTGGGACTCACGTCTGAGCATACCCAGCCCACTCGGGGTGAAAATTGCAAAAAACAGTTGATGGACAGAATGCAGAACAAAGATCTAACATTCAGCCCAGTACAAAGATCTTGGCCTAAATCCTTCTTTTTTTGCAATCCATACCACCCTAGGTCAGACAATAGCTATATGCAAATCAGCCTTGACCCTGTGCCTCATGGGAACAGTCCAGCCCGAACTACCAAGCCATGTCTTTCCTAGACCCGAATCAAGCATCCAAGGACCGGTTTCTGGCTGTCAGCCTTCTTCAGCCTGGATAGCTTGGCTCCAGTGATGTGGAGAGCCTGGGACTCACGTCTGAGCATACCCAGCCCCCTCGGGTGAAAATTGCAAAAAAACACAGTTGATGGACAGAATGCAGAACAATGTCTTACATTCACCCCAGTACAAAGATCTGTGCCTAAATCCATCGTTTTTTTGCACTCCACACCACCCTAGGTCAGACAATGGTTATATGGAAATCAGCCTTGACCCTGTGCCTCATGGGAACAGTCCAGCCCGAACTACCAAGCCATTCTTTCCTAGACCTGAATCAAGCATCCAAGGACCGGTTTCTGGCTATCAGCCTTCTTCAGCCTGGATAACTTGACTCCAGTGATGTGGAGAGCCTGGGACTCACGTCTGAGCATACCCAGCCCACTCGGGGTGAAAATTGCAAAAAACAGTTGATGGACAGAATGCAGAACAAAGACTTACATTCAGCCCAGTACAAAGATCTAGGCCTAAATTCATCATTTTTTTGCACTCTACACCACCATATGTCAGACAATGGCTATATGCAAATCCGCCTTGACCCTGTGCCTCATGGGAACAGTCCAGCCCGAACTACCAAGCCATGTCCTTCCTAGACCGGAATCAAGCTTCCAAGGACCGGTTTCTGGCTATCAGCCTTCTTCAGCCTGGATAGCTTGACTCCAGTGATGTGGAGAGCCTGGGACTCACGTCTGAGCATACCCAGCCCACTCGGGGTGAAAATTGCAAAAAACACAGTTGATCAACAGAATGCAGAACAATGTCTTACATTCACCCCAGTACAAAGATCTGGGCCTAAATCCATCGTTTTTTTGCACTCCACACCACCCTAGGTCAGACAATGGCTATATGCAAATCAGCCTTGACCCTGTGCCTCATGGGAACAGTCCAGCCCGAACTACCAAGCCATGTCTTTCCTAGACCGGAATCAAGCATCCAAGGACCCGTTTCTGGTTATCAGCCTTCTTCAGCCTGGATAGCTTGACTCCAGTGATGTGGAGAGCCTGGGACTCACGTCTGAGCAGACCCAGCCCACTCGGGGTGAAAATTACAAAACACACAGTTGATGGACAGAATGCAGAACAATGTCTTATATTCACCCCAGTACAAAGATCTGGGCCTAAATTCATCGTTTTTTTGCACTCCACACCACCATATGTCAGACAATGGCTATATGCAAATCCGCCTTGACCCTGTGCCTCATGGGAACAGTCCAGCCCGAACTACCAAGCCATGCCTTTCCTAGAATGGAATCAAGCATCCAAGGACCGGTTTCTGGCTATCAGCCTTCTTCAGTCTGGATAGCTTGACTCCAGTGATGTGGAGAGCCAGGGACTCACGTCTTAGCTTACCCAGCCCACTCGGGGTGAAAATTGCAAAAAACACAGTTGATGGACAGAATGCAGAACAATGTCTTACATTCACCCCAGTACAAAGATCTGGGCCTAAATTCATCGTTTTTTGCACTCCACACCACCCTAGGTCAGACAATGGCTATTTGCAAATCAGCCTTGACCCTGTGCCTCATGGGAGCAGTCCAGCCAGTACTACCAAGCCATGTCTTCCTAGACCGGAATCAAGCATCCAAGGACCGGTTTCTGGCTATCAGCCTTCTTCAGCCTGGATAGCTTGACTCCAGTGATGTGGAGAGCCTGGGACTCACGTCTGAGCATACCCAGCCCACTCGGGGTGAAAATTACAAAAAACACAGTTGATGGACAGAATGCAGAACAATGTCTTACATTCACCCCAGTACAAAGATCTGGGCCTAAATCCATCATTTTTTTGCACTCCAAACCACCCTAGGTCAGACAATGGCTATATGCAAATCAGCCTTGACCCTGTGCCTCATGGGAACAGTCCAGCCCGAACTACCAAGCCATTCTTTCCTAGACCCTGATCAAGCATCCAAGGGCCGGTTTCTGGCTATCAGCCATCTTCAGCCTGGATAGCTTGACTCCAGTGATGTGGAGAGCCTGGGACTCACGTCTGAGCATACCCAGCCCACTCGGGGTGAAAATTGCAAAAAACAGTTGATGGACAGAATGCAGAACAAAGATCTTACATTCAGCCCAGTACAAAGATCTTGGCCTAAATCCTTGTTTTTTTGCAATCCACACCACCCTAGGTCAGACAATAGCTATATGCAAATCAGCCTTGACCCTGTGCCTCATGGGAACAGTCCAGCCCGAACTACCAAGCCATGTCTTTCCTAGACCGGAATCAAGCATCCAAGGACCGGTTTCTGGCTATCAGCCTTCTTCAGCCTGGATAGCTTGGCTCCAGTGATGTGGAGAGCCTGGGACTCACGTCTGAGCATACCCAGCCCCCTCGGGTGAAATTTGCAAAAAACACAGTTGATGGACAGAATGCAGAACAATGTCTTACATTCACCCCAGTACAAAGACCTGGGCCTAAATCCATCGTTTTTTTGCACTCCACACCACCTTAGGTCAGACAATGGCTATATGCAAATCAGCCTTGACTCTGTACCTCATGGGAACAGTCCAGCCCGAACTACCAAGCCATGCCTTTCCTAGCATGGAATCAACCATCCAAGGACCGGTTTCTGGCTATCAGCCTTCTTCAGTCTGGATAGCTTGACTCCAGTGATGTGGAGAGCCAGGGACTCACGTCTGAGCCTACCCAGCCCACTCGGGGTGAAAATTGCAAAAAACACAGTTGATGGACAGAATGCAGAACAATGTCTTACATTCACCCCAATACAAAGATCTGGGCCTAAATTCATCGTTTTTTGCACTCCACACCACCCTAGGTCACACAATGGCAATTTGCAAAACAGCCTTGACCCTGTGCCTCATGGGAACAGTCCGGCCAGTACTACCAAGCCATGTCTTCCTAGACCGGAATCAAGCATCCAAGGACCGGTTTCCGGCTATCAGCCTTCTTCAGCCTGGATAGCTTGACTCCAGTAATGTGGAGAGCCTGGGACTCACGCCTGAGCCTACCCAGCCCACTCGGGGTGAAAATTGCAAAAAACACAGTTGATGGACAGAATGCAGAACAATGTCTTACATTCACCCCAGTACAAAAAGCTGGGCCTAAATCCATTGTTTTTTTGCACTCCACACCACCCTAGGCCAGACAATGGCTATATGCAAATCAGCTTTGACCCTGTGCCTCATGGGAACAGTCCAGACCGAACTACCAAGCCATGTCTTTCCTAGACCGGAATCAAGCATCCAAGGACCTGTTTCTGGTTATCAGCCTTCTTCAGCCTGGATAGCTTGACTCCAGTGATGTGGATAGCCTGGGACTCACGTCTGAGCAGACCCAGCCCAATCGGGGTGAAAATTGCAAAACACACAGTTGATGGACAGAATGCAGAACAATGTCTTACATTCACCCCAGTACAAAGATCTAGGCCTAAATTCATTGTTTTTTTGCACTCCACACCACCAGATGTCAGACAATGGCTATATGCATATCCGCCTTGACCCTGTGCCTCATGGGAACAGTCCAGCCCGAACTACCAAGCCATGTCCTTCCTAGACCGGAATCAAGCTTCCAAGGACCGGTTTCTGGCTATCAGCCTTCTTCAGCCTGGATAGCTTGACTCCAGTGATGTGGAGAGCCTGGGACTCACGTCTGAGCATACCCAGCCCACTCGGGGTGAAAATTGCAAAAAACACAGTTGATGGACAGAATGCAGAACAATGTCTTACATTCACCCCAGTACAAAAAGCTGGGCCTAAATCCATTGTTTTTTTGCACTCCACACCACCCTAGGCCAGACAATGGCTATATGCAAATCAGCTTTGACCCTGTGCCTCATGGGAACAGTCCAGACCGAACTACCAAGCCATGTCTTTCCTAGACCGGAATCAAGCATCCAAGGACCGGTTTCTGGCTATCAGCCTTCTTCAGCCTGGATAGCTTGACTCCAGTGATGTGGAGAGCCTGGGACTCACGTCTGAGCATACCCAGCCCACTCGGGGTGAAAATTGCAAAAAACACAGATGATGGACAGAATGCAGAACAATGTCTTACATTCACCCCAGTAAAAAGATCTGGGCCGAAATCCATTGTTTTTTTGCACTCCACACCACACTAGGTCAGACAATGGCTATATGCAAATCAGCCTTGACCCTGTGCCTCATGGGAACAGTCCAGCCCGAACTACCAAGCCATGTCTTTCCTAGACCGGAATCAAGCATCCAAGGACCTGTTTCTGGTTATCAGCCTTCTTCAGCCTGGATAGCTTGACTCCAGTGATGTGGAGAGCCTGGGACTCACGTCTGAGCAGACCCAGCCCACTCGGGGTGAAAATTGCAAAACACACAGTTGATGGACAGAATGCAGAACAATGTCTTACATTCACCCCAGTACAAAGATCTGGGCCTAAATCCATTGTTTTTTTGCACTCCACACCACCCTAGGTCAGACAATGGCTATATGCAAATCAGCCTTAACCCTGTGCCTCATGGGAACAGTCCAGCCCGAACTACCAAGCCATGTCTTAACTAGACCGGAATCAAGCATCCAAGGACCTGTTTCTGGTTATCAGCCTTCTTGCGCCTGGATAGCTTGACTCCAGTGATGTGGATAGCCTGGGACTCACGTCTGAGCAGACCCAGCCCACTCGGGGTGAAAATTGCAAAACACACAGTTGATGGACAGAATGCAGAACAATGTCTTACATTCACCCCAGTACAAAGATATGGGCCTAAATCCATCATTTTTTTGCACTCCACACCACCCTAGGTCAGACAATGGCTATATGCAAATCAGCCTTAACCCTGTGCCTCATGGGAACAGTCAAGCCGGAACTACCAAGCCATGCCTTTCCTAGAATGGAATCAAGCATCCAAGGACCGGTTTCTGGCTATCAGCCTTCTTCAGTCTGGATAGCTTGACTCCAGTGATGTGTAGAGCCTGGGATCCACGTCTGAGCATACCCAGCCCACTTGGGGTGAAAATTGCAAAAAACAGTTGATGGACAGAATGCAGAGAAATGTCTTACATTCACCCCAGTACAAAGATCTGTGCCTAAATCCATCGTTTTTTTGGACTCCACACCACCCTAGGTCAGACAATGGTTATATGCAAATCAGCCTTGACCCTGTGCCTCATGGGAACAGTCCAGCCCGAACTACCAAGCCATTCTTTCCTAGACCGGAATCAAGCATCCAAGGACCGGTTTCTGGCTATCAGCCTTCTTCAGCCTGGATAACTTGACTCCAGTGATGTGGAGAGCCTGGGACTCACGTCTGAGCATACCCAGCCCACTCCGGGTGAAAATTGCAAAAAACAGTTGATGGACAGAATGCAGAACAAAGACTTACATTCAGCCCAGTACAAAGATCTAGGCCTAAATTCATCGTTTTTTTGCACTCCACACCACCATATGTCAGACAATGGCTATATGCAAATCCGCCTTGACCCTGTGCCTCATGGGAACAGTCCAGCCCGAACTACCAAGCCATGTCCTTCCTAGACCGGAATCAAGCTTCCAAGGACCGGTTTCTGGCTATCAGCCTTCTTCAGCCTGGATAGCTTGACTCCAGTGATGTGGAGAGCCTGGGACTCACGTCTGAGCATACCCAGCCCTTTCGGGGTGAAAATTGCAAAAAACACAGTTGATCGACAGAATGCAGAACAATGTCTTACATTCACCCCAGTACAAAGATCTGGGCCTAAATCCATCGTTTTTTTGCACTCCACACCACCCTAGGTCAGACAATGGCTATATGCAAATCAGCCTTGACCCTGTGCCTCATGGGAACAGTCCAGCCCGAACTACCAAGCCATGTCTTTCCTAGACCGGAATCAAGCATCCAAGGACCCGTTTCTGGTTATCAGCCTTCTTCAGCCTGGATAGCTTGACTCCAGTGATGTGGAGAGCCTGGGACTCACGTCTGAGCAGACCCAGCCCACTCGGGGTGAAAATTACAAAACACACAGTTGATGGACAGAATGCAGAACAATGTCTTATATTCACCCCAGTACAAAGATCTGGGCCTAAATTCATCGTTTTTTTGCACTCCACACCACCATATGTCAGACAATGGCTATTTGCAAATCAGCCTTGACCCTGTGACTCATGGGAGCAGTCCAGCCAGTACTACCAAGCCATGTCTTCCTAGACCGGAATCAAGCATCCAAGGACCGGTTTCTGGCTATCAGCCTTCTTCAGCCTGGATAGCTTGACTCCAGTGATGTGGAGAGCCTGGGACTCACGTCTGAGCATACCCAGCCCACTCGGGGTGAAAATTACAAAAAACACAGTTGATGGACAGAATGCAGAACAATGTCTTACATTCACCCCAGTACAAAGATCTGGGCCTAAATCCATCATTTTTTTGCACTCCAAACCACCCTAGGTCAGACAATGGCTATATGCAAATCAGCCTTGACCCTGTGCCTCATGGGAACAGTCCAGCCCGAACTACCTAGCCATTCTTTCCTAGACCGGAATCAAGCATCCAAGGACCGGTTTCTGGCTATCAGCCATCTTCAGCCTGGATAGCTTGACTCCAGTGATGTGGAGAGCCTGGGACTCACATCTGAGCATACCCAGCCCACTCGGGGTGAAAATTGCAAAAAACAGTTGATGGACAGAATGCAGAACAAAGATCTTACATTCAGCCCAGTACAAAGATCTTGGCCTAAATCTTTGTTTTTTTGCAATCCACACCACCCTAGGTCAGACAATAGCTATATGCAAATCAGCCTTGACCCTGTGCCTCATGGGAACAGTCCAGCCCGAACTACCAAGCCATGTCTTTCCTAGACCGGAATCACGCATCCAAGGACCGGTTTCTGGCTATCAGCCTTCTTCAGCCTGGATAGCTTGGCTCCAGTGATGTGGAGAGCCTGGGACTCACGTCTGAGCATACCCAGCCCACTCGGGTGAAAATTGCAAAAAACACAGTTGATAGACAGAATGCAGAACAATGTCTTACATTCACCCCAGTACAAAGACCTGGGCCTAAATCCATCGTTTTTTTGCACTCCACACCACCTTAGGTCAGACAATGGCTATATGCAAATCAGCCTTGACTCTGTACCTCATGGGAACAGTCCAGACCGAACTACCAAGCCATGTCTTTCCTAGACCGGAATCAAGCATCCAAGGACTGGTTTCTGGCTATCAGCCTTCTTCTGCCTGGATAGCTTGACTCCAGTGATTTGGAGAGCCTGGGACTCACATCTGAGCAGACCCAGCCCACTCGGGGTGAAAATTACAAAACACACAGTTGATGGACAGAATGCAGAACAATGTCTTATATTCACCCCAGTACAAAGATCTGGGCCTAAATCCATCGTTTTTTTGCACTCCACACCACCCTAGGTCAGACAATGGCTATATGCAAATCAGCCTTGACCCTGTGCCTCATGGGAACAGTCCAGCCCGAACTACCAAGCCATGCCTTTCCTAGAATGGAATCAAGCATCCAAGGACCGGTTTCTGGCTATCAGCCTTCTTCAGTCTGGATAGCTTGACTCCAGTTATGTGGAGAGCCAGGGACTCACGTCTGAGCCTACCCAGCCCACTCGGGGTGAAAATTGCAAAAAACACAGTTGATGGACAGAATGCAGAACAATGTCTTACATTCACCCCAATACAAAGATCTGGGCCTAAATTCATCGTTTTTTGCACTCCACACCACCCTAGGTCAGACAATGGCTATTTGCAAAACAGCCTTGACCCTGTGCCTCATGGGAACAGTCCAGCCAGTACTACCAAGCCATGTCTTCCTAGACCGGAATCAAGCATCCAAGGACCGGTTTCCGGCTATCAGCCTTCTTCAGCCTGGATAGCTTGACTCCAGTGATGTGGAGAGCCTGGGACTCACGTCTGAGCCTACCCAGCCCACTTGGGGTGAAAATTGCAAAAAACACAGTTGATGGACAGAATGCAGAACAATGTCTTACATTCACCCCAGTACAAAGATCTGTGCCTAAATCCATCGTTTTTTTGCACTCCACACCACCCTAGGTCAGACAATGGCTATATGCAAATCAGCCTTGACCCTGTGCCTCATGGGAACAGTCCAGCCCGAACTACCAAGCCATTCTTTCCTAGACCGGAATCAAGCATCCAAGGACCGGTTTCTGGCTATCAGCCTTCTTCAGCCTGGATAACTTGACTCCAGTGATGTGGAGAGCCTGGGACTCACATCTGAGCATACCCAGCCCACTCGGGGTGAAAATTGCAAAAAACAGTTGATGGATAGAATGCAGAACGAAGACTTACATTCAGCCCAGTACAAAGATCTAGGCCTAAATTCATCGTTTTTTTGCACTCCACACCACCATATGTCAGACAATGGCTATATGTAAATCCGCCTTGACCCTGTGCCTCATGGGAACAGTCCAGCCCGAACTACCAAGCCATGCCTTTCCTAGAATGGAATCAAGCATCCAAGGACCGGTTTCTGGCTATCAGCCTTCTTCAGTCTGGATAGCTTGACTCCAGTGATGTGGAGAGGCAGGGATTCACGTCTGAGCCTACCCAGCCCACTCGGGGTGAAAATTGCAAAAAACACAGTTGATGTACAGAATGCAGAACAATGTCTTACATTCACCCCAGTACAAAAATCTGGGCCTAAATCCATTGTTTTTTTGCACTCCACACCACCCTAGGCCAGACAATGGCTATATGCAAATCAGCTTTGACCCTGTGCCTCATGGGAACAGTCCAGACCGAACTACCAAGCCATGTCTTTCCTAGACCGGAATCAAGCATCCAAGGACTGGTTTCTGGCTATCAGCCTTCTTCAGCCTGGATAGCTTGACTCCAGTGATGTGGAGAGCCTGGGACTCACGTCTGAGCATACATAGCCCACTCGGGGTGAAAATTGCAAAAAACACAGTTGATGGACAGAATGCAGAACAATGTCCAACATTCACCCCAGTACAAAGATCTGGGCCTAAATCCATAGTTTTTTTGCACTCCACACCACCCTAGGTCAGACAATGGCTATATGCAAATCAGCCTTGACCCTGTGCCTCATGGGAACAGTCCAGCCCGAACTACCAAGCCATGTCTTTCCTAGACCGGAATCAAGCATCCAAGGACCGGTTTCTGGCTATCAGCCTTCTTCAGCCTGGATAGCTTGACTCCAGTGATGTGGAGAGCCTGGGACTCACGTCTGAGCATACCCAGCCCACTCGGGGTGAAAATTGCAAAAAACACAGTTGATTGACAGAATGCAGAACAATGTCTTACATTCACCCCAGTAAAAAGATCTGGGCCGAAATCCATCGTTTTTTTGCACTCCACACCACACTAGGTCAGACAATGGCTATATGCAAATCAGCCTTGACCCTGTGCCTCATGGGAACAGTCCAGCCCGAACTACCAAGCCATGTCTTTCCTAGACGGGAATCAAGCATCCAAGGACCTGTTTCTGGTTATCAGCCTTCTTCAGCCTGGATAGCTTGACTCCAGTGATGTGGAGAGCCTGGGACTCACGTCTGAGCATACCCAGCCCACTCGGGGTGAAAATTGCAAAAAACACAGTTGATTGACAGAATGCAGAACAATGTCTTACATTCACCCCGTAAAAAGATCTGGGCCGAAATCCATCGTTTTTTTGCACTCCACACCACACTAGGTCAGACAATGGCTATATGCAAATCAGCCTTGACCCTGTGCCTCATGGGAACAGTCCAGCCCGAACTACCAAGCCATGTCTTTCCTAGACGGGAATCAAGCATCCAAGGACCTGTTTCTGGTTATCAGCCTTCTTCAGCCTGGATAGCTTGACTCCAGTGATGTGGATAGCCTGGGACTCACGTCTGAGCAAACCCAGCCCACTTGGGGTGAAAATTGCAAAACACACAGTTGATGGACAGAATGCAGAACAATGTCTTACATTCACCCCAGTACAAAGATCTGGGCCTAAATCCATCGTTTTTTTGCACTCCACACCACCCTAGGTCAGACAATGGCTATATGCAAATCAGCCTTAACCCTGTGCCTCATGGGAACAGTCAAGCCGGAACTACCAAGCCATGCCTTTCCTAGAATGGAATCAAGCATCCAAGGACCGGTTTCTGGCTATCAGCCTTCTTCAGTCTGGATAGCTTGACTCCAGTGATGTGGAGAGGCTGGGACTCACGTCTGAGCAGACCCAGCCCACTTGGGGTGAAAATTGCAAAAAACACAGTTGATGGACAGAATGCAAAACAATGTCTTACATTCACCCCAGTACAAAGATCTGTGCCTAAATCCATCGTTTTTTTGCACTCCACACCACCCTAGGTCAGACAATGGTTATATGCAAATCAGCCTTGACCCTGTGCCTCATGGGAACAGTCCAGCCCGAACTACCAAGCCATTCTTTCCTAGACCGGAATCAAGCATCCAAGGACCGGTTTCTGGCTATCAGCCTTCTTCAGCCTGGATAACTTGACTCCAGTGATGTGGAGAGCCTGGGACTCACGTCTGAGCATACCCAGCCCACTCGGGGTGAAAATTGCAAAAAACAGTTGATGGACAGAATGCAGAACAAAGACTTACATTCAGCCCAGTACAAAGATCTAGGCCTAAATTCATCGTTTTTTTGCACTCCACACCACCATATGTCAGACAATGGCTATATGCAAATCCGCCTTGACCCTGTGCCTCATGGGAACAGTCCAGCCCGAACTACCAAGCCATGTCCTTCCTAGACCGGAATCAAGCTTCCAAGGACCGGTTTCTGGCTATCAGCCTTCTTCAGCCAGGATAGCTTGACTCCAGTGATGTGGAGAGCCTGGGACTCACGTCTGAGCATACCCAGCCCACTCGGGGTGAAAATTGCAAAAAACACAGTTGATCGACAGAATGCAGAACAATGTCTTACATTCACCCCAGTACAAAGATCTGGGCCTAAATCCATCGTTTTTTTGTACTCCACACCACCCTAGGTCAGACAATGGCTATATGCAAATCAGCTTTGACCCTGTGCCTCATGGGAACAGTCCAGACCGAACTACCAAGCCATGTCTTTCCTAGACCGGAATCAAGCATCCAAGGACCGGTTTCTGGCTATCAGCCTTCTTCAGCCTGGATAGCTTGACTCCAGTGATGTGGAGAGCCTGGGACTCACGTCTGAGCATACCCAGCCCACTCGGGGTGAAAATTGCAAAAAACACAGATGATGGACAGAATGCAGAACAATGTCTTACATTCACCCCAGTAAAAAGATCTGGGCCGAAATCCATTGTTTTTTTGCACTCCACACCACACTAGGTCAGACAATGGCTATATGCAAATCAGCCTTGACCCTGTGCCTCATGGGAACAGTCCAGCCCGAACTACCAAGCCATGTCTTTCCTAGACCGGAATCAAGCATCCAAGGACCTGTTTCTGGTTATCAGCCTTCTTCAGCCTGGATAGCTTGACTCCAGTGATGTGGAGAGCCTGGGACTCACGTCTGAGCAGACCCAGCCCACTCGGGGTGAAAATTGCAAAACACACAGTTGATGGACAGAATGCAGAACAATGTCTTACATTCACCCCAGTACAAAGATCTGGGCCTAAATCCATTGTTTTTTTGCACTCCACACCACCCTAGGTCAGACAATGGCTATATGCAAATCAGCCTTAACCCTGTGCCTCATGGGAACAGTCCAGCCCGAACTACCAAGCCATGTCTTTCCTAGACCGGAATCAAGCATCCAAGGACCGGTTTCTGGCTATCAGCCTTCTTCAGCCTGGATAGCTTGACTCCAGTGATGTGGAGAGCCTGGGACTCACGTCTGAGCATACCCAGCCCACTCGGGGTGAAAATTGCAAAAAACACAGTTGATTGACAGAATGCAGAACAATGTCTTACATTCACCCCAGTAAAAAGATCTGGGCCGAAATCCATCGTTTTTTTGCACTCCACACCACACTAGGTCAGACAATGGCTATATGCAAATCAGCCTTGACCCTGTGCCTCATGGGAACAGTCCAGCCCGAACTACCAAGCCATGTCTTTCCTAGACGGGAATCAAGCATCCAAGGACCTGTTTCTGGTTATCAGCCTTCTTCAGCCTGGATAGCTTGACTCCAGTGATGTGGAGAGCCTGGGACTCACGTCTGAGCATACCCAGCCCACTCGGGGTGAAAATTGCAAAAAACACAGTTGATTGACAGAATGCAGAACAATGTCTTACATTCACCCCGTAAAAAGATCTGGGCCGAAATCCATCGTTTTTTTGCACTCCACACCACACTAGGTCAGACAATGGCTATATGCAAATCAGCCTTGACCCTGTGCCTCATGGGAACAGTCCAGCCCGAACTACCAAGCCATGTCTTTCCTAGACGGGAATCAAGCATCCAAGGACCTGTTTCTGGTTATCAGCCTTCTTCAGCCTGGATAGCTTGACTCCAGTGATGTGGATAGCCTGGGACTCACGTCTGAGCAAACCCAGCCCACTTGGGGTGAAAATTGCAAAACACACAGTTGATGGACAGAATGCAGAACAATGTCTTACATTCACCCCAGTACAAAGATCTGGGCCTAAATCCATCGTTTTTTTGCACTCCACACCACCCTAGGTCAGACAATGGCTATATGCAAATCAGCCTTAACCCTGTGCCTCATGGGAACAGTCAAGCCGGAACTACCAAGCCATGCCTTTCCTAGAATGGAATCAAGCATCCAAGGACCGGTTTCTGGCTATCAGCCTTCTTCAGTCTGGATAGCTTGACTCCAGTGATGTGGAGAGGCTGGGACTCACGTCTGAGCAGACCCAGCCCACTTGGGGTGAAAATTGCAAAAAACACAGTTGATAGACAGAATGCAAAACAATGTCTTACATTCACCCCAGTACAAAGATCTGTGCCTAAATCCATCGTTTTTTTGCACTCCACACCACCCTAGGTCAGACAATGGTTATATGCAAATCAGCCTTGACCCTGTGCCTCATGGGAACAGTCCAGCCCGAACTACCAAGCCATTCTTTCCTAGACCGGAATCAAGCATCCAAGGACCGGTTTCTGGCTATCAGCCTTCTTCAGCCTGGATAACTTGACTCCAGTGATGTGGAGAGCCTGGGACTCACGTCTGAGCATACCCAGCCCACTCGGGGTGAAAATTGCAAAAAACAGTTGATGGACAGAATGCAGAACAAAGACTTACATTCAGCCCAGTACAAAGATCTAGGCCTAAATTCATCGTTTTTTTGCACTCCACACCACCATATGTCAGACAATGGCTATATGCAAATCCGCCTTGACCCTGTGCCTCATGGGAACAGTCCAGCCCGAACTACCAAGCCATGTCCTTCCTAGACCGGAATCAAGCTTCCAAGGACCGGTTTCTGGCTATCAGCCTTCTTCAGCCAGGATAGCTTGACTCCAGTGATGTGGAGAGCCTGGGACTCACGTCTGAGCATACCCAGCCCACTCGGGGTGAAAATTGCAAAAAACACAGTTGATCGACAGAATGCAGAACAATGTCTTACATTCACCCCAGTACAAAGATCTGGGCCTAAATCCATCGTTTTTTTGTACTCCACACCACCCTAGGTCAGACAATGGCTATATGCAAATCAGCTTTGACCCTGTGCCTCATGGGAACAGTCCAGACCGAACTACCAAGCCATGTCTTTCCTAGACCGGAATCAAGCATCCAAGGACCGGTTTCTGGCTATCAGCCTTCTTCAGCCTGGATAGCTTGACTCCAGTGATGTGGAGAGCCTGGGACTCACGTCTGAGCATACCCAGCCCACTCGGGGTGAAAATTGCAAAAAACACAGATGATGGACAGAATGCAGAACAATGTCTTACATTCACCCCAGTAAAAAGATCTGGGCCGAAATCCATTGTTTTTTTGCACTCCACACCACACTAGGTCAGACAATGGCTATATGCAAATCAGCCTTGACCCTGTGCCTCATGGGAACAGTCCAGCCCGAACTACCAAGCCATGTCTTTCCTAGACCGGAATCAAGCATCCAAGGACCTGTTTCTGGTTATCAGCCTTCTTCAGCCTGGATAGCTTGACTCCAGTGATGTGGAGAGCCTGGGACTCACGTCTGAGCAGACCCAGCCCACTCGGGGTGAAAATTGCAAAACACACAGTTGATGGACAGAATGCAGAACAATGTCTTACATTCACCCCAGTACAAAGATCTGGGCCTAAATCCATTGTTTTTTTGCACTCCACACCACCCTAGGTCAGACAATGGCTATATGCAAATCAGCCTTAACCCTGTGCCTCATGGGAACAGTCCAGCCCGAACTACCAAGCCATGTCTTAACTAGACCGGAATCAAGCATCCAAGGACCTGTTTCTGGTTATCAGCCTTCTTGCGCCTGGATAGCTTGACTCCAGTGATGTGGATAGCCTGGGACTCACGTCTGAGCAGACCCAGCCCACTCGGGGTGAAAATTGCAAAACACACAGTTGATGGACAGAATGCAGAACAATGTCTTACATTCACCCCAGTACAAAGATATGGGCCTAAATCCATCATTTTTTTGCACTCCACACCACCCTAGGTCAGACAATGGCTATATGCAAATCAGCCTTAACCCTGTGCCTCATGGGAACAGTCAAGCCGGAACTACCAAGCCATGCCTTTCCTAGAATGGAATCAAGCATCCAAGGACCGGTTTCTGGCTATCAGCCTTCTTCAGTCTGGATAGCTTGACTCCAGTGATGTGTAGAGCCTGGGATCCACGTCTGAGCATACCCAGCCCACTTGGGGTGAAAATTGCAAAAAACAGTTGATGGACAGAATGCAGAACAAAGACTTACATTCAGCCCAGTACAAAGATCTAGGCCTAAATTCATCGTTTTTTTGCACTCCACACCACCATATGTCAGACAATGGCTATATGCAAATCCGCCTTGACCCTGTGCCTCATGGGAACAGTCCAGCCAGAACTACCAAGCCATGTCCTTCCTAGACCGGAATCAAGCTTCCAAGGACCGGTTTCTGGCTATCAGCCTTCTTCAGCCTGGATAGCTTGACTCCAGTGATGTGGAGAGCCTGGGACTCACGTCTGAGCATACCCAGCCCTTTCGGGGTGAAAATTGCAAAAAACACAGTTGATCGACAGAATGCAGAACAATGTCTTACATTCACCCCAGTACAAAGATCTGGGCCTAAATCCATCGTTTTTTTGCACTCCACACCACCCTAGGTCAGACAATGGCTATATGCAAATCAGCCTTGACCCTGTGCCTCATGGGAACAGTCCAGCCCGAACTACCAAGCCATGTCTTTCCTAGACCGGAATCAAGCATCCAAGGACCCGTTTCTGGTTATCAGCCTTCTTCAGCCTGGATAGCTTGACTCCAGTGATGTGGAGAGCCTGGGACTCACGTCTGAGCAGACCCAGCCCACTCGGGGTGAAAATTACAAAACACACAGTTGATGGACAGAATGCAGAACAATGTCTTATATTCACCCCAGTACAAAGATCTGGGCCTAAATTCATCGTTTTTTTGCACTCCACACCACCATATGTCAGACAATGGCTATTTGCAAATCAGCCTTGACCCTGTGCCTCATGGGAGCAGTCCAGCCAGTACTACCAAGCCATGTCTTCCTAGACCGGAATCAAGCATCCAAGGACCGGTTTCTGGCTATCAGCCTTCTTCAGCCTGGATAGCTTGACTCCAGTGATGTGGAGAGCCTGGGACTCACGTCTGAGCATACCCAGCCCACTCGGGGTGAAAATTACAAAAAACACAGTTGATGGACAGAATGCAGAACAATGTCTTACATTCACCCCAGTACAAAGATCTGGGCCTAAATCCATCATTTTTTTGCACTCCAAACCACCCTAGGTCAGACAATGGCTATATGCAAATCAGCCTTGACCCTGTGCCTCATGGGAACAGTCCAGCCCGAACTACCTAGCCATTCTTTCCTAGACCGGAATCAAGCATCCAAGGACCGGTTTCTGGCTATCAGCCATCTTCAGCCTGGATAGCTTGACTCCAGTGATGTGGAGAGCCTGGGACTCACATCTGAGCATACCCAGCCCACTCGGGGTGAAAATTGCAAAAAACTGTTGATGGACAGAATGCAGAACAAAGATCTTACATTCAGCCCAGTACAAAGATCTTGGCCTAAATCTTTGTTTTTTTGCAATCCACACCACCCTAGGTCAGACAATAGCTATATGCAAATCAGCCTTGACCCTGTGCCTCATGGGAACAGTCCAGCCCGAACTACCAAGCCATGTCTTTCCTAGACCGGAATCACGCATCCAAGGACCGGTTTCTGGCTATCAGCCTTCTTCAGCCTGGATAGCTTGGCTCCAGTGATGTGGAGAGCCTGGGACTCACGTCTGAGCATACCCAGCCCACTCGGGTGAAAATTGCAAAAAACACAGTTGATAGACAGAATGCAGAACAATGTCTTACATTCACCCCAGTACAAAGACCTGGGCCTAAATCCATCGTTTTTTTGCACTCCACACCACCTTAGGTCAGACAATGGCTATATGCAAATCAGCCTTGACTCTGTACCTCATGGGAACAGTCCAGACCGAACTACCAAGCCATGTCTTTCCTAGACCGGAATCAAGCATCCAAGGACTGGTTTCTGGCTATCAGCCTTCTTCAGCCTGGATAGCTTGACTCCAGTGATTTGGAGAGCCTGGGACTCACGTCTGAGCAGACCCAGCCCACTCGGGGTGAAAATTACAAAACACACAGTTGATGGACAGAATGCAGAACAATGTCTTATATTCACCCCAGTACAAAGATCTGGGCCTAAATCCATCGTTTTTTTGCACTCCACACCACCCTAGGTCAGACAATGGCTATATGCAAATCAGCCTTGACCCTGTGCCTCATGGGAACAGTCCAGCCCGAACTACCAAACCATGCCTTTCCTAGAATGGAATCAAGCATCCAAGGACCGGTTTCTGGCTATCAGCCTTCTTCAGTCTGGATAGCTTGACTCCAGTTATGTGGAGAGCCAGGGACTCACGTCTGAGCCTACCCAGCCCACTCGGGGTGAAAATTGCAAAAAACACAGTTGATGGACAGAATGCAGAACAATGTCTTACATTCACCCCAATACAAAGATCTGGGCCTAAATTCATCGTTTTTTGCACTCCACACCACCCTAGGTCAGACAATGGCTATTTGCAAAACAGCCTTGACCCTGTGCCTCATGGGAACAGTCCAGCCAGTACTACCAAGCCATGTCTTCCTAGACCGGAATCAAGCATCCAAGGACCGGTTTCCGGCTATCAGCCTTCTTCAGCCTGGATAGCTTGACTCCAGTGATGTGGAGAGCCTGGGACTCACGTCTGAGCCTACCCAGCCCACTTGGGGTGAAAATTGCAAAAAACACAGTTGATGGACAGAATGCAGAACAATGTCTTACATTCACCCCAGTACAAAGATCTGTGCCTAAATCCATCGTTTTTTTGCACTCCACACCACCCTAGGTCAGACAATGGCTATATGCAAATCAGCCTTGACCCTGTGCCTCATGGGAACAGTCCAGCCCGAACTACCAAGCCATTCTTTCCTAGACCGGAATCAAGCATCCAAGGACCGGTTTCTGGCTATCAGCCTTCTTCAGCCTGGATAACTTGACTCCAGTGATGTGGAGAGCCTGGGACTCACGTCTGAGCATACCCAGCCCACTCGGGGTGAAAATTGCAAAAAACAGTTGATGGATAGAATGCAGAACGAAGACTTACATTCAGCCCAGTACAAAGATCTAGGCCTAAATTCATCGTTTTTTTGCACTCCACACCACCATATGTCAGACAATGGCTATATGTAAATCCGCCTTGACCCTGTGCCTCATGGGAACAGTCCAGCCCGAACTACCAAGCCATGCCTTTCCTAGAATGGAATCAAGCATCCAAGGACCGGTTTCTGGCTATCAGCCTTCTTCAGTCTGGATAGCTTGACTCCAGTGATGTGGAGAGGCAGGGATTCACGTCTGAGCCTACCCAGCCCACTCGGGGTGAAAATTGCAAAAAACACAGTTGATGTACAGAATGCAGAACAATGTCTTACATTCACCCCAGTACAAAAATCTGGGCCTAAATCCATTGTTTTTTTGCACTCCACACCACCCTAGGCCAGACAATGGCTATATGCAAATCAGCTTTGACCCTGTGCCTCATGGGAACAGTCCAGACCGAACTACCAAGCCATGTCTTTCCTAGACCGGAATCAAGCATCCAAGGACTGGTTTCTGGCTATCAGCCTTCTTCAGCCTGGATAGCTTGACTCCAGTGATGTGGAGAGCCTGGGACTCACGTCTGAGCATACATAGCCCACTCGGGGTGAAAATTGCAAAAAACACAGTTGATGGACAGAATGCA
Organism: Lissotriton vulgaris; assembly: GCF_964263255.1. Taxonomy (NCBI): domain Eukaryota; kingdom Metazoa; phylum Chordata; class Amphibia; order Caudata; family Salamandridae; genus Lissotriton; species Lissotriton vulgaris. The sequence continues at coordinate 569,477,573 of NC_141694.1, read as the reverse complement.
GAACAATGTCCAACATTCACCCCAGTACAAAGATCTGGGCCTAAATCCATCGTTTTTTTGCACTCCACACCACCCTAGGTCAGACAATGGCTATATGCAAATCAGCCTTGACCCTGTGCCTCATGGGAACAGTCCAGCCCGAACTACCAAGCCATGTCTTTCCTAGACCGGAATCAAGCATCCAAGGACCGGTTTCTGGCTATCAGCCTTCTTCAGCCTGGATAGCTTGACTCCAGTGATGTGGAGAGCCTGGGACTCACGTCTGAGCATACCCAGCCCACTCGGGGTGAAAATTGCAAAAAACACAGTTGATTGACAGAATGCAGAACAATGTCTTACATTCACCCCAGTAAAAAGATCTGGGCCGAAATCCATCGTTTTTTTGCACTCCACACCACACTAGGTCAGACAATGGCTATATGCAAATCAGCCTTGACCCTGTGCCTCATGGGAACAGTCCAGCCCGAACTACCAAGCCATGTCTTTCCTAGACGGGAATCAAGCATCCAAGGACCTGTTTCTGGTTATCAGCCTTCTTCAGCCTGGATAGCTTGACTCCAGTGATGTGGAGAGCCTGGGACTCACGTCTGAGCATACCCAGCCCACTCGGGGTGAAAATTGCAAAAAACACAGTTGATTGACAGAATGCAGAACAATGTCTTACATTCACCCCGTAAAAAGATCTGGGCCGAAATCCATCGTTTTTTTGCACTCCACACCACACTAGGTCAGACAATGGCTATATGCAAATCAGCCTTGACCCTGTGCCTCATGGGAACAGTCCAGCCCGAACTACCAAGCCATGTCTTTCCTAGACGGGAATCAAGCATCCAAGGACCTGTTTCTGGTTATCAGCCTTCTTCAGCCTGGATAGCTTGACTCCAGTGATGTGGATAGCCTGGGACTCACGTCTGAGCAAACCCAGCCCACTTGGGGTGAAAATTGCAAAACACACAGTTGATGGACAGAATGCAGAACAATGTCTTACATTCACCCCAGTACAAAGATCTGGGCCTAAATCCATCGTTTTTTTGCACTCCACACCACCCTAGGTCAGACAATGGCTATATGCAAATCAGCCTTAACCCTGTGCCTCATGGGAACAGTCAAGCCGGAACTACCAAGCCATGCCTTTCCTAGAATGGAATCAAGCATCCAAGGACCGGTTTCTGGCTATCAGCCTTCTTCAGTCTGGATAGCTTGACTCCAGTGATGTGGAGAGGCTGGGACTCACGTCTGAGCAGACCCAGCCCACTTGGGGTGAAAATTGCAAAAAACACAGTTGATGGACAGAATGCAAAACAATGTCTTACATTCACCCCAGTACAAAGATCTGTGCCTAAATCCATCGTTTTTTTGCACTCCACACCACCCTAGGTCAGACAATGGTTATATGCAAATCAGCCTTGACCCTGTGCCTCATGGGAACAGTCCAGCCCGAACTACCAAGCCATTCTTTCCTAGACCGGAATCAAGCATCCAAGGACCGGTTTCTGGCTATCAGCCTTCTTCAGCCTGGATAACTTGACTCCAGTGATGTGGAGAGCCTGGGACTCACGTCTGAGCATACCCAGCCCACTCGGGGTGAAAATTGCAAAAAACAGTTGATGGACAGAATGCAGAACAAAGACTTACATTCAGCCCAGTACAAAGATCTAGGCCTAAATTCATCGTTTTTTTGCACTCCACACCACCATATGTCAGACAATGGCTATATGCAAATCCGCCTTGACCCTGTGCCTCATGGGAACAGTCCAGCCCGAACTACCAAGCCATGTCCTTCCTAGACCGGAATCAAGCTTCCAAGGACCGGTTTCTGGCTATCAGCCTTCTTCAGCCAGGATAGCTTGACTCCAGTGATGTGGAGAGCCTGGGACTCACGTCTGAGCATACCCAGCCCACTCGGGGTGAAAATTGCAAAAAACACAGTTGATCGACAGAATGCAGAACAATGTCTTACATTCACCCCAGTACAAAGATCTGGGCCTAAATCCATCGTTTTTTTGTACTCCACACCACCCTAGGTCAGACAATGGCTATATGCAAATCAGCCTTGACCCTGTGCCTCATGGGAACAGTCCAGCCCGAACTACCAAGCCATGTCTTTCCTAGACCGGAATCAAGCATCCAAGGACCCGTTTCTGGTTATCAGCCTTCTTCAGCCTGGATAGCTTGACTCCAGTGATGTGGAGAGCCTGGGACTCACGTCTGAGCAGACCCAGCCCACTCGGGGTGAAAATTACAAAACACACAGTTGATGGACAGAATGCAGAACAATGTCTTATATTCACCCCAGTACAAAGATCTGGGCCTAAATTCATCGTTTTTTGCACTCCACACCACCATATGTCAGACAATGGCTATATGCAAATCCGCCTTGACCCTGTGCCTCATGGGAACAGTCCAGCCCGAACTACCAAGCCATGCCTTTCCTAGAATGGAATCAAGCATCCAAGGACCGGTTTCTGGCTATCAGCCTTCTTCAGTCTGGATAGCTTGACTCCAGTGATGTGGAGAGCCAGGGACTCACGTCTTAGCTTACCCAGCCCACTCGGGGTGAAAATTGCAAAAAACACAGTTGATGGACAGAATGCAGAACAATGTCTTACATTCACCCCAGTACAAAGATCTGGGCCTAAATTCATCGTTTTTTGCACTCCACACCACCCTAGGTCAGACAATGGCTATTTGCAAATCAGCCTTGACCCTGTGCCTAATGGGAGCACTCCAGCCAGTACTACCAAGCCATGTCTTCCTAGACCGTAATCAAGCACCAAGGACCGGTTTCTGGCTATCAGCCTTCTTCAGCCTGGATAGCTTGACTCCAGTGATGCGGAGAGCCTGGGACTCACGTCTGAGCATACCCAGCCCACTCGGGGTGAAAATTACAAAACACACAGTTGATGGACAGAATGCAGAACAATGTCTTACATTCACCCCAGTACAAAGATCTGGGCCTAAATCCATCATTTTTTTGCACTCCAAACCACCCTAGGTCGGACAATGGCTATATGCAAATCAGCCTTGACCCTGTGCCTCATGGGAACAGTCCAGCCCGAACTACCAAGCCATTCTTTCCTAGACCGGAATCAAGCATCCAAGGACCGGTTTGTGGCTATCAGCCATCTTCAGCCTGGATAGCTTGACTCCAGTGATGTGGAGAGCCTGGGACTCACGTCTGAGCATACCCAGCCCACTCGGGGTGAAAATTGCAAAAAAACCAGTTGATGGACAGAATGCAGAACAAAGATCTTACATTCAGCCCAGTACAAAGATCTTGGCCTAAATCCTTGTTTTTTTGCACTCCACACCACCCTAGGTCAGACAATAGCTATATGCAAATCAGCCTTGACCCTGTGCCTCATGGGAACAGTCCAGCCTGAACTACCAAGCCATGTCTTTCCTAGACCGGAATCAAGCATCCAAGGACCGGTTTCTGGCTATCAGCCTTCTTCAGCCTGGATAGCTTGGCTCCAGTGATGTGGAGAGCCTGGGACTCACGTCTGAGCGTACCCAGCCCACTCGGGTGAAAATTGCAAAAAACACAGTTGATAGACAGAATGCAGAACAATGTCTTACATTCACCCCAGTACAAAGACCTGGGCCTAAATCCATCGTTTTTTTGCACTCCACACCACCTTAGGTCAGACAATGGCTATATGCAAATCAGCCTTGACTCTGTACCTCATGGGAACAGTCCAGACCGAACTACCAAGCCATGTCTTTTCTAGACCGGAATCAAGCATCCAAGGACTGGTTTCTGGCTATCAGCCTTCTTCAGCCAGGATAGCTTGACTCCAGTGATGTGGAGAGCCTGGGACTCACGTCTGAGCATACCCAGCCCACTCGGGGTGAAAATTGCAAAAAACACAGTTGATCGGCAGAATGCAGAACAATGTCTTACATTCACCCCAGTACAAAGATCTGGGCCTAAATCCATCGTTTTTTTGTACTCCACACCACCCTAGGTCAGACAATGGCTATATGCAAATCAGCCTTGACCATGTGCCTCATGGGAACAGTCCAGCCCGAACTACCAAGCCATGTCTTTCCTAGACCGGAATCAAGCATCCAAGGACCCGTTTCTGGTTATCAGCCTTCTTCAGCCTGGATAGCTTGACTCCAGTGATGTGGAGAGCCTGGGACTCACGTCTGAGCAGACCCAGCCCACTCGGGGTGAAAATTACAAAACACACAGTTGATGGACAGAATGCAGAACAATGTCTTATATTCACCCCTGTACAAAGATCTGGGCCTAAATTCATCGTTTTTTGCACTCCACACCACCATATGTCAGACAATGGCTATATGCAAATCCGCCTTGACCCTGTGCCTCATGGGAACAGTCCAGCCCGAACTACCAAGCCATGCCTTTCCTAGAATGGAATCAAGCATCCAAGGACCGGTTTCTGGCTATCAGCCTTCTTCAGCCTGGATAACTTGACTCCAGTGATGTGGAGAGCCTGGGACTCACGTCTGAGCATACCCAGCCCACTCGGGGTGAAAATTGCAAAAAACAGTTGATGGATAGAATGCAGAACGAAGACTTACATTCAGCCCAGTACAAAGATCTAGGCCTAAATTCATCGTTTTTTTGCACTCCACACCACCATATGTCAGACAATGGCTATATGTAAATCCGCCTTGACCCTGTGCCTCATGGGAACAGTCCAGCCCGAACTACCAAGCCATGCCTTTCCTAGAATGGAATCAAGCATCCAAGGACCGGTTTCTGGCTATCAGCCTTCTTCAGTCTGGATAGCTTGACTCCAGTGATGTGGAGAGGCAGGGATTCACGTCTGAGCCTACCCAGCCCACTCGGGGTGAAAATTGCAAAAAACACAGTTGATGTACAGAATGCAGAACAATGTCTTACATTCACCCCAGTACAAAAATCTGGGCCTAAATCCATTGTTTTTTTGCACTCCACACCACCCTAGGCCAGACAATGGCTATATGCAAATCAGCTTTGACCCTGTGCCTCATGGGAACAGTCCAGACCGAACTACCAAGCAATGTCTTTCCTAGACCGGAATCAAGCATCCAAGGACTGGTTTCTGGCTATCAGCCTTCTTCAGCCTGGATAGCTTGACTCCAGTGATGTGGAGAGCCTGGGACTCACGTCTGAGCATACATAGCCCACTCGGGGTGAAAATTGCAAAAAACACAGTTGATGGACAGAATGCAGAACAATGTCCAACATTCACCCCAGTACAAAGATCTGGGCCTAAATCCATAGTTTTTTTGCACTCCACACCACCCTAGGTCAGACAATGGCTATATGCAAATCAGCCTTGACCCTGTGCCTCATGGGAACAGTCCAGCCCGAACTACCAAGCCATGTCTTTCCTAGACCGGAATCAAGCATCCAAGGACCGGTTTCTGGCTATCAGCCTTCTTCAGCCTGGATAGCTTGACTCCAGTGATGTGGAGAGCCTGGGACTCACGTCTGAGCATACCCAGCCCACTCGGGGTGAAAATTGCAAAAAACACAGTTGATTGACAGAATGCAGAACAATGTCTTACATTCACCCCAGTAAAAAGATCTGGGCCGAAATCCATCGTTTTTTTGCACTCCACACCACACTAGGTCAGACAATGGCTATATGCAAATCAGCCTTGACCCTGTGCCTCATGGGAACAGTCCAGCCCGAACTACCAAGCCATGTCTTTCCTAGACGGGAATCAAGCATCCAAGGACCTGTTTCTGGTTATCAGCCTTCTTCAGCCTGGATAGCTTGACTCCAGTGATGTGGAGAGCCTGGGACTCACGTCTGAGCATACCCAGCCCACTCGGGGTGAAAATTGCAAAAAACACAGTTGATTGACAGAATGCAGAACAATGTCTTACATTCACCCCAGTAAAAAGATCTGGGCCGAAATCCATCGTTTTTTTGCACTCCACACCACACTAGGTCAGACAATGGCTATATGCAAATCAGCCTTGACCCTGTGCCTCATGGGAACAGTCCAGCCCGAACTACCAAGCCATGTCTTTCCTAGACGGGAATCAAGCATCCAAGGACCTGTTTCTGGTTATCAGCCTTCTTCAGCCTGGGTAGCTTGACTCCAGTGATGTGGATAGCCTGGGACTCACGTCTGAGCAAACCCAGCCCACTTGGGGTGAAAATTGCAAAACACACAGTTGATGGACAGAATGCAGAACAATGTCTTACATTCACCCCAGTACAAAGATCTGGGCCTAAATCCATCGTTTTTTTGCACTCCACACCACCCTAGGTCAGACAATGGCTATATGCAAATCAGCCTTAACCCTGTGCCTCATGGGAACAGTCAAGCCGGAACTACCAAGCCATGCCTTTCCTAGAATGGAATCAAGCATCCAAGGACCGGTTTCTGGCTATCAGCCTTCTTCAGTCTGGATAGCTTGACTCCAGTGATGTGGAGAGGCTGGGACTCACGTCTGAGCAGACCCAGCCCACTTGGGGTGAAAATTGCAAAAAACACAGTTGATGGACAGAATGCAAAACAATGTCTTACATTCACCCCAGTACAAAGATCTGTGCCTAAATCCATTGTTTTTTTGCACTCCACACCACCCTAGGTTAGACAATGGTTATATGCAAATCAGCCTTGACCCTGTGCCTCATGGGAACAGTCCAGCCCGAACTACCAAGCTATTCTTTCCTAGACCGGAATCAAGCATCCAAGGACCGGTTTCTGGCTATCAGCCTTCTTCAGCCTGGATAACTTGACTCCAGTGATGTGGAGAGCCTGGGACTCACGTCTGAGCATACCCAGCCCACTCGGGGTGAAAATTGCAAAAAACAGTTGATGGACAGAATGCAGAACAAAGACTTACATTCAGCCCAGTACAAAGATCTAGGCCTAAATTCATCGTTTTTTTGCACTCCACACCACCATATGTCAGACAATGGCTATATGCAAATCCGCCTTGACCCTGTGCCTCATGGGAACAGTCCAGCCCGAACTACCAAGCCATGTCCTTCCTAGACCGGAATCAAGCTTCCAAGGACCGGTTTCTGGCTATCAGCCTTCTTCAGCCAGGATAGCTTGACTCCAGTGATGTGGAGAGCCTGGGACTCACGTCTGAGCATACCCAGCCCACTCGGGGTGAAAATTGCAAAAAACACAGTTGATCGACAGAATGCAGAACAATGTCTTACATTCACCCCAGTACAAAGATCTGGGCCTAAATCCATCGTTTTTTTGTACTCCACACCACCCTAGGTCAGACAATGGCTATATGCAAATCAGCCTTGACCCTGTGCCTCATGGGAACAGTCCAGCCCGAACTACCACGCCATGTCTTTCCTAGACCGGAATCAAGCATCCAAGGACCCTTTTCTGGTTATCAGCCTTCTTCAGCCTGGATAGCTTGACTCCAGTGATGTGGAGAGCCTGGGACTCACGTCTGAGCAGACCCAGCCCACTCGGGGTGAAAATTGCAAAAAACACATTTGATGGACAGAATGCAGAACAATGTCTTATATTCACCCCAGTACAAAGATCTGGGCCTAAATTCATCGTTTTTTGCACTCCACACCACCATATGTCAGACAATGGCTATATGCAAATCCGCCTTGACCCTGTGCCTCATGGGAACAGTCCAGCCCGAACTACCAAGCCATGCCTTTCCTAGAATGGAATCAAGCATCCAAGGACCGGTTTCTGGCTATCAGCCTTCTTCAGTCTGGATAGCTTGACTCCAGTGATGTGGAGAGCCAGGGACTCACGTCTTAGCTTACCCAGCCCACTCGGGGTGAAAATTGCAAAAAACACAGTTGATGGACAGAATGCAGAACAATGTCTTACATTCACCCCAGTACAAAGATCTGGGCCTAAATTCATCGTTTTTGCACTCCACACCACCCTAGGTCAGACAATGGCTATTTGCAAATCAGCCTTGACCCTGTGCCTAATGGGAGCACTCCAGCCAGTACTACCAAGCCATGTCTTCCTAGACCGTAATCAAGCATCCAAGGACCGGTTTCTGGCTATCAGCCTTCTTCAGCCTGGATAGCTTGACTCCAGTGATGTGGAGAGCCTGGGACTCACGTCTGAGCATACCCAGCCCACTCGGGGTGAAAATTACAAAAAACACAGTTGATGGACAGAATGCAGAACAATGTCTTACATTCACCCCAGTACAAAGATCTGGGCCTAAATCCATCATTTTTTTGCACTCCAAACCACCCTAGGTCGGACAATGGCTATATGCAAATCAGCCTTGACCCTGTGCCTCATGGGAACAGTCCAGCCCGAACTACCAAGCCATTCTTTCCTAGACCGGAATCAAGCATCCAAGGACCGGTTTGTGGCTATCAGCCATCTTCAGCCTGGATAGCTTGACTCCAGTGATGTGGAGAGCCTGGGACTCACGTCTGAGCATACCCAGCCCACTCGGGGTGAAAATTGCAAAAAAACAGTTGATGGACAGAATGCAGAACAAAGATCTTACATTCAGCCCAGTACAAAGATCTTGGCCTAAATCCTTGTTTTTTTGCACTCCACACCACCCTAGGTCAGACAATAGCTATATGCAAATCAGCCTTGACCCTGTGCCTCATGGGAACAGTCCAGCCTGAACTACCAAGCCATGTCTTTCCTAGACCGGAATCAAGCATCCAAGGACCGGTTTCTGGCTATCAGCCTTCTTCAGCCTGGATAGCTTGGCTCCAGTGATGTGGAGAGCCTGGGACTCACGTCTGAGCGTACCCAGCCCACTCGGGTGAAAATTGCAAAAAACACAGTTGATAGACAGAATGCAGAACAATGTCTTACATTCACCCCAGTACAAAGACCTGGGCCTAAATCCATCGTTTTTTTGCACTCCACACCACCTTAGGTCAGACAATGGCTATATGCAAATCAGCCTTGACTCTGTACCTCATGGGAACAGTCCAGACCGAACTACCAAGCCATGTCTTTTCTAGACCGGAATCAAGCATCCAAGGACTGGTTTCTGGCTATCAGCCTTCTTCAGCCAGGATAGCTTGACTCCAGTGATGTGGAGAGCCTGGGACTCACGTCTGAGCATACCCAGCCCACTCGGGGTGAAAATTGCAAAAAACACAGTTGATCGACAGAATGCAGAACAATGTCTTACATTCACCCCAGTACAAAGATCTGGGCCTAAATCCATCGTTTTTTTGTACTCCACACCACCCTAGGTCAGACAATGGCTATATGCAAATCAGCCTTGACCCTGTGCCTCATGGGAACAGTCCAGCCCGAACTACCAAGCCATGTCTTTCCTAGACCGGAATCAAGCATCCAAGGACCCGTTTCTGGTTATCAGCCTTCTTCAGCCTGGATAGCTTGACTCCAGTGATGTGGAGAGCCTGGGACTCACGTCTGAGCAGACCCAGCCCACTCGGGGTGAAAATTACAAAACACACAGTTGATGGACAGAATGCAGAACAATGTCTTATATTCACCCCAGTACAAAGATCTGGGCCTAAATTCATCGTTTTTTGCACTCCACACCACCATATGTCAGACAATGGCTATATGCAAATCCGCCTTGACCCTGTGCCTCATGGGAACAGTCCAGCCCGAACTACCAAGCCATGCCTTTCCTAGAATGGAATTATGCATCCAAGGACCGGTTTCTGGCTATCAGCCTTCTTCAGTCTGGATAGCTTGACTCCAGTGATGTGGAGAGCCAGGGACTCACGTCTTAGCTTACCCAGCCCACTCGGGGTGAAAATTGCAAAAAACACAGTTGATGGACAGAATGCAGAACAATGTCTTACATTCACCCCAGTACAAAGATCTGGGCCTAAATTCATCGTTTTTTGCACTCCACACCACCCTAGGTCAGACAATGGCTATTTGCAAATCAGCCTTGACCCTGTGCCTAATGGGAGCACTCCAGCCAGTACTACCAAGCCATGTCTTCCTAGACCGTAATCAAGCATCCAAGGACCGGTTTCTGGCTATCAGCCTTCTTCAGCCTGGATAGCTTGACTCCAGTGATGTGGAGAGCCTGGGACTCACGTCTGAGCATACCCAGCCCACTCGGGGTGAAAATTACAAAAAACACAGTTGATGGACAGAATGCAGAACAATGTCTTACATTCACCCCAGTACAAAGATCTGGGCCTAAATCCATCATTTTTTTGCACTCCAAACCACCCTAGGTCGGACAATGGCTATATGCAAATCAGCCTTGACCCTGTGCCTCATGGGAACAGTCCAGCCCGAACTACCAAGCCATTCTTTCCTAGACCGGAATCAAGCATCCAAGGACCGGTTTGTGGCTATCAGCCATCTTCAGCCTGGATAGCTTGACTCCAGTGATGTGGAGAGCCTGGGACTCACGTCTGAGCATACCCAGCCCACTCGGGGTGAAAATTGCAAAAAAACAGTTGATGGACAGAATGCAGAACAAAGATCTTACATTCAGCCCAGTACAAAGATCTTGGCCTAAATCCTTGTTTTTTTGCACTCCACACCACCCTAGGTCAGACAATAGCTATATGCAAATCAGCCTTGACCCTGTGCCTCATGGGAACAGTCCAGCCTGAACTACCAAGCCATGTCTTTCCTAGACCGGAATCAAGCATCCAAGGACCGGTTTCTGGCTATCAGCCTTCTTCAGCCTGGATAGCTTGGCTCCAGTGATGTGGAGAGCCTGGGACTCACGTCTGAGCGTACCCAGCCCACTCGGGTGAAAATTGCAAAAAACACAGTTGATAGACAGAATGCAGAACAATGTCTTACATTCACCCCAGTACAAAGACCTGGGCCTAAATCCATCGTTTTTTTGCACTCCACACCACCTTAGGTCAGACAATGGCTATATGCAAATCAGCCTTGACTCTGTACCTCATGGGAACAGTCCAGACCGAACTACCAAGCCATGTCTTTTCTAGACCGGAATCAAGCATCCAAGGACTGGTTTCTGGCTATCAGCCTTCTTCAGCCTGGATAGCTTGACTCCAGTGATTTGGAGAGCCTGGGACTCACGTCTGAGCAGACCCAGCCCACTCGGGGTGAAAATTACAAAACACACAGTTGATGGACAGAATGCAGAACAATGTCTTATATTCACCCCAGTACAAAGGTCTGGGCCTAAATCCATCGTTTTTTTGCACTCCACACCACCCTAGGTCAGACAATGGCTATATGCAAATCAGCCTTGACCCTGTGCCTCATGGGAACAGTCCAGCCCGAACTACCAAGCCATGCCTTTCCTAGAATGGAATCAAGCATCCAAGGACCGGTTTCTGGCTATCAGCCTTCTTCAGTCTGGATAGCTTGACTCCAGTGATGTGGAGAGCCAGGGACTCACGTCTGAGCCTACCCAGCCCACTCGGGGTGAAAATTGCAAAAAACACAGTTGATGGACAGAATGCAGAACAATGTCTTACATTCACCCCAATACAAAGATCTGGGCCTAAATTCATCGTTTTTTGCACTCCACACCACCCTAGGTCAGACAATGGCTATTTGCAAAACAGCCTTGACCCTGTGCCTCATGGGAACAGTCCAGCCTGAACTACCAAGCCATGTCTTTCCAAGACCGGAATCAAGCATCCAAGGACCGGTTTCTGGCTATCAGCCTTCTTCAGCCTGGATAGCTTGGCTCCAGTGATGTGGAGAGCCTGGGACTCACGTCTGAGCATACCCAGCCCACTCGGGTGAAAATTGCAAAAAACACAGTTGATAGACAGAATGCAGAACAATGTCTTACATTCACCCAGTACAAAGACCTGGGCCTAAATCCATCGTTTTTTTGCACTCCACACCACCTTAGGTCAGACAATGGCTATATGCAATTCAGCCTTGACTCTGTACCTCATGGGAACAGTCCTGACCGAACTACCAAGCCATGTCTTTTCTAGACCGGAATCAAGCATCCAAGGACTGGTTTCTGGCTATCAGCCTTCTTCAGCCTGGATAGCTTGACTCCAGTGATTTGGAGAGCCTGGGACTCACGTCTGAGCAGACCCAGCCCACTCGGGGTGAAAATTACAAAACACACAGTTGATGGACAGAATGCAGAACAATGTCTTATATTCACCCCAGTACAAAGATCTGGGCCTAAATCCATCGTTTTTTTGCACTCCACACCACCCTAGGTCAGACAATGGCTATATGCAAATCAGCCTTGACCCTGTGCCTCATGGGAACAGTCCAGCCCGAACTACCAAGCCATGCCTTTCCTAGAATGGAATCAAGCATCCAAGGACCGGTTTCTGGCTATCAGCCTTCTTCAGTCTGGATAGCTTGACTCCAGTGATGTGGAGAGCCAGGGACTCACGTCTGAGCCTACCCAGCCCACTCGGGGTGAAAATTGCAAAAAACACAGTTGATGGACAGAATGCAGAACAATGTCTTACATTCACCCCAATACAAAGATCTGGGCCTAAATTCATCGTTTTTTGCACTCCACACCACCCTAGGTCAGACAATGGCTATTTGCAAAACAGCCTTGACCCTGTGCCTCATGGGAACAGTCCAGCCAGTACTACCAAGCCATGTCTTCCTAGACCGGAATCAAGCATCCAAGGACCGGTTTCCGGCTATCAGCCTTCTTCAGCCTGGATAGCTTGACTCCAGTGATGTGGAGAGCCTGGGACTCACGTCTGAGCATACCCAGCCCACTCGGGGTGAAAATTACAAAAAACACAGTTGATGGACAGAATGCAGAACAATTTCTTACATTCACCCCAGTACAAAGATCTGGGCCTAAATCCATCATTTTTTTGCACTCCAAACCACCCTAGGTCAGACAATGGCTATATGCAAATCAGCCTTGACCCTGTGCCTCATGGGAACAGTCCAGCCCGAACTACCAAGCCATTCTTTCCTAGACCGGAATCAAGCATCCAAGGACCGGTTTCTGGCTATCAGCCTTCTTCAGCCTGGATAGCTTGACTCCAGTGATGTGGAGAGCCTGGGACTCACGTCTGAGCATACCCAGCCCACTCGGGGTGAAAATTGCAAAAAACAGTTGATGGACAGAATGCAGAACAAAGATCTTACATTCAGCCCAGTACAAAGATCTAGGCCTAAATTCATCGTTTTTGTTGCACTCCACACCACCATAGGTCAGAAAATGGCTATATGCAAATCAGCCTTGACCCTGTGCCTCATAGGAACAGTCCAGCCCGAACTACCAAGCCATTCTTTCCTAGACCGGAATCAAGCATCCAAGGACCGATTTCTGGCTATCAGCCTTCTTCAGCCTGGATAACTTGACTCCAGTGATGTGGAGAGCCTGGGACTCACGTCTGAGCATACCCAGCCCACTCCGGGTGAAAATTGCAAAAAACAGTTGATGGATAGAATGCAGAACGAAGACTTACATTCAGCCCAGTACAAAGATCTAGGCCTAAATTCATCGTTTTTTTGCACTCCACACCACCATATGTCAGACAATGGCTATATGTAAATCCGCCTTGACCCTGTGCCTCATGGGAACAGTCCAGCCCGAACTACCAAGCCATGCCTTTCCTAGAATGGAATCAAGCATCCAAGGACCGGTTTCTGGCTATCAGCCTTCTTCAGTCTGGATAGCTTGACTCCAGTGATGTGGAGAGGCAGGGACTCACGTCTGAGCCTACCCAGCCCACTCAGGGTGAAAATTGCAAAAAACACATTTGATGTACAGAATGCAGAACAATGTCTTACATTCACCCCAGTACAAAAATCTGGGCCTAAATCCATTGTTTTTTTGCACTCCACACCACCCTAGGCCAGACAATGGCTATATGCAAATCAGCTTTGACCCTGTGCCTCATGGGAACAGTCCAGCCCGAACTACCAAGCCATGCCTTTCCTAGAATGGAATCAAGCATCCAAGGACCGGTTTCTGGCTATCAGCCTTCTTCAGTCTGGATAGCTTGACTCCAGTGATGTGGAGAGCCAGGGACTCACGTCTGAGCAGACCCAGCCCACTCGGGGTGAAAATTACAAAACACACAGTTGATGGACAGAATGCAGAACAATGTCTTATATTCACCCCAGTACAAAGATCTGGGCCTAAATTCATAGTTTTTTGGCACTCCACACCACCATATGTCAGACAATGGCTATATGCAAATCCGCCTTGACCCTGTGCCTCATGGGAACAGTCCAGCCCGAACTACCAAGCCATGCCTTTCCTAGAATGGAATCAAGCATCCAAGGACCGGTTTCTGGCTATCAGCCTTCTTCAGTCTGGATAGCTTGACTCCAGTGATGTGGAGAGCCAGGGACTCATGTCTTAGCTTACCCAGCCCACTCGGGGTGAAAATTGCAAAAAACACAGTTGATGGACAGAATGCAGAACAATGTCTTACATTCACCCCAGTAAAAAAGATCTGGGCCTAAATTCATCGTTTTTTGCACTCCACACCACCCTAGGTCAGACAATGGCTATTTGCAAATCAGCCTTGACCCTGTGCCTAATGGGAGCACTCCAGCCAGTACTACCAAGCCATGTCTTCCTAGACCGGAATCAAGCATCCAAGGACCGGTTTCTGGCTATCAGCCTTCTTCAGCCTGGATAGCTTGACTCCAGTGATGTGGAGAGCCTGGGACTCACGTCTGAGCATACCCAGCCCACTCGGGGTGAAAATTACAAAAAACACAGTTGATGGACAGAATGCAGAACAATGTCTTACATTCACCCCAGTACAAAGATCTGGGCCTAAATCCATGATTTTTTTGCACTCCAAACCACCCTAGGTCAGACAATGGCTATATGCAAATCAGCCTTGACCCTGTGCCTCATGGGAACAGTCCAGCCCGAACTACCAAGCCATTCTTTCCTAGACCGGAATCAAGCATCCAAGGACCGGTTTGTGGCTATCAGCCATCTTCAGCCTGGATAGCTTGACTCCAGTGATGTGGAGAGCCTGGGACTCACGTCTGAGCATACCCAGCCCACTCGGGGTGAAAATTGCAAAAAAACAGTTGATGGACAGAATGCAGAACAAAGATCTTACATTCAGCCCAGTACAAAGATCTTGGCCTAAATCCTTGTTTTTTTGCACTCCACACCACCCTAGGTCAGACAATAGCTATATGCAAATCAGCCTTGACCCTGTGCCTCATGGGAACAGTCCAGCCTGAACTACCAAGCCATGTCTTTCCTAGACCGGAATCAAGCATCCAAGGACCGGTTTCTGGCTATCAGCCTTCTTCAGCCTGGATAGCTTGGCTCCAGTGATGTGGAGAGCCTGGGACTCACGTCTGAGCATACCCAGCCCACTCGGGTGAAAATTGCAAAAAACACAGTTGATAGACAGAATGCAGAACCATGTCTTACATTCACCCCAGTACAAAGACCTGGGCCTAAATCCATCATTTTTTTGCACTCCACACCACCTTAGGTCAGACAATGGCTATATGCAAATCAGCCTTGACTCTGTACCTCATGGGAACAGTCCAGACCGAACTACCAAGCCATGTCTTTTCTAGACCGGAATCAAGCATCCAAGGACTGGTTTCTGGCTATCAGCCTTCTTCAGCCTGGATAGCTTGACTCCAGTGATTTGGAGAGCCTGGGACTCACGTCTGAGCAGACCCAGCCCACTCGGGGTGAAAATTACAAAACACACAGTTGATGGACAGAATGCAGAACAATGTCTTATATTCACCCCAGTACAAAGATCTGGGCCTAAATCCATCGTTTTTTTGCACTCCACACCACCCTAGGTCAGACAATGGCTATATGCAAATCAGCCTTGACCCTGTGCCTCATGGGAACAGTCCAGCCCGAACTACCAAGCCATGCCTTTCCTAGAATGGAATCAAGCATCCAAGGACCGGTTTCTGGCTATCAGCCTTCTTCAGTCTGGATAGCTTGACTCCAGTGATGTGGAGAGCCAGGGACTCACTTCTGAGCCTACCCAGCCCACTCGGGGTGAAAATTGCAAAAAACACAGTTGATGGACAGAATGCAGAACAATGTCTTACATTCACCCCAATACAAAGATCTGGGCCTAAATTCATCGTTTTTTGCACTCCACACCACCCTAGGTCAGACAATGGCTATTTGCAAAACAGCCTTGACCCTGTGCCTCATGGGAACAGTCCAGCCAGTACTACCAAGCCATGTCTTCCTAGACCGGAATCAAGCATCCAAGGACCGGTTTCCGGCTATCAGCCTTCTTCAGCCTGGATAGCTTGACTCCAGTGATGTGGAGAGCCTGGGACTCACGTCTGAGCATACCCAGCCCACTCGGGGTGAAAATTACAAAAAACACAGTTGATGGACAGAATGCAGAACAATTTCTTACATTCACCCCAGTACAAAGATCTGGGCCTAAATCCATCATTTTTTTGCACTCCAAACCACCCTAGGTCAGACAATGGCTATATGCAAATCAGCCTTGACCCTGTGCCTCATGGGAACAGTCCAGCCCGAACTACCAAGCCATTCTTTCCTAGACCGGAATCAAGCATCCAAGGACCGGTTTCTGGCTATCAGCCTTCTTCAGCCTGGATAGCTTGACTCCAGTGATGTGGAGAGCCTGGGACTCACGTCTGAGCATACCCAGCCCACTCGGGGTGAAAATTGCAAAAAACAGTTGATGGACAGAATGCAGAACAAAGATCTTACATTCAGCCCAGTACAAAGATCTAGGCCTAAACTCATCGTTTTTTTTGCACTCCACACCACCATAGGTCAGAAAATGGCTATATGCAAATCAGCCTTGACCCTGTGCCTCATAGGAACAGTCCAGCCCGAAGTACCAAGCCATGTCTTTCCTAGACCGGAATCAAGCATCCAAGGACCGGTTTCTGGCTATCAGCCTTCTTCAGCCTGGATAGCTTGACTCCAGTGATGTGGAGAGCCTGGGACTCACGTCTGAGCCTACCCAGCCCACTTGGGGTGAAAATTGCAAAAAACACAGTTGATGGACAGAATGCAGAACAATGTCTTACATTCACCCCAGTACAAAGATCTGTGCCTAAATCCATCGTTTTTTTGCACTCCACACCACCCTAGGTCAGACAATGGCTATATGCAAATCAGCCTTGACCCTGTGCCTCATGGGAACAGTCCAGCCCGAACTACCAAGCCATTCTTTCCTAGACCGGAATCAAGCATCCAAGGACTGGTTTCCGGCTATCAGCCTTCTTCAGCCTGGATAACTTGACTCCAGTGATGTGGAGAGCCTGGGACTCACGTCTGAGCATTCCCAGCCCACTCGGGGTGAAAATTACAAAACACACAGTTGATGGACAGAATGCAGAACAATGTCTTATATTCACCCCAGTACAAAGATCTGGGCCTAAATTCATCGTTTTTTGCACTCCACACCACCCTAGGTCAGACAATGGCTATTTGCAAATCAGCCTTGACCCTGTGCCTAATGGGAGCACTCCAGCCAGTACTACCAAGCCATGTCTTCCTAGACCGGAATCAAGCATCCAAGGACCGGTTTCTGGCTATCAGCCTTCTTCAGCCTGGATAGCTTGACTCCAGTGATGTGGAGAGCCTGGGACTCACGTCTGAGCATACCCAGCCCACTCGGGGTGAAAATTACAAAAAACACAGTTGATGGACAGAATGCAGAACAATGTCTTACATTCACCCCAGTACAAAGATCTGGGCCTAAATCCATCATTTTTTTGCACTCCAAACCACCCTAGGTCAGACAATGGCTATATGCAAATCAGCCTTGAACCTGTGCCTCATGGGAACAGTCCAGCCCGAACTACCAAGCCATTCTTTCCTAGACCGGAATCAAGCATCCAAGGACCGGTTTCTGGCTATCAGCCATCTTCAGCCTGGATAGCTTGACTCCAGTGATGTGGAGAGCCTGGGACTCACGTCTGAGCATACCCAGCCCACTCGGGGTGAAAATTGCAAAAAAACAGTTGATGGACAGAATGCAGAACAAGGATCTTACATTCAGCCCAGTACAAAGATCTTGGCCTAAATCCTTGTTTTTTTGCACTCCACGCCACCCTAGGTCAGACAATAGCTATATGCAAATCAGCCTTGACCCTGTGCCTCATGGGAACAGTCCAGCCTGAACTACCAAGCCATGTCTTTCCTAGACCGGAATCAAGCATCCAAAGACCGGTTTCTGGCTATCAGCCTTCTTCAGCCTGGATAGCTTGGCTCCAGTGATGTGGAGAGCCTGGGACTCACGTCTGAGCATACCCAGCCCACTCGGGTGAAAATTGCAAAAAACACAGTTGATAGACAGAATGCAGAACAATGTCTTACATTCACCCCAGTACAAAGACCTGGGCCTAAATCCATCGTTTTTTTGTACTTCACACCACCTTAGGTCAGACAATGGCTATATGCAAATCAGCCGTGACTCTGTACCTCATGGGAACAGTCCAGACCGAACTACCAAGCCATGTCTTTCCTAGACCGGAATCAAGCATCCAAGGACTGGTTTCTGGCTATCAGCCTTCTTCAGCCTGGATAGCTTGACTCCAGTGATTTGGAGAGCCTGGGACTCACGTCTGAGCAGACCCAGCCCACTCGGGGTGAAAATTACAAAACACACAGTTGATGGACAGAATGCAGAACAATGTCTTATATTCACCCCAGTACAAAGATCTGGGCCTAAATCCATCGTTTTTTTGCACTCCACACCACCCTAGGTCAGACAATGGCTATATGCAAATCAGCCTTGACCCTGTGCCTCATGGGAACAGTCCAGCCCGAACTACCAAGCCATGCCTTTCCTAGAATGGAATCAAGCATCCAAGGACCGGTTTCTGGCTATCAGCCTTCTTCAGTCTGGATAGCTTGACTCCAGTGATGTGGAGAGCCAGGGACTCACTTCTGAGCCTACCCAGCCCACTCGGGGTGAAAATTGCAAAAAACACAGTTGATGGACAGAATGCAGAACAATGTCTTACATTCACCCCAATACAAAGATCTGGGCCTAAATTCATCGTTTTTTGCACTCCACACCACCCTAGGTCAGACAAAGGCTATTTGCAAAACAGCCTTGACCCTGTGCCTCATGGGAACAGTCCAGCCAGTACTACCAAGCCATGTCTTCCTAGACCGGAATCAAGCATCCAAGGACCGGTTTCCGGCTATCAGCCTTCTTCAGCCTGGATAGCTTGACTCCAGTGATGTGGAGAGCCTGGGACTCACGTCTGAGCATACCGAGCCCACTCGGGGTGAAAATTACAAAAAACACAGTTGATGGACAGAATGCAGAACAATTTCTTACATTCACCCCAGTACAAAGATCTGGGCCTAAATCCATCATTTTTTTGCACTCCAAACCACCCTAGGTCAGACAATGGCTATATGCAAATCAGCCTTGACCCTGTGCCTCATGGGAACAGTCCAGCCCGAACTACCAAGCCATTCTTTCCTAGACCGGAATCAAGCATCCAAGGACCAGTTTCTGGCTATCAGCCTTCTTCAGCCTGGATAGCTTGACTCCAGTGATGTGGAGAGCCTGGGACTCACGTCTGAGCATACCCAGCCCACTCGGGGTGAAAATTGCAAAAAACAGTTGATGGACAGAATGCAGAACAAAGATCTTACATTGAGCCCAGTACAAAGATCTAGGCCTAAACTCATCGGTTTTTTTGCACTCCACACCACCATAGGTCAGAAAATGGCTATATGCAAATCAGCCTTGACCCTGTGCCTCATAGGAACAGTCCAGCCCGAACTACCAAGCCATGTCTTTCCTAGACCGGAATCAAGCATCCAAGGACCGGTTTCTGGCTATCAGCCTTCTTCAGCCTGGATAGCTTGACTCCAGTGATGTGGAGAGCCTGGGACTCACGTCTGAGCCTACCCAGCCCACTTGGGGTGAAAATTGCAAAAAACACAGTTGATGGACAGAATGCAGAACAATGTCTTACATTCACCCCAGTACAAAGATCTGTGCCTAAATCCATCGTTTTTTTGCACTCCACACCACCCTAGGTCAGACAATGGCTATATGCAAATCAGCCTTGACCCTGTGCCTCATGGGAACAGTCCAGCCCGAACTACCAAGCCATTCTTTCCTAGACCGGAATCAAGCATCCAAGGACCGGTTTCTGGCTATCAGCCTTCTTCAGCCTGGATAACTTGACTCCAGTGATGTGGAGAGCCTGGGACTCACGTCTGAGCATACCCAGCCCACTCGGGGTGAAAATTGCAAAAAACAGTTGATGGATAGAATGCAGAACGAAGACTTACATTCAGCCCAGTACAAAGATCTAGGCCTAAATTCATCGTTTTTTTGCACTCCACACCACCATATGTCAGACAATGGCTATATGTAAATCCGCCTTGACCCTGTGCCTCATGGGAACAGTCCAGCCCGAACTACCAAGCCATGCCTTTCCTAGAATGGAATCAAGCATCCAAGGACCGGTTTCTGGCTATCAGCCTTCTTCAGTCTGGATAGCTTGACTCCAGTGATGTGGAGAGCCTGGGACTCACGTCTGAGCATACATAGCCCACTCGGGGTGAAAATTGCAAAAAACACAGTTGATGGACAGAATGCAGAACAATGTCCAACATCCACCCCAGTACAAAGATCTGGGCCTAAATCCATAGTTTTTTTGCACTCCACACCACCCTAGGTCAGACAATGGCTATATGCAAATCAGCCTTGACCCTGTGCCTCATGGGAACAGTCCAGCCCGAACTACCAAGCCATGTCTTTCCTAGACCGGAATCAAGCATCCAAGGACCGGTTTCTGGCTATCAGCCTTCTTCAGCCTGGATAGCTTGACTCCAGTGATGTGGAGAGCCTGGGACTCACGTCTGAGCATACCCAGCCCACTCGGGGTGAAAATTGCAAAAAACACAGTTGATTGACAGAATGCAGAACAATGTCTTACATTCACCCCAGTAAAAAGATCTGGGCCGAAATCCATCGTTTTTTTGCACTCCACACCACACTAGGTCAGACAATGGCTATATGCAAATCAGCCTTGACCCTGTGCCTCATGGGAACAGTCCAGCCCGAACTACCAAGCCATGTCTTTCCTAGACCGGAATCAAGCATCCAAGGACCTGTTTCTGGTTATCAGCCTTCTTCAGCCTGGATAGCTTGACTCCAGTGATGTGGAGAGCCTGGGACTCACGTCTGAGCAGACCCAGCCCACTCGGGGTGAAAATTGCAAAACACACAGTTGATGGACAGAATGCAGAACAATGTCTTACATTCACCCCAGTACAAAGATCTGGGCCTAAATCCATCGTTTTTTTGCACTCCACACCACCCTAGGTCAGACAATGGCTATATGCAAATCAGCCTTAACCCTGTGCCTCATGGGAACAGTCCAGCCCGAACTACCAAGCCATGTCTTTCCTAGACGGGAATCAAGCATCCAAGGACCTGTTTCTGGTTATCAGCCTTCTTCAGCCTGGATAGCTTGACTCCAGTGATGTGGATAGCCTGGGACTCACGTCTGAGCAGACCCAGCCCACTCGGGGTGAAAATTGCAAAACACACAGTTGATGGACAGAATGCAGAACAATGTCTTACATTCACCCCAGTACAAAGATCTGGGCCTAAATCCATCGTTTTTTTGCACTCCACACCACCCTAGGTCAGACAATGGCTATATGCAAATCAGCCTTAACCCTGTGCCTCATGGGAACAGTCAAGCCGGAACTACCAAGCCATGCCTTTCCTAGAATGGAATCAAGCATCCAAGGACCGGTTTCTGGCTATCAGCCTTCTTCAGTCTGGATAGCTTGACTCCAGTGATGTGGAGAGCCTGGGACTCACGTCTGAGCAGACCCAGCCCACTTGGGGTGAAAATTGCAAAAAACACAGTTGATGGACAGAATGCAGAACAATGTCTTACATTCACCCCAGTACAAAGATCTGTGCCTAAATCCATCGTTTTTTTGCACTCCACACCACCCTAGGCCAGACAATGGTTATATGCAAATCAGCCTTGACCCTGTGCCTCATGGGAACAGTCCAGCCCGAACTACCAAGCCATTCTTTCCTAGACCGGAATCAAGCATCCAAGGACCGGTTTCTGGCTATCAGCCTTCTTCAGCCTGGATAACTTGACTCCAGTGATGTGGAGAGCCTGGGACTCACGTCTGAGCATACCCAGCCCACTCGGGGTGAAAATTGCAAAAAACAGTTGATGGACAGAATGCAGAACAAAGACTTACATTCAGCCCAGTACAAAGATCTAGGCCTAAATTCATCGTTTTTTTGCACTCCACACCACCATATGTCAGACAATGGCTATATGCAAATCCGCCTTGACCCTGTGCCTCATGGGAACAGTCCAGCCCGAACTACCAAGCCATGTCCTTCCTAGACCGGAATCAAGCTTCCAAGGACCGGTTTCTGGCTATCAGCCTTCTTCAGCCTGGATAGCTTGACTCCAGTGATGTGGAGAGCCTGGGACTCACGTCTGAGCATACCCAGCCCACTCGGGGTGAAAATTGCAAAAAACACAGTTGATCGACAGAATGCAGAACAATGTCTTACATTCACCCCAGTACAAAGATCTGGGCCTAAATCCATCGTTTTTTTGCACTCCACACCACCCTAGGTCAGACAATGGCTATATGCAAATCAGCCTTGACCCTGTGCCTCATGGGAACAGTCCAGCCCGAACTACCAAGCCATGTCTTTCCTAGACCGGAATCAAGCATCCAAGGACCCGTTTCTGGTTATCAGCCTTCTTCAGCCTGGATAGCTTGACTCCAGTGATGTGGAGAGCCTGGGACTCACGTCTGAGCAGACCCAGCCCACTCGGGGTGAAAATTACAAAACACAGAGTTGATGGACAGAATGCAGAACAATGTCTTATATTCACCCCAGTACAAAGATCTGGGCCTAAATTCATCGTTTTTTTGCACTCCACACCACCATATGTCAGACAATGGCTATTTGCAAATCAGCCTTGACCCTGTGCCTAATGGGAGCACTCCAGCCAGTACTACCAAGCCATGTCTTCCTAGACCGGAATCAAGCATCCAAGGACCGGTTTCTGGCTATCAGCCTTCTTCAGCCTGGATAGCTTGACTCCAGTGATGTGGAGAGCCTGGGACTCACGTCTGAGCATACCCAGCCCACTCGGGGTGAAAATTGCAAAAAAACAGTTGATGGACAGAATGCAGAACAAAGATCTTACATTCAGCCCAGTACAAAGATCTAGGCCTAAATTCATCGTTTTTTTTGCACTCCACACCACCATAGGTCAGAAAATGGCTATATGCAAATCAGCCTTGACCCTGTGCCTCATAGGAACAGTCCAGCCCGAACTACCAAGCCATGTCTTTCCTAGACCGGAATCAAGCATCCAAGGACCGGTTTCTGGCTATCAGCCTTCTTCAGCCTGGATAGCTTGACTCCAGTGATGTGGAGAGCCTGGGACTCACGTCTGAGCCTACCCAGCCCACTTGGGGTGAAAATTGCAAAAAACACAGTTGATGGACAGAATGCAGAACAATGTCTTACATTCACCCCAGTACAAAGATCTGTGCCTAAATCCATCGTTTTTTTTGCACTCCACACCACCCCAGGTCAGACAATGGCTATATGCAAATCAGCCTTGACCCTGTGCCTCATGGGAACAGTCCAGCCCGAACTACCAAGCCATGTCTTTCCTAGACGGGAATCAAGCATCCAAGGACCTGTTTCTGGTTATCAGCCTTCTTCAGCATGGATAGCTTGACTCCAGTGATGTGGATAGCCTGGGACTCACGTCTGAGCAGACCCAGCCCACTCGGGTGAAAATTGCAAAACACACAGTTGATGGACAGAATGCAGAACAATGTCTTACATTCACCCCAGTACAAAGATCTGGGCCTAAATCCATCGTTTTTTTGCACTCCACACCACCCTAGGTCAGACAATGGCTATATGCAAATCAGCCTTAACCCTGTGCCGCATGGGAACAGTCAAGCCGGAACTACCAAGCCATGCCTTTCCTAGAATGGAATCAAGCATCCAAGGACCGGTTTCTGGCTATCAGCCTTCTTCAGTCTGGATAGCTTGACTCCAGTGATGTGGAGAGCCTGGGACTCACGTCTGAGCAGACCCAGCCCACTTGGGGTGAAAATTGCAAAAAACACAGTTGATGGACAGAATGCAGAACAATGTCTTACATTCACCCCAGTACAAAGATCTGTGCCTAAATCCATCGTTTTTTTGCACTCCACACCACCCTAGGTCAGACAATGGTTATATGCAAATCAGCCTTGACCCTGTGCCTCATGGGAACAGTCCAGCCCGAACTACCAAGCCATTCTTTCCTAGACCGGAATCAAGCATCCAAGGACCGGTTTTCGGCTATCAGCCTTCTTCAGCCTGGATAACTTGACTCCAGTGATGTGGAGAGCCTGGGACTCACGTCTGAGCATACCCAGCCCACTCGGGGTGAAAATTGCAAAAAACAGTTGATGGACAGAATGCAGAACAAAGACTTACATTCAGCCCAGTACAAAGATCTAGGCCTAAATTCATCGTTTTTTTGCACTCCACACCACCATATGTTAGACAATGGCTATATGCAAATCAGCCTTGACCCTGTGCCTCATGGGAACAGTCCAGCCCGAACTACCAAGCCATGTCTTTCCTAGACCGGAATCAAGCATCCAAGGACCCGTTTCTGGTTATCAGCCTTCTTCAGCCTGGATAGCTTGACTCCAGTGATGTGGAGAGCCTGGGACTCACGTCTGAGCAGACCCAGCCCACTCGGGGTGAAAATTACAAAACACACAGTTGATGGACAGAATGCAGAACAATGTCTTATATTCACCCCAGTACAAAGATCTGGGCCTAAATTCATCGTTTTTTTGCACTCCACACCACCATATGTCAGACAATGGCTATATGCAAATCCGCCTTGACCCTGTGCCTCATGGGAACAGTCCAGCCCGAACTACCAAGCCATGCCTTTCCTAGAATGGAATCAAGCATCCAAGGACCGGTTTCTGGCTATCAGCCTTCTTCAGTCTGGATAGCTTGACTCCAGTGATGTGGAGAGCCAGGGACTCACGTCTTAGCTTACCCAGCCCACTCAGGGTGAAAATTGCAAAAAACACAGTTGATGGACATAATGCAGAACAATGTCTTACATTCACCCCAGTACAAAGATCTGGGCCTAAATTCATCGTTTTTTGCACTCCACACCACCCTAGGTCAGACAATGGCTATTTGCAAATCAGCCTTGACCCTGTGCCTGATGGGAGCACTCCAGCCAGTACTACCAAGCCATGTCTTCCTAGACCGGAATCAAGCATCCAAGGACCGGTTTCTGGCTATCAGCCTTCTTCAGCCTGGATAGCTTGACTCCAGTGATGTGGAGAGCCTGGGACTCACGTCTGAGCATACCCAGCCCACTCGGGGTGAAAATTACAAAAAACACAGTTGATGGACAGAATGCAGAACAATGTCTTACATTCACCCCAGTACAAAGATCTGGGCCTAAATCCATCATTTTTTTGCACTCCAAACCACCCTAGGTCAGACAATGGCTATATGCAAATCAGCCTTGACCCTGTGCCTCATGGGAACAGTCCAGCCCGAACTACCAAGCCATTCTTTCCTAGACCGGAATCAAGCATCCAAGGACCGGTTTCTGGCTATCAGCCATCTTCAGCCTGGATAGCTTGACTCCAGTGATGTGGAGAGCCTGGGACTCACGTCTGAGCATACCCAGCCCACTCGGGGTGAAAATTGCAAAAAAACAGTTGATGGACAGAATGCAGAACAAAGATCTTACATTCAGCCCAGTACAAAGATCTAGGCCTAAATTCATCGTTTTTTTTGCACTCCACACCACCATAGGTCAGAAAATGGCTATATGCAAATCAGCCTTGACCCTGTGCCTCATAGGAACAGTCCAGCCCGAACTACCAAGCCATGTCTTTCCTAGACCGGAATCAAGCATCCAAGGACCGGTTTCTGGCTATCAGCCTTCTTCAGCCTGGATAGCTTGACTCCAGTGATGTGGAGAGCCTGGGACTCACGTCTGAGCCTACCCAGCCCACTTGGGGTGAAAATTGCAAAAAACACAGTTGATGGACAGAATGCAGAACAATGTCTTACATTCACCCCAGTACAAAGATCTGTGCCTAAATCCATCGTTTTTTTGCACTCCACACCACCCTAGGTCAGACAATGGCTATATGCAAATCAGCCTTGACCCTGTGCCTCATGGGAACAGTCCAGCCCAAACTACCAAGCTATGTCTTTCCTAGACCGGAATCAAGCATCCAAGGACCTGTTTCTGGTTATCAGCCTTCTTCAGCCTGGATAGCTTGACTCCAGTGATGTGGATAGCCTGGGACTCACGTCTGAGCAGACCCAGCCCACTCGGGGTGAAAATTGCAAAACACACAGTTGATGGGCAGAATGTAGAACAATGTCTTACATTCACCCCAGTACAAAGATCTGGGCCTAAATCCATCGTTTTTTTGCACTCCACACCACCCTAGGTCAGACAATGGCTATATGCAAATCAGCCTTAACCCTGTGCCTCATGGGAACAGTCAAGCCGGAACTACAAAGCCATGCCTTTCCTAGAATGGAATCAAGCATCCAAGGACCGGTTTCTGGCTATCAGCCTTCTTCAGTCTGGATAGCTTGACTCCAGTGATGTGGAGAGCCTGGGACTCACGTCTGAGCAGACCCAGCCCACTTGGGGTGAAAATTGCAAAAAACACAGTTGATGGACAGAATGCAGAACAATGTCTTACATTCACCCCAGTACAAAGTTCTGTGCCTAAATCCATCGTTTTTTTGCACTCCACACCACCCTAGGTCAGACAATGGTTATATGCAAATCAGCCTTGACCCTGTGCCTCATGGGAACAGTCCAGCCCGAACTACCAAGCCATTCTTTCCTAGACCGGAATCAAGCATCCAAGGACCGGTTTCTGGCTATCAGCCTTCTTCAGCCTGGATAACTTGACTCCAGTGATTTGGAGAGCCTGGGACTCACGTCTGAGCATACCCAGCCCACTCGGGGTGAAAATTGCAAAAAACAGTTGATGGACAGAATGCAGAACAAAGACTTACATTCAGCCCAGTACAAAGATCTAGGCCTAAATTCATCGTTTTTTTGCACTCCACACCACAATATGTCAGACAATGGCTATATGCAAATCCGCCTTGACCCTGTGCCTCATGGGAACAGTCCAGCCCGAACTACCAAGCCATGTCCTTCCTAGACCGGAATCAAGCTTCCAAGGACCGGTTTCTGGCTATCAGCCTTCTTCAGCCTGGATAGCTTGACTCCAGTGATGTGGAGAGCCTGGGACTCACGTCTGAGCATACCCAGCCCACTCGGGGTGAAAATTGCAAAAAACACAGTTGATCGACAGAATGCAGAACAATGTCTTACATTCACCCCAGTACAAAGATCTGGGCCTAAATCCATCGTTTTTTTGCACTCCACACCACCCTAGGTCAGACAATGGCTATATGCAAATCAGCCTTGACCCTGTGCCTCATGGGAACAGTCCAGCCCGAACTACCAAGCCATGTCTTTCCTAGACCGGAATCAAGCATCCAAGGACCCGTTTCTGGTTATCAGCCTTCTTCAGCCTGGATAGCTTGACTCCAGTGATGTGGAGAGCCTGGGACTCACGTCTGAGCAGACCCAGCCCACTCGGGGTGAAAATTACAAAACACACAGTTGATGGACAGAATGCAGAACAATGTCTTATATTCACCCCAGTACAATGGCTATATGCAAATCCGCCTTGACCCTGTGCCTCATGGGAACAGTCCAGCCCGAACTACCAAGCCATGCCTTTCCTAGAATGGAATCAATCATCCAAGGACCGGTTTCTGGCTATCAGCCTTCTTCAGTCTGGATAGCTTGACTCCAGTGATGTGGAGAGCCAGGGACTCACGTCTTAGCTTACCCAGCCCACTCGGGGTGAAAATTGCAAAAAACACAGTTGATGGACAGAATGCAGAACAATGTCTTACATTCACCCCAGTACAAAGATCTGGGCCTAAATTCATTGTTTTTTGCACTCCACACCACCCTAGGTCAGACAATGGCTATTTGCAAATCAGCCTTGACCCTGTGCCTAATGGGAGCACTCCAGCCAGTACTACCAAGCCATGTCTTCCTAGACCGGAATCAAGCATCCAAGGACCGGTTTCTGGCTATCAGCCTTCTTCAGTCTGGATAGCTTGACTCCAGTGATGTGGAGAGCCTGGGACTCACGTCTGAGCAGACCCAGCCCACTTGGGGTGAAAATTGCAAAAAACACAGTTGATGGACAGAATGCAGAACAATGTCTTACATTCACCCCAGTACAAAGATCTGTGCCTAAATCCATCGTTTTTTTGCACTCCACACCACCCTAGGTCAGACAATGGTTATATGCAAATCAGCCTTGACCCTGTGCCTCATGGGAACAGTCCAGCCCGAACTACCAAGCCATTCTTTCCTAGACCGGAATCAAGCATCCAAGGACCGGTTTCTGGCTATCAGCCTTCTTCAGCCTGGATAACTTGACTCCAGTGATGTGGAGAGCCTGGGACTCACGTCTGAGCATACCAAGCCCACTCGGGGTGAAAATTGCAAAAAACAGTTGATGGACCAAATGCAGAACAAAGACTTACATTCAGCCCAGTACAAAGATCTAGGCCTAAATTCATCGTTTTTTTGCACTCCACACCACCCTAGGTCAGACAATGGCTATATGCAAATCAGCCTTGACCCTGTGCCTCATGGGAACAGTCCAGCCCGAACTACCAAGCCATGTCTTTCCTAGACCGGAATCAAGCATCCAAGGACCCGTTTCTGGTTATCAGCCTTCTTCAGCCTGGATAGCTTGACTCCAGTGATGTGGAGAGCCTGGGACTCACGTCTGAGCAGACCCAGCCCACTCGGGGTGAAAATTACAAAACACACAGTTGATGGACAGAATGCAGAACAATGTCTTATATTCACCCCAGTACAATGGCTATATGCAAATCCGCCTTGACCCTGTGCCTCATGGGAACAGTCCAGCCCGAACTACCAAGCCATGCCTTTCCTAGAATGGAATCAAGCATCCAAGGACCGGTTTCTGGCTATCAGCCTTCTTCAGTCTGGATAGCTTGACTCCAGTGATGTGGAGAGCCAGGGACTCACGTCTTAGCTTACCCAGCCCACTCGGGGTGAAAATTGCAAAAAACACAGTTGATGGACAGAATGCAGAACAATGTCTTACATTCACCCCAGTACAAAGATCTGGGCCTAAATTCATCGTTTTTTGCACTCCACACCACCCTAGGTCAGACAATGGCTATTTGCAAATCAGCCTTGACCCTGTGCCTAATGGGAGCACTCCAGCCAGTACTACCAAGCCATGTCTTCCTAGACCGGAATCAAGCATCCAAGGACCGGTTTCTGGCTATCAGCCTTCTTCAGTCTGGATAGCTTGACTCCAGTGATGTGGAGAGCCTGGGACTCACGTCTGAGCAGACCCAGCCCACTTGGGGTGAAAATTGCAAAAAACACAGTTGATGGACAGAATGCAGAACAATGTCTTACATTCACCCCAGTACAAAGATCTGTGCCTAAATCCATCGTTTTTTTGCACTCCACACCACCCTAGGTCAGACAATGGTTATATGCAAATCAGCCTTGACCCTGTGCCTCATGGGAACAGTCCAGCCCGAACTACCAAGCCATTCTTTCCTAGACCGGAATCAAGCATCCAAGGACCGGTTTCTGGCTATCAGCCTTCTTCAGCCTGGATAACTTGACTCCAGTGATGTGGAGAGCCTGGGACTCACGTCTGAGCATACCCAGCCCAATCGGGGTGAAAATTGCAAAAAACAGTTGATGGACAGAATGCAGAACAAAGACTTACATTCAGCCCAGTACAAAGATCTAGGCCTAAATTCATCGTTTTTTTGCACTCCACACCACCATATGTCAGACAATGGCTATATGCAAATCCGCCTTGACCCTGTGCCTCATGGGAACAGTCCAGCCCGAACTACCAAGCCATGTCCTTCCTAGACCGGAATCAAGCTTCCAAGGACCGGTTTCTGGCTATCAGCCTTCTTCAGCCTGGATAGCTTGACTCCAGTGATGTGGAGAGCCTGGGACTCACGTCTGAGCATACCCAGCCCACTCGGGGTGAAAATTGCAAAAAACACAGTTGATCGACAGAATGCAGAACAATGTCTTACATTCACCCCAGTACAAAGATCTGGGCCTAAATCCATCGTTTTTTTGCACTCCACACCACCCTAGGTCAGACAATGGCTATATGCAAATCAGCCTTGACCCTGTGCCTCATGGGATCAGTCCAGCCCGAACTACCAAGCCATGTCTTTCCTAGACCGGAATCAAGCATCCAAGGACCCGTTTTCGGTTATCAGCCTTCTTCAGCCTGGATAGCTTGACTCCAGTGATGTGGAGAGCCTGGGACTCACGTCTGAGCAGACCCAGCCCACTCGGGGTGAAAATTACAAAACACACAGTTGATGGACAGAATGCAGAACAATGTCTTATATTCAACCCAGTACAAAGATCAGGGCCTAAATTCATCGTTTTTTTGCACTCCACACCACCATATGTCAGACAATGGCTATATGCAAATCCGCCTTGACCCTGTGCCTCATGGGAACAGTCCAGCCCGAACTACCAAGCCATGCCTTTCCTAGAATGGAATCAAGCATCCAAGGACCGGTTTCTGGCTATCAGCCTTCTTCAGTCTGGATAGCTTGACTCCAGTGATGTGGAGAGCCAGGGACTCACGTCTTAGCTTACCCAGCCCACTCGGGGTGAAAATTGCAAAAAACACAGTTGATGGACAGAATGCAGAACAATGTCTTACATTCACCCCAGTACAAAGATCTGGGCCTAAATTCATCGTTTTTTGCACTCCACACCACCCTAGGTCAGACAATGGCTATTTGCAAATCAGCCTTGACCCTGTGCCTAATGGGAGCACTCCAGCCAGTACTACCAAGCCATGTCTTCCTAGACCGGAATCAAGCATCCAAGGACCGGTTTCTGGCTATCAGCCTTCTTCAGCCTGGATAGCTTGACTCCAGTGATGTGGAGAGCCTGGGACTCAGGTCTGAGCATACCCAGCCCACTCGGGGTGAAAATTACAAAAAACACAGTTGATGGACAGAATGCAGAACAATGTCTTACATTCACCCCAGTACAAAGATCTGGGCCTAAATCCATCATTTTTTTGCACTCCAAACCACCCTAGGTCAGACAATGGCTATATGCAAATCAGCCTTGACCCTGTGCCTCATGGGAACAGTCCAGCCAGAACTACCAAGCCATTCTTTCCTAGACCGGAATCAAGCATCCAAGGACCGGTTTCTGGCTATCAGCCATCTTCAGCCTGGATAGCTTGACTCCAGTGATGTGGAGAGCCTGGGACTCACGTCTGAGCATACCCAGCCCACTCGGGGTGAAAATTGCAAAAAAACAGTTGATGGACAGAATGCAGAACAAAGATCTTACATTCAGCCCAGTACAAAGATCTTGGCCTAAATCCTTGTTTTTTTGCACTCCACACCACCCTAGGTCAGACAATAGCTATATGCAAATCAGCCTTGACCCTGTGCCTCATGGGAACAGTCCAGCCCGAACTACCAAGCCATGTCTTTCCTAGACCGGAATCAAGCATCCAAGGACCGGTTTCTGGCTATCAGCCTTCTTCAGCCTGGATAGCTTGGCTCCAGTGATGTGGAGAGCCTGGGACTCACGTCTGAGCATACCCAGCCCACTCGGGTGAAAATTGCAAAAAACACAGTTGATAGACAGAATGCAGAACAATGTCTTACATTCACCCCAGTACAAAGACCTGGGCCTAAATCCATCGTTTTTTTGCACTGCACATCACCTTAGGTCAGACAATGGCTATATGCAAATCAGCCTTGACTCTGTACCTCATGGGAACAGTCCAGACCGAACTACCAAGCCATGTCTTTCCTAGACCGGAATAATGCATCCAAGGACTGGTTTCTGGCTATCAGCCTTCTTCAGCCTGGATAGCTTGACTCCAGTGATGTGGAGAGCCTGGGACTCACGTCTGAGCAGACCCAGCCCACTCGGGTGAAAATTGCAAAAAACACAGTTGATGGACAGAATGCAGAACAATGTCTTACATTCACCCCAGTACAAAAATCTGGGCCTAAATCCATTGTTTTTTTGCACTCCACACCACTCTAGGCCAGACAATGGCTATATGCAAATCAGCTTTGACCCTGTGCCTCATGGGAACAGTCCAGAACGGACTACCAAGCCATGTCTTTCCTAGACCGGAATCAAGCATCCAAGGACTGGTTTCTGGCTATCAGCCTTCTTCAGCCTGGATAGCTTGACTCCAGTGATGTGGAAAGCCTGGGACTCAGGTCTGAGCATACATAGCCCACTCGGGGTGAAAATTGCAAAAAACACAGTTGATGGACAGAATGCAGAACAATGTCCAACATTCACCCCAGTACAAAGATCTGGGCCTAAATCCATAGTTTTTTGCACTCCACACCACCCTAGGTCAGACAATGGCTATATGCAAATCAGCCTTGACCCTGTGCCTCATGGGAACAGTCTAGCCCAAACTACCAAGCCATGTCTTTCCTAGACCGGAATCAAGCATCCAAGGACCGGGTTCTGGCTATCAGCCTTCTTCAGCCTGGATAGCTTGACTCCAGTGATGTGGAGAGCCTGGGACTCACGTCTGAGCATACCCAGCCCACTCGGGTGAAAATTGCAAAAAACACAGTTGATAGACAGAATGCAGAACAATGTCTTACATTCACCCCAGTACAAAGACCTGGGCCTAAATCCATCGTTTTTTTGCACTCCACACCACCTTAGGTCAGACAATGGCTATATGCAAATCAGCCTTGACTCTGTACCTCATGGGAACAGTCCAGACCGAACTACCAAGCCATGTCTTTCCTAGACCGGAATCATGCATCCAAGGACTGGTTTCTGGCTATCAGCCTTCTTCAGCCTGGATAGCTTGACTCCAGTGATGTGGAGAGCCTGGGACTCACGTCTGAGCATACCCAGCCCACTCGGGTGAAAATTGCAAAAAACACAGTTGATGGACAGAATGCAGAACAATGTCTTACATTCACCCCAGTACAAAAATCTGGGCCTAAATCCATTGTTTTTTTGCACTCCACACCACTCTAGGCCAGACAATGGCTATATGCAAATCAGCTTTGACCCTGTGCCTCATGGGAACAGTCCAGAACGAACTACCAAGCCATGTCTTTCCTAGACCGGAATCAAGCATCCAAGGACTGGTTTCTGGCTATCAGCCTTCTTCAGCCTGGATAGCTTGACTCCAGTGATGTGGAGAGCCTGGGACTCACGTCTGAGCATACATAGCCCACTCGGGGTGAAAATTGCAAAAAACACAGTTGATGGACAGAATGCAGAACTATGTCCAACATTCACCCCAGTACAAAGATCTGGGCCTAAATCCATAGTTTTTTTGCACTCCACACCACCCTAGGTCAGACAATGGCTATATGCAAATCAGCCTTGACCCTGTGCCTCATGGGAACAGTCCAGCCCGAACTACCAAGCCATGTCTTTCCTAGACCGGAATCAAGCATCCAAGGACCGGTTTCTGGCTATCAGCCTTCTTCAGCCTGGATAGCTTGACTCCAGTGATGTGGAGAGCCTGGGACTCACGTCTGAGCATACCCAGCCCACTCGGGGTGAAAATTGCAAAAAACACAGTTGATGGACAGAATGCAGAACAATGTCTTACATTCACCCCAGTACAAAGATCTGGGCCTAAATCCATCAATTTTTTGCACTCCACACCACACTAGGTCAGACAATGGCTATATGCAAATCAGCCTTGACCCTGTGCCTCATGGGAACAGTCCAGCCCGAACTACCAATCCATGTCTTTCCTAGACCGGAATCAAGCATCCAAGGACCTGTTTCTGGTTATCAGCCTTCTTCAGCCTGGTTAGCTTGACTCCAGTGATGTGGAGAGCCTGGGACTCACGTCTGAGCAGACCCAGCCCACTCGGGGTGAAAATTGCAAAACACACAGTTGATGGACAGAATGCAGAACAATGTCTTACATTCACCCCAGTACAAAGATCTGGGCCTAAATCCATCGTTTTTTTGCACTCCACACCACCCTAGGTCAGACAATGGCTATATGCAAATCAGCCTTAACCCTGTGCCTCATGGGAACAGTCCAGCCGGAACTACCAAGCCATGCCTTTCCTAGAATGGAATCAAGCATCCAAGGACCGGTTTCTGGCTATCAGCCTTCTTAAGTCTGGATAGCTTGACTCCAGTGATGTGGAGAGCCTGGGACTCACGTCTGAGCATACCCAGCCCACTTGGGGTGAAATTTGCAAAAAACACAGTTCATGGACAGAATGCAGAACAATGTCTTACATTCACCCCAGTACAAAGATCTGTGCCTAAATCCATCGTTTTTTGCACTCCACACCACCCTAGGTCAGACAATAGCTATATGCAAATCAGCCTTGACCCTGTGCCTCATGGGAACAGTCCAGCCCGATCTACCAAGCCATGTCTTTCCTAGACCGGAATCAAGCATCCAAGGACCGGTTTCTGGCTATCAGCCTTCTTCAGCCTGGATAGCTTGACTCCAGTGATGTGGAGAGCCTGGGACTCACGTCTGAGCATACCCAGCCCACTCGGGGTGAAAATTGCAAAAAACACAGTTGATTGACAGAATGCAGAACAATGTCTTACATTCACCCCAGTAAAAAGATCTGGGCCGAAATCCATCGTTTTTTTGCACTCCACACCACACTAGGTCAGACAATGGCTATATGCAAATCAGCCTTGACCCTGTGCCTCATGGGAACAGTCCAGCCCGAACTACCAAGCCATGTCTTTCCTAGACCGGAATCAAGCATCCAAGGACCTGTTTCTGGTTATCAGCCTTCTTCAGCCTGGATAGCTTGACTCCAGTGATGTGGAGAGCCTGGGACTCACGTCTGAGCAGACCCAGCCCACTCGGGGTGAAAATTGCAAAAAACACAGTTGAGGACAGAATGCAGAACAATGTCTTACATTCACCCCAGTACAAAGATCTGGGCCTAAATCCATCGTTTTTTGGCACTCCACACCACCCTAGGTCAGACAATGGCTATATGCAAATCAGCCTTAACCCTGTGCCTCATGGGAACAGTCCAGCCCGAACTTCCAAGCCATGTCTTTCCTAGACCGGAATCAAGCATCCAAGGACCGGTTTCTGGCTATCAGCCTTCTTCAGCCTGGATAGCTTGACTCCAGTGATGTGGAGAGCCTGGGACTCACGTCTGAGCATACCCAGCCCACTCGGGTGAAAATTGCAAAAAACACAGTGATAGACAGAATGCAGAACAATGTCTTACATTCACCCCAGTACAAAGACCTGGGCCTAAATCCATCGTTTTTTTGCACTCCACACCACCTTAGGTCAGACAATGGCTATATGCAAATCAGCCTTGACTCTGTACCTCATGGGAACAGTCCAGACCGAACTACCAAGCCATGTCTTTCCTAGACCGGAATCATGCATCCAAGGACTGGTTTCTGGCTATCAGCCTTCTTCAGCCTGGATAGCTTGACTCCAGTGATGTGGAGAGCCTGGGACTCACGTCTGAGCATACCCAGCCCACTCGGGTGAAAATTGCAAAAAACACAGTTGATGGACAGAATGCAGAACAATGTCTTACATTCACCCCAGTACAAAAATCTGGGCCTAAATCCATTGTTTTTTTGCACTCCACACCACTCTAGGCCAGACAATGGCTATATGCAAATCAGCTTTGACCCTGTGCCTCATGGGAACAGTCCAGAACGAACTACCAAGCCATGTCTTTCCTAGACCGGAATCAAGCATCCAAGGACTGGTTTCTGGCTATCAGCCTTCTTCAGCCTGGATAGCTTGACTCCAGTGATGTGGAGAGCCTGGGACTCACGTCTGAGCATACATAGCCCACTCGGGGTGAAAATTGCAAAAAACACAGCTGATGGACAGAATGCAGAACTATGTCCAACATTCACCCCAGTACAAAGATCTGGGCCTAAATCCATAGTTTTTTTGCACTCCACACCACCCTAGGTCAGACAATGGCTATATGCAAATCAGCCTTGACCCTGTGCCTCATGGGAACAGTCCAGCCCGAACTACCAAGCCATGTCTTTCCTAGACCGGAATCAAGCATCCAAGGACCGGTTTCTGGCTATCAGCCTTCTTCAGCCTGGATAGCTTGACTCCAGTGATGTGGAGAGCCTGGGACTCACGTCTGAGCATACCCAGCCCACTCGGGGTGAAAATTGCAAAAAACACAGTTGATGGACAGAATGCAGAACAATGTCTTACATTCACCCCAGTACAAAGATCTGGGCCTAAATCCATCAATTTTTTGCACTCCACACCACACTAGGTCAGCCAATGGCTATATGCAAATCAGCCTTGACCCTGTGCCTCATGGGAACAGTCCAGCCCGAACTACCAATCCATGTCTTTCCTAGACCGGAATCAAGCATCCAAGGACCTGTTTCTGGTTATCAGCCTTCTTCAGCCTGGTTAGCTTGACTCCAGTGATGTGGAGAGCCTGGGACTCACGTCTGAGCAGACCCAGCCCACTCGGGTGAAAATTGCAAAACACACAGTTGATGGACAGAATGCAGAACAATGTCTTACATTCACCCCAGTACAAAGATCTGGGCCTAAATCCATCGTTTTTTTGCACTCCACACCACCCTAGGTCAGACAATGGCTATATGCAAATCAGCCTTAACCCTGTGCCTCATGGGAACAGTCCAGCCCGAACTACCAAACCATGTCTTTCCTAGACCGGAATCAAGCATCCAAGGACCGGTTTCTGGCTATCAGCCTTCTTCAGCCTGGATAGCTTGACTCCAGTGATGTGGAGAGCCTGGGACTCACGTCTGAGCATACCCAGCCCACTCGGGGTGAAAATTGCAAAAAACACAGTTGATTGACAGAATGCAGAACAATGTCTTACATTCACCCCAGTAAAAAGATCTGGGCCGAAATCCATCGTTTTTTTGCACTCCACACCACACTAGGTCAGACAATGGCTATATGCAAATCAGCCTTGACCCTGTGCCTCATGGGAACAGTCCAGCCCGAACTACCAAGCCATGTCTTTCCTAGACCGGAATCAAGCATCCAAGGACCTGTTTCTGGTTATCAGCCTTCTTCAGCCTGGATAGCTTGACTCCAGTGATGTGGAGAGCCTGGGACTCACGTCTGAGCAGACCCAGCCCACTCGGGGTGAAAATTGCAAAAAACACAGTTGAGGACAGAATGCAGAACAATGTCTTACATTCACCCCAGTACAAAGATCTGGGCCTAAATCCATCGTTTTTTTGCACTCCACACCACCCTAGGTCAGACAATGGCTATATGCAAATCAGCCTTAACCCTGTGCCTCATGGGAACAGTCCAGCCCGAACTACCAAGCCATGTCTTTCCTAGACCGGAATCAAGCATCCAAGGACCTGTTTCTGGTTATCAGCCTTCTTCAGCCTGGATAGCTTGACTCCAGTGATGTGGATAGCCTGGGACTCACGTCTGAGCAGACCCAGCCCACTCGGGGTGAAAATTGCAAAACACACAGTTGATGGACAGAATGCAGAACAATGTCTTACATTCACCCCAGTACAAAGATCTGGGCCTAAATCCATCGTTTTTTTGCACTCCACACCACCCTAGGTCAGACAATGGCTATATGCAAATCAGCCTTAACCCTGTGCCTCATGGGAACAGTCAAGCCGGAACTACCAAGCCATGCCTTTCCTAGAATGGAATCAAGCATCCAAGGACCGGTTTCTGGCTATCAGCCTTCTTCAGTCTGGATAGCTTGACTCCAGTGATGTGGAGAGCCTGGGACTCACGTCTGAGCATACCCAGCCCACTTGGGGTGAAAATTGCAAAAAACACAGTTGATGGACAGAATGCAGAACAATGTCTTACATTCACCCCAGTACAAAGATCTGTGCCTAAATCCATCGTTTTTTTGCACTCCACACCACCCTAGGTCAGACAATGGTTATATGCAAATCAGCCTTGACCCTGTGCCTCATGGGAACAGTCCAGCCCGAACTACCAAGCCATTCTTTCCTAGACCGGAATCAAGCATCCAAGGACCGGTTTCTGGCTATCAGCCTTCTTCAGCCTGGATAACTTGACTCCAGTGATGTGGAGAGCCTGGGACTCACGTCTGAGCATACCCAGCCCACTCGGGGTGAAAATTGCAAAAAACAGTTGATGGACAGAATGCAGAACAAAGACTTACATTCAGCCCAGTACAAAGATCTAGGCCTAAATTCATCGTTTTTTTGCTCTCCACACCACCATATGTCAGACAATGGCTATATGCAAATCCGCCTTGACCCTGTGCCTCATGGGAACAGTCCAGCCCGAACTACCAAGCCATGTCCTTCCTAGACCGGAATCAAGCTTCCAAGGACCGGTTTCTGGCTATCAGCCTTCTTCAGCCTGGATAGCTTGACTCCAGTGATGTGGCGAGCCTGGGACTCACGTCTGAGCATACCCAGCCCACTCGGGGTGAAAATTGCAAAAAACACAGTTGATCGACAGAATGCAGAACAATGTCTTACATTCACCCCAGTACAAAGATCTGGGCCTAAATCCATCGTTTTTTTGCACTCCACACCACCCTAGGTCAGACAATGGCTATATGCAAATCAGCCTTGACCCTGTGCCTCATTGGAACAGTCCAGCCCGAACTACCAAGCCATGTCTTTCCTAGACCGGAATCAAGCATCCAAGGACCCGTTTCTGGTTATCAGCCTTCTTCAGCCTGGATAGCTTGACTCCAGTGATGTGGAGAGCCTGGAACTCACGTCTGAGCAGACCCAGCCCACTCGGGGTGAAAATTACAAAACACACAGTTGATGGACAGAATGCAGAACAATGTCTTATATTCACCCCAGTACAAAGATCTGGGCCTAAATTCATTGTTTTTTTGCACTCCACACCACCATATGTCAGACAATGGCTATATGCAAATCCGCCTTGACCCTGTGATCATGGGAACAGTCCAGCCCGAACTACCAAGCCATGCCTTTCCTAGAATGGAATCAAGCATCCAAGGACCGGTTTCTGGCTATCAGCCTTCTTCAGTCTGGATAGCTTGACTCCAGTGATGTGGAGAGCCAGGGACTCACGTCTTAGCTTACCCAGCCCACTCGGGGTGAAAATTGCAAAAAACACAGTTGATGGACAGAATGCAGAACAATGTCTTACATTCACCCCAGTACAAAGATCTGGGCCTAAATTCATTGTTTTTTGCACTCCACACCACCCTAGGTCAGACAATGGCTATTTGCAAATCAGCCTTGACCCTGTGCCTAATGGGAGCACTCCAGCCAGTACTACCAAGCCATGTCTTCCTAGACCGGAATCAAGCATCCAAGGACCGGTTTCTGGCTATCAGCCTTCTTCAGCCTGGATAGCTTGACTCCAGTGATGTGGAGAGCCTGGGACTCACGTCTGAGCATACCCAGCCCACTCGGGGTGAAAATGACAAAAAACACAGTTGATGGACAGAATGCAGAACAATGTCTTACATTCACCCCAGTACAAAGATCTGGGCCTAAATCCATCATTTTTTTGCACTCCAAACCACCCTAGGTCAGACAATGGCTATATGCAAATCAGCCTTGACCCTGTGCCTCATGGGAACAGTCCAGCCCGAACTACCAAGCCATTCTTTCCTAGACCGGAATCAAGCATCCAAGGACCGGTTTCTGGCTATCAGCCATCTTCAGCCTGGATAGCTTGACTCCAGTGATGTGGAGAGCCTGGGACTCACGTCTGAGCATACCCAGCCCACTCGGGGTGAAAATTGCAAAAAACAGTTGATGGACAGAATGCAGAACAAAGATCTTACATTCAGCCCAGTACAAAGATCTTGGCCTAAATCCTTGTTTTTTGCACTCCACACCACCCTAGGTCAGACAATAGCTATATGCAAATCAGCCTTGACCCTGTGCCTCATGGGAACAGTCCAGCCCGAACTACCAAGCCATGTCTTTCCTAGACCGGAATCAAGCATCCAAGGACCGGTTTCTGGCTATCAGCCTTCTTCAGCCTGGATAGCTTGGCTCCAGTGATGTGGAGAGCCTGGGACTCACGTCTGAGCATACCCAGCCCACTCGGGTGAAAATTGCAAAAAACACAATTGATAGACAGAATGCAGAACAATGTCTTACATTCACCCAAGTACAAAGACCTGGGCCTAAATCCATCGTTTTTTTGCACTCCACATCACCTTAGGTCAGACAATGGCTATATGCAAATCAGCCTTGACTCTGTACCTCATGGGAACAGTCCAGACCGAACTACCACGCCATGTCTTTCCTAGACTGGAATCATGCATCCAAGGACTGGTTTCTGGCTATCAGCCTTCTTCAGCCTGGATAGCTTGACTCCAATGATGTGGAGAGCCTGGGACTCACGTCTGAGCATACCCAGCCCACTCGGGTGAAAATTGCAAAAAACACAGTTGATGGACAGAATGCAGAACAATGTCTTACATTCACCCCAGTACAAAAATCTGGGCCTAAATCCATTGTTTTTTTGCACTCCACACCACTCTAGGCCAGACAATGGCTATATGCAAATCAGCTTTGACCCTGTGCCTCATGGGAACAGTCCAGAACGAACTACCAAGCCATGTCTTTCCTAGACCGGAATCAAGCATCCAAGGACTGGTTTCTGGCTATCAGCCTTCTTCAGCCTGGATAGCTTGACTCCAGTGATGTGGAGAGCCTGGGACTCACGTCTGAGCATACATAGCCCACTCGGGGTGAAAATTGCAAAAAACACAGTTGATGGACAGAATGCAGAACAATGTCCAACATTCACCCCAGTACAAAGATCTGGGCCTAAATCCATAGTTTTTTGCACTCCACACCACCCTAGGTCAGACAAT
Source organism: Lissotriton vulgaris (assembly GCF_964263255.1). Lineage (NCBI taxonomy): Eukaryota > Metazoa > Chordata > Amphibia > Caudata > Salamandridae > Lissotriton > Lissotriton vulgaris. The sequence continues at coordinate 569,436,756 of NC_141694.1, read as the reverse complement.
GGCTATATGCAAATCAGCCTTGACCCTGTGCCTCATGGGAACAGTCCAGCCCGAACTACCAAGCCATGTCTTTCCTAGACCGGAATCAAGCATCCAAGGACCGGTTTCTGGCTATCAGCCTTCTTCAGCCTGGATAGCTTGGCTCCAGTGATGTGGAGAGCCTGGGACTCACGTCTGAGCATACCCAGCCCACTCGGGTGAAAATTGCAAAAAACACAGTTGATAGACAGAATGCAGAACAATGTCTTACATTCACCCCAGTACAAAGACCTGGGCCTAAATCCATCGTTTTTTTTGCACTCCACACCACCTTAGGTCAGACAATGGCTATATGCAAATCAGCCTTGACTCTGTACCTCATGGGAACAGTCCAGACCGAACTACCAAGCCATGTCTTTCCTAGACCGGAATCATGCATCCAAGGACTGGTTTCTGGCTATCAGCCTTCTTCAGCCTGGATAGCTTGACTCCAGTGATGTGGAGAGCCTGGGACTCACGTCTGAGCATACCCAGCCCACTCGGGTGAAAATTGCAAAAAACACAGTTGATGGACAGAATGCAGAACAATGTCTTACATTCACCCCAGTACAAAAATCTGGGCCTAAATCCATTGTTTTTTTGCACTCCACACCACTCTAGGCCAGACAATGGCTATATGCAAATAAGCTTTGACCCTGTGCCTCATGGGAACAGTCCAGAACGAACTACCAAGCCATGTCTTTCCTAGACCGGAATCAAGCATCCAACGACTGGTTTCTGGCTATCAGCCTTCTTCAGCCTGGATAGCTTGACTCCAGTGATGTGGAGAGCCTGGGACTCACGTCTGAGCATACATAGCCCACTCGGGGTGAAAATTGCAAAAAACACAGTTGATGGACAGAATGCAGAACAATGTCCAACATTCACCCCAGTACAAAGATCTGGGCCTAAATCCATAGTTTTTTTGCACTCCACACCACCCTAGGTCAGACAATGGCTATATGCAAATCAGCCTTGACCCTGTGCCTCATGGGAACAGTCCAACCCGAACTACCAAGCCATGTCTTTCCTAGACCGGAATCAAGCATCCAAGGACCGGTTTCTGGCTATCAGCCTTCTTCAGCCTGGAGAGCTTGACTCCAGTGATGTGGAGAGCCTGGGACTCACGTCTGAGCATACCCAGCCCACTCGGGGTGAAAATTGCAAAAAACACAGTTGATGGACAGAATGCAGAACAATGTCTTACATTCACCCCAGTACAAAGATCTGGGCCTAAATCCATCAATTTTTTGCACTCCACACCACACTAGGTCAGACAATGGCTATATGCAAATCAGCCTTGACCCTGTGCCTCATGGGAACAGTCCAGCCCGAACTACCAATCCATGTCTTTCCTAGACCGGAATCAAGCATCCAAGGACCTGTTTCTGGTTATCAGCCTTCTTCAGCCTGGTTAGCTTGACTCCAGTGATGTGGAGAGCCTGGGACTCACGTCTGAGCAGACCGAGCCCACTCGGGGTGAAAATTGCAAAACACACAGTTGATGGACAGAATGCAGAACAATGTCTTACATTCACCCCAGTACAAAGATCTGGGCCTAAATCCATCGTTTTTTTGCACTCCACACCACCCTAGGTCAGACAATGGCTATATGCAAATCAGCCTTAACCCTGTGCCTCATGGGAACAGTCCAGCCGGAACTACCAAGCCATGCCTTTCCTAGAATGGAATCAAGCATCCAAGGACCGGTTTCTGGCTATCAGCCTTCTTAAGTCTGGATAGCTTGACTCCAGTGATGTGGAGAGCCTGGGACTCACGTCTGAGCATACCCAGCCCACTTGGGGTGAAATTTGCAAAAAACACAGTTCATGGACAGAATGCAGAACAATGTCTTACATTCACCCCAGTACAAAGATCTGTGCCTAAATCCATCGTTTTTTTGCACTCCACACCACCCTAGGTCAGACAATAGCTATATGCAAATCAGCCTTGACCCTGTGCCTCATGGGAACAGTCCAGCCCGAACTACCAAGCCATTCTTTCCTAGACCGGAATCAAGCATCCAAGGACCGGTTTCTGGCTATCAGCCTTCTTCAGCCTGGATAACTTGACTCCAGTGATGTGGAGAGCCTGGGACTCACGTCTGAGCATACCCAGCCCACTCGGGGTGAAAATTGCAAAAAACAGTTGATGGACAGAATGCAGAACAAAGACTTACATTCAGCCCAGTACAAAGATCTAGGCCTAAATTCATCGTTTTTTTGCACTCCACACCACCATATGTCAGACAATGGCTATATGCAAATCCGCCTTGACCCTGTGCCTCATGGGAACAGTCCAGCCCGAACTACCAAGCCATGTCCTTCCTAGACCGGAATCAAGCTTCCAAGGACCGGTTTCTGGCTATCAGCCTTCTTCAGCCTGGATAACTTGACTCCAGTGATGTGGAGAGCCAGGGACTCACGTCTGAGCATAGCCAGCCCACTCAGGGTGAAAATTGCAAAAAACACAGTTGATCGACAGAATGCAGAACAATGTCTTACATTCACCCCAGTACAAAGATCTGGGCCTAAATCCATCGTTTTTTTGCACTCCACACCACCCTAGGTCAGACAATGGCTATATGCAAATCAGCCTTGACCCTGTGCCTCATGGGAACAGTCCAGCCCGAACTACCAAGCCATGCCTTTCCTAGAATGGAATCAAGCATCCAAGGACCGGTTTCTGGCTATCAGCCTTCTTCAGTCTGGATAGCTTGACTCCAGTGATGTGGAGAGCCTGGGACTCACGCCTGAGCATACCCAGCCCACTTGGGGTGAAAATTGCAAAAAACACAGTTGATGGACAGAATGCAGAACAATGTCTTACATTCACCCCAGTACAAAAATCTGGGCCTAAATCCATTGTTTTTTTGCACTCCACACCACTCTAGGCCAGACAATGGCTATATGCAAATCAGCTTTGACCCTGTGCCTCATGGGAACAGTCCAGAACGAACTACCAAGCCATGTCTTTCCTAGACCGGAATCAAGCATCCAAGGACTGGTTTCTGGCTATCAGCCTTCTTCAGCCTGGATAGCTTGACTCCAGTGATGTGGAGAGCCTGGGACTCACGTCTGAGCATACATAGCCCACTCGGGGTGAAAATTACAAAAAACACAGTTGATGGACAGAATGCAGAACAATGTCCAACATTCACCCCAGTACAAAGATCTGTGCCTAAATCCATCGTTTTTTTTGCACTCCACACCACCCTAGGTCAGACAATGGCTATATGCAAATCAGCCTTGACCCTGCGCCTCATGGGAACAGTCCAGCCCGAACTACCAAGCCATTCTTTCCTAGACCGGAATCAAGCATCCAAGGACCGGTTTCTGGCTATCAGCCTTCTTCAGCCTGGATAACTTGACTCCAGTGATGTGGAGAGCCTGGGTCTCACGTCTAAGCATACCCAGCCCACTCGGGGTGAAAATTGCAAAAAAGAGTTGATGGACAGAATGCAGAACGAAGACTTACATTCAGCCCAGTACAAAGATCTAGGCCTAAATTCATCGTTTTTTTGCACTCCACACCACCATATGTCACACAATGGCTATATGCAAATCCGCCTTGACCCTGTGCCTCATGGGAACAGTCCAGCCCGAACTACCAAGCCATGTCCTTCCTAGACCGGAATCAAGCTTCCAAGGACTGGTTTCTGGCTATCAGCCTTCTTCAGCCTGGATAGCTTGACTCCAGTGATGTGGAGAGCCTGGGACTCACGTTTGAGCATACCCAGCCCACTCGGGGTGAAAATTGCAAAAAACACAGTTGATCGACAGAATGCAGAACAATGTCTTACATTCACCCAAGTACAAAGATCTGGGCCTAAATCCATCGTTTTTTTGCACTCCACACCACCCTAGGTCAGACAATGGCTATATGCAAATCAGCCTGGACCCTGTGCCTCATGGGAACAGTCCAGCCCGAACTACCAAGCCATGTCCTTCCTAGACCGGAATCAAGCTTCCAAGGACCGGTTTCTGGCTATCAGCCTTCTTCAGCCTGGATAGCTTGACTCCAGTGATGTGGAGAGCCTGGGACTCACGTCTGAGCATACCCAGCCCACTCGGGGTGAAAATTGCAAAAAACAGTTGATGGACAGAATGCAGAACAAAGATCTTACATTTAGCCCAGTACAAAGATCTAGGCCTAAATTCATCGGTTTTTTTGCACTCCACACCACCATAGGTCAGAAAATTGCTATATGCAAATCACCCTTGACCCTGTGCCTCAAGGGAACAGTCCAGCCCAAACTACCAAGCCATGTCTTTCCTAGACCGGAATCAAGCATCCAAGGACCGGTTTCTGGCTATCAGCCTTCTTCAGCCTGGATAGCTTGACTCCAGTGATGTGGAGAGCTTGGGACTCACGTCTGAGCATACCCAGCCCATTGGGGCGAAAATTGCGCAAAAACACAGATGATGGACAGAATGCAGAACAATGTCTTACATTCACCCCAGTACAAAGATCTTGGCCTAAATCCTTGTTTTTTGCACTCCACACCACCCTAGGTCAGACAATAGCTATATGCAAATCAGCCTTGACCCTGTGCCTCATGGGAACAGTCCAGCCCGAACTACCAAGCCATGTCTTTCCTAGACCGGAATCAAGCATCCAAGGACCGGTTTCTGGCTATCAGCCTTTTTAAGCCTGGATAGCTTGGCTCCAGTGATGTGGAGAGCCTGGGACTCACGTCTGAGCATACCCAGCCCACTCGGGTGAAAATTGCAAAAAACACAGTTGATAGACAGAATGCAGAACAATGTCTTACATTCACCCCAGTACAAAGACCTGGGCCTAAATCCATCGTTTTTTTGCACTCCACACCACCTTAGGTCAGACAATGTATATATGCAAATCAGCCTTGACTCTGTACCTCATGGGAACAGTCCAGACCGAACTACCAAGCCATGTCTTTCCTAGACCGGAATCAAGCATCCAAGGACTGGTTTCTGGCTATCAGCCTTCTTCAGCCTGGATAGCTTGACTCCAGTGATGTGGAGAGCCTGGGACTCACGTCTGAGCATACATAGCCCACTCGGGGTGAAAATTTCAAAAAACACAGTTGATGGACAGAATGCAGAACAATGTCCAACATTCACCCCAGAACAAAGATCTGGGCCTAAATCCATCAATTTTTTGCACTCCACACCACACTAGGTCAGACAATGGCTATATGCAAATCAGCCTTGACCCTGTGCCTCATGGGAACAGTCCAGCCCAAACTACCAATCCATGTCTTTCCTAGACCGGAATCAAGCATCCAAGGACCTGTTTCTGGTTATCAGCCTTCTTCAGCCTGGATAGCTTGACTCCAGTGATGTGGAGAGCCTGGGACTCACGTCTGAGCAGACCCAGCCCACTCAGGGTGAAAATTGCAAAACACACAGTTGATGGACAGAATGCAGAACAATGTCTTACATTCACCCCAGTACAAAGATCTGGGCCTAAATCCATCGTTTTTTTGCACTCCACACCACCCTAGGTCAGACAATGGCCATATGCAAATCAGCCTTAACCCTGTGCCTCATGGGAACAGTCCAGCCGGAACTACCAAGCCATGCCTTTCCTAGAATGGAATCAAGCATCCAAGGACCGGTTTCTGGCTATCAGCCTTCTTCAGTCTGGATAGCTTGACTCCAGTGATGTGGAGAGCCTGGGACTCACGTCTGAGCATACCCAGCCCACTTGGGGTGAAAATTGCATAAAACACAGTTGATGGACAGAATGCAGAACAAAGACTTACATTCAGCCCAGTACAAAGATCTAGGCCTAAATTCATCGGTTTTTTGCACTCCACACCACCATATGTCAGACAATGGCTATATGCAAATCCGCCTTGACCCTGTGCCTCATGGGAACAGTCCAGCCCGAACTACCAAGCCATGTCCTTCCTAGACCGGAATGAAGCTTCCAAGGACCGGTTTCTGGCTATCAGCCTTCTTCAGCCTGGATAGCTTGACTCCAGTGATGTGGAGAGCCAGGGACTCACGTCTGAGCATACCCAGCCCACTCGGAGTGAAAATTGCAAAAAACACAGTTGATCGACAGAATGCAGAACAATGTCTTACATTCACCCCAGTACAAAGATCTGGGCCTAAATCCATCGTTTTTTTGCACTCCACACCACCCTAGGTCAGACAATGGCTATATGCAAATCAGCCTTGACCCTGTGCCTCATGGGAACAGTCCAGCCCGAACTACCAAGCCATGCCTTTCCTAGGATGGAATCAAGCATCCAAGGACCGGTTTCTGGCTATCAGCCTTCTTCAGTCTGGATAGCTTGACTCCAGTGATGTGGAGAGCCTGGGACTCACGTCTGAGCATACCCATCCCACTTGGGGTGAAAATTGCAAAAAACACAGTTGATGGACAGAATGCAGAACAATGTCTTACATTCACCCCAGTACAAAGATCTGTGCCTAAATCCATCGTTTTTTTGCACTCCACACCACCCTAGGTCAGACAATGGCTATATGCAAATCAGCCTTGACCCTGCGCCTCATGGGAACAGTCCAGCCCGAACTACCAAGCATTTCTTTCCTAGACCGGAATCAAGCATCCAAGGACCGGTTTCTGGCTATCAGCCTTCTTCAGCCTGGATAACTTGACTCCAGTGATGTGGAGAGCCTGGGACTCACGTCTGAGCATACCCAGCCCACTCGGGGTGAAAATTGCAAAAAACAGTTGATGGACAGAATGCAGAACGAAGACTTACATTCAGCCCAGTACAAAGATCTAGGCCTAAATTCATCATTTTTTTGCACTCCACACCACCATATGTCAGACAATGGCTATATGCAAATCCGCCTTGACCCTGTGCCTCATGGGAACAGTCCAGCCCGAACTACCAAGCCATGTCCTTCCTAGACCGGAATCAAGCTTCCAAGGACCGGTTTCTGGCTATCAGCCTTCTTCAGCCTGGATAGCTTGACTCCAGTGATGTGGAGAGCCTGGGACTCACGTCTGAGCATACCCAGCCCACTCGGGGTGAAAATTGCAAAAAACACAGTTGATCGACAGAATGCAGAACAATGTCTTACATTCACCCCAGTACAAAGATCTGGGCCTTAATCCATCGTTTTTTTGCACTCCACACCACCCTAGGTCAGACAATGGCTATATGCAAATCAGCCTTGACCCTGTGCCTCATGGGAACAGTCCAGCCCGAACAACCAAGCCATGTCTTTCCTAGACCGGAATCAAGCATCCAAGGACCCGTTTCTGGTTATCAGCCTTCTTCAGCCTGGATAGCTTGACTCCAGTGATGTGGAGAACCTGGGACTCACGTCTGAGCAGACCCGGCCCACTCGGGGGGAAAATTGCAAAACACACAGTTGATGGACAGAATGCAGAACAATGTCTTACATTCACCCCAGTACAAAGATCTGGGCCTAAATCCATTGTTTTTTTGCACTCCACACCACCCTACGTCAGACAATGGCTATATGCAAATCAGCCTTGACCCTGTGCCTCATGGGAACAGTCCAGCCCGAACTACCAAGCCATGCCTTTCCTAGAATGGAATCAAGCATCCAAGGACCGGTTTCTGGCTATCAGCCTTCTTCAGTCTGGATAGCTTGACTCCAGTGATGTGGAGAGCCAGGGACTCACGTCTTAGCCTACCCAGCCCACTCGGGGTGAAAATGGCAAAAAACACAGTTGATGGACAGAATGCAGAACAATGTCTTACATTCACCCCAGTACAAAGATCTGGGCCTAAATTCATCGTTTTTTGCACTCCACACCACCCTAGGTCAGACAATGGCTATTTGCAAATCAGCCTTGACCCTGTGCCTCATGGGAACAGTCCAGCCAGTACTACCAAGCCATGTCTTCCTAGACCGGAATCAAGCATCCAAGGACCGGTTTCTGGCTATCAGCCTTCTTCAGCCTGGATAGCTTGACTCCAGTGATGTGGGGAGCCTGGGACTCACGTCTGAGCACACCCAGCCCACTCGGGGTGAAAATTACAAAAAACACAGTTGATGGACAGAATGCAGAACAATGTCTTACATTCACCCCAGTACAAAGATCTGGGCCTAAATCCATCATTTATTTGCACTCCAAACCACCCTAGGTCAGACAATGGCTATATGCAAATCAGCCTTGACCCTGTGCCTCATGGGAACAGTCCAGCCCGAACTACCAAGCCATGTCTTTCCTAGACCGGAATCAAGCATCCAAGGACCGGTTTCTGGCTATCAGCCTTCTTCAGCCTGGATAGCTTGACTCCAGTGATGTGGAGAGCTTGGAACTCACGTCTGAGCATACCCAGCCCATTGGGGCGAAAATTGCACAAAAACACAGATGATGGACAGAATGCAGAACAATTTCTTACATTCACCCCAGTACAAAGATCTTGGCCTAAATCCTTGTTTTTTTGCACTCCACACCACCCTAGGTCAGACAATAGCTATATGCAAATCAGCCTTGACCCTGTGCCTCATGGGAACAGTCCAGCCCGAACTACCAAGCCATGTCTTTCCTTGACCGGAATCAAGCATCCAAGGACCGGTTTCTGGCTATCAGCCTTCTTCAGCCTGGATAGCTTGGCTCCAGTGATGTGGAGAGCCTGGGACTCACGTCTGAGCATACCCAGCCCACTGGGGTGAAAATTGAAAAAAAAACAGTTGATAGACAGAATGCAGAACAATGTCTTACATTCACCCCAGTACAAAGACCTGGGCCTAAATCCATCGTTTTTTTGCACTCCACACACCTTAGGTCAGACAATGGCTATATGCAAATCAGCCTTGACTCTGTACCTCATGGGAACAGTCCAGACCGAACTACCAAGCCATGTCTTTCCTAGACCGGAATCAAGCATCCAAGGACTGGTTTCTGGCTATCAACCTTCTTCAGCCTGGATAGCTTGACTCCAGTGATGTGGAGAGCCTGGGACTCACGTCTGAGCATACCCAGCCCACTCGGGGTGAAAATTGCAAAAAACACAGTTGATGGACAGAATGCAGAACAATGTCTTACATTCACCCCTGTACAAAACTCTGGGCCTAAATCCATTGTTTTTTTGCACTCCACACCACCCTAGGCCAGACAATGGCTATATGCAAATCAGCTTTGACCCTGTGCCTCATGGGAACAGTCCAGACCGAACTACCAAGCCATGTCTTTCCTAGACCGGAATCAAGCATCCAAGGACTGGTTTCTGGCTATCAGCCTTCTTCAGCCTGGATAGCTTGACTCCAGTGATGTGGAGAGCCTGGGACTCACGTCTGAGCAGACCCAACCCACTCGGGGTGAAAATTGCAAAACACACAGTTGATGGACAGAATGCAGAACAATGTCTTACATTCACCCCAGTACAAAGATCTGGGCCTAAATCCATCAATTTTTTGCACTCCACACCACACTAGGTCAGACAATGGCTATATGCAAATCAGCCTTGACCCTGAGCCTCATGGGAACAGTCCAGCCCGATCTACCAATCCATGTCTTTCCTAGACCGGAATCAAGCATCCAAGGACCTGTTTCTGGTTATCAGCCTTCTTCAGCCTGGATAGCTTGACTCCAGTGATGTGGAGAGCCTGGGACTCACGTCTGAGCAGACCCAACCCACTCGGGGTGAAAATTGCAAAACACACAGTTGATGGACAGAATGCAGAACAATGTCTTACATTCACCCCAGTACAAAGATCTGGGCCTAAATCCATCATTTTTTTGCACTCCACACCATCCTAGGTCAGACAATGGCTATATGCAAATCAGCCTTAACCCTGTGCCTCATGGGAACAGTCCAGCCGGAACTACCAAGCCATGCCTTTCCTAGAATGGAATCAAGCATCCAAGGACCGGCTTCTGGCTATCAGCCTTCTTCAGCCTGGATAGCTTGGCTCCAGTGATGTGGAGAGCCTGGGACTCACGTCTGAGCATACCCAGCCCACTCGGGTGAAAATTGCAAAAAACACAGTTGATAGACAGAATGCAGAACAATGTCTTACATTCACCCCAGTACAAAGACCTGGGCCTAAATCCATCGTGTTTTTGCACTCCACACCACCTTAGGTCACACAATGTATATATGCAAATCAGCCTTGACTCTGTACCTCATGGGAACAGTCCAGACCGAACTACCAAGCCATGTCTTCCCTAGACCGGAATCAAGCATCCAAGGACTGGTTTCTGGCTATCAGCCTTCTTCAGCCTGGATAGCTTGACTCCAGTGATGTGGAGAGCCTGGGACTCACGTCTGAGCATACCCAGCCCACTCGGGGTGAAAATTGCAAAAAACACAGTTGATGGACAGAATGCAGAACAATGTCTTACATTCACCCCAGTACAAAACTCTGGGCCTAAATCCATTGTTTTTTTGGACTCCACACCACCCTAGGCCAGACAATGGCTATATGCAAATCAGCTTTGACCCTGTGCCTCATGGGAACAGTCCAGACCGAACTACCAAGCCATGTCTTTCCTAGACCGGAATCAAGCATCCAAGGACTGGTTTCTGGCTATCAGCCTTCTTCAGCCTGGATAGCTTGACTCCAGTGATGTGGAGAACCTGGCACTCACGTCTGAGCATACATAGACCACTCGGGGTGAAAATTGCAAAAAACACTGTTGATGGACAGAATGCAGAACAATGTCCAACATTATCCCCAGTACAAAGATCTGGGCCTAAATCCATCAATTTTTTGCACTCCACACCACACTAGGTCAGACAATGGCTATATGCAAATCAGCCTTGACCCTGTGCCTCATGGGAACAGTCCAGCCCGAACTACCAATCCATGTCTTTCCTAGACCGGAAACAAGCATCCAAGGACCTGTTTCTGGTTGTCAGCCTTCTTCAGCCTGGATAGCTTGACTCCAGTGATGTGGAGAGCCTGGGACTCACGTCTGAGCAGACCCAGCCCACTCGGGGTGAAAATTGCAAAACACACAGTTGATGGACAGAATGCAGAACAATGTCTTACATTCACCACAGTACAAAGATCTGGGCCTAAATCCATCGTTTTTTTGCACTCCACACCACCCTAGGTCAGACAATGGCTATATGCAAATCAGCCTTAACCCTGTGCCTCATGGGAACAGTCCAGCCGGAACTACCAAGCCATGCCTTTCCTAGAATGGAATCAAGCATCCAAGGACCGGTTTCTGGCTATCAGCCTTCTTCAGTCTGGATAGCTTGACAACAGTGATGTGGAGAGCCTGGGACTCACGTCTGAGCATACCCAGCCCACTCGGGGTGAAAATTGCAAAAAACAGTTGATGGACAGAATGCAGAACAAAGATCTTACATTCAGCCCAGTACAAAGATCTTGGCCTAAATCCTTGATTTTTTGCACTCCACACCACCCTAGGTCAGACAATAGCTATATGCAAATCAGCCTTGACCCTGTGCCTCATGGGAACAGTCCAGCCCGAACTACCAATCCATGTCTTTCCTAGACCGGAATCAAGCATCCAAGGACCTGTTTCTGGTTATCAGCCTTCTTCAGCCTGGTTAGCTTGACTCCAGTGATGTGGAGAGCCTGGGACTCACGTCTGAGCATACCCAGCCCACTTGGGGTGAAAATTGCAAAACACACAGTTGATGGACAGAATGCAGAACAATGTCTTACATTCACCCCAGTACAAAGATCTGGGCCTAAATCCATCGTTTTTTTGCACTCCACACCACCCTAGGTCAGACAATGGCTATATGCAAATCAGCCTTGACCCTGTGCCTCATGGGAACAGTCCAGCCCGAACAACCAAGCCATTCTTTCCTAGACCGGAATCAAGCATCCAAGGACCGGTTTCTGGCTATCAGCCTTCTTCAGCCTGGATAACTTGACTCCAGTGATGTGGAGAGCCTGGGACTCACGTCTGAGCATACCCAGCCAACTCGGGGTGAAAATTGCAAAAAACTGTTGATGGACAGAATGCAGAACAAAGACTTACATTCAGCCCAGTACAAAGATCTAGGCCTAAATTCATCGTTTTTTTGCACTCCACACCACCATATGTCAGACAATGGCTATATGTAAATCCGCCTTGACCCTGTGCCTCATGGAAACAGTCCAGCCCGAACTACCAAGCCATGTCCTTCCTAGACCGGAATCAAGCTTCCAAGGACCGGTTTCTGGCTATCAGCCTTCTTCAGCCTGGATAGCTTGACTCCAGTGATGTGGAGAGCCAGGGACTCACGTCTGAGCATACCCAGCCCACTCGGAGTGAAAATTGCAAAAAACACAGTTGATCGACAGAATGCAGAACAATGTCTTACATTCACCCCAGTACAAAGATCTGGGCCTAAATCCATCGTTTTTTTGCACTCCACACCACCCTAGGTCAGACAATGGCTATATGCAAATCAGCCTTGACCCTGTGCCTCATTGGAACAGTCCAGCCCGAACTACCAAGCCATGTCTTTCCTAGACCGGAATCAAGCATCCAAGGACCCGTTTCTGGTTATCAGCCTTCTTCAGCCTGGATAGCTTGACTCCAGTGATGTGGAGAGCCTGGAACTCACGTCTGAGCAGACCCAGCCCACTCGGGGTGAAAATTACAAAACACACAGTTGATGGACAGAATGCAGAACAATGTCTTATATTCACCCCAGTACAAAGATCTGGGCCTAAATTCATTGTTTTTTTGCACTCCACACCACCATATGTCAGACAATGGCTATATGCAAATCCGCCTTGACCCTGTGATCATGGGAACAGTCCAGCCCGAACTACCAAGCCATGCCTTTCCTAGAATGGAATCAAGCATCCAAGGACCGGTTTCTGGCTATCAGCCTTCTTCAGTCTGGATAGCTTGACTCCAGTGATGTGGAGAGCCAGGGACTCACGTCTTAGCTTACCCAGCCCACTCGGGGTGAAAATTGCAAAAAACACAGTTGATGGACAGAATGCAGAACAATGTCTTACATTCACCCCAGTACAAAGATCTGGGCCTAAATTCATTGTTTTTTGCACTCCACACCACCCTAGGTCAGACAATGGCTATTTGCAAATCAGCCTTGACCCTGTGCCTAATGGGAGCACTCCAGCCAGTACTACCAAGCCATGTCTTCCTAGACCGGAATCAAGCATCCAAGGACCGGTTTCTGGCTATCAGCCTTCTTCAGCCTGGATAGCTTGACTCCAGTGATGTGGAGAGCCTGGGACTCACGTCTGAGCATACCCAGCCCACTCGGGGTGAAAATGACAAAAAACACAGTTGATGGACAGAATGCAGAACAATGTCTTACATTCACCCCAGTACAAAGATCTGGGCCTAAATCCATCATTTTTTTGCACTCCAAACCACCCTAGGTCAGACAATGGCTATATGCAAATCAGCCTTGACCCTGTGCCTCATGGGAACAGTCCAGCCCGAACTACCAAGCCATTCTTTCCTAGACCGGAATCAAGCATCCAAGGACCGGTTTCTGGCTATCAGCCATCTTCAGCCTGGATAGCTTGACTCCAGTGATGTGGAGAGCCTGGGACTCACGTCTGAGCATACCCAGCCCACTCGGGGTGAAAATTGCAAAAAACAGTTGATGGACAGAATGCAGAACAAAGATCTTACATTCAGCCCAGTACAAAGATCTTGGCCTAAATCCTTGTTTTTTGCACTCCACACCACCCTAGGTCAGACAATAGCTATATGCAAATCAGCCTTGACCCTGTGCCTCATGGGAACAGTCCAGCCCGAACTACCAAGCCATGTCTTTCCTAGACCGGAATCAAGCATCCAAGGACCGGTTTCTGGCTATCAGCCTTCTTCAGCCTGGATAGCTTGGCTCCAGTGATGTGGAGAGCCTGGGACTCACGTCTGAGCATACCCAGCCCACTCGGGTGAAAATTGCAAAAAACACAATTGATAGACAGAATGCAGAACAATGTCTTACATTCACCCAAGTACAAAGACCTGGGCCTAAATCCATCGTTTTTTTGCACTCCACATCACCTTAGGTCAGACAATGGCTATATGCAAATCAGCCTTGACTCTGTACCTCATGGGAACAGTCCAGACCGAACTACCACGCCATGTCTTTCCTAGACTGGAATCATGCATCCAAGGACTGGTTTCTGGCTATCAGCCTTCTTCAGCCTGGATAGCTTGACTCCAATGATGTGGAGAGCCTGGGACTCACGTCTGAGCATACCCAGCCCACTCGGGTGAAAATTGCAAAAAACACAGTTGATGGACAGAATGCAGAACAATGTCTTACATTCACCCCAGTACAAAAATCTGGGCCTAAATCCATTGTTTTTTTGCACTCCACACCACTCTAGGCCAGACAATGGCTATATGCAAATCAGCTTTGACCCTGTGCCTCATGGGAACAGTCCAGAACGAACTACCAAGCCATGTCTTTCCTAGACCGGAATCAAGCATCCAAGGACTGGTTTCTGGCTATCAGCCTTCTTCAGCCTGGATAGCTTGACTCCAGTGATGTGGAGAGCCTGGGACTCACGTCTGAGCATACATAGCCCACTCGGGGTGAAAATTGCAAAAAACACAGTTGATGGACAGAATGCAGAACAATGTCCAACATTCACCCCAGTACAAAGATCTGGGCCTAAATCCATAGTTTTTTGCACTCCACACCACCCTAGGTCAGACAATGGCTATATGCAAATCAGCCTTGACCCTGTGCCTCATGGGAACAGTCCAGCCCGAACTACCAAGCCATGTCTTTCCTAGACCGGAATCAAGCATCCAAGGACCGGTTTCTGGCTATCAGCCTTCTTCAGCCTGGATAGCTTGGCTCCAGTGATGTGGAGAGCCTGGGACTCACGTCTGAGCATACCCAGCCCACTCGGGTGAAAATTGCAAAAAACACAGTTGATAGACAGAATGCAGAACAATGTCTTACATTCACCCCAGTACAAAGACCTGGGCCTAAATCCATCGTTTTTTTTGCACTCCACACCACCTTAGGTCAGACAATGGCTATATGCAAATCAGCCTTGACTCTGTACCTCATGGGAACAGTCCAGACCGAACTACCAAGCCATGTCTTTCCTAGACCGGAATCATGCATCCAAGGACTGGTTTCTGGCTATCAGCCTTCTTCAGCCTGGATAGCTTGACTCCAGTGATGTGGAGAGCCTGGGACTCACGTCTGAGCATACCCAGCCCACTCGGGTGAAAATTGCAAAAAACACAGTTGATGGACAGAATGCAGAACAATGTCTTACATTCACCCCAGTACAAAAATCTGGGCCTAAATCCATTGTTTTTTTGCACTCCACACCACTCTAGGCCAGACAATGGCTATATGCAAATAAGCTTTGACCCTGTGCCTCATGGGAACAGTCCAGAACGAACTACCAAGCCATGTCTTTCCTAGACCGGAATCAAGCATCCAACGACTGGTTTCTGGCTATCAGCCTTCTTCAGCCTGGATAGCTTGACTCCAGTGATGTGGAGAGCCTGGGACTCACGTCTGAGCATACATAGCCCACTCGGGGTGAAAATTGCAAAAAACACAGTTGATGGACAGAATGCAGAACAATGTCCAACATTCACCCCAGTACAAAGATCTGGGCCTAAATCCATAGTTTTTTTGCACTCCACACCACCCTAGGTCAGACAATGGCTATATGCAAATCAGCCTTGACCCTGTGCCTCATGGGAACAGTCCAACCCGAACTACCAAGCCATGTCTTTCCTAGACCGGAATCAAGCATCCAAGGACCGGTTTCTGGCTATCAGCCTTCTTCAGCCTGGAGAGCTTGACTCCAGTGATGTGGAGAGCCTGGGACTCACGTCTGAGCATACCCAGCCCACTCGGGGTGAAAATTGCAAAAAACACAGTTGATGGACAGAATGCAGAACAATGTCTTACATTCACCCCAGTACAAAGATCTGGGCCTAAATCCATCAATTTTTTGCACTCCACACCACACTAGGTCAGACAATGGCTATATGCAAATCAGCCTTGACCCTGTGCCTCATGGGAACAGTCCAGCCCGAACTACCAATCCATGTCTTTCCTAGACCGGAATCAAGCATCCAAGGACCTGTTTCTGGTTATCAGCCTTCTTCAGCCTGGTTAGCTTGACTCCAGTGATGTGGAGAGCCTGGGACTCACGTCTGAGCAGACCGAGCCCACTCGGGGTGAAAATTGCAAAACACACAGTTGATGGACAGAATGCAGAACAATGTCTTACATTCACCCCAGTACAAAGATCTGGGCCTAAATCCATCGTTTTTTTGCACTCCACACCACCCTAGGTCAGACAATGGCTATATGCAAATCAGCCTTAACCCTGTGCCTCATGGGAACAGTCCAGCCGGAACTACCAAGCCATGCCTTTCCTAGAATGGAATCAAGCATCCAAGGACCGGTTTCTGGCTATCAGCCTTCTTAAGTCTGGATAGCTTGACTCCAGTGATGTGGAGAGCCTGGGACTCACGTCTGAGCATACCCAGCCCACTTGGGGTGAAATTTGCAAAAAACACAGTTCATGGACAGAATGCAGAACAATGTCTTACATTCACCCCAGTACAAAGATCTGTGCCTAAATCCATCGTTTTTTTGCACTCCACACCACCCTAGGTCAGACAATAGCTATATGCAAATCAGCCTTGACCCTGTGCCTCATGGGAACAGTCCAGCCCGAACTACCAAGCCATTCTTTCCTAGACCGGAATCAAGCATCCAAGGACCGGTTTCTGGCTATCAGCCTTCTTCAGCCTGGATAACTTGACTCCAGTGATGTGGAGAGCCTGGGACTCACGTCTGAGCATACCCAGCCCACTCGGGGTGAAAATTGCAAAAAACAGTTGATGGACAGAATGCAGAACAAAGACTTACATTCAGCCCAGTACAAAGATCTAGGCCTAAATTCATCGTTTTTTTGCACTCCACACCACCATATGTCAGACAATGGCTATATGCAAATCCGCCTTGACCCTGTGCCTCATGGGAACAGTCCAGCCCGAACTACCAAGCCATGTCCTTCCTAGACCGGAATCAAGCTTCCAAGGACCGGTTTCTGGCTATCAGCCTTCTTCAGCCTGGATAACTTGACTCCAGTGATGTGGAGAGCCAGGGACTCACGTCTGAGCATAGCCAGCCCACTCAGGGTGAAAATTGCAAAAAACACAGTTGATCGACAGAATGCAGAACAATGTCTTACATTCACCCCAGTACAAAGATCTGGGCCTAAATCCATCGTTTTTTTGCACTCCACACCACCCTAGGTCAGACAATGGCTATATGCAAATCAGCCTTGACCCTGTGCCTCATGGGAACAGTCCAGCCCGAACTACCAAGCCATGCCTTTCCTAGAATGGAATCAAGCATCCAAGGACCGGTTTCTGGCTATCAGCCTTCTTCAGTCTGGATAGCTTGACTCCAGTGATGTGGAGAGCCTGGGACTCACGCCTGAGCATACCCAGCCCACTTGGGGTGAAAATTGCAAAAAACACAGTTGATGGACAGAATGCAGAACAATGTCTTACATTCACCCCAGTACAAAAATCTGGGCCTAAATCCATTGTTTTTTTGCACTCCACACCACTCTAGGCCAGACAATGGCTATATGTAAATCAGCTTTGACCCTGTGCCTCATGGGAACAGTCCAGAACGAACTACCAAGCCATGTCTTTCCTAGACCGGAATCAAGCATCCAAGGACTGGTTTCTGGCTATCAGCCTTCTTCAGCCTGGATAGCTTGACTCCAGTGATGTGGAGAGCCTGGGACTCACGTCTGAGCATACATAGCCCACTCGGGGTGAAAATTACAAAAAACACAGTTGATGGACAGAATGCAGAACAATGTCCAACATTCACCCCAGTACAAAGATCTGTGCCTAAATCCATCGTTTTTTTTGCACTCCACACCACCCTAGGTCAGACAATGGCTATATGCAAATCAGCCTTGACCCTGCGCCTCATGGGAACAGTCCAGCCCGAACTACCAAGCCATTCTTTCCTAGACCGGAATCAAGCATCCAAGGACCGGTTTCTGGCTATCAGCCTTCTTCAGCCTGGATAACTTGACTCCAGTGATGTGGAGAGCCTGGGTCTCACGTCTAAGCATACCCAGCCCACTCGGGGTGAAAATTGCAAAAAAGAGTTGATGGACAGAATGCAGAACGAAGACTTACATTCAGCCCAGTACAAAGATCTAGGCCTAAATTCATCGTTTTTTTGCACTCCACACCACCATATGTCACACAATGGCTATATGCAAATCCGCCTTGACCCTGTGCCTCATGGGAACAGTCCAGCCCGAACTACCAAGCCATGTCCTTCCTAGACCGGAATCAAGCTTCCAAGGACTGGTTTCTGGCTATCAGCCTTCTTCAGCCTGGATAGCTTGACTCCAGTGATGTGGAGAGCCTGGGACTCACGTTTGAGCATACCCAGCCCACTCGGGGTGAAAATTGCAAAAAACACAGTTGATCGACAGAATGCAGAACAATGTCTTACATTCACCCAAGTACAAAGATCTGGGCCTAAATCCATCGTTTTTTTGCACTCCACACCACCCTAGGTCAGACAATGGCTATATGCAAATCAGCCTGGACCCTGTGCCTCATGGGAACAGTCCAGCCCGAACTACCAAGCCATGTCCTTCCTAGACCGGAATCAAGCTTCCAAGGACCGGTTTCTGGCTATCAGCCTTCTTCAGCCTGGATAGCTTGACTCCAGTGATGTGGAGAGCCTGGGACTCACGTCTGAGCATACCCAGCCCACTCGGGGTGAAAATTGCAAAAAACAGTTGATGGACAGAATGCAGAACAAAGATCTTACATTTAGCCCAGTACAAAGATCTAGGCCTAAATTCATCGGTTTTTTTGCACTCCACACCACCATAGGTCAGAAAATTGCTATATGCAAATCACCCTTGACCCTGTGCCTCAAGGGAACAGTCCAGCCCAAACTACCAAGCCATGTCTTTCCTAGACCGGAATCAAGCATCCAAGGACCGGTTTCTGGCTATCAGCCTTCTTCAGCCTGGATAGCTTGACTCCAGTGATGTGGAGAGCTTGGGACTCACGTCTGAGCATACCCAGCCCATTGGGGCGAAAATTGCGCAAAAACACAGATGATGGACAGAATGCAGAACAATGTCTTACATTCACCCCAGTACAAAGATCTTGGCCTAAATCCTTGTTTTTTGCACTCCACACCACCCTAGGTCAGACAATAGCTATATGCAAATCAGCCTTGACCCTGTGCCTCATGGGAACAGTCCAGCCCGAACTACCAAGCCATGTCTTTCCTAGACCGGAATCAAGCATCCAAGGACCGGTTTCTGGCTATCAGCCTTTTTAAGCCTGGATAGCTTGGCTCCAGTGATGTGGAGAGCCTGGGACTCACGTCTGAGCATACCCAGCCCACTCGGGTGAAAATTTCAAAAAACACAGTTGATAGACAGAATGCAGAACAATGTCTTACATTCACCCCAGTACAAAGACCTGGGCCTAAATCCATCGTTTTTTTGCACTCCACACCACCTTAGGTCAGACAATGTATATATGCAAATCAGCCTTGACTCTGTACCTCATGGGAACAGTCCAGACCGAACTACCAAGCCATGTCTTTCCTAGACCGGAATCAAGCATCCAAGGACTGGTTTCTGGCTATCAGCCTTCTTCAGCCTGGATAGCTTGACTCCAGTGATGTGGAGAGCCTGGGACTCACGTCTGAGCATACATAGCCCACTCGGGGTGAAAATTTCAAAAAACACAGTTGATGGACAGAATGCAGAACAATGTCCAACATTCACCCCAGAACAAAGATCTGGGCCTAAATCCATCAATTTTTTGCACTCCACACCACACTAGGTCAGACAATGGCTATATGCAAATCAGCCTTGACCCTGTGCCTCATGGGAACAGTCCAGCCCAAACTACCAATCCATGTCTTTCCTAGACCGGAATCAAGCATCCAAGGACCTGTTTCTGGTTATCAGCCTTCTTCAGCCTGGATAGCTTGACTCCAGTGATGTGGAGAGCCTGGGACTCACGTCTGAGCAGACCCAGCCCACTCAGGGTGAAAATTGCAAAACACACAGTTGATGGACAGAATGCAGAACAATGTCTTACATTCACCCCAGTACAAAGATCTGGGCCTAAATCCATCGTTTTTTTGCACTCCACACCACCCTAGGTCAGACAATGGCCATATGCAAATCAGCCTTAACCCTGTGCCTCATGGGAACAGTCCAGCCGGAACTACCAAGCCATGCCTTTCCTAGAATGGAATCAAGCATCCAAGGACCGGTTTCTGGCTATCAGCCTTCTTCAGTCTGGATAGCTTGACTCCAGTGATGTGGAGAGCCTGGGACTCACGTCTGAGCATACCCAGCCCACTTGGGGTGAAAATTGCATAAAACACAGTTGATGGACAGAATGCAGAACAAAGACTTACATTCAGCCCAGTACAAAGATCTAGGCCTAAATTCATCGGTTTTTTGCACTCCACACCACCATATGTCAGACAATGGCTATATGCAAATCCGCCTTGACCCTGTGCCTCATGGGAACAGTCCAGCCCGAACTACCAAGCCATGTCCTTCCTAGACCGGAATGAAGCTTCCAAGAACCGGTTTCTGGCTATCAGCCTTCTTCAGCCTGGATAGCTTGACTCCAGTGATGTGGAGAGCCAGGGACTCACGTCTGAGCATACCCAGCCCACTCGGAGTGAAAATTGCAAAAAACACAGTTGATCGACAGAATGCAGAACAATGTCTTACATTCACCCCAGTACAAAGATCTGGGCCTAAATCCATCGTTTTTTTGCACTCCACACCACCCTAGGTCAGACAATGGCTATATGCAAATCAGCCTTGACCCTGTGCCTCATGGGAACAGTCCAGCCCGAACTACCAAGCCATGCCTTTCCTAGGATGGAATCAAGCATCCAAGGACCGGTTTCTGGCTATCAGCCTTCTTCAGTCTGGATAGCTTGACTCCAGTGATGTGGAGAGCCTGGGACTCACGTCTGAGCATACCCATCCCACTTGGGGTGAAAATTGCAAAAAACACAGTTGATGGACAGAATGCAGAACAATGTCTTACATTCACCCCAGTACAAAGATCTGTGCCTAAATCCATCGTTTTTTTGCACTCCACACCACCCTAGGTCAGACAATGGCTATATGCAAATCAGCCTTGACCCTGCGCCTCATGGGAACAGTCCAGCCCGAACTACCAAGCATTTCTTTCCTAGACCGGAATCAAGCATCCAAGGACCGGTTTCTGGCTATCAGCCTTCTTCAGCCTGGATAACTTGACTCCAGTGATGTGGAGAGCCTGGGACTCACGTCTGAGCATACCCAGCCCACTCGGGGTGAAAATTGCAAAAAACAGTTGATGGACAGAATGCAGAACGAAGACTTACATTCAGCCCAGTACAAAGATCTAGGCCTAAATTCATCATTTTTTTGCACTCCACACCACCATATGTCAGACAATGGCTATATGCAAATCCGCCTTGACCCTGTGCCTCATGGGAACAGTCCAGCCCGAACTACCAAGCCATGTCCTTCCTAGACCGGAATCAAGCTTCCAAGGACCGGTTTCTGGCTATCAGCCTTCTTCAGCCTGGATAGCTTGACTCCAGTGATGTGGAGAGCCTGGGACTCACGTCTGAGCATACCCAGCCCACTCGGGGTGAAAATTGCAAAAAACACAGTTGATCGACAGAATGCAGAACAATGTCTTACATTCACCCCAGTACAAAGATCTGGGCCTTAATCCATCGTTTTTTTGCACTCCACACCACCCTAGGTCAGACAATGGCTATATGCAAATCAGCCTTGACCCTGTGCCTCATGGGAACAGTCCAGCCCGAACAACCAAGCCATGTCTTTCCTAGACCGGAATCAAGCATCCAAGGACCCGTTTCTGGTTATCAGCCTTCTTCAGCCTGGATAGCTTGACTCCAGTGATGTGGAGAACCTGGGACTCACGTCTGAGCAGA
Source organism: Lissotriton vulgaris (assembly GCF_964263255.1). Taxonomy (NCBI): domain Eukaryota; kingdom Metazoa; phylum Chordata; class Amphibia; order Caudata; family Salamandridae; genus Lissotriton; species Lissotriton vulgaris. Next base: position 569,414,843 of record NC_141694.1, on the reverse strand, counting down.
CCCGGCCCACTCGGGGGGAAAATTGCAAAACACACAGTTGATGGACAGAATGCAGAACAATGTCTTACATTCACCCCAGTACAAAGATCTGGGCCTAAATCCATTGTTTTTTTGCACTCCACACCACCCTACGTCAGACAATGGCTATATGCAAATCAGCCTTGACCCTGTGCCTCATGGGAACAGTCCAGCCCGAACTACCAAGCCATGCCTTTCCTAGAATGGAATCAAGCATCCAAGGACCGGTTTCTGGCTATCAGCCTTCTTCAGTCTGGATAGCTTGACTCCAGTGATGTGGAGAGCCAGGGACTCACGTCTTAGCCTACCCAGCCCACTCGGGGTGAAAATGGCAAAAAACACAGTTGATGGACAGAATGCAGAACAATGTCTTACATTCACCCCAGTACAAAGATCTGGGCCTAAATTCATCGTTTTTTGCACTCCACACCACCCTAGGTCAGACAATGGCTATTTGCAAATCAGCCTTGACCCTGTGCCTCATGGGAACAGTCCAGCCAGTACTACCAAGCCATGTCTTCCTAGACCGGAATCAAGCATCCAAGGACCGGTTTCTGGCTATCAGCCTTCTTCAGCCTGGATAGCTTGACTCCAGTGATGTGGGGAGCCTGGGACTCACGTCTGAGCACACCCAGCCCACTCGGGGTGAAAATTACAAAAAACACAGTTGATGGACAGAATGCAGAACAATGTCTTACATTCACCCCAGTACAAAGATCTGGGCCTAAATCCATCATTTATTTGCACTCCAAACCACCCTAGGTCAGACAATGGCTATATGCAAATCAGCCTTGACCCTGTGCCTCATGGGAACAGTCCAGCCCGAACTACCAAGCCATGTCTTTCCTAGACCGGAATCAAGCATCCAAGGACCGGTTTCTGGCTATCAGCCTTCTTCAGCCTGGATAGCTTGACTCCAGTGATGTGGAGAGCTTGGAACTCACGTCTGAGCATACCCAGCCCATTGGGGCGAAAATTGCACAAAAACACAGATGATGGACAGAATGCAGAACAATTTCTTACATTCACCCCAGTACAAAGATCTTGGCCTAAATCCTTGTTTTTTTGCACTCCACACCACCCTAGGTCAGACAATAGCTATATGCAAATCAGCCTTGACCCTGTGCCTCATGGGAACAGTCCAGCCCGAACTACCAAGCCATGTCTTTCCTTGACCGGAATCAAGCATCCAAGGACCGGTTTCTGGCTATCAGCCTTCTTCAGCCTGGATAGCTTGGCTCCAGTGATGTGGAGAGCCTGGGACTCACGTCTGAGCATACCCAGCCCACTGGGGTGAAAATTGAAAAAAAAACAGTTGATAGACAGAATGCAGAACAATGTCTTACATTCACCCCAGTACAAAGACCTGGGCCTAAATCCATCGTTTTTTTGCACTCCACACACCTTAGGTCAGACAATGGCTATATGCAAATCAGCCTTGACTCTGTACCTCATGGGAACAGTCCAGACCGAACTACCAAGCCATGTCTTTCCTAGACCGGAATCAAGCATCCAAGGACTGGTTTCTGGCTATCAACCTTCTTCAGCCTGGATAGCTTGACTCCAGTGATGTGGAGAGCCTGGGACTCACGTCTGAGCATACCCAGCCCACTCGGGGTGAAAATTGCAAAAAACACAGTTGATGGACAGAATGCAGAACAATGTCTTACATTCACCCCTGTACAAAACTCTGGGCCTAAATCCATTGTTTTTTTGCACTCCACACCACCCTAGGCCAGACAATGGCTATATGCAAATCAGCTTTGACCCTGTGCCTCATGGGAACAGTCCAGACCGAACTACCAAGCCATGTCTTTCCTAGACCGGAATCAAGCATCCAAGGACTGGTTTCTGGCTATCAGCCTTCTTCAGCCTGGATAGCTTGACTCCAGTGATGTGGAGAGCCTGGGACTCACGTCTGAGCAGACCCAACCCACTCGGGGTGAAAATTGCAAAACACACAGTTGATGGACAGAATGCAGAACAATGTCTTACATTCACCCCAGTACAAAGATCTGGGCCTAAATCCATCAATTTTTTGCACTCCACACCACACTAGGTCAGACAATGGCTATATGCAAATCAGCCTTGACCCTGAGCCTCATGGGAACAGTCCAGCCCGATCTACCAATCCATGTCTTTCCTAGACCGGAATCAAGCATCCAAGGACCTGTTTCTGGTTATCAGCCTTCTTCAGCCTGGATAGCTTGACTCCAGTGATGTGGAGAGCCTGGGACTCACGTCTGAGCAGACCCAACCCACTCGGGGTGAAAATTGCAAAACACACAGTTGATGGACAGAATGCAGAACAATGTCTTACATTCACCCCAGTACAAAGATCTGGGCCTAAATCCATCATTTTTTTGCACTCCACACCATCCTAGGTCAGACAATGGCTATATGCAAATCAGCCTTAACCCTGTGCCTCATGGGAACAGTCCAGCCGGAACTACCAAGCCATGCCTTTCCTAGAATGGAATCAAGCATCCAAGGACCGGCTTCTGGCTATCAGCCTTCTTCAGCCTGGATAGCTTGGCTCCAGTGATGTGGAGAGCCTGGGACTCACGTCTGAGCATACCCAGCCCACTCGGGTGAAAATTGCAAAAAACACAGTTGATAGACAGAATGCAGAACAATGTCTTACATTCACCCCAGTACAAAGACCTGGGCCTAAATCCATCGTGTTTTTGCACTCCACACCACCTTAGGTCACACAATGTATATATGCAAATCAGCCTTGACTCTGTACCTCATGGGAACAGTCCAGACCGAACTACCAAGCCATGTCTTCCCTAGACCGGAATCAAGCATCCAAGGACTGGTTTCTGGCTATCAGCCTTCTTCAGCCTGGATAGCTTGACTCCAGTGATGTGGAGAGCCTGGGACTCACGTCTGAGCATACCCAGCCCACTCGGGGTGAAAATTGCAAAAAACACAGTTGATGGACAGAATGCAGAACAATGTCTTACATTCACCCCAGTACAAAACTCTGGGCCTAAATCCATTGTTTTTTTGGACTCCACACCACCCTAGGCCAGACAATGGCTATATGCAAATCAGCTTTGACCCTGTGCCTCATGGGAACAGTCCAGACCGAACTACCAAGCCATGTCTTTCCTAGACCGGAATCAAGCATCCAAGGACTGGTTTCTGGCTATCAGCCTTCTTCAGCCTGGATAGCTTGACTCCAGTGATGTGGAGAACCTGGCACTCACGTCTGAGCATACATAGACCACTCGGGGTGAAAATTGCAAAAAACACTGTTGATGGACAGAATGCAGAACAATGTCCAACATTATCCCCAGTACAAAGATCTGGGCCTAAATCCATCAATTTTTTGCACTCCACACCACACTAGGTCAGACAATGGCTATATGCAAATCAGCCTTGACCCTGTGCCTCATGGGAACAGTCCAGCCCGAACTACCAATCCATGTCTTTCCTAGACCGGAAACAAGCATCCAAGGACCTGTTTCTGGTTGTCAGCCTTCTTCAGCCTGGATAGCTTGACTCCAGTGATGTGGAGAGCCTGGGACTCACGTCTGAGCAGACCCAGCCCACTCGGGGTGAAAATTGCAAAACACACAGTTGATGGACAGAATGCAGAACAATGTCTTACATTCACCCCAGTACAAAGATCTGGGCCTAAATCCATCGTTTTTTTGCACTCCACACCACCCTAGGTCAGACAATGGCTATATGCAAATCAGCCTTAACCCTGTGCCTCATGGGAACAGTCCAGCCGGAACTACCAAGCCATGCCTTTCCTAGAATGGAATCAAGCATCCAAGGACCGGTTTCTGGCTATCAGCCTTCTTCAGTCTGGATAGCTTGACAACAGTGATGTGGAGAGCCTGGGACTCACGTCTGAGCATACCCAGCCCACTCGGGGTGAAAATTGCAAAAAACAGTTGATGGACAGAATGCAGAACAAAGATCTTACATTCAGCCCAGTACAAAGATCTTGGCCTAAATCCTTGATTTTTTGCACTCCACACCACCCTAGGTCAGACAATAGCTATATGCAAATCAGCCTTGACCCTGTGCCTCATGGGAACAGTCCAGCCCGAACTACCAATCCATGTCTTTCCTAGACCGGAATCAAGCATCCAAGGACCTGTTTCTGGTTATCAGCCTTCTTCAGCCTGGTTAGCTTGACTCCAGTGATGTGGAGAGCCTGGGACTCACGTCTGAGCATACCCAGCCCACTTGGGGTGAAAATTGCAAAACACACAGTTGATGGACAGAATGCAGAACAATGTCTTACATTCACCCCAGTACAAAGATCTGGGCCTAAATCCATCGTTTTTTTGCACTCCACACCACCCTAGGTCAGACAATGGCTATATGCAAATCAGCCTTGACCCTGTGCCTCATGGGAACAGTCCAGCCCGAACAACCAAGCCATTCTTTCCTAGACCGGAATCAAGCATCCAAGGACCGGTTTCTGGCTATCAGCCTTCTTCAGCCTGGATAACTTGACTCCAGTGATGTGGAGAGCCTGGGACTCACGTCTGAGCATACCCAGCCCACTCGGGGTGAAAATTGCAAAAAACTGTTGATGGACAGAATGCAGAACAAAGACTTACATTCAGCCCAGTACAAAGATCTAGGCCTAAATTCATCGTTTTTTTGCACTCCACACCACCATATGTCAGACAATGGCTATATGTAAATCCGCCTTGACCCTGTGCCTCATGGAAACAGTCCAGCCCGAACTACCAAGCCATGTCCTTCCTAGACCGGAATCAAGCTTCCAAGGACCGGTTTCTGGCTATCAGCCTTCTTCAGCCTGGATAGCTTGACTCCAGTGATGTGGAGAGCCAGGGACTCACGTCTGAGCATACCCAGCCCACTCGGAGTGAAAATTGCAAAAAACACAGTTGATCGACAGAATGCAGAACAATGTCTTACATTCACCCCAGTACAAAGATCTGGGCCTAAATCCATCGTTTTTTTGCACTCCACACCACCCTAGGTCAGACAATGGCTATATGCAAATCAGCCTTGACCCTGTGCCTCATGGGAACAGTCCAGCCCGAACTACCAAGCCATGTCTTTCCTAGACCGGAATCAAGCTTCCAAGGACCGGTTTCTGGCTATCAGCCTTCTTCAGCCTGGATAGCTTGACTCCAGTGATGTGGAGACCCTGGGACTCACGTCTGAGCATACCCAGCCCACTAGGGGTGAAAATTGCAAAAAACACAGTTGATCGACAGAATGCAGAACAATGTCTTACATTCACCCCAGTACAAAGATCTGGGCCTTAATCCATCGTTTTTTTTGCACTCCACACCACCCTAGGTCAGACAATGGCTATATGCAAATCAGCCTTGACCCTGTGCCTCATGGGAACAGTCCAGCCCAAACAACCAAGCCATGTCTTCCCTAGACCGGAATCAAGCATCCAAGGACCCGTTTATGGTTATCAGCCTTCTTCAGCCTGGATAGCTTGACTCCAGTGATGTGCAGAGCCTGGGTCTCACGTCTGAGCAGACCCAGCCCACTCGGGGGGAAAATTGCAAAACACACAGTTGATGGACAGAATGCAGAACAATGTCTTACATTCACCCCAGTACAAAGATCTGGGCCTAAATCCATTGTTTTTTTGCACTCCACACCACCCTAGGTCAGACAATGGCTATATGCAAATCAGCCTTGACCCTGTGCCTCATGGGAACAGTCCAGCCCAAACTACCAAGCCATGCCTTTCCTAGAATGGAATCAAGCATCCAAGGACCGGTTTCTGGCTATCAGCCTTCTTCAGTCTGGATAGCTTGACTCCAGTGATGTGGAGAGCCAGGGACTCACGTCTTAGCCTACCCAGCCCACTCGGGGTGAAAATTGCAAAAAACACAGTTGATGGACAGAATGCAGAACAATGTCTTACATTCACCCCAGTACAAAGATCTGGGCCTAAATTCATCGTTTTTTGCACTCCACACCACCCTAGGTCAGACAATGGCTATTTGCAATTCAGCCTTGACCCTGTGCCTCATGGGAACAGTCCAGCCAGTACTACCAAGCCATGTCTTCCTAGACCGGAATCAAGCATCCAAGGACCGGTTTCTGGCTATCAGCCTTCTTCAGCCTGGATAGCTTAACTCCAGTGATGTGGGGAGCCTGGGACTCACGTCTGAGCTTACCCAGCCCACTCGGGGTGAAAATTACAAAAAACACAGTTGATGGACAGAATGCAGAACAATGTCTTACATTCACCCCAGTACAAAGATCTGGGCCTAAATCCATCATTTCTTTGCACTCCAAACCACCCTAGGTCAGACAATGGCTATATGCAAATCAGCCTTGACCCTGTGCCTCATGGGAACAGTCCAGCCCGAACTACCAAGCCATGTCCTTCCTAGACCAGAATCAAGCTTCCAAGGACCGGTTTCTGGTTATCAGCCTTCTTCAGCCTGGATAGCTTGACTCCAGTGATGTGGAGAGCCTGGGACTCACGTCTGAGCATACCCAGCCCACTCGGGGTGAAAATTGCAAAAAACAGTTGATGGACAGAATGCAGAACAAAGATCTTACATTCAGCCCAGTACAAAGATCTAGGCCTAAATTCATCGTTTTTTTTGCACTCCACACCACCATAGGGCAGAAAATGGCTATATGCAAATCAGCCTTGACCCTGTGCCTCATGGGAACAGTCCAGCCCGAACTACCAAGCCATGTCTTTCCTAGACCGGAATCAAGCATCCAAGGACCGGTTTCTGGCTATCAGCCTTCTTCAGCCTGGATAGCTTGACTCCAGTGATGTGGAGAGCTTGGAACTCACGTCTGAGCATACCCAGCCCATTGGGGCGAAAATTGCGCAAAAACACAGATGATGGACAGAATGCAGAATAATGTCTTACATTCACCCCAGTACAAAGATCTTGGCCTAAATCCTTGTTTTTTTGCACTCCACACCACCCTAGGTCAGACAATAGCTATATGCAAATCAGCCTTGACCCTGTGCCTCATGGGAACAGTCCAGCCCGAACTACCAAGCCATGTCTTTCCTAGACCGGAATCAAGCATCCAAGGACCGGTTTCTGGCTATCAGCCTTCTTCAGCCTGGATAGCTTGGCTCCAGTGATGTGGAGAGCCTGGGACTCACGTCTGAGCATACCCAGCCCACTCGGGTGACAATTGCAAAAAACACAGTTGATAGACAGAATGCAGAACAATGTCTTACATTCACCCCAGTACAAAGACCTGGGCCTAAATCCATCGTTTTTTTGCACTCCACACCACCTTAGGTCAGACAATGGCTATATGCAAATCAGCCTTGACTCTGTACCTCATGGGAACAGTCCAGACCGAACTACCAAGCCATGTTTTTCCTAGACCTGAATCAAGCATCCAAGGACTGGTTTCTGGCTATCAGCCTTCTTCAGCCTGGATAGCTTGACTCCAGTGATGTGGAGAGCCTGGGACTCACGTCTGAGCATACCCAGCCCACTCGCGGTGAAAATTGCAAAAAACACAGTTGATGGACAGAATGCAGAACAATGTCTTACATTCACCCCAGTACAAAACTCTGGGCCTAAATCCATTGTTTTTTTGCACTCCACACCACCCTAGGCCAGACAATGGCTATATGCAAATCAGCTTTGACCCTGTGCCTCATGGGAACAGTCCAGACCGAACTACCAAGCCATGTCTTTCCTAGACCGGAATCAAGCATCCAAGGACTGGTTTCTGGCTATCAGCCTTCTTCAGCCTGGATAGCTTGACTCCAGTGATGTGGAGAGCCTGGGACTCACGTCTGAGCATACATAGCCCACTCGGGGAGAAAATTGCAAAAAACACAGTTGATGGACAGAATGCAGAACAATGTCCAACATTCACCCCAGTACAAAGATCTGGGCCTAAATCCATCAATTTTTTGCACTCCACACCACACTAGGTCAGACAATGGCTATATGCAAATCAGCCTTGACCCTGTGCCTCATGGGAACAGTCCAGCCCGAACTACCAATCCATGTCTTTCCTAGACCGGAATCAAGCATCCAAGGACCTGTTTCTGGTTATCAGCCTTCTTCAGCCTGGATAGCTTGACTCCAGTGATGTGGAGAGCCTGGGACTCACGTCTGAGCAGACCCAGCCCACTCGGGGGGAAAATTGCAAAACACACAGTTGATGGACAGAATGCAGAACAATGTCTTACATTCACCCCAGTACAAAGATCTGGGCCTAAATCCATTGTTTTTTTGCACTCCACACCACCCTAGGTCAGACAATGGCTATATGCAAATCAGCCTTAACCCTGTGCCTCATGGGAACAGTCCAGCCGGAACTACCAAGCCATGCCTTCCCTAGAATGGAATCAAGCATCCAAGGACCGGCTTCTGGCTATCAGCCTTCTTCAGTCTGGATAGCTTGACTCCAGTGATGTGGAGAGCCTGGGACTCACGTCTGAGCATACCCACCCCACTTGGGGTGAAAATTGCAAAAAACACAGTTGATGGACAGAATGCAGAACAATGTCTTACATTCACCCCAGTACCAAGATCTGTGCCTAAATCCATCGTTTTTTTGCACTCCACACCACCCTAGGTCAGACAATGGCTATATGCAAATCAGCCTTGACCCTGTGCCTCATGGGAACAGTCCAGCCCGAACTACCAAGCCATTCTTTCCTAGACCGGAATCAAGCATCCAAGGTCCGGTTTCTGGCTATCAGTCTTCTTCAGCCTGGATAGCTTGGCTCTAGTGATGTGGAGAGCCTGGGACTCACGTCTGAGCATACCCAGCCCACTCGGGTGAAAATTGCAAAAAACACAGTTGATGGACAGAATGCAGAACAATGTCTTACATTCACCCCAGTACAAAACTCTGGGCCTAAATCCATTGTTTTTTTGCACTCCACACCACCCTAGGCCAGACAATGGCTATATGCAAATCAGCTTTGACCCTGTGCCTCATGAGAACAGTCCAGACCGAACTACCAAGCCATGTCTTTCCTAGACCGGAATCAAGCATCCAAGGACTGGTTTCTGGCTATCAGCCTTCTTCAGCCTGGATAGCTTGACTCCAGTGATGTGGAGAGCCTGGGACTCACGTCTGAGCATACATAGTCCACTCGGGGAGAAAATTGCAAAAAACACAGTTGATGGACAGAATGCAGAACAATGTCCAACATTCACCCCAGTACAAAGATCTGGGCCTAAATCCATCAATTTTTTGCACTCCACACCACACTAGGTCAGACAATGGCTATATGCAAATCAGCCTTGACCCTGTGCCTCATGGGAACAGTCCAGCCCGAACTACCAATCCATGTCTTTCCTAGACCGGAATCAAGCATCCAAGGACCTGTTTCTGGTTATCAGCCTTCTTCAGCCTGGATAGCTTGACTCCAGTGATGTGGAGAGCCTGGGACTCACGTCTGAGCAGACCCAGCCCACTCGGGGTGAAAATTGCAAAACACACAGTTGATGGACAGAATGCAGAACAATGTCTTACATTCACCCCAGTACAAAGATCTGGGCCGAAATCCATCGTTTTTTTGCACTCCACACCACCCTAGGTCAGACAATGGCTATATGCAAATCAGCCTTAACCCTGTGCCTCATGGGAACAGTCCAGCCGGAACTACCAAGCCATGCCTTTCCTAGAATGGAATCAAGCATCCAAGGACCGGCTTCTGGCTATCAGCCTTCTTCAGTCTGGATAGCTTGACTCTAGTGATGTGGAGAGCCTGGGACTCACGTCTGAGCATACCCACCCCACTTGGGGTGAAAATTGCAAAAAACACAGTTGATGGACAGAATGCAGAACAATGTCTTACATTCACCCCAGTACAAAGATCTGTGCCTAAATCCATCGTTTTTTTGCACTCCACACCACCCTAGGTCAGACAATGGCTATATGCAAATCAGCCTTGACCCTGTGCCTCATTGGAACAGTCCAGCCCGAACTACCAAGCCATTCTTTCCTAGACCGGAATCAAGCATCCAAGGACCGGTTTCTGGCTATCAGCCTTCTTCAGCCTGGATAGCTTGGCTCCAGTGATGTGGAGAGCCTGGGACTCACGTCTGAGCATACCCAGCCCACTCGGGTGAAAATTGCAAAAAACACAGTTGATAGACAGAATGCAGATCAATGTCTTACATTCACCCCAGTACAAAGACCTGGGCCTAAAACCACCGTTTTTTTGCACTCCACACCACCTTAGGTCAGACAATGTATATATGCAAATCAGCCTTGACTCTGTACCTCATGGGAACAGTCCAGACCGAACTACCAAGCCATGTCTTTCCTAGACCGGAATCAAGCATCCAAGGACTGGTTTCTGGCTATCAGCCTTCTTCAGCCTGGATAGCTTGACTCCAGTGATGTGGAGAGCCTGGGACTCACGTCTGAGCATACCTAGCCCACTCGGGGTGAAAATTGCAAAAAACACAGTTGATGGACAGAATGCAGAACAATGTCTTACATTCACCCCAGTACAAAACTCTGGGCCTAAATCCATTGTTTTTTTGCACTCCACACCACCCTAGGGCAGACAATGGCTATATGCAAATCAGCTTTGACCCTGTGCCTCACGGGAACAGTCCAGACCGAACTACCAAGCCATGTCTTTCCTAGACCGGAATCAAGCATCCAAGGACTGGTTTCTGGCTATCAGCCTTCTTCAGCCTGGATAGCTTGACTCCAGTGATGTGGAGAGCCTGGGACTCACGTCTGAGCATACATAGCCCACTCGGGGTGAAAATTGCAAAAAACACAGTTGATGGACAGAATGCAGAACAATGTCCAACAAAATCCCCAGTACAAAGATCTGGGCCTAAATCCATCATTTTTTTGCACTCCACACCACACTAGGTCAGACAATGGCTATATGCAAATCAGCCTTGACCCTGTGCCTCATGGGAACAGTCCAGCCCGAACTACCAATCCATGTCTTTCCTAGACCGGAATCAAGCATCCAAGGACCTGTTTCTGGTTATCAGCCTTCTTCAGCCTGGATAGCTTGACTCCAGTGATGTGGAGAGCCTGGGACTCACGTCTGAGCAGACCCAGCCCACTCGGGGTCAAAATTGCAAAACACACAGTTGATGGACAGAATGCAGAACAATGTCTTACATTCACCCCAGTACAAAGATCTGGGCCTAAATCCATCGTTTTTTGCACTCCACACCACCCTAGGTCAGACAATGGCTATATGCAAATCAGCCTTAACCCTGTGCCTCATGGGAACAGTCCAGCCGGAACTACCAAGCCATGCCTTTCCTAGAATGGAATCAAGCATCCAAGGACCGGTTTCTGGCTATCAGCCTTCTTCAGTCTGGATAGCTTGACTCCAGTGATGTGGAGAGCCTGGGACTCACGTCTGAGCATACCCAGCCCACTCGGGGTGAAAATTGCAAAAAACAGTTGATGGACAGAATGCAGAACAAAGATCTTACATTCAGCCCAGTACAAAGATCTTGGCCTAAATCCTTGTTTTTTTGCACTCCACACCACCCTAGGTCAGACAATAGCTATATGCAAATCAGCCTTGACCCTGTGCCTCATGGGAACAGTCCAGCCGGAACTACCAAGCCATGCCTTTCCTAGAATGGAATCAAGCATCCAAGGACTGGTTTCTGGCTATCAGCCTTCTTCAGTCTGGATAGCTTGACTCCAGTGATGTGGAGAGCCTGGGACTCACGTCTGAGCATACCCAGCCCACTTGGAGTGAAAATTGCAAAAAACACAGTTGATGGACAGAATGCAGAACAATGTCTTACATTCACCCCAGTACAAAGATCTGTGCCTAAATCCATCGTTTTTTTGCACTCCACACCACCCTAGGTCAGACAATGGCTATATGCAAATCAGCATTGACCCTGTGCCTCATGGGAACAGTCCAGCCCGAACTACCAAGCCATGTCTTTCCTAGACCGGAATCAAGCATCCAAGGACCGGTTTCTGGCTATCAGCCTTCTTCAGCCGGGATAGCTTGACTCCAGTGATGTGGAGAGCTTGGGACTCACGTCTGAGCATACCCAGCCCATCGGGGTGAAAATTGCGCAAAAACACAGATGATGGACAGAATGCAGAACAATGTCTTACATTCACCCCAGTACAAAGATCTTGGCCTAAATCCTTGTTTTTTTGCACTCCACACCACCCTAGGTCAGACAATAGCTATATGCAAATCAGCCTTGACCCTGTGCCTCATGGGAACAGTCCAGCCCGAACTACCAAGCCATGTCTTTCCTAGACCGGAATCAAGCATCCAAGGACCGGTTTCTGGCTATCAGCCTTCTTCAGCCTGGATAGCTTGGCTCCAGTGATGTGGAGAGCCTGGGACTCACGTCTGAGCATGCCCAGCCCACTCGGGGTGAAAATTGCAAAAAACACAGTTGATGGACAGAATGCAGAACAATGTCTTACATTCACCCCAGTACAAAAATCTGGGCCTGCATCCATTGTTTTTTTGCACTCCACACCACCCTAGGCCAGACAATGGCTATATGCAAATCAGCCTTGACACTGTGCCTCATGGGAACAGTCCAGCCCGAAACGACCAAGCCATGTCTTTCCTAGACCGGAATCAAGCATCCAAGGACCGGTTTCTGGCTATCAGCCTTCTTCAGCCTGGATAGCTTGACTCCAGTGATGTGGAGAGCCTGGGACTCACGTCTGAGCATACCCAGCCCACTCGGGGTGAAAATTGCAAAAAACACAGTTGATTGACAGAATGCAGAACAATGTCTTACATTCACCCCAGTAAAAAGATCTGGGCCGAAATCCATCGTTTTTTTGCACTCCACACCACACTAGGTCAGACAATGGCTATATGCAAATCAGCCTTGACCCTGTGCCTCATGGGAACAGTCCAGCCCGAACTACCAAGCCATGTCTTTCCTAGACCGGAATCAAGCATCCAAGGACCTGTTTCTGGTTATCAGCCTTCTTCAGCCTGGATAGCTTGACTCCAGTGATGTGGAGAGCCTGGGACTCACGTCTGAGCAGACCCAACCCACTCGGGGTGAAAATTGCAAAACACACAGTTGATGGACAGAATGCAGAACAATGTCTTACATTCACCCCAGTACAAAGATCTGGGCCTAAATCCATCATTTTTTTGCACTCCACACCATCCTAGGTCAGACAATGGCTATATGCAAATCAGCCTTAACCCTGTGCCTCATGGGAACAGTCCAGCCGGAACTACCAAGCCATGACTTTCCTAGAATGGAATCAAGCATCCAAGGACCGGCTTCTGGCTATCAGCCTTCTTCAGCCTGGATAGCTTGGCTCCAGTGATGTGGAGAGCCTGGGACTCACGTCTGAGCATACCCAGCCCACTCGGGTGAAAATTGCAAAAAACACAGTTGATAGACAGAATGCAGAACAATGTCTTACATTCACCCCAGTACAAAGACCTGGGCCTAAATCCATCGTGTTTTTGCACTCCACACCACCTTAGGTCACACAATGTATATATGCAAATCAGCCTTGACTCTGTACCTCATGGGAACAGTCCAGACCGAACTACCAAGCCATGTCTTCCCTAGACCGGAATCAAGCATCCAAGGACTGGTTTCTGGCTATCAGCCTTCTTCAGCCTGGATAGCTTGACTCCAGTGATGTGGAGAGCCTGGGACTCACGTCTGAGCATACCCAGCCCACTCGGGGTGAAAATTGCAAAAAACACAGTTGATGGACAGAATGCAGAACAATGTCTTACATTCACCCCAGTACAAAACTCTGGGCCTAAATCCATTGTTTTTTTGGACTCCACACCACCCTAGGCCAGACAATGGCTATATGCAAATCAGCTTTGACCCTGTGCCTCATGGGAACAGTCCAGACCGAACTACCAAGCCATGTCTTTCCTAGACCGGAATCAAGCATCCAAGGACTGGTTTCTGGCTATCAGCCTTCTTCAGCCTGGATAGCTTGACTCCAGTGATGTGGAGAACCTGGCACTCACGTCTGAGCATACATAGACCACTCGGGGTGAAAATTGCAAAAAACACTGTTGATGGACAGAATGCAGAACAATGTCCAACATTATCCCCAGTACAAAGATCTGGGCCTAAATCCATCAATTTTTTGCACTCCACACCACACTAGGTCAGACAATGGCTATATGCAAATCAGCCTTGACCCTGTGCCTCATGGGAACAGTCCAGCCCGAACTACCAATCCATGTCTTTCCTAGACCGGAAACAAGCATCCAAGGACCTGTTTCTGGTTGTCAGCCTTCTTCAGCCTGGATAGCTTGACTCCAGTGATGTGGAGAGCCTGGGACTCACGTCTGAGCAGACCCAGCCCACTCGGGGTGAAAATTGCAAAACACACAGTTGATGGACAGAATGCAGAACAATGTCTTACATTCACCCCAGTACAAAGATCTGGGCCTAAATCCATCGTTTTTTTGCACTCCACACCACCCTAGGTCAGACAATGGCTATATGCAAATCAGCCTTAACCCTGTGCCTCATGGGAACAGTCCAGCCGGAACTACCAAGCCATGCCTTTCCTAGAATGGAATCAAGCATCCAAGGACCGGTTTCTGGCTATCAGCCTTCTTCAGTCTGGATAGCTTGACAACAGTGATGTGGAGAGCCTGGGACTCACGTCTGAGCATACCCAGCCCACTCGGGGTGAAAATTGCAAAAAACAGTTGATGGACAGAATGCAGAACAAAGATCTTACATTCAGCCCAGTACAAAGATCTTGGCCTAAATCCTTTTTTTTTTGCACTCCACACCACCCTAGGTCAGACAATAGCTATATGCAAATCAGCCTTGACCCTGTGCCTCATGGGAACAGTCCAGCCCGAACTACCAATCCATGTCTTTCCTAGACCGGAATCAAGCATCCAAGGACCTGTTTCTGGTTATCAGCCTTCTTCAGCCTGGTTAGCTTGACTCCAGTGATGTGGAGAGCCTGGGACTCACGTCTGAGCATACCCAGCCCACTTGGGGTGAAAATTGCAAAACACACAGTTGATGGACAGAATGCAGAACAATGTCTTACATTCACCCCAGTACAAAGATCTGGGCCTAAATCCATCGTTTTTTTGCACTCCACACCACCCTAGGTCAGACAATGGCTATATGCAAATCAGCCTTGACCCTGTGCCTCATGGGAACAGTCCAGCCCGAACAACCAAGCCATTCTTTCCTAGACCGGAATCAAGCATCCAAGGACCGGTTTCTGGCTATCAGCCTTCTTCAGCCTGGATAACTTGACTCCAGTGATGTGGAGAGCCTGGGACTCACGTCTGAGCATACCCAGCCCACTCGGGGTGAAAATTGCAAAAAACTGTTGATGGACAGAATGCAGAACAAAGACTTACATTCAGCCCAGTACAAAGATCTAGGCCTAAATTCATCGTTTTTTTGCACTCCACACCACCATATGTCAGACAATGGCTATATGCAAATCCGCCTTGACCCTGTGCCTCATGGAAACAGTCCAGCCCGAACTACCAAGCCATGTCCTTCCTAGACCGGAATCAAGCTTCCAAGGACCGGTTTCTGGCTATCAGCCTTCTTCAGCCTGGATAGCTTGACTCCAGTGATGTGGAGAGCCAGGGACTCACGTCTGAGCATACCCAGCCCACTCGGAGTGAAAATTGCAAAAAACACAGTTGATCGACAGAATGCAGAACAATGTCTTACATTCACCCCAGTACAAAGATCTGGGCCTAAATCCATCGTTTTTTTGCACTCCACACCACCCTAGGTCAGACAATGGCTATATGCAAATCAGCCTTGACCCTGTGCCTCATGGGAACAGTCCAGCCCGAACTACCAAGCCATGTCCTTCCTAGACCGGAATCAAGCTTCCAAGGACCGGTTTCTGGCTATCAGCCTTCTTCAGCCTGGATAGCTTGACTCCAGTGATGTGGAGACCCTGGGACTCACGTCTGAGCATACCCAGCCCACTAGGGGTGAAAATTGCAAAAAACACAGTTGATCGACAGAATGCAGAACAATGTCTTACATTCACCCCAGTACAAAGATCTGGGCCTTAATCCATCGTTTTTTTGCACTCCACACCACCCTAGGTCAGACAATGGCTATATGCAAATCAGCCTTGACCCTGTGCCTCATGGGAACAGTCCAGCCCAAACAACCAAGCCATGTCTTCCCTAGACCGGAATCAAGCATCCAAGGACCCGTTTATGGTTATCAGCCTTCTTCAGCCTGGATAGCTTGACTCCAGTGATGTGGAGAGCCTGGGACTCACGTCTGAGCAGACCCAGCCCACTCGGGGGGAAAATTGCAAAACACACAGTTGATGGACAGAATGCAGAACAATGTCTTACATTCACCCCAGTACAAAGATCTGGGCCTAAATCCATTGTTTTTTTGCACTCCACACCACCCTAGGTCAGACAATGGCTATATGCAAATCAGCCTTGACCCTGTGCCTCATGGGAACAGTCCAGCCCAAACTACCAAGCCATGCCTTTCCTAGAATGGAACAAGCATCCAAGGACCGGTTTCTGGCTATCAGCCTTCTTCAGTCTGGATAGCTTGACTCCAGTGATGTGGAGAGCCAGGGACTCACGTCTTAGCCTACCCAGCCCACTCGGGGTGAAAATTGCAAAAAACACAGTTGATGGACAGAATGCAGAACAATGTCTTACATTCACCCCAGTACAAAGATCTGGGCCTAAATTCATCGTTTTTTGCACTCCACACCACCCTAGGTCAGACAATGGCTATTTGCAATTCAGCCTTGACCCTGTGCCTCATGGGAACAGTCCAGCCAGTACTACCAAGCCATGTCTTCCTAGACCGGAATCAAGCATCCAAGGACCGGTTTCTGGCTATCAGCCTTCTTCAGCCTGGATAGCTTGACTCCAGTGATGTGGGGAGCCTGGGACTCACGTCTGAGCTTACCCAGCCCACTCGGGGTGAAAATTACAAAAAACACAGTTGATGGACAGAATGCAGAACAATGTCTTACATTCACCCCAGTACAAAGATCTGGGCCTAAATCCATCATTTCTTTGCACTCCAAACCACCCTAGGTCAGACAATGGCTATATGCAAATCAGCCTTGACCCTGTGCCTCATGGGAACAGTCCAGCCCGAACTACCAAGCCATGTCCTTCCTAGACCAGAATCAAGCTTCCAAGGACCGGTTTCTGGTTATCAGCCTTCTTCAGCCTGGATAGCTTGACTCCAGTGATGTGGAGAGCCTGGGACTCACGTCTGAGCATACCCATCCCACTTGGGGTGAAAATTGCAAAAAACACAGTTGATGGACAGAATGCAGAACAATGTCTTACATTCACCCGAGTACAAAGATCTGTGCCTAAATCCATCGTTTTTTTTGCACTCCACACCACCCTAGGTCAGACAATGGCTATATGCAAATCAGCCTTGACCCTGTGCCTCATGGGAACAGTCCAGCCCGAACTACCAAGCCATTCTTTCCTAGACCGGAATCAAGCATCCAAGGACCGGTTTCTGGCTATCAGCCTTCTTCAGCCTGGATAACTTGACTCCAGGGATGTGGAGAGCCTGGGACTCACGTCTGAGCATACCCAGCCCACTCGAAGTGAAAATTGCAAAAAACACAGTTGATGGACAGAATGCAGAACAATGTCTTACATTCACCCCAGTACAAAGATCTGTGCCTAAATCCATCGTTTTTTTGCACTCCACACCACCCTAGGTCAGACAATGGCTATATGCAAATCAGCCTTGACCCTGCGCCTCATGGGAACAGTCCAGCCCGAACTACCAAGCCATTCTTTCCTAGACCGGAATCAAGCATCCAAGGACCGGTTTCTGGCTATCAGCCTTCTTCAGCCTGGATAACTTGACTCCAGTGATGTGGAGAGCCTGGGACTCACGTCTGAGCATACCCAGCCCACTCGGGGTGAAAATTGCAAAAAACAGTTGATGGACAGAATGCAGAACGAAGACTTACATTCAGCCCTGTACAAAGATCTAGGCCTAAATTCATCGTTTTTTTGCACTCCACACCACCATATGTCAGACAATGGCTATATGCAAATCCGCCTTGACCCTGTGCCTCATGGGAACAGTCCAGCCCGAACTACCAAGCCATGTCCTTCCTAGACCGGAATCAAGCTTCCAAGGACCGGTTTCTGGCTATCAGCCTTCTTCAGCCTGGATAGCTTGACTCCAGTGATGTGGAGAGCCTGGGACTCACGTCTGAGCATACCCAGCCCACTCGGGGTGAAAATTGCAAAAAACACAGTTGATCGACAGAATGCAGAACAATGTCTTACATTCACCCCAGTACAAAGATCTGTGCCTTAATCCATCGTTTTTTTGCACTCCACACCACCCTAGGTCAGACAATGGCTATATGCAAATCAGCCTTGACCCTGTGCCTCATGGGAACAGTCCAGCCCGAACAACCAAGCCATGTTTTTCCTAGACCGGAATCAAGCATCCAAGGACCAGTTTCTGGCTATCAGCCTTCTTCAGCCTGGATAGCTTGACTCCAGTGATGTGGAGAGCCTGGGACTCACGTCTGAGCATACCCAGCCCACTTGGAGTGAAAATTGCAAAAAACACAGTTGATGGACAGAATGCAGAACAATGTCTTACATTCACCCCAGTACAAAGATCTGTGCCTAAATCCATCGTTTTTTTGCACTCCACACCACCCTAGGTCAGACAATGGCTATATGCAAATCAGCCTTGACCCTGTGCCTCAAGGGAACAGTCCAGCCCGAACTACCAAGCCATTCTTTCCTAGACCGGAATCAAGCATCCAAGGACCGGTTTCTGGCTATCAGCCTTCTTCAGCCTGGATAACTTGACTCCAGGGATGTGGAGAGCCTGGGACTCACGTCTGAGCATACCCAGCCCACTCGGGGTGAAAATTGCAAAAAACAGTTGATGGACAGAATGCAGAAAAAAGACTTACATTCAGCCCAGTACAAAGATCTAGGCCTAAATTCATCGTTTTTTTGCACTCCACACCACCATATGTCAAACAATGGCTATATGCAAATCCGCCTTGACCCTGTGCCTCATGGGAACAGTCCAGCCCGAACTACCAAGCCATGTCCTTCCTAGACCGGAATCAAGCTTCCAAGGACCGGTTTCTGGCTATCAGCCTTCTTCAGCCTGGATAGCTTGACTCCAGTGATGTGGAGAGCCAGGGACTCACGTCTGAGCATACCCAGCCCACTCGGAGTGAAAATTGCAAAAAACACAGTTGATGGACAGAATGCAGAACAATGTCTTATATTCACCCCAGTACAAAGATCTGTGCCTAAATCCATCGTTTTTTTGCACTCCACACCACCCTAGGTCAGACAATGGCTATATGCAAATCAGCCTTGACCCTGCGCCTCATGGGAACAGTCCAGCCCGAACTACCAAGCCATTCTTTCCTAGACCGGAATCAAGCATCCAAGGACCGGTTTCTGGCTATCAGCCTTCTTCAGCCTGGATAACTTGACTCCAGTGATGTGGAGAGCCTGGGACTCACGTCTGAGCATACCCAGCCCACTCGGGGTGAAAATTGCAAAAAACAGTTGATGGACAGAATGCAGAACGAAGACTTACATTCAGCCCAGTACAAAGATCTAGGCCTAAATTCATCGTTTTTTTGCACTCCACACCACCATATGTCAGACAATGGCTATATGCAAATCCGCCTTGACCCTGTGCCTCATGGGAACAGTCCAGCCCGAACTACCAAGCCATGTCCTTCCTAGACCGGAATCAAGCTTCCAAGGACCGGTTTCTGGCTATCAGCCTTCTTCAGCCTGGATAGCTTGACTCCAGTGATGTGGAGAGCCTGGGACTCACGTCTGAGCATCCCCAGCCCACTCGGGGTGAAAATTGCAAAAAACACAGTTGATCGACAGAATGCAGAACAATGTCTTACATTCACCCCAGTACAAAGATCTGTGCCTTAATCCATCGTTTTTTTGCACTCCACACCACCCTAGGTCAGACAATGGCTATATGCAAATCAGCCTTGACCCTGTGCCTCATGGGAACAGTCCAGCCCGAACAACCAAGCCATGTTTTTCCTAGACCGGAATCAAGCATCCAAGGACCCGTTTCTGGTTATCAGCCTTCTTCAGCCTGGATAGCTTGACTCCAGTGATGTGGAGAGCCTGGGACTCACGTCTGAGCAGACCCAGCCCACTCGGGGTGAAAATTGCAAAACACACAGTTGATGGACAGAATGCAGAACAATGTCTTACATTCACCCCAGTACAAAGATCTGGGCCTAAATCCATTGTTTTTTTGCACTCCACACCACCCTAGGTCAGACAATGGCTATATGCAAATCAGCTTTGACCCTGTGCCTCATGGGAACAGTCCAGCCCGAACTACCAAGCCATGCCTTTCCTAGAATAGAATCAAGCATCCAAGGACCGGTTTCTGGCTATCAGCCTTCTTCAGTCTGGATAGCTTGACTCCAGTGATGTGGAGAGCCAGGGACTCACGTCTTAGCCTACCCAGCCCACTCGGGGTGAAAATTGCAAAAAACACAGTTGATGGACAGAATGCAGAACAATGTCTTACATTCACCCCAGTACAAAGATCTGTGCCTAAATCCATCGTTTTTTTGCACTCCACACCACCCTAGGTCAGACAATGGCTATATGCAAATCAGCCTTGACCCTGTGCCTCATGGGAACAGTCCAGCCCGAACTACCAAGCCATTCTTTCCTAGACTGGAATCAAGCATCCAAGGACCGGTTTCTGGCTATCAGCCTTCTTCAGCCTGGATAACTTGACTCCAGGGATGTGGAGAGCCTGGGACTCACGTCTGAGCATACCCAGCCCACTCGGGGTGAAAATTGCAAAAAACAGTTGATGGACAGAATGCAGAAAAAAGACTTACATTCAGCCCAGTACAAAGATCTAGGCCTAAATTCATCGTTTTTTTGTACTCCACACCACCATATGTCAGACAATGGCTATATGCAAATCCGCCTTGACCCTGTGCCTCATGGGAAGAGTCCAGCCCGAACTACCAAGCCATGTCCTTCCTAGACCGGAATCAAGCTTCCAAGGACCGGTTTCTGGCTATCAGCCTTCTTCAGCCTGGATAGCTTGACTCCAGTGATGTGGAGAGCCAGGGACTCACGTCTGAGCATACCCAGCCCACTCGGAGTGAAAATTGCAAAAAACACAGTTGATGGACAGAATGCAGAACAATGTCTTACATTCACCCCAGTACAAAGATCTGTGCCTAAATCCATCGTTTTTTTGCACTCCACACCACCCTAGGTCAGACAATGGCTATATGCAAATCAGCCTTGACCCTGCGCCTCATGGGAACAGTCCAGCCCGAACTACCAAGCCATTCTTTCCTAGACCGGAATCAAGCATCCAAGGACCGGTTTCTGGCTATCAGCCTTCTTCAGCCTGGATAACTTGACTCCAGTGATGTGGAGAGCCTGGGACTCACGTCTGAGCATACCCAGCCCACTCGGGGTGAAAATTGCAAAAAACAGTTGATGGACAGAATGCAGAACGAAGACTTACATTCAGCCCAGTACAAAGATCTAGGCCTAAATTCATCGTTTTTTTTGCACTCCACACCACCATATGTCAGACAATGGCTATATGCAAATCCGCCTTGACCCTGTGCCTCATGGGAACAGTCCAGCCCGAACTACCAAGCCATGTCCTTCCTAGACCGGAATCAAGCTTCCAAGGACTGGTTTCTGGCTATCAGCCTTCTTCAGCCTGGATAGCTTGACTCCAGTGATGTGGAGAGCCTGGGACTCACGTCTGAGCATACCCAGCCCACTCGGGGTGAAAATTGCAAAAAACACAGTTGATCGACAGAATGCAGAACAATGTCTTACATTCACCCCAGTACAAAGATCTGTGCCTTAATCCATCGTTTTTTTGCACTCCACACCACCCTAGGTCAGACAATGGCTATATGCAAATCAGCCTTGACCCTGTGCCTCATGGGAACAGTCCAGCCCGAACAACCAAGCCATGTTTTTCCTAGACCGGAATCAAGCATCCAAGGACCCGTTTCTGGTTATCAGCCTTCTTCAGCCTGGATAGCTTGACTCCAGTGATGTGGAGAGCCTGGGACTCACGTCTGAGCAGACCCAGCCCACTCGGGGTGAAAATTGCAAAACACACAGTTGATGGACAGAATGCAGAACAATGTCTTACATTCACCCCAGTACAAAGATCTGGGCCTAAATTCATTGTTTTTTTGCACTCCACACCACCCTAGGTCAGACAATGGCTATATGCAAATCAGCCTTGACCCTGTGCCTCATGGGAACAGTCCAGCCCGAACTACCAAGCCATGACTTTCCTAGAATAGAATCAAGCATCCAAGGACCGGTTTCTGGCTATCAGCCTTCTTCAGTCTGGATAGCTTGACTCCAGTGATGTGGAGAGCCTGGGACTCACGTCTTAGCCTACCCAGCCCACTCGGGGTGAAAATTGCAAAAAACACAGTTGATGGACAGAATGCAGAACAATGTCTTACATTCACCCCAGTACAAAGATCTGGGCCTAAATTCATCGTTTTTTGCACTCCACACCACCCTAGGTCAGACAATGGCTATTTGCAAATCAGCCTTGACCCTGTGCCTCATGGGAACAGTCCAGCCAGTACTACCAAGCCATGCTTCCTAGACCGGAATCAAGCATCCAAGGACCGGTTTCTGGCTATCAGCCTTCTTCAGCCTGGATAGCTTGACTCCAGTTATGTGGGGAGCCTGGGACTCACGTCTGAGCATACCCAGCCCACTCGGGGTGAAAATTACAAAAAACACAGTTGATGGACAGAATGCAGAACAATGTCTTACATTCACCCCAGTACAAAGATCTAGGCCTAAATCCATCATTTTTTTGCACTCCAAACCACCCTAGGTCCGACAATGGCTATATGCAAATCAGCCGTGACCCTGTGCCTCATGGGAACAGTCCAGCCCGAACTACCAAGCCATGTCCTTCCTAGACCGGAATCAAGCTTCCAAGGACCGGTTTCTGGTTATCAGCCTTCTTCAGCCTGGCTAGCTTGACTCCAGTGATGTGGAGAGCCTGGGACTCACGTCTGAGCATACCCAGCCCACTCGGGGTGAAAATTGCAAAGAACAGTTGATGGACAGAATGCAGAACAAAGATCTTACATTCAGCCCAGTACAAAGATCTAGGCCTAAATTCATCGGTTTTTTTGCACTCCACACCACCATAGGTCAGAAAATGGCTATATGCAAATCAGCCTTGACCCTGTGCCTCATGGGAACAATCCAGCCCGAACTACCAAGCCATGTCTTTCCTAGACCGGAATCAAGCATCCAAGGACCGGTTTCTGGCTTTCAGCCTTCTTCAGCCTGGATAGCTTGACTCCAGTGATGTGGAGAGCTTGGAACTCACGTCTGAGCATACCCAGCCCATTGGGGCGAAAATTGCGCAAAAACACAGATGATGGACAGAATGCAGAACAATGTCTTACATTCACCCCAGTACAAAGATCTTGGCCTAAATCCTTGTTTTTTTGCACTCCACACCACCCTAGGTCAGACAATAGCTATATGCAAATCAGCCTTGACCCTGTGCCTCATGGGAACAGTCCAGCCCGAACTACCAAGCCATGTCTTTCCTAGACCGGAATCAAGCATCGAAGGACCGGTTTCTGGCTATCAGCCTTCTTCAGCCTGGATAGCTTGGCTCCAGTGATGTGGAGAGCCTGGGACTCACGTCTGAGCATACCCAGCCCACTCGGGTGAAAATTGCAAAAAACACAGTTGAGAGACAGAATGCGGAACAATGTCTTACATTCACCCCAGAACAAAGACCTGGGCCTAAATTCATCGTTTTTTTGCACTCCACACCACCTTAGGTCAGACAATGGCTATATGCAAATCAGCCTTGACTCTGTACCTCATGGGAACAGTCCAGACCGAACTACCAAGCCATGTCTTTCCTAGACCGGAATCAAGCATCCAAGGACTGGTTTCTGGCTATCAGCCTTCTTCAGCCTGGATAGCTTGACTCCAGTGATGTGGAGAGCCTGGGACTCACGTCTGAGCATACATTGCCCACTCGGGGTGAAAATTGCAAAAAACACAGTTGATGGACAGAATGCAGAACAATGTCCAACATTCACCCCAGTACAAAGATCTGGGCCTAAATCCATCAATTTTTTGCACTCCACACCACACTAGGTCAGACAATGGCTATATGCAAATCAGCCTTGACCCTGTGCCTCATGGGAACAGTCCAGCCCGAACTACCAAGCCATGTCTTTCCTAGACCGGAATCAAGCATCGAAGGACCGGTTTCTGGCTATCAGCCTTCTTCAGCCTGGATAGCTTGACTCCAGTGATGTGGAGAGCCTGGGACTCACGTCTGAGCAGACCCAGCCCACTCGGGGTGAAAATTGCAAAACACACAGTTGATGGACAGAATGCAGAACAATGTCTTACATTCACCCCAGTACAAAGATCTGGGCCTAAATCCATCGTTTTTTTGCACTCCACACCACCCTAGGTCAGACAATGGCTATATGCAAATCAGCCTTGACCCTGTGCCTCATGGGAACAGTCCAGCCGGAACTACCAAGCCATGCCTTTCATAGAATGGAATCAAGCATCCAAGGACCGGCTTCTGGCTATCAGCCTTCTTCAGTCTGGATAGCTTGACTCCAGTGATGTGGAGAGCCTGGGACTCACGTCTGAGCATACCCAGCCCACTTGGGGTGAAAATTGCAAAAAACACAGTTGATGGACAGAATGCAGAACAATGTCTTACATTCACCCCAGTACAAAGATCTGTGCCTAAATCCATCGTTTTTTGCACTCCACACCACCCTAGGTCAGACAATGGCTATATGCAAATCAGCCTTGACCCTGTGCCTCATGGGAACAGTCCAGCTCGAACTACCAGGCCATTCTTTCCTAGACCGGAATCAAGCATCCAAGGACCGGTTTCTGGCTATCAGCCTTCTTCAGCCTGGATAACTTGACTCCAGTGATGTGGAGAGCCTGGGACTCACGTCTGAGCATACCCAGCCCACTCGGGGTGAAAAATGCAAAAAACAGTTGATGGACAGAATGCAGAACAATGTCTTACATTCACCCCAGTACAAAGATCTAGGCCTAAATTCATCGTTTTTTTGCACTCCACACCACCCTAGGTCAGACAATGGCTATATGCAAATCCGCCTTGACCCTGTGCCTCATGGGAACAGTCCAGCCCGAACTACCAAGCCATGTCCTTCCTAGACCGGAATCAAGCTTCCAAGGACCGGTTTCTGGCTATCAGCCTTCTTCAGCCTGGATAGCTTGACTCCAGTGATGTGGAGAGCCTGGACTCACGTCTGAGCATACCCAGCCCACTCGGGGTGAAAATTACAAAAAACACAGTTGATCGGCAGAATGCAGAACATTGTCTTACATTCACCCCAGTACAAAGATCTGGGCCTAAATCCATCGTTTTTTTGCACTTCACACCACACTAGGTCAGACAATGGCTATATGCAAATCAGCCTTGACCCTGTGCCTCATGGGAACAGTCCAGCCCGAACTACCAAGCCATGTCTTTCCTAGACCGGAATCAAGCATCCAAGGACCCGTTTCTGGTTATCAGCCTTCTTCAGCCTGGATAGCTTGACTCCAGTGATGTGGAGAGCCTGGGACTCACGTCTGAGCAGACCCAGCCCACTCGGGGTGAAAATTGCAAAACACAGAGTTGATGGACAGAATGCAGAACAATGTCTTACATTCACCCCAGTACAAAGATCTGGACCTAAATCCATCGTTTTTTTGCACTCCACACCACCCTAGGTCAGGCAATGGCTATATGCAAATCAGCCTTGACCCTGTGCCTCATGTGAACAGTCCAGCCAGTACTACCAAGCCATGTCTTCCTAGACCGTAATCAAGCATCCAAGGACCGGTTTCTGGCTATCAGCCTTCTTCAGCCTGGATAGCTTGACTCCAGTGATGTGGAGAGCCTGGGACTCACGTCTGAGCATACCCAGCACACTCGGGGTGAAAATTACAAAAAACACAGTTGATGGACAGAATGCAGAACAATGTCTTACATTCACCCCAGTACAAAGATCTGGGCCTAAATCCATAATTTTTTTGCACTCCAAACCACCCTAGGTCAGACAATGGCTATATGCAAATCAGCCTTGACCCTGTGCCTCATGGGAAAAGTCCAGCCCAAACTACCAAGCCATTCTTTCCTAGACCGGAATCAAGCATCCAAGGACCAGTTTCTGGCTATCAGCCTTCTTCAGCCTGGATAGCTTGACTCCAGTGATGTGGAGAGCCTGGGACTCACGTCTGAGCATACCCAGCCCACTCGGGGTGAAAATTGCAAAAAACAGTTGATGGACAGAATGCAGAACAAAGATCTTACATTCAGCCCAGTACAACGATCTAGGCCTAAATTCATCGGTTTTTTGCACTCCACACCACCATAGGTCAGAAAATGGCTATATGCAAATCAGCCTTGACCCTGTGCCTCATGGGAACAGTCCAGCCCGAACTACTAAGCCATGTCTTTCCTAGACCGGAATCAAGCATCCAAGGACCGGTTTCTGGCTATCAGCCTTCTTCAGCCTGGATAGCTTGACTCCAGTGATGTGGAGAGCTTGGGACTCACGTCTGAGCATACCCAGCCCATCGGGGTGAAAATTGCGCAAAAACACAGATGATGGACAGAATGCAGAACAATGTCTTACATTCACCCCAGTACAAAGATCTTGGCCTAAATCCTTGTTTTTTTGCACTCCACACCACCCTAGGTCAGACAATAGCTATATGCAAATCAGCCTTGACCCTGTGCCTCATGGGAACAGTCCAGCCCGAACTACCAAGCCATGTCTTTCCTAGACCGGAATCAAGCTTCCAAGGACCGGTTTCTGGCTATCAGCCTTCTTCAGCCTGGATAGCTTGACTCCAGTGATGTGGAGAGCCTGGGACTCACGTCTCAGCATACCCAGCCCACTCGGGGTGAAAATTGCAAAAAACACAGTTGATCGACAGAATGCAGAACAATGTCTTACATTCACCCCAGTACAAAGATCTGGGCCTTAATCCATCGTTTTTTTGCACTCCACACCACCCTAGGTCAGACAATGGCTATATGCAAATCAGCGTTGACCCTGTGCCTCATGGGAACAGTCCAGCCCGAACAACCAAGCCATGTCTTTCCTAGACCGGAATCAAGCCTCCAAGGACCCGTTTCTGGTTATCAGCCTTCTTCAGCCTGGATAGCTTGACTCCAGTGATGTGGAGAGCCTGGGACTCACGTCTGAGCAGACCCAGCCCCCTCGGGGTGAAAATTGCAAAACACACAGTTGATGGACAGAATGCAGAACAATGTCTTACATTCACCCCAGTACAAAGATCTGGGCCTAAATTCATCGTTTTTTGCACTCTACACCACCCTAGGTCAGACAATGGCTATTTGCAAATCAGCCTTGACCCTGTGCCTCATGGGAACAGTCCAGCCAGTACTACCAAGCCATGTCTTCCTAGACCGGAATCAAGCATCCAAGGACCGGTTTCTGGCTATCAGCCTTCTTCAGCCTGGATAGCTTGACTCCAGTGATGTGGGGAGCCTGGGACTCACCTCTGAGCATACCCAGCCCACTCGGGGTGAAAATTACAAAAAACACAGTTGATGGACAGAATGCAGAACAATGTCTTACATTCACCCCAGTACAAAGATCTGGGCCTAAGTCCATCATTTTTTTGCACTCCAAACCACCCTAGGTCAGACAATGGCTATATGCAAATCAGCCTTGACCCTGTGCCTCATGGGAACAGTCCAGCCCGAACTACCAAGCCATGTCCTTCCTAAACCGGAATCAAGCTTCCAAGGACCGGTTTCTGGTTATCAGCCTTCTTCAGCCTGGATAGCTTGACTCCAGTGATGTGGAGAGCCTGGGACTCACGTCTGAGCATACCCAGCCCACTCGGGGTGAAAATTGCAAAAAACAGTTGATGGACAGAATGCAGAACAAAGATCTTACATTCAGCCCAGTACAAAGATCTAGGCCTAAATTCATCGGTTTTTTTGCACTCCACACCACCATAGGTCAGAAAATGGCTATATGCAAATCAGCCTTGACCCTGTGCCTCATGGGAACAGTCCAGCCCGAACTACCAAGCCATGTCTTTCCTAGACTGGAATCAAGCATCCAAGGACCGGTTTCTGGCTTTCAGCCTTCTTCAGCCTGGATAGCTTGACTCCAGTGATGTGGAGAGCTTGGAACTCACGTCTGAGCATACCCAGCCCATTGGGGCGAAAATTGCGCAAAAACACAGATGATGGACAGAATGCAGAACAATGTCTTACATTCACCCCAGTACAAAGATCTTGGCCTAAATCCTGTTTTTTTTGCACTCCACACCACCCTAGGTCAGACAATAGCTATATGCAAATCAGCCTTGACCCTGTGCCTCATGGGAACAGTCCAGCCCGAACTACCAAGCCATGTCTTTCCTAGACCGGAATCAAGCATCCAAGGACCGGTTTCTGGCTATCAGCCTTCTTCAGCCTGGATAGCTTGGCTCCAGTGATGTGGAGAGCCTGGGACTCACGTCTGAGCATACCCAGCCCACTTGGGTGAAAATTGCAAAAAACACAGTTGATAGACAGAATGCAGAACAATGTCTTACATTCATCCCAGTACAAAGACCTGGGCCTAAATCCATCGTTTTTTTGCACTCCACACCACCTTAGGTCAGACAATGGCTATATGCAAATCAGCCTTGACTCTGTACCTCATGGGAACAGTCCAGACCGAACTACCAAGCCATGTCTTTCCTAGACCGGAATCAAGCATCCAGGGACTGGTTTCTGGCTATCAGCCTTCTTCAGCCTGGATAGCTTGACTCCAGTGATGTGGAGAGCCTCGGACTCACGTCTGAGCATACCCAGCCCACTCAGGGTGAAAATTGCAAAAAACACAGTTGATGGACAGAATGCAGAACAATGTCCTCCATTCACCCCAGTACAAAACTCTGGGCCTAAATCCATTGTTTTTTTGCACTCCATACCACCCTAGGCCAGACAATGGCTATATGCAAATCAGCTTTGACCCTGTGCCTCATGGGAACAGTCCAGACCGAACTACCAAGCCATGTCTTTCCTAGACCGGAATCAAGCATCCAAGGACTGGTTTCTGGCTATCAGCCTTCTTCAGCCTGGATAGCTTGACTCCAGTGATGTGTGGAGCCTGGGACTCACGTCTGAGCATACATAGCCCACTCGGGGTGAAAATTGCAAAAAACACAGTTGATGGACAGAATGCAGAACAATGTCCAACATTCACCCCAGTACAAAGATCCGGGCCTAAATCCATCAATTTTTTGCACTCCACACCACACTAGGTCAGACAATGGCTATATGCAAATCAGCCTTGACCCTGTGCCTCATGGGAACAGTCCAGCCCGAACTACCAATCCATGTCTTTCCTAGACCGGAATCAAGCATCCAAGGACCTGTTTCTGGTTATCAGCCTTCTTCAACCTGGATAGCTTGACTCCAGTGATGTGGAGAGCCAGGGACTCACGTCTGAGCCTACCCAGCCCACTCGGGGTGAAAATTGCAAAAAACACAGTTGATGGACAGAATGCAGAACAATATCTTACATTCACCCCAGTACAAAGATCTGGGCCTAAATTCATCGTTTTTTGCACTCCACACCACCCTAGGTCAGACAATGGCCATTTGCAAATGAGCCTTGACCCTGTGCCTCATGGGAACAGTCCAGCCAGTACTACCAAGCCATGTCTTCCTAGACCGGAATCAAGCATCCAAGGACCGGTTTCTGGCTATCAGCCTTCTTCAGCCTGGATAGCTTGACTCCATTGATGTGGAGAGCCTGGGACTCACGTCTGAGCATACCCAGCCCACTCGGGGTGAAAATTACAAAAAACACAGTTGATGGACAGAATGCAGAACAATGTCTTACATTCACCCCAGTACAAAGATCTGGGCCTAAATCCATCATTTTTTTGCACTCCAAACCACCCTAGGTCAGACAATGGCTATATGCAAATCAGCCTTGACCCTGTGCCTCATGGGAAAAGTCCAGCCCAAACTACCAAGCCATTCTTTCCTAGACCGGAATCAAGCATCCAAGGACCAGTTTCTGGCTATCAGCCTTCTTCAGCCTGGATAGCTTGACTCCAGTGATGTGGAGAGCCTGGGACTGACGTCTGAGCATACCCAGCCCACTCGGGG
Source organism: Lissotriton vulgaris (assembly GCF_964263255.1). Taxonomy (NCBI): domain Eukaryota; kingdom Metazoa; phylum Chordata; class Amphibia; order Caudata; family Salamandridae; genus Lissotriton; species Lissotriton vulgaris. The sequence continues at coordinate 569,384,667 of NC_141694.1, read as the reverse complement.
TGAAAATTGCAAAAAACAGTTGATGGACAGAATGCAGAACAAAGATCTTACATTCAGCCCAGTACAAAGATCTAGGCCTAAATTCATCAGGTTTTTTGCACTCCACACCACCATAGGTCAGAAAATGGCTATATGCAAATCAGCCTTGACCCTGTGCCTCATGGGAACAGTCCAGCCCGAACTACCAAGCCATGTCTTTCCTAGACCGGAATCAAGCATCCAAGGACCGGTTTCTGGCTATCAGCCTTCTTCAGCCGGGATAGCTTGACTCCAGTGATGTGGAGAGCTTGGGACTCACGTCTGAGCATACCCAGCCCATCGGGGTGAAAATTGCGCAAAAACACAGATGATGGACAGAATGCAGAACAATGTCTTACATTCACCCCAGTACAAAGATCTTGGCCTAAATCCTTGTTTTTTTGCACTCCACACCACCCTAGGTCAGACAATAGCTATATGCAAATCAGCCTTGACCCTGTGCCTCATGGGAACAGTCCAGCCCGAACTACCAAGCCATGTCTTTTCTAGACCGGAATCAAGCATCCAAGGACCGGTTTCTGGCTATCAGCCTTCTTCAGCCTGGATAGCTTGGCTCCAGTGATGTGGAGAGCCTGGGACTCACGTCTGAGCATGCCCAGCCCACTCGGGGTGAAAATTGCAAAAAACACAGTTGATGGACAGAATGCAGAACAATGTCTTACATTCACCCCAGTACAAAAATCTGGGCCTGCATCCATTGTTTTTTTGCACTCCACACCACCCTAGGCCAGACAATGGCTATATGCAAATCAGCTTTGACCCTGTGCCTCATGGGAACAGTCCAGACCAAACTACCAAGCCATGTCTTTCCTAGACCGGAATCAAGCATCCAAGGACTGGTTTCTGGCTATCAGCCTTCTTCAGCCTGGATAGCTTGACTCCAGTGATGTGGAGAGCCTGGGACTCACGTCTGAGCATACATAGCCCACTCAGGGTGAAAATTGCAAAAAACACAGTTGATGGACAGAATGCAGAACAATGTCCAACATTCACCCCAGTACAAAGATCTGGGCCTAAATCCATATTTTTTTGCACTCCACACCACCCTAGGTCAGACAATGGCTATATGCAAATCAGCCTTGACACTGTGCCTCATGGGAACAGTCCAGCCCGAAACGACCAAGCCATGTCTTTCCTAGACCGGAATCAAGCATCCAAGGACCGGTTTCTGGCTATCAGCCTTCTTCAGCCTGGATAGCTTGACTCCAGTGATGTGGAGAGCCTGGGACTTACGTCTGAGCATACCCAGCCGACTCGGGGTGAAAATTGCAAAAAAAACAAGTTGATGGACAGAATGCAGAACAATGTCTTACAGTCACCCCAGTACAAAGATCAGGGCCTAAATCCATTGTTTTTTTGCACTCCACACCACCCTAGGTCAGACAATGTCTATATGCAAATCAGCCTTGACCCTGTGCCTCATGGGAACAGTCCAGCCCGAACTACCAAGCCATGTCTTTCCTAGACCGGAATCAAGCATCCAAGGACCCGTTTCTGGTTATCAGCCTTCTTCAGCCTGGATAGCTTGACTCCAGTGATGTGGAGAGCCTGGGACTCACGTCTGAGCAGACCCAGCCCACTCGGGGTGAAAATTGCAAAACACAGAGTTGATGGACAGAATGCAGAACAATGTCTTACATTCACCCCAGTACAAAGATCTGGGCCTAAATCCATCGTTTTTTTGCACTCCACACCACCCTAGGTCAGACAATGGCTATATGCAAATCAGCCTTAACCCTGTGCCTCATGGGAACAGTCCAGCCGTAACTACCAAACCATGCCTTTCCTAGAATGGAATCAAGCATCCAAGGACCGGTTTCTGGCTATCAGCCTTCTTCAGTCTGGATAGCTTGACTCCAGTGATGTGGAGAGCCTGGGACTCACGTCTGAGCATGCCCAGCCCACTTGGGGTGAAAATTGCAAAAAACACAGTTGATGGACAGAATGCAGAACAACGTCTTACATTCACCCCAGTACAAAGATCTGTGCCTAAATCCTTGTTTTTTTGCACTCCACACCACCCTAGGTCAGACAATGGCTATATGCAAATCAGCCTTGACCCTGTGCCTCATGGGAACAGTCCAGCCCGAACTACCAAGCCATGTCTTTCCTAGACCGGAATCAAGCATCCAAGGACCGGTTTCTGGCTATCAGCCTTCTTCAGCCTGGATAGCTTGACTCCAGTGATGTGGAGAGCCTGGGACTCACGTCTGAGCATACCCAGCCCATCGGGGTGAAAATTGCGCAAAAACTCAGATGATGGACAGAATGCAGAACAATGTCTTACATTCACCCCAGTACAAAGATCTTGGCCTAAATCCTTGGTTTTTTGCACTCCACACCACCCTAGGTCAGACAATGGCTATATGCAAATCAGCCTTGACCCTGTGCCTCATGGGAACAGTCCAGCCCGAACTACCAAGCCATGTCTTTCCTAGACCGGAATCAAGCATCCAAGGACTGTTTTCTGGCTATCAGCCTTCTTCGGCCTGGATAGCTTGACTCCAGTGATGTGGAGAGCCTGGGACTCACGACTGAGCATACCCAGCCCACTCGGGGTGAAAATTGCAAAATACACAGTTGATGGACAGAATGCAGAACAATGTCTTACATTCACCCCAGTACAAAAATCTGGGCCTACATCCATTGTTTTTTTGCACTCCACACCACCCTAGGCCAGACAATGGCTATATGCAAATCAGCTTTGACCCGGTGCCTCATGGGAACAGTCCAGACCGAACTACCAAGCCATGTCTTTCCTAGACCGGAATCAAGCATCCAAGGACTGGTTTCTGGCTATCAGCCTTCTTCAGCCTGGATAGCTTGACTCCAGTGATGTGGAGAGCCTGGGACTCACGTCTGAGCATACATAGCCCACTCAGGGTGAAAATTGCAAAAAACACAGTTGATGGACAGAATGCAGAACAATGTCCAACATTCACCCCAGTACAAAGATCTGGGCCTAAATCCATAGTTTTTTTGCACTCCACACCACCCTAGGCCAGACAATGGCTATATGCAAATCAGCTTTGACCCTGTGCCTCATGGGAACAGTCCAGACCGAACTACCAAGCCATGTCTTTCCTAGACCGGAATCAAGCATCCAAGGACTGGTTTCTGGCTATCAGCCTTCTTCAGCCTGGATAGCTTGACTCCAGTGATGTGGAGAGCCTGGGACTTACGTCTGAGCATACCCAGCCCACTCGGGGTGAAAATTGCAAAAAAACAAAGTTGATGGACAGAATGCAGAACAATGTCTTACAGTCACCCCAGTACAAAGATCAGGGCCTAAATCCATTGTTTTTTTGCACTCCACACCACCCTAGGTCAGACAATGGCTATATGCAAATCAGCCTTAACCCTGTGCCTCATGGGAACAGTCCAGCCGTAACTACCAAGCCATGCCTTTCCTAGAATGGAATCAAGCATCCAAGGACCGGTTTCTGGCTATCAGCCTTCTTCAGTCTGGATAGCTTGACTCCAGTGATGTTGAGAGCCTGGGACTCACGTCTGAGCATGCCCAGCCCACTTGGGGTGAAAATTGCAAAAAACACAGTTGATGGATAGAATGCAGAACAATGTCTTACATTCACCCCAGTTCAAAGATCTGTGCCTAAATCGATCGTTTTTTTGCACTTCACACCACCCTAGGTCAGACAATGGCTATATGCCAATCAGCCTTGACCCTGTGCCTCATGGCAACAGTCCAGCCCGAACTACCAGGCCATTCTTTCCTAGACCGGAATCAAGCATCCAAGGACCGGTTTCTGGCTATCAGCCTTCTTCAGCCTGGATAACTTGACTCCAGTGATGTGGAGAGCCTGGGACTCACGTCTGAGCATACCCAACCCATCGGGGTGAAAATTGCGCAAAAACTCAGATGATGGACAGAATGCAGAACAATGTCTTACATTCACCCCAGTACAAAGATCTTGGCCTAAATCCTTGTTTTTTTGCACTCCACACCACCCTAGGTCAGACAATGGCTATATGCAAATCAGCCTTGACCCTGTGCCTCATGGGAACAGTCCAGCCCGAACTACCAAGCCATGTCTTTCCTAGACCGGAATCAAGCATCCAAGGACCGGTTTCTGGCTATCAGCCTTCTTCAGCCTGGATAGCTTGACTCCAGTGATGTGGAGAGCCTGGGACTCACGTCTGAGCATACCCAGCCCATCGGGGTGAAAATTGCGCAAAAACTCAGATGATGGACAGAATGCAGAACAATGTCTTACATTCACCCCAGTACAACGATCTTGGCCTAAATCCTTGGTTTTTTGCACTCCACACCACCCTAGGTCAGACAATGGCTATATGCAAATCAGCCTTGACCCTGTGCCTCATGGGAACAGTCCAGCCCGAACTACCAAGCCATGTCTTTCCTAGACCGGAATCAAGCATCCAAGGACTGGTTTCTGGCTATCAGCCTTCTTCAGCCTGGATAGCTTGATTCCAGTGATGTGGAGAGCCTGGGACTCACGTCTGAGCATACCCAGCCCACTCGGGGTGAAAATTGCAAAAAACACAGTGATGGACAGAATGCAGAACAATGTCTTACATTCACCCCAGTACAAAAATCTGGGCCTACATCCATTGTTTTTTTGCACTCCACACCACCCTAGGCCAGACAATGGCTATATGCAAATCAGCTTTGACCCTGTGCCTCATGGGAACAGTCCAGACCGAACTACCAAGCCATGTCTTTCCTAGACCGAAATCAAGCATCCAAGGACTGGTTTCTGGCTATCAGCCTTCTTCAGCCTGGATAGCTTGACTCCAGTGATTTGGAGAGCCTGGGACTCACGTCTGAGCATACATAGCCCACTCAGGGTGAAAATTGCAAAAAACACAGTTGATGGACAGAATGCAGAACAATGTCCAACATTCACCCCAGTACAAAGATCTGGGCCTAAATCCATAGTTTTTTTGCACTCCACACCACCCTAGGCCAGACAATGGCTATATGCAAATCAGCTTTGACCCTGTGCCTCATGGGAACAGTCCAGACAGAACTACCAAGCCATGTCTTTCCTAGACCGGAATCAAGCATCCAAGGACTGGTTTCTGGCTATCAGCCTTCTTCAGCCTGGATAGCTTGACTCCAGTGATGTGGAGAGCCTGGGACTTACGTCTGAGCATACCCAGCCCACTCGGGGTGAAAATTGCAAAAAAACAAAGTTGATGGACAGAATGCAGAACAATGTCTTACAGTCACCCCAGTACAAAGATCAGGGCCTAAATCCATTGTTTTTTTGCACTCCACACCACCCTAGGTCAGACAATGGCTTTATGCAAATCAGCCTTGACTCTGTGCCTCATGGGAACAGTCCAGCCCGAACTACCAAGCCATGTCTTTCCTAGACCGGAATCAAGCATCCAAGGACCCGTTTCTGGTTATCAGCCTTCTTCAGCCTGGATAGCTTGACTCCAGTGATGTGGAGAGCCTGGGACTCACGTCTGAGCAGACCCAGCCCACTCGGGGTGAAAATTGCAAAACACACAGTTGATGGACAGAATGCAGAACAATGTCTTACATTCACCCCAGTACAAAGATCTGGGCCTAAATCCATCGTTTTTTTGCACTCCACACCACCCTAGGTCAGACAATGGCTATATGCAAATCAGCCTTAACCCTGTGCCTCATGGGAACAGTCCAGCCGGAACTACCAAGCCATGCCTTTCCTAGAATGGAATCAAGCATCCAAGGACCGGTTTCTGGCTATCAGCCTTCTTCAGTCTGGATGGCTTGACTCCAGTGATGTGGAGAGCCTGGGACTCACGTCTGAGCATACCCAGCCCACTTGGGGTGAAAATTGCAAAAAACCCAGTTGATGGACAGAATGCAGAACAATGTCTTACATTCACCCCAGTACAAAGATCTGTGCCTAAATCCATCGTTTTTTGCACTCCACACCACCCTAGGTCAGACAATGGCTATATGCAAATCAGCCTTGACCCTGTGCCTCATGGCAACAGTCCAGCCCGAACTACCAAGCCATTCTTTCCTAGACCGGAATCAAGCATCCAAGGACCGCTTTCTGGCTATCAGCCTTCTTCAGCCTGGATAACTTGACTCCAGTGATGTGGAGAGCCTGGGACTCACGTCTGAGCATACCCAGCCCACTCGGGGTGAAAATTGCAAAAAAACAAAGTTGATGGACAGAATGCAGAACAATGTCTTACAGTCACCCCAGTACAAAGATCAGGGCCTAAATCCATTGTTTTTTTGCACTCCACACCACCCTAGGTCAGACAATGGCTTTATGCAAATCAGCCTTGACTTTGTGCCTCATGGGAACAGTCCAGCCCGAACTACCAAGCCATGTCTTTCCTAGACCGGAATCAAGCATCCAAGGACCCGTTTCTGGTTATCAGCCTTCTTCAGCCTGGATAGCTTGACTCCAGTGATGTGGAGAGCCTGGGACTCACGTCTGAGCAGACCCAGCCCACTCGGGGTGAAAATTGCAAAACACACAGTTGATGGACAGAATGCAGAACAATGTCTTACACTCACCCCAGTACAAAGATCTGGGCCTAAATCCATCGTTTTTTTGCACTCCACACCACCCTAGGTCAGACAATGGCTATATGCAAATCAGCCTTAACCCTGTGCCTCATGGGAACAGTCCAGCCGGAACTACCAAGCCATGCCTTTCCTAGAATGGAATCAAGCATCCAAGGACCGGTTTCTGGCTATCAGCCTTCTTCAGTCTGGATGGCTTGACTCCAGTGATGTGGAGAGCCTGGGACTCACGTCTGAGCATACCCAGCCCACTTGGGGTGAAAATTGCAAAAAACACAGTTGATGGACAGAATGCAGAACAATGTCTTACATTCACCCCAGTACAAAGATCTGTGCCTAAATCCATCGTTTTTTGCACTCCACACCACCCTAGGTCAGACAATGGCTATATGCAAATCAGCCTTGACCCTGTGCCTCATGGCAACAGTCCAGCCCGAACTACCAAGCCATTCTTTCCTAGACCGGAATCAAGCATCCAAGGACCGGTTTCTGGCTATCAGCCTTCTTCAGCCTGGATAACTTGACTCCAGTGATGTGGAGAGCCTGGGACTCACGTCTGAGCATACCCAGCCCACTCGGGTGAAAATTGCAAAAAACAGTTGATGGACAGAATGCAGAACAAAGACTTACATTCAGCCCAGTACAAAGATCTAGGCCTAAATTCATCGTTTTTTTGCACTCCACACCCCCCTAGGTCAGACAATGGCTATATGCAAATCAGCTTTGACCCTGTGCCTCATGGGAACAGTCCAGCCCGAACTACCAAGCCATGTCTTTCCTAGACCGGAATCAAGCATCCAAGGACCGGTTTCTGGCTATCAGCCTTCTTCAGCCTGGATAGCTTGACTCCAGTGATGTGGAGAGCCTGGGACTCACGTCTGAGCATACCCAGCCCATCGGGGTGAAAATTGCGCAAAAACTCAGATGATGGACAGAATGCAGAACAATGTCTTACATTCACCCCAGTACAAAGATCTTGGCCTAAATCCTTGGTTTTTTGCACTCCACACCACCCTAGGTCAGACAATGGCTATATGCAAATCAGCCTTGACCCTGTACCTCATGGGAACAGTCCAGCCCGAACTACCAAGCCATGTTCTTCCTAGACCGGAATCAAGCTTCCAAGGACCGGTTTCTGGCTATCAGCCTTCTTCAGCCTGGATAGCTTGACTCCAGTGATGTGGAGAGCCTGGGACTCATGTCTGAGCATACCCAGCCCACTCGGGGTGAAAATTGCAAAAAACACAGTTGATGGACAGAATGCAGAACAATGTCTTACATTCACCCCAGTACAAAGATCTGGGCCTAAATCCATCGTTTTTTTGCACTCCACACCACCCTAGGTCAGACAATGGCTACATGCAAATCAGCCTTGACCCTGTGCCTCATGGGAACAGTCCAGCCCAAACTACCAAGCCATGTCTTTCCTAGACCGGAATCAAGCATCCAAGGACCCGTTTCTGGTTATCAGCCTTCTTCAGCCTGGATAGCTTGACTCCAGTGATGTGGAGAGCCTGGGACTCACGTCTGAGCAGACCCAGCCCACTCGGGGTGAAAATTGCAAAACACACAGTTGATGGACAGAATGCAGAACAATGTCTTACATTCACCCCAGTACAAAGATCTGGGCCTAAATCCATCGTTTTTTTGCACTCCACACCACCCTAGGTCAGACAATGGCTATATGCAAATCAGCCTTGACCCTGTGCCTCATGGGAACAGTCCAGCCCGAACTACCAAGCCATGCCTTTCCTAGAATGGAATCAAGCATCCAAGGACCGGTTTCTGGCTATCAGCCTTCTTCAGTCTGGATAGCTTGACTCCCGTGATGTGGAGAGCCAGGGACTCACTGAGGTTCCGTGTCAATTGTAAGTGATGTTTTCGACTCGCACGAATATGGTCGAGTCTGGTATCTATGAACCGCAAATGACGAGTTTAGTAAGTGTGTGCAGTTTCGCTGTGCTAACTTAAACCGTTCGTTTGTTATGTGGGTTTCTCATCTGTACCCACGGGTTCCATCTTAGATACGGCATACATTTTGTCTCTTGCCCTCAAGTAGCCAGCGAACGGACGCTGTCCGCTTAGCGACCCTGGGACTCCCAAGATATTTGCGGAAGACACATGTTCCTTGTAAGTGTCTTTATGACGAGGGGGATGATACTGTAAGGCAGATGGCTCCGCTCGAGGCTCATCTCGCCGTGCCGGTTTATTGTCTCAGCCGTGCATCTCATTAGGCACGTCCCTTTGATGCCTGTATCTCGTGTTTCTCGATACCTCCCCTTTTACACCCTTTCCGATCTCCCCACTGTCTCCGTCTTCCTCTGCACCTGTCTTTGTTCCTATTTCGATCTGTTTTACTGCCGATTGGAATGCACTAATGTTGGGAAGATGGGTTTTTACAGTTGGGAACCACCAAATGTTTCCGCACTTATGTTCCGGACCTTATGTGTATCAAAGTGACCAAAGCGACCCCTCTGGGGGATAATTATGGGAACCGGGTTGTAAACTTTTGTGTACCATGTTGTCTTATGGGTAAAATCTCTATAAAAGGAGCGATCCACAGAACCAATTTGAAGCAGTCTCCCCAAGTTGCACGTGTTGTACTTGTCGTGACTTCTGTGTTCCCTGCAGTAAATAAACCTTGAATCTTTGACGCCGAAGGAAGTGTCCCGTGTCTCTGTCATTCGTACGCCGGAGCAGGTTACCCACGAAGGTTTCAGGTGTTGTGCCCTGGCACCGCTGGGTCTTAAAGAACCCAGTCCTTCAGTTGGCGCCCCACGTGGGGCTGCATCAGTGGTACCGGTCCAAGCCCGACGATCGTGAGGAACTTCGTGTGAAATCTCCGAGGGAAGGTGCACTCCGCTTCATCGATCCTGTTGTCGAAACAAGTGGCCCGAAGACTTTTCCCGCGAAGATTCCCGCCTCCTGACGGCTGCGACGGACTGCTGCCCTGACTGTAGACCTGTTTTGGCGCCTGGCGTAGACCTTGGTATAGCGAGACGATTGACGGGCCTTCCTGGAGACGCCATCGATCTTTGAGTTAAGTATTTGTGGGTCGCTCCCAGAGTTCTTGGTTGTTGACACTTTAGCGAGTGTTTTTGTTGTTGACGCTGTGTGAGTGTTTTTGTCGGTGACACTTTCCTAGCGTACTTTGTTGTGTTATTTGACGACTGCAGCCGCCAAAAACCGAGGGTTTTTGTTCTTTGCTGCGACTTGGTAAATCCCGTAACCCTTGAAGTTTGTGAAACTCGGCTAGTGTGCAAGATGCCTGGTCGTAGTACTTTGTTCAGTTGTTTCAGACCTTGTGGTGTGGATTCCCGACTGGAGGACTTGTGTCCGATACCTCCGGTTGGAACTCCGACTTATGAACTGTACAGTAAACATGGGCTAGGCCCGATTACTTTTAATGAATACTGGATCAAATACACGAAGAAGGACGGTGACCTTCGCTGGCCACCACATGGTAGCTTCGAGGCCCCGATCTTAGATAATCTAGAGGTTAAATTGTTCGAAAGAAAGTCAAGGCCGGCCATGTTTGATGCCTTTCGGTTGTGGCGCAAAGAAGCCCGACAGAAAGAAATCAGACAGACTAAACGAAATCAGAGAGATAATGTCGCTACCATTGTAAAGAAAGCAGAGCAGTTTCAGCATGATAAGGAGGTTAAGGAAAAGGAAGTGTTTGACAGATTACAGCGTATGACTATAGATAAGTGCTATCCTGCTTTGCCTACGGAGTCGGAAAAGAAGGATGAGTCAGTTGAGGATCCTTTAATGTCCTATCTTATGAAATCGCCACCTCCGTATGTACAGGGTACCACAGCCCCTGTGATTCCCCCTGTACCCGTTCCTGCACCTATTCTCCCTTTGCCTGTTCCTCAACCTGCACCCGTTCTTCCGACTGTTCCTGCTCCTTTGGCTGTTGCTATTCCGACTGCTCCTCCGCTTCCACATACTCCTGCTCACGCTACTGCTCCTGCTCTGTTAACTCCTGCTGTTGTTTCTGTCTCTACTCCTTCACTTGTTAGTCCTGTGTCCTATACTTCTCCCTCTACTCGTAGTCGTAATTCTCCTCTTGCGGCTAGTTTCTTTCATTCGCTCGGACCTGTTCTTGGGTCCGCTGGTTCAGATGGTCCTCAGAGACGTAGTCAGCTTCCTGGTAATAGGGAACGTGCTTCGCTATATAATATGGCGATGGGTTGGATGACGCACCCCCTTAGAAATCCACCACGTATTGTACTCGACACGTTTTGTCAGTTCAATATACCGACCCAAAGATTTGTGTTCGAGGAAATGTGTAAGGTCCTTCGCGATCAGATATCGGCCGACGCACCTGACGAGGTGCTGACCGCTTTGTCTGATCTACAGCTTCAGTTCTCGGCTGGATTGATAGTGGATACCAATGTTCGACGTGCTGTTGAACGGTTGCTATCTTTTCGTCCCACTCCTATACCTCAAGCCTTGTTTGTTGAGGATGTCGAAAGACAGCCAGATGAGTCTGGTCAATTTCCTATGCACGAAGTTCCTCCGGTTTGGATGCCACCAAATCCTAATGCTGCTCCTCCGACACTGGGGCATTTCCAGAGAGTATGGATACATCTCCCATGGAAACGCTCGGAAGTGTTACAGGTGAAGCAATCTTTGCCTGACCCTCGCAAAAATCCTACAGGGTATTACAAAGAATTATCGCAGCTCGTAGACGCTACGATAATGAATCTTGCCGATATTGACATGCTGTTCGGCAATGTCGTACCGCAACCGGTATGGGCTAAGATTCGTCAGGAAAACCATCCGAATGAATTAGGTGGTGCTTGGGCTGCCATTGTAGCGGCAGATGCCGGACAAACTGGTGGTGCTAAACCCGACCAGCTGATTGTTGATCTTCCTCAAAGGATAATCACGTTAATGAAAACTCTTATGCCAGCTATGAGGGTAAATTGGGACAAATTGTCAGCTTGTAAACAGAAAAAGGACGAGAGTGTCTCCGACTTCTTTACGAGGTTCGAGGAGGCATTCATCGACCATAGTGGTCAGGATATGAGCACTGAGGGTGGTCAAAGGTTGTTCGTGGATAAATTTGTTTCGAACTTATTGCCCGATTTGAGCAATAAATTAAAGAATTCGGAAAGTGCATGGGCCGTTTCTACTTCAGCTCAGATATTGGCTACAGCGCAATATTATGAGAACAGAGAGAAAGAAGAGAGCGACCGTGCTGATAAAAAGACGAAAGAGCTAAAAACTAAAGTGCTGCTGCAGCAAGCGTATCCTCCACGTTCGAATCAGAATACTTCGCAACAAAATAGATCACAGCCGCAATCGAACAGATCACAATCTCGTAATGACTCCTCTTCCCAAAGATCTTCATTGGGATACAATCAATGTGCCTATTGTAGACAGGACAGTCATATCAAATTCAATTGTCCTGTTCTACACGAACGTAATAGTGGTAACTCATCTAGAGGAGGTCGTGGTGGTTCGCAGCAGGCACCACGTGGTAGAGGTCGTGGTGCTCAGAACGATCGCTCAGATAACTCATCAAATTCCGATAATTGTTTTGATCAACGTGGATCGTCGCAAGGACGATCTGCACAGTACAATGTAGACGATTATTACGTCGATCAGGGAACTGACGACAGTAATTACTAGGACAGCCATAGACAAGGAGAGGGAGTGGTATCAGTTCCGGTTGATCAGAGAGGGCCTTACGTCGCAGTTGCTACATCGGGCGTCGTTGAGCCTTTTCTGTTGGACACTGGTGCAGCGAAAAGTTCCATTAAGCATTCGAAACTCCCTGGCGCACCTTTGTCTGGCTTAACAAATGTTTCCGTTGGATTCTCTGGCGCCCCGGTTAGCAATCCAGTTTCGCGCCCTTTGCCCCTTACAATTGGGCCTCGTGAGCTAGAAGCTCCGTTGATTTTAACCACGGGTTGTGGTGAAAATCTTTTGGGCCTGGATTTGCTAAAACGTTTGTATGCAACTTTGTATTGTTCTCCTGCGGGTGTAAAGCTTACGTTGGGAGAGAGGGTTGTCTCTCCCATGTACTTGTCTCTCGATAAGCTTCCACCGGAATTGAGTTCTCTTCCTGCGTCTTTGTGGGCAACAGGTCCCAACGATGTGGGCCTACTTGATATCTCACCTTATGTTGTTCAGTTGAAATCTAATGTGCGATTGCCACGTATTCCCCAATATCGTATCTCTCTTGATGGTGAACGAGCATTGTTAGCAATCATCTATGATTTGATCGAGAAAGACGTTATTGAGGAAACACGGGGAAACGTGTGCAACAGCCCTGTACTGCCCATTCTAAAACGTACAGATCCTTCGAAACCACCTGTTTATCGTTTTGTTATCGATTTACGGGAGGTGAATAAAATTGTGATTCCTCAGTTCCCCGTTGTGCCTGACATCATGGCATTACTGACTCTGATTCCAGCTTCTGCATCGTGGTTTTCGGTGATTGACTTGAAGAATGCGTTCTTCAGCATCCCGATTGCAGAAGAGAGCAGAGACCTTTTCGGTTTCTCTCTTGGTGGACGCAGCTTCCGGTTCAAACGCGCTCCTCAGGGCTACTGTGAAAGTCCATCGATTTACAGTCAAGCCTTGAAGGGTCAACTGGATGCGTTTAGGTTGCCGGCTGGTGCGGCCTTAATCCAATACGTCGATGACCTATTGGTGGCTGCAGATACTCAGGACATTTGCAAAATTGCTACGGTGTCGCTGCTGCAACATCTCTGCGAGCTAAATCACAAGGTGTCACCTTCTAAACTCCAATATTGTTGTCAAGAAGTAACCTATCTAGGTCACTTATTGTCAAAGGAGGGAAGGCGGTTGACCCCAGAGAGAATTGCAGCGATTGCGCGAATGGCTGTGCCAACAACCCAAAGAGATGTGCGTGCCTTTTTAGGTATTACGTCGTACTGCAGGCAATGGATTCCTAATTTTTCATTGCTAGCGAAACCATTGGTGGCTCTTACGTGCAAGGATGTTTCGACTCCTTTACCATGGACGGAAGAATGTCAGAAAAGTTTTTCTGAATTACGTGATTCATTGTGTTCGGCTCCTGTGTTAGGTACTCCTGACTATAGCAAGCCGTTTACATTATATGTTCACGAGAGAGAAGGTTGTGCTTTGAGCGTCTTAACGCAACCTTTTGGTGGTAAGCAACGTCCATGTGCATATTTTTCCTCGACCTTGGACCCGGTAGCTAGAGCATTGCCGAGTTGTTTGAGAGCAACAGCGGCAGCCGCGGTCTCCATCCGACAATCAGCAGGATTGGTCATGGATAATATGCTTACGGTGATGGTTCCGCATGCAGTCGATACTCTTTTGAATCGTACGAAAACTCAGCACTTGACGAGTGCGAGGTTGTCTGGGTACGAGTTGACGCTGTTGGCAAGCCACATTCAAATAAAACGTTGTAATGTTCTGAACCCGGCAACTTTGTTACCAATTAGCTCAGGGTCAGATGAAATAACAGAACACGATTGTTATTTGAGGACAGAGGAGGAAACGAAAGGTCGAGTGGACCTTAAAAACACCCCATTGGAAGATCCAGATGGTACACTGTATGTGGACGGTTCATGTTTCAAGTTGCCGAATGGTGATGTGACTACTGCTTATGCTGTTGTAACGTTGAATACTGTTGTTGAGACTGCGAGATTAAATCAGAATTCTGCCCAAGCTGCAGAGCTGATCGCTCTTACTAGAGCGTGTGTGTTAGCGAAAGGGAAACGTGTGAATGTGTTTACCGACAGCCAATATGCATTTGGCGTCGCACATAGTTTTGGACGTTTGTGGAGAGAGAGAGGTTTTCTAACATCGCATGGTACGAAGATCCAGCATGGCCAGCTCTTGAATGATCTTTTGGATGCACTTACGTTGCCTAAGCAAGTTGCGATTGTCAAATGTAGTGCGCATCGTAAGGTGACGGATGATGTTGGTCGTGGTAATGCGTTTGCGGATGAGACTGCTAAGGAGACTGCCCAGAACCTTAGCACTCGAATGTATGTGACGAGTTCGGTTAGGTGGCCTATAGAATCGAGTGTGTGTGAAGACACTATCGAGAGTGTGAAAGCAATTCGGAATGAGGCCACCGAGACTGAAAAGACGAAGTGGAAAGAAAGTACGGGAAAGTTGGATGCGAATGGTTGTTGGATTGATTTGTCGGAACAGAAAAGATGGATGTTACCGGATGCGTATGTACTGGCCGTTGTGACAATGGCGCATGGGTTAGCACATATTAGCGCGAAAGGTATTTGCAAGTTGCTGTCCCCTGTGTGGAAGAATGATGGTATTACGAAATGTGCTGAACGCTTGGTTAAGAACTGTATGGTGTGTATGATGTACAATCCTGGCAAGGGAACCCCAACTCCTCCTGGCAGTTTTGCTCCCCCTTCATGTCCCTTTGAGGTGATTCAATTGGACTTCATCCATATGGAGCGATGCAATAACCTGAAATACGTTTTAGTTGTGGTTTGCGCATTCTCCCGATGGATCGAGGCCTATCCTCTCAAAGACAATACTGCTTTGTCTACTGCGAAAATCCTACTGAAGGAATACTTTCCTCGGTATGGAATGCCTAGAATCGTGTGGTCAGATAACGGAAGTGAGTTTGTGGGGAGTGTGATGAAGAGTGTATGCAAGGGCCTTGGAATTAATCAGAAATTCCATAGTGCCAACCATCCCCAGTCAGCTGGTTTGGTTGAAGGGTATAACGGCACTCTTAAACTAAAGCTAGCGAAGATTCAGGCTACGACTGGTCTCTCGTGGCCTGACGCTTTACCCTTAGCATTACTGTCAACAAGGGCATCTGTACACTCCCGAGTAGGGCTTAGTCCCTATGAAATAGTGTTCGGTCGTCCTGCGAATGTTTGGGGGGTTCCTAGGCCAGGTATTTTTTGTGATCTTGAGTATCCAATGTTGATCGATTATCTTCATGACTTGACTGCTAAACTGAGGTTAATTCACCAACAGGTTCACGAAGCATTGCCGACGCAGACGGAGGGTCCAGGCCACCAGCTCCAGCCCGGAGATTGGGTGGTGACGCGGAACTTTTCGCGCAAGACCAACTTGGACCCGAGGTTTACTGGACCCTACCAGGTCCTCCTTGCCACGAGAACTGCAGTTCGTCTTGAGGGGCGGAAGAATTGGGTGCACGCCACCCATACAAAGAAAGTCCCTATCCCGTTGCCAGCAGACTCGTGGGTGAGGAAAGGCATTGCATCAACTGAAACCGAAGGTTTGCCGGCGTTTGTACCTTTCAGCGACGCACAACCTGTCGGAGAATCCTCAGTGCAGCAGAAAGACACTGTTGAACATTTGTCAGCAAAAGACTCAAGACCAGAATATTCAGCTGATCAACAGGACGTGGTCCCTTCAACGGATCCTTTGTTTGACGAACAGACGCGTCCTGGGAAAACCCGATACTTTTTGCGATCCAGTACTAAAGACTAATAAAAGATCGTGTTCTGTCCCTTGATAATTGCATTATCCCGTTTTCCACGATCAGTTTGAACATTCGTACCATTGTAATTATTTTGTACATATTCATTGAGCTTCGTTCCTTACACTTTTTGCTTCCACAGCTGAGAAACATTGTTTTCGCATATATATATATTTGTGAAATAAAGGCCGTAGGGCCGCGCGCGTACTTCCTTCTGGTTAGTAGGTCTTGACGCTAGGTTAAAGACCGTCGGTTCCTGGGAACTCCTAGGGATTGACTGTTGCTACACAGAACGAAGTGCGTCAAGAAACGTTGCGGACTGTCATAGGGAATGGCATTTTCGAAGCTGACGGATTTGGAAGGAGCTCAGGCTCATAGATTCAAGCTGCAGCAACTCAGTCGTACCAAATGTTTTATATTCCAAATATTCGTATTGTTTCTGACTGTTTCTGCATTATTGGCGGGTGGGGTGTATTACACGATGTCTTACTTCTTACCTTCTGCTATACCTACTCCTACCCCTGACCCTAAACTTACCTCCACTGCTTCTCCTCATTCTTTTCATATCTTACCTGAACACGAGCAGGCTAGACGTGCAGAATTCCGCAACAATTCCTTTATTCAGCTCCTCCATCAGCATCAGTTAGTGGTTAACACTACTAATTGTTGGGTGTGTGGGTTGATGCCACATACTACGGATAAGGGAATTCCATATCTGGTGTTACCGTATAGTTCCCAAGGGTCTGCTCGAGCATTTCAGACAATGTTTCGAAGCGCACTGGGTTTCCACCCCATTCGAGAACCACGTTCCCCCTACTCTGGTCCTACCTCGTATCAAAAACCTTTGTCTATAGCAATAGAGGATTTAGATAGCGATATCTATGATCCCTCGCTTATTCCTGAAGAAGAGGTACAAGCCTATAGGGTCCTAAGTAGAGGTGAATATAGTGTGTTCACTAGTGAAAAGCAGCTTAAAAGCTCGCCTCCGATATGGGTCGTACCCCACATTGGTAATTTTTGTCTCATAGGTCGTGGCCGAAGATCGAAAGCCCGACTTGGAGAGAGTGCTTGCACTGAAAATTACATTCTGCCGATGGTCTCGTCCCCTGTGTTCCTGGCCGCCAAGGGTACATACTTTATCTGTCATGATCGTGCATATGCATGGTTGCCCTCTGACTTCATGGGCTCATGCTTCATCGCAAACTTGTTGCCTCCGACGTTCACTGTAGATGCAGATTATCACAAGACTAGAGTTGTGAGAGGCGTAATTAGCGAAAAGGATACTGCCGGTCAAGAGGCAGGAGACTTTTTCAAGGGTTTCCTCCCGTTTTGGGGACCTATGGTTAATAGTAGGAACCTGAGACAGTTGACTCGAGTGGTAGAATCGACAGCTAATATTACTGCCAGTGCCCTTGGTAATATCACCACTGAACTTCAGGCGGATAGACTTATGACGTTACAAAACCGTATGGTTTTAGACGTGATCTTAGCAGATCGAGGTGGGGTATGTAAGGTGATCCATTCGAGCTGCTGTATTTTCATTCCTGATAACGCTCCGACTGTCTATCAAGCCATCTCGAAGTTGCATAAGATCTCCGAATCCATACACGTGGATGTAGGGGATTGGACGCTACTTGGGTGGTTTTGGGGCTTGATGTCGACTTGGGGTTGGAAGATTCTGATGATCATCGGAGTCGTTGTAGCTTTCCTGTTCACGTGTTGCCTTTGAGTGCAGTGCGGTCCTGCCTTATGTGGTCTCTGTGCTACGACGTGTATGAGACAGCCACCTGTTACCGAGGGGACTCGGTTGGACAGAGCTATGCTACAACAACATCTGGATGGTCTGATGAATATCGAATATGATTCCGACTAGTGCTTGCCTACATGAGGGCAAAAGGAGCGTCTGAGGTTCCGTGTCAATTGTAAGTGATGTTTTCGACTCGCACGAATATGGTCGAGTCTGGTATCTATGAACCGCAAATGACGAGTTTAGTAAGTGTGTGCAGTTTCGCTGTGCTAACTTAAACCGTTCGTTTGTTATGTGGGTTTCTCATCTGTACCCACGGGTTCCATCTTAGATACGGCATCCATTTTGTCTCTTGCCCTCAAGTAGCCAGCGAACGGACGCTGTCCGCTTCGCGACCCTGGGACTCCCAAGATATTTGCGGAAGACACATGTTCCTTGTAAGTGTCTTTATGACGAGGGGGATGATACTGTAAGGCAGATGGCTCCGCTCGAGGCTCATCTCGCCGTGCCGGTTTATTGTCTCAGCCATGCATCTCATTAGGCACGTCCCTTTGATGCCTGTATCTCGTGTTTCTCGATACCTCCCCTTTTACACCCTTTCCGATCTCCCCACTGTCTCCGTCTTCCTCTGCACCTGTCTTTGTTCCTATTTCGATCTGTTTTACTGCCGATTGGAATGCACTAATGTTGGGAAGATGGGTTTTTACAGTTGGGAACCGCCAAATGTTTCCGCACTTATGTTCCGGACCTTATGTGTATCAAAGTGACCAAAGCGACCCCTCTGGGGGATAATTATGGGAACCAGGTTGTAAACTTTTGTGTACCATGTTGTCTTATGGGTAAAATCTCTATAAAAGGAGCGATCCACAGAATCAATTTGAAGCAGTCTCCCCAAGTTGCACGTGTTGTACTTGTCGTGACTTCTGTGTTCCCTGCAGTAAATAAACCTTGAATCTTTGACGCCGAAGGAAGTGTCCCGTGTCTCTGTCATTCGTACGCCGGAGCAGGTTACCCACAAAGGTTTCAGGTGTTGTGCCCTGGCACCGCTGGGCCTTAAAGAACCCAGTCCTTCATCACGTCTGAGCCTACCCAGCCCACTCGGGGTGAAAATTGCAAAAAACACAGTTGATGGACAGAATGCAGAACAATGTCTTACATTCACCCCAGTACAAAGACCTGGGCCTAAATTCATCGTTTTTTGCACTCCACACCACCCTAGGTCAGACAATGGCTATATGCAAATCAGCCTTGACCCTGTGCCTCATGGGAACAGTCCAGCCAGTACTACCAAGCCATGTCTTCCTAGACTGGAATCAAGCATCCAAGGACTGGTTTCTGGCTATCAGCCTTCTTCAGCCTGGATAGCTTGACTCCAGTGATGTGGAGAGCCTGGGACTCACGTCTGAGCATACCCAGCCCACTCGGGGTGAAAATTACAAAAAACACAGTTGATGGACAGAATGCAGAACAATGTCTTACATTCACCCCAGTACAAAGATCTGGGCCTAAATCCATCGTTTTTTTGCACTCCAAACCACCCTAGGTCAGACAATGGCTATATGCAAATCAGCCTTGACCCTGTGCCTCATGCGAACAGTCCAGCCAAACTACCAAGCCATTCTTTCCTGGACCCAAATCAAGCATCCAAGGACCGGTTTCTGGCTATCAGCCTTCTTCAGCCTGGATAGCTTGACTCCAGTGATGTGGAGAGCCTGGGACTCACATATGAGCATACCCAGCCCACTCGGGGGGAAAATTGCAAAAAACACAGTTGATAGACAGCATGCAGAACAATGTCTTACATTCACCCCAGTACAAAGATCTGGGCCTAAAATCATCGTTTTTTGCACTCCACACCAACCTAGGTCAGACAATGGCTATATGCAAATCAGCCTTGACCCTGTGCCTCATGGGAACAGTCCAGCCAGTACTACCAAGCCATGTCTTCCTAGACCGGAATCAAGCATCCAAGGACCGGTTTCTGGCTATCAACCTTCTTCAGCCAGGATAGCTTGACTATAGTGATGTGGAGAGCCTGGGACTCACGTATGAGCATACCCAGCCCACTTGGGTGAAAATTACAAAAAACACAGTTGATGGACAGAATGCAGAACAATGTCTTACATTCACCCCAGTACAAAGATCTGGGCCTAAATCCATCGTTTTTTTGCACTCCACACCACCCTAGGTCAGACAATGGCTATATGCAAATCAGCCTTGACCCTGTGCCTCATGGGAACAGTCCAGCCCGAACTACCAAGGCATGTCTTTCCTAGCTCGGAATCAAGCATCCAAGGACCGGTTTCTGGCTATCAGCCTGGATAGCTTGACTCCAGTGATGTGGAGTGCCGGGGACTCACATCTGAGCATACCCAGCCCTTTTGGGTGAAAATTGCAAAAAACACAGTTGATGGACAGAATGCAGAGCAATGACTTACATTCACCCCAGTACAAAGATCTGGGCCTAAATCCATCGTTTTTTTGCACTCCACACCACCCTAGGTCAGACAATGGCTATATGCAAATCAAATCCACACACAAAAGGGAAAGAGGGCCAAGATAATTATACTCCCATATCCCAGACCCCCTCAAAATTAACTATAATTACACACAAACAAAAGGGGCATGTGGAGTGTACAAACTCAAGGAAGGGAAATTCCCAAATTTGGAAAAACTGCCCTCACTCACATACCGAAGTATGTGACATGCTTCATCATAGGGCCTGCTACAAATGCCCTGGTGTAGCCACATCCAGGGCGGAGCATTAGGGAGGGGAAAAAATAATAAATTCCACGTAACACGACATACAACACAATCAGTACGTACAACGAGCAACATACATGAGTGATATAATGTGCAAAAGAACACCTCGTGGATCTGATGTAAGTGCGACAAAAAATAGTGCAGTAGGAATGTGAGTTAAAACTGATTAGGGGTGCCAATAGAAAGAAATACTTTATTAGACCCAATTGTGGTACCCTTATCAGGATTAAAAAAGAAAGAGGATGGGAAAAATGTCTCGTGAGAAATAAGGTTTCTCAAGACTTCCCTCCTACCACTGCTCGAGTCAACATGTTTCGACCGCTCTCCTTGTGCCCCGAGAGGTCACTTCGGTCTTCCTCAGGACTGTCGCAGTCAAATTACCCGCGTCGTAATGCGATCACCGGGTATCCCGAATGGAGTAGGTCTCAAGAATCCATACTCTCCTGGGTATTTCAATGGTTTAGTGGAGACACCGTCCCCAAGAACTCGGGGGAGACATTCACTGGAACAAAGTAAGGGATAATGACCGAATGTAAGAGCTCTTCCCCCTATAGCATTACTCAGTTCCCCCTGAGAATAATAATTAACTCAGGTCATTCTACAAAATGATAAGTGATATTCACAGTATTACCACACACTCTCATACGTATGTCATTTCAATAGGGATGGTCTTACTAAACCTTCCTCAAGATTAACTTCAATTCCTGGTTATGAAGTATAACCAACGATAAGATCATGAGTTTAATAGCACACTAGCGGTCTCCTAGCCCAGCCTGGGACCCCATATGTCAGCACACCCCACACCTATAAACCAACACGTTCTATGGCAAATTAGTATTAATGCTCCAAAGAGGTATTGTCAGTTTGGATCTCAAAACTTACCGAGTTTATGAAGTACATAAACTCGAACTGGTGTCCGTCCGGGAGGTCTGCCCATGAACACAATCTGCAAGGGATAACGAATGCGTGGTGAATGGCTATATCCCTTTCGTCAATGATATTGTTGTTCTAGATACTGGGTACACCGCCAGGATGTTACAAGTCTCTCCCCGTGCCCCTTACCGTTCAGTACGGCTCGGCCTGCTCACTGCTGCTCGGATCGGGTAACACCACGTAGATGCCAAACGCGGTGTCCATTTCCTGTATTTACCCATCCGGTTCGTTTGCAGCGTCACACGTCACGTACGTGATGGCGTTGTGACGTCAGCGTAAAAGAACGGCGGGACCTTCGGGAGTTATAGTTCTAGTAACTCCGGTCCCCCGAAAAATTAAGACTACCTCTGGGTCTAAAATAAACCCATAAGAAATCCAGTAGAGTAAGGGGAACAAAGAACCAGCCCATTTAGTGTTTCAGGGGATATGTAAAGCATGCAGTCTGTTTGCAACGTGGGCTGATAAAGATCGAATACGCCCCCGAAAAGTGTTAGTAAATGGATAAGAGATGGCCATCCCTATACACACTGCTAATAACAAATTCAAGCGGTGAGTCAGCTGTAGGGATTCACCCTTATCGGAAAGATTGGTATATTGTCGCACTTTGGTCAAGGGGCGACCCTTTATCTAAATGGTGATTTCCTGTAAGGTGTTATTCATTAGAAATCACACAAAACCACACATTGATTATGTATATGGTATATTTCCATCAGAATGATGTAGCTTCACCCAGGCTGAATCATGATCCTCAACAATAGAGAGGGTGGATCAGTTCAAGTACTACTCATGAATTGTAGCTCATAAATTGCGATGGCTTATTATGGCAAACCGGGCTTCCTCAAAAAATATATGTGTATTATAGAGGAATAGTAATATACATTAGTGAAGTGAAGTGAAGTGAAGTGAAGTGAAGTGACGTGAAGCGAAGTGAAGTGAAGTGAAGTGAAGTGAAGTGATCGGGTTTTATAGAGCGCGTCTGCTGCCCGAGGGCGTCCAAGCGCTAGTAGTGGAAAAAAGATTCTGAGGGGGGAAAGGGAGGGAGCAGGAAGGGATAGGTAGGAGGGGGCAGGGGGGATTAGTTTCTGAATAAGAGTGTTTTAAGTTCTTTGCGGAAGTGCAGGAGGGTAAGGTTGGATCTGAGTGGGAAGGGAAGAGAGTTCCAGAGTTTGGCAGCATTCAGAGAAAAGGACCTGCCTCCTGCTCTAGCTTTTTTGATTCTTGGGACTACGGCGAGAAATGCATTCGTGGAGCGAAGGTTTTTACCGGGACAGTAGGGGGAGAGAAGGGAATGATTAATTTCCTGGCTCGCTCTGTGAAATGCTTGGTGCGATATGCAGAGAGCTTTGAACTTTATTCTCTCTCTGACGGGGAGCCAATGGAGAGATTTGATCCCTGCCTTGACTGACTCTCTGCGAGGGATCTGGAGGAGAGTGCGGGCAGCACAGTTCTGTGTTCTTTGCAGTTTTTCCAACACGTACTCTGGGGCTCCTAAGTATGGAGCATTGTTGAAGTCCAGCCTAGATTGTACGAGGCCCTGGATGACCACTTGCTTGGCTTCAAAGGGTAGTATTGGCAGGATTTTTTTCAACATTCGGATAATCCTGAAGCAGGTTGCAGCTGTTTTTGTTGCCTGAGTATTTAATGTGAGTTTGTTATCTAGCCAAACTCCTAGGCTTTTTATATTTTCCTTGGGAGTTGGCATTGGTCCCAAGCTTGCGGGCCACAGCTGGTCGTGGGTGGTGGGAGGAGGAGGGCCGAGGATCATAATCTCGGTCTTATCGCCGTTGAGTTTTAAGGATGACTTTGTCATCCATCTTTTGACATCCTCCATGTATGCTGCCAGATTGGATTGGGGGAGCACGCTGCTTTTCTGTGTCAGGGAGACCACCAGCTGGGTGTCGTCCGCGTACGATATGATTTTGATACCGTATTTTTGGACGACTCCTGCCAGTGGCCTCATGTACACGTTAAACAGCGTGGGACTCAGTGAGGAGCCCTGGGGCACACCGCAGTTTAGGGGTCTGCTTTTAGAGTAAGAATCGCCGTCAAAGACCTGGAAGGTTCTGTTGCTGAGAAATGAACTCTGCCAGTCTAGGGCGTTTCCTGAGATGCCAAGATCGAAGAGTCGAGCTAGCACGGTTTTGTGGCATTCTGTGTTGAATGCTGCGCTTAGATCGAGGAGGACCACTGCCACTGTCCCCCCTCGATCCAAGATCTTCATAGCTTCTTCTGTAACGGCTAACAGCGCTGTTTCTGTGCTGTGTCTAGGGCAAAACCCTGTTTGGAATGCATCCAGTAAGAGGTTCTCCTCAAGGTAGTTGGTGAGATGGAGGTTGACGTACTTCTCCAGGATTTTGCTTGCCCATGGTAGCAGGGAAATTGGGCGGTAGTTATTAGGGTCTGCTGGGTTGAGATTCGGCTTTTTTAACAATGCTTTCACCATTGCTTGTTTCCATGCGGGGGGACCACCCCTGATGAAATGGAACTGTTGAGTAAGTCCAAGAGGCTAGGAAGAATGATTGGGTTGACCATATTCATCATCTTAGGGGGTGCAGGGTCGAGGGGGGAGCCAGATTTTACCTGAAGTGCAAGCGATTTGAGTGATTCCAGGTCTAATAATGGTAATTCACTCAGGTGAACTTGCGCAGGGTGTTCAGTAGCGCATGTGGGTTGTGGTAAGACAGTTTCTGAGTTGGGGGTTGCAAATGAAGAGTATATTTTATTTATTTTTTGGAAGAAGAATTCAGCTAATTTGTTGCAACGGGAGATGGAGTCAGGGGTTGTGATTGTAGATGGGGGGGTTTTGGAAAGGGTTTTAACTACCTGATAAATTTCTTTGGGTTTGGACCTAGCTGCCATGATTTTCTCACTGTAGTAGATGGATTGAGCGGCGTTTATTTCTATTTCATAGGCTCTGATATTTTCTCTGTATCTTTCTTTGTCGGTGAGGGCGTATCCCAGGCGCCACTTTCTCTCCATTTTTCTGCACTGTCGTTTTAGTTCCCTGAGTTTGTCCGAGTATCAAGGGGCGGTTTCTTGGGCTCTTTTTAGTTTGGTTTTTCTTGCGGGGAGGATGGTGTCAATGGAGTTCTCTAACCATTTGCTGAAGGTTATGCTGTTTTGTTCCGAGTTTTTGGAGAGGATAGGTTTGGAATTCGAGAGAAGGCCAGACCACGCCTCTAGCGGAAGTTTCGACCAATTTCTCATCTTCCGTGTTGTGGGAGGGGGGGCAGGGTGGCGTTCTCTGTAGACCAGTTAAAAAGGATTAGGTGGTGATCCGTCCAGGGTAGGGGAGTAATGGAGCCGACTGTTAGAGTGGGGCAGTTGGTAAAGACTGGGTCAAGCAAGTGACCTTTGTCGTGAGTAGGCACCTTTACTAACTGTTGTAATTGGATCGCAGCTAGACTGGAAGCGAGCTCGCTGGCGGTGCAGTCGGTGCTGACATCAAAATGAATATTGAAGTCGCCCAACAGCGTGAAGTTCGAGGAGGACATAGCAGTTTCTGCAGCGAGCGAAGGTAAAGAGGAGGGACAGTTGTTCAAGGGGCCTGGTGGGGGGTAAATAAGAGCACCTGTTAGGCTGTCGTTAGGAGTGAGCTTGAGGCAGAAGGACAAGCTTTCGCAGTCCAGGTTTGGGTCAGAGGTGCAGTGGCATTGATAGATAGATTTATAGATAATGGCGAGGCCTCCTCCTTTCCCGCATGGGAGGTCCCGGCGTTCGATTCGATAGTCCGATGGTAAGGCTTGAATTATATCTGGGTCGCAGTCTAGGGTTAACCAGGTTTCGGTTAGAAAGAGGACATCAGGGGATAGTTCGTCTAAAAGAAGTGAGATTTCTATTTTGTGTTTTGGCATAGACCTGCAATTTAGAAGCAATAGGGTAAAGTTTTGCTGTGGCTGCTTAGGTTGAGTCTATTTTAAGTTAGCATTACACTGTTGGCAGTAGGTGGGAAGATTAAGAGGATGATATCGGTGGAGGCAGCTATCCTTCAAGGGGGGTTTCAATGTGAAAAGGGTGGCAGAGTTATATTGCATCCTGTGAGAAGGATCAGGGGGGGTGGCCCCTGTCACCGGCCGGACGCGGACTGGCGCAGACGGGCTTGCCTTAGGCGCTCCCGCAGCGCTCGTCCGCTGCGCTTCCGGTAGATGCACATTTTGTCGTAGAGGGGCAGATGCTAGGGGGGGGCGTGGCCTTGAAGGGGCGTGGCCAGGCTGCACGCCGGCGATGGCGGCAGCTAAGGTTTGTTTTGCAAAAGTCCGCTACAGCGTTTAATCGGCTGTGCGGGTGAGTAAAGTGCGGGCTTCTGCCCCAAGAATGGCTTGAATAATGTGAGGTTAAAAAGCACAAGTAATCAGTGACTTTCAATTTTTAAAAAGCGACGCAGCTACTGCTCCCGGCTTCCGCCTCATGAGTGAGTTTTCCAATTAGGCGCTAGTTTACAGTGTTGTTTTAAGCTGGGCGGGGGGGCGTGGCCTCGAAGGGGCGTGGCCAGGGTGCATGCCGGCGATGGCGGCAGCTAAGGTTTGTTTTGCTAAAGTCCGCTACAGCGTTTAATCGGCTGTGCGGGTGAGCAAAGTGCGGGCTTCTGCCCCAAGAATGGCTTGAATAATGTGAGGTTAAAAAGCACAAGTAATCAGTGACTTTCAATTTTTAAAAAGCGACGCAGCTACTGCTCCCGGCTTCCGCCTCAGGAGTGAGTTTTTAGTGTATACCAAAGAAGGCCCCTAATGAGAGTTATTCCTTATTCCATGCCCATTCATCAAGATCGTGACCTACATAGTTTAGTGAAGTTCTGTATAGTATATTGCCCCCAAAGAAAGTTGTTTATTCAAGAGACACCCTCTAAAGTAAATGAAAGAGTGAGGGATAGGGGACAATAGCCGTACAAAGGCGGGATCAAATACTTTATAATTGTCTTCCCAATGTCTGCCACGGGATCTCATCATTTAATCCCATTATGTTACTTCTTAAACGATAGACCCAGCGTTGCTCTCGCTGCAGTAGTAATCTTTGATCCTCCATATGCTATCTGCTAGGTTTTACTTTTTCAATCACGGTCCATCTGATGTCTTCTATGCTGTGTCCTAGTTCTGCAAAGTGGGACGTACGTTTCGTGTTCGTTTTCCCACACCGTATGGTACTCCGATGTTCCGTGATTCTAGTTCGTATTTTTCTGCTGGTCATCCCTACATACATATTTTGGCAGACAGGTTAGCAGATAGATCACTCCCTGGGAATTACAATTGGTGTGTGTTCTCTGTTCCCAGGGAGTGCGGAGTCCTAGATTGATAGAAGTGGAGTTGTTCGTCAGGTGGCAAACACTACATGCCCCACACCGTGTATGTCCCATCACTTTAGGTAGGCGTGTCACTGTAGAAATCTCTCTCACTGTTCCCGGGTCCCTTGGTCTGGTGTGTATCAAAAGGTCCCTTAAATTTTGACTGCTACTGAAGGAGAAAAGGGGTGTTTCCATTTTCATGCCCCCTGTATTAAGGATCTTCCAATTTTTTAGGACCGGTTTTCTGAACTGTTGGGATGCCGTGTTAAATGTGGATACAAAGACCAGTTTCTTGGTCTGAGGTCTCATATTTTTAGACAAGACGGTTTCACGGTTGGCATTGAGCGCTCTCTTCCGTGCTCTTTTGATGACTTTGTTTGTGTGTATATGCAAATCAGCCTTGACCCTGTGCCTCATGGGAACAGTCCAGCCCGAACTACCAAGCCATGTCTTTCCTAGACCGGAATCAAGCATCCAAGGACCAGTTTCTGGCTATCAGCCTTCTTCAGTCTGGATAGCTTGACTCCAGTGATGTGGAGAACCTGGGACTCACGTTTGAGCATACCCAGCCCACTCAGGGTGAAAATTGCAAAAAACACAGTTGATGGACAGAATGCAGAACAATGTCTTATATTCATCCCAGTACAAAGATCTGGGTCTAAATCCATCATTTTTTTGCACTCCACACCACCCTAGGTCAGACAATGGCTATATGCAAATCAGCCTTGACCCTGTGCCTCATGGGAACAGTCCAGCCCGAACTACCAAGCCATGTCTTTCCTAGACCGGAATCAAGCATCCAAGGACCGGTTTCTGGCTACCAGCCTTTTTCAGCCTGGATAGCTTGACTCCAGTGATGTGGAGAGCCTGGGACTCACGTCTGAGCATACCCAGCCCACTCGGGGTGAAAATTGGAAAAAACACAGTTGATGAACAGAATGCAGAACAATGTCTTACATTCACCCCAGTACAAATATCTGGGCCTAAATCCATAATTTTTTTGCACTCCACACCACCCTAGGTCAGACAATGGCTATATGCAAATCAGCCTTGACCCTGTGCCTCATGGGAACAGTCCAGCCCGAACTACCAAGCCATGTCTTTCCTAGACCGGAATCAAGCATCCAAGGACCGGTTTCTGGCTATCAGCCTTCTTCAGCCAGGATAGCTTGACTCCAGTGATGTGGAGAGCCTGGGACTCACGTCTGAGCATACCCAGCCCACTCGGGGTGAAAATTGCAAAAAACACAGTTGATGGACAGAATGCAGAACAATGTCTTACATTCACCCCAGTACAAAGATCTGGGCCTAAATCCATCGTTTTTTTACACTCCACACCACCCTAGGTCAGACAATGGCTATATGCAAATCAGCCTTGACCCTGTGCCTCATGGGAACCGTCCAGCCCGAACTACCAAGCCATGTCTTTCCTAGACCGGAATCAAGCATCCAAGGACCGGTTTCTGGCTATCAGCCTTATTCAGCCTGGATAGCTTGACTCCAGTGATGTGGAGAGCCTGGGACTCACGTCTGAGCATACCCAGCCCACTCGGGGTGAAAATTGGAAAAAACACAGTTGATGGACAAAATGCAGAACAATGTCTTACATTCACCCCAGTACAAAGATCTGGGCCTAAATCCATCGTTATTTTGCACTCCACACCACCCTAGGTCAGACAATGGCTATATGCAAATCAGCCTTGACCCTGTTCCTCATGGTAACAGTCCAGCCCGAACTATCAAGCCATCTCTTTCCTAGACCGGAATCAAGCATCCAAGGACCGGTTTCTGGCTATCAGCCTTCTTCAGCCTGGATAGCTTGACTCCAGTGATGTGGAGAGCATGGGACTCACGTCTGAGCATACCCAGCCCACTCGGGGTGAAAATTGCAAAAAACACAGTTGATGGACAGAATGCAGAACAATGTCTTACATTCACCCCAGTACAAAGATCTGGGCCTAAATCCATCGTTTTTTTTGCACTCCACACCACCCTAGGTCAGACAATGGCTATATGTAAACCAGCCTTGACCCTGTGCCTCATGGGAACCATCCAGCCCGAACTACCAAGCCATGTCTTTCCTAGACCGGAATCAAGCATCCAAGGACCGGTTTCTGGCTATCAGCCTTATTCAGCCTGGATAGCTTGACTCAAGTGATGTGGAGAGCCTGGGACTCACGTCTGAGCATACCCAGCCCACTCGGGGTGAAAATTGCACAAAACACAGTTGATGGACAGAATGCAGAACAATGTCTTACATTCACCCCAGTACAAAGATCTGGGCCTAAATCCATTGTTTTTTTACACTCCACACCACCCTAGGTCAGACAATGGCTATATGCAAATCAGCCTTGACCCTTTGCCTCATGGGAACAGTCCAGCCCGAACTACCAAGCATGTCTTTCCTAGATCAGAATTAAGCATCCAAGAACTGGTGTCTTACAGTACAAAGCTTTATTTTGATACAGAAATATCTTAAAAGCACAAAACAATAAAAATACAATTCATGTTGTTAATAAAAACACTTGATAAATAGTTAAAAAGATGAGTTAAAACAGTATTAAACCATTTACAGCTTTGAGTTAAATGAAAAAAGAAAAACAAGGAATTGCCTAAAAAAGGGTTCATCACATAGGTTTAAATCTGATCACCCACGCCCAGCTAAGAAACTTGGCTACCCCACACGCCAATACTGTATTAGGGTTAGATTGTAAGATTCGTAGTGCTGGGGCATAGTAGGCGACAGACTGGTTTTAGCCATTTGGATCTAGGCTTATTGTAGGCACTGCAGACAAAAAAAACATGTGGGATAGTTTCCAGTTCAGTGCTGCAGTGCGGGCAGGTGGCAAGCGTCTGATAGGGGGGTTTCCATTTAGAGGTGCGTTCACGGGCTGGTAGGGTTCCCATTCTAAACTGAACATATAAAGCCCTATCTTTAGGTTTTCTAATAAAGTCCATGTAGGGTTCAAGCAGGGGTACTTATGCAGTCGAAACTCGTCAGTGAGTCTGGCCAAGTTATCCGCTCTAGATTCTTGGGCGTCGACCCACCGCCAGTAAGGCAGCTTGACTTTCAGTTTGGATAATGAAGCACCAGACTCCCACTCCACCCATAGGCCAATGGCTGTCAGAAGTTCCTTTATTTTAGAGAGCCAGACTATTTTGCGTGACCCCTGCAAGCTCATGACTTCTTTAAGGCCGTCTGCGTAGCTCTCTAGCTCCGGTGTGCGCCACAGGCAAGCCCAATAAAGAAGCGGACGCAGAATTATAAGATCTTTAATAGATCTGCGTCCGAGGTCGTATTGAACGGGCTTGCTAGGGGTTCTCCTGGGGATGGACAATAGCTCCTTATAAAATTTGTTTTCTGCCATTACGAGGGGGTCAACATTATTAAAACCCTAGAGCTCTGCCCCGTACAGTGCACTGCCTACTGCTTTTGCAGAATAGATCTCTAAAGCAGGAGCTATGGGTCTTGATACTGAGGATCTGTGCTCCCTGCTATGGCGCCCACAACCCGTTTATGGTTTAAAGTCATTTTTTCAATGTGGGGGTTCCACTTGAGTTGGTCGGATATCCTAATCCCAAGATAGTCGAACATTTTGACCCGCTCTAGTGGCTCTTCGTTAAGAGTGAGCGTACGATTAGCTTTTCTACTGGGATTAAAATAGAGGAGCTTGGTTTTAGAAGTGTTAATAGCCAAGCCCCTTAAATTACAGAAAGCACAAAACCGATCCAGTAGTTTTTGAAGTCCCATGGGCGTTTTAGAGACTAGTAACGGATCATCGGCACAGAGCATGGCAGGAACTTTCACACCGGCCAAACTAGAGGCATCAGCATCAATGTCAGATAAAAAAGAAACCACCCCATTAACAAATAAGGAAAAGAGGGCCGGCGCCAGAACACATCCTTGGCGGACACCTCTGTTCACCGGGATTTTATCTATTATCTGCTCCTTCGTGCCCCACCGAATGCGTTCGTAAGTTCCATCATGCATGCGGGCCAACAAGTGCAGAAGGGGCAGAGGGAACCCCATCTGATGGAGAACCGCCCACAGTCGCCCTCGGGGGACCAGGTCGAACGCGGTCTTCAGATCGATGAAGGCCAAGTACAAACCACCCTTGCTAATCGAGACTGTCTTCCAATGAAGTAGTAACAGCCTGAAAGCCTGATCTACGGTGCTTGTACAGGCCCTGAAACCCGCCTGGAAGGGGGAGATAATATTGTTCTCCTCTGCCCAGGATAGGATTCTTTCAAGAAGGACTCTGCCAACCACCTTCTGACCAGCATCAATCAAGATGATCGGACGATAGTTGGCAGGGTCACCCCTTGGCCCCTTCTTATAAATAGGGATCACTTCTGCTCCCCTCCATGAGTTTGGGACTGGAGACCCAAGGAGGAGGGCATTAGTCAGAAAGAAGAAGAATTTGGCCCATTGCTTGGGGCTGGCACGGAACAGATCCGCAGGGATGCCATCCTGGCCCGGTGCCTTGCCTTGGACAATTTTACTGATTGCAGACTCTACCTCCCTCTGCCCTATAGAATCAATAGGTGGGGGTGCATTGTGTTGGGGTAATATGCATTCTGCTGTCGCTTCGATGTTCTCAGGGACCCCTACCCCTGCCTACAGTTTCCTAAAGTGATCAAACCATTCTCAGTCGGTGATATGGTTAGGTAATAAATCTGTTCCATCATCATTATTTTTTCTTACTAGAGCCCAGAATCGTTCCCCGTTCCTATTCTGACTACTCAGTTTTAGCTCTTCCCAGTGGGAGTCATCCCAGGCCCTCTTTGCCACTAATAGTGCACGTCTGTAAACGGCTCGGGCTAGGCGAACCTCAGTTGGATCTCGGGTTTTGATGGCGCAAATCAATTTAGACTTAGCCCCTCTACATTCATGGTTATACCACTTGGCTGTGGGCTTCCTATGCTTCAGCTGGCTTGCCCCACGTCCATCAAGGAAGAGAGCGACCATCCTGTCTATTGTCTCCTCGTAGACCATGTTGGCCTGGACTGAGCCGGGATCATCAGAACAGAGTGTAAAAAGCTTCTCCGTCTGATCTCTTACAATTTCCCCCAAGGCGTTTGTCTTTTGCTCATTGATGGCAAATTTATGCCATTTAATGAACCTTTTGCAATTCGAGGGTACTATTTCTCTAGTCGCCATTGTTAATCTATTGCTAGACAGGGAGTTCCCCACAGTTATCAGGTTGCACAGGCTAAGGGATAGAGGGTTATGGTCGCTATGGATAGATGGAATAACTGCCATATCAGACACATATCTCCACAGTCTCTTATCTACCAGAATGTAGTCTATTCTACTGGGGCAACTAACCCTATTATAGGTATACGCACCGGATAAGTCAGACGGCGTGCGCCCATTCACTGCTACCAGAGCATGTTCTAACACCATGGCATTCATTTGGATAATGACAGGTGTCCACTTTTTAATCGGCACCGTCGTCAATTGCGGGATTCCCCATCTCGCATCTTCCTCCAGTAGACCTACCACGCCATCGGCAGCCAACGGCTCAAATGTGCAGTTGAAGTCGCCAGCAATTAACAGCAGAGTATCTGGGGAGCAGTTACAGAGTGAATCTGCAAGTAAGGCTATGTTTGGAGATTTACCACCCCCTGGTATACTTCTAGCATAGATGTTAAAAACTTCCAGGGTCACTGGGGCTTGGGGAACCCGAATCGTTAACCTCATCATGTCATGGGAGATGTTAAGGGAGTAGGAGATCTTACAGTTTAGTGAAATTTTGACCCAAACAAGCAAGCCACCAGACGGGCGACCCCTTCTAGAGGAAGTTGCTGGGACATGGAAAGTGGAATAGCCAGGCTTGTACACTGGTTCCAGGCACCATATTTCTTGGAAGATCCACAGGTCATACCTTCCTGTTAGTTCGTTCCAATCGGGAAGAGCTATTTTGTTCCCAAGACCTGCGACATTCCAAAAAACAACGCTCAAATCTCTACTCTTACCATTGATGTATAGTGTGACAGGTTCAGTCCCATGATCATCGGTGGGGATCAGGATGTTGGGGCTGGCCGAAACTATGAGCTCCTCAAGCCCAGCATTACCAATATCCAGCGGTGTAAGATAGTCCACCTCAGTTCTTCTCTCACATAAGGTACGATCAGTGCCCTGGGCCTTGTGGTTGTCATCCCCAGTTACCAAAAGGGAGAGCATTGATAGAGGGTTGCCACAGTCTACATTTGACCTCTGTGGACTGCTGGTTTGGTTTTCTGCAGTCTCAGTTGGAATTATAGGAGGGAAAGACAATGCTGGAGATTCCATGAGTCAATCGACAGCCTCCAGTGCGCTGTACCGATTGTAACAGGAAATGGGGGGTTGGGTAAATTGGGGGCTATACCATTCATCGCTACACTGACTACCGCCATAGTTAGACCACCCTCCTCTGCGCTGTATCAAATTCCATCCCTCTACTCCCCCGCCACCCGGGATGAAGTAGTTCAAGTCCCTACGCACCTCATGCCTCCTCCCTCCCCGGGTATGGTTGGTATCGCTCAGCCAACTCCAGCCATTATCCAGCTGCTCCCCAGGCATATCAAAATAGGACAGTGGTCTGGCCACAATCGCAGTACCATTGTTTCCTGGTTCCCCCAAGCAAATGTGCTCTACAGTACGAGGATCCTCAAAAGTCACTACAACACAATCTCCCTGCAAGACTTTCCTATTGGGGCCCACCCAGGGGGCTCTCTCAATCATCAGGATGTTACTGCGGGTGTTGGGTGGTAGTGGGTGGATGTTTGCTAGCCAAAGGCATACCTTGTTTTTAAGTGCCCAGAAAGGTTCTAAAGATGTCGGGCCAGTTCCGGTACACCTGTCAAAACGATTACAAAGCGACAGGCTTCTGGTGGTAAATTGATATTTAGACGCTTCTGGCTCTTAGCAGGATGGGATGAGTCCGATTTTGGAGTGGGGGCAGCGTGACTATTTATCTTAGTTTGATTAGTGGGCTCAGCTAATACGTGGGGCCGGGCACCCCCTTTGTTGGACTCAGGATTGGGGCAGGTCGGCAGTGGAGTCTTGGGTGTGTTATTTTTTGTTACTGCTGGGCGTTTGTTGACTAGTTGGGGGTTACTAGCTGGGTCAGTTGCATTTGTTACCCTATTAGCACGGTGTGATACCTGGGGTCTTAGATCCTTTTGAAATTCCTGGAGCAATTTTTCTATTCCAAGAAGCCTGGCTTCTAGGGGAGTAGGTAGGGTTTTAATGACATTGGTCAGGGCGTGGGCTAAGGGCTCATCCCCTTCAAGCTGAACCTCCTAGTCTATCAGCTCCTGATCTATCAGCTATAGGGCTATCTTCAAGGATAACAGCCATGGTGTTATCCAGGATGGTGTCATGGAATATGCTCAATGGTAAGCGTAGGGCCTCATTTCGAGGCTCTTCAATCCCCGTGTTGTTCCCATTGGGTACTCTATTTGGTTCCCTCACCTCTTCTATGCTGTCTCTCTCACTATTGTGAATGCCAGTGCTTCCGAATTTTGTTCCACTGGCTATCTTGGTGTTGGGGATAGTAGGCTTGGGTTGCCTACATTTAGGGATAGCCCCCTCCCGCTTCCCCCTCTTACGAATAGTTGAGTTATCGTTTTTGGGATCAGCCAAAGTGGCTGTTGGACTAGAGTCAGGTTGGGTATGGGACAGGGGCTGAGTATCAAGAGGTGTAAGGTCTAGTGTTGCTACTGCTGACTGGCTGTTGGTAACGTTATGAAGCCCAGCATGGATCAGTACAGAGTTAGTATTGCTTATAGAGGTGTTGGGGGTACGCACAGATCCGATATGGCCCAGGGATGACCTTTTGGCTGCTACTAGTTCTTGGGAAACCCTTCTTTCCATCAATACGATTCCTTGGTCTATTAAAGAGTTAGTGCGGACGATAAAATCGTCAAGAGTTCCAGTCAGTTTTTTCCTAGCGCCCGCCGCAGCCATGCTTCTAGTTTCCCGGCATTCCATAGGCTATACCAAATACTGAAAGCGATAAATCTAAGAACGGGAAAAGGAAAAGAAGTCCCTCTTTCAGTACCCAACAACGTTTGTAATTAGCACCAATAGGGGCCCAAGCAGAAACCACCATAGGTGGACAGATGTAACCAGTGGGGGCTTTCAGTTCTGGTGGTTAAGAGTCGATTTTCGGCCAGGGGCTATGGTGTCTGGCTATCAGCCTTCTTCAGCTTGGATAGCTTGACTCCAGTGATGTGGAGAGCCTGGGACTCACGTCTGAGCATATCCAGCCCACTCGGG
This sequence comes from Lissotriton vulgaris, assembly GCF_964263255.1. Classification (NCBI taxonomy): domain Eukaryota; kingdom Metazoa; phylum Chordata; class Amphibia; order Caudata; family Salamandridae; genus Lissotriton; species Lissotriton vulgaris. The sequence goes on along the minus strand of NC_141694.1, from coordinate 569,349,679 downwards.
GTGAAAATTGCAAAAAACACAGTTGATGGACAGAATGCAGAACAATTGCAAAAACAACAAGTGATGGACTGAATGTGGATCAATGTCACATACTCCCCCAGTCAAAAGATCTGGGCCCAAATCCATCGTTTTTTTGCACTCCACACCACCCTGGGTTAGACAATGGCGATATGCAAATCAGCTCTGACCCTGTTGCCCCATGGGAACAGTCCAGTCCGAACAACAAAAGCCATGTCCTTCCCAGAACGGAATCAAGCATCCGAGGACCGGACCGGTTTCGAGGTAACACCTCTCATCAGCCCGGCTAGCTTGACTCCAAGTGGTGTGGAGTGCCTGGGACCCACGTCTGGGCATCCCCAGCGCACTTAGGGCGGCAATTGCAAAAACAACAAGTGATGGACTGAATGTGGATCAATGTCACACACTCCCCCAGTCAAAAGATCTGGGCCCAAATCCATCGTTTTTTTGCACTCCACACCACCCTGGGTTAGACAATGGCGATATGCAAATCAGCTCTGACCCTGTTGTCCCATGGGAACAGTCCAGTCCGAACTACAAAAGCCATGTCCTTCCCAGAACGGAATCAAGCATCCGAGGACCGGACCGGTTTCGAGGTAACACCTCTCATCAGCCCGGCTAGCTTGACTCCAAGTGGTGTGGAGTGCCTGGGACCCACGTCTGGGCATCCCCAGCGGACTTAGGGCGGCAATTGCAAAAACAACAAGTGATGGACTGAATGTGGATGAATGTCACACACTCCCCCAGTCAAAAGATCTGGGCCCAAATCCATCGTTTTTTGGCACTCCACACCACCCTGGGTTAGACAATGGCGATATGCAAATCAGCTCTGACCCTGTTGCCCCATGGGAACAGTCCAGTCCGAACTCCAAAAGCCATGTCCTTCCCAGAACGGAATCAAGCATCCGTGGACCGGACCGGTTTCGAGGTAACACCTCTCATCAGCCCGGCTAGCTTGACTTCAAGTGGTGTGGAGTGCCTGGGACCCACGTCTGGGCATCCCCAGCGCACTTAGGGCGGCAATTGCAAAAACAACAAGTGATGGACTGAATGTGGATCAATGTCACACACTCCCCCAGTCAAAAGATCTGGGCCAAATCCATCATTTTTTTGCACTCCACACCACCCTGGGTTAGACAATGGCGATATGCAAATCAGCTCTGACCCTGTTGCCCCATGGGAACAGTCCAGTCCGAACTACAAAAGCCATGTCCTTCCCAGAACGGAATCAAGCATCCGAGGACCGGACCGGTTTCGAGGTAACACCTCTCATCAGCCCGGCTAGCTTGACTCCAAGTGGTGTGGAGTGCCTGGGACCCACGTCTGGGCATCCCCAGCGCACTTAGGGCGGCAATTGCAAAAACAACAAGTGATGGACTGAATGTGGATCAATGTCACACACTCCCCCAGTCAAAAGATCTGGGCCCAAATCCATCGTTTTTTTGCACTCCACACCACCCTGGGTTAGACAATGGCGATATGCAAATCAGCTCTGACCCTGTTGTCCCATGGGAACAGTCCAGTCCGAACTACAAAAGCCATGTCCTTCCCAGAACGGAATCAAGCATCCGAGGACCGGACCGGTTTCGAGGTAACACCTCTCATCAGCCCGGCTAGCTTGACTCCAAGTGGTGTGGAGTGCCTGGGACCCACGTCTGGGCATCCCCAGCGCACTTAGGGCAGCAATTGCAAAAACAACAAGTGATGGACTGAATGTGGATGAATGTCACACACTCACCCAGTCAAAAGATCTGGGCCCAAATCCATCGTTTTTTGGCACTCCACACCACCCTGGGTTAGACAATGGCGATATGCAAATCAGCTCTGACCCTGTTGCCCCATGGGAACAGTCCAGTCCGAACTACAAAAGCCATGTCCTTCCCAGAACGGAATCAAGCATCCGAGGACCGGACCGGTTTCGAGGTAACACCTCTCATCAGCCCGGCTAGCTTGACTCCAAGTGGTGTGGAGTGCCTGGGACCCACGTCTGGGCATCCCCAGTGCACTTAGGGCGGCAATTGCAAAAACAACAAGTGATGGACTGAATGTGGATCAATGTCACACACTCCCCCAGTCAAAAGATCTGGGCCCAAATCCATCGTTTTTTTGCACTCCACACCACCCTGGGTTAGACAATGGCGATATGCAAATCAGCTCTGACCCTGTTGCCCCATGGGAACAGTCCAGTCCGAACTACAAAAGCCATGTCCTTCCCAGAACGGAATCAAGCATCCGAGGACCGGACCGGTTTCGAAGTAACACCTCTCATCAGCCCGGCTAGCTTGACTCCAAGTGGTGTGGAGTGCCTGGGACCCACGTCTGGGCATCCCCAGCGCACTTAGGGCGGCAATTGCAAAAACAACAAGTGATGGACTGAATGTGGATGAATGTCACACACTCCCCCAGTCAAAAGATCTGGGCCCAAATCCATCGTTTTTTGGCACTCCACACCACCCTGGGTTAGACAATGGCGATATGCAAATCAGCTCTGACCCTGTTGCCCCATGGGAACAGTCCAGTCCGAACTACAAAAGCCATGTCCTTCCCAGAACGGAATCAAGCATCCGAGGACCGGACCGGTTTCGAGGTAACACCTCTCATCAGCCCGGCTAGCTTGACTCCAAGTGGTGTGGAGTGCCTGGGACCCACGTCTGGGCATCCCCAGCGCACTTAGGGCGGCAATTGCAAAAACAACAAGTGATGGACTGAATGTGGATCAATGTCACACACTCCCCCAGTCAAAAGATCTGGGCCCAAATCCATCATTTTTTTGCACTCCACACCACCCTGGGTTAGACAATGGCGATATGCAAATCAGCTCTGACCCTGTTGCCCCATGGGAACAGTCCAGTCCGAACTACAAAAGCCATGTCCTTCCCAGAACGGAATCAAGCATCCGAGGACCGGACCGGTTTCGAGGTAACACCTCTCATCAGCCCGGCTAGCTTGACTCCAAGTGGTGTGGAGTGCCTGGGACCCACGTCTGGGCATCCCCAGCGCACTTAGGGCGGCAATTGCAAAAACAACAAGTGATGGACTGAATGTGGATGAATGTCACACACTCCCCCAGTCAAAAGATCTGGGCCCAAATCCATCGTTTTTTGGCACTCCACACCACCCTGGGTTAGACAATGGCGATATGCAAATCAGCTCTGACCCTGTTGCCCCATGGGAACAGTCCAGTCCGAACTACAAAAGCCATGTCCTTCCCAGAACGGAATCAAGCATCCGAGGACCGGACCGGTTTCGAGGTAACACCTCTCATCAGCCCGGCTAGCTTGACTCCAAGTGGTGTGGAGTGCCTGGGACCCACGTCTGGGCATCCCCAGCGCACTTAGGGCGGCAATTGCAAAAACAACAAGTGATGGACTGAATGTGGATCAATGTCACACACTCCCCCAGTCAAAAGATCTGGGCCCAAATCCATCGTTTTTTAGCACTCCACACCACCCTGGGTTAGACAATGGCGATATGCAAATCAGCTCTGACCCTGTTGCCCCATGGGAACAGTCCAGTCCGAACTACAAAAGCCATGTCCTTCCCAGAACGGAATCAAGCATCCGAGGACCGGACCGGTTTCGAGGTAACACCTCTCATCAGCCCGGCTAGCTTGACTCCAAGTGGTGTGGAGTGCCTGGGACCCACGTCTGGGCATCCCCAGCGCACTTAGGGTGGCAATTGCAAAAACAACAAGTGATGGACTGAATGTGGATGAATGTCACACACTCCCCCAGTCAAAAGATCTGGGCCCAAATCCATCGTTTTTTGGCACTCCACACCACCCTGGGTTAGACAATGGCGATATGCAAATCAGCTCTGACCCTGTTGCCCCATGGAAACAGTCCAGTCCGAACTACAAAAGCCATGTCCTTCCCAGAACGGAATCAAGCATCCGAGGACCGGACCGGTTTCGAGGTAACACCTCTCATCAGCCCGGCTAGCTTGACTCCAAGTGGTGTGGAGTGCCTGGGACCCACGTCTGGGCATCCCCAGCGCACTTAGGGCGGCAATTGCAAAAACAACAAGTGATGGACTGAATGTGGATCAATGTCACACACTCCCCCAGTCAAAAGATCTGGGCCCAAATCCATCGTTTTTTTGCACTCCACACCACCCTGGGTTAGACAATGGCAATATGCAAATCAGCTCTGACCCTGTTGCCCCATGGGAACAGTCCAGTCCGAACTACAAAAGCCATGTCCTTCCCAGAACGGAATCAAGCATCCGAGGACCGGACCGGTTTCGAGGTAACACCTCTCATCAGCCCGGCTAGCTTGACTCCAAGTGGTGTGGAGTGCCTGGGACCCACGTCTGGGCATCCCCAGCGCACTTAGGGCGGCAATTGCAAAAACAACAAGTGATGGACTGAATGTGGATCAATGTCACACACTCCCCCAGTCAAAAGATCTGGGCCCAAATCCATCGTTTTTTTGCACTCCACACCACCCTGGGTTAGACAATGGCGATATGCAAATCAGCTCTGACCCTGTTGCCCCATGGGAACAGTCCAGTCCGAACTCCAAAAGCCATGTCCTTCCCAGAACGGAATCAAGCATCCGAGGACCGGACCGGTTTCGAGGTAACACCTCTCATCAGCCCGGCTAGCTTGACTTCAAGTGGTGTGGAGTGCCTGGGACCCACGTCTGGGCATCCCCAGCGCACTTAGGGCGGCAATTGCAAAAACAACAAGTGATGGACTGAATGTGGATCAATGTCACACACTCCCCCAGTCAAAAGATCTGGGCCCAAATCCATCGTTTTTTGCACTCCACACCACCCTGGGTTAGACAATGGCGATATGCAAATCAGCTCTGACCCTGTTGCCCCATGGGAACAGTCCAGTCCGAACTACAAAAGCCATGTCCTTCCCAGAACGGAATCAAGCATCCGAGGACCTGACCGGTTTCGAGGTAACATCTCTCATCAGCCCGGCTAGCTTGACTCCAAGTGGTGTGGAGTGCCTGGGACCCACGTCTGGGCATCCCCAGCGCACTTAGGGCCACACCACTGGAGTCAAGCTAGCCGGGCTGATGAGAGGTGTTACCTCGAAACCGGTCCGGTCCTCGGATGCTTGATTCCGTTCTGGGAAGGACATGGCTTTTGTAGTTCGGACTGGACTGTTCCCATGGGGCACAGGGTCAGAGCTGATTTGCATATCGCCATTGTCTAACCCAGGGTGGTGTGGAGTGCAAAAAAACGATGGATTTGGGCCCAGATCTTTGGACTGGGGTGAGTGTGTGACATTGATCCACATTCTATCCATCACCTGTTTTGTTTGCAAATTCCGCCCTAAGTGCGCTGGGGATGCTCAGACGTGGGTCCCAGGCACTCCACACCACTGGAGTCAAGCTAGCCGGGCTGATGAGAGGTGTTACCTCGAAACCGGTCCGGTCCTTGGATGCTTGATTCCGTTCTGGGAAGGACATGGCTTTTGTAGTTCGGACTGGACTGTTCCCGTGGGGCACAGGGTCAGAGCTGATTTGCATATCACCATTGTCTAACTCAGGGTGGTGTGGAGTGCAAAAAAACGATGGATTTGGGCCCAGATCTTTGGACTGGGGTGAGTGTGTGACATTGATCCACATTCTATCCATCACCTGTTTTGTTTGCAAATTCCGCCCTAAGTGCGCTGGGGATGCTCAGACGTGGGTCCCAGGCACTCCACACCACTGGAGTCAAGCTAGCCGGGCTGATGAGAGGTGTTACCTCGAAACCGGTCCGGTCCTTGGATGCTTGATTCCGTTCTGGGAAGGACATGGCTTTTGTAGTTCGGACTGGACTGTTCCCGTGGGGCACAGGGTCAGAGCTGATTTGGATATCACCATTGTCTAACTCAGGGTGGTGTGGAGTGCCAAAAAACGATGGATTTGGGCCCAGATCTTTGGACTGGGGTGAGTGTGTGACATTGATCCACATTCTATCCATCACCTGTTTTGTTTGCAAATTCCGCCCTAAGTGCGCTGGGGATGCTCAGACGTGGGTCCCAGGCACTCAACACCACTGGAGTCAAGCTAGCCGGGCTGATGAGAGGTGTTACCTCGAAACCGGTCCGGTCCTCGGATGCTTGATTCCATTCTGGGAAGGACATGGCTTTTGTAGTTCGGACTGGACTGTTCCCATGGGGCACAGGGTCACAGCTGATTTGCATATCGCCATTGTCTAACCCAGGGTGGTGTGGAGTGCAAAAAAACGATGGATTTGGGCCCAGATCTTTGGACTGGGGTGAGTGTGTGACATTGATCCACATTCTATCCATCACCTGTTTTGTTTGCAAATTCCACCCTAAGTGCGCTGGGGATGCTCAGACGTGGGTCCCAGGCACTCCACACCACTGGAGTCAAGCTAGCCGGGCTGATGAGAGGTGTTACCTCGAAACCGGTCCGGTCCTCGGATGCTTGATTCCGTTCTGGGAAGGACATGGCTTTTGTAGTTCGGACTGGACTGTTCCCATGGGGCACAGGGTCAGAGCTGATTTGCATATCGCCATTGTCTAACCCAGGGTGGTGTGGAGTGCAAAAAAACGATGGATTTGGGCCCAGATCTTTGGACTGGGGTGAGTGTGTGACATTGATCCACATTCTATCCATCACCTGTTTTGTTTGCAAATTCCGCCCTAAGTGCGCTGGGGATGCTCAGACGTGGGTCCCAGGCACTCCACACCACTGGAGTCAAGCTAGCCGGGCTGATGAGAGGTGTTACCTCGAAACCGGTCCGGTCCTCGGATGCTTGATTCCGTTCTGGGAAGGACATGGCTTTTGTAGTTCGGACTGGACTGTTCCCATGGGGCACAGGGTCAGAGCTGATTTGCATATCGCCATTGTCTAACCCAGGGTGGTGTGGAGTGCAAAAAAACGATGGATTTGGGCCCAGATCTTTGGACTGGGGTGAGTGTGTGACATTGATCCACATTCTATCCATCACCTGTTTTGTTTGCAAATTCCGCCCTAAGTGCGCTGGGGATGCTCAGACGTGGGTCCCAGGCACTCCACACCACTGGAGTCAAGCTAGCCGGGCTGATGAGAGGTGTTACCTCGAAACCGGTCCGGTCCTCGGATGCTTGATTCCGTTCTGGGAAGGACATGGCTTTTGTAGTTTGGACTGGACTGTTCCCATGGGGCACAGGGTCAGAGCTGATTTGCATATCGCCATTGTCTAACCCAGGGTGGTGTGGAGTGCAAAAAAATGATGGATTTGGGCCCAGATCTTTGGACTGGGGTGAGTGTGTGACATTGATCCACATTCTATCCATCACCTGTTTTGTTTGCAAATTCCGCCCTAAGTGCGCTGGGGATGCTCAGACGTGGGTCCCAGGCACTCCACACCACTGGAGTCAAGCTAGCCGGGCTGATGAGAGGTGTTACCTTGAAACCGGTCCGGTCCTCGGAGGCTTGATTCCGTTCTGGGAAGGACATGGCTTTTGTAGTTCGGACTGGACTGTTCCCATGGGGCACAGGGTCAGAGCTGATTTGCATATCGCCATTGTCTAACCCAGGGTGGTGTGGAGTGCAAAAAAACGATGGATTTGGGCCCAGATCTTTGGACTGGGGTGAGTGTGTGACATTGATCCACATTCTATCCATCACCTGTTTTGTTTGCAAATTCCGCCCTAAGTGCGCTGGGGATGCTCAGGCGTGGGTCCCAGGCACTCCACACCACTGGAGTCAAGCTAGCCGGGCTGATGAGAGGTGTTACCTCGAAACCGGTCGGGTCCTCGGATGCTTGATTCCGTTCTGGGAAGGACATGGCTTTTGTAGTTCGGACTGGACTGTTCCCATGGGGCACAGGGTCAGAGCTGATTTGCATATCGCCATTGTCTAACCCAGGGTGGTGTGGAGTGCAAAAAAACTATGGATTTGGGCCCAGATCTTTGGACTGGGGTGAGTGTGTGACATTGATCCACATTCTATCCATCACCTGTTTTGTTTGCAAATTCCGCCCTAAGTGCGCTGGGGATGCTCAGAAGTGGGTCCCAGGCACTCCACACCACTGGAGTCAAGCTGGCCGGGCTGATGAGAGGTGTTACCTCGAAACCGGTCCGGTCCTCGGATGCTTGATTCCGTTCTGGGAAGGACATGGCTTTTGTAGTTCGGACTGGACTGTTCCCATGGGGCACAGGGTCAGAGCTGATTTGCATATCGCCATTGTCTAACCCAGGGTGGTGTGGAGTGCAAAAAAGCGATAGATTTGGGCCCAGATCTTTGGACTGGGGTGAGTGTGTGACATTGATCCACATTCTATCCATCATCTGTTTTGTTTGCAGAATTCAGAACAATGTCTTACATTCACCCCAGTACAAAGATCTGGGCCTAAATCCATCGTTTTTTTGCACTCCACACCACCCTAGGTCAGACAATGGCTATATGCAAATCAGCCTTGACCCTGTGCCTCATGGGAACAGTCTAGCCTGAACTACCAAGCCATGTCTTTCCTAGACCGGAATCAAGCATCCAAGAACCGGTTTCTGTCTATCAGCCTTCTTCAGCCTGGATAGCTTGACTCCAGTGATGTGGAGAGCCTGGGACTCACGTCTGAGCATACCCAGCCCACTCGGGGTGAAAATTGCAAAAAACACAGTTGATGGACAGAATGCAGAACAATGTCTTACATTCACCCCAGTACAAAGATCTGGGCCTAAATCCATCGTTTTTTTGCACTCCACACCACCCTAGGTCAGACAATGGCTATATGCAAATCAGCCTTGACCCTGTGCCTCATGGGAACAGTCTAGCCTGAACTACCAAGCCATGTCTTTCCTAGACCGGAATCAAGCCTCCAAGGACCGGTTTCTGGCTATCAGCCTTATTCAGCCTGGATAGCTTGACTCCAGTGATGTGGGGAGCCTCTGACTCACGTCTGAGCATACCCAGCCCACTTGGGGTGAAAATGGCAAAAAACACAGTTGATGGACTGAATGCAGAACAATGTCTTACATTCACCTCAGTACAAAGATCTGGGCCTAAATCCATCTTTTGTTTGCACTCCACACCACTAAGCATGGGCGAATTTTGCGAATCTCGCGTTCGCGAATTTTGCGGATTTGCGAACTCGCAATCCGCAAAATCCGCGAATTCTCGCAAATTTGCAGATTTTTTTTTGTGTGTTCGCGCGGGTCTTTGCCAGTTCGGGAGGGTTTTGTTCAATTTCGCAAACGCGAACTTACCTGTCGGGTCGCAAGTTTTGCAAACTTGTTGTTTCTACGTGTCCAGCCTGTTTGGGACACTCTTCTTCATCACTGCCACTCTCTGTCACCACTGCCACTCTCTGACTACTCATGCCACCCTCTGGCCCACCCATGCCACCCTTTGTTTCATCACAGCACATTCTGGTTGTCCAGTCAGTGTACATTATTGTGGCAAAGCAAAGCACACCTTCCCTGCCTCAAGTGACCTGAATTAATTTGGGGCTGATTAATGTGTCACAGAATATTTTTTTAGCTGGCACCTGCTTCCTTAGTGCTTCCTGATTAGTGATCTTTTGCACTTGCTAAGTGCTTTCATTGTTGCAAAATTAGTTACAACACCTGCCCTGCCCCAACTGACAATAATGAATTAGGGGCTGATTAATGGATTTGAACTTCCAGCCTGGCTCCTGCTTGTCTCCCTTAGCTGTAATTCAGGACCTTTGTGGCATATGTGTAACTATTCTGAGGTTCAGAGCAGGGTCACATAATAGTTGCAACTGAACTCTGGAGGGGCCCCTCAGGAAGCACTACAGGAAATGGCTACTAATGATGAGCCTGAACTTTTGAACCTGGTAAGTAGTTTCAGTTTTGCTAAGATCGTATTTCTGCAATTTAGCGCTTATTCGCGGGGCGCGAAGTTGTACTGGGAAGCCGCGAACTCACGCGAACAGTGCGAGCAAGCCATAAAATCCGCTGCTCGCGGATTTGCGGATTTTGCGGGAGATTCGCGAATCTCGCGGATTGCGAATTTACCGAAAATCCGCAAAATCCGCGAGCGAAACGGATTTTCCTCCCATGCTTACACACCACCCTAGGTCAGACAATGGCTATATGCAAATCAGCCTTGACCCTGTGCCTCATGGGAACAGTCCAACCCGAACTACCAAGCCATGTCCTTCCTAGACCGGAATCAAGCATCCAAGGACCGGTTTCTGGCTATCAGCCTGGATAGCTTGACTCCAGTGATGTGGAGAGCCTGGGACTCACGTCTGAGCATACCCAGCCCACTCGGGATGAAAATTGCAAAAAATACAGTTGATGGACAGAATGCAGAACAATGCCTTACATTCACCCCAGTACAAAGATCTGGGCCTAAATCCATCGTTTTTTTGCACTCCACACCACCCTATGTCAGACAATGGCTATATGCAAATCAGCCTTGACCCTGTGCCTCCTGGGAACAGTCCAGCCCGAACTACCAAGCAATGTCTTTCCTAGACCGGAATCAAGCATCCAAGAACCGGTTTCTGGCTATCAGCCTTCTTCAGCATGGATAGCTTGACTCCATTGATGTGGAGAGCCTGGGACTCGCGTCTGAGCATACCCAGCCGACTCGGGGTGAAAATTGCAAAAAACACAGTTGATGGACAGAATGCAGAACAATGTCTTACATTCACCCCAGTACAAAGATCTGGGCCTTAAATCCATCGTTTTTTTACACTCCACACCACCCTAGGTCAGACAATGGCTATATGCAAATCAGCCTTGACCCTGTGCCTCATGGAAACAGTCCAGCCTGAACTACCAAGCCATGTCTTTCCTAGACCGGAATCAAGCATCCAAGGACCGGTTTCTGGCTATCAGCCTTATTCATCCTGGATAGCTTGACTCCAGTGATGTGGGGAGCCTCGGACTTACGTCTCAGCATACCCAGCCCACTTGGGGTGAAAAATGCAAAAAACACAGTTGAGGGACAGAATGCCGAACAATGTCTTACATTCACCCCAGTACAAAGATCTGAGCCTAAATCCATCATTTTTTGCACTCCACACCACCCTAGGTCAGACAATGGCTATATGCAAATCAGTCTTGACCCTGTGCCTCATGGGAACAGTCCAGCCCGGACTACCAAGCCATGTCTTTCCTAGACCGGAATCAAGCATCCAAGGACCAGTTTCTGGCTATCAGCCTTCTTCAACCTGGATAGCTTGACTCCAGTGATGTGGAGAGCCTGGGACTCTCGTCTGAGCATACTCACAGAGTGAGTAGGGCTAGGTGGTTGGACAAGCTAGGGTTTTCTTTGAGAACTAAGTAAGTGGTGACTTTAAGTACAGAATACTAGAAACAACTTTACTGCACATGCTATGTTGCATGTATGGTACGAGGGTGGAACGTGTGTTAGGTATCCTTGCAAATATTTTCAGACGCATATAAAGATGGACGGACTCCGCTGCAAACAGTGGAAGTAACGATGGCTGGCACATAAGACGAATAATGCAGTCATTTTGAACACTTTGTGCGGACATTATAAAACGCACAATTTGGCATTTAAACAAGTGACATCCTAATATTGCTCTCTGTAGGAGAATAGGGTCTGCTATCCTATGGTTACCCCAAATTTTTGCTTTTTGCTTCACTGGTTTCTGACTTAATGTGGCTGTGGGCCTGCTAATCAGACCCACAGCCTGCTGTTCTCTCTCTAAATTACTGCCAATGCACTTTAGGTGCATTACGAATTGGAACTGGTTCACCTTATGAGCCCCTGTATTAGTGCACCCTAGGTGCCCAGGGCATAGGTGTATCCAAGGCCTACCAGGGGCTGCAGCATGTATTGTGCCACCCCTGGCCTGGCCTCCATATTTGACACAACTGGCTGATCACTCAGCTGGGGTAAGTCGGTGTAATCACCTCTTACTTAGGTACAGTATGTCTGTGCCTAACCCTAAACTGGACACATATGTTCCTATCAGCCACTCCTATGGAAGGCCTCATCAATCCTGGAGGCAGAGTGCTTGGAAATATGTGAGATGGTGCTCTGGCATGAGCTGAGCCTGTCTGCAGCTGTCGGGAACAACTCCCTAAGCTGTTCCGGGATATTGCCATACCATATACTCTTAAGTGCATTATAATCCTCGCGGTTAAATGCTATCTTTGGTTTGGCTTTATCAAAACATGTCGAGTAAGGTGTCATACGAATTGGAATACTATCCCCTCGCCAATTCTGGCGACGGGGATAGCATTCCACCCTTCTAGAGGGACACGACATGTGCGTAGCCTTAACCCCGGTTAAAGTTAAACAGAGCCTCAGCTTCACAAAATGGACGCTGCCACCACAGACACAAGTCTGGCCTCCTGCTGCTGACCGAAACTCGGCAGATGGTGGCCTGGACAAAGGGTTTCCTGCCTTGGGAGGTGCGAGCACCACCCCAGACAGGATTTTGTGTATTGGGTAGGACAGGGCTGAATAGAATCAGACATGCCCGGGGCACACAAGGTGTCCCCGTGCATAGGCCAGTCCAAACCGGTTCTGGGGCCTTCCAGCCCCAGTCCTGGCGCGGAGCTGGACAAAGGAAAGGGGGTGTAACCGCCCCCCTTCCTGGTTCCTCCCAGAGGAGGGACCTAGTAGGTGATCCACCCCCAGTTTGGGAATAAGAGGGGGAGCAGTGCCATTGCACAGCAGATCATCCCGAAATCAACTTTAAACAAGAAGAAGACTGGACTTCGACATTCTGCTGCACAGAAGACTGAAGAGAATCTCCCTTGTGGCCTAGGAGTGGCCACCCTGTGAACACAGGTACCAACCAGCAACTCGACGTCTGCTTTGCCGCCACCTCCCGCCGGAGACCGAGCCCAGAGCCCGACAAGAACCAGACTCCCAGACCTCTCAGAGCCCGATCCACAGTCCCTGCGAAGAAGGGACCCGTGGAGGCACCGAGTGACGTGGGACCGGACCTCTTGAAAGACACCCGAAAAGCTGACTGCGCAGCTTCTGAGGCATCCTCGACGTTATGCTTTGGGGATTGAGAACCCCCACCACCGAGCAGCCCTTGCACCGAAGATCAGCCCTCCAGCATCTCCACGATCTGCGTGGGGCCCTTTTGCATTGTGCCACTCGACGCGCCATCCCGGCCACTAGCCACGCGGCCAGCGGCCATCTTGGCAACGAACCCGAAGATTTAAACAGCAGGTCTGGTTGCTCCAGACCTACCCAAGCTCCTGTGAAAAGGAGCACCCGCTCTGACCTTGCTGGTCCGAGTGAACAGCATCTTTCAACTTCTGCGTGGCTTGCATTTGCCAAGGCCTGTTTGCTCCGATCAGGTCGCCGACACCGCCAACAGCGAGAAGCCTATGTGGGACAGCTCGTGACCGACTCCTGGACGTCCTCGACCCCGGGTATCCACGTGGCTGCAGAAAGAAGCTACCCGACAACGCCTGTTTGCACCCGACATCGCCTGGTTCCAATCTGGTTCCACGGTAGTCACTGGCTAGTGACTTTGAACACTGTCCCCTCTGCTTTCAGGTCTTCACATCTTCAGATCCACCCTTGGATCCACCGGAACTCTTCTCATCGAGCCGCCTGCAGCATCTTCAGCTCCAAGCACCATCGACCAGCGTGACGAAACCCGACACATCTTCGACCCTGTGCACCCGCTTCCTGTGGGTGAGGTAACTCAGCTCCGCCGGTGCTCCTGCACTGGTACACATCCCAAGGGCCTGTGTTTTAAGTTTCAGCTCCGTAGGTCGCTCGGAAGGTTCCTAACTTTCTAACTTTGTGCTTTTTACGCACCATAGACTTTGTATTGAGAAGTGCGTGCACTTTGAACACTGCACCCGAGTCCCGTGGGCCTTTCCCGACTTAGTTAACTCCAGTCTCGAATAGCTCCAGCGATTCCCAAGGCCCTAGGCCTCTTCACTTTCCTCTTGGTATCTCTTATACCACTTTCTTAGTATATGGTTTAGGTGGCCCCTAGGGCTCATCCATATTGTGCAACTTTTGTGTATTTTAAACTGTCTTGTGATTTAACGCTTGTGCTTCTGTGCTCATAAAGAGTCCAGGGGATTTTAATAGTTAATAAATCAATATATATTTTCAATATATATCTGTGTGGTGTCCCTTTCATTTGGTATTCAAGGGGGTTGTGTATGGTATAACAGCTGGCTTCACATGCCTTTCAGAGTTTAGCCTAAGACTGCTTTGTCCACGTTACCACTAGGATAACTGGTCTACAAGGTTGAATTACAACCATCATCATAAGGGTTGCTTGGCATGGTACAAAGTGATCACTAAGAATTAGTGAGCATTATATACCAGGCCAACTTCTCACACTCTCACATTTAGAGCACCTAACTTTGTCCTTGTTCTTACCTGCTCACAACTAAGGGTTTCTTTAAGGAAGTTAGAGGAGAGTTTGCGTGCTGGCTGTCTTTAAAGCAGGCCACATTTAAACTTCTCTTCCTATGTTTTATTTTTTGTTAGTATTTCTTATGGTTAGAATAACTTAGTAAACAAAATATTACTTACTTGAAATTGGCTGTGTCTAGTTGTGTTTAAGACTCTTTCGTTGTTGTACTCACGTACAGTGACATGAGTAATTTTTCCATATTGTCCAATGTGTATTGTAAAGTTGGTCGCTTCCCTCCACAATGTAATTTTGACGTAGTCCGTTGAGTCTTTTAGCGTTATAGACTTTACGAAAGTTTCCTTTCCATTAATAAATAAAATTTGGTTTTGTTTCTTCTTCCTGCAAAAAAAAACTTTATGAATATACTAAACATTTGGCTGCTGTTAGTTTGTTAGTGTAAGGTGTTATATAATAATTGTTTCTTCCCTCTCCGCCCAGGAGAAATCTTATGTCCCTACAGTGTGAGGCTTAGTCCCGCCTCTGCTTCCATTGGCTAGCTCCATAAATGGAGGCTAGCCATTGGAACAGAGATCTGTCGGTCGTGGGCGTTCCCGAGATTTTTTTCTCTCTCCACCCACTTCTGATCGTCATCGCGGCGGTGGGTGGGTGTTATATTTTTTTTTTCGAGTCGGCCTGTTTTCTTCTTTTTCCAAGTGTTTGTTGTTGGAGTTGGCTGCAAGATTTGAGTTCCCACAAAGCGATCAGGTAAGGAGCATTTTTTTTATAAATGTGTTTTCCCTTAGTATGTTTACGTAGTTTGACGTTTTAGCTCTTAATGTATTGTGTCTGTTTCCTTTGTAGGTTCGGGCGTGTCGTGTGAGCTGTTATGTACTTTGGCTCGTGAGCTCCGTTGTACCGGTAATAATGTCTTTTTTCGGTTTCTTTTGTAGGTTTGTCCGTGTCGCTGAAGTGTCTGTTGCTGGACTTGGCTGCAAGATTGTAACTTTCCACGAAGCCATCAGGTAAGGAGCATTTTCTTTATGAATGTGTTTTCTCTTTGTAGGTTAACGTATTTTGACGTTTTAGCTCTAGCTTTCGCTCCTAATGTGTATTTTTTCTGTTTCGTTTGTAGGTTCGGCCGTGTCGTGTGACCTCTGTTTCCTTTGTAGGTTCGGGCGTGTCGTGTGAGCTGTTATGTACTTTGGCTCGTGAGCGCCGTTTTCCCGGTAAGCTTTCGCTCCTAATGGTTTTTTTTTCGGTTTGTTTTGTAGGTTTGTCCGTGCCGTTGAAGTGTCTGTTGCTGGACTTGGCTGCAAGATTGTAAGTTTCCACGTAGCGATCAGGTAAGGAGCATTTTCTTTATATAATTTTTTTTTTCTGTTTCCTTCATAGGTTCGGCCGTGTCGTGTGACCTGTTATGTACTTTGGTTTGTGAGCTCCGTTTTCCCGGTAAGCTTTCGATCCTAATGTCTTTTTTACGGTTTCTTTTGTAGGTTTGTCCGTGTCGTTGAAGTGTCTGTTGCTGGACTTGGCTGCAAGATTGTAAGTTTCCACAAAGCGATCAGGTAAGGAGCATTTTCTTTATAAATGTGTTTTCCCTTAGTATGTTTACGTATTTTGACGTTTTAGCTCTTAATGTATTGTTTCTATTTCCTTTGTAGGTTCGGGCGTGTTGTGTGAGCTGTTATGTACTTTGGCTCGTGAGCTCCATTGTACCCGTAAGCTTTCGCTCCTAATGTCTTTTTTCGGTTTCTTTTGTAGGTTTGTCCGTGTCGTTGAAGTGTCTGTTGCTGGACTTGGCTGCAAGATTGTAAGTTTCCACGAAGCGATCAGGTAAGGAGCATTTTCTTTATAAATGTGTTTTCTCTTTGTAGGTTAACGTATTTTGACGTTTTAGCTCTAGCTTTCGCTCCTAATGTGTATTTTCTTTGTTTCCTTTGTAGGTTCGGCCGTGTTGTGTGACCTGTTATTTACTTTGGCTCGTGACCTCCGTTGTGCCCGTGTACGTATTTTGACGTTTTAGCTCTTAATGTCTTTTTTCTGTTTCCTTTGTAGGTTTCGTTGTGTCGTGTGAGCTGTTATGTACTTTGGCTCGTGAGCTCCGTTGTACCGGTAAGCTTTCACTCCTAATGTCTTTTTTCGGTTTCTTTTGTAGGTTTGTCCGTGTCGTTGAAGTGTCTGTTGCTGGAGTTGGCTGCAAGATTGTAACTTTCCACGAAGCCATCAGGTAAGGAGCATTTTCTTTATAAATGTGTTTTCTCTTTGTAGGTTTACGTATTTTGACGTTTTAGCTCTTAATGTTGCTTTTCTGTGTGTTTTGTAGGTTTGCTCGTTTCGTGTTAATGATTTATATTTTTGTGGGTGGGGGGCGTATTTTGATGTTTTAGCTCTTAATGTCTTTTTTCTGTTTCCTTTGTAGGTTCGGCCGTGTCGTGTGACCTGTTATCTACTTTGGCTCGTGAGCTCCGTTGTACCGGTAAGCTTTCGCTCCTAATGTCTTTTTTCAGGTTCTTTTGTAGGTTTGTCCGTGTTGTTGAAGTGTCTGTTGCTGGACTTGGCTGCAAAATTGTAAGTTTCCACAAAGCCATCAGGTAAGGAGCATTTTGTTTATAAATGTGTTTTCTGTTTGTAGGTTAACGTACTTTGACGTTTTAGCTCTTAATGTCGCTTTTCTGTGTGTTTTGTAGGTTTGCTCCTTTCGTGTTAATGATTTATTTTTTTGAGGGGGGGGATGAGATTAGTTTGGGTCGATATTTTAAATTGCTTTTTTAGACGAAAGTGCTATTGATGATGTTACGTCCTGGGTGGGGCACGCTTCTCCGGTAAGGTAATTTCAATGATGTTACGTCCTGGGTGGGGCACGCTTCTCCGGTAAGCTAATTTCAATCGGCAGTTGACGATGTATCCCGCTTATCCAGGTAAGTGCGACTCTTAGTTGTTTAGCTCTTTCTACTTTTTCGCTCTTGAAGTCTGTGTTTAGTTTCATGTTTAGGTTCGCCTGCGCTTCGATGTCCCGGTAAGCAATTTTCTTCTTTTCGCTCCTAATGTGTTTATTTGTTTCCTTTGTATGTTTGCCCGTGTTGTGCGCTTTGCCCGTGGTGCAAGGACTGGCAGGTAAAGGTAAGCCATTTTGTCTTTTTGGGGTGTTTCCAAAATGCTTGCTTTGCCCGTGGTGCAAGGACCGGCAGGTAAAGGTAAGCCATTTTGTCTTTTTGGGGTGTTTCCAAAATGCTTGCTTTAGGCCGTTTGCACGTAAACTATTTCTTCCTTTTTGCTCCTAATGTCTTTATTTGTTTCGTTTTGTAGGTTTGCCCGTGTACGTATTTTGACGTTTTAGCTCTTAATGTCTTTTTTCTGTTTCCTTTGTAGGTTTCGTTGTGTCGTGTGAGCTGTTATGTACTTTGGCTTGTGAGCTCCTTTGTACCGGTAAGCTTTCGCTCCTAATGTCTTTTTTCGGTTTCTTTTATAGGTTTGTCCGTGTCGTTGAAGTGTCTGTTGCTGGAGTTGGCTGCAAGATTTAAGTTTCCACAAAGCCATCGGGTAAGGAGCATTTTTTTAATAAATGTGTTTGCTCTTTGTAGGTTTACGTATTTTGACGTTTTAGCTCTTAATGTCGCTTTTCTGTGTGTTTTGTAAGTTTGCTCGTTTCGTGGTAATAATTTATATTTTTGTGGGGGGGGAGTAAGATTGGTTAAGAACGATATTTTAAATTGCTTTTTTGACGAAAGTGCTATTGATGATGTTACGTCGTGGGTGGGGCACGCTTCTCCGGTAAGCTAATTTCAAACAAGGACCTGCAGGTAAGCCATTTTGTCTTTTTGGGGTGTTTCCAAAAAGCTTTCTTTAGGCCGTTTGCACGTAAAATATTTCTTACTTTTCGCTTCTAATCTTAGGTCTGTTTCCTTTTTAGGTTTGCCCGTGTTTTGCGCTTTGGCAGAGGTGCAAGGACCGGCAGGTAAGCCATTTTGTTTTTCGGTTGGACGCTTTGTCCGTGGTGCCAGTACTTGCATGTAAGCCATTTTGTCTTTTTTAGGTGTTTAGGAAACACTTGCTTTAGGCATTTTAGAAGTTAAGTATTTGCTCCTTTTCGCACCTAATGTCTCTTTTCTGTTTTTTTTCTAGGTTTGCCT
This sequence comes from Lissotriton vulgaris, assembly GCF_964263255.1. NCBI lineage: Eukaryota > Metazoa > Chordata > Amphibia > Caudata > Salamandridae > Lissotriton > Lissotriton vulgaris. Next base: position 569,331,287 of record NC_141694.1, on the reverse strand, counting down.
GTTACCTGTGAGCTCCGTTGACCCGCTTTGTACGTTTTGTTTTCACTTTTTATGTTTAATTCTTTGTATGTTTGCCCGTCTACTGTAAGCTAGTGCTTCCTTTTTGCTCCTAAACTTGTTCCTGTTTGTTTTGTAGGTTTGCACGTGTTGTGCGCTTTGCCTGTGGTGCAAGGACCGTCAGGTAAGACATTTTTTCTTCTTTTTGTGTTTCTAAACTGTAAGAATGAACATGAATCTTTTTTCAGGCTCGTGTTCATCTCGTGTCTGATGGTAACAATGAAGGCTGTGTAAAGTCAGGTAAACGATTTTTTGTTTTTTCATATTTTAGTGCTCTTTTTCGCTCCTAATGTCTCTTTTCTGTTTCTTTTGTAGGTTTGCCTGTCACCTGTGAGCTCCGTTGGCCCGCTTTGCACGTTGTGTTTTCACTTTGTATGTTTATCTATTTGTAGGTTTGCCCGTTTCATGTGAGCTACTGTTTCTTTTTGGCGCTTTGACCGTGGTGCAAGTGTTCTCAGGTAAGGCATTTTTTATTATTTTTTTTGTTTATAAACTGTAGGAATGAAGATGCACCTCTTTTCAGGCTCGTGTCCATCGTGTCTAATGGTAAAAATGGATGCTGTGTAAAGTCGGGTAAACGATTTTGTGAGTTTTCATACTTTAGTGTACTTTTATATTTACTTTATACAGATTGCGCATGTTGTGTACTTTCTGTGTAGCAAAAACTTTACATTTTGTAAACTTGTGTTATTTTTGTAAATTTCTACAATTCCACTCAGCAGCACGTTCTTTTTTTCCCCTTTTTTTGCAGACCGTAAGGGGCATGTCTTCAACTTGTCGGACACCATGCTTTGTTATTCAAGATAGGCTGATGTCGCACATCGCTGCTAACGATTCTAACAAGCCACAACATCCACGATCCTTTCATTCTTACAGGCAGCCTCCTATCAGCAATTTACATACGGCGAGACAGCGACATCCTCAGCAACATCACACCTACATGCTGTTCTTTAGTACAAAGAGTTGACCGCTTTTGTTATTTAATTAAGTAACTGTTCTTTTTTCTTTTTTCAGTATTTAAAGAAGTAAGACAACCGTCGGAATCATTTCTTGGAGCGAGCCCAGCAGGTATACTTCGAGCCAGCGGACTAAAGCTTTTCGGGGAAAACAGTAAGGAACTTAGTCTATAGCTTTAAAAAAAAGCCTCTTGCAATAGCGTGTTTAGATTTTTCTCGGGTTTTGTTTTATCCTTCTCTTTGCTCATGTTTAATTTAATACCATTGTGTTAATATGTTGTTTCTTAGCGTAGACTTCACTAAGAATTTTTTTTTTTAGCAACGTTACTTACAAGCACAAAGTTCTATGCATTTATGTCCACTTTTGTTTTACCGTCTCTTTGCACATGTTTATTTTACAGACCATTCTGTTAATATATTGTTTCGTAGATCAGATTTCACTGAGAATTAATTATTTTTAGCAGTGCTACTTACGTGCACAAAGTTCGAGGCATTTATGTCCACTTTTGTTTTACCTTCGCTTTGCTTATGTTTAATTTACAGATCATTGTGTTAAGATGTTGTTTCTCATCGTATACTTCACTAAGAAGTATTTTATTTTTAGCAGCGCTACTAACGTGCACAAAGTTATATGTATTTATGTCGCATTTGTTTTACTTTCTGTTTGCTCATGTTTGATTTACAGGCCATTGTGTTAATATGTTGTTTCTTAGCGTAGACTTGACTCAGAATTATTTTGTTTTTACCAGCGCTACTTACGTGTAGTTATATAGTAAAAATTTATTGCATGTAAGCTTTAGAGAGTCTTCAACATTCCACGCACGTCACCACTAAATTAGATACATTGCGCGCAAAATGTAGTTACAGACATTCGTTTTAGCATTGCGTGTTTTACCTTCACAATTTACATGCATGTGCACTTTTCGATATCTTTACACACACATACTAACTAACGTGAAGCAGGGAATTAGCACAGTGATATCTTGTACAATCTAAGAGTAGTACAGGAATGTGGCTCCCGCACACTTTCACGACCTCATAGTAACTATTAGTTGCATGTGATATAATACAAATTTAGATGCTGCTCACAAGTAAAGTCTGTGCGCTATTTATGTGCACAGACTTCTACGCATTTATCTCGACTTTTAGTTTACTTTCTCTTTGCTCAGGTTTTCTTTACAGGACATTGTCTTAATATGTTGTTTCTGAGCGCAAACTTCGGTGTGAACTATTTTTTTTTAGCAACGCTACTTACGTCCACAGAGTTCGATGCATTTATCAAGAGTTTTGGTTTACGTTCTCTTTGCTCATGTTTAATTTAGAGACCATTGTGTTAATATGTTGTTTTTTAGCGTAGACTTCACTGAAGATTATTTATTGCAGCGCTACTTGCGTGCAGAGTTCTATGCTGAAATTTATTGCATGTAAGCTTTTTAGAATCTTAAACATTGCACGTACGTCACCACTAAATTGGAGATATTGCGTGCAAAATTTAGTTAGACTTTCGTTGTAACATTGCGTGTTTTACCTTCCCTATTTACGTACATGTGCACTTTTTAATCTCTTTACACACACATACTAAGTAACGTGACGCACAGAATAGGCACAGTGACATTTTGTAAAATATAAGAGAAGATCAGGAAGTGGCTCCTGCCCCCTGCCCCACCTCATAGAAAGTATTAGTTGCATGCGCTACAATACAAATTTAGACGCTGCTCACAACTAAACTCTGTCATATTTACAAACTGTTAATTAACTTAATAAACTAATTAAAATATACCACATTTTTGGAACGTTACTCGCTAATGTTCAAAGCCTTAGCTAAGATTGCATTTCCGGGAAAGATAACAAGCCTAAAGATAAACAATAACATGTAAGAAAGAGTTTGTTCACAGGTCCCTGCAGCAGATGCCTTCATGTACTAAGCCACCAGACGCAACTTACATACATCTCTCTTGCTTTTGCCCTCCTTTTCAATCTCTCTTCCTTTTGCCCTCCCTCTACATCTCTCACACGCTTGCCTTCACTCTCCATCTACCTCCACATTTTTTCAACACTCTCTATCCTGCACTCTTTATCTTTCCTAATCACACTCTTGTCCTGCCCTCCTTCCTGCTCTCTTTTTTTCCTTGTCCTCCCTATCCCTTCTGCCTTCTCTCACTTTATTCCTTCTGCCCTCCTTCTTTCTCTCTCTTCTGTCATCCCTCTCTCTTCTGCCTTCTTACTTCCTCCTGCCCTCCCTTTCCAGCTCTCTATTCTGTTTTCTTTACAGGCCATTGTCTTAATATGTTGTTTCTGAGCGCACACTTCAGTGTGATTTTTTTTTTTTGCAACGCTACTTACGTCCACAAAGTTCTATGCATTTATCTCGACTTTTGTTTTACGTTCTCTTTGCTTATGTCTAATTTACACACCATTGTGTTAATATGTTGTTTTTAACCGTAGACTTCACTGAGGGTTATTTATAGCAGCGCTACCTGCGTGCAGAGTTCTATGCTGAAATTTATTGCATGTAAGCTTTTTAGACTCTTAAACATTCCATGCACATCACCACTAAATTAGATATATTGCGTGCAAAATTTAGTTAGACATTCGTTGTAACATTGCGTGTTTTACCTTCACTATTTACATGCATGTGCACTTTCCAATCTTTTTACACACACATACTAAGTAACGTGACACAGGGAATTAGCACAGTGACATCTTTTTAAATATAAGAATAGAACAGGAAGTGGCTCTTGCCCCCTCCCCGACCTCATAGAAAGTATTAGTTGCATGCGCTACAATACAAATTTATACGCTGCTCACAACTAAACTCTGTCTGATATTTGCAAACAGTTAATTTACTTAATAAACTAATTTAAATATTCCACATTTTTGGCACGTTACTCGCTAATGTTTAAAGACTTAACTAAGGTTGCATTTACGCAGTATTCATAAAAAATGTATTGCTTCATTTGCTTGCGCTTGTTATCTTTTCCTAACACTATCATTTATTTACACAGGAGCAAAAAAACCTAAAATTATTTGTTACAGCTGCACCATCACCTACACATCTTAAAACTTCGTTCAGTGAATACGGTACGTTTATAATAACAAATGCTTGTCTACTTTACTTTATGCATTCTTCTTTGTATTACTTGCTGTCTGTCCTATGCATTATTTACTGCATAGTTACACACAAACTTTCACTCGTGATGCTAACTTAAAGTATTGTTTGTGAGTGAGCTCTGCACTGTTGAGGTCGCATTCAAAAGGAGAGATGACAAGCCTAAAGGTAAACGAAAACATGTAACAAAGACTTTGTTCACAGGTCCCTGCAGCAGATGCCTTCATGTACTAAGCCACCAGATGCAACATACATACATCTCTCTTCCTTTCGCCCTCCCTCTACATCTCTCACACACTTGCCTTCACTCTCCAGCTACCTCCACATTTTCTCTTGACTCTCTATCTTGCACTCTTTATCTTTCCTAATCACACTTTTGCTCCTGCCCTCCATCCTGCTCTCCTTTTTTCCCTTGTCCTCCCTATCCCTTCTGCTTTCTCTCACTCTATCAATTCTGCTCTCCTTTCTCTCTCTCTTTTCTGCCATCCCTCTCTCTTCTGCCTTCTTGCTTCCTCCTGCCCTCCCTTTCCAGCTCTCTATTCTGTTTTCTTTACAGGCCATTGTCTTAATATGTTATTTCTGAGCGCAAACTTAAGTGTGAATTATTTATTTTTAGCAGCGCTACTAACGTCCACAGAGTTCTATGCATTTATCTCGACTTTTGTTTTACCTTCTCTTAGCTCATGTTTAATTTACACACCATTGTGTTAATATGTTGTAATATGTAGAAATCAGTGAGGATTATTTATTTATGGAAACAAGAGAGGTCGCTGTACTGTTCCTATGGAAAGTGTGGGAAGTGTTTAGCTGGCATGACCACAGATGTTAGAGTAACATCCTGGGGCATCCATTTTGTTGGATATAATGGCCTCACACACCCCGAAGGCGGAGAAGGGTAGGTCGATCTGCGCGGATACAGGATGATTGAGCATAAACCTTGGGCTCTCCCTGATGTCTAAATCCCGCCGACCCCTCATGTGGCATGTAGTCCTCAACCTTTAGGCATAGGAGTACCCACAGAGGTAACATAAGACATACATGACACTAGCATGTTTGACACTGCACATTTATACGGTCCTGATGAATCGCGGGTGACTAGACCCACAGCGTGAAACATGTCGACCCTCATCACCTTTAGCCTCATTTAGGGTCACCTGACCTAACCTGTTGACTCTTAGTGAGCCTAACCCCTCTTTTTAACTGCAGCCAGGGGACCCCCAGAATAAATTGAATTCCGGTACCCCTTGCTACATTTTAATACCCCGCACACCACCACACCTAGCTCGGTCCACACACCCCCACCTCACCATAAGGCAGTTGGAAAAAGATCTCCGCCAAAGAGCCCCTCTTTGAGGTAAGCCCGTCGGGGATTGCACCGCCTCCCCGACGAGGAGCAACTGCCGATGATGAAGCATGACATCCTTCGGGGTGTGTGAGGCCATTATATCCAACAAAATGGATGCCCCAGGATGTTACTCTAACATCTGTGGTCATGCCAGCTAAACACTTCCCACACTTTCCATAGGAACAGTACTGCGACCTCTCTTGTTTCCTTAGTGCAAAACACGGACACAAGCTGCAACTGGACCTTCCACCCACCCCCATGGGTGGTTAACCGTGTCCGTTGATCGATTGATCACCTTCTCTAAACTCCCTTCCTTTGATACAGATTATTTATTTATAGCAGCACTACTTGCGTGCAGAATTCAATGTTGTAATTTATTGCATGTAAGCTTTTTAGAGTCTTAAACATTCCCCTCACGTCACCCTTAAATTAGATATATTGCGTGCAAAATTTAGTTACAGACATTCGTTGTAACATTGCATGTTTTACCTTCACTATTTACATGCATGTGCACTTTTCAATATCTTAACACACACATACTAAGTAACGTGACGCAAGGAATTAGCACAGTGACATCTTGTAAAATATAAGAGTAGAACAGGAAGTGGCTCTTGCCCCCTCCCCGACCTCATAGAAAGTATTATTTGCATGCGCTACAATACAAATTTATACGCTGCTCACAACTACACTCTGTGTGATATTTACAAACAATTAATTTACTTAATAAACAAATTGCAATATTCCACATTTTTGGCACGTTACTTGCTAATGTTCAAAGCCTTAGCTAAAGTTGCATTCCCGCAGTATTCATAAGAAATGTATTGCTTCTTTTGCTTGCGCTTGTTATCTTTTCCTAACACTATCATTTATTTACACAGGAGCAAAAAACCTCTAACCATTTGGTACAGCTTGCACCATCGTCTACACATCTTAAAAGTTCGTTCAGTGAAAACGGTACGTTCATAATAACAAATGCTTGTCTACTTTACGCATTCTTCTTTGTATTACTTGCTGTCTGTCCTATGCATTTTTTACTGCATAGTTACACACAAACTTTCACTCGTGATGCTAACTTAAAGTATTGTTTGTAAGTGAGGTCTGCACTAGTAAGGTCGCATTCAGAAGGAGAGATAACAAGCCTAAAGGTAAAGGAAAACATGTAACAAAGACTTTGTTCACAGGACCCTGCAGCAGATGCCTTCGTATACTAAGCCACCAGATGTAACATACATATCTCTCACACTCTTGCCCTCACTTTCAATCTCTCTTCCTTTTGTCCTCCCTCTACATCTCTCACACTCTTGCCTTCAATCTCCATCTACCTCCACATTTTCTCTTCACTCTATCTTTCCTTTTCACACTCTTGCTCCTGCCTGCTCTCCTTTTTTCCTGTCCTCCCTATCCCTTCTGCCTTCTCTCACTCTATTCCTTCTGCCCTCCTTCTTTCTCTCTTCTGCCATCCCTCTCTCTTCTGCCTTCTTACTCCCTCCTGCCCTCCCTTTCCAGCTCTCTCTTCTGTTCTTTCACCTTCTTGTCCTCCATCTCTCTCTTGTTCTCTCTCCTTTCTCTTTTAATTTGTCTTCTTTTTGCCCTCCCTTTCAATCTCTCTTCCTTTTGACCTCCCTCTATATTTCTCACACTCCTGGCTTCACTCTCCATCTACCTCCATATTTTTCTCCTCACTTCCATCCTTCACTCTTTATCTTTCCTTTTCCCACTCTTGCTCTTGCCCTCCTTCCTGCTCTCCTTTCTTCCTATCCTTCCTATCCCTTCTGCCTTCTCTCACTCTATTCACTCTGCCCTCGTTCTTGCTCTCTCATCTGCCATAGCTCTCTTTTCTGCCTCCCTTTCCAACTCTCTCTTTTGCTCTCTTTCACCTTCTTGTCCTTCATCTCCTTTGTTCTCTCTCCTTCCTGTCCTCTCCTCCTCTTGCCCTTTTTCTCCTTCCTGCCCTCTCTCTCCTACCTGCCGCCCTCTCCTTTCTGACCTCTCTCATACACTCCTACCTTCTCTCCTGCCTTCCCACTCCTTCTTGCCCTCCCTCTCCCTTCTGTCTCTTTTCTTTCCTGCCCTCCTCTCTCCTGCCCTCTCTTCCTTTTGACCTCTCTTCCTTCTTCCTTCTGCCCTCCTACATGACCCCCTTTCCCTTCTGTCCTCTCTCTTTCTTGCCCTACCTCCCTCCCACTCCCTCCTTTTCCCTCCCTCCCATTATGTTCTGCTGTCTTACTTTTGCCTTCAATCTCCTTCCTACAACATCTCTCTTTGGCAATCTATCACCCTTTATACTTCTTGGCCTCTCTTCTGCCCTCCCCTCCTTCCTGCTCTTCCTCTCCTTTGCCCCTCTCCCTGCTCTCCACCACCTTCATGACCATCCTCTCTGTTTGCCCTTGATTTTCTTTCCTCACCCTACATCCCTCCTACCTCCTTTTGTTTTTAACATCCCTCCTTCTCCTGCCCTTCCCCTCCATCCTGCCCTCACTCTCCCTCCTGCATTCTCTATCTCTTATTCTTTCATTTTCTCTACCTGCACTATCTCTCTTAACTGCTATATCTATCACTACTTCTCTTGCACTCAGTCTCCATCTCTCTCCCTCTTGTCCTCTCTTTATACGACACTTTCTCCTTCTTGCCCGCTCTCTCCTGTCTTTACTCTCTCTAATGCCCTCTCTCTTGACCTCTCTTTACCTCTATCCTCCCTCTCAATGTTTGTCCAACATCTCCATTTCTCTTTTCTTATACACTCTCGCTTTTGCTCAGTCGCTCTCTCCTTCCCTCTCCTTCCCTCTCCCTCCTGCCCTCCCTCTCCTTCCTACACCCTCTTCTTTTTGCCCTCTCTCCTTCCTTCCTTCTTACTCCTGCCCTCCTTTTCCCTTCTGGTCCTTGCACCACAGCCAAAATGTACAACACGGGCAAACCTACAAAGGAAAGAGAAAAGATATTAGGAGCGAAAAGCAAATATGAGCTCACAAGAGACGGGCAAACCTACAAAGAAACCAGAAAATAGATATTAGCAGCGAACACGTTCTAATAGCTTAACATACAGAGTGAAAACACAACGTGCAAAGCAGCCCAACAGAGCTTACAGGTTATGGGCAAAACTACCTAGCAGCTCACACGACATGGGCAAACCTACAAAAGAAACAGAAAAGAGACATTAGGAGCGAATAGGAGAAAATAGCTTACATGCAAAAGGCATAAAGCAAGCGTTTTACAAACACCAAATTAAGACCAAATACCTTACCTGCCAGTCCTTGCACCATGGGCAAAGCGAACTATGCACTACAGTACACAGAGCTATAAGAACACGACCAAAATGTAAAACACAATTGTAAACAAATGCTCCTTACCTGATCGCTTGGTGGTAACTTAAATCTGCTGCCAAATCCAGCAACAAACAGTTCTAAAAAGAACAAAACATGGTGAGACAAAAAAAAGAGATGGCATACGCCCATTGCCGCAATGACGATCAGAAAGGAGTTGAGAAGGAAGAAATCTTGGGAACTCCCACGAATCTGGTCCGGCAGAAGAGACACATCTGTCTTCAAATGTCTAGCCTCCAATTCAGAAGCTAGCTAATGATAGACCGAGGCAGAACAAAAGCAACATACTCAAATGAAATGATTACGCCTCTCTTCTACTACTGCCCACCCTTCTGCCCTCCCCCTCCATTCACCCTCAATCTCCCTACTGCCCCCTCTGCCTCTCATGCTTTCCATCTCCCTTCCTCCACCATCTCTCCATCACTTCTTCTCTTGTCCTCACTCTCCATTTCTCTCTCCCTCTTGCCCTCTCTCTTCATCCTACACTCTTTCTACCTCTTCCCTCTCTGTCTCTCCTATCTTCACTCTCTCTCAGGCTCTCCTTCTCTCTCTCCTGCAGCCTCTCTCTCTACTTTCTTCTCCCTCGAGTCTCCATCTCCCTCCTTATATTACGCTCCCTCTACATCTCTCACACTCTTGCCTTCACTCTCCATCTACCTCCCCATATTCTCATCACTCTCTATCCTGCACTCCTTATCTTTCTTTTTCACTCTCTCTCCCTCCTGCACTCTTTCCTGCTCTCTTCTTCTTTTCTGTTCTTACTATCCCTTCAGCCTTCTCTCCCTCTATTTCCTCTGCCCTCCTTCTTGCTCTCTCTCTTCTGCCATTCATATCTCTTCTTACTTCCTCCTGCCCTCCCTTTCCACTACTCTTATGCTCTTTCACCTTCTTATCCCCCATCTCTCTATTGTTCTCTCTCCTTAATGTTTCAATATCTTCCTTTTGCCCTTCCTCTACATCTCTCACACTCCTGCTATCCTGCACTCACTTCCTTTTGACCTCTCTTCCTTCTTACTCCTGCCCTCTTTCATGCCCTCCCTTTCCTTTCTGCCCCCTCTCCCACTCTTTTCTGCCCTCCCACTCCTTCTTGCACTTTCTCATTACTACCCTACCTCTGTATCCTGCCGTTCCCTCTTTGCAAATGCCCTCTCGACATGCGCCATCACTGCACACAGCCTCTCTACACACGGCCTCTCTGCACATGCCTCTCTCCATATGATCTCTCTGCAAAGGTCCATGTGTAGAGAGGGCAAGTGAAGAGAAGGCATGAGTAAAGAGGGCGTGTGCAGAGAGGGTGTTTTCCGGAGAGGGCAAGTACAGAGAGATCAAATGCAAATAGTGCATGTTTAAGAGGGCATGTGTACAAACTATAAGTTGACAAGTGCTTATGATGAGAAAATGAGTGCAGGTGAGAACAAATCTGCAAACTCCAATGGTGTTGCTTACGTGAGGCACTGTCAACTTTTCCACAACTTTTTTATCCTTTTTTCCGTCTACATTACTATACTAATACCTGCCCTCTCTCTCCCTTCTACCCTCTCTCTTTCTTGCCCGACATCCTTCCTTCTCACTCCCTCCCTTTCCCTCTCTCCCACTCTGTCTCCCTTTCCACCTCTCTTTTGCTCTCTTTCACCTTATTGTCCTCGATCTCTCTTTTTTCTCTCTCCTTTGTTTCAATCTCTCTTCCTTTTGCCCTCCCTCTACATCTCTCACACTCTGCCTTTCACTCTCCATCTACATTCCCATTTTCTCCTTACTCTCTATCCTGCACTCCTTATCTTTTCTTTCCACACAGTCCTCGCTCCTGCCCTCCTTCCTGCTCTATTCTTCTTTCCTGGCCTCCCTATCCCTTTTGCTTTCTCTCACTCTATTACCTCTGCCATCCTTCTTGCTCTCTCTCTTCTGCCATCCCTCTCTTCTGCCTTCTTAGTCTCTACTGCCCTCCCTTTCCACCTCTTTTCTGCTCTCTTTCAACTTCTTGTCCTGCTTCTCTCTCTCTCCTCCTTTACTTCTCCATCCTGCCCTCCCTCTCTTACCTGCCTCCATCTCCTTTCTGTCTTTCTCACACTCTCCTACCTTTCCTCATGCCCTCACACTCCTTCCTGCCCTCCCTCTCTCTTCTGCCTCTTTTCCTTCCTGCCCTCTCTCCCTATCCTGCACTCGCTTCCTTTTGACCATTCTTCCTTCTTACTCCTGCCCTCTTTCATGCTCTCCCTTTCCTTTCTGCCCTCTCTCTTGCTCTCCCACTCTTTTCTGCCTTCCCACTCCTTCTTGCACTTTCTCATTCCTACCCTACCTCTGTATCCTGCCCTCTTCTCTTTGCATATGCCCTTTGGACATGCACCATCACTGCACACGGCCTCTCTGCACATGCCTCTTTCCATATGATCTCTCTGCACAGGTCCGTGTGTAGAGAGGGCAAGCGACGAGAAGGCATGAGTAAAGAGGGCGTGTGCAGAGAGGGTGTTTTCCGGAGAGGGCAAGTGCAGAGAGATCAAGTGCAAATAATGCATGTTTAAGAGGGCATGTGTAGAGGCTATAAGTTGACAAGTGCTTATGATGAGAAAGTGAGTACAGGTGAGAACAAATCTGCAAACTCCAATGGTGTTGATTACGTGAGGCACTGTCAACTTTTTCACAACTTTTTTTTGCCATTTTTCTGTCTACATTACTACACTAATACCTGCCCTCTCTCTCCTTCCTACCCTCTCTTTTTCTTGCCCTACATCTCTCCTTCTCACTTCCTCCCTTTCCCTCTCTCCCACTTTGTCACCCTTTTTACCTCTCTTTTGCTCTTTCACTTTATTGTCCTCCATCTCTCTTTTTTCTCTCTCCTTTGTTTCAATCTCTCTTCCTTTTTCCCTCCCCTTAAATCACTCACACTCCTGCCTTTCACTCCCCATCTACATCCCCATTTTCTCCTCACTCTCTATCCTACACTCCTTATCTCTTCTTTTAACACTCTCTCGCTCCTGCCCTCCTTCCTGCTCTATTCCTCTTTCCTGTCCTCCCTATTCCTTCTGCCACTCTATTCCCTCCGCCCACCTTCTCGCTCTCTCTTTTCTGCCTTTCCTCTGCCTTCTTAATCTCTACTGCCCTCCCTTTCCACCTCTCTCTTCCGCCCTTTCACCATCTTGTCCTCCAACTTTCTCTCCTTCCTGTCCTCTCCACTTCTAGCCCTCCTTCTCCTTCCCGCCCTCCCTCTCTTACCTGCCGCCCTCTCATTTCTGCCTTTCTCACTCTCCTACCTTCCCTCATGCCCTCACACTCCTTCCTGCCCTCCTTCTCTCTTCTGCCTCTTTTCCTTCCTGCCCTCCCACTCTATCCTGCACTCGCTTCCTTTTGACCTTTATTCTTTCTTACTCCTGCCCTCTTTCATGCCCTCCCTTTCCTTTCACTCTCTATCCTACACTCCTTATCTCTTCTTTTAACACTCTCTCGCTCCTGCCCTCCTTCCTGCTCTATTCTTCTTTCCTGTCCTCCCTATCCCTTATGCCTTCTGTCACTCTATTCCCTCTGCCCTCCTTCTTGCTCTCTCTCTTCTGCCATCCCTCTGCCTTCTTAGTCTCTACTGCCTTCCCTTTCCACCTATCTCTTTCACCATCTTGTCCTCCATCTCTCTCTCCTTCCTGTACTCTCCACCTCTAGCCCTCCTTCTCCTTCCCGCCCTCCCTCTCTTACCTGCCGCCCTCTCCTTTCTGCCTTTCTCACTTTCCTACCTTCCCTCATGCCCTCACACTCCTTCCTGCCCTCCTTTTCTCTTCCGCCTCTTTTCCTTCCCGCCCTCCCACTCTATCCTGCACTCACCTCCTTTTGACCTTTCTTCTTTCTTACTCCTCCCCTCTTTCATGCCCTCCCTTTCCTTTCTGCCCTCTCTTGCTCTCCCACTCTTTTCTGCCCTCCCACTCCTTCTTGCACTTTCTCCTTCCTACCCTACCTCTGTATCCTGCCCTCTCCTCTTGCATATGCCCTCTCCAAGATGGCGGATTGACACCGCCAGGAGTGGAAGCGCTGAAGTCGGGTCCAGGTCTGAAGCGGGAACGGCGCAGTGAGCGCTACATCCCGACACAGTATGCAGCGTATACAGCGTTGAATTGTAAATTACAGCGTGCAGCATAGAGCACGGAGGAATCCTACCTCGGCTATATCGTGAACAGCAAGCGGCGAGCAGCGAGTGATGTGGAAATTGCGGCAAGTCCGGAACTGCTTTCAGAAGCTATTTTTCACCACTGCTGCCAAAAAGCCTGCTAAAGGAAACGAGTTACCGCAGCAGCAGCAGCAAGTAACTGCAAGGTCTCGGCGAGGCTGGGGAAGCTTGGTAGCGTGGATTAGGCTGGGTTCGACTTCAGCCTCAGCAGCGATCCGTTGGCCAGGTCTGCGTTCCACCACAGCACCGGCAGCAGCCCAACCAGAGAGAGTGAGCGTCGGCAGGATGGCGCCGAAACCGCCCACACGGACAACGCGCAACACTACAGCGAGCGGGAGAGCAGGAGCAGCGGCAGTTTCTTTGTCAGTGACTGCTATAAACGAGATCCTTGCAAGCAGGAAGAACATCGCGGACACGGCGCAAAGCTTGGCTCAGAGCGCTGGGCAGGTGATACAGAACGGAGCAGGCGCAGGCACAGGCACAGCAGCGGCAGAAACGGCGGCAGTGGCAGTGGATAACAATGTTGAAAAGGCACAAGGTAATGAAACGGATAAGGGTCAGAAGGGAGGCAATGCTGTAGATGGGGCGGAAAGAGAGCAGAATAACTTAAAGGACCCAGTGAAGCCTTTTCAAAATGATACTATCACAGTTACTGTTGATATCACAGCTCCTGCAGCACAGGGCAATATTGGGATACGGAGCACAGACATTGTGGTGATGGAAGATAGCACTGATCTAAATCCCAACGCTAGTACTACCGCTACCTCTACTGAATATATTAGCAGTATTTTTGCCCTTCGTAGCGACCCTGAAGCACTCCAGTCTTCTGACTGCACTGACTGCACTGACACTTACGTTATAACTCCCACAGCTACTACTAATGCTACTACTAGTCTTTCTCTCGATAAAAGCTGCGCTGGGGAGGTTACTGAAGCAGAAGGAATCGAGAATGATGCTATCGCTGACATAAGTGAAACAGATGAGGAATATGTGGATGTCAACGAGCAGGGGAGTAGCATACATTCATGTTTGACGAAAGACAAAAGTAAAATAGTATCCAAAAAACCCAAGGGGAAAAGTAAGAATAAACTGGCTAAAATGGCGGGCAAATCAAAGGCAAATGTCTTGAAGGCTATCGCTGAAAACAGCCCTATCAGACAGTGGGTGCAGGCTAAAGGTGGAGTGAAAACCATGGCTTTACGTCTATCTGGCAACAGCCCCAATGATGTAGGCATTGTATCCACTGATAAAACAAAAGGTGATGCTCCACCCAGCCCTATTCAGTCTACTCTTACAAAGAAATCAAAGGAAGCCAGCACGGGAGCTGGCACTGAAGTTAATACCATGGTTCAACCACAGCCTCAGTCTTTTGTATCCACCATGAAACCCACTGAAGATAATATTGCTTCAACTTCTGCTTCTGGGTTAATGGATTGCAATAATATCAGCAATAGTGATAGCCTAAGTGGTGACATGTGTGATACACCGAAAGCTACTACTCCTGAGGTTGCTAGGACCCTGCTAGGTGAACCTACTTCTGCTGGGGGCATGGGTGACAACGCTTCAGCCTCATCTTCCGGGGCTACTGAATGGATACCGCAGGGCGAAGTGACTGCTTCTTTTCAGACAATCTTACACCTCTTAAACGAACAGAAACAAGAAGCTAAAATTCATTACCAGCAAATGAGAGATGATAACAGTAGAACTCAAATTTCTTTACAGGAGATGGCATGTAAATTGGGAGCTGTGTCACAGGACATAGAAGAACTGCAGCAGAGAGTGACCACTACGGAGGAGAGATCGCAAAACTCTGAAGCAGAGCTGAATAGGCATGATTCACAAATAACCCAGATGCAGGCCAAACTGGAGGATTTGGAAAACAGGAATAGAAGGCAGAATCTCCGCGTTTTTGGTATTGCGGAAGGAGCGGAGGGGGCAGATCCAAGGGCATACATTACCCATCTGTTTCAGAAGGCTTTTCCTGATCTCTCTGACTGGGACTGGGATTCACAGATCCAACGGGCGCATCGTTTACCCTTATTCCAGAGAGATAAGAGCGGGAAATTTCCAAGACCTATTTTGATTTACATTGGCAATTTTCTGCTTCGACAGGCCATCTCTCTGAAAGCACGGCCTAATACCCCAATCACTATTGAGTCAGTCACCTTTTTTGTGAGATCGGATTTAAGTAAGATATCATTGGAGAAAAGGTGGAAGCTAAAACAGTTCATAGATCCGATTAAAGAACTTGGATTTCAAGCTTATCTGCAAGAGCCTGCAAAGCTTAAAGTGATCAAAAATGGTCACTCAAATTTTTTCTTTGATGCAGTTGAGGTTGAAAAAGCAATTACCTCCTGGAAAACTGGGAAATGATGATTGGATTGATTGAATTTAAGATTAATGTGAAGTAAATACTGATGTAATTTTTCTCTTTTTTCTAGCTTCTCATTATATATATCAATGTTTTGCAGGGCATGAATTTAATGCTTATATGACATTGAAATAACCAAAAGAAACTCAGTGAGAAATATATGTTGGACTGTATGGCACGGATTAACTATAGTACCTGGACCCGATTAGCGTCCTTTCCACCCACCTACTGCCAAGTGAACGGCAGTCAACAGGAAGGGGGGATCCACAGGTAAATACGGGGTGGGGGGAGGTAATATCAGAATATGGGGTGGGTTAAGGGTAGCTATGGTTGGGGGCAAAAACTGCATCAAAGGGCACAAAAATTACAAGGAAAAAATCAAGAAACTTTACAAGACTCTGATTGTGGTTATTTTTTTTGGTTACACAGGCTACATAGGGAAGGAAATATATAATTTAGGATGCATTTAATAAAGTGCTTAACCTGGAATGTTTCAGGATTAAACAACAAAATTAAACGCCGGCTTGTCTATGAGGAACTCAGGATGTATAGTCCACAAATAGTAGTCCTAACTGAGACACATATTGCCTATAAAGACAAAAAATTTACTAAACAACTAGGATTTGATCTTATAGTTAGCACGGAATTCAATGCTTCTATTAGGGGGGTAGCGATTTTAAAGCATAAAGGGCTGAAATGTGAAATAATTATGACTTTAACCGATAAAGCGGGGAGATGGGCGATAGCGCAGATAAAGCTAGAAAATGTCCGACTTGCAATATGTGGAGTTTATGCTTCTAATCAAGATGAACCTTTAATCTTTGACCAAATTAACATGGAATTATTGGGATGGAGGGGTGAGATAATTGTGCTAGAAGATTTTAATTGTATAATGAATTATAAATTGGATATTACAAGGAAAAATGCTTTTCAAAGGATGAGGAAAACTAGGGCGGCAATTTTGGATTTGGCAGCAATTCATCTTCTAAAAGATGTATGGAGATCTTTATATCCTGATACAGGTGGATATACTTTTTATTCTGCGGCTCATAAGGTGTGCTCACGTATTGATATGATCTGGGCATCAGGTTTGATTCTTGATAAATGTAAATGTTCAATGGACATATATCCAAGGGTGACATCTGATCATAATCCGATCTCTATAACATTCACACTTATAACGGAGGAAAATACTACTCGCTCCTTCTCCTTTCCACGCTATCTATTTTCTGACACCATGTTTATAAATCAACTTAGGGAGCATATAAAGGAATTCATTGACATCAACAGACAATCAAGCTTACCATGGATAGTCTGGGATGCATGTAAAGCTAGTGTACGGGGATTTACCCAACAATACATATGGCGACAAAATAAAGAACTTCGAAATATTAATCAGCAAAGGTTAAATGAAATAAGGGATATCGAACTCCAGATATCTGAGGCCATATGTAACAATGCTTCAAACTTAGAAGATTTGAACCTCAGATTAATCGATCTTAAAGCAGCAATTAAAAACCTTCTGAGGGATAAAAGTATTAATAAACTTAGAAAGTATCATATGGAACAGTATGAAAGTGGAGATAAAATTGGGAAATTGCTAGCTTACAAAGTGGCGGAAGATCGCTCCATTAACATGGTTAAAGAAATTAAAGGGGACAATAATCAATTATTTTCTGATCCAAAATCAATTTTACAACAGTTTGCCTCCTTTTATCAAACTCTTTATACACCGGAAGATGTTATTTTAGATGAATGTATTAAGGATTATATTGATGTTAATAAAGTTAAGCACTTAGATTTAGACCAATCGGCTCAATTAGAGGCCGAGATCACGCCTTTAGAAGTGAGGGGTGCAATAAAATCTCTGGCAATGGGTAAAGCGGTCGGGGAAGATCTTATCCCCTTGGAAATGTATAAATATTGCACTGAAGAACTATTACCACTATTTGCTGATGTAATCAGCGCTATTGGTAATGGGCAACAAGCACCCAGATCGTGGAATCTGACCCAAATTATTTTCTTTTTGAAAAAAGGTAAAGCACCACAAGAGAGGGGATCTTATAGGCCTATTTCCCTTATTAACAGTGATGCCAAAATCTTCGCTAAAATACTGGCTACTAGATTAGCTCCATATATGTCCCAACTTGTCTCTCCCCAACAACATGGATTCATCCCTAAACGGGACACCACAGCACACATTAACATGGCTATTTCAGCCTTCGATGCGGCACGGATTAAACACACCCCACTCGGTATGATTTTACTAGACGCTGAAAAAGCATTTGACCGGGTGGGGTGGGGTTTTTTGTGGGCCACATTACAAGCATTCGGGATTAAAGGAAAACAATTACGATGGATCCAATCTCTATATGATAATCCAATGGGTAAGGTTTCATATATGGGAAAATGCTCCTCTTTGTTCCCTATTAAAAGAGGGACAAGGCAAGGGTGCCCTTTATAACCTTTACTTTTTGCTCTTGCAATAGAGCCCTTTTTAATTGCTCTACAACATCAAACTTTAATTTCCCCTCTTTTTAATGGATTAGAAAAACTAGATATCACGGTATATGCTGACGACATAGCTGTTTTTACCCCAGACGTCGCTAAGACTATGGAGGGTATATTAAAAGAAGCTGGCATTTATGGCTCAGTTTCTGGCTACAAACTCAATACCACCAAAACCCAAATCGTCATGAACTATCAAGCTACTACCCCTGTCCTTGGAATTAGCAATATAGCCACCTACTTAGGTGTCAAAATTTGTGCGGATATTGATTCCATAATAGGATTGAATTATGAGCCCTTATTAAAAGAAACTGCTATGCAACTTAAGAAATGGCATAAACTCCCTATCAACATCATTGGTCGAATAAATTTAATAAAAAGGAAAATCTTGCCTAAATTCCTGTATCTGTTTCGCACAATCCCTCTACGGGTCAATAATTCTTTCTTTTCCAGGTTAGAAGGTATAATTGGCAGTTTTATATGGGGGTACAAAAAGGCCCGGCGTGCTCTATCATTACTTAAACTTCCCTTTAGTCAAGGAGGATTGTTACTTCCGGACTTCAAATTATACTATTGGTCAGCATTTATGACTCGGATCCGCAGCTTAGCTGTTCTGGATAAATGCACATATTTCCACAAGTTTTTACTAGGACTAGATGTCAATATGTTTGTGTATAGGATGAACGACCCCAATTATTTTAAAAGGGTAAAATTCAAGACCATTAAGGATACTATGAGCATTTGGCGATCTATTATGGCTAAATGCAATACCTCTCTTCTTCATAGCCAAACACCTGTTTGGGGCAACCCCGGATTTCCTAGTATTTTTCATGATGTAGCTTGTCAAGTGTTTTCAAACTCTGGTATCAGATTTCTGGGGGATTTATATGACAATCTTGGTTTTATGGCTTTTGATAAAATGAAACTATGCTTCAACTTACCAGAAATAGCTAGGTTTAAGTATTATCAGATCAGAGATTATCTGGTGAAAAAAATAGAACTTACCACAATCCCAGAATCTGAGATATGGGACTGCATTTATAGGGATGATGATAAATCTATCATAAGTTTGGGCTACAAGCTCTTTTCTGATCTCAAGACCAGTGATATTACCATTTTAACCGAGAAATGGAATAGGAAACTGGCCATAAATATCCCTACAGATTTGATTGGTAAAACATTCATAAGCCTAAACACAACAGTGCTATCATCCAGCTTAAAACTGCAGATGTTTAAAACAATATGTCAATTATATTACACGCCTGACAGGATACATAAATGGTCAACAAATAATACTTACTCAGATAAAACGAAATGCCCTAAATGTGATTTGAGGGGGGCTGATATTGTTCACATGTTCCTTACTTGCCCTCATCTTAAGGAATATTGGGAAGGAATAACTAAGGTTATTACTGAGAGGCTGGAGCAACCTTTTTTACTCTCAAATACAGACGTTTGCGTAGGCATTAGTGGGGGGGATAGGTTTAAAGATCTGCTGAATGTTCTAATTACTTGTGGAAGGCTAATTGTTGCTAGAGCTTGGATTGAAAAGAACCCACCAACAGTTCTAGAATGGTGGAGGTTAGTAACTGAAACTTATAGTATGGAAGCCGCTATTGCAGATTCAAGAGGAGTGCAGGCCAGGTGAAAAATTGACAGAATATGGGGCCTATTTATGTCTTAGTAGGTGTCTTTCAAAAATACAAGTTTTTTTTTTTTTTTGATCCTTTATTGTATGCTTTGCACTGTACAAGTAATGCTATGTTTATTTTTATACTTATCTAAAGGTAATTATGGAATCTTGCTATCTTCTAATTTCTGCTTCTGTATTCTTTCGTTGGAAAAATGAATTGTTTATTATTGTTTATGTGACCCCTTGATGCAAATAAAAAACACTTTAAATAAAAAAAAAAAAAAAAAGCATATGCCCTCTCGACATGTGCCATCACTGCACACAGCCTCTCTACACATGGCCTCTCTGCACATGCCTCTCTCCATATGATCTCTCTGCACAGGTCCATGTGTAGAGAGGCTCAAGTGAAGAGAAGGCATGAGTAAAGAGGGCGCCTGCAGAGAGGGTGTTTTTGACAGAGGGCAAGCACAGAGAGATGAAGTGCAAATAGTGCATGTTTTAGAGGGCATGTGTAGAGGCTATACGTTGACAAGTGCTTATGATGAGAAAGTGAGTGCAGGTGAGAACAAATCTGCAAACTCCAATAATGTTGCTTACGTGAGGCACTGTCAACTTCTTCACAACTTTTTTTCCTTATTTCTGTCTACATTACTACGCTAATACCTGCCCCCTCTCTCCCTTCTACCCTCTCTTATTCTTGCCCTACATCCCTCCTCCTCACTCCCTCCCTTTATCTCTCTCCCACTCTGTTCTGCTCTCTTACTTATGCCCTCCCTCTCTTTCTTGCCCCCTCTCTCTTCTGCACTCTCATCATCTACCCTCTCTCGGCCTCTCTTGCTCTTCCTCTCTCTTCTGCCTCTGTCTCCTGCCCTCCCCCTCCTTCCTGACCATCCTCGCTTTGCCCTTCCCTTTTTTCCTCAATCTACATCCCTCCTCCCTCCCCCTTCCTTTCTGACTTCTCAATCCTACTCCTACACACCCACCCCCTCCATCCTGCCCTCACTCTCCCTCTTGTCCTCTCTATCTCTCATTCTTTCCTTCTTCCTTCTTCCACCATCTCTCTTAAATTCCATCTCTATCACTTATTCTCTTGCTCTCAGTCTCCATGTCTCTCCCTCTAGCCCTCTCTCTTCATCCTACACTCTCTCTCTCTTTCCCTCTCTCTCACCTATCTTTACTCTCTATCTTGCCCTCTCTCACCTTCTTGCACTCTACACATGCACTCTTTCCACACACACTCTCTACACACAATGTATCATACACACTTATCAACGTACAATATAATACAATATATGCTACATTATTCTATAAAACTTACTCAAATACAGGTTTCATTACTACAAATGCATTAATTAAAATCCTCTTTGCTAATTACTTTTAGATAGTACATTATCTAAGAACATACAGACACTTTTCTAAGACCATAGATCATTTTTTTAAAAAACATTATGTGAACTCATTTATAATGCTTGTTTTCAATCTTTACTAGGTTGCCAGTCATATATTGGAGATCAGACTTGAAACATTGTTTGTCAAAACATCAGCAGTGAAAACATCACCAAGGTAGAAGTATCTATTTTTTGTATATATCCACCTGTAAGTACAGAAACAGTTAGAAAAACAATAGATGCCACACATATCAACAGTTAATATATATATATATATATATATATATATATATATATATATATATATATATATATATTCACTGAAAAAACCATAGGTTATAGACCATATATAGTTAGGAATTCGCATTTACAAAACCTTATTTTACTCACACAAAACCATTGAAATTCCATATATAGTTAGTTGCACTAACTATATATCGCGCACCCGCAATCCACTGCTGATGATGTCACATATTACATCATTCATGACATGGTCAGTGACATCACTGATGACATCACTGATGACATCTCAAATGACATCACTGATGACATCTCAAATGACATCACTGATGACATCACTGATGACATCTCATTTGACATTACTGATCACATCACTGATGATATCATTCATGTGATAATACGATGAACCTCTTCAGACTCTAACATAACCTTAGATACAATCAGTGTAAACAGACACTCACAGACTGTCACTCATCCATGGAGTTACTCACACACCTAGTCAGTCATGCAAAGAATCAATCACACCTCCATTTCCTCAACTATACAGTTATACAAACTTTACTTATTCAAACATATACTAACACATATTTACTCTCTTATACAATCCCTGATACAAGTTCACAATGATCCATACAGCCACTCACACATTCACTGGCTCTTATGCAGTATATATATGTCAACTCTCACATGTACTGTGTTTTACATATGTACTTACTTTGACATGTAGCACTGAGATATCCATTCACTCACCAATACACTCATGCACACAGTCAACCGCCCATACAGCTGTTTCCACATGCACTTTTGAAACCATACATCTAGTGAATCAACTGCTCACACATCTATGCACAGAGTCATACACCTCCCAGCCACCCACACACACACTCAGTCTCCCATACAAATACTTGGGCAACCAATCAATAACCCATATAGTTACTCATATAGCTACTTATCAACACATGCAACAGTTTACAGAACAACAGACATTATGATGCACAAATTAAGACAGTTTAGTCACTAACCCATGCACTCAGTGAGACACATTTAATCACTCACTCATACAGTCAGTCATGCACCTACTAAATCCTTCATCCAGACACTTATACATCCACTCATTCTTCAATATGTAAGACATATTTTAACTTTACAGAAACATACAGTCACTGGATGTTGTCATCAGTGATGCCATCAGTGATGTCATTTGAGATGTCATCAGTGATGTCATCAGTGATGTCACTGACCATGTCATGAATGATGTAATATGTGACATCATCAGCAGTGGATTGCGGGTGCGCGATATATAGTTAGTGCAACTAACTATATATGGAATTTCAATGGTTTTGTGTGAGTAAAATAAGGTTTTGTAAATGCGAATTCCTAACTATATATGGTCTATAACCTATGGTTTTTTCAGTGAATTTTCAAGGTTTTGTAAATGCTAATTCCTAAGGTCTATAACCTATGGTTTTTTCAGTGAATTTTCAAGGTTTTGTAAATGCTAATTCCTAACTATATATGGTCTATAACCTATGTTTTTTTCAGTGAATATATATATATATACATACATATATAAACATATATCATCTGTATATCTATATAAATACAAACATAAATGCATGCATACATATACTTATATGCATACAGATGCATGTTATTTACATGAAAGTTGAAAAAACACTAATAAAAGCAAAGCTAAAAAGCCACCTCATTACAAACAGAATGGCTTTAACTTAAACGAGGGCGAGATCTATTGCATTTTCAATGCTTGTTTACTTTGGTTCCATCAAGAAGGCATTCAGATGTGTCACACATTTGCCATAAATTCTGAATGTTAGCACTCTAGTTGCACATTAGATCACTGTAGTAAAGCTACTGCTCACCAGGGACGTCTGCTGCTGGTATTCAAAGTGCATGTTTCAGTCTGCATGTCAGAATTTTTTTAATGAAATAGAAGAGGATTTGAGAAGTCACTCAAAATGATCCCTAATTTTTCTTTCTGAAGCACTAATCATACTTTCTATGGCAAAATTAACCCCCTCATGTTGTTCCTTTTTAAATTGAGTGTTTTCAGACTTACCACTTCATTCCAATCAAGATGGCTTCTGGTGTGCCATACTTTTGTCATAAGTAAGACTGTTAGCGCTCTAGTTGTTCTTTAGAACACTCTGGGACATTTTGTCATTGGGCAATACTTGGGGTACATCTGGGTGATATTTGGGCTACATTTAGGCTCTTTTGTCTCTGGTGGCCATCTTGGGAGACTGTATGTCAGAATTTTTTAATGAAATTTAAGAGGGTTTGAGAAGTCACTCAAAATGTGCCCTAATTTTTCTTTCTGCAGCACTAATCATAATTCATATGGCAAAATATACCCCCTCATTTTGTTCCTTTTTAAATTAAATGTTTTAAGAGTTACCACTTTATTCCAATCAAGATGGCTTCAGGTGTGCCATACCTTTGTAATAAGTAGGACTGTTAGCGCTCTAGTGGTTCTTTAGAACACTCTGGGACATTCTGTCATTGGGCTATACTTGGGGTACATCTGGGTGATATTTGGGCTACATTTAGGCTCTTTTGTCTCTGGTGGCCATCTTGGGAGACTGTATGTCAGAATTTTTAATGAAATTTAAGAGGGTTTGAGAAGTCACTCAAAATGTGCCCTAATTTTTCTTTCTGCAGCACTAATCATAATTCATATGGCAAAATATACCCCCTCATTTTGTTCCTTTTTAAATTAAATGTTTTAAGAGTTACCACTTTATTCCAATCAAGATGGCTTCAGGTGTGCCATACCTTTGTAATAAGTAGGACTGTTTGCGCTCTAGTTGTTCTTTAGAACACTCTGGGACATTCTGTCATTGGGCTATACTTGGGCTACATCTGGGTGATATTTGGGCTACATTTGGGCTCTTTTGTCTCTGGTGGCCATTTTGGGAGACTGCATGTCAGAATTTTTTAATGAAATAGAAGAGGATTTGAAAAGTCACTCAAAATGTGCCCTAATAATACCTTCTATTGCATAATATACCCCCTCATTTTGTTCCTTTTTAAATTAAATGTTTTAAGAGTTACCACTTTATTCCCATCACGATGGCTCCAGGTGTGCTATACCTTTGTAATAAGTAGGACTGTTAGCGCTCTAGTTGTTCTTTAGAACACTCTGGGACATTCTGTCATTGGGCTATACTTGGGCTACATCTGGGTGATATTTGGACTACATTTGGGCTCTTTTGTCTCTGGTGGCCATTTTGGGAGACTGCATGTCAGAATGTTTTAATGAAATAGAAAAGGATTTGAGAAGTCACTCAAAATGTGCCCTAATTTTTCATTCTGCAGCACTAATCATACTTTCTATGGCAAAATATACCCCCTCATGTTGTTTCTTTTTAAATTAAATGTTTTAAGTGTTACCACTTTATTCCAATCAAGATGGCTTCAGGTGTGCCATACCTTTGTAATAAGTAGGACTGTTAGCGCTCTAGTTGTTCTTTAGAACACTCTGGGACATTCTGTCATTGAGCTATACTTGGGCTACATCTGGGTGATATTTGGGCTACATTTGGGCTCTTTTGTCTCTGGTGGCCATTTTGGGAGACTGCATGTCAGAATGTTTTAATGAAATAGAAAAGGATTTGTGAAGTCATTCAAAATGTGCCCTAATTTTTCATTCTGCAGCACTAATCATACTTTCTATGGCAAAATATACCCCCTCATGTTGTTTCTTTTTAAATTAAATGTTTTAAGAGTTACCACTTTATTCCAATCAAGATGGCTTCAGGTGTGCCATACCTTTGTAATAAGTAGGACTGTTAGCGCTCTAGTTGTTCTTTAGAACACTCTAGGAGGCTGCAGTAGAACACAAAGGAAGCAACTGACAGTCTCTGTCCTTGTTGGATGTACATGTTTTACTGAGAATGTCAGACTTCATTTTCACATGACTAAGAAAGATAATGTGAATTTACAGAAAATATGCTTTCAGTTTAGCTTATAGATCCCCTTCCAAACCACTGTGGGAAAATCATGAGATATTAGTTTTCTTTCAAACAATATTCATGATATCACAGCAGAAGGTTTTTTCACATGGTAAAATCACCTTAGAACCCACCACAATTCCTAAAACGAGTATGGTACCATCAACAAATGATTTATAATGTAACTAAAGTCCTAAAACCCTCTATTAACTACAATGCTTTTTAATGAGGTGCTATCATGTATATTGGTCCCAAGATGGCTGCCAACACTTCTTGGATGAAGTGCTGACAGCCAATCAGATCAGATGTGTGGTTAGGCTCCGCCCAGATATATATCTTTTTTTGAACCTAAATTACTCAAAATCCACTGGAGCACATATATTGAGACCTAGCAAAGGCACATCGGGCTAACAGTCCCTACAATTTTGCCAAGTTTCGTGCAAATCCATTCAGCCGTTCGAGCTAAAAGTGAGGCCAACCGCCCTATGGAAATTAACATGGGAAAAACGTGTTTTGGGAGCCCCCTTTTTTCTCGGCCCCCCCCTTGATGAAACCCCCCCAAATTGTCAGGGGCTGCTCAGAAACAAAATGTTCCATTTTCCTGAAAATTTCAGCCAATTCCGTCCACAAACGCCAAAGTTATTAGACATAGAATTTTCAAAAATCCCATAGAGAAAAAATCCTAACTATATATACCTACTGGCGACCGAAGATGAGTCGCCACAAACCTTGCCTTTAACCATTTATTCATGCAGGGTAACAGGACAGAGCGTTTTTGCCGACATGTTTCATTTCTGCTGGAAACTTTTTCAAGGGGTTGGTATATATATTCTCCAACGTTAACAATTGTTCATTATTATTAGGCATTGCTAATTCTTTAAAAACACTCCACAAGGACAAAGTACCTTTATTTTATTAACAGCCTAAATAGTAAAAAACATAATCACAATATCAGAAGAGTAAATATATATCAGAACAAATAGAACTCCTCAATATATCTATCTATATCTATCTATATATCTATATATATATGTATATATATATATATATATATACATATATATATATATATATATATATATATATATATATATATATATATATATATTTATATAATACATAAAAGATAGGCATGTTTATTTAACTTCAAATATAGTAACCTAAAAAATGTAAATAAATAACTATATATGTGTATATATATAGATATATATATTTATACATATACTATATAGTAGATAAATGTAAATCTATTCTTAGTAGATAATTAATTAATATTCTCTTTTACAGGTAAAACAAAAATTAAATCAATAAAAAAATTAATGCAATAAGGAATTGCTTTTACAATTAGTAAAAGATGCTACAAATACTACCCGCAGATTATCATCAAGGCCATAACAAATTTTCAGCTAATTCAAGAGGGTATCAATGCTTACCAAATAGTACATTTGCAATTTTACACAACTATTCCAAACATGCCAATACATGGACGAAAGAAGACTTGCATTACATTATGGAATTAGGTGATGCTTTATATACAGATATGCATTCAATTCATAAACAAAAACTTATGCATTCTGATGAGTTACCAAACTTTATAGAACACAATAAGACTATCTATTCACCTAAGCTTAAAGAACCTTCTTATGGAGACATATTACACCAATTTGACCCTTCTTTGCCAAATTTGCAAACAATATTAAAACAAGCACTTGATTTTAACTCGGGTGTTTTAATTTGCATGGAAATTTATGTCATATCCATTTTTAAAACAAATAATTCATTCTTTGTATTTGACTCACATAGTCGTGATAGCACTGGAATGCCTCACCCAGATGGAACATGTATTACTATACAGTTCACATTTGAAAAACTTTTTGAGTACATCACAAATCTGGCACACTATCTTAAGAAACCAAATATAAATTCTGTACTCTATGAATTAACTCCAATACAGCTTAGTACGATAAAAAAAGAGTCACTTCAAAAAGCAATGGTAATTAATGAACAAAATCGGAATGCTGTAGCACCTAAAAATCTTTATGTGTATTCTACTAAAGTAAGTCCGAATTTTTTCACACAGGCATTTCAAACACGGATAGAAACTGCAAAACAAATCATTTACAGATCTAAATGTAAACAAAACACATTTGGTTATACAGAACAGCCATTACTATCTTTACATAATACTCCTGGTATTAGTACATATTCCAGTACACTTTTAACTACAACAACAACACCTAGAGATATACATAAAACAAACAGCAAAAACATAACTGCAACACAATATACTAATACACCACAAGACACTACTATTACTAACACATATGCAAGTATACTTAAGAAAACACTTAAAGGCAACACAGAAAGAGAACATATTAGTAGCACACACATAAATGTACAACAACACACAATATCAACAAATGATTTACATACTAACACATATTCAAGTAATTGCTATCATACACCTAAACCTATTACTGAAAGTAATGCCATAATACTTTATGAAAGTATATACAATAGCACATAGCACAACAAGCAAACTAACACACATAATACCAACATACATCAAAAGATTTTAACAGAAGCACAAGAATTAGCTTATTTAAATAACACACATACACAGGAAACAATTACACATAATGCAAATAGTATACAATATACACAGTCTTTACAAAATAGTAGATTTGCTATTCTACAGAACTACTGTAAACCAGCATATATTTGGGATACTGTAGATTTACAATATATTATGAATCTCGGAGATGCTTTGTACACAGACATGCACTCTATTAATAAACAGCATTGTATGCAACCTCAAAATTTACCTAATTATATAGATAGCAATGACATAGTATATTCTATTAAGCTGAAGACTTGCTTTAAAGACGAAGTAACAAAATCAGCACAAACTTTACATAGTAAATTGATAACAACATTAGCTTCTACAATTAATTCGCAAAATGGTGTATTGATCTCTATAGGTAAATATGCAATTGCTGTATTTAAAACTATTCATCCATACTTTATATTTGATTCACATGGCCAAAATGAAAATGCAATACCACATCCTAATGGAACATGTATTGCTATACCAATGGACTCTATTAATCTTATTATGGAATACATCATAAAGCTAGCTGATAGAGAAAAGATTACAAATTCAGCAAGTGTTACTTTACAGTTCACTACAGTGAACATAAAAAAAATAGCAAAATATAATTACAGAAGACACAACAAAACCATAAAAATGGAAAGTGTAAGTCTATTAAAAGCATATATGTTCATAAGACACTTGTATCTCTAAATGCATTACCAGAGATTCCTTTAAGTAACTTACAAGTAGAAAGTACTATGATAAACACACAAAGCAGCAATAGTCAAGCCAATACACTGCATTTACCAACACACACTAATTTGCATTCACACATAGCTATTACCAATACTGATATAATAAACACAATAACAGCCAATAATGATTCAGCGACTCAAACAACAAATAGTATACAAAATCAACAAAATATCAGGAATAGGAAAAGAAAACATACCCAACGCACAGAAAATGCACTTAATAACAGCATGAATAATACAGATCAAACAACAAATGATATAATTAGTATATTCCATGCTGAAATAAGATATGGTCCTGAGTACACTTGCACTATTTGCAATCAACTATGGCATAAGCAAAGTCTACTAAAAACAAACAATATTAGTAAGCGGGCAAAATTCATAGAATGTAACATTAGCAAATATACAACTGATGAGATATGCCAAACATGTTACACGTATATTTGTAAGGACAAAATACCTCCATGTTCAGTTTATAATGGGATGACATTCCCAGATATCCCACCAGTATTACACTTGCATAACTTAGAAGAAAGATTAGTATCACCAAGAATACCTTTTTTACAAATTAAAACATTACCACGTGGATTCCAAAAATCCCTATCAGGTGCTGTAGTAAATGTACCTGCTGATGTTATGACAACTGTAACTGTTTTACCAAGACAAATGAATGATAACATGACAATTCCTATAAAATTAAAAAGAAAATTAAGTTATAAATCTTATACCCATTTTGAAAATGTTAGACCTAACAAAGTAAAACATGCAGCTTTATATTTAGCAACTACTAGCAGTTTGTTTCAAGAATATGGAAAAACTATTAATAGAGATTGGGATTATACAACACAAGATATACAGTCTTGTGATGAGACTTCAGATACAAATGATACATTTGATTCTTCAGACAACATTCCAGCAGGAAATTTAGATACTATGTTAGATAATGAAACAATTACTACAGAAACAAATAATATTTTAAGTTTAGCACCTGCAGAATATAACACCCCAAGAGGCTTATATGAAGGCAAAGATTCAGAATATTTAGCATTCCCAACTATATTTTGCGGGAAACGAAGGCCAACTAATAAAGAAAGACATGTACCAATACATTACAGCACAATCTGTCAAGCTGAAGTAAGAAGTAATGATCTAAGAGTAGCCAAGTCTATTACTAATATTTTCTTTAAAGTAAAAGCATTACACATTAAACATACACAGAGCAAAATATTTATCTCGCTTAGAAAATACTTTACAAATGGAAACATTATAACTGCAAAAGACATAAAAGATAAATTAGATCCTATTTTACAGTTTAATGAAGGTTACAAAATCCTTAAAACAATACGTAGTTCACCACCATATTGGGAGCAATGCAAAAAAGACCTCTTTGCTATGATTAGACAATTAGGATTACCAACGTTTTTTTTAACATTATCAGCAGCAGAAACTAAATGGTATCACTTAATTAACATATTATTGCGTATAGAAAAACAACCAGAATGCACAAAAGAAGAATTTGAAAATATGTCATGGGAAATTAAATGCAAATTAATCCAGCAAAATCCCATTACATGTGCAAGACATTTCGACTTCCAAGTTAGGAAATTATTTAATTGTATTTTATTGCATAAAAGTAATCCAATTGGCAAAATTATTGATTACTTTTATAGAGTGGAATTCCAGCAACGTGGATCACCACATATACATGCAATAATATGGATCGAAAATGCCCCTCTATATGAAAGTTCAGATATAGATGAAGTCATTACTTTCATTAATAAGTATGTTACATGTGCAAAATCTCAAGATCCAGCTATACAGTCTTGACTACCCCTACAAAGACACGGCCATACCAAAAACTGCTGTATCAAACATAAAAGAACATGCAAATATCATTATCCCAGATATCCAATGCCTGAAACTTTTATCCTAGAACCAATAGAACTAGACAAAACAGATACAGAGGTCTTACAGCAAATTGAACTAATACATCTAACTATAAACAGCCAAGAATTCCAAACTTATACTTTTGAACAGTTTTTACATACAATGGACATAGATCTAAAACAATATACTTTATGTATACGATCTGTAATACAAAAAAATACTATTTTCCTAAAAAGGACACCAGCTGAATGCTTTATAAATAACTACAATCCAACTATTTTGCAAGCATGGCAAGCAAACATAGATATACAATACATTTTAGATGCATATGCATGTGCTGTGTATATTGTATCATATATAAGTAAATCACAGCGAGGAATGACCAAATTAATTGCCCAAGCTGCTAAAGAAGTACATCACAATCCAAGTATTAAAGAACAACTTAAGCATATAGGTAACAAATTTTTAAACTGTAGCGAAATAAGTGCACAAGAAGCAGCCTATCTTATACATCAAATTCCTTTACGGAAAAGTTCTAGATCTTTTGTATTTATTAATACAAGTCCTAATGAAAAGCGTACATACTTATTAAAAGACCTTGAAACCATCAATGTGTTACCAGATACATCTTGTAAAATATAATATGATAATATTATGGTGAGGTACAGCAAACGCCCTAATAAATTAGAAACATGTACATTGGCTGACTATGCATCTATGTATAATGAAAAGAAAAAATGTTAAAAAAACAAGGGCATGACAATTTCCTTACTGAAAATAACTTCCATAGCTAAGATGACGAAGAACTTGAGATAAATTTACTAGACGAAACAGACTACATAAAAAGAAAAAAGCAAGAGTAATTCGCTATTGCAGATTTAATGTAAAAAATGACTCAGAAAATTACTATAGAGAATTGCTAATGCTTTTTTACCCATGGCAAAATGAAGATGAGATAATTAATAATAACGAAACATATTATGAATGCTATCTACAACTTAAAGACACAGTAGACTTTAATCATAATAAATATAAAAAGCATGATAGACAACTAACAACTGGTAGCAATGAAAACAGTGTATTAGATACATTAATACCACCAGTAGATAGTGAAGCAGATGACCCCATATCCCATGAAATGCAAGATAATGAAAGGCCATTATATGACCATTCATTTGATTTAGGCATTAGAAGTACAAGTATAGAAGAAACACTCACAAATAACATAATGCCAAAGGAGCAATATGACAGTATAATGCAAAATCTTACAGCAGAACAACTTAACTTTATATATCATCATTTGCATTGGGTTAAAACAAAAGAAACACCCTGCTACACATTTTGTACTGGTGGTGCAGGAGTAGGCAAAAACTTCCTTATTACAGCACTTTACCAAACATTTGTACGTTATTACAATACAAAAGCAGGAGAAAACCCAGATAACATATATGTATTGCTTACAGCTCCAACAGGCAAAGCAGCATATAACATTCAAGGCAAGACACTACATAGTACCTTTAAAATACCAATTTCACAAACACTAACTTATAAACAGCTAACTCATGAAAATAGAAGTACACTACAAAGTGAGCTAATGCATCTAAAATTGCTAATAATAGATGAAATATCAATGGTGGGGGCTAATGTATTCAATTTCATACATAATAGACCACAAGAAATAAAAATGTCTAATCTCCCTTTTGGCGGAATATCCATTTTAGCAATAGGAGACTTATACCAATTAAAGCCAGTTTTTGACACATACATATTTGACAATCCAAAACATTCATACAGGCCAGTAAGTACCAATTTATGGAAAACACATTTTAAGTTATTTGAGTTAACTAAAATCATAAGACAACAAAATGATTTAGCATTTGCCGAACTACTAAACAGTTTAAGAGAAGGGAAACAAACTAATGAAGCTATAAGACAGAAACGAACACGAGAAATAGAACCACCTGAAAACATTAGCAAAACTATCCCATATATTATGGGAACTAACAATGAAGTGAATAATATAAATAATGCAGTTTTATTAGAACATATAACACAATACACACTATACACAGCTACAGCAATAGATACAGTTGCATCAGACCTAAGTGAAGTAGTAAAAAAAAAATACTAAACAAGTTACCAGCAGACAGTACTAAAACAATGGGCCTGCCATCAATATTACATATTGCATTGCAATTAAGATATGACTTAACATGCAATATAAATGTCAATGATGGATTAACAAATGGTGCAATAGGTATAGTGGAATTTGTAGAAACAATCAATAACAGCCCAAGTGTAATTTGGATAAGTTTTGATAAAGAAACAGTTGGAAAACTAACAAGACAAGCAAACAGACACACATATCACAGTAACATTTTGCCTCATTGGACACCAATTCATGCTATAACATGACATTTTCAATTTACACAAAATATATATAACAATTATACGCAAACAATTCCCATTACGCCAATTATCTGCACGTACTATACATAGGACACAGGGAGAAACTATAGAACCACTTTACATACACTTTAACAATAGCAAAGTACATCATTTGCATTACGTATCTTTAAGCAGAGCTAAATCATTAGCCAACATATATGTAAAAAACTTCCAGCAAGACAAAATAGCTGTTCATCCAAAAGTACATGAAGAAATGACACGCTTACGCACAGACATGCAATTGCACATATAAGTACCACAGTTAGAGTGCTATAACGAACACTGTAACATAATTGTGCATAACATAAGATCCCTGCAAAAAAATTACACTGCTATAAAATCTGACAAAAATATCATGAATAGTGACATAATATGCCTCACTGAGATAAATACCACTAAAAAAGCAGATATGAATAGTTTCTTACTAGAACAATATCATCTAGTAATGTTTGATACATTTAACACTCAGCAAACAAAACATGGAATTGCCATTTATTACAGAAAAAATATTTGCTTATTACCGATATATGAAACACTACATGAAATCGACATTTTATATTTCACTCAGCATCTTAATAATTGTGACTACTTATTTGTTACACTATACAAACCACCACATGTACGTCTACAAACATTATTACAAGTTTTAACTACCATACTCAACTTTTATCCAAATTATAAATATGTAATCATGGGAGACTTCAACATAGATTTAACGCAAACCACACAAAACACAACTTTGCTATTAGAATATATCCTAGAACAATTTCAATGTCAGCAAACAGTACAACAATACACAACAGACTACAATTCAACATTATACCATATCTATAGTAATGTAGATCTAATGCACTATGGTACATTAGAATCATATTATAGTGATCACAAAGCATTATGGGTAGCAGTTTAAATGCAAACAATCTCCTTTAACATGTACTTTTATTCCAGCTAATTACAAAGGGGAAAGCATGTCAAGAATGTGTACTAACATTTACTCTCATTTCAGATGATTTCCATAGAAGAACTTAAACAAGCAAAAGAAGCCGAAAGCAAACCTTACCAAAAATCCATCAGAGCAAACGTTGTGAAATGTTCAACAAAAACAAACTATAAAAACGCAAAACAAGAAGACAGAGTATTATATACCTTGCTCTAGCTGATCACAGTGCTTCCATAAAAGCAACATGCTACAATGAGGACTTTTATCAACAAACAAAAGAAGGAAATGCAATATTAACCCCTTGCCCGCGGCCGGAATTCCGCTCCTGTGCGGCACATTCCGATCGCGGGCGTGGTCATGAGGGCTGGGAGCCGTCATCAGCACACGAGCACTGTGTGCCATGACGGCTCCCAGCCGTCATCAGCATCGAAGGGGTTAATTTGGAATTTCCTAACCAAAAACAATGTGGTCATCATCACAAAGCAAACTAAGATAGCAAGATTAAAACCCTTAACTATACCTACGGAAATAATGCAGGAAGCAGAAAATATTCTACAACCACCTGCTCCACCAATTTCACCAATAAAAACTGTCAAAGGAGCAAAACTACGCACATTGATGAGCATATCAGGAACAATATCTGAAGTAAGCTCTTACACAATCTTTACACACACACCCTTTCCAAAACAATCTTTCAAACACACTCTTCGCACAAACTCATTCGCACACACACTTTCACACAGAAAAAAACACACACAATCTTTCACAAACACACTTCCTCAAACACAGTCTTTTAGCCACACTTTGTCGCTCCCACACTCTGTCGCTCCCAGAGTGTGGGAGTGTCAGAGTGTGGGAGTGTCAGAGTGTGGGAGTGTCAGAGTGTCAGAGTGTGGGAGTGTCAGAGTGTGGGAGTGTCAGAGTGTGGGAGTGTCAGAGTGTGGGAGCGACAGAGAGTGGGAGCGACAGAGTGTAGGAGTGTGGGAGCGACAGAGTGTAGGAGTGTGGGAGCGACAGAGTGTAGGAGTGTGGGAGCAACAGAGTGTAGGAGTGTGGGAGCGACAGAGTGTAGGAGTGTGGGAGCGACAGAGTGTAGGAGTGTGGGAGCGACAAAGTGTAGGAGTGTGGGAGCGACAGAGTGTAGGAGTGTGGGAGCGACAAAGTGTAGGAGTGTGGGAGCGACAGAGTGTAGGAGTGTGGGAGCAACAGAGTGTAGGAGTGTGGGAGCGACAGAGTGTGGGAGTGACAGAGTGACAGAGTGTGGGAGTGTGGGAGCGACAGAGTATAGGAGTGTGGGAGCGACAGAGTGTAGGAGTGACAGAGTGTAGGAGTGTGGGAGCGACAGAGTGTGGGAGCGACAGAGTGTGGGAGCGACTCCCACACTCTGTCGCTCCCACACTCGCACACTCTGTCGCTCCCACACTCCCACACTGTCGCTTCCACACTCCCACACTCTGTCGCTTCCACACTCCCACACTCTGTCGCTCCCACACTCCCACACTCTGTCGCTCCCACACTCCCACACTCTGTCGCTCCCACACTCCCACACTCTGTCGCTCCCACACTCCCACACTCTGTCACTCCCACACTCCCACACTCTGTCGCTCCCACACTCCCACACTCTGTCGCTCCCACACTCCCACACACTGTCGCTCCCACACTCACACACTCCCACACTCTGTCGCTCCTACACTCTGTTGCTCCCACACTCTGTCGCTCCCACACTCCCACACTCTGTCGCTCCCACACTCCCACACTCTGTCGCTCCCACGCTCCCACACTCTGTTGCTCCCACACTCTGTCGCTCCCACACTCTGTCGCTCCCACACTCTGTCGCTTACACACTGCCACACTGTCGCTCCCACACTGCCACACTCTGTCACTCCCCCACTGTCGCTCCCACACTGCCACACTCTGTCGCTCCCACACTGCCACATTCTGTCGCTCCCACACTGCCACACTCTGTTGCTCCCACACTGCCACACTCTGTCGCTCCCACACTCCCTCACTCTGTCGCTCCCACACTCTGTCGCTCCCACTCTGTCGCTCCCACACTCTGTCGCTCCCACACTCTGTCGCTCCCACACTCTGTCGCTCCCACACTCCCACACTCTGTCGCTCCCACACTCCCACACTCTGTTGCTCCCACACTCTGTCGCTCCCACACTACCACACTCTGTCGCTCCCACACTCCCACACTCTGTCGCTCCCACACTCCGTCGCTCCCACACTACCACACTCTGTCGCTCCCACACTCGCACACTCTGTCGCTCCAAAAACTCGCACACTCTGTCGCTCCCACACTCTGTCGCTCCCACACTCTGTCGCTCCCACACTCTGTCGCTCCCACACTGCCACACTCTGTCGCTCCCACACTGCCACACTCTGTCACTGCCACACTCTGTCTTTCCCACACTGCCACGTTGCTCCCACACTGCCACACTCTGTCACTCCCACACTGCCACACTCTGTCGCTCCCACACTGCCACACTCTGCCGCTCCCACACTGCCACACTCTGCCGCTCCCACACTGCCACACTCTGTCGCTCCCACACTGCCACACTCTGTCGCTCCCACACTCTGTCGCTCCCACACTCCCACACTCTGTCGCTCCCACACTCCCTCACTCTGTCACTCCCACACTCCCACACTCTGTCGCTCCCACACTCTGTCGCTACCACACTCCCACACTCTGTCACTCCCACACTCCCACACTCTGTCGCTCCCACACTCTATCGCTCCCACACTCTGTTGCTCCCACACTCCCACACTCTGTCGCTCCCACACTCTGTCACTACCACACTCTGTCACTACCACACTCCCACACTCTGTCGCGTCCACACTTTGTCGCTCCCACACTCCCACACTCTGTCGCTCCCACACTCTGTCGCTCCCACACTCTGTCGCTCCCACACTCCCACACTCTGTGGCTCCCACACTAAATATTTCAATTTGTCTTACAGGAAGAAGAAACAAAAACAATTTTTGTCGCTGGCCAAGAAACAAAACTTAAATCAATAACAGTAAACGATACAACTGACTCAATCAAAATAACACTTTGGAGAGATGCTACAGATTTCCCAATACAAATCGGCTCCTACGTCAAAATAACTCACCTAACAGTGCACGAATTTAACAACAATAAAATATTAAATACAACGCGGAATACGCAATTTCAAGTAAGTAAAACTATTTATACAATATTATATCTTCATTTACTACTACATCTATAATAAAAAGTTTTTCTAACTTTCTAAAACTCTAATAACACACTACTAATAACTCTGCAACTTACTAATTACTATATACAACTATAGCTCTATTTATTTATTTATTTATTTATTATAGAGTTTTGTATAGCGCGAACAAGACCCGTGGGTATCAGAGCGCTTCACAGTATGAGGTCGGTTATAGTTCACATAGGTAGTAACACTTTTAAAATAGTCCATAAATGAGGTAGATACTTGTGTGAAATACTGAGGTAGAACCTTAAATGCCATTGGGGGTTGGGAGTATATACAAATTTAAATAGCATGGGCGTCTACATTAAGAGTTAGATTAGTGATTAGGATATATAGCATATGGGTCACTCGTTGAATAACTATGAGGTAGGTAGTTATAATACATATCTGAGGTAGATTAGGTAAATATGCGTATACATAATAGCAGGATGTACTAGGAGGATACAACCAATGCGTATATGTATTAGCAATAGGTAATAGTAAGGATACAACTAGGTCTCGGGAGAGACTCCTGACCTGAGTCAGTGTTCTGCATTATCTTTGGTCAAGTCAGCATCTTTCCCTTATAGTCACGTTGATGCTGTGAATTAGGATAGACAATAGTTCCAGTCAGTGGTCATCAGCCTCCACTATGTAAGGTATTTACTCATCAAGATGCTTTTCACTTCCTTCTTAAATGTTCCTGTATTCCTAATTTTCCTAATGTTTGGAGGTTATGAGTTCCAGATTCTGGGGGCTGCGCCCGAGAATGCTCGATCGTACGTTTTTTTCTTCCGGAAAGAGGCTGGTCGCAGCAGCAGCTCCTTGGCACTCCTGGCTGGTCTCTTTCCCCCTGATATCTCAATTTTCCCTGCTAGGTAACTGGGAGTGTTATAGTGGAGCGCTTTATGGGTGATACATGCTATTTTTAATTGAATTCTTGCTTCATATAGTAGCCAGTTTAATGCTTTCAGGTGAGGAGAAATATGATCAAATTTCCTCGATCCAGTGATAAGTCTTGCCGCTGCGTTAAGACATGCTTTTAGCGGTGCTGTGGACAATTTGGTGGACCGGCCAAGGTTGAGCACCCATATTCAATTCTTGAAACAACTAATGATTGGACTGCCAGTTTAAGATCCGCCTCTGATATGTATGGTTTCAGTTTCCTCAAGTAGTTCAGGTGGAAACGCGCATTTCTAGCCATTGACCTAATGTGGGCTTGCATGTTGAGGTTCTCATCTAAAGTGATTCCTAGCGATTTCGCTGAGTTGACTAGGGTTGGGGTGCAGTTTAGCGCAGTCACCAGCTTGGTCCATTCCTTCATTTCTGTGTGGTTTCTTGGTGGTGCGATTAATAGGAACTCAGTTTTGCTCGCATTTAGCTTCAGATGATTGGTTGTTAGCCATTCCAATGTCATTTTTAATGTCTCGTTCATTCGTTCAATGTCTTCCAAGGACACGATCTTTATGTATATTTGCGTGTCATCCGCGTACATGTGATAGGATATCTGTGAATTACGGAGGATTTCTGTAAGCGGTTCAACATACAAGTCCAATAGAGTTAGGGCATGGTGGTGAGAGTGCTTGGTTGACCAGGAATCTTTGTGTTCGGTTATGCAGGAATGATTCAAACCATTTCAACACATTTCCAGATATTCCCATCCTCTCTTGCAGCCTGGTCAGTAACGCTTCATGATTTACAGTGTCAAACGCGGAAGATAAGTCCAGGAGAATCAGTAGGCATGCTTGGTTTTGATCTAGGGCATGTAGGGCGTCGTCAACAATATGGAGGATCGCTGTTGCTGTACTATGACCTGCTCTGAAACCTGATTGGTAATCGTCCAGCAGGGAAAAGTTGGTAATGTGTTGACTCAGTTGGCCTTGCACGCATTTCTCAATTAGTTTGGCGAGTAGAGGGATGTTGGTCACTGGACGGAAATTATTCAGATCTGTTGCATCCGCTGTCGGGTTTTTAATTATGGGTACGACTTGTCCTGTTTTCAGGCAATCCGGGAGGATCCCTTGTGTTAGTGATGCATTTATCATTTTGGTCCACATTGGTACCACAACATGTCTGATTTCTTTTAGGCATTTCGCCGGTAGCGGGTCTTGATAGTGGTTGTTAGGTTTGATATCCGAGAGCGTTTTGGCGACGGTATTCTGGTCATATAAATCGAAGGTGTCCCAATGTGCCTTATTTTTGGCCTTCTTACAGTTTGTTTTCAGGCTGGTATCTTTTGTCGATACTGGTTGAGTGGGTAGGTTATCTGCAGCGCTCTTGAGCTCTCTCTCAAGAGTTTTGGGCTTCTCCGTGAAAAATGATGAGAATTCTTCACAGTCAAGTAGTATATTTGTGTTCTCTTGGGCAGATTTTGCTAGTTTATTTGATTGTTGCTTTAAGATTTCGAACAGTTTCTTCGGTCTGTTATTGGCATTATCAATTTCTGATCTTATAAATCAATCTCTATAATCAAATTCTACTAATCACGACTACAAGAGTAAATAATACTCTTTCCTACTTAATACACTACTAGCACTTTACTACTCACTCTTTACTACTCCCTACTTAAAACTAACACTTTACTACTCTAAAAATAAGGCTCAAAACAACTCACTTTTCACAAATAAAAATTACCTACTCTACCTTTACTACTCTCACTTTCATACTCACACTTTACTCCAAAATTTTGTAATACCACTCTAATACTCTATATACTACTCATTCTACTACTGTACTATATACTCAACAAATATATAAAAATGCACCCACAAATATCTAATCCCTCTTTACCAACTCTATTAAACTAACTACTAATCTCAAATAAGCCTATACTATTAACTCTACACTATATGCTACACCCTAAAAACTTAAACAATATACTACTCCTTTTACTACTCAATACTACTAAACTCACTAATACTCTCTACTACAAACTACACTAATACTACTCACCATTAATACTACTTAATACTAACACTTTAATACTCACGCTCTACAATTTACATAAATACCTCGAATACTCTACAAAACTAAATAAGCCTATATTAACAGCTACACTGTCTACTAATAACTCAACTAGTCACCACACACAGTACTGTATTCAATACTTACTATACAACTCTACAACTAACTAATATTACCCAATACTCACTATATAATAATACCTCTTTTAACTACTACTAACTCTAACACTATCAGCACACTCTCTAGCCCTTTACTAAATACTATATCATAATAACTAAGTAATATATTAACTCACATAAATGCTATCTTCTATTACCTTCACCATTTATTAACTTCATTTGTCCCGAAATATGACAAATTTGTTTTTCTTTAGGTCAAAAAAAAAGTAAATAAAAAAATTATACAGCAACTAACGCATTTCTTTTTACTTCACAGAAAATACAACCGCCACAAGAAGAAATTAAGTTAACAATATATGCAATCGAAAAAACAAATCAAGAACAATGTACTATAACAATACTGTGAGAAGTTGGCCTGATATATAATGCTCACTAATTCTTAGTGATCACTTTGTATCATGCCAAGCAACCCTTATGATGATGGTTGTAATTCAACCTTGTAGACCAGTTATCCTAGTGGTAACGTGGACAAAGCAGTCTTAGGCTAAACTCTGAAAGGCATGTGAAGCCAGCTGTTATACCATACACAACCCCCTTGAATACCAAATGAAAGGGACACCACACAGATATATATTGAAAATATATATTGATTTATTAACTATTAAAATCCCCTGGACTCTTTATGAGCACAGAAGCACAAGCGTTAAATCACAAGACAGTTTAAAATACACAAAAGTTGCACAATATGGATGAGCCCTAGGGGCCACCTAAACCATATACTAAGAAAGTGGTATAAGAGATACCAAGAGGAAAGTGAAGAGGCCTAGGGCCTTGGGAATCGCTGGAGCTATTCGAGACTGGAGTTAACTAAGTCGGGAAAGGCCCACGGGACTCGGGTGCAGTGTTCAAAGTGCACGCACTTCTCAATACAAAGTCTATGGTGCGTAAAAAGCACAAAGTTAGAAAGTTAGGAACCTTCCGAGTGACCTACGGAGCTGAAACTTAAAACACAGGCCCTTGGGATGTGTACCAGTGCAGGAGCACCGGCGGAGCTGAGTTACCTCACCCACAGGAAGCGGGTGCACAGGGTCGAAGATGTGTCGGGTTTCGTCACGCTGGTCGATGGTGCTTGGAGCTGAAGATGCTGCAGGCGGCTCGATGAGAAGAGTTCCGGTGGATCCAAGGGTGGATCTGAAGAGTTGAAGACCTGAAAGCAGAGGGGACAGTGTTCAAAGTCACTAGCCAGTGACTACCGTGGAACCAGAGTGGAACCAGGCGATGTCGGGTGCAAACAGGCGTTGTCGGGTAGCTTCTTTCTGCAGCCACGTGGATACCCGGGGTCGAGGACGTCCAGGAGTCGGTCACGAGCTGTCCCACGTAGGCTTCTCGCTGTTGGCGGTATCGGCGACCTGATCGGAGCAAACAGGCCTTGGCAAATGCAAGCCACGCAGGAGTTGAAAGATGCTGTTCACTCGGACCAGCAAGGTCAGAGCGAGTGCTCCTTTTCACAGGAGCTTGGGTAGGTCTGGAGCAACCAGACCTGCTGTTTAAATCTTCGGGTTCGTCGCCAAGATGGCCGCTGGCCGCGTGGCTAGTGGCCGGGATGGCGCATCAAGTGGCACAATGCAAAAGGGCCCCACGCAGATCGTGGAGATGCTGGAGGGCTGATCTTCAGTGCAAGGGCTGCTCGGTCGTGGGGGTTCTCAATCCCCAAAGCACAACGTCGAGGATGCCTCAGAAGCTGCGCAGTCAGCTTTTCGAGTGTCTTTCAAGAGGTCCGGTCCCACGTCACTCGGTGCCTCCACGGGTCCCTTCTTCGCAGGGACTGTGGATCGGGCTCTGAGAAGTCTGGGAGTCTGGTTCTTGTCGGGCTCTGGGCTCGGTCTCCGGCGGGAGGCGGCGGCAAAGCAGACGTCGAGTTGCTGGTTGGTACCTGTGTTCACAGGGTGGTCACTCCTTGGCCACAAGGGAGATTCTTCTTCAGTCTTCTGTGCAGCAGAATGTCGAAGTCCAGTCTTCTTCTTAGTTTTAAGTTGATTTCGGGATGATCTGCTGTGCAATGGCACTGCTCCCCCTCTTATTCCCAAACTGGGGGTGGATCACCTACTAGGTCCCTCCTCTGGGAGGAACCAGGAAGGGGGGCGGTTACACCCCCTTTCCTTTGTCCAGCTCCGCGCCAGGACTGGGGCTGGAAGGCCCCAGAACCGGTTTGGACTGGCCTATGCACGGGGACACCTTGTGTGCCCCGG
The DNA here is from genome assembly GCF_964263255.1 of Lissotriton vulgaris. Classification (NCBI taxonomy): domain Eukaryota; kingdom Metazoa; phylum Chordata; class Amphibia; order Caudata; family Salamandridae; genus Lissotriton; species Lissotriton vulgaris. Next base: position 569,289,066 of record NC_141694.1, on the reverse strand, counting down.
GCATGTCTGATTCTATTCAGCCCTGTCCTACCCAATACACAAAATCCTGTCTGGGGTGGTGCTCGCACCTCCCAAGGCAGGAAACCCTTTGTCCAGGCCACCATCTGCCGAGTTTCGGTCAGCAGCAGGAGGCCAGACTTGTGTCTGTGGTGGCAGCGTCCATTTTGTGAAGCTGAGGCTCTGTTTAACTTTAACCGGGGTTAAGGCTACACACATGTCGTGTCCCTCTAGAAGGGTGGAATGCTATCCCCGTCGCCAGAATTGGCAAGGGGATAGTATTCCAATTCGTATGACACCTTACTCGACATGTTTTGATAAAGCCAAACCAAAGATAGCATTTAACCGCCAGGATTATAATGCACTTAAGAGTATATGGTATGGCAATATCCCGGAACAGCTTAGGGAGTTGTTCCCGACAGCTGCAGACAGGCTCAGCTCATGCTAGAGCACCATCTCACATATTTCCAAGCACTCTGCCTCCAGGATTGATGAGGCCTTCCATAGGAGTGGCTGATAGGAACATATGTGTCCAGTTTAGGGTTAGGCACAGGCATACTGTACCTAAGTAAGAGGTGATTACACCAACTTACCCCAGCTGAGTGATCAGCCAGTTGTGTCAAATATGGAGGCCAGGCCAGGGGTGGCACAATACATGCTGCAGCCCCTGGTAGGCCTTGGCTACACCTATGCCCTGGGTACCTATGGTACACTGTTACAGGGGCCTATAAGGTGAACCAATTCCAATTGTGTTATGCACCTAAGGTACATGGAGTCCATTTTAAGGAGAGAGCAATCAGCCTGGGGCCCTGAATAGCAGGATCCCAGGCCAACTAAGTCAAAAACCAGCTAAACACCAGGCAAAAAGTTTGGGGGTAACCATAGTCAGATATCCACCTTCCTACAAATACAAATAGAAAATGCAGAAAACTATCAATCCTTTGACATAAATAATACAGTTATGATGGACTACTTCAATATACCAGCCGACGTTGATGACTTGGAAGAAGCATTAATAGAACACCTACCAAAAACAGTTAATGTGATTTTCCAAAATGGATACATCATACAAATACTTAACTAATAAAATACTGCACAAAACTTTGCTTTAATAAAAAGTAACAAAAAATACAATATTTACTTTAATAAAAAAAGTTAAACTTTTTTTCTTGTCTTGTCATTATTATATACAAAGTACATAAATATATATTACTGTGCTATCATATATATTACAGCTCTAAACAAAATGCTAACATGCTTTATGAAATAACTTGTATTATAATTCAATGTGCATCTGCAAATAATTGCATTATAAATGCAATCCATATTTCTGTGTAAAGTAAAACACATCTACGTTTTACACATAATTCAAAGAAGATACAAAAGACCATTTGTCAAAAGCAATACCAAAAGCTCAAACTTTAACAAAGGCGAAACCATTGCATTGTAAATCACAGGCAGGGTGGAAAAATAAGATAAAATAACATTTAGTGTAATTTAAAAAATGTTAACCTCGGACAGCCAATTAGTGATATCACGCACAGTGTGCAGAGTGAGTGTGTAGAGTATAAGTGCAAAGTGTGAATGCAGAGTGAGTGTGCAGAGTGCACAATATAAATGCAGAGTGGGTGTGTACAGTGAGTGTGCAGAGTAGTGAGTGCAAAGTGCACTCTGCCCTCACTACTCTGCACACTCACTCTACATACTCACTCTGCCATCACTACTCTGCACACTCACTCTGCACACTCACTCTACACACTCAAAGTAATGAGTGCACAGTGCAGAGTAGTGAGTGTGCAGACTAGTGAGTGCACAGTAGTGAGTGTGCAAGCTAGTGAGTGCACAGTAGTAAGTGTGCAGACTAGTGAGTGCAAAGTGAGTGTGCAGAGTAGTGAGTGTATTTGTCCCGAAATATAACACATTTTTTTCTTTAGGTCAACAAAAAAAAACAACAAGTAACATTTATTTTTTCTTCACAGAAAATACAACCGCCACAAGAAGAAATTAAGTTAACAATATATGCAATCGAATAAATCAAGAACAATGTACTATTACAATACAAATAGAAAATGCAGAAAACTGTCAATCCGTTAACATAAATAATACAGTTATGATGGACTACTTCAATATACCAGCCGACCTTGATCACTTCGAAGAAGCATTAATAGAACACCTACCAAAAACAGTTAATGTGATTTTCCAAAATAGATACATCATACAAATACTTAACTAATAAAATACTGCACAAAACTTTGCTTTGATAAAAAGTGATAAAAAAATTCAAGAAATTTGCTTTAATAAAAAATGTTAAACTTTTTTTCTTGTTTTTCATTATTATATACAAAGTACATAAATATATATTACTGTGCTATCATATATATTACAGCTGTAAACAAAATGCTAACATGCTTTATGAAATAACTTGTATTATAATTCTATGTGCATCTGCAAATAATTGCATTGTGAATGCAATCCATATTTCTGTGTAAAGTAAAACTCATCAACGTTTTACACAATTCAAAGAAGATACAAAAAACCATTTGTCAAAAGCAATACCAAAAGCTCAAACTTTAACAAAGGCGAAACAATTGCATTGTAAATCACAGGCAGGGTGGACAAATAAGATAAAATAACATTTAGTATAATTTAAAAAATGATAACCTCGGGCAGCCAGTTAGTGATATAACGCAGAGTATGCAGAGTGAGTGTGTACAGTATGAGTGCAAAGTGTGAATGCAGAGTGAGTGTGCAAAGTCGGTGTATACAATGAGTGTGCACAGTAGTGAGTGCAGAGTGAACTCTACCATCACTACTCTGCACACTCACTCTACATACTCACTCTGCCCTCACTCTGCCCTCACTACTCTGCACACTCACTCTACATACTCACAGTACTGAGTGCAGAGTAGTGAGTGAGCAGACTAGTGAGTGCGCACAGTAGTGAGTGTACAGACTAGTGAGTGCAGAGTGTAAGTGCAAAGTGAGTGAGCAGAGTAGTGAGTTTGCAGAGTAGTGAGTGTGCAAAGTAGTGAGTGTGCAAAGTAGTGAGTGTGCAGAGTGTGCAGAGTAGTGAGTGTGCAGAGTAGTGAGTGTGCAGAGTAGTGAGTGTGCAGAGTAGTGAGTGTGCAGAGTAGTGAGTGCAGAGTGGGGAATGCAGAGTAAGGAGTGGGAAGTGCAGAGTAAGGAGTGCAGAGTGGGGAGTGCAGAGAGGGGAGTGCAGAGTGGGGAGTGCACAGAGCATGAGGAGTGCAAAGTGCATGGCAAGGGCAGAGTGCATGAGAATTGCTAAAGAGTGCTAGAGAGTGCTAGGGAGTGCAGAGTGAGTAAGGAGTACTAGAGTGCAGAGTGAGTAGGGAGTGCTAGAGAGTACAGAGTGACTGCAAAGATTAAGCTAATGGCAATGTAAATGACAATGCCATTTATTTATCTGTTTTCAAAGCCAACACATAAATAACATTTTTATCATTTACTTGTTTGTTTTTGGTCCTCGTTTTCTATCCTGGTCACATTGTAAGAATCAGTCGAGAGTGACACACTACCTCAGAAATCTGGTTTGGAGGGCATGATATAAACCTGCCTACCAATTAGTGAAGTCAAAACTTTCTTAGACCCACACACAAAGACCTTAGAGGTAATGTTTTGCTGTACGGGAGTACCCACAACTTAGGCAAAGTCTAACCAGTCTGGGTTCTGCCAGCAGAGGTAATGGGAATAACCAAAGCAGCATAATCATTGGACCCGGCGGGGGAAAAAAACCAAAACGTATTTTAATCGTAGACTATGCCCACTTTAAAAGATGCCAAAATTCTCTTTTAATTAGATTGCCAGATCTTAGTAGATTAAGTCTTGATACCCGCAAAATTGAAGCCTGCCAGTCAAAAAAGGAGAGAGGTACCGGATCCTTCCATTTCATACAAATTTCGCTCCTGGCCAGAAGAATGGCATAAAAGAGCAAACTTTTTGAAGACCCACGACCCCCTCCGTGACTCCAAAGATTATTAAAGCAGGATTCAACGTGACCGGGCAACCCAAACTGGCTGTAAGAAAAATACTGATAGAGTGCCAAAAATGAGTTAAAAGTGGACATTCATAAAACATATGTAAGTCAGATGCTGCAATGGCCCCACACCTTGCACAAGAAACTGGACAGTCTGTCGAAAATTTAGAGAGCCTTTGGGGCAAATAGTAGGCCCTATGCAACAGAAAAAGATGGTTTCTTCGAAGCCATGCTGGTTTATAACCTACAAGGGTTTATTGGGTTTCCCCTGTTACAATCACGGTTTGACAATGTCCCATAACAATTTAAATGAGGCAGTCCAAAGGCTTCCCACCTTCAGGTCCGGAAAAGATGTCGCCCAAATAGTTACTGGCAGTTGGAAGTCGCCGTCCATATACTCCAAAATTAAATGATACCAAAGTGATACCTCCTTTTTAGCTGGAGTTTTGTCAACAAGTTGGGATTCTACCCAAGTACCACCATCTAGTTGGAATTTAGACCTAGCGGTGGCCTGTGTATGTGCCCAGCTAGTTATTTTAATGTATTTAAATCTAGAAAGATTAGGGCCGACTGTAATACTCAAAGATTCCCATGGGATTAGAACTCCATCAAGGAACAGGTCACCCCAGACTGCCAAGCCGGCCTCCCTCAAGGGCAAGGCAAGACTGTCCATGAGCCAGCCCGGGCTCCCTGATGAATCCCATAAGGGCGCCCTACTTGAGAAGTAACCCGTCTTTGTGATAGTATTGACCTTGGCCCATGTTCTGGCAAGGCCCTGTAGAACCTCCAGTTTAATTTTTTTTTAAATTTAGGATTTCCAAACTTAAAAAGAAACCCTTCCTGTGCAAAACCTTCCCCGCTGAGCATGGCACTAAACATACCCCCAATCCCGCAGCTAATATGTACTTTAAGTAACATTCGCGAGTGACTAAGTTGAAATGCCCATGCATATATTTGAAGGTCTGGGGCTGCTAACCCTCCCTTTTCTCTGCGGCGTCTTAACTTTTTCCAACTTATTCTCGATGCGTGCTGTGCTCAAATAAAATAATTAATATCCCTTTGTAATTTAACAAACAATAAAGGTTCAAAATAAAGAGGGATGGTATTAAACAAAAAAGTGATCTTTGGCAAGACCGTCATCTTTATGAGGTTAACCCTTCCTATGAATGATAATGGCAGCAAAGCCCAGGATCTCATAAGTTGCCGACACTCCTTAGCGATGCGAGAGAAGTTAATGTCGACAATTTTATTAATGTCCTGGACAATTTCCATCCCCAAGTATCGCATTTGTGAACTAGGTTGAGCCCCAACTGGTAAGTGCTCATGGTTCCAGGTCATAATCTCGGTTTTAGAGGCATTGACCTCATATCCGGAGATTTCGCCAAAATTCTGAGCCGGACTTAATAACAACCGGCAGGGCGGAGCTAAGGTCTGAAGAAAAAATGAGGATGTCATCCGCGTACAGGGCCACCCTCTTATCCCAACCTCTGTAACTAAAAGATTTGATGTTAATATAGTCCCTCAGCCGCTGCGCAAAGGGCTCGATGTACAAGTCGAACAAAAGAGGGGAAAGAGGGCAGCCCTGCCGTGTTCCACGCGAGATGTTGAAGGGGTCAGTCAATGCTCCGTTCACCAAAAGAGAGGCTGTAGGGTTCCGATTAAGTAGTCTCACTGCTCGGCGGAAACCCTCTCCAATGTTGAACTTAGCCAAGACCCCAACAGGTATGACCAATTCACCCTGTCGAAGGCCTTGGTAGCATCGAGTGTGAGAACAACCAATGGTAAACAGGCATGAGAGGCAATATCAATGGCCCCTATAAGGTCGTATGTCAACTAGAAGAGTTGTCAGCCCTTAAGAAAGCCCTTAAGAAAGCCTCTCTGATCCTGGTGTAAAATATTCCCTGCAACTAAACCCAATCTATTAGCCAAGATGGAAGCAAATAGCTTATAATCAGCATTTAAGATCGAAATTGGTCGATATTACCCACATGATGATGGTGGCTTGCCTGGCTTTAAGATTAAGGTTATTGAGGCGTTGTCCCAGGATTTTGGTGGTGACATCCCTTGCAGAAAGATTTGATTGAATAATATGGTTAGAAAAGGTTCAACCACATGTTCAAGAACCCTGTAAATCTCAGCAGGAAGGCCATCCGGGCCAACCGCCTTCCCAGACCTGCTACTCTGAATAGCTTTTTAAACTTTTTCCTGAGTGATAATTTGGTCTAAAGAGATAGATTGTTGTAGGGTCAGTGAAGTCAAAGACATCTCATTTAGCCATTCATCAACTGAGTCCTATTTAATAGTCTTATCCTCAGTATAAATTTCTTGGAAAAATGATCGGATAATTGTCCTGATGTCCTCATCTGAAGAATAAGACACGTTGTCCATCTTAATTAGACTAATGTTGTTCTGGATCCGATCTGTCTTAGCTTTCCATGATAAAAGCTTCCCTGCACCTTCGCCATATTGAAAGTGGGCAATTTTACTAACTTCCCACCTTTGTAGGACACAGGCGCTCAACGCTGAGTCTAACTCCCCCTTTGCACGAACCAATTTGTTCTTTAAATCTTGTAAAAGAAAAGGGGAGGCAGCTGAATGCAAATCTATTTCGCTTTGAAGACTAGCCATTTTGAACTTGCAGGAGGATATTTCACTTTTATAAACCTTACTCCTATAAGAGGCCATGCTAGTTATTTGGCCCCTAAGAAAGGCCTTAAAAGAATCCTAGATTGTTACAGAGGTAGCAGAACCAATGTAAACATTCATAAAACTCTCACTTTATTTTAACAAAAAGGAAATCTCCTCTGGTATCGCAAGCAATGAACGATCAAAGGACCAACTTCTAGGAACTACTCTAAGCGAACCAGTCATAGCCAATGTCATCAAAACAGCAGAATGATTGGATAGATGTAAGGGGAGATACGTTATGCTCTTAACTACACTTTCCAGTGACCGTCTAATTAAGACCGAGTCAATCCTGGATTGATGATGGTACTTGTAGTTGCGAAATGAGATTCCCATTTGTTTCTCCGACCTTATTCTCCATAGCCATATAATTTCATATTGGCCAATAGGAAAGATCTTCGAATGATTCAAGGCTCGACTGCTTGATGACTTATCAAACAAGGGGTCAAGAACTAAATTAAAATCCCCAGCAAAAATGACCGGCTTTGGAAAAGAAAGTAAATGAAGAAAAAGAGATTCTAGGACAGAGGGATCATCCAAGTTGGGGCCGTAGTATCCTACGATAGTAATTTGACCCCCTGCAGTAGTAACTGTAGAGATAACCCATCTGCCACAGGGATCTATTAGCTTAGATATTAAACAGGCTTTCAACGATTTTTTTAACAAGAGCATGAAGTTCTGGCTCAGTCAAATGTGTCTCCTGGAGAACAATGACCCGCGCCTCGCAATCATGTAGATATTGTAGAATCCTATCCCTTCAGGGTCTAGTGCGGAGGCCATTGATATTCCAGGAGAGAAATGGCCAACTATTCATAACTGGGTTGCGAGGCACCTACTATACCCCATGAGCCTGACAAGTCTTGCGGGACGCCCTCCAAAAACAGTAAGATCATGCCAAAGATCACTTCAAAACTAATTAAGAAAAAAGCAGAAGCAACCAGGAGAAAAATGAGGAACTTTTTAACTTTTTCCCCCAACAACACCCATCCACTAACCCCGTGCCCACTCCAACCCCACCGCCCACCCAGGGAAACCCTTGCCCTATCAATCCGGAACATGTCCAGAGATAGTGCATCTCCCTCTAGGCATTTTTTTTTCCCCTAAAGAATAACCCCTAGTACACAAGGGTGTACGTGATTAAAGGATTTATCCTACTATTGTAATTGATAATTAAAGAAGTGTAGCCTCCATATTGTGTGTATTTGAATTTCCTTTATTTCCTAAAAATCTTACATTTAATTGATGATTTTTTTTCCCTTAGATTTATTTCTTATTATTATCATCTAGACACTCTCACCTTTCCTTTTTTTCCCTTTGTTTTTTTTTTATTAGCAAAAAAAGACCAAAACCAGCAAACCGTCAAGAAAAGTAAAACCAAAACTAAGGAGATGGTAGAATCATGTTAAAGTGTTGTGTCAGAATGCGTCGGGACCATAGTTAACCCGACAACCCACCTTTTCCACCCAAGGCCAACAGTAATTCATCTGCTGCTTGTACCGATCTAACGTTGTACATTTTGTTGTTGTACATAATCTTTAATGCATCAGGAAACTTAAGTTGGGCAGTGGCACCTAGCTGTCTGAAGGCGTCTAATCTCATCCCCAATTCCCACTGCTTGTCTAGTGTAGCCCTGGATAGATCTGACCTAACCTGAAAAGTAAAACCCCTATACTTTAGGGATTTTAGTTTCAGGGCTTGTTTGAGAATCAACTCTTTAAGGCTATAGGTATGAAAGTTGACAAGGATTTTCCTTGGTTTAGTTCTTTGAGGTCTACTCCTAAAAGGGTCCCGGTGAATCCTTTGGATGTCAACACTCAGGAGTTCTTCTGTTTGCTCAAGCTCCAAAGACTCCCTTAATAGCATGATGACAAATTGCTTTATGTCTGTACCCTCACTTGCCTCCGGTACATTCAGAATCTGCAAGTTACAGCGCCTGGCATTATTTTCCAAGGTCTCCATTTGATCAGAGAGGACGGTCTCTTCCTTTCTAATTGCTACAATGTCAACCTTGGCCTGATCCAGCCACTGTTTCTTCCAGGGCCGTAGTTCTAGAGTTGAGACCATCAATTTTATTATCTAGCGTTTCACAAAAGCTCCTTATTTCCGATTGGTTAGCAGCAGAGACCTCAAAACCCTTAGCGTTGTGGGGGCCGTTGTGGAGATTAAGCAAGCTAATGCCCAGAGTTGCAGAGTGGGACTCCATGATTGGAGGCGAGAATTATCAGGTCCGTGGAATTTTGAGCCCAAGACCTGCCGAGGCGGAGAATTGAACCCTGGCCCCGGGCTAGACCTCTGCATCAGGGTCTGCCGCTCTAATCATTGAGGCATAAACAAGCGGAGGAGTGGGGGTAAGAAAAGGTGAGATCGGAGAGGAGATAACCTGAGTCTCTTTAGACAGATCCAAAATCTGAGGGAAACTTTAAAATGTGACACTGTTGATATTGTCACTGCAGGATTATTTTTGACCTCTCGCTTAGCCCTTTGTTTTCCCCTCACCACCATACCCACAAGCAGAGAATCTGAAAGGGCTAAATCATGCTGTTCCTGCCCTTGGTCCTGCTCCTGCTGTTCCTGCAGCTGTTTTGGACCCACACTCACCTTTGCTGTGGGGGCCCCCACCTCTTGCCGCCTCCCAATAGTTGTCTGGCTCACCTCACCCGCAGGGGAGCCGATAGCGCAGCCTCACGTGTCGCGGGGAAGACTCCGGATCTTATGCCCCCTTCTCAGCTCCAGGGTGGCTGAGTTCCAATGCAGGAGTCCATGCTGAGGTCCCAGCAGCAGCGTAGAAACAAACCCAAACTCCTCCAGCCAGCACATGGGTGTCCTCCAGGCCAAGCAGGCGAAAGGCGAAACGAGGAGGAGGAGAAGAAAAAAAAACTCGCAGGCCCCCGTGCCGGCGCCGACAGAAAACGCCACAGGGACCGGCAGAACCTGCCACGGAGCTCCCAGAGGCTCAGAAAAGAAAAAAGCGCCCAAAGTCAGACCCTCAAAGGTAAGCCTAATCTAATTCATCCGAATTAGGGGAAACTGGGCCTTGATGCGGTAAACTGACACTCCGCAGACGCCTGGATATCGGGAGCGCTACAGCAGCTCCCTCACTGCCGCCATGTTTCCCGTGAGGGCCACCTCTGTTTTGGAAAAGGAGATTCAGATGACTGAGAATGCTGTTGGAAAGTGTATGGAAAGACTGTAATGCATGTTGAAAATGTGTAGATAGTAATGTAAAAGCTGAGTAAAAGAAAGTATGAATTTGTTGTGTATTGAAGTCTCAATATTATAGCATGTTAGAAAGAGTTGAGAGAAGAATAAAAGTAGTATTTTGTTAAATGCGTATATTGTAGGGGTTGTGGAGATATAGCATGTCGAGTAGTTGTTTATATATTGTAAACAAATATGTAAATGTAGAGAATAAAAGTTATTTTGCTGTGTTGCACTATTATGAAGCCTTACTGTGAACACACTAAAGTGTAGGACTATTATTATAATGTATTTAGATCTCAAATTTGTGTTGTGTAAAAATAGGCTTGTAGTTGTTTTTGTAGAGTAATGAATTGTTTTAAGAGTAGCAGTTTGTATTTGTAAAAGTTACGCTCCTGTAGTTTAAGTATTGTCTATGTAGATTTCTTTGTATATGTGTGGTGTGTAAGAGGTGACAATACTTATTTATGTAGGCATATGTATGTTGTGAACCACTATTGCCTTGTTATTATTATGGTATAGTATTGTAAAATTAGTAGCAAAATATAAAGTAGTGTTGAATTGTTAGTGAAAGTTAGAAATAGCATAGAAACGCAGTAAGTGATAAAGTTAAGTGTTTGTATTTGTATTTGTTTGTTATTGTTTATGGTCTACTGAAAGCAGTATAAAAGTAGTTTAAGGGCTATGGTGTATTGTATGAAGCTAAAGAAGAACATCAAACTATGTTTATTATTGATATCTTGTTTTTCTTTGGCTTTATTTAGGGCCCGATTCCGATTCTGGATAAAAAACCGTCGGATGATTCGTATTTGTAGCCATCTCCGTACAAATTAAAATAGACCGTACGAATTGCGTAGTACGATCTGTATCCCAAAAATACGTCCGAATATCAGCGAACCGTACGAACAATAATGGAAGACCTGTACGAAATGGGGCGTAAACCCAAACCGTACGATTTGTAAACATGCCGTACGAACTAACAAGTACGATCCAGACTAGGGCAAAAGTAGTCGCGCATGATTCATGATTCGTACGGAAAACATCACGTATAAGTGAGCCGCACCAACATATACGACCCGCACACCCCTCAATCAAGCGTACACGAACCCCCCCCGAAAACGGACCGTATCAGCCAGCCGCATGAGCAAATATGACCCGCACACCCCTCAATCAATCGTACACGAACCCCCACCCAGAAAACGGACTGTAACAGCCATCCGTACCAGTAAATACAACACGCACACCCCTCAATCAAGCGTACACAAGCCCCCCCAAAACGGACCGTAACAGCCAGCTGCACCAAAAAATACGACACGCACACCCCTCAATGAAGCGTACACGAACCCCCACCCGGAAAACGGACCGTAACAGCCAGCTGGACCAGTAAATACGACCCGCTCACCCCTCAATCAAGCGTACACGAACCCCCACCCGGAAAACGGACCGGAACAGCCATCCGCACCAGTAAATATGACCCGCACACCCCTCAATCAAGCGTACACGAACCCCCACCCGGAAAACGGACCGTAACAGCCAGCCGCACCAGTAAATACGACACGCACACCCTTCAAACAAGCGTACATGAACCCCCACCCGGAAAACGGACCGTAACAGCCAGCGGCACCAGTAAATACGACCCGCACACCCCTCAATCAAGCGTACACGAACCCCCACCTGGAAAACGGACCGTAATAGCCAGCCGCATCAGTAAATACGACACGCACACCCCTCAATCAAGCATACACGAACCCCCCCAAACGGACCGTAACAGCCAGCCGCACCAACAAATACGACACGCACACCCCTCAATCAAGCGTACACGAACCTCCACCCGGAAAACAGACCATAAAAGCCAGCCGCACCATCAAATATGACCCGCACATCACTAAATAAAGCATACGCGAACACCCCAAAAACCTCCCTTATGAGCCATCAAAACAACAAAAAAGAAATGCACCCCCCCACTAATAAAGCACACACAAACCCTGAACCCAGCACAAGGAGGGTGCAAAGGAGTCGCACAACCCCACAAAACATGTCTCCTGTGCATACACCATAGGAAAACAATGTCCTGGCAACATGCAAACAAAGGGCCCAAGTCACACCCACCCCTTATATCACACCCACTAAACATTCTACAAAAGCCACACCCACAAATGGACCAATAAAAGGGCCCACACATACAACCCATCATCCTTTGAAACATACATATCTGCGCAAAGACACTGATAGCACACCAACAACTGCAGCCAAACACCCTCACACATACACCCTATCTCATTCACACACACACCACCACCTTCACAATCAGACCCACACACCCTCATCTATACACACCATCACCCCCCCCCCACTTACACACACACCCCACACCATGACCAAACCAAAGAATCCAAAGTTCACTAACCCGGAGATGGAGATCCTTACAGATGAAATCATCGGAGTTGAGCCACAGCTGTTTGGCACATTGGTCAGACAGACCAGCATAGCGGACAAAACACGCCTGTGGGTGAGGATAGTTGATAAGGTAAATGCTGTTGCACCCATCAAGATCACCAGGCAGGAATGCCAGGTCAGGTGGTACGATCTGCGGAGGATGGTCAAGAAGAAGATGGACCAAGACTATGCCAATGCACACTACACTGGAGGCGGTGGTCCCCGCAGATCTCCACAATACCATCTCTGGAAGGAGAAAGTCATGGCCCTGTTACCACTGGTGGGAGTACGTGGAATCGAAGGAGTCGTGGAGCCTGGTGAGTGTACAACCAAATCATGTAACATGGGGGGGCTCCCAGCAGTGCCCCACAGTATAGGTTTAGGTGGCTATGACTCCCAGCAGTGCCTAACAGTATGGGGGTGGTGTGGGGGTGTGTGGCCATGACTCCCAGCAGTGCCCAACAGTATGTGGGTGGTGGGGGGGTGTGGCAATGACTCCCAGCAGTGCCTAACAGTATGGGGGTGGTGGTGGGGGGTGTGGCCATGACTCCCAGCAGTGCCCAACAGTATGGGTGTGGTGTGGGGGGTGTGGCCATGACTCCAAGCAGTGTCTAACAGTATGGGAGGGTGGCCATGACTCCCAGCAGTGTCTAACAGTATGGGGGTGGTGTGGGAGTGTGTGGCCATGATTCCCAGCAGTGCCTAACAGTATGGGGGTGTGGGGGTGTTTGGCCATGACTCCCAGCAGTGCCTAACAGTATGGGGGTGTGGCCATGACTCCCAGCAGTGCCTAACAGTATGGGGGTGGGGTGTGGGGGGGTGTGGCCATGACTCCCAGCAGTGCCTAACAGTATGGGGGTGGTGTGGGTGTGTGTGGCCATGACTCCCAGCAGTGCCTAACAGTATGGGGGTGGGTGCAAGGGGAGTGCCAGAAGCCTGCAAGGGGGAGGGTGAGAGGGTGCAAGGTATAGGTAGGAGGCTGCACTCAACCCATATGGCCCAGGTACACACCCATGCACCATGCTTAATGCACATGAACTGTGAAAGTACTGACAAGATATCGAACACTGGGCCCTGGTGTAGGCAGCACAAGGGCCTCCTGTGACCAGTGCAAACACTAACACCAGGGAAAGGCCAGGTATCCTGCACAGGAACCCACAATCACGAGCATGGCAGCATGCTTCATGGGGGACAGACACACCACGAGGGACGCCCACTTGCAGATCACACTCAAACTACTAGCATGGGGTGTGACACACACCCCTTACAGGAACTGATCCCCTGGGGACAGGCAATGGAGTGCACCACTGTCACAATCGTCATGTAATACAACATAAAAAATACTGATCTAATGACACATCCAAGCAAAAAAAGCACAGGGCTGAATCACAAGTCCATTGTGCCACTCACACAATGCTGTTGTCAGTTTTGTGACGCTGTGGATGCACTCAAGTAGCACCATGGACCTGGGTATTGACAAGGTAATGCATCTTGGAGACGTGACCCGTTCTAAAGCCCTCTGCCAGAAGTAGGTGTACTGGTCCTGGGGGGTTGGCAGTGGGTGGCCGTCACGGCACAGCAGCACCTCTCAAAAGTTGCTGAATGAAATCAGCAAAATTCCACTCAGTCCACATCATAAACAGGCTGCATTACGAACCCTGTGCATGCTTGAACCAGGAATTAGGATTGACTCTGCATTGTGCAGATTGGCCCACACAGAGCAGAGCTATCTGTGTGGTGGTTGCGACACAAGCCACAGCAATGGCTCTGCCAGTCACTGTAAACAGTACCCAACATGTAGAGCACCCCTGAGCACATGTCAATCTCATCCCACAACATACCTATACACAAGTGAACAATTACAACAATCCAAAGCAGGTGGAACAGTGCTAACGGCAATGGTTTTTACAATAGGATGTTGCATGATAGTGCATTAACAGTGTTTGTCTCTCACACCCACAGGGGAATGTGTGGAAACTACCCCTAATCAGGGGGGAAATGGATCCCTGTCCCACGCTCAGCAGGACCCTGACCCCACCGACAGCGACGCCTCTCAACACACCGTGGCAGACTCCAACCAGGCCCCTCTGGATCCCAAACCCATGCAGCAGCTGGATCAGATACATCTGTGCTAACCACCACACCCATTCCCGCCACATCCCAGCAGACATCTGGGAGCCCAGACCATAATCCACAACAGAGCCAGTCTGACAATGAGGGACAAGGTTCGCCAGGCACCCACGAGGTGGCAGATGACACCACCACTGCCAGCACTCATGGGTCCCGTCGACCTGATGTGCCCACAAACGCAGGCCGTGCTCGTGTGGCCAGGGGTGTTGGGAGTGGTGCAAGGTGGAGGCGAGAACCTGACCAGCCAGCTGCAGGGCCCGGTATGTCAGAACTCAGAGACATCATGGATGTATGCCTGCGGGCCACCGGGGAGTTCAGCCTGGTAGTGGAGGCCCTCAACAAAATGACAGATCAGCAGGCCCATCTACATGCCAGTCAAGAACAAAACCAGGGACGGATGGAGGCAAGACTGAATGAGCTCATGACGGTGCATAGGGAAATTAACCAATCACTCCGTCTGATCGCTGCCAACATGCAGCACCCTCCCTGTGTCACAAGGCCAGAAACATCTAGGCAAAGACAAACAACAGGCACAGGGAGGGAGGACGTAGCATCCCATGCATCGTCAAGGCCTGCACGTGAGGGTCCCCCAAGGAAGGTAGGTCGTCCACGGACAAGACATTGAAAGGCATAGGGCCATGAACAACTCCCAGGTCACCTGGTCTGGCATCTTTCCTTGGTGTGCAACAGCATCACCTTTTGACTTACTGACTCGCCCACATGGACTTGCTGGTTGCAGTATGCCCAATGATGCCAAGCACTGTGGCCTGGACTCTGTTGACTCAACCTGTAAGGCATCACATCTCCAGCTGTGAACTTTGGATTCCCCCCCCCCTTTTTGTACAGCACCTACTCACTTCTCATGCACAAGATCAGAAAATAAATATAAATAACATAATACGCAGTGGTGGAGACGTTTTTTACCCGGATGCAAAAACATATGTGTGGGGACATGGAAATAATACAAGAGTTTTTGAACAAACAAACAACTACATACATGGATAGCAATACACACCTGTGATGGTTATAAAATGCAGAAAGGGGGGTTGGCTTGTAATACTGCAATTAAAGACCAGTACACAAGAGTCACTTGGAGGTGTACAGATCATGGGTAATATGTAGGTGTCCACGGAGGGAGTACCAGGATCTGTGTACAGAGGTATGAGAACTATCAGCTGCATGCAGTTGTACTGTGGATGTCATGACTGGTGTCCAGGCCAAGGGTGGCAGGACGGACTGCGGGCAACGGGGTGTTGGATGGTAGACGTCCATATTAGTGTATTGGCCTGGGCCTGTGGAGTGCCTACTGAGTGTGGCTGAGGATTATGAAGAAGAACCTGCAGTTGACTGTGGGACTATTGTAGGTATCTCAGGTGGACGGTCATGTGGCAGTAGCAGGGGATGTTGAGGATGAGGTATGTGCATGCACTTTGGAGTTGCACAAGTACTCCTGGAGTCTGGTACTTGTACCTGTGTAGAGGTTCATGCTGTAGTTGGGCTGCCTGGTGTCGTTGACTGCGACCAGGCTGAACAACACCTCGTCAACAGACATCCCATAGCCATCCCAGAAGACCATAAGATCTCCCGCAGACAACGCACCAACTGAGTGAGAGGGGGATTCGCCATCATCCACATGAACACTCCAGAGTCACTACCAACACCAACACACTCCACACCGCCTAGCACATGCACTTACAGATACACACTGACACCAACAACACCCTCAGAGGAACACTCATCGACAGACCACCTGGACCACGACCCATCAACCCCATCCCTGACCTCATCTGCACGCACAGCCTTGGCTACACGGATTCCATACTCCTTGGGGACATGAACTTCTAGCTTGAGAACAACAACGCAAGCTCCACTGCCATTATTGACAACCTCGTCAACCTCTGATTAAAAGTACTCATGACAACACCCACCCACACCGCTGGACACACACAGGACCCCATATTCTTTGCAACTCAACACGTCTCCTTCAACCACACCACCTTAAACCCCTGGACAGACCACAGATGCCTCCACTTCATCTTCGGTAGACCCACCACACCACCCCACACACAGTACCTGCCACGCCGCTGTTGGTGCAAGGCCACCGTGGAATAAGTGACCACCACCCTCGCCCTTGGACCACCCGCCGACCACACCTACCCCGACTTTGCTGCCATCAACCTCAAACAGTGGATCAACAACTGCGCCAACATACTCGCCACACTCAAGGCCTCCACCACCTACCACAACAACAAGATAGCCACATGGTTCAACAAAGACCTCAGGACCTACAAGTGCACCTGTTGGAAGCTGTAGAGGAGCTGGCTCTGCAACCAAACACCATACAGCTACACTGCACACAAGAGCGGACATGCACATGCAGACACGACCAACTCATCAGGACCGCCAACAGGACAGCCTAGACAGCAACACACATAATAGCAAACAGCACACCAACATTGTGGTTGAACTTACAACTCCCACCTACAACACCAATGACATAGCACCATCACAAGACCTGTGTGACTCACTGTCGACCTTCTGACCCTGTAAGATCATCCACATCCACAACAGCTTCCACTCCGCTATCCCCCCCCTACAAACTAGTACACCCCCCCTTAGACCAACATCCACAAAAATAACCTGACCGCCCGGTACTACGTCAGCAATGAAGACACCATCAGAACCATGGACTCCATCCACTCCGGATCCTCATTCGACAGATGGCTTCTCAACATTTCAAACAAATCCAGCTAAGCCAGCGCACCTCTTCTCCCAAAAACAATCCACATCACCTTCCAGACAGCTACCTTCAGTGGGAGCTGGGAGAATGCTGAGCTCAGCGTCTCAGTGAATATACAAAATGCTGACCACAAATACCTCAGGAACTTGTGGGCCATCTCCCCGTCACAGAAAAGGTCACATAGAAGATCGTCAACAGACTGCTGACCCGCTACGTCGAAGACAACATCATGGTACCATCCCAGTCTGGATTCCGCTGCTGCCACTGCACGGACACCGCCCTCATCACCGCCAACAAGGACATCAGCATCCTCATGGACAAAGGAGAAACAGCCGCCCTCATCCTTCTGGACCTCTCACCAGCCTTACACACGGTCTGCCAAGACACCCTAACAGCACGCATCTATGACGCCGGAACACTAGAGATAGCCCTGGCCTGGGCCACATCCTTCCTCTCCTGCAGGGCCCAGAGCGTCTGCCTCCCACACTTCCATTCCAAGACCACTGAGACCATCCGCAGCGTCCCACAGGGATCATCCCTCTGCCCGACGTTGATCAATATCCACATGGCAACACTCACCCATGTTGCACAACAATATATCCTCACCATCATCTCCTACGCCAATTACACACAGCTGATCATATCCCTCCCCAAAGAACCACAGACTGCCAAAGGAACCTCCACAGAGGAATGAAGGCCGTTGCCAAATGGATGAAGGACAGCAGGCTGAAGCACAATTCTGACTAAACGGAGGACCTCATCCACGGCCCCACCACCTCAGCCTGTGACGACTCGTGTTGGCCAACATCGCTAGGAACTGCCCCAGAACCCACCAACCACCCACACAACCTGTGGGCCATCCTCAAATCCTCCATCACCATGAACATGCAGGACAACGCCATCTCATTTTCCTGCCTCAACACCCTCTGCATGCCCCGTACAATCTTGAAATGGATCACCTCAAAGTCTTGATAAACAGTCATCTGGACCCTCTCCACGAGCTCACTGGATTACGGGAACGCACCCTAAGCAGCTACACCAACCAAACACATGAGACGGCTGCAATGCATCCAGAACGCCTCGTCACGTATGATCGTCCACTCCCCCAACACGGCCACATCACACCACACCTGAGAGGCCTGCACTGGCTCCCTGTCAACAATCATCATCCATGCACACAAAGCTCTTAATCACGCAGGACCAGCATACCATTACAACCGACTCAGCTTATACACACCCACCCGCAGCCTCCGCTCTGCAAACCTCACACTTGTCACAGTCCCTCACTTCCAGAAAACCACCGTCAGTGACAGATCCTCCTCCTACCTTGCCTCAAAGACCTGGAGCATACTCCCTACAAGGCTACAAATGACCGAGGACCTGCTGGCCTTCAGAACACTTCACCAGACTGGGATTTTCGATCTGTAGCAGCCCCCCCACCAGCGCATTGAGACCCTCACGGGTAGGTAGGGCGCTTACAAATAGAATAGATTGATTGTTTGAGAGATGGCTTAGCCTAATTGTGTGTGTAGGATTGGAGAGCTGTAGATGATAGTCACAATGAGGGTGGACAGGCAGTTGGTGTGATCCCGGATGTGCAGATGTTTGACAATGCGGAGTGTGTCCTTGCTGTTGTATGTGACTGAGGGTGTACCTCCTTAAGTTGGACCAATCATAATCCTGGTTTTGGTCTGTGGTCCCTGTGGGTTTTGGACTATCCATCTGTGATGGCTAGGTAGAAGCGGTGTTCTGATGTTGCGTACTACCACGTTACAGTAATGAAGGCGATGTGTGGTGCAGTTGTGTTGACGAGGTAACACAGTACAATGTGATGCTGCTGGAAGTTGTGTGTGTGCTGTACGAGGCCCATATCCTGGTTGCACGTAGACGCACTGTTAGGTAGGGCTGCATCGTGTTGCCAGTATGAGTTGCACACACAGGCTGAGAAGCTGTCATGGGTGTGTTTGTGGTAGCGTGATACCAGGTGGATGATTGTCTGGTGTTCACTGGGTGAAGGGTGGCTGGAGCAAGAGTCTGTTGAGTAAAATGAGTCATGAAAAGAGGTGAGCGTCTTGCAGTGTGCTTGTTGCCGGTGCTGACGGACCTGCCTTTCTCATGGAGGTTGTGCAACAGTGGCATAGACAAGCTGCGGCATTCTTTAAGAATAGATGGATGGAGGAGTGTCTTGTTGGTGTGTGTGGTACAGGATCTGGCCACTCGGTGCTGCGTTGTGGCTGGGGATGCAGCAGCACAAATGATTGAACACATGACGGCAGAAGGGGTGTGACAACATGCTAAACAAGCACACAAATCCAAGGATTCTAGCAGGGCAAAAAGTGACATGTGTATGTGAAGGCTGGAGTGTCTGGTCACCCATGGCTCACCGCAAGCTAAATGTTTGAACAGTCGCCAAAGATCATGGGCACAGGATTAGGCAGCCTAAGGCCAAGCGGGGCACAGGACACACAGCGCCAGCAGGTGTAGCCTGCACATCCATTGTAGCAAGCTAAACAACACATACACAACCATGTACGTCAGGCACTATATGGTACATTTGCCATTCCCAACAGCATGCATGTTGTCACTGTACAAGTAATCACATATGAACAACCATCGTAAACAAGGCCATATTGAACGCATGCAGACTGGCAAGAGATGTGCGTTGACAGCAATAAGGCAAAATGTACTGTGTTAAACAAATTTACTACACAATAGGATAACGTTGTTTGTGAGGCCATGCTTCATTAGCCATTGTACATGCCCAGTGGCATTGCTCTGAAGACAATAACAGTCATGCAATGATGTCACCTGTAATGCGGCTGAAAGATTCTCCACACGACTGCCAGGGACTGGCCGTACCTTTGATCATCAGAGTGGTGCGATGCTGAAAGGGTTCCATCTCCAAATAGACCCTTGGTCTGAGTACAAATGACAGACACAAAAGGGAGATCAGGCGAGGGAAGGAGAGGATGGGAACTGCATGGAGGGAGATCTGACACAAAGTTCAACATGCATAAGGATTCAATACGTTTGTCACAGAATCACAGAATACCTTTGCACCTACACTGAACCAGTCACACCTGTGAAGTGTAACCACTGGCACTGTACCCTATGTGTGATCACAGATTTAGCAATGAGACTAGATCAGATGCTTCAACACCAACAGTTAAATAGGTAGTACAGTTTCTCACCTGAACAAAGCAAGTGTAACGCTCATGAGGCTGCTACTATGCAATTAGATCCATGCGACCATCAAATATTTCACAGTGTATGATTGAGGGTCCTAATCCCAGAAAATGTAATGTATAGCAGTGCTACTGAGACAAGGCCAACAATCCGTATGTAGCCCTGTGATTCTGTAAGGGCCATCACAGGACAGTAGACATCACCCGCAGGAGCCGTTAGCAGCTCCTCAAAGGAAGGAAAGGAATGACCTAAACACAAGGAAGCCCCATAGGAGCCAGTCATTGGCTCTTGCAACTGTGCCTCACTATGCTAAACATGACAAGCAGGTGTGACCTAACTCAACAGCGAGTAATGAGGAACAAATCCACAAAAATAAGCCTATAGTGACAATGAGATGCTGCACGGCAGAAGATAATCCAGTGAATTACCTCACTTGACTGGTGCCACGGGCATGTAACATTTGCTACAGCCTAACGTAGTGATGACATCAGCGCAACATACCTGGCATCATGGGAATGGAAAGTGAACATCAACTCACCGAGAAGGCTAGAGAAGCAGTGTTCTCCACAGGCACTGAGGTAACGACATGACAGTGACATGACATACTGCCACTAGGGGCAATGCATCCATGCAAACAGACTCACAGGACAGTTGACAGAACATGTGGGACATACACTGGCCCACACCGACACAACATTGTTATCTGGAAATCAAACTGTACTGGCCCACAAGGTTGAGTGGATGATTGGGACACATCTTGCTGCCCACAGTGAGGCTGCAATTCTCCACGGAGCCTGTGTTTGTGATGTCACACACAATGGCAAGCCGTGTTATCCCCAATGTGTCAGGGTCAATGTTACTACACATTGATGCATTCACCAAAGTCAATACTCAACTACAGATGACTGTCAAGAAAGGTGAGTGTCTTGTCATGGGAGTGGCGCAACATAAAAATGATACATGGTAACGTGACAGTGTAGGTATGGACCTACAACATGAGCATGAACAGTTTCCACACATTTATGTACCATACCAACAATAAACTGCCTGTTTGTAATCCTTACCCAAACTGACAGCCCCTCAGCAGCACTGATTTCAGGCTGAATGTGGCTGTGAGAGGGCACTTGCCTGCACAACATTGGAGTGGACAACACTGCTGCTGTCTCTGCATTCCCTGGACCCTGATTTTGCTGAGCATGGAGAGGGCATCTGCATTCAGTGAGGAGGAGAACAAGGCCCTGCTGGATGCCCTCCTGCCAAACTACAGCAAGCTGTATGGGAGAACAGGGGAGCAGGTGAGTGATGACTGCACTACCTTGGACTGTGCACCTGTTGTGTGTGTGACACTACAGCCATTGTGTATTAATGGAACTGAGATGCAATGTCGTTTTGAGTGAGTGCCGGGTGTGTACATTGTGGTATCTCCCATGCAGTGAATGATGTGGTGAAATTGTGTTTATTGCTCACCTGCATTGTGCTAACTGTGACTTTCAATGCAATGTGAATCACACTTTCTGTTCTGCCACACCTTGCATGGTTTTGTGGCATGATTTACTGAGGTGTGAAAGTGTACCCCCCAGAGTGACAGATAATTGTACTCACTGTTGATGATTGTTATTCACCACCTGTGTGGATGTTGTACAAATGCATGGTTTGAAGTCATGGACATTGAAGAGCGTGAATGTTCTTCGTTACCAGGCTAATTGTGTGTGTGCTGTTTAGCAACACTGATGCATGACGTATGCCACAGCTGTACCCATCTGATGTGATAAGTATGCAGTGCCGTGTGCATGACTTGGACAGTTAGCATGAGGCCTGTGTCACATCTTCCTAAAGTGTGACATGTGCAAAGAGAGGTTGTAAACACTGTTGACAATGACAAGCAAATGATATGTGCCAGGGTGTGCATGTGTTGTCTAATGAGGGTTCTTAGGTGTAGTGAGATATGTGACAGCCTGTCACGTGCTGCCAACACCCTGAAGTAGCATATCTTGTGCAGTGTGTGCCATGCTCAGTGAGTGGTTTGCAGCCCTTATGGCATCTGTAGCCTTTCAAAGATATGTAGTGCATTGGTGTTGCTCACAGGCCACATTCACATGGACAATGATGCAAGTACAGTCAGCATCCTATGCCCTGTTGTCATCGTCAATGTGGTGCAAGTGTGTGGCTTTGGGACTTGGACCAGGTGTACTGATGTTTTTTCACTTTGTCTTCCTGACAGGTATCTGCCTATGAGAAGGGGGAGATCTGGCTGGACATAGCCAGGGCTATCAGGAGTGAGAGGGGCCCTCGCGGGAGGATACGTAACATCCGCAAGAGGTGGCAGGACATCCGGTGTTGGACCCGCCGTATCGCCCGGGTCCAACTGAAGCTTGAAGCTCCACGCCGGCATGGTGGCACCCGTCACCTCAACCCCCACATGCTCCGGGTCCTGGAAGTGGTTTTCCTAGACCTCCATAGGCAGTTGCAGGAGGGACAGCAGCAAGGAGGGGGTAGGTACATGTCTGTTTGTTGTCATGTGTGTCACATGCTACCTGCAGTGCTCCGAAGCCTGGTAACACTCCCACAGTTGGGGGTGTGTGGTCAGACAGGCACTTTATGCATTGTCATTTAAATGCCCCATTTTCAGCAGATGCTCTTTTACATCCCTTCCCCTCCTCCACATTTGTCCCCTGCTTTGGGTCTTTCATTTTTGTGCATGTCCACCTAGGGTGCAATGTATTAGTATGCATATTACTTATGACATCATCATGTCGGAGGGAGGTCTGTGACACGTGTTGGTACCTTAACTGTTGCACGACATGTGCACTGTGTTTGCCCTTCATGATATTTTGGCACTGATCATGAGTCTCTACATGGAGTTCAGCAGGGGTCTGCCTCAGTGGCCTTTGTCCCTGGTATACCTTGTACTTCTCATGTGTTAGCTACATGTGCACACTGTCCATGTGTACAGAATTTGGCTGGTGCATACTCCCACTGGGCAGTGCGTGTGTGCATATTCGCAAGAAATGTTGCAGGTTGTTTGTAAGTAATATTGATGGGCAGCCACACAATATGACCTTGGCTTACTTGAAATAGCTGCCCAGTTATTGATACCCAGATTATGAGTTCTCACTACTTGGGCTGTATCACTCACATTGACGGAGTGATTGGGGTGTTGTGCATGGGAGGTGTGATGGGCCTGCCGGTTTGGCCTTGTCAGTGGTGTGCTGTGTATGTTATTTCTGATGTGAAATTGTCACTGTACACTTAGCCTGTGCTGCTGGACAATTCAGTCATTGTTGGATTTACAGGCGATGTTATAGGCTTCCAGAGATGATTGTTCCACATCGTTTATTGCTACATGTATGGATTGGTGGTGCAACACAGTATTTTCTTGGTGTGCACACTACAGTATTCAGATTTCCCATGTGGTTGCGGGTGTGTCAAGAATGCATCAATGTTTTTCACATTCACAATTGTAGGGACCTTAGCTTTGTCATTTTCAGAATTTTGGACATGTGTGCCACTTCAATTGACAGCCAGTGTGTGTTCTGTGCTAGCAACTGTATGGCGTGGTGATAGTTGCCCCTGTGAGGAGTGGCTCATCATTGTGACTCTCATACAAGTGGTGGCCTTGTCTGTTACTTGTATCTTTGTATACAATGAGCGTTGTGTCTATTACAATTGCGCATTACTAGAATTATATATGTGCTCAGTTATGTGGCATTTGACTCATGATGCATGCCATGCTTGGATCTACATTTGTGTCTTTAATGGGGCATTAAAGACATCCCTTTGGGCACACCTAGTTCTCCTCCATAGACAAAAGAGGATTCCACACACTTTGTTCCTTTGTTTCTGTGTATATGTTTATTTTTCTTGTTATTCCACTTTTATTTCACGTATTTTATGTAAACATTTTGATCATGTTTAATCTTTTCTCATGTTCACATCAGCGACAGTATTGTATTTGTATCCAATGCATTTCGGACGTATTCATGTCGCCCTTCATCAGGGAATTAACTCAGACAGTTATCCAGAAAGGGATTTTGCAAACTCCTCCGCGTCTACTCTTTGGCACGTTTTAGTAAATAGTCCCCCTGATGGTACCTGAATTTCGGAATGTTCCCCAGACCTGTGCAGCCGCCGCCGGTGCGGGCTCCAGTTGGAGCAGCTGTTCCAGGAGCATCAACGCGGGAGGGCGTGGCGTGGTGATGTCACCTCGGAGCCAGCGTGGCGTCGCGAGCACCGGCGCGCGCACAGGCAAAGCCCCCTCTGTCACACTGGAATTCCGTGATGCCCAGGGACGTCGGCCGCCACCTACGGAGCACCCAAAACGAAAAAAACAATTGCAGAAATAAAACTGTGCACTTATCCTTACCCTAAAATACGCATGCCATGCTTAGAAATCTCTACAAAAGATTTGTTGCTGATATGTACAGGCAACCAATATATTTTTCATTTTCTCCTTGCCAACAGCATTATCACCACAATCTGGAGGAGACACAGGCACAGAACGGACAGAGGGACCCAGCAGCACTGCCACCAGCTTTGAGGACTCTGAGGGAGGCAGTGGCACAGAGGGTGAGGGGAGTCAGGCGGCCGGACCTCATGAGCACAACACCCCTTACTATGCGGACGGCTCGGATTCAGACTCCTAGGAGGAAGGGGAATATGCAGCTATGCCATCTACAACAACTTTGTGTGTCCCCTCCTCCTCCGGAACCATCTCCACCCTCCCAGTTGCTAGGGTCCCTGCTACCCCCGTGTCTCCTTTGTCCCCGGCACCGCAGCCCCTGCCCCTGTCTCCCCTGCTGCCCTCAGTGCAGAGTCTGTGGACCTGCTCCGGCAGATCCAAGTTGGTCAGACATCAATGCTGACTGTCCTCCATGGCCAAACACACATCATGACCCAGTTGTTGTCATACATGGAGGACATGTCATCAGCCATGTCTGGCCAAAGTCGGAGTTTGGCAGCCATAGAGTCTTCACTGACGGCAGCACTGTCCATCCTGCAGCATCAGCCCCCCCCCCTCCTTCTGACCCATCCACATCACCTTCTCCCATACCTGTCCAACTTAAACGCAGACGCCACAGGTCAGACACCACAACAGACACACCCAGCACACCCACACAGAAGTCAAAACGCAAATCTCCATGCACCCAATCTCAAGGGGATGTAGGCACACCCACAGGGAGAGGGGACAGACGCCACGCACCCATCCACAGACACACGACAACTGACTCACAGCCCTCTACCTCCACCCCCATTGTATCCCCGTGTTCAGGTGGTAGTTTTTCAGAACGGGCAGCAGTGTGCAGCGCTGAATATTTGTCAACCTTTGGCGCTGCACCAGACACTGTGGAGGATTCCACCCCACCTGCACCCACTACACCTGCCCTTCCCTCTCCTGTCCCTGCGGTGCCAGACAATTACCCCGATGATGCCCCCCATGTGTCCACAGACATCTGATCTCCATGTGCAGGCAAGTTTGGGTGTGACAACATCCACTACGCCACCACTGTTGGGGACACTTATTTGGACTGGCCATTGGCCTTCTGTGAACCTGGACTCATTTTTTTCCTTTTTCAATTGTGGCACTGAATAAAGCTTTTTTATTTTTCATTCTGAACTTTTGCATTTCAGGACATTCCTTCGACTGCTGTGTTCCTTCGAGTTGTTGTGATGTTCATATTTGCTTACTGCAACATATGTCTATTTCTTGATGGTAATGAGCTGGACCATGGTATGTTTGTGCTATCCCAATGTTGCAGCAATCTATCTAGATTGTTGTGTCTGCAGTTTGCATGCAGACATTGTCCCAAAGAGTGTCCCTTCCTCAGTGACACATGTGATGTTCACTACGGACAGTTACACATTAGTGGTGATGACGTTTCTGTTGATTCCTTATAGATTTGTACCTTCCCTTCAGCAATGGCCATGCCTGCTCACAAATAAATTCAGATAATTGCTCAGTGCTATCCATGCTACTCACTGTGCTTGGGTTTGTAGTATGTAGTAATGCCTTCAGGGAGACCATCATACTTTATCAGACTATGCATGACAATGTTATCAGCCTTGACTTTATGATTCAGATGGTACATTTCTAATATTTGGACACACAAAATAGAATTTGTTTCTTTGTATGTAGGGGATTTATACCCTGTTACATCCATGAGGGAGTACATGTTGCACCACCTGGACATTCACATCATGTCCGGGATGTACATGACACTTTATTTTAACATTTGTGCTTCATTTATTTTGTGGTCTGTTACATTACTGCACACTATTGAGTCAGGATGGAGGAGGTGGGGTGTGCCAGCGAACTAGACGGGTGAATATACATGTGGGATCTGACAATACACCCACAGGTGGTGTGTCACACAGTGTGTGACAGGATAACATTCTCCGTGGAGTAGGTCACTGCTGTGTGTGATTTGTTGCTATGCAACTATTATGAGTGTTCCCAGTTAGGGATGTACACATACAGGCATGTACTTAAGGTTTACTGTTGGACATGCACAACCCTATGACTGGGCACTGCTGGGAGTCCTGTACACACCCCTCTCCTATGTCTGGGCACTGCTGGGGGTCCTGTGCACGCCCCTCTCTTATGTCTGGGCACTGCTGGGAGTCATATGCACCCACCCCTGTCATTTCTGGGCACTGCTGGGGGTCCTGTACACACCCCTCTCCTATGTCTGGGCACTGCTGGGGGTCCTGTACACACCCCTCTCCTATGTCTGGGCACTGCAGGGGTCATATAGATATACTTTGCCTATATGCTGTGTTAAGTTAGCATGAGCTTATTAGGAGTTTAAACACCATTTTACCTTTCTGCTGCTTCTGCACACAACACATAACTGTTGCTTTAGCTTTGAGCCTAGTAGAATGTTTTGATTCACGCGAGAATAATATGTTGTTACTCTGATATCAGCCTTGCTTTGAGAGCTGTGTCTGTACAGTGAGTGCTGAAACCTTCAAGAATATCTCAACACAGTGGTTGTTGTGAGGTCTGATCTTCGCACGTTCCAAGACATAACATACATGCAGCTGCGGCCAAATTCTGGCTTTAGGCGAGTTTTATATGGCTTTGCACAGAGCATACACACACACTTGATGGTGCTTCGCATGCAGAGAGCTGGTGGAAGATGATGTGATCCCTTACCACTCGGATATTGAGGTATGGGGCCGCCCTGCTAAAACCCAAGGAGACCTTCTTAGATATAAAATAATATATTAGCTAGGGAGGATGAGAATTAGGTGTTACTGAACCCTATTCGTTTTAGCATTTTACCATGCTTTCACCGTTTGTGTTCTATGGACTAGTGACTATGCTGATTACTTTGTTTCTTATAATATGTTTGCTTGTATTAGCTAAGATACTGCGCTTGAGAACACTGCATTAGTAAATGAACATTTCAAATGTGCACGCGTCCTCATTTACTCCTTGTTCTGGATTGAAATCATTGTATAACAAAAGAGTGTTCATGTGTTCCACGTTACCTGAGGTGTACTAAGTCCATGTTCTGGTTTGTCTAAGCATTGGGAGTCTTTGATAACCAATGAGACACTGTAGCTAGGGGATGTTGGGTACTAAGGTGAGTTTTGGTACACCCTAATTCACTAAGGTTCCAAGTCTCTATGCACAGTTCTGTATGAGAACGGAATCCCTGCGACATGGCGAACCAATCGTTGGTGGTCTCAAGTAGTGCAATATTCAGTCCTTAACACCTTCACTATTGTTTCCCGTTAACGGTGGTGTTGGACAAACCTACCTATATTCGTATAGGTCTTTTCAAGCTTGAATTTTTCTAAACGGTTTCCTTGAATTACTACCCAGTTGTGCTACAAGGTTTACTTTGTACCTCTTTCTTTCTGTGTCACTATGGCCGCAGTGAACATTCCGCAACATGGTCACATTGCGGTGCGCAATCATTTGCAGACTTATAATGTTCCAGTGGATTTCATGGCCGTGATTATGGTAGTGAGTGCAGAGGTGGCTTACCCTTACGAAATCTTTTATTCGTGGGTGACCTTCCCGGCTGTGAACGCAAATACTAATGTGTTCGACACGTACACTCCCACTGCTGTGCCACAGGAATATGCTCCATATAGGCCACAGGAAATTCCTATTGATACTTGGCAGCACGGCTTTTGCTTGGATGGCGCCCTACCCCATTCTTTGGCAGCTTCAAGGTTAGGTCCTTTGTCCATTCCAGGCGTAAATTGGCCTGTTTTGGCTGGATTTACGCCTCATCCTCAACACGGGGCATGTTCCGTGGTTGATTTAAGATGACTACATCTAGTCGCAATTAGCGTGATTAGGTCGTTAGTGCAATACATTACCCGTAATCTCCAGGGTCGGGCCCCGGGTGGTGCGGCGCTTCCTGCCGGACAGGGCGGCATGAAGCTCAGTCCCGTTATGGTCAATGCTGTGATGGGCAAGCATCCCCAAATTAAGGATGATTTTCCTTTCTGGCTTGCGAGAAGTTTGACCAGCTGGAAGCAGTATTTCCTAACACAATTCCTGGTGAAAAACACAGGATTCTGACAATTAGCTTACCGAAAGACTTGACCCGTGAAATTGGTGACTGTGAGACCTGGGGTAAAACATTTGCGGCGGTCTATACGAGGTGTTACGGCACTCCGTCTATGACTGTCCTGCCGACGGTCCTTAAACGTGTTCAGGATGAGCACGGACCTGAGGCTGCTGTTGATTTGGGTATGCGCCTCTGTGGCACCTTTGATGTAGTTTTCGATCTCATACTTGCTAATGTTAACGGGGATGCGTTGAACTTTCAGGTGGCCAATGCTTTGCAGGCAATTCCCGATAAACCCCGACAGTTGGCGAGGATTATTGTGGCGGCTTATAAAACCGTGGGCCGCAATAGTAGGGGTCTCAAATCTTTTTCTACAAAAGAGAAGAAACAACCCCAATGGCAGAAGTCAGAAACTGACGAACAGCCCAAGTCCAAAAAACAAAATTTGCCGAAAAAAAAACAGGGAAAGCAACAAAAACAGAAACAGGAGTCTCGTCCTGCGTCTCCATTGCCTGCGCCCCAGAACGTATTTATGACTTGCGCGATCACGCGATGATAAAATCACCGGATTGATATCAGGTTTCTGATCAACGCTCTCCTCGTTCTTTTCAGGAGTCAACGGCCTCATCGTCCAGTGGTGGAGGAGGCGGCAGGGGTTGGGGTGGCTAGCTAGCACGCGACCAGCCCCGCTCGAAAGACGGTAAAGGCAAGCAGGACGATTCTATACCGAAGAGACCCCAGTTTCAGAAAAAGAAAGTCGCCACTTTATCAGCGAGATATGCCACAGATAGTGAGAACGCAGCTTCGGAATCAGACATGGGCTCTGACCTTGCTGGACAGCGCGGTGGAGATTACCATAGTGCCAGAGGCCCTGCGTCCACTACTGAAGGTGACAGCGACTGACCGTTATGTTGTTGTGGAGAAAGCTGACACTAGAGTAGCTCCTCCTGACAGACTTTATGAAATAGTCTTGTTCATTGAAGGTGACATACAACGAAAAATAAAAAGGGGTATTCTGGGAAAATCTTACAACTACCTATGACATTTTGTAAGTGGACGCTGACTGGCCCCCACCTTTTGTTCTCGCAGCTCCCAGAGGGGAGGAGGTGATCCTCCCTAGTTTCGCGCACACGGTCTCGAAGGAGCATGCGCAGAATTTTGCAGAAGAGTGGGCTAGAGCCCTTGCGCCGGCTTTGTACCGTACACATTGTGGATGGGATAAATATTCCCCGCACCACGAAATATCTTTGCGGTCGCAGCAACAGCCTCAACCTCAGTACCCCATAAGACGTGAAGTTAAGGCTTCCGTTGCGGAGCTCCTTGAACAACTGGAATATCAGGGAGTGATTGAAACTTGTGTGTCACCAATGAATAACCCTCTTTTTACTGTGACCAAGCCCGATGGTTCATATCGTTTGGTATTGGATTACCATAATTTAAACTTGCATTGCCGTACTTGTGCAGTACAGAATACTCACGGCTCTGCCTTAGTGGATAGTCTTGTGCGTAAGCGGTTTAAAACCACGCTTGACATTTCCAACGTTTTTTATGCCCACCATTTGGATAGTCTGAGTTCCCAATGGACCTCCTTTACTTGCGGCGGTGTGAAAAACAATTTTGACGTTTACCCATGGGCTATAAGAATAGTCCTGGGGTGTTTGCTGTCCTCATACGCTCTCTCTTGGAGAGAATCGACCCTGATGCATGCTCGTATTGTCAGGATTCAGACCGAACTGCGCCTGCTTCACTGAGGAAACTACACTTCCCATGATTCCCTGCCATGTTGCACAGGAAGTACTTTAGGAGTCCGGACACGCTTCCTGTTGCGTGTTATTCCGGAGTTGGTTCTTGTCGCTGTCGGGCGTGAGAGAAGGTTCTATTCACGCCGTGTTCTTTGGCTGCTGAGCGGAGTGGATTCGCCGTTCAGTTATTTCAGACTCCAAGGTAGGATTCAGAGGATTGTTTATTCGGCGTGCGCTGCCTTCCGCCGCGCTGCCGAAAAGAAACATTGGAAAAGGCTGGGACAGCAAGGGGCTCTCTAGCTGGCTGCTACGAGTCTCTGACTTTTTCTTTGGTTATTTTACAAGACTTTTGCTAAGAGAAACTAGGATTGTTCTTCTAAAGGACTTGGACTTGCCAGTGTTCTATTTTCCTTTTGGTCATTGCAGCTTTGGTTCTGGGATATATGTTGCGGAGCGCAGTGGTGGAAGCAACTACGCGCTGCCGTGATTATTGACTTAATTTGAATAAGAAGGAGGAAAGAAAAGCGGAGCGTGGTGGTGGCCTCCACTACGCGTTACCGTTTTAACCTATTTTTACTTTATATGTTTCTTTGAGGGGAAAGTAAGCAGAGCTTGTTAGTGGTCGCAACTGTACGTTACTGTTTATTCTTATCACAGTGGTTTCTGCTCAGGTCTAGCAGAATTGAGTGGAGCGGAGTGTTGTGGTTCTTGCCTCCTACATACTGCCGTATCCATCTTTTCTTCATCAGAGACCATTGATTTACTTTGTGGTTCTTTGAGGATATATTCTCCGGCTTCTCGTCTTCTTTCTATTCTGTGGTATGTTCTAGGGGAGGTGGAAGGAACGCTTTACCAACCTTTGATCAGTATATCTAACGGATATTGTAACATGGTTGTTTATGTTTCTAATAGGCAATATTCAGTCGCAAGAAGAAGGGGAAGAGAGGCTGACATCAGAGAGTCTTGTTTGTTTTATTTTTAGCAGGTATACAATGTTCATGTAGCAAGAGTTCATGAGTGTAGGCCAACTAAGCATGAGCGAATTTTGCGGATCTCGCGTTCGCGAATTTTGCGGATTTGCGGATTCGCAATCCGCAAAATCCGCGAATTCCCGCGAATTTGCGGATTTTTTTTTTTTTGTGTTCGCCCGTGTTTCTGCCAGTTCGCGAGGGTTTTGTACACTTTCGCAAATTGCGAACTTACCTGTCGGGTCGCAAGTTTCGCGAACTTGTTGTTTCTACGTGTCCAGCCTGTTTGGGACACTCTTCTTCATCACTGCCACTCTCTGTCACCACTGCCACTCTCTGACTACTCATGCCACCCTCTGGCCCACCCATGCCACCCTCTGTTTCATCACCACACCCTCTGGTTGTCCAGTGTACATTATTTTCGGCAAAGCAAAGCACACCTTCCCTGCCTCAAGTGACCTGAATTAATTTGGGGCTGATTCATGTGTCACAGAATATTTTTTTAGCTGGCACCTGCTTCCTTAGTGCGCCCTGATTAGTGATCTTTTGCACTTGCTAAGTGCTTTCATTGTTGCAAAATTAGTTACAACACCTGCCCTGCCCCAACTGACAATAATGAATTAGGGGCTGATTAATGGATTTTAACTTCCAGCCTGGCTCCTGCTTGTCTCCCTTAGCTGTAATTCAGGACCTTTGTGGCATATGTGTAACTATTCTGAGGTTCAGAGCAGGGTCACATACTAGTTTCAACTGGCAACTGAACTCTGGAGGGGCCCCTCAGGAAGCACTCCAGGAAATGGCTACTAATGATGAGCCTGAACTTTTGAACCTGGTAAGTAGTTACTTTCAGTTTTGCTAAGATCGTATTTCTGCAATTTTGCACTTATTCGCGGGGCGCGAACTCACGCGAACAGTGCGAGCAGTGCGAGCAAAATCCGCTGCTCGCGGATTTGCGGATTTTGCGGGAAATTCGCAAATCTCGCGGATTGCGGATTTCCCGAAAATCCGCAAAATCCGCGAGCGGAACGGATTTTCCGCCCACGCCTAAGTCCAACCTGCTTATTGGTGCTTATGAAAGTATTATTTGTCGTTTCAGGTTTCCCTTTCCCTGCTGACCCCATCCTTTCCCTTCCTTTTTTCCCTCCTCCTATGTTTCCCCCGCCTAATGACTCAAACACCTTGTGTAACATAATCAGGGTGTTAGTGACATTTGGAGGTGGACCATTGTATGCAACAACTGGATTCCGTGGAGTTAAACCTGACACGTATGTGGATGACATTTATCTCACAGACGACGAACTTTGGGAGCATCTGTGTCGAGTTGACAGCATAATTTTTAGCTTTGCGGACTTCGGTTACAAATTCAACTTTGCAAAGTCGCGCATTGCAGAGTACACAGTGTTGTTTCTGGGCTACGAGCTCAACAATGAAGGTTGAGGATTGGCTCCTCGCTTCTTGAAATGAAATGAAAGCAGATTTATAACGCGCAGACTCAGCCCCATGGGCATCAAGGCGCCTAACCAAAATTATTTACATGTCCCGAGGGCTAATTACTAGTAGGTTTTCTTGAAACACCATGTTTTAAGGGCCTTTTTAAAGAGGGGCAGTGAGGATAAGGACTTAAGCTCCAAGGGAAGTGCATTCCAGAGACGCGGGGCAACTGTAGAGAAAGCTCTTCCTCCCCATCTGGTCTTCTTAGTCCGAGGGATCACCAAAAGATTCTGTTGTGATGAGCGTAAACATCTGCTGGGGACATAGCCAGAGAGAAGTGATCCCAGCCCATCAGATGTTCCAGCTTTCAGAGCCC
Organism: Lissotriton vulgaris; assembly: GCF_964263255.1. NCBI lineage: Eukaryota > Metazoa > Chordata > Amphibia > Caudata > Salamandridae > Lissotriton > Lissotriton vulgaris. The sequence goes on along the minus strand of NC_141694.1, from coordinate 569,255,652 downwards.
TATGCACTAGACAGATGATTTTAAAGGAGATACGGTGCTCTATAGGAAGCCAGTGAAGGCTCTTTCTGGCTAGTGTCACAGAGGAGGAGCAGGGAATGTCTAATACAAATCTTGCTGCCGCAATCTGTACTATTTAGAGGCACTGGATCAGTCCCTTATTGATCTCTGCATACAGTGAGTTGCAATTGTCCAATCTTGAACCGACCAACGCAACCACTGTCTGTTTCCTAGCTTGCGGGGAAAGGTAATGCACTATTCGTCGGAGAATTTTGATGACTCCCCAACAAGTAGCCACCATTCTATTGACCTGAAGGGTCATTGCCAGCGAGGTATCGAAGATGACCCCTAGGTTTCTGGCTGAATGAGAGGGGACCGGGCAGGTTCCCAAAGATGGCGGCCACCATTCATTTGACCACACATCCTGGTCCCTTCCAAAGATCACCACCTCGGTCTTGTCGCCATTCAGCCCCAAGGAGTTGAGTATCATCCAGTCAGAGACTGAGTGCATACAACTCCTGAAGCTGAACGCGGAGGTGCTAACCGATTGGGCCAGTGACACCATGATCTGAGTGTCGTCTGCGTACGACACTACTTCCATTCCCTGCGCTTTTACTAATCTCGCTAGCGGGGCCACATAAATGTTGAATAGGGTCGGGCTTAGAGCCGACCCCTGTGGTACCCCACATTGCAGAGATGTAGCAGGGGAGAGGTATTCTCCCAGTTTGACCCTCTGTTCTCTAAGGTCTAAAAAAGAGGACAGAAGGCTCAGAGCTGGCCCCTCCACTCTTATCTCCCTCAAACGAGATATTAAAATCGAGGGAGATAAGGTGTCAAATGCTGCGGTCAGATCGAGTAAGACCAGTAGCGATGTCTGTCCCTGGTCCACTTTCATTCTGATGTTATTTGTCACCATGGTGAGTGCAGACTCCGTACTATGGAGTTTCCTGAACACATGCTGGGTCTGATCTAAAAACCTAGAGGAGTCCAGGAAGGCAGACAGGTGTGAGTTCAGGTCGGACTCAAGCATTTTGGCGGGGGCAGGGAGTAAGGAAATGGGTCTAAAAATTTTTAAGATTGTGGGGTCAAGGGAGGACTTTTTAAGTAGTGGTTTGACAATCGCTTTCTTCCAAGCTGAGGGAAAAGCCCTGTGCAGTAGGGCACTATTCATTACCTCCAATAGAGGAGGAAGTAGTGTGTCCCTACACTCCTTCATCACTTTGAGAGGACAGGGGTCCAAAGGAGAAGAAGATTTGGTCCTATTCAGCAGTGAATTAAGATTGTCAAGTGTGATCAATGGGAAGTTAGAGAGAGTCTAGGTAGGATCTTTAGACCAGGCTTCTAAGTTTGTGAGGGCCTGGATAGTGTGGTTCCCAAGGGATTTTTTCTGCATTTCTAGATTGACAGTGATCTCATCGATTTTGGTATAGAAAAAGGTTGAGATCTTGTCACAGAGCTCCTGCGATCCTATCACTGGGTCTGGAACTTGTAGTGAGCAGAGGGAATCCACTACCATGAACAACTCCTTCGATTAAGTGAGAGAAGCTGTGAGGTCGGAGAAGAATTTTTGCTTAGTCTTGATGACCTTGGACTTATATTCACCTAACATTCGTTTGTGAGTCTCTCTGTCCATGATGTCCCATGTTTTCCTCCATTTTCTCTCCTGTCTCCTGCACCCCTGTTTCATCAGCCTAAGTGGCTCAGAGAACCAGGGGGCGGAGGGCTTGCGCCTCGCTGAATATCGGCGTGTAGCTGGAGCTAGAGCATCTATTGCCCCAATGATGGAGTTGGCCAGATTTTGTGCTGCCTTCTCTGGGTCTGACGGCAGGGAGACAGAGCTAATGAGAGGGGCCAGAGAATCGTTAGTGATGCTTTTATAGTTCCTTTCGCCCTCTCCCTGAGCCTGTCCCTTCTTGGGTGGATCTAAGTGAGGAAGGGTCAGTTCTATAGGTATTGCCAGATGGTCTGTCCAGACCAGCGGTTCAGGAGTACCCGTCTTAACCCTGGGATCGTTGGAAAAAACTCCATCCAGTGTGTGGCCTGCCCGGTGAGTTGGACCTTTTACCAGTTGAAAAAAGTTACAAGCTTCAAGGGGATCGACCAAGGAAGAGGTGTCTTTAGAGGTGAGGTCATCTAAATGAAAATTTAGGTCCCCTAAGATAGTGAAGTGGGGCTTGCCAACATAAGGCTCCTGGATTCTAAACAGGTCACTGCTAAAATTGGATCTAGGGCCGGGGGATCTATACACAAGAAGGCCTACAAAGGATGCTGATGGAGATGAAGAAATGCAGTACCTGGAAGGGGTCGGATGGTGCCGACATAGCATTAATACGGCAGGTAAGATGCGACTGGTAGAGAATCGCTAATCCTCTGCCCCTTCGCTTGGCTCTGTCAAATCTGTGCAGTGCATAACCCTCTGGAATTGCCATTAAAAGGTCTTGTCCTGAGGTCTCCTTGGCCCTGGTTTCCGTAACAAAGACCCATACCGGCCTTCTAGACAACACAAAGTCATGGAAAGCTACATTGTTTTTAATTAAGGAGCGAGCATTAATAAGGTATCCTTTCTCCGAATGAATACTTTTAGACGAGGGGTGAATATTTTGAGGTGGATAGTTAATTATGGAGGAAGTGTCATGGCTCCGAGTACATGCGTTATGTGAGGCCATGAGCAGTAATTCCTCTGGGGTATACCTATGGTGGCATAGGAGGTCACTTGGTTCCCAGACCAACATTTCCTCCAAAGTGTAGGAATGTAATACCTGAGGGGGAGGCTCGGGGAACCCGGAGCGCAGCCCGTCCTCAGCGCGGACGGTCGCAGACGGGCTGAACTCTGGCGTAACTCCGGCGCTAATACGGCGCGTCCGCTGCGCGGAGCCATAGCCGTATGTTTTTATGCTGGTGACTCACCCAAGATGGCCGCCCCTATCACTCCGCCCGAGTCCCAGGTATCTCAGCCCTAATATCGGCCGGACACTCTGTGGGGAGGCAGCGCTGAATTTAGTAAGTGCAAATTGTATTTTTAAAATCCACAATTAAAAAGATGCCTTCACCCTAAAATCGGTGAGGCAACAAACGACGCGCTAAATCGGCGCGCTAGTGCTGGGGGGGAGAGGACACACGGGGCAAGTGCAAGTGCTCACAAGTAAAGTAGTGGAGAAATGCGCACAACTGCGCGCTCCGACAACTCTGAAAAAATGACAGTCTTTGCTGGGTTTTTTGAATTTCGGAAGGACATACATTCCGGAAAATGCCCAGCATATCAAGCCTTTGTATGCTTTGATACAACCTACTTTGACCAAATCGTGCTGGCTGCCAGAGCACTCGGCTATACTGCAATCTTTGGAGGCTGGTCTGCTCGCTTTTAAATACTTACTGACTCGTGACAACCACACCAACCTGGTGATAAGAATCATCCCTCGGACGGTGGGTTTCACATACCTTACTTTTAATGAAGGAGACACAGTACCTATTGCCTTCAAGTCACACTTGTACACTTCGGCTGAAATGCGATTTTCCACTGTGGAGAAAGTTTTAATGGCTGTGCAGATGGCGATTCTTAAGGAACGTGCACAGGGAAAACGCATGTTGGTTATTACCTCGTGTCCTGTTTTGGAGGCAGTTACAAAAGCCAGTGTACCTAATTCTAAAGCTTTGCACCCTCAGTGGATACAATGGGCTGCTTCTTTGACATCTCCGCATGTCACGTTTGTTTTTTATGCCTCCTTATGTCGCAGGAGTTTTTGCAGTATGAATTTGTTCATCCTGCACCTTTGGCTATGCAGCCTTTGGAGGTTTTCCATTGCATCATATACACTGATGGTTCGGCACAGGTTGCGCATGGTTCTAAACACGCCTACGTTTCCACATGCGCCATTGTGGTAGGTGCCATGGTGAACGATGAGTTCATGTCCAGAGTCGTGCACACGCAGACTCTAGGGGACTGTACCGCACAATTGGCAGAGCGTGGGGTGCTCTGATGCTTGCATTTAAGTACGCTGATCCTAGTGTGACGACTCTAACTGTAAGTGATTCTTACTACTGTGTCCAGTCTTACAATGAAAACTTGTTCTTTTTGGATTCAGAATGATTTTCGTGATTCCAAGGGTAGCAAAATAAAACATAAAATGATCCGGGTCCGAGTGGCTGAGCTTAAAGAGCAGTTGCCACTGGTGTTTGTAATTCATACTCTTGGTCATCAGCACGTTGGAGTTCACGCTGTTGGCAACTCGCTTGCTGATGAGGCAGCGAAATAAGCAGGATCGACATATTTAGTTTCAGCAGTTACACGGTCCAAAAGTAAGATTGATGATGATATCTTGGCGGCTGTTGCTGCCACCGAGAAGGGAGGTAAATATCCTAAGGGGTTCCCTTTGAAGTACTCATACCACTTAAGTCCCGATAAGGTTCCTTATGTGAAAATACCTGAAGTTGGGGGGAGATTGATTCCCAACTCGGATTGCAGAATTACATTGATCACAGCAGCCCATGAAGGAGTTGCGTCTGCGCATGCGGGCGTTTTTGCCACTGTATCTCAATTGCAACAGCATTTTTGGTGGCGGGGACTGTACAAACAGACGCGTGATTATGTCCTTCAATGTGACATTTGCCAGCAGATTAAGCCTTCAACTGCTGCGCGTCCGCCCCAAACACAGTTGTTCATTTCTAATAAACCACTAGGTTGTGTTTATTTAGATCACTGCGGTCCTTTTTCTTCTGATACTGCATATAAGTATGTCTTAGTCGCAGTTGATTCATGCACACGCTTTGTATGGGTGTGGCCTCACCTCAGCGCTGATTCATGGACTGTCATAAGAGATTTGCGCGTCTTTGTAGGGATTTTTGCCTGTCGTACTTTTCAGGGTCCTGCTTTCGCCTCTAAGGCATATAAGGATGCCATGGCTTCGATGGAGGTCGAAGTCAATTCTTCGTCTCCATACAGACCTGAGGGTAATATTGTAGTGGAACGAATGAACCGTGACTTAAAGCAATCATTGACGGCTCGAGTTATAGGCACTGGCAGGAACTGGCTGGCCCATCTCAATGGCGTGCAGCGCGCTCTTAATAATCTCCTTAGAAGGTCTCGGGGTGGGCGGAACCCACACGAAATGCTCTTTGGTATCAAGATGTATGTACCGGACCTTGACGGTCTAGACTCGGTGGCTGTTGCTGCCTCCTTTGATGTAGATGAACATTGCAATGTTTTACAGACACTACAAAAGACAAGAGACATTCTTGCAAAGGAACATTTGCCCTCCACTTCGGATGATGCGTTGCAGATCCCGGTAGTTGGCTGGCTGCCCCAAGTTGGAGAATTGGTTACGGAGAAGATCGATAGCAAGAAAGAATTTGTCCCTCGTACCGAGCTCCAGTTCCTGCGCTTGGTGTGAAGGGCACAAGAACAGTCATTTTACCACCACTTCCAGGTCGTAAAGAAAACAGGTATATCTCCATTGACAATGTCAAGATACACAGAGTGGCCGATTCTTCTTAGTATGACACCGGCAGTCTCCTGTCCTTCTATTGTGGGAAATTCTGTGTTGACCACTGCTTCGGATCCTGTGCCTGAGGTGGCCCTCAAGATGCCTGCAATTTCTAGTCCTTTATTGAGTACATTGCCTGGTACTCAAATTGATGAAACTGATTACACTTATCCAACTGACTTATCGATGCCTGATTTGCAAACTCGTTTGGCCACTGAATCCAGATTTCCATTTGACACTGTTTCAGGCACGTCAGGAAAGCCCTCAAGGATTAGAGTCTATGCAACATTATTTTTAAAAAAAATGTGATTCCCCCTTGGACATATATTTGGCTGGTACTTTTTTCTATTTACCTTTTTATGTCAATTGGTTTTGTGTTTTATTTTTTCTGAATCGTCAATGGACACTATGTCGAAGAGAGAACGTGCATTCGACATCTAAATGGAACATTGGCACCCCATTCCTCATCACATACTGCACACAGGTTGAAGAGAGACTTGGCTTTTGTTAACATCACTGCTTGGCCTGTTCTGGATGGGATTGTATGGGATGCTGTTAAATTTCAAATCCATGGCCCCACTGAGGTTATAAATGTCCCTAATGTGCTTAGAGTTAACATGAGGGATGTGGTTAAACAAAACATACGTTCTGATGCTGAGGTGTTCAGGCAGTAGAGGCTTTGTTTGCTGATTTGAAATATTATACTGTCTTTGATGCTGAAGATTTATATTTAGAATCTGCTAATTATGGTGATTTATTTTATTTCCAACATTTTAGCAATCACTACCTACATAAAACTAATTCCAGGAGGAGTACTGGAAATTATACACAGTGGGAGCATTGCCCAGCTCCTTTGCGAGGCAGCTCGAGTACCTTTTTGAAAAAGTACACTTATTTTACTGATTTTAATCAGTCCAATCCCGCATCGTTTTATTTCAGAATGACAGAAAAATCCATGTCCAAAGTTAGACTTACCGATACTAAGTTATTGTACTCTAAGTCCTTTCTAGACCAGCTAGCTGTTGGAGGCTACAAGTTGTGGAAGGAAACAGTTGACCTTAAATCTGTTTGGGGTTTTAAAAGTTGGCAGGTTCAAGGCACTGAGGCTTTGCACCATGCATGTCTCATCCCGAATCATATGTTGTTTTTGAATTCTACCATTTCACAGACAACATGCTTTGGATTGGCTACTTCTAAAAAATTAAATACTCCTTCCTTCCCTGATTTGGAAGAATATTCTGGTTGGGGTAATACTACAGAATTTTTGATTAGAGAGTTGCAAACTCTATTGCAAAATTTGTCCTTTAACATATCCAGTTTGGATCCCAAGTGCTGACTCGTGCCAACATCGGTATCTTGGTATTACTGATGGCTTTACACAGGTCAGGTTAGATCCCCGTTTTGAGAGTGACCATTCTGTAACTACCTATTCAGTGGGAAAATTATGTCAGAATTGGCTCAAACATTCTACCTTGGCGTCAGTTAAACTGCATTTATCTAAACTGACTGATGATGTTGATCACAAAGCCCTGCACAACCAAGGCCCAGGATACCTCAACAGCCGCCTCAACTTCTACGCTCCCAATCGCCAGCTTCGATCTACCGGCCACGCCCTCGCCACCGTCCCCCGCATCCGAAGAGCCACCACAGGGGGAAGGTCCTTCTCCTACCTCGCCACCAAGACTTGGAACTCCCTCCCGACCCACCTCCGCCTGACCCAGGACCACCTCGCCTTCAGGAAGCAGCTCAAGACCTGGCTGTTCGAGCAGTAGCGGACCCCCCTCCCCTAGCGCCTTGAGACCCTCCACGTGAGTAGCGCGCTATATAAATGCTTTGATTGATTGATTGATCATGTTTACATTTACATCTGAATGATTTCACAAAAAGGCCCGGGTAAAGGTAGATCTAAAAGATGGATATATGCTATTTATAACGAATTCTGGAAAACATCACAGATTGAGGCGGCTACCCCCCTTAGGGCTATTGATCAGGCTAATTTAGAAAAAGTGCTTGCAGTTGTGGATAAAAGAATTAACACGCTTTCTTCCCGCATTTACACACTGGATAATATTGTGTCATCTGTTGTTGATATTGTGCAAGATGATGTGTCTGTATTATACAATGGTCAAAATCAATTACGCTCTGTTATGCAGTTTGCGTGGACCCTGCAGATGCTAAAGGTTGGGAAGGTGCCTTGGAATTACATGAATGTCTCGTCTCTTTTTGCCCCGTTTAATTTGACTGATAAGCAACGTTTGCTTTCAATGAGAGATGCATCTTTTTCCATGTTACACATTGAACGATTGGAGTCTTTACCTTTCTCGGTGGCGGAGGCCAACACTGCAACGTGGCTTATCTACAGGTTAATAACTTTATCATTTGGTCTGTTCAAATTTACAAATTGTATGAAATATTTTGCCATTGGTAGATATGGGCCTCTTGGTAGTTCCTATCTCCATGAAGCTTGGTTGCTCCCTTTTACGTACAGATGCCTTAGGGAAGGAAGTTTATCTCAACGGTGTAGAGTGCAATGAAACACCAGATCACTCATTAATGTGTAGACATATTCAAATACACGGCTCTTGCAATCAAGAACAGCCTAATTTAGCCTGTGTTTTAAAAGGTACCCCCGTGCCCGCCATCGTCTCCACTTTCACATTACTGGCAAACGGCAGTTATTTACTTTTAAATAATGAAGATTGTTCTGGGTTATTAAAAGGCATTGCTTATGTGGTTACAGTCAGTGAACGTGTGGTTTGCTGTAAAAATGTGTTGTATCCACCCACGTATGGGAACTTGGATGTTTCCATCTGGCCGAGGATTCCGACCTTGAAGGCAGAGTTCAATAAGATGAGCAGAATAAGAGCCCTATTGTCACAAAAAGAAGTTGCCCTGACACGTGCTCGTAAAACATGTGTCCTTCACGTAGCTAACACCCGCACAGAGGTGCATGCTTTATTAAATACTGGCCTACCATTACATTTCGGTGAGCTGATTCATTCAATCTTTAACGCATCCTCCACATCGGGGCTGGCGCACTTTTTTAAAGTAGTAAGCAGTGGTCTTGTGACTTCTTTCCAAAAGATATTTGGAGTCATTCCTGCTTTCTTCCATTCAATCTTTTCCAGCCTATTTGGTGGATTTCCCGTTTTACTGGCGCTGGCTGCGGGCTTTCTAGTGCTATTTTGTTTTATTAAAAATGGATGCACGTCCTGTGTTCCAAGACGAACTGCAGCGGTTGGCACTGTTTCGCAGCAGGGTGCTTGAATCCTATGGAACGCTGCCGCTCACCACCTTAAGTGCAGCATATGGATTATCATTTCGATTTTCCTATTTCACATGTGTCCAGCCTGTCTTTCATTGCATGAGCTGCGATTTCGACTGGGCCCTGGATTTGTGTCTCTGCAATATGGTGTCTCCTGAAGAGGATTTTAATCAGCTCATGAGCCCCCTAGTTGCTCATGAATTAGTTTGTTCTGACGGAGGGATTATGGCCTTTGCAGGGATGCATGGAATACTGGGTCATTGGAATGTATTCGCAGCGGCGCAAGATTTCTTGGCACACAGCTTCATTGAGAATCCACCGAGTTGTCCTCTGATGGTACTAGAGGCTCCGGTAATTGAAGAGCATGTATGTTCTTTCCCGCTATTAAATTGGATGGCTGAGTTATTTTCGGATGATAACAGCTTCCTATTGGAAGCTGTTGCTGCTTATTTTGCATACTCGGTATTAGGCTGATACGTATCGATGCCCTTGATATCATGGAACTTTTTCGTTATTTTTTAAAAAATTATGATGAACCTTTTCAGTCTCGGACCTATTGACTTTATTTAAAATGAACACTAAATTGTCATGCTGGTGAGATTTTGGTTATTTGGCTGACATAAATATTTTTCCTCACCTGCTCAAATTTGAACTGACTATTTTATTGAACTCTGCATTTCAAAATTGAGGGGCATATTACCAGCAACTAGCGATAATTATCGCTATGTTGGTTTAGCGGCGATATTTTTATCGCCGAGCTGCGGCGATTTTTATCGCTTAGGAACCTTGCTATTATCAAGGTATATCTCCAAAGCGATAAAAATCGGCCGAAATGCATGAATATCGCTGAAAAGTCAGCGATATTCATGCATTACCGAGCTAATGCTCTTATCCATGCTATCCACCTACCATTGGATAACATGGCTAAGAACTGCTCAGGGGCAGGTGTTAGCTTTTGGAGATATTCGCGCTTAGCGCGAATATCTCCAAAAGTTGGTAATAGGAGATAGCGATGTTAGCAACTGTTTCCAGTCGCTAACATCTTGGCACGCCCACTTTGCATGTCATTAGTGATAAATATCACTGACATGCAAAGCGGGGCCCAAGATGGTCGCTATCTCCTACTAGCTGTCACTAACTGGTGTTAGCGACAGCTAGGTAATAGGGAGATAATTTTATCTCCGCTTTCTTGGCTTTTAAAGCCAAAAAAGCTGAGATAAACCCACTTGATAATATCCCCTTCAGTCCCTGATCTTATCTTATCTTATCCGTGCTCGGATCATGGCAGGGTGTCATATAGATATACTTTGCCTATACGCTGTGTTAAGTTAGCATGAGCATATTAGGAGTTTAAACGCCATTTTACCTTTCTGCTGCTTCTGCACGCAACACATATCTGTTGCTTTAGCTTTGAGCCTAGTAGAATGTTTTGATTCATGCGAGAATAATATGTTGTTACTCTCTTATCAGCCTTGCTTGGAGAGCTGTAGCTGTACAGTGAGTGCTGAAACCTTCAAGGATATCTCAGCACAGTGGTTGTTGTGAGGTCTGATCTTCGCACGTTCCTAGACATAACATACATGCAGCTGCGGTCAAATTCTGGCTTTAGGCGAGTGTTTTTATGGATTTGCACAGAGCATACACACACACTTGATGGTGCTTCGCATGCAGAAAGCTGGTGGAAGATGATGTAATCCCTTACCACTAGGATATTGAGGTATGGGGCCGCCCTGCTAAAACCCAAAGAGACCTTCTTAGATATAAAATAATATATTAGCTAGGGAGGGTGAGAATTAGGTGTTACTGAACCCTATTCGTTTAAGCATTTTACAATGCTTTCACCTTTTGTGTTCTATGGACTAGTGACTATGATGATTACTTTGTTTCTTATAATAGGTTTGCTTGTATTAGCTAAGATACTGCGCTTGAGAACACTGCATTAGTTAATAAATATTTCAAATGTGCACGCGTCCTCATTTACTCCTTGTTCTGGATTGAAATCATTGTATAACGAAAGAGTGTTCATGTGTTCCACTTTACCTGAGGTGTACTAAATCCATGTTCTGGTTTGTTTAAGCATTGGGAGTCTGTGATAACCAATGAGACACTGTAGCTAGTCTGGTAGGGGATTTTGGGTACTAAGGTGAGTTTTGGTACACCCTAATTCACTGAGGTTCTAAGTCTCTATGCACAGTTCTGTATGAGAACGGAATCCCTGCAACACTGGAGATCCTGTGCACACCCCTCTCCTATGTCTGGGCACTGCTGGGAGTCATATGCACCCACCCCTGTCATGTCTGGGCACTGCTGGGGGTTATGTTATGTTATGTTAATATTTATTTCTTAAGCGCTCGTACGCCCGTGGGCTTCATGGCGCTATCGGAATGGAAAACACAACACAATGCTCTATAGGACACTCTACACACTACTCTATGGGTAAGCCTGTCTAAATAACCACGTCTTGAGAAAACATCTAAAAGTAAGAAGATCTTCACACTGTCTTAAAGGCAGTGGTAAAGAGTTCCAGAGGGTAGCAGCTAGAAAGTGGAAACAGCTCCTGCCCTGTCGTTTCTTCTTAAACAAAGGAACAACTAACAGGTATTTGTGAGCGGAACGAAGGTTACGTGAGGGGGCATACTTGAGTACCATTTTCCTAATGAATTTGGGACCCCTACTCTGCAAACCCTTAAAGGTAATGCAACCTGCCTTAAAATCAACCCTTTGAGCCACAGGCAGCCAATGTAATTTTTTTAGGCCAGGTCTGATAGACTGCCATTTAGGTTGTTTAAAAATAAGTCTGGCCGCCTGGTTCTGAACGAGCTGCAATCTTTTAAGCTGACCCGCTGGCAGTCCCAAGTAAAGACTATTTGAGAAATCCAGTCGGCACATAACAAGGGCAATGTTTACCTGAATAAGTGCAGAGTATGTCAATAAATGAGCCATTTTTTTTATCTTTCTAAGTTGAAAGAAACTTGAGGATACCACCGGCCCTACCTAACCTTTGAGTGACAGATCTTCATTAAGCGTCACCCCTAGGCTCTTGACCGTGAGGGATTTGATGGGCGGAGCCCCCATGTCAGGTGGCCAAAAGTGGATGCCCCAGCTGAGTTCACTTTTCCCGGGCAAGATCAGTTCTGTCTTGCCCGGGTTCAGTTTGAGGTGGTTCAGATTCATCCACCTCTGAATGTGAACCATGGTGTTCTGAAATTCAGTCACAGAGTCTCCGGAGTTTAGAGGGAAGACAAGTTGCAGATCGTCCGCATAATTTAAAATAGTGACTTTATAGTTTTTTAAAGAGTATAATAATGGACGTAAAAATAAATTAAACAATAAAGGGGACAAAGAGGATCCTGGCGGGACCCCGCAAGTGGACAGGGTTCTCGGGGCCGTAAAGGTCCCCAGTCTCACTGATTGCGTGCGCCCGGTAATGAAGGAAGTTAGCCAACTCAAAGCGGAACCTCTGAGGCCGGCCTGCTCGACACGGTTGACAAGAATGGAATAGTCAACCGGGTCGAACGCGGCCGACAGATCCAGGAGCACAAGGGCCTGATGGACATCCTTATCCGCATTAGATCTAAGAGTGTTTTGAACTGCAAGAAGCACGGTCTCTGTGGAGTTACCAGGACAGAAGCCTGCCTGGTTCGGCTCCAAATATGCAGAATTTTCGATGAAATTTGACAGACAGAAAGAGACATGGGCTTCCAAGATTTTGGATAGGTAGGGCAAGAGAGAAATCGGCCTATAGTTAGTCAAATGATGTGGGTCAATACCGGGTTTCATTATCAAGGGGATTAACAGTGCGTTCTTAAAACTGCTGGGTACCTTGCCCAGCAAAAGTGACTCATTTAGGAAAGAGAGGATACCTTGTGGAATAGCTAAGCCTAACTCTCTGAAAATGTGAGGTGGACAGATATCATCGGGTGATCCAGACTTAACACGGAAGAGGAGTTCTGAGAAAGTTTTCATATCAATAAGAGGAAGAGTATCTAGTGTAATGGGATTGTAAAAAATGTCATCCAGCGGGGCCGGGTTAAGGGTATTGTTTATGCTCTGTTTTATAGTGATGATTTTGTCTATAAAGAAATCGTTTAAAGATACACACAGCTTTTATGTGGGAGTTACAAGGGGGGCTGTTCTATTGCTGTTACAAAGATCATTCACTATATTGAACACATCTTTTGATTTTTTCTGTGAGTTTAAGATTTTTTCAGAAAAATAATCAGTTTTATGTTTTAGAATAGTCTTTTGGTAATTTTTACGAGCAAAACAGTAGATCTCTTTGTGTTGTGGTAGGTATTTAGTTCTCCACTTCCTTTCTTTTTGCCGTATTTCGAGCTTTAGCTTCTTTAGTTCAGGGGTGAACCATTTATGGGCATAATTAGCACGCGATCAGGAGAAGCTCACCAGGGGTGCGTGCATATCCGCAGCCTGTTGGCGCCATTGTGAAAGCGTCTCCTCCATGAGGTCTATATATTTACATGCTAAGGGCAGAGTAGTAGCCAAGGTGTCTAAAAATGCCAGTAGGTTCATAGCTCTCCATTTCCTATTTTCCCCACCCGCCCGAGACATCGGTTTAATAGCCCCCTTGATAGTGAATGTGAAGTGTATTAGGGAATGATCTGACCAAATACAGGGTCGTATAGACGGGGGGGGAAAAGGGAGATTGAAGGACCAAATCTGGTCCAAGCTATGACCTTTTTCATGCGTGGAAGAATGTATATGCTGGGTCAAATTCATGTCCAGTAACAGATCCTTAAGTTCTGCTGCCTGGGAGTCGACAGCTGTGTTGTCAAACCAATAAGTAAGGTCCCCAATTAGAACGATTTTTGGATAATTATTCACAAAGGAGGCAAATTGTTCTGCTAATGACGAAGGAAAAGTAGACATGAATTGTGGAGGACGATATAGCAGGACCAATAACAGAGCCCCACTATCAGTGTCGGTCTTAATGACAATATTCTCTATGTCAGCAAGATCCAGGGAGGGAAGTGTTAAAAATTTGTGAGTTTTATGAATAATGGCTGCTACTCCCCCAACCGTTTTACCAGGTGGGCGGTTAGCGGTAATAATGTAATAATCAGTAGGAAGTGACGCAAGAATATCTGGCAGTGAATCCTGAGTAAGCCAGGTTTCTGTTAATAAAAGAATGTCCGGTTTCTCAGAAGTTAGCAGTAAGAATATGTCCAGTTGATGTTTGGTCATGGAACGTGTATTAAGATAGATGCAACGTAGTTTCAACAATGAGATTGTAGGGGAAGAAGAGCTAATGCACGGAGGTTTCCTAGACTTAACGTCAGCCACAGAGGTCCTGACTTTGGAGATACCATGCTGAGAAGTGCGTTTTAATGTAATCAGGGATAAGGGGGGACAAACATGCGCAGGAGGTCTAAGTGTAAGTAGGTCAGAGGCAGAATAAATACATTTGTGACCATAGTCTGTGGCCCCTTGCCCCGTTCGGCCACGGACGGGCGCAGACAGGCTTACCTTAGGCGCACCTTCGGCGCACCACCGTCGCGCCCGCTGCGCTCGTCCGCTGCGCTCTCGGAGACACATTGCGTTTTTATGAGAGTGAGTCTCGGGCAGCTGGACCGCTGACTTGGGTCAGAGTGCCCTTCAGGCTTCACCCAATATGGCGCCCGCTCTCCACCTGATCCGCACGAAGTGCCGCGGTGAGAGAGCCGCTCTCCACACAAACGGCAGAAAGAGCCGCGATGGACCGGGGCAGATGGGAGCACACAACAGGTAATAACACAGCACACGTTATAACTTTGAAAACAGAGATATTTTAAAAACTAAGCTCTTAATCAAGCAGGGCGCCGCAATGAAGCAGGTAAAATAAAACAGCTTTAAAACAGATTAGCGTGTCACAGTGTTGCCCCTTGAGGGTCCTGTACACACCTCTCTCCTATGTCTGGGCACTGCTGGGGGTCCTGTACACACCTTTCACCCATGTCTGGGCACTGCTGGGGGTCCTGTGCACACCCCTCTCCTATGTCTGGGCACTTCTGGGAGTCCTGTACACACCCCTCTCCTATTTCTGGCCAATGCTGGGGGTCCTGTGCACACCCCTCTCCTATGTCTGGGCACTGCTGGGGGTCCTGTACACACCCCTCTCCTATGTCTGGGCACTGCTGGGGGTCCTGTGCACACCCCTCTCCTATGTCTGGGCACTGCTGGAGTCATGTACACACCCCTCTCCTATGTCTGGGCACTGCTGGGGGTCCTGTACACACCCCTCTCCTATGTCTGGGCACTGCTGGGAGTCATATGCATCCACCCCTGTCATGTCTGGGCACTGCTGGGGGTCCTATACACACCCCTGTCATGTCTGGGCACTACTGGGGGTCTTTGCCACCCACCACTCAGATGTGAAGCACCGTACCCGACATTTCAGACGTGTGTGCGGCACGTATCACTATTGGAATGGTAATATGCGCTAGCTTGTGGTGCACCATACCCCGATGTTAATGAGGTATGTGCGGCACGTATCACTGTAACAATGGTGATATGCGCTAGCGTGTGACGGACGGTACAGGTATACTTCCATTTTTGTGGTACATTGTACTCACCGTCTGCGCCGTCGTCGGTTTCTATATACGAGGTCGTAGGCATACAGGGCTGGGATGACATGCTCGAGGGGGTACATGTCGTGTATGTCGCGTACCCGGGTGCAGTTCGGGCCGGACTCATGTTTTACGGCTGTTTACAGCTCTCGTAGCAAAAGGGCCGTACGGAGTGTCGTCAACACGGATCGTACTTCCTGCCTATTTACATACGGATGTAGCGTACAGCGTCACCCGGAGACAATCCATATGTAATTTCTAGTTGCGCGGTGTTTGGTACGAGTCGTACGGAGTGGCGCATTGGGTTCGGATCGTACTTGCTCGTTCGTACGGGGACGTTGAAGGTGTACGATTCATACGGGAAAAACGCTCCGTACAGCTAATCGTAGCGCTTTTTCCAGAATCAGAATCGACCTCTTAGTATATCATTGCTTTTAGTGTAATTTCATACTGCATGTAATAGCTGTTGTTTTGTGAGTATTTTGTGATGATGTTAGAATCATGCAAGTTCTAAAAAGTTGTAATCTGATGATACATATCTTAATTGACTTACCTCTGCTATTGTTCCGCAAACAGTCATCATGGACTTCAACTGTGCTCCTTTTACATCCTTTATTGGGGATGCTGGAGGTTGTAAGATTTTTTTCAGCCTCTTTGGTCATGCATTCTGGTAATGGCAGTGCAGTAATTTTTGTAATCTGTTTGTTTTGTAATTAGAATTGAGTTGTTTTTGACTAAAACATTTTTTATTAGCAATCCGGTATTTGCTTTTGTTTGGTCGTAATACTCCTCATTATAGCATGTTGCCTTGATTGTTCCTGTTGCGTCTTCCAATTCTAAATGATATAGCACTTTGTTATCTTCTTTAGCATTTCTGTAATATGTCTTCTCTGAGCATTTAACAACATTGACTCGTATTGGCTTTTGGTAAGGCTTGCTGGTATCTGTTTGCTCCTCCTTAATGATGTCTTCAATAGGAAGCATCTTCAATAATAAACCCAATTATTAGCATTCAAATTGATATCCATAATGCTTTGTGATCACCACAATAGGATTCTATAGTTCCAAAGGTTTGTAGCTGTTAATAATAATTGGTAATCTGTTGTCTATGTGTTTATAAGTTGTTTGTATTTCAATTGTGTTGCCATAATTTGAAGGAACTTTGTACTTTTTGGGAATTTACTATTTAAGTCTATGTTGAAGTCTCCCATAATAATATAGAGATAATTTGGATAGTATTTAGTAATGTTAGTTATGGCTTGTATTAATGTTTGTAAGAATATTTTTGGTGGTTTGTATAAAATTATAACTAAGTAGTTTTTAACATTAATGCATAGTGTGAAGTGTACTATGTCAATTCCGTGGTGTTTCATAAATCGGTAGAGTGAAATTCCCTTTCTTGTAGTAAAATATAATACCATGATTTGTTTGTTGAAGATGGTATTTATCAAAAATAATATAATGGTATTCTGAATAAGAAAGGTATTATGTGCTGCTTTAGTAGTAGTGTTAATTTCAGTTAAACAAATATTGTGAACTTTTATGTTTGTATCTGGAGAAGTGTGGCTCACTGGTTAGAGCAGGCAGACCCTGAAGCAGAGGTCAGACCCGGGACCAGGGTTTAATTCCCGACGCGGCAGGGTCTTGAGCTCAAAATGTCCATGGACTCGATAATTCTCACTTCGGTGCCTGACCTAATCATGGGTTCACACTCTGCAACTCTGGGCATTAAGCTTGCTTAATCTCCACAACGGCCCCCCGCGGCGGGATGCCTGGCTTTCACCTTGGGGATGCCCTGTAGGGGCTATCTCACAGGGAAAAGCCAGGACGGGTTCCCAAGGCAAGCGCGGAGATACCCCTTCGGGGGTCGAATCTGGCGCTATATAAGAACATAATAATAATAATATCTGATATTAGAGATTTGAAATGTTTCTGTAGTGAGCGTATATTCTGCCCTACAATATTAAAATGTGTTATATATTCCTAATTGTGGTACAGATATTTGTAATAACATATGTGCTCTTAATCTTTGCGTTTCCTCTGTGACTTTTGGATGTACTATAATTTTCTGCTGGTTAAAGTTCTTAATGTATATGTTACTTATAGATTTTGCTCTGCTTAAAGCAACATTATGCAAGTGATGTATTTTATTGTTATTAAAGTGTATATAAAGTGGTTCCATAGTTTCACCTTGTGTCCTATGTATAGTACGTGCAAATGCTTGGAGTAATGGGAATTGCTTCTGTATAATTGTGATAAATTTCTTTGTGAAGTGAAATTGTCTTGTAATGGGATGCATTGGTGTCCATTCTGTTGAAATGTGTGAGTGATATAAGTGTTTGTTTTTCTGAAGTGCATTTTTGCCAAATGTTTTATTATCAAATGTAATCCAAACTATGTGGGTCATTAGGATGGCGGACGGAAGGGCGTCCGCCGGCATAAAGTAGGCGGAAAATGCCTTTTTTCTGTCCGCCAGCCGCGGTCTGTCCGCCCGCCACATTAGGATGTGAATCACTGTCAAAAGTACGTACGCCGCGGAAGAGCAAGCACCGTCGCAGAAATACACCCGACCCTGCGGCGGACTTAACCAACCAGAGACACCGCCGTACGGAATGACGTCTCCGACCGTCCACGTAATTACGATAACGGATAGGACACAGCAAATCGCTGCGGAAAAATCACCAGCCTGAACACGGCGGATTGACCACAGCGAAGAGCCAAGACATTGCAGTGATACCCACCACAGGCAGATCTCTGTCATGGACCCAGCGCTGAACGCATTTCCGATCCTCTTCGTGCTCCACCAACAACAAGTCATGGACCATCGCCGACACCGACGCAGGTACGCAAACACAGCAAACGATGCCGGAAGGGGAGTACCTGGCGGTGCCATCACATGTGGAGGGGGGAGGTGCATGTTGGGTAAACAGCATTTACGATACCACCAATATATCAAGAATGCAAGTAGACAACCAGGTATGACACACAGAAACCACTACACACGATTACATTGTTTATTGCACATATTACTAAATACTTCCTAGAGTAGGCAGGAGCATGGGCACTGGATACAACACAAAAGGTACATCTGAGGTCGCACATGAGAGGACACAATGCAGTATCATTACAGCAACAGGGCAGTGTTCATAACAGAGCAGGTACATCAGAGGCAGCACATGAGAGGGGCCAAGTGCATCAACAGTCCATGGCACAGAGCAGGTACATCTGAGGCAGCACATGGGAGGGCACAATGCAGTATCATTACAGCAACAGGGCAGTGTTCCTAACAGAGCAGGTACGTCTGAGGCAGCACATGAGAGGGGCCAAGTGCATCAACAGTCCATGGCACAGAGCAGGTACATCTAAGGCAGCACATGAGAGGGGCACAGAGCATCAACAGTCCATGGCACAGAGCAGGTACATCAGAGGCAGCACATGAGAGGGGCCAAGTGCATCAACAGTCCATGGCACAGAGCAGGTACATCTGAGGCAGCACATGAGAGGGGCACAGAGCATCAACAGTCCATGGCACAGAGCAGGTACATCAGAGGCAGCACATGAGAGGGGCCAAGTGCATCTACAGTCCATGGCACAGAGCAGGTACATCCGAGGCCGCACATGAGAGGGCACAATGCAGCATCCTAACAGCAACAGGGCACTGTTCATAACAGAGCAGGTACATCGGAGGCAGCACATGAGAGGAGCACAGAGCATCAACAGTCCATAGCACAGAGCAGGTACAACTGAGGCAGCACATGAGAGGGCACAATGCAGCATCCTAACAGCAACAGAGCACTGTTCTTAACAGAGCAGGTACATCAGAGGCAGCACATGTAAATGTAAATGTGTGTGTTTTCTAAAGCGCACTGCTACCCCGAGGCGTCCTGGCACTATAGACCGCTGGGGAACCCGTCCTGACTTTCCGTGTGAGATGTTCCCTCCTTGGTATCTCCAAGGTGAAACCAGGCCTCCCCGGCATTTGTAGGGGGCCGTTGTGGAGATGAGGCAAGCTAATGCCCAGAGTTGCCGAGTGTGATCCCTGGTTAGAGTAGGCACCGAGGCGAGAATTATCGAGTCCGCTGACCCTGGTTCACGACCCTGCCGCGTCGGGAATTGAACCCTGGTCCCGGGCCGTCCTCTGCTTTCGGGTCTGCCGCCTCTAACCAGTGAGCCACACCACTCCACATGAGAGGGGCCAAGTGCATCAACAGTCCATGGCACAGAGCAGGTACATCAGAGGCAGCACATGAGAGGGGCACAGAGCATCAACAGTCCATAGCACAGAGCAGGTACAAATGAGGCAGCACATGAGAGGGCACAATTCAGCATCCTAACAGCAACAGGGCACTGTTCGTAACAGAGCAGGAACATCAGAGGCAGAACATGAGAGGGGCCAAGTGCATCAACAGTCCATGGCACAGAGCAGGTACATCAGAGGCGTGTGCCAAGCGGCCCGTTCCATGGACAAAAATAATGCAAGGGTGTTTACAATGAACTATCTACACACCCAGTAAAATGCCATGCGAATGATGTGAACTACACCTCACAGCACTGAATCTGGTGGAGTGCTCGACGTAGTAGCCTGGGACACAGTGGCAGGGTCTGATACCGGATTGTGAGACACAGCCATAGCTCTAGTGACTGCCACATGAGTCATAGACCCAGACACACTGGCAGCACCACAAACAGGAATTTGGGACACAGCCACAGATGTAGTTACTGACACATGAGCCAAAGACCCAGACACACTGCCAGCCCCAGAAACAGGAGTGTGAGACACAGCCACAGCTCTAGTGACTGACACATGAGCCATAGACCCAGACACACTGCCAGCCCCAGAAACAGGAGTGTGAGACACAGCCACAGCTCTAGTGACTGACACATGAGCCATAGACCCAGACACACTGCCAGCCCCAGAAACAGGAGTGTGGGACACAGCCACAGCTCTAGTGACTGACACATAAGCCATAGACCCAGACACACTGCCAGCCCTAGAAACAGGAGTATGAGACACAGCCACAGCTCTAGTGACTGACACATGAGCCTTAGAACCAGACACACCGCCAGGACATGACCGTGCACAGTGACCAACAAATACCATGCCAGCATCTGAGACATGACAGTGGTGGACACACACATTGGTAGTACCTGAAACAGGAGAGGGCACAACTGACACAGTGCTACTACATGAGGCATGACAGCGAACAACAGACACAGTGCCACTATCTGACACATGAGAGTGAACTGCAGCTGACCCACTAGGACCACTGAAATGATGAGCAACAAGGCTGTATGGGCCAGGAGGCAGGGTGGCTCTGGGAGCGGGGGGCAGCTATACTTGAGCGACATTGGGGTGGGCAGGTGTCACAGGTGTGTGTCTCCGTTTCTTTGGGATATGGAAGGGCACCCTGGACATGACTGGACTGGTAAGTGGTGTTGCCTCATCATGAACATCACCCATGAAAGGTGGAACATGTGCTGCTGTGGGTCTGCTCTCTGGGGAAGTGCTGGACCCTGCTTGACGTTTGCTGTGGCCCTGCCTTCTGTCCTCTGCATCATGTGGAATGGGGGATGCAACAACAGTGTACTCCTTCCTCTGCTTCTGCGGGGTGTGGACGGGAGTAGAGGTATGGGGGACTCCACCGCTGACACATGTGTTTTACGTTCCTTCTCTGACATCAGCCTCAGGGCATCCAGGGGTGATGTATGCCTGTCCTTGATGGTGCTCGTGTCCATGGGAGAAACCTTGTCCCTGGGAGGTGCCTTGCCTGTAGGATGTGTCCTGTCTCTGGAATGTGCCTGAACCTTGGTCGTTGCCCTGCCCCTGGGAGTTGGCTTGTCCTTAGTAGTGTCCCGGTCCATTGTAGTGTCCCTTTCCTTTGCAGTGTCCTTGTCCTTGGGAGTGTCCCTGGGCTTGGGAGGTGCCCTTTCCTTTGCAGTGTCCTTGTCCTTTGGAATGTCCCTGGCCTTGGGAGGTGCCCTTCCCTTTGCAGTGTCCTTGTCCTTGAGAGTGTCCCTGGCCTTGGGAGGTGCCCTTTCCTTTGCAGTGTCCTTGGGAGTGTCCCTGGCCTTGGGAGGTGCCCTTTCCTTTGCAGTGTCCTTGTCCTTGGGAGTGTGCCTGGCCTTGGGAGTACCTTTTGAGGGGGATGCCTGTGTTACATGTGAATCCCTGTCACCCAACAACCCTTGATCATCCTGTGTGTCAACTCCAGGGTAGCTGATGTCGTGGTCTGTGAAAGATTCCCCTGTCCTACGGGATAGTGTCTGTGCCCTCCGTGCCCTACCTTGCTGCCTGTGGCTGCTTCTAGTGCAATATCCCGAAAATGCTCCCTGCTCAGAACTCTCACTCTCCGCTGACACATCAAGTGGTTTGGATGGGGGAACTGAAGTAGAAGCTTGTGGCTGCGAATTTTTAATGGCTGCAGACACTGCCCTGATTAAAGACTGAACTGTTCTGTGTAGACCAGCAACATCGCCATGCATCCACTCCATGAATGCTACCACCTGCCCCAACTTCCTATCGTGGTCTAGGAATGCATTGATCATGTTGGTCTGCCCTACACACAGCTGTCACAGCAGATCAACCACCTCAGCACAAAGGGCATTTTGTGTCACAGGGGCAGGGGTAGCGGTGCCTGCACCAAAGGCCACACTGCTCCCCTTACTCTGGTGAGCACGAGCAGTACTTGTTGCAGTTGTTGGCAGTGTTGGCCCTGTGTGCTGTGTACCGACTGAAGGTGTATATTGCCCACTCCCTGTGTCTACCAACAGTGCTGACTCACCAACACCGTCTGAAGATGAGGACGATGGAGTCTCCACATGTGAGTCCTCAGAGACAGTCCTGTCCCCCTCTCCGAGGCTGCTCTCTTTTGTCTCAGTCTGCGTGTGTGTGTTTCTGGATTCTGATGCATTGTCACCACTGAGCTCGGTCCTTTGTGGGTCAGTGCCCTTGGCCAATGCTGAAAGAGAGAAAAGAGGTATACGTAAGTGCCACACTCACGAACAGAAAATTTCAAAACACAAAACACCTTGACTGCTGAGCAACATGTAGCCCCCATCCTGCACAAGAACCACCCCTACCATACATCTTCATGTCAAAGAACCGGGGGTGCCTGTGAAACATGTACTTTTAAGTAGCAGGGCAAGTGCATGCCGATCACCACAGATGTGTTGCCATGAGAGCACAGACCTCAAGGGCATGTCCTGTGACCCTGCACTACAATGCAACTGGTGTGTCAACCTGGCTGACATGGGTGCCGACGCACACTCCGACAATGGCGCCAACATGCTATTGCAGCACGACATACACACCACGGATGTCACTACAGCGCCTGGCATCAATACATGCATGCACTCACAAGTCACAGACACATTCAGTGTGCTTACCGCTAGTTTGCTGCTGATCCCCTCTCAAACGGGCAGACAGGTCAGGATGCGTCATTGCAATGATACGGTGCATCAGAGGGGTCATGGTGCATCGTGTAAGCTGGGATGTACGTGGAATCTGCCCAAGTGTCATCTCCGCCACATTCTTGCTGAGCCTGGAGATGTCGTCCCAGCGCTTGTGGCAGTGTGTGTGTCACCTATTGCACACCCCCACTGCCCGTACATGACGTGCTATGGTCCTCCACACGGCCTTGCGAAGGTGCAGCTTGACCTACCATGATGGAAGACAAAATGGGAAAGTCAGTGGACATATGGACAGCCACACAGATAGGACCAACACGTATCCTACAGCAGCCATGCACAGCACAACACATGTGAAGTTCCCACAGCACACCGCCATGATAGCAGAAGCCAGAAGTCAGTGACCACCTTATGCACACCAACATGTCCCCCACTCCACTTACCACCTGTCCGGGGCACCGTAAAGCCCGTCATAGTTGCGAAGCACACCGTACACAAGGACATCGAGCTCCGCTGTGGTGAAGAGACGAGACCGGATCTCTCGCACTCTCAACATGGCAGGGTCCCTGACTGTGGCACAACAGCAGCAGTTGGCGGACTGGTCAGCAGCAGCAGGTAGAGGTGATGGTTTCAGGCAGCAGTTGGCAGACTAGTCAGCAGGTAGAGGTGATGGTTTCAGGCAGCAGTTGGCGGACTGGTCAGCAGCAGCAGGTAGAGGTGATGGTTTCAGGCAGCAGTTGGCGGACTGGTCAGCAGCAGCAGGTAGAGGTGATGGTTTCAGGCAGCAGTCGGCGGACTGGCCAGCAGCAGCAGGTAGAGGTGATGGTTTCAGGCAGCAGTTGGCGGACTGGTCAGCAGCAGCAGGTAGAGGTGATGGTTGCAGGCAGCAGTTGCTGGAAGCAGTGGATGTGTGGTGCAGAGATTCACAGTTATATAGGGCCCTGAGCTCATATCAGTGGCACACGTCTGCTGCAATTGGTTTTCCCGGGCTGCCTCATTCAAAAAGAGCCAATGACTGTCCCTGCTGTGGCGGTGCACGGCTTCCGCTTTTTTTTTTAAATCGCCTTTGCGCCCCGCATAACCTGTTTCCATTTGCTACATGTCCAAGGACCGTCATGGTCACACTCCGGCAACCGCACGTGCACGCTACAGCGATGGTGCATCATTTGAAATTAAGCACTCACTGGCGTCGCAATGGCAGGGCACGCATTCCGCGGGGGCGGGGCAGGCTAACACATTAATTTGAATGTGCAAGTGGGAATGGCAGTTGGAACCCCCCCTTACAGTCACATTGCAGCACCCACCGCACACCGCCGGGCCTGGCCGCTCACCAACCGCCGGGTGCGGGCGGTGGTGAACCGCCATATGTACAGATATCAGCCTGGCATGGTTGCACCTGGCCGCTCACCCACCGCCGGGTGCAGGCGGTGGCTGATCACCGGGTGCAGGCGGTGGCTGACCGCCGGGTACGGGCGGTGGTGAACCGCCATGTGTACATATATCATCCTGGCATGGTTGCCCCTGGCCGCTCTCACACCGCCTGCACCCGGCAGTCAGCCACCGCCTGCACCCGGCGGTCAGCCACCGCCTGCACCCGGCGGTGGGTGAGCGGCCAGGGGCAACCATGCCAGGCTGATATCTGTACACATGGCGGTTCACCACCGCCCGCACCCGGCAGTCAGCCACCGCCTGCACCCAGCGGTGGGTATTCGGCCAGGCCCGTCGGTCTGCGGTGGGTGCTGCTATCTGACTGTAAGGGGGGATAACAACTGCCATTTCTAGTTGTCCATTCAAATGTATGTGTTAGCCTGCCTCGCCCACGTGGATTGTGTGCACCGCCATTGCGATGCCAGTGAGTGATGATTTTCAAATGATGCACCGTCTTGGTATTGCGCACATGCTGTTTGAGGGGTGTGACCGTGAAGGTCCTTGCCAACTCAGCAAGTGTAATGCACTATTGCACTGTCAAGTATCAACTCATGTGTTGGGGGAAGGCATATCCGGATGTCGTGTGTCCACACAATGCATGTCTCAACACACATGTTATGTTCATAGTTGTACATGTGTGTCAGGACATGTCCGGAAATCGACAGTATTAATTATGTCATGTCAATGGCACGTGTACACGTGTATCAGTTATGTCCATTTTTGACGTGTGTGGCCATACTATTGACCTAGCCAGTGTTGGACATAGGCCTGTGATGTGAGCCCAAGTTGCTTAACATGTGTATGGCTATGTGTATACGTCTTGTTTTTGGGGTCACACGTTTCTATTGGTACACATCTACACAGTACATCACAGCTGTGTACCCACATCCAGAAGCTGTCATGAGTGTGTGGTTTGTGTGTGCAAGTTGCCTTGATGGTGGTATACATGCTTACTGGGTATGCGTATGTGTGTTGCTTGTTGTATGCCCAAGTCTGTCAAGTGGGGATGCAGAGCATTGTAGGTGGTGTGATGGGTGCATGATGACAATGAGGGTGTGGTCCATGTTCGTGTTGTGTGTGCACGCCATGGTGTGTCTGTGTCGAAGCTTCTCCACACTTGGCCAATCTGTCATGTTATGTTGGCAGTCCTTTGAACATGTCTGCACGTGACGTTCAACATTTTATCACAACGGATGTTGTTTCAGGATGTACATTGTGTGTGTAGTCAGCTGTAGTGCCTTATATTTTGGTCACGTCACACATACAATCAGTGTTTGCTACATGTATTATTTGTATTGTGTTGGTCATGATGTGATGGTGTGGCCCAGATGTGCGTTGTTGGTGAATTGATATCTGCTCCCATCTACTCCCACACAGGAGGGCTCCAACTGTGCATCGACCATACACTGTGCTGGAGGCCATGGTTGACGAGGAGGTGATCCGAAAATTCCGCCTGGACAGACGGAGGTTGCAGGACCTTGTAGGCCAATTGTCACCTCATCTTCAGCCACGCAGGACATAACCAGGATCAATAACACCCACAGCAAAGGTGATGGCGGCACTTCACTTCTTTGCAACTGGCACTTTCCAGTACACAGTTGGACATGCCGTGGGGATGTCCTAATCCATGTTCAGCATGGTACTGCGGGACGTGCTGGATGCCATGATGTCTTACAAAGATGATTATATCCATTTCCCACGTCCGGCAGAGCTGCCTGCAGTGAAGGGTGACTTCTATGCCCTGGCCCAGATCCCACACATAGTGGGTGCCATTGATGGGACACATATTGGTCTGATTCCACCCCAGGCATGTGAAGCCATCTATCGTAATAGGAAGCACTACCACTCTATTAATGTGCAAGTGGTGTGCCTGGCTGACAATCTCATCTCAAATGTGTGTGCAAAGTTTCCAGGGTCCGCACATGACTCCCAAATCCTGCGGAGCAGCATTGTCCCCCAACTGATGGCTAATTTGCTTCAAGAACGTGTGTGGCTTGTAGGTGAGTGTGTTGTGATGACTACTGTGTTGTATGTGTGACATGCTATTTACACCATACCTGGTAATGATGTATGTGTCTGTCATCCCCCCACCTAGGCGACTCTGCGTACCCAAACCGACCATGGCTGCTGGGCCCCCTACGGAATCCAACTACCCAGGAAAAAATGCGCTACAATGATGCCCATGGGAGGACACGTAGGGTGCTTGAACGTACGTTTGGACTGCTGAAGTCTAGGTTTCGCTGCCTTGATAAAACCAGAGGGGCCCTGCCATACTCACCCGGAAAAGTATGCAAAATCGTGGTTGCCTGCTGCATGCTCCACAACCTGGCCTTACGCAACAACATTGCACTGATCATGGACCCTGCAGACCAACAGGTTGCTCCACCTCCCATACCACCCATGTCCAGTGATGAGGATAGTGGGGAGGAAGAAGGTGTGGACCAGAGGCGTCAGCTCATTGCTCGCTACTTTGGTTAAATGTGAGTAACTACCTCTTGTGCTGGTATTCAAAGCGTGATGTATGTTAGCTGGTGATGTGTGGATGTGGTGTGTGGATGGTGCCTGTTCTGGTATGTTCTGTTTGCAAACGGGTTTGGGAGATGGTGTACGTCAAATGCTCCCTGATGTGTGTCCTGTGATCCGCTGAATGTGAGATGAGTGTGGTTTGTGGGATATTGCTGTATGTTGTGGTGTGATGGTTGTGAATCAGTTTCCTGACCTGTGCTTGTTGTTGTCTCATTTTCCCTAGGTCACTCCCACAGAGACATGATTGTCAAGTAGATTGATACCTGCACCTGGTAATGACAAGTACTAAGGCGAACCTATGAATGAAACATGGAGGTCACACAGCATTGAGTGTTTACGTGGTGTTTATTTACAGGGTGTGCATTACTGTTAGCGCATATTTACAAATAGGTGTTGGTGGGTAAGTGAGAATTGAAGGTCTAATCAGATGAAAACACCGTGGGACACCACATTGTGTGATGTACACCTAGTCCAACAGACGCGTGCCAGTGCTTGGCATTGTGGTGCAGGATAGTTCGCAGAGTGAATGCCAAGCTCAAGGAAGGGTGAAGTCAGTGGCAGCTTGTTTAGAAAACAAGGGACCCTTATAATTAAGCAAGCTATAACATAGGGAAATAAACCAGTGAAAGAAAGTTATAGCTAGAATTTGTTTACTTTGCTTCTAACTAAATACCCGTAATTGTCTAAGATAGACATATATTGAACAGACACTCAAACATAACATGATAAACAGAAAATACTTATATTGATCAAAATATTTATGTATTTTCTTAAAACAGTTTCTTTTTCCTTTTTTCAAAATGTTATAAATTTGGTATTAAAGTGAATCAAACATTGATTTGATTGTGTATTGAGATTCCAAATAATTATTGCATATGAGTGAATTCAATTACAGACATAAATATTTACAAATCCTCTGTGATAGATGAGAAACGTTGACCCAGGCAGTGCGGCAGTTGTCTACAACGCGCGTTTCGGCAAACATGCCTTCATCAGGTAGCCGTCCACCAATCAAGAACAGGATGAGGGTTGATGATATACTGTGGTTTCTGCTCTGAGAAGGTATCACAAAATGTATGACATATTCAAATTTAAAAACCAGAAGCTATTGTGCGGGAGGTTCGGTTTCACCGATATTATCCTCGGATTCCAGGTAGGGTCAAACACCCCTATATTACGTTTCTGTCTAAACGGTGACAACGGATACTCCTCGTAAGGCAGGTCCAGATCAATCGTGGAGCCAGCAAAAAAAGGGGTATTGTAGCGAGTAGAATTCAGGCGATGAATGGTAGTTATCTGAATCCTAGATACATTTGAGTGGCTTGGTAATTGCCGTCAAGTCCTACATGTTGAGATTCGAATGGGCCGTTTTCAATATTTTGTCGATGATGTTTTCCTTCGATAAAATGATCGGTGATGTACGTGACGTTCCGAATTGGTAGTGCTGGCTCCAGGAGGGTTCAACGGAACGAGATGAGAAGTCAGTGGCGGCCTCTCTTTGAGCGGGTGGTTGGTGCATTGCCACTGCTGTGAGCTGTATCCAGCCTCGGAGGACCCCTCCGTCTTGGAGGTGGAGCGGTGCCAGCTGTGGGGGCAGGTTGTTGTGGGCCAACCTCCCTGTCAGTGACCTCAGGTGATGGTGGTGGTGGTGTTGGTGGCCTGTCCCGCTGGTCACTTGGGGGAGGGGGAGGTGGTGTTGGTGCCCTATCCCGCTGGCCACTTGGGGGAGGGGGAGGTGGTGTGGTGCGGGATAACCACTCCCTCCAAAGAGCTGTTTTCTGCCCCAAGATGTCAACTATTTGTCCCAAACTCTCAGACTTTTATACATAATCTTCACGTATCTTACCCAGATCTTGCCTCAGACAGCAATAGAGCCTGTGAACAACTTAACGAGTGGATAAATGATGCAGTTCAGGTGGCTGTCCCTTTAAGGAAAGTCACTTTTAAAAGGAAAACCCCCTCACAGCCATGGTTTTCGGAAGCACTCAAGGCTCAAAAACAGAGCTGCAGAAGAGCCGAGAAAAAATGGAGATCAAATTATGACACTAGGCTTAAAGAAGAGTACAAAATGGCCTTAGGGACCTACAAAAAATTATTCATCACGGAAAAAGGAAAATATTTCGTGCAAAAAAACAATGGTTCAAAGGGATCTAGCAAGGCACTGTTCTCTACCGTTAAGAAACTAGTAAAAATTGATAATAATAGCTCAGAGACAATGACATCAGAATTCTGTAACACATTGGGTGAATTCTTTGTAAATAAAGTATCCTCGGTTTTTAATTCCTTTAAGAGTCACCATGCAGGTAACCTAAAAAAGGTTTCTTCTGACCCAATAAAAGCAGCTGAAGGGTTGACGCAGATCCCACTGTTCCAATTCATTCCACCTACAATAGAACAGATTGTGAAGGAAGTAAACACCATCCACTCAGGTAGTCCAATGGACCCTTGTCCACCCAACGTAATGCAGCTCTTTCCTGAGTGATTGAGCTCACTCTTGGAGAAACTTTTTCACTAATCCTAAAATCTGGGATCTTTCCTGATGTATGGAAAATTATATTGGTCAGACCGCTCCTCAAAAAAAAACGAATTTGGATAGCGAGGAACCTGGCAGCTATAGACCTATAGCCAGGATTCCTTTGCAGCAAAAGTCCTGGAGAGGCTATTAAACAAACAGTTGTCCAGATATCTGGTGGAAGGAAACTGGTTAGATCATTATCAATTTGGATTCCAGGAGTGTCACGGGACGGAAACAGCTTTACTGACCGCGGTGGAAGAACTCAGGCGTGTGCTGCATGATGGAGGGAAGGCCGCCGTGGTACTATTAGACCTATCGGCGGGTTCGATACGGTCAGTCATGAGACACTCCTGATCCGTCTGACAGAAGCAAGGGTCCATGACTCGGCTTCAGCCCTCCTTGCCTCTTACCTGTATAATAGAACTTTTTCGGTTGAGCTGGGAGAGCCAAAGTCCAATTCATTCTGCTCACCGTGTGGGGTACCCCAGGGGTCCTCCTTGAGCCCTACACTTTTTAATTTATATTTGGCTCCTTTGGCTGAAATTATAAGGGAATGTGGTTTCACTCCAGTGTCGTATGCCGACGACACCCAGATAGTGGTGTCCATCAGTAAGGAGGTGAACGAGACGGCAAAAAAAAACCAAATACTTTATGTCACAGGTCAGTCAGTGGATGCAGGATAATTGCCCTAAGCTGAATGGGGATAAGAGCAAAGTGCTGGTGCTGGGAGGCAACTCTAACATTTGGTCCCCAGCCTGGTGGCCCGACAGTTTAGGCAGTTGTCCAGATCCAGCAGAAAAAGTGAAAAAATATGGGGAATAGCCTTGATACCAAACTTTCATTTGACACTCAAGCTAGTAAACTGGCATCCTCAGTCTGGTTTATTTTGAAGATGGTTAAAAAATTACTACCTTATATACCAGATGACACTCGAAAGACGGTAGTGACGGCATTAGCATTATCTAGATTAGTTTATGGGAATGCTTTATATGCCGGGGCGTGAGTACAGACTTTATCTAAGCTACAACGCCTACAAAATGCAGCTGCAAGGTTGGTACTTGGTATTCCCAAATATGAGCCAATTGCACATAAATTGGAAAGCTTACACTGGCTTCCAGTCGCAAAAAGAGTGCAATTTAAATCACTATGTTTGGCATACAAGGCTGTTCAGGGATCAGGCTCAAAGTTCTTGAGAACTAATCTGAAATTGTATGAACCTTCCAGATTGCTCAGATCGTGCCAATTGAAATTAATTAGAGTCCCGAAAATCAGACGGGCCAATTGGGGTGGAAGGAGCTTTTTTGTACAAACAGCATGGGCTTGGAACCTGCTGCCACTCAATGTAAAAAATAGCCCATCTCTAGGCTCTTTTAGAAAAGCAGTGAAAACTTGGCTTTTTACTGCGGCCTGTTAGGTGCCCGTTTTCTCACAGAGGACTGCTGTCTGTCATAAGCGCCAAGACGCCTTCGGGCATTCGCGCGCTATACAAGTTGATAAATCAAATCAAATCAAACTAACCCAAACGCGTGTCCACTGACCGCAACAGCGGGCAGGTGTCTATGGAGTCTTGGTGGGCACGATCGGCCTGTGCCTGTGACCGCTCGTAGGAGGCTTCCACTCTGGCAATGGCTTGCAGTGTCTCTGTCCCAGGATGGGCTGGGTGTTGTTCACGGCCTCCCCTTGCAGCTGCACTCCTGTTAGTGACCTGGGCCATCACCTCTGCCCTCACCCATCCACTCTGCCTGCTAGCCTGTGATGTTGATGGTCCATCATTGTCCGATGGGTTAGGCAGGATATCCGTGGCAGAAGTGGTGGTGGTGGTGGTGGCTGCACTGGTCACAGTGGCAGTAGTTGCTGTTGGTACAGTGTTGATGGCGGTAGAGGCAGGGTTGTCCTGTGAGCCTGATTGCCCTTGGAGTGTACTTGGGCCGGCATCGTCCTCCGCACCCGAGGTGTCCACCGGATCATCTCCTGAGAGTCCATGCTGTGAGGTGGGCGACTGGTGCTGGCGGCTGCTGGTTTCTCCTGTCAGTTCACGGTCACCTGAGGGACAAGATTATGGAAATAAATGCTGTGGACATGACAGGTTTGTAGTTGTGACATTTCTATTTTGTAGGGCATGAGGACATGGTTGTTGGTGTCATCAAATTGGTGTGTTCCACAGTACTGGGCATTATGGTGGTGGGGAGGTGGGGCGACAATACTTGGATATGTGTGGGCCTGTCCTACTATTGGATGGTGCCCCTGTGAACAAGGCTACCTACATATGAGTTTGCAGAGGGAGAGGCAGTGGTCTGCACATGGTAGGCGGACTACATTTTGCTGTGGGACGGGACATGGTGGCCTGTTGGGAGTTGTAGTGCTGGGCCCACACCCTGCCCCACCCTCCCTGTGAACATGGGGGCCTTTTGGGAGTTGTAGTGCTGGACCAACCGCCCCACCCACCCCCACACTCCCTGTGAACATAAGGGCCTGTTATGAGTTGTAGTGCTGGATCCACACCCTGCCCCACCCTGCCTGTGAACATGGGGGCCTTTTGGGAGTCATAGTGCTGGACCATGCCTCACACACACCCAAACTCCCTGTGAACTTGGGGGCCTGTTGTGAGTTGTAGTGCTGGACACACACCCTGCCCCACCCTCCCTGTGAACATGGTGGCCTTTTGGGAGTCCTAGTGCTGGACCAACCACCCCACCCACCCCCACACTCCCTGTGAACATGGGGGCCTGTTGGGAGTTGTAGTGCTGGACCCACACCCTGCCCCACCCTCCCTGTGAACATGCGGGCCTTTTGGGAGTCGTAGTGCTGGACCAATCCCCCCCACCCACCCTCCCTGTGAACATGGGGGCCTGTTGGGAGTTGTAGTGCTGGACCCACACCCTGCCCCACCCTCCCTGTGAACATGGTGGCCTTTTGGGAGTCATAGTGCTGGACCACTGCCCCACCCACCCCCACACTCCCTGTGAACATGGGGCCCTGTTGGGAGTTGTAGTGCTGGACCCACAGCCTGCCCCACCCTCCCTGTGAACATGGGGGCCATTTGGGAGTCGTAGTGCTGGACCATCCCCCCACCCACCCTCACACTCCCTGTGAACATGAGGGCCTGTTGGGAGTTGTATTGCTGGGCCCACACCCTAACCCACCCTCCGTGTGAACATGGGGGGCTGTTGGGAGTTGTAGTGCTGGACCGACACCCTGCCCCACCCTCCCTGTGAACATGGTGGCCTTTTGGGAGTCGTAGTGCTGGACCAACTGCCCCACCCACCCCCACACTCCATGTGAACATGGGGGCCTGTTGGGAGTTGTAGTGCTGGACCGACACCCTGCCCCACCCTCCCTGTGAACTTGGGGGCCTTTTGGGAGTCGTAGTGCTGGACCAA
Source organism: Lissotriton vulgaris (assembly GCF_964263255.1). Lineage (NCBI taxonomy): Eukaryota > Metazoa > Chordata > Amphibia > Caudata > Salamandridae > Lissotriton > Lissotriton vulgaris. Next base: position 569,223,091 of record NC_141694.1, on the reverse strand, counting down.
CTGCCCCACCCACCCCCACACTCCATGTGAACATGGGGGCCTGTTGGGAGTTGTAGTGCTGGACCCACACCCTGCCCCACCCTCCCTGTGAACTTGGGGGCCTTTTGGGAGTCGTAGTGCTGTGTGATAGTGGTCATTGGTTTGTACTTACCAGCCTCCTGTCCCTCTTCTATTCCTTCAAGGCTCTCTGGGTGCAGTATGCCCAGCACCTTCTCCTCCCATTCTGTAAATGGTATGGGCTCCGGGGGAGTGCTGCCGCCAGTGGGGTGTGCCCGCAGATGGTTCTTGGCCCTGATGCCTTTCACCCTTGCCTTGATGTCGTGCCACCGCCTCTGGATCTCGTGTTTGGTGTGTGGCACGGTCCCTGAAGCATTGACACTGGTCACTATCCTGTCCCACATGTTGGTTTTGGTTGCCAAGGTGGTCTGCTGGACTAGGTTGCCGAATAGATGAGGTTCCACACGGATGATTTCATCCACCATGACCTTCAACTCAGTCTCTGTGAACTTGGGGTTTTTCTTGGGTGCCATGGTGTGTGTTGTGCAAGATGTGGGTGGGGTGGGGTGTACAGGTGTGTGGTATGTAGGGATGGTGTTGTGGAGGTTTGTGTGGTGTGTGAGCTGGTTTGCAGGTTCTATGTGTGTGTGTGTGTGTCTCTGCTGTTTGTGGTATTCTGCCTCTTCCTTCCAGGTGTGCTATGATGACATTGATTGTGGTAATGGGAGGGATTCCTTTTATACTCTGTGTGGTTCTTGTGTCCCAATGGTTGTTGGCAGTCAGGTGTTCTGTGGGTGTGGTGAATTGGGTGCTCTTGTTTGTGTTGGGGGGTGGGCCTTGGGCCGTGTAGTTGTTGGTGGTGGGTGTTTCAGGTGGGTGGGTGTCTTGTTTTGTGTGTTTTGTATTTACTTCCGTCCGCCATTTCAGAATCGGTTTGATGGCAAGGGGTGATGTTCGTTTGGTCCTTCCGCAGTCATGCTCCGTTTTACGATCATTCCGCGGCGGTCATGGGAGCTGGTGAGTTCCGTTGGGGTTGTGGGGTCAACCCAATCGTGCGGACGGACCCTCCGCAGGTCGTGCGGCGGTTGGCCCTGTTTCCACGGTGTTTGCGTCCGCGGCGTTGGGAATTGATGTAGTACCGTCCACCTGTTGCGGTCTTTCATGTAATCCGTCCGCCGCGGTCGGATAACATGAAAGACCACAACAGGCGGGTCGGTGTTTGCTGTCAGTTATATCCTAATCGCTACCGCGGATTATCCGCGGAGCGGTCAGTAGTATTTTTACCGCGACCATGGCAGACGGAACACGTTTGCGTCCGCCATCCTAATCGACCCTTATGATTGGTGAACGATTAATAATTTCAACAAATTCTACTAATCCTGATGCTCCATTAGTTAGGCCATCATTAACATCAACATTACAAGTCTAATCGTAGCGTAGCATTAAACCTATTTGTAATGTGTGTGAATGGCCCATTGTTTTTTAGCTTCTTTTGGTAATTGTTGCAATATTGCTGCTTTAACTGTTTCTGCTACATCTGAACTAACAATATCTTTTGCTATTGTAGTATAAACTGGATAAAGCTGGCTATGCTGCATTAAAACATTTTGATTATTGGCATTGACTTCTTTGTTAGTGGACATTATATATGGTACATATTTAGAAATGCTATTATCAGGCAGTTTTAAACGTTCTTGTATGTTTCCCTTCTCTGAGTCTGTTTAATAATTGACCAAATATAAGGTTGTTTTGTTGGCGCAGTATTTTTGTTAATTTAAAAATTTTGAAATGCGTCACCCATAAGTTAGTACTTAATGGTCCATATGAGTGTTTACTATTTTCAAAAATATAGGTATCGAAACCTGGTTTTAGCTGATAAAAGTCTCCAATAGCTAACATTGTAACCCCTCCAAAAGGTTGATTAGATGATTATTTATTGTAGTCTGAAATGTATAAAGTTAAAAATGTTTCCTCCAACCATAGAAACTTCATCAATTATTAGCACTCGAACGTGCATGAATTGAGTTTGTAGAGTACTTCTGTGTTCATGCGTTAACGGTTTGTAAGTTAAACTTTGTGACACAGGTATTTTGAAAGTGCTGTGGAGTGTTTTCCCATTAATATTGTGAGCTGCTTTTCCTGTTGGAGCTTTAAGTAATACATACATATTATTAGGATTTTCTCCAGCTTTAGTATTCAATTCAATTCAATTCAAAAAGTGCTTTATTCGAGTATTACTCATAAAAGCAGACAAACAAACATACAATTAAAAAACAATTAAATTTACATAATCAATCAAACAAGCACGTACATATTTTGACAATTTAAAAACAATGACACATCGTATATACAGGTGCAGAAAACATTATCGTCGACAAATAGAGACCAGAGGGGAATGATCATAATTACAATGTAAATATCCCCAGGAGATCATTCATTAAAAAAGAATTCATTGCATTAAAAAAATCAATATTAAGCCGATGACAGATTACATAAACAGAGAATAGACGAATGTCTAGCAGTCTCTGGTCAGATAAAATTTACAGAGAATAAACGTTAGTTTAGCAGTCTCTGGCTATTACTAAGCAGTTACAGAGAATAGACAAATGTCTAGCAGTCTCTGAGCGACTTGATGGCAGTATTTAACTTGCCAGCAGTCTCATCCTTAAAACCCACGCCCATCCCAGGTACTTTGCGATTGCAATATTGATCCATTCTTCAGTGGTAGATTTTACTATACGCAGTGCCACCATGCTACTTTTTGTACCTAAATTCCTACACATAGGAGCCAACCAGGCTTGCCTTGGGGCAGCATATACTGGGCAACAAAACAGAAAATGACCTAGGGTTTCTTTACCTACCCCACATGCTGGACATAGTACAGCCCCCCCCTGTTTTCCATTTAGCTGTTAGGTTACAGAGTGGGAGCGAACCTACCCTCATTTGAAATAACAATTTCCTGTCCAGGGGGTTCATTATGTAGTCCCAGTACTTTTCATAAATGGGGAACATTTTAGTTTCTAAGTAGCCAGTGGTCATAGTCCCACTGTTGATATTAAGTAAGCTACTATTAGCTACGTGTTCCCAAAATATGTCTTTTAACACAGTCTTAGAGGGAAATAAAGCCCCAGCAGGATCTGTCCATAAGGCCTGAAGTCCTAGATTGAACAATGCAATCTTTAATGTTTTAAACCACCTGATTTTATTGTAGTGATCAGCTTTAATTACATCAAGGAACCCCTCCGCATAGTGAGAGAGTTCTGGTGTGGTCCAAAGTCTGCGCCAGAATAATATCGGGCGCAGTTTGGCCTTTTCCGTGAGCTCTCTTCTACCTAACTCGTAACGCAGGGGTAGTAGTGGGCTACTCTGTGGAGTACCCGTCAATGACCTCAAAAATTTATTTTCGGATAATTGGAGTTCATGGAGGTTTTCATACCCCCATAGCTCCGCACCATACAAGGCAGACCCAATTGCTTTTGCCTCGTAAATTATCAGTGGTGGTTTAATTGGTTTAGTCATTGACTTCCTATGCTCCTTAATTATAGCCCCAGATAGCTGCCTGTGCCTTAATGTGGCGATGTTAAGGTGTTGCTGCCACTTGTTGTCATTGGAGATCAAGATCCCCAGATAGGTGAAGGATTTTACAACTTCTAGAATGCGGCCACTCATGGTAATATTCGATTTAAAATTTCTATGTGGGTTAAAAGCCATGAGTTTTGTCTTGGTCGCATTCACCTCAAGTCCGTGGTCAGTACAGAACCCATCAAAAATTGCCAATGCTTTTTGTAAGCCACTGGGGGGTTTTGATAAAATTAAAGTGTCATCGGCGAACATTAAAATGGGGACCTTTTCCCCAGCGAGAGAAGGGGCATCCACAGCCTGAGATTGCATGCGGGAAACAACACCATTAATAAAGAGGGTAAACAGAGTTGGGGCCATTGAACATCCCTGCCGAACCCCGCGCTCAACAGGGAATTCGGCAGTGTTGTTCCCGTATCCTCCCCATCTTATTTTGGCATAATTGCCCTCATGCAGTCGCATAATTAAAATCAACAGATCTCCAGGGACCCCTAGTGTCTCAAGCACTTCCCACAGTTTCGCCCTCGGTACCAGGTCGAAGGCAGCCCGCAAATCAACAAATGCTGCATACAGGCTGCCTCCCCCTAGCACCACGGTCTTCCACTGTATTAGGTGAAAACGGAAGACTTGATCCACAGTGCTGGTTGCCCTGCGGAATCCGGCCTGAAAGGGGGATAAGATATTATGTTCATCAACCCAATCCAGCAACTTGTTGACAACTACTCGGCCCACTATTTTCTGGGTGGTATCTATTAAACTAATGGGGCGATAGTTACCGGGCTGTGCCCGATCTCCTTTTTTGTATATAGGGATGATTTCTGCACCCCTCCAAGTCACTGGGATATCTGCCCCCCTTGCAATCAAATTTATCAACAAAAGTATGTATCTGCACCATCTATCAGTGTCATTCAGGAAGACATCTGCCGGCACCCCGTCAATACCAGGAGCCCGCCCACTACAAACAGTTTTTAAGGCAGCGAGTATTTCATTCTTAGTGAAGATGTCATCCCCAGCAAGTAAACCGTGCGTGCACCTTCTATCCACTGCCTGATCTCTAGAAGCATACTGCTCGCTAAAGAACTTTACCCAAGCATCCTGGGGGACATTATTAGTGCTTGCTTCTTCTATCCTATCATGTCCCCATTTAACTATATGCCAAAATAGCCTGGAGTCCTTACGGTCGCTAGCATTTTTCAGGTTGTTCCAGTGTGCCTCATCCCAATCTTTTTTCGCTCTTGTTATACATTGTTTGTAATGCTTCCTGGCAGATCTAATTACCTCTAGGTTCTTGTTCTTAATAGCATCACCCAAGGAGGTTCTTGCCAGCCTACATTCGTGATTGTACCAACGTGCGGGTCTGTGGGCATGCATCTTTTTATTTGCCGATTTCAGGAAATGGCCTCTAATTTCATCAAAGAGAGCTTCATGGACCTTAGTGGCATTATTTATACTGGAAGGAAGCCCAGTTTCACCCTCAAGGGCCATGATAGCCTTCTCAGTTGCCATGTTTATTTTTTCCATAACCAGCTCATCTGTTTTAACACTAGTCCACCTCAGCCTACGTAAATCGTTTGTAGGTACAGTCAACGGGGGTAAGGGATCGATAGCAACACTGTAAGCAATCACATCAGACAGCCACCACTTGTGGAGGACGCAAAGAGGATTATGGTCACTCTCAAGCCTTTCCTTAACCTCCATATCAATAATGGATGACCATAGGGCCATACAGCACATAACATAGTCAATACGACTCTTAGATCTTCCATTATCAAAGGTCATGGCTGATACTCTGTCTGACTTGGTACGACCATTCAGAGCCCTTAGCCTATATTCAAGGCACATAGCATTCAAGCTTAAGATATCCTCGGTCCAGCGAGTTATAGGGGTTAAATCAAGTGCAGGGATTTCCCACAGGTTATCTTCCTCCGCACCTAAAAAAGCCTCACCAGTATTAAGGGGTTCAAAAGTACGGTTTAGGTCTCCTGCCAGTATGATGTTATTCCCAGAAGAGTGAGTGTCTAGGTAACTGTACAGTGACGATAAAACCGTAGATTTACCAACATTTCCCCCTCTAACATATAAGTTATAGATGTCAATGGGAGTAGAGGAGTCCCTCTCTAGTCGAATGAGCTGGATGTCTTTGTGATTTAGCTCTATATTTTTTACTAGGATCTTCAGGGACTGTCGGACCCATATAGTGAGACCTCCCATTGGTCTCCCCTTGGGACCTTTGGTGGCCGGTACATAATAATTCAGATATCCCAATGCATAAACAGGATCACAGGCCCAAGTTTCTTGGAAAATGCAGACATCATACTTGCTAATGAATTCAAACCACTCTCCACAGTCCATTTTGGAACATAGCCCAGCTATATTCCAAGATAGTAGGTTCCCAAAGGGACCCTCCCCACATAAATCAGCGCTGGGAACCGGCCTGTTCGTATTTACATCCACAATGACATTACCATCTACTATTGGATTTGTTAATCCTACTAGAACATCTGGAGTACATAGCTCATTTGAAGAGCCAATGGCTTCATTCTGCCCCCCTGTTACACACAAGGATAAAGGTATTTGCAGCTGAGGCATACAATTAGTTATTTGTCAATCACAAGCATCTAGATTGGAAAGAACAGAGAATCTGTTTTCTAAACCTAGACCCGACTCAACGGAACCAAAATTCTTACTAGCCCTTTTGGTTACAACGTTCCATTTTGTTCTTAAGGTGCTTGGATTGGGGCCTCTGCCTTTTCGAGGATAAAAGAAGTCAAGGGTCAGTGGTACGATAGAAGTGGAGCGTCTCTGTGGCGGGAAAATATTAGGCAGTATGTTTGGTAATGCATCAGGGTGTGAGAGATTAAGCACAACGCAATCGCCCTTGAACTTTTTTTCTCTATTCCCAATCCACTCCACTCTTCTTGCATTTACCAGTTCCTCGGCCAGTTGCTGTTTCCCCCACGAAGATATGGCCATGTTATTGGTTAGCCAAGATAAAGATTTATTCACAAGCGATGCTGTTGATTCAGCTTCACCGGAAGCCAGAGGGGGTACATTTGCTAATACAAGAACTAATGGCGAGGCTTCCACCACCAGTTTAAATGACCCTTTCGAGGTGTTAGGTTCAACAATAGGATGGGCGGGGGGTGCAACATCAGAGCTAATTTCCGGAAGGGTCATCAGAGGAGCCACTGGGGGGTTTGGAATAACAGTGGGTGGCAATTTATTTGCCAAAATGTCATTAACCATAGGTTGTAGATTGGACGTAATGACTTCCGGGAGTTTCCCTACTTCGCCCAGCGTTTTACCAAGGAGACCTTCCAGTTTAGTCACTTCAGCGGATAGCTTATCAATTTTGCTTATCAGAGGTTTGACTATACCTTTGATTTTTATGTCCATCAGACTGCAAAATTTCTGAAGTAGAATATTAGAGAAGGTTGCATTTGTCTCCCCCGAGGGATCATCCTCCTCCACACAAGAGGTTTTCCTTGGTGGTGTTGCAATTCTGTTTTTAGCTGACCTTAGCCCCGGTCGTTTTTGTATAGCTTTTCTTTTAACCCCTGTAATCCTTGGTGCTGGAATTGGAACAATGGGAGGGGTAATAAGCTCGCAGATCATAGGACTCAGAGGCACTACGTCGATATCGCTGATATCTTCGGTGCTGGCCACTATGCCACTTGGTTGAATGGTGACAGTATCCTGTGAGGGAGCTTGTGCCACTCCAGAGAGGCTAGTGTTTGTCAGGTTAAAAGGATCCTCTGTTTCTATATCTACTAGTGGGGGTTGTGTGGAAGAATCCAAACCCAGAGAGGACCTTCTGTCACTGTTTATTTTCGCTACTACCTGGACTAAATAGTTCTCCATAGTGTTGGTAGCAGGCGTTGACTTTTTACCAGGCAAACCAGGCATGTGTGCAGATGGCTGGATAACAGAACGTAGTGTTAGAATATGAAAAAAGCGGGTTACCTGACAGACGATAAGCTTGCAGCTCAATGAAGGTCAGTAAGCCTGTAACTGTTTGGGCAGAGTTCCTGACCCAACCCAACCTTGTCCGACCTCGGACGGCCTCAGACGGCCCGCCCTTTGCCCGGGCTTCGCCTGGGCGTCCCGCACGCGTCCCGCTACTCGTTGGGGCGTTACTATGTAAGGAGAGTAGGAGGAGTAGGGGGCGGGAAGAGACTCCAGGTGCGCTGAGTTGCTATGCGCTGAACCCTGGGTCTCGCAGTCCCGACCCCTGTGCTGTGACCAAGCAAACAATCCAAGTATTTCCCCTCACGGGCTGCTGGCTCCCAAATCGGCAGAGATGCAGAGTTCCTTTCGTGTGTCCAAGAAATGAGCTGCGAGCGGCGCCCACGAAGCGGGGGCCGCAAGCTGTTGTAGGCGCTGTAGATGGGAGGAGCAGGGGGCGGGAAGAGACTCCAGGTGCGCTGAGTTGCTATGCGCTGAACCCTGGGTCTCGCAGTCCCGGCCCCTGTGCTGTGACCAAGCAAACAATCCAAGTATTTCCCCTCACGGGCTGCTGGCTCCCAAATCGGCAGAGATGCAGAGTTCCTTTCGTGTGTCCAAGAAATGAGCTGCGAGCGGCGGCTTTAGTATTATAATACCGCAGCAATGTTTGATAAAGTGCAGTAATAACAAAGCTTTTTCCTACTCCTGCACCTTCAGTGCAAAGTGTGTATCATGGCGTTTCATTTGTTTTCATCTAGTGTAAATGATGATAGACAAAATTTAGTTGCTCTTCTGTTAAATTATGTATACTATCATAACATTTTCATCAGCTAAAAAGCTAAAATATTATTGGTTATTGATTTTTTCTAGGGGGCTTGTATTAATAAATACAAATGAGCGTGAACTTTTTCGTAATGGTATTTGAAGTATTAGATAAGCTGCCTCCTGAGCACTTATTTATGTACAGTTTAGGAATGTATTGCTCATGTCTCTTAGTTTCTCTTTGACGTTAGGATTATGAGCAACCTCTTTTGCAGCTTGTGCAATAATTTTGCTCATTCCTCCTTGTGATTTACTGATATGGCATATTATGTAGACATCACAAGCATATGCATCTAATATGAACTGTAAATCTATATTTGCTCTCCAAGCTCTAAGAAATACTGTATAAGTTATTAATAAAGCATTCAGATGGCAATCTCTTTAAAAAAAATTGCAGTTTTTTCAATTACAGATTGAATACATGTAATATAATGCTGATTATCCATTCTGATAAGTTTCAAGAATTGGTTAAAATCCAGTGTATGAAACTCTGGAGAATTATAATTCTTTGCTTAATGAATAGTTAGAATATTTGTTTGCATCTGTTTATCTGCATTATCTTGTGCTAAAGACTCTAGTATAATAGTTTGTGACATTGGCTATCTAGGATACTGATATTTGCAAGTATTTTTTTATTTTCGTCTGCAACTATCTGTGTGTGCATGCTTTTGTAGAGGTATTAAAGGCTCTAATTGTGAATCTTGTGATTTACTGCAAGTTATGTATTTGTCTATAAATGCAATGATTTCTGGTAACTGTCCTATTACATATTGTGGGGCATGTGTTATCCATAATAATGCATGTATATGTGGTGAACCTCTTTGCTGGAATTCCACTCTGTAAAAGAAGTCATGTAATCTCTAATAGGATTAGTTTTAGCCATTATAATGCTATTAAACAATTTTCTAACTTGAAAATCGAAATGCCTTGCACAGGTTATTGGATCTTGTTGTATTAATTTACATTTTGTTTCCCAAGACATCTGTTTAAATTCTTCATCTGTGCATTCATTTTGCTTTTGCACTCATAATAATATATTATGTGGTGCTATTTAGTTTATGCTGCAGATAGAGTAAGGAAAAATGTTGGTATTCCAAGTTGTCTTATCATAGCAAAGAGATCTTTTTTGCAGTGCTCCCAATATGGTGGTGAACTGCGTATAGTTTTAAGTATTTTATAACCTTCCTTATATTGCAAGATCTTTTTCTAAGTTTAATTGTATGTCTTTTGCAGTAATAATTCCCCATTCGTAAAAAAATTCTGTAAAGAAATGTTTATTTTACCGTGGATTTGTTATATGTGCAATTCTTTTAGCTTAAAGAAAATATTAGTGATATATTTAGCTACTCTTCTGTCATAGCTCCTTAATTCACATTGGCATATTGTACTATAATGTACAGGGATGTGTTTATCTTTATTGTTAGGTCTTCCAGCGCCCCCAATTTATTTGGGGAAAGCTAAAAATTCAGAATCTTTGTCTTCATATAAACCTCTAGGTGTTTTATGTTCAGCAGGTGCTAAACATAAGACATTGACACTCTCAGTCGTTATTGTTTTGTTTATTAATAATGTATCTACATTTCCACCCTCTATGTTGTCTGAGGAGCTTGTTGCATTAATTTCTTCTGATGTTTCACTGCAATCGGTTATTTCTGGTGGTATATATTCCCAATCTGTATTAACAGTTACTCCATATTCTTTAAACATGGTACTGTTGTTTGCTAGCCATAGTGCTGCTTGTTTGACTCTATTCGGTCTAACATTCTCATAATGGGTATATGATTAGTATGCTAACTTTCTTTTTAATTTGATTGCTATAGTCATTTCGTCATAAATCTGCCTTGGTAAAATGGTTATTGTTGTCATAACATCCGCTGGTACATTAACAACAGCCCTTGATAGTGATTTTTGTGATCCACGTGGTAGTGTTCTAATTTGTACAAAAGGAATTTGTGGTGAAACTAATCTGTCTTCTAAATCATGCAATTGAATTGGTATGTTTTCAAATTTCATCCCATTAATAAATGAGCATGTATGAGCATAATATGTTTATAGAAAGTCCCACATATATAATTAGTTTTGTGTAGACTAATGTTACATTGAATAAATCTTGGATGTGTAGAAATACTAGTTGTGTTTTTTAGGGATTGCCTACACCACAATTGGTTGCATATAGTACAGATGTACTCTGGGCCATATACAATTTCTTCATGGAAAGCAGTTATTATTCCTGTTGTAATTGTATCTGTTTCTTTATCTATACTATTGTTTTCTACCTGGTGTGTGTTGTATCATTTACATTTCCTTTTTTCTAATGCTATTTCTTTTGTTATACTAGTAGTACATGCTCTTTTATGCTGATTTGCTAATTTATTAGCACTCATATTATTAACTGTACTGTTAAGTAGCTGTATTTCTAGTGTAGAACTGTTGGTGAACTGCTTACGTTGTCAGTGCTTTTATTGCCATATTTTGCAGCTGTTATAGCTGAATCATTATTTAAGGGTATGACAATTTCATTTATGCTGTCTATCTTTTATTGTGTTTCAGGCACATATAGTGTTTTGGTACCTTTTACTTGCACCATTGTTTTGTTTTCTCTAATTGCATTTTGGAGTGTTTATTAGTTATGGTTTTTATGTGTATTGGAGTTAACTCAAATGCAACATGCTGTTCTTGTGGTACTTTTATATTGTTTGCAAGTTCAATATTATATTCTAGTAGATCTTTAAAAGTGGTTTTCTGCATAGCAATGCATGTCCCATTAGGGTGAGGCATTCCTTTGTTATCTCTGCTATGTGAATCAAAGACAAAGTATGTTCCTAGATGTTTAAAATGTAAACATTAAAATTACATAGGCATTCATACAGAGTAAAATGCCAGTATACTGATGCGTACATATATTTAGTGCATTCTCGATATCTGGTTAGGAAGGACTCCTACAATGTAGTACGTCTCCATAATAAGTTTCTTTAGAGAGATAGAGTATATGTGGTCTATATATTTTGGTAGGTCATCTGAATGCATTAGTTGTTCATTATTTAAATAATGCATCTCAGTATATAAATCCTCTCCTAATTCCATTTGTATTCCACGTGTTGACTGGTTTACACATATGATGTATAATAGCAAAAGTACTATTTGGTAAGCATTGCTTTCCTCGAGATATGCAATTAAATTTGGAATGGCCTTGATGATGCCTAGCTTGTAGCATTCTATTCATTTTGGAAATGGTGTTATATGTAATAACTATTGTCTTTGATATGTTTGCTAAAAATGATTGTTTTAGGATAGTGTATATTTAGTGTGTATGCAAGTATTATAGTGCGAATCTAGTATACAAGTTTCTTACCTTACAACAATTGTGTAGCTTTATTGAGTGAAGCAATTTGTCTGTTATAAAAAGGAGTTACTTTATTAGCATAATTAAATCTATGTTTGAATCGGATTGGCATCTTAAAATTTCATTTATTTAAAGTTAACATTTGTATTACTTTTACCAAAGATTACGTAAAGTTATTGGGGAGAACGCACATAGCCTCTGTACGGCAAACATGGGCAATGTGAGCTGGGGAGGCTGCTGGAAGAACAGTTTGGCTGGGTGGCAATGTGCTTGGAAGGCAAGCTTGTTGTGGAATCAGTGGGGGTGAGGTGATTAATAGTATCTTTACTTTGTGTTCTGGCATCAAACGCTATATGATGTAAAGCCCATCAAGGAAGCGCAACTGTGGTGTTGTATGTTATCTTTGGGTAGTAAATGACTGTTGGCGATACTTGCTTGTGGTGTTGTGTGGGCTTGAGTGGGCAGAGGTAGTCGTGCTTGCTTCAGAGTTTGTGCCACAGAAGAAGTCTAATTGGCTGTGCGTTAGCTGGGGGGTTTAAGCGAGGTCGAGCTGCAGTTACGGAGGGGAGAGGGTCATGGGGAAGAGGGGAGAGGGGAGAGTTCCTCTTTGCAAGGGGGCAGTGCATCCTGCTTTTTTGGGCGATTAGAAAGTACATGGAAAAGGTTGCACTGGGCAAGAGGGAAGATGGGGTAAGAGGACCACTGGTCTGTAGAAGTGGTACAGCATGGCTTAAAGATATAGGGGGAGTTGTAGGAAGGACAGCAGGTGCGACAGAGTTCAGTGGTGGATGGGCACTTGCAGTCGCAGGGAGTACCACATGTGCAGCATAGTTCAATGGTGGAGAGGCAGCTCTAACAGGAGGAAGTGGACCAGGTGCAGCACAGTTGAAGGTTGGAGGGGCAGATGCAGCAGGAGGGAGTAGAAAATGTGCAGGCTAATTGAAAGGTGGAGAGGTAGCTGCAGCATGAGGAAGTATAACATGTGCAGCATAGTGCAAGGGTGTAGGTGTAGGTGCAGATGCAGCAGGAGGGAGTTGAACATGTGCAGTACAGCCCAAGGGGGGAGAGGCAGTTGCTTATCTCTTACTAAAATATAAAATGTTCTATGGTGAGAGAGCACAGAAATGGTGTTATGTGTACTAACTATTGTTTTTGAAATGTGTGCTAATAATAATTTGTTTGAGAATAGTGTATATTTGGTGTGTATTCAGGTAATGTAGTACGAATGTAGTATACAAATGTCTTACCTTACAACAATTCTGTAGCTTTGTTGAGTGGAGCAATTTCTCTGAAAGTGAAACAAACGTTATAAAAGGAGTTACTCTATTAATATTATGTTTGCATTGCATTGTGCAGTTGTAAGCATGGTGTTGTATGTTATATTTGGGTTTTAAATGACTGGTGGCAATACTCGCTTGTGGTGTTGTGTGAAGCTGAGTGGGCAGAGGGAGATGTGCTTACTTCAGAGTATGTGCCGCAGAAGAAGTCGAGTTGGCTGTGAGTCAGTTCGGGGGGTCTTAGCGAGGTCTAGCTTGAGTTCGGGAGGGGAGAGGGTCATGGGGAAGAGGGGAGACTTTCTCTGCAAGGGGGCTGTGCATTCTGGTTTTTTTGGCGATGGGAAACTACATATAAAAGGTTGCAATGGGCAAGAGGGAAGATTGGGTAGTGGGTCCACTGGTCTGTAGAAGTGGTGCAGCAGGGCTTAAGGATATAGGGGGAGTAGCAGGAAGGACAGCCGGTGCTACAGAGTTCAGGGGTGGAGGGGCATTTGCAGTTGCAGTGAGTAGCACATATGCAACACAGTTCAAGGGTGGATAGGCAGCTCCAGCAGGAGGAAGTAGTCTAGGTGCAGCACAATTTAAGGCTGGAGGGTGTGCTGCAGTAGGAGGTAGTAGAAAATGTGCAGTGTAGCTAAAGGGTGGAGAGGCAGCGGCAGCATCAGGAAGTATAACAGGTGCAGCACATTTGAAAGGGTGGAGGGGCAGATGCAGCAGGAGGCAGTAGAACATGTTTAGTACAACTCAAGGTTGGAGAGGCAGCTATAGCTGGAGCAATTAGAACAGGTGCAGAACAGCTTAAGGGTGGTGTGAGAGCTGCAGTAGTAGGGAATTGAACATGTGCAGTACAGTTCAAGAATGGAGAGGCAATTGCAGCAGCAAGGCGTAGCAAAGGTGCAGCACAGCTTAAAAATGGAGAGGCAGCTTTAGCAGTAGGAACTAGAACAGGCTTAGCGTACCTGAAAGGTGGAGGGACTGTTGCAGCAGGAGGGAGCAGAGCAAGTGCAGCACAGCGCAAAGATTGAGGGACAGCTGTAAGAGAAGGAAGCAAAACAGGTGTAGAATACTTTATTGTTGCAGGTTTGTTGCAGGTAGAGAAAAGATAATAGGTGTAGCATGGCTCTAGCGTAGGGGGCAGCATGATGTAGGAGAACAGGTGCTGCAGTGTTGAAGGCTGAAAAAGCATGTGCAGCACGAGGGAGTAGAACAGGAGAAGCACATCTCAAGAGTGGAGGGGCTGCTACAATTGAAAAAAAGAGAAAAAGTGCAGTAAGGCTGAAGAGTGGAGGGGCACTTTCAGCAGGGGGCAGTAGAACAGGTGAAGTATGATTTGAGAGTGGAGGGGCAGCAGGAGGGAAAACATGTGCTTCAGTGCTCAAGGGTAGATGAGAAGCTGCAGTAGGAGGGAGGAGAACAGGTGCACCTTGGTTGAATGGTGAAGGGGCATTAGGAGGAAAAAGAATAGGTGCTGCAGTGTTGAATGGTGAAGGGGCAGCTGCAGCAAGATAGAAAGAGAACAGGTGCTGCAGAGTTGAAGCATGAGGTGCGGTGAGGTGCAGCAGGAGGGAGGATAATAGGTACTGCATTGTTAAGGGTGAAAGGGCAGGTGCAGTGGGGCACAGTAGAACAGATGCAGCAGGACTTAAAGATGGAAGGGCAGCTGCAGCATGGTATTGGAGAGCACGTGCAGCAGATGTTAAGGGACAAAAGGCAGACGCAGTTGGAATGCGTGAATTTGGTGCTGCGGGGTTTAGTGGCAAAGAGGCTTATGTAGTAGGTGGAGAGGCGCAGGCCGCAGGACAAATATTTGTGGTCAGAAGCAGATCATGAACGACCACTTGGGTTAAGAGAGCAGAAGCATCAGATTACAGATGAGGGGGGGTGAAAAGGAGCTTGGAGAGGAGGTACAGTTGTACTCTGTGATAAAAAATGTGCTAGAGCAGAATGTGCTGGAGAGACTGCAGAGCAGTTATGGGCTATACGGTGAAGGAAACCCCCTGCACTAGGCAAAAGAGCATGGTGACAGTTTGGGTGAGATGACGGGATTGGGCAATGAATCTAGTCATGTGACCTACTTTTTGACGAGTGACAACATTTTAGAGGTACGTATTTGTATGTAATTATGCGTAAAGTTAGGTGTGATTGTGTGTGTATGTTAATATGGTTGTGATTATGTGTAGTAGTATGTGTGTTTGTAGTGATGTGTGGCGCTATATGAGTGTGTATGTGTGCATGGTTGTGTGTAGGTTGTGTGTGTTCTTGTGTGTGTGTGGTTGTGTGTGTATGTGATTAGTGTATGGTTGCGTATGTTTACTGTGTGTGTGTGTGTGTGGTTGTTGGTGTGAATGCAGTGCAAATGGTTGACACATTTATGATCACCAATGATATGCAGTTCACTTTGCTATTAATGTCCCTTATTAGTTTATTATTGGGGAATACAAAATATAGACTTATGCTGAATGTGTACAAGAAACAAAACATTAGCAAAAAAAAACAAGAGCAAGTCCTTGAAAAAAGTGTGTTATGATTGCTGAAAATGACTGTCAACAACCTGGTACTTGATGACCTTCACAGGACATACTTTGTGTAGTATAATAAAGTAAATGAAAGACCGCTTTTCTCTTGCGGTAATGTTATCTGATTTGAGGAATTCTTGGAGGACATATTAAGACTTATTAGAACATTGGATTGTTGGGAGCTTTATTAAAAACAATAGAGTAGCTTTGGGCTAATAATGGCTGGTATAAGCATGGAGGTCCAACATTACAATGTTTTTGTTTGCTCTGGCTGTGAACAAAGGATTGAAGGGGCTTGAGGGGATTCTAATCATCTCACGCTCCCTTGAGGCTTAGTTTTTTTGTGGTTAGAACATTCTGCTCTTTAGTGGCAGAAT